>NC_072480.1:103382500-104670000 GCF_027574615.1 Eptesicus fuscus | reverse complement strand
TGTTTCTAGAAGAAAAGGCCTCTCTGCCCTCCTTTCCCTTTTCCCAGGTTGCCACAGACATCTTTACAGCCACGACCTGTGTTCTTCCCTGGACCTATGTTGTACTGATAGAACCTTCGTTTTCACCTTTGCGCTGTGACCACTTCTATTTTGAGAATTTTCCCCCAGAAAAGACTGAGAAGGAGGAACAATTTTACATTTAGCTTTAATATTATTCTGCATGACACTCTCTGCTTCCACCAACAGCACATGAAAGCCCTTACATGTGGAAGACTGGGCTTTACAAACTTCGGTGGGAAAGATGCAAAACTCAGAAATTCCCCCAAAAATATATTTTAAGAAGTACATAAAAATCCAAGGTATCTCTGTAGACCAGAGAAAAGTGGCAAAGAGAAGTGACAATTTCTGAAAATTATTTGCAGCTTTTGGAACAAAGAACTCATCTCCGGAATTTAAAAATGAATTTAAAAATTGATAGAAATAAATCAGCCAGCTATTCCATTTCCTAAAAGAGATGCCTATTATCAGAAAACTTTTCACAGAAAACAAGTACAGGCCAGTGTGGCCCCTGACTCCTGAGAGAAGCAAAGCCAGGACTCCCTGGGATGGCAGTTCTTACCTGTCAGAGGGGAAGATGCCAACCCTCCCTGTCCAAGTGTCACACTGCTTGCAGCCAACACCAGGACCCCAGCATCCCTGCCACCAGCCGCTTAAGAAGGTAAGGAGCTTGTTTTCCCAAGTCACAACAGTCGGTCGTGGGCAGCCGGGAGGTGGGTGATGTGGCTCAACCTGGGCCTCAAGGACAGGCTTCTCACATCCTCCTCCTCTACCATCCACATGGAGTAAGTGTCCTCTTCACGGTCAAAATCCAGCTGCCACAAGTCCATGGCTCCTTGCCTCCACGCAGAGATAGGGAGGAATATATGAAACAGCAGCATAGCACAAATAAAGAGCAAAAACTCATTTTATCATTTTAAAATGGACCCTTCCCAGGGAGTTCATTTTATTGTTCAGAACTCTATTTACTGGCCACTCTGAGCTGCCAGACAGTTGGGACATCAAGTGTTTTTAACAAAGCACATTGCTACCCAGATTGAGCAGGAAGGAAGGATGATGAAATTGGGTAATCACAGGGCCTTTTGAATACCTTCCCCAAACTCATAAGGAAAAGACAAAGAGAGGACACAAATCAATGAAGTCAGAAATGAAAGTGGAGAAGTAACAACTGACATCACACAAATACAAACGACTGTAAGAAAATACTATGAACAACGATATGCCAACAACCTGGACAACCTGGGTGAAATGGATAAATTCCTAGAGGTGAACATCTTCCATAAGTGCATCAGAAATAATCAGAAAACCTGAACAGATGGTTTACAACTGATGAAATTAAAGCAATCATTTCAAAAGCTCCCAGCATACAAAGGCCAGGTCCAGATGGCTTCACAGGCAAATTTTACCAAACCTTTACAGAAGAATTAACACTTATCTTCCTCAAACTATTCCAAAAAATTTCAAAAGGAGGGAAGACTTCCAAGCTTTTTTTTATGAGACCAGCATTATCCCCATTTCAAAACAATATCTAGACACTACAAAGAAAGAAAATTAAAGGCCAATATCGCTGATGAACAAAGATGCTAAATTCTCCACACAATATTAACGAACGGGATCCAGCAAAAATTTTTAAAAACTCCTACACCACGATCCAGTGGGATTTATTCCAGTATGCAAGGTTGGTACAAAATTTGCAAACCAATAAATATGATACATCACATAAACAAAATGAAAGGTAAAAATTAAGTGATCATATCATAGAAGAAGAAAAAGCATTTGATAAAATCCAGTACCCATTTATGATAAAAGCTCTCATCAAAGTGGAAATAGAGGGATCAAGCCTTAATATAATGAAGACCATATATGACAAACCCACAGTCAACATCATACTCAATGGGCAAAAACTAAAAGTGTTTCCCTTAAAATCAGGAACAAGACAGGGATTTCTGCTTTCACCACTCTTATTCAACATAATACTAGAAGTCTTAGCCACATCCATCAGACAAGAAGAAAACATAAAAGGAATTCAAATTGGAAATGAGAAAAGAAAATGGAATTATTTGCATATGACATATTGCACATAGAAAACCCTAAAAACTCCAACAAAGAACTACTAGATTTAAACGATGAATTCGGCAATGTAGCAGGATACAACATTCATATTCAGAAATCCGTGGCATTTTTACACACCAATAATGAACTATCTAAAAGAGAAATTAAGAAAACAATCCCATTACTATTGCAAAAATAAAATACCTAAAAATAAATTTAACCAAGGTAGTAAAAGACCTGTTCTTGAAAAACTATAGGACACTGAAGAATTAAAAATGAGGATGATACAAATAAGGGGAAGCATATATCGTGTTCATGGGTTGGAAACATTAACTTCATTAAAAGAATGATACTACCCAAAGCAATCTACAGATTCAATGAAAGTTCTATTAAAATACCAATGGCATAATTCACAGCCTAGAACAAATACTCCAAAAATGTATATGGAACAAAAAGACAACCAACAATATTGAGAAAGAAGAACAAAGTTGGAGGTATTACAATACCTGATATCAAACTATAATACAAGGGCATGGTAATCAAAACAGACTGGTACTGACATAAGATCAGGCAATAGATCAATGGAACAGAACAGAGAGTGCAGAAATACACCTATGCCTGTGTGGTCAATTAGTACTTGATTTTAAAAAGTAAGAGCATAACAATGGGTTAGGCTGTCTCTTCAACAAATGGTGTTGGGATATTTTAACAGGTACATGAAAAAACAAAAACAAAAAAACCTAGACCACCAACGTATACCATACACAAGAATAAACTCAAAATAAATAAAATACTTAAATGTAAGTCATGAAACCATAAAAGTCCTAGAAGAAAACATAGGCAGTAAAATCTCAGACATCTCTCATAGCAATATTTTTGCTGATATATCTTCTAGGGCAAGGGAAACAGGGAAAAAATAAACAAATGGGACTGCACCAAACTTAAAAGCTTCTAACAGCAAAGAACCATTGACAAAAGGAAAAGGGAACCCACTGCATGGGAGAATAGATTTGCCAACGACACATCTGATAAAGGGTTAATTTTCAAAATATATAAAGGACTTATACAACTCAATACCAGGAAGATAAACAATTCAATTAAAAATGGGCCAAGGACCTAAATAGACACTTCTCCAAAGAGGACGCACAGGTGGCCAGTAGACATAAAAAGATCAGAGAGAAAAAAATTAAAACCACAATGAGATATCACCTCACACATGCCAGAATTGCTACTAGCAATAAATCAACAAACAGGAAGTGCTGGAGAGGGTGTGGAGAGAAAGGAACTCTAGTGCACTGCTGGTGGCAATGCAGACTGGTGCAGCCACTGTGAAAAACAGTATGGAGGTTCCTCAAACAATTAAAAATGGAACTGTCTGTCGACCCAGCGATCCCATTTCTTGGAATATATCCTAACAATACAAAATTTCTAATTCAAAAGAATATATGCACCCCTATATTCAGTGAAGGGTCCTTTACAATAGCCAAGATCTGGAAATAGCCCAAGTGCCCATGAGGAGATGAGTGGATAAAAAAAACCTGGCATATTTACACAATGGAATGCTACATGGCCATAACAAAGAAGGAAATCTTACTTTTTGCCACAGCATGGACGGACCTAGAGATTATTATACTAAGTGAAGTAAGCCAGTTAGAGAAAGACAAATACTATATAACTTCACTTACATGTGGACTATAATGAATAAAACAATCTGACAAATATAATAGAAACAGAAGCATGGATACATGGAACACCTGTCAGAAGGGAGGGGCAGGGGATGGATGAAAGAAGAGAAGGGATCAGCCAGAGAACATATATGCATAACTCATGGACACAGTCACCATATGGAGATGGCCAGAGGGAAGAGGGTGGAGGGAATTGGGTGGAGGTGGGCCAAGTGGGGCGCGGAGGGCAAAGGGGACCTGGATAATAGAGTCATCAATAAAAATAAAGGGAAAAAAGAAAATTTGACAGAACCAAGAAAGAAAGTAACTGCAAATGTGAAGCAGTAACAGTTATTCATTTTATTGTTCAAAAAGTGGCCCTTCTAGGGTTTACATTTCACTGGAACTGTGTTTATTGGCCACTCTGACCTGCAAGAGAGTCTGGGACCTCAAGTGTTTTGTTAACAACGCACATCACTGCCAGGTGCCAGGAGGGAAGAGGATGATGAGGTTGGCGAATCACTATGTAAATCCCACTGTGTGTGGGGAGCAGTTGCAGCCATTCTTATAATTCAATGAGTGATGTCAGGACAAGCTCTGCAGAGGACAGTAAATTAATGTCTTCAAGGACGTGTTCTTGACCCCACAATCCACTTCTAAACATTTATCTAAAAGACGGTCACACATAAACAAGATGATGTATGCAAAAAGATACTCATTGGCGTTAGGCTTATAATTGTGAACATTTGGAAACAAGCGAATTATTAGAATTTAATGATCAATAATAAATGTTAATTCTGACCAACTCCTGCCCCAGGTCCCCTGGCACTCACTCGACCTGAGCCTGAGTCACTGTCCTCTCCACCACAGGAGCCTACCCCCCGGACCTCACAAGCTCCCTCACAGGGAGTGATGCCCTGAACCTACAGGATGGACCCTCCACTCGATCGGGGAAGGTCCAGTCCCAGGGGCAGGAACTCAGTGGTGAGCAGGGCCCACATCAGAAAGCTGAGGCCTCTGGTCCCTGACTTACTCAATGAGAGCACAGTTCCCTGTGTTGTGAACATCAGAAGGTCAATATCCAAGCAGATGGGAAACAGAAAACATATCAAGTCCTTATCATCGTTATCACCTTGAAACCAGTGTGGACACTCAGCACACGGACACGTGCTGTGATGAAGGGGCAGGAACAGGGCATCAAAGGGGCTTTGAGGGCGACAGCAGCCTTGGCTCGAGGCCAGCCAAAGGCACAGCTTCTCTCCTGCATCGTGTGTCTCTGAGCCTCCTCCCCTCCGACCTATAAGTACAGGCTGACTGTGCCCTCCACACCACTCACTCCTGTCCTCTCACCTGACCCTCAGCTCCAGGTGACTCTCAGCCATGAGGACCCTCGCTCTCCTCGCTGCCCTTCTCCTCTTGGCCCTCCAGGCCCAGGCTCGGACCCTCCAAGAGACAGCTGACCAGGTTCCCGCCCAGGACCAGCCAGAAGCCAAGAACCAGGGCGAGCTTTGGTCCGAGGACCAGGACCAGGCTGGGGACGGTGACCAGGATGTGGCCATCTCCTTCACAGGAGAGGAACGCCTCTCTCGAGCTGCAGGTAAGACGCCAGCCAACTGGGTTCTGTGCAATTGGGGTCTGTGGCCTTTTAGGGGGCTTGTTAGAAGGGGCAAGGTGTCTGGGCTCAAAATTGGGTGTGAGGATGGGGGGTGGGGGAGTAGCGAGGGAAGGAAATAAGCATGTGCATCAGAGACTAGGATCAGAGAAATTTCATGATCCTGCATGACCGCACAGAGCCAGTAAGATTCCTTGTGATTTAAGAGAAACACGTGAATCCTTTCATCCCCACCGGGCAGGTGTTGCCAAGGTGAGAAGCGAGTTCATCTCTCAGAAGATCTCCTCCCAGCCCTCTACCCGCTGTGCCTGACCCTCCTCCTCTCTCCACAGAACCTCGGAAGATAAAAATAAAGGGCTGCCACTGCCGACGCCAATGCCGAGTCACCCTCTTGGGCGAGTTGCTGGAGCGTGTCTCTGGCGTGTGCAAAGTCTTGGGTCGTCGCCGCAAGCTGTGCTGCAAATGAGCTTTGTGGACCGGGTCCCGAAGCACCGCGAGATGCCCCTGAAGACCCGGAAATGGGTCTTAGTCTTCGCACCTGTGCCCTTTCTGCTTTCTCCAAAATAAACCTCTAGCATTGAGCTCGCCGGCTGGCTCTTTTGTGTGTGTTTGGTTTTACTTTGTGTTTCGCATGGCATATTCCTGCGGGCCCTTGTGTGGATAATTGTGTCTGATGTCCCGGGCGACCTGCCCCCTCTCCGGGTTTCACCGGCCCCTCTGCTCCCACTTAGTGTGGGAGGCGGGAGAGCCCTCACATGTCCTCAGCAGACCCCCAGGGATGCTCTCACTCCTGGTACTTTGTTCTGGTTTCCCGTTCGTCCCAACCACAGTCCTGGGGGCCAGTTCTCTGCGTTTGTGCTTTTCTGATGTTTGACATGTCAGGACCCTTCTGATTCAAATCATGACAACCCAAGTCTTCCTTCCAAATACAGCCTCCCACATGTGAGCAGGTGCAGGAATCACCCCAAACTCAGCCTCAGTGGGTCCACAGCCCGAAGGAGACATCCACCTCCCCTCTGTCTGCAGCTCCAGTGTGAACGCGCCTGTGTCCAGGCCCATCTCTCGTGTGGCCGTGCCCCCTCCTCCCTCCCTGCCCTCACCCCGGGGCTGGCTGGCGTTTCTGGACTCCCATCGGTCTAACAGCTTCTGATTGCAGAGAGCAGGCTGGCCTTTCTGTGAATTTCATCCGAATCCCGAGGCGGGTCCAGCATGGCCAGGACCTGGGCCCACCCAAGTGCAGGACATCTGAGTGCAGGCTGGAGGTCCCGCTGGGTGGGCACATGGTCGGTCACAACCCATTTCAAACCTGTGGGGAAAGCAGGCTCCTCCCCGTGTCAGGATGGGCGGGCCTTCCTCAGCTGCCCGTCACCGCTTCTCCTCCCCACACTCCACGCTCCAGGTGCACAGCTCCCCAGACTTCTGTTTGCCTCCCAGGCGACGCCTCCCCCCCAGCTCACTCCCAGAGGTGACACCTACTCAGGCAGCCTCCTTTGCTCCCTGAGGGGTCTCTTGGGTCACTGATTCAACAAAAGTTACTTAGTCCCTGCTCTGGGCCAGGCTAGGTCCCGGGCCCTGTTCCCCTCACCCTTGAGCTGCAAGAGAAAAGCACTCTGACCTCCAGGGGCCTGGTGCCGGATGTTCAGCTGAAGGTCCTGAGGAAGCGCCACTTTATTTTTCTTTTAAATATATTTTTATTTATGTCAGAGAGGAAGGGAGAGGCAGAGAGAGGTAGAAACATCAATGATGAGAGAGAGTCATGGATCGGCTGCCTCCTGCACACCCCACATTGGGGATCAAACCTGTAACCCAGCCATGTGCCCTGACCAGGAATCAAACCGTGACCTCCTGGTTCATAGATAGATGCTCAACCACTGAGCCACACTGGCTGGGCAGAAGCATCACTTTAAAATCAACTCATTAACAAGCTGTGTGCATTGAACTGTTAGCACACAGAGCCTGGGTCCTGCCCCGGCAGAAACTGGTCATGACCTCGCTGCCCAGATTCGGAGCCAAGTTGTGCCAGGTGGGGAAGAGCTGGAGGGGCGGGCGGTGGGGAGGGAACATGGAGCCTCGGGGCAGGAGGAAGCACCCCCTATCTTGGTGGGGACGCGTTTGTCAGAAGTCCTGGGACTGGACACTCAGGACTGTGCTTCTCACACCGTCCCACTGCATGCCCTTCCATGAGAACCTGCTGAATACCAAGTGTCAGCTTTGTAAACGCCGGAATTAGGTCTAGAAATTGAACGTGAATAAATAACGAGGCCAAAGGGGGAGGAGGGGTTGGGATGACCTCTGCGTGACCTCTCACTGATGCTTTCGGGAATCGCGGGACTCCTGGAAGGGCCCTGGACACGGGAGGTCATTGCGCTCCGCTCGCTGGCGGGACGCGCCGCAGCCACAGAGCTGCTCAGCCTCTCATCTGAGAAGAAGGACCATCCAGTGGGTGCCACTTCCTGCTCACCTGGGCATGAACTCAGGTCACTGACGGAGCCAGGTGTCCACTCCCAAACCCCAGGAACCCCCCGAGAACAGGGATGGAGGAGAGCACAGCGGCGTTTGTCTCAACCTGCCTGCCAGAGGTGTCCAGCATGGAGTTTGCCCCCAGAGGCCAGGACGGAGTGGGTGGGGCAGAGGTCACCTCCTAGGACTCCCCACCCCCTCGGAGGCTGACACCCCTGAACAAACACAGGTGTGCGCTCCACCACACAGTGCTTCGCCACTTGCAAAGCTCTCTCCTGTGTGGTATCTCATTGCCGCCTCCGCACAAGCCCGGAGAGAAATGCCCCTACTTCTGGTTTCCAAACAGGCTTGGGAGAGGGACGTGCTGTTCCCAGGTGGCCAAGCCTCTGTGTGACCAGGACCCGGAGTCCAGGCATGAGGCCAGGGCCCCAGGGTGTTTCCAGCTCAGGGTTTCGAATGGCTGGACACCCACACTTTAGGGAAAAGAGAGCAAGCATAGCTGTAGGTGGTCAGATGACAAGGAACACGTAAGCCCAAGGAACATCTTGTGATGGTTAATTGTAGGTGTCAACGTGCCCAGGTATTTCATCAAACGCCATTCCAGATGTTTCTGTGAGGGTGTTTTGGGAGAGCTGGACATTTATATCAGTGAACTTCGAGTAAATCAGATTTCCCTCATCCAATCAGTTGAAAGCCCGACCAGAACCAAGACAGACTTCCCAGGGCCAAGAGGGATCTGCCAGCAGTTGACCTTTGGACTTGAACTACAACATCAGCTCTTCCTTGGGTCTCCAGCCTATGGCTCTACCCCCTCTCGGGGTATTTTGTTTTTTGGTGTGTTTTTTTACTTGCCAAGCCTCCACAATCACACAAGCCAATTCCTGACAATGAAGGATTCGGTTTCGTTTCTCTGGAGAACGCTAACGGATACATCCCCAAACCTGAGTAAGTGATGGGGAGGAGGCTGACGCCCACACCACCCCCATGGGGATGGGCCCAGGGCCCTGAAGGACCTCTGACTGGGCTCCTGAACCTCCCAGGGGGAGAGTGATTACTAACATAGGCATATTCAAGATGGCTCTGACAAATGGAATACAACACTTTTCTTTACAAGCTTCAAGCAAGACTGGACCAAGACTGATCTGGTGTGGCTCGGTTGGCTGGAGTGCCACCCTGTGCACAGGAGGGCCACGGGTTCTGGTCAGGGTACCTGAGTAGGTTGCATGTTCGACTCCGGGTCAAGGCACATACGAGAGGCAACCGATCAATCAATGTTCTCTCTCACATCAATGCTTCTCCCCCCCCCCCTCTCTCTCTCTCTCTCTCTCTCTCTCTCTCTCTCTCTCTCTCTTTCCTCCTCCTCCTCCTCTTTCTTCTCTAAAAAACAAAAACCAATTTTTTAAAAAATACAAAGAAAATATACAGCAAATTGAGGCACCCCTAAGAATCTCTGGGTAGAAGAGGGGAGGATGTCATTGTGGGATTTCCATGTTCATTAAAGGGATGGGAGGTTTTCACGTCTGAAGAACAATGAGAGCCATTCCAGTCACCTGGTGGAGGAGTGTGCGCAGCTCTCTGTTCAGCCACCAGAGGGTGACAGTGAGCCCAGCCGGTGCCCAGGCCCTGTCCAGCAAGGACAACTTTGCTTGCTGTGGAGATGGTCCTTCTATGCACCATGCTAGGAATTCTGAGTTTTTTACCACTGTCCCCACTAAAGAGAAATCAGTTTAGGAGAAAACAGGGGAAACCAAGTCCTTATGTGACCGATGAGACAACGAGACCATGGTCCTTGTCTTCTTGAAGGAAAGACCTCAATCAAGAGCCAAATGCGGCAAACTGAGCAAGAATGTACTGGCTGCACCACAAACATACTCGGGGCAGGCAACAAGGGAGGCTTAGAAGAAGCAACAAGAGAGCCCAGGCTGGGCTGCTCTGGCTCACTGGGAAGTCAGAGATAAGGGGGTCAGGGAGTGAGCCCAGGATGAGCTGCCGCTGCCCACTGCTCTCCCCTGGCTGCAAGTCTCCTGGGCAACCTTAAAGGAAGGAGGAAGGGAATGGTGTGGGTGGGCTCCCTGGTTCTTTGTGTTGAGGGCACTTATTTCTCTTGCAGGTGGGATTCTTAGGGGAGGTCTCAGGGGAGGGTCTCAATAGGAGGTTCACCTGCTTCCCAGGGGTGCTCTTTCAGGGTTATTTCTCCACTGACTGGTCGGCGCCAGGGTCAGGGACCATCAGTCATTGCAGCTGGTCCTGAAGCAGCCATGGCATTAATTCTCTGGTTTTGCTGCTTCTCTAGGACTGGAGCTGACATACAACTGAGGCTTAGGTGTTATTTTCAGGGAGGAAAGATCAGGGGTCCAAACCCATGACCAGCAATGTGCGAGGGGTAGAAAGGTCACCCTGGGGAGAGGTTCTTGTTGTCCTAGTTTTGCTCCTTGCTAGGCATCGGGGCTTCTGCCCAGGTGAGCTTCTGCACCTGGTCCATCATCCTTGCTTGGCTCAAGTCAAATCAGGCCATTTCCCTGTTGCTTACTCTGCTCAGACTTCTCCTGGAACTTAGCCAACTAGAGGAACTGCTCCAGACTCCACCCCTCTTGCCGGATCACTAGAACCTGGAACACTGTCTGCCCCGTGTCTGGCAGCTCCTCTGTCTCACTCTGTGTGACCTGGTGGGTTGATTGGTGACACCTGGTTGTTGACCTCACTCAGCAGCAGAGGGAACCCGGTGCACACACCTCCTGGCCTCATGTCCCCCTGGGGCCAGGCTTGTTCCCGCCCCGGCCACCTACAGGTTTTGGCTCTCAGGGCTGACAGCCCCCACAACGCAGCCCGGCCCACACGCAGCTCTGGGACGTGTGCTGAGTGAGTCAGAGGAACACCTCCGCATGCATTAGGCTCCTGGTGGTCAATCTGATGAGGGCAAGCCCCCACCACGCCCATGGCCCCTCGGACTGTGCGGTGCATGTGGCCCTCGGCCCAAGGCATGCACCTCGGACGGCAGGTGGGGAGGTGACACGATGGCACACGGGGACAGGAAGAGAAGCGACATCAGAACAGAGAGGCCTGCCTTCTCCCCAAGGGCTGCTCAGCCTCAGCGTCGTGGACACTGGGCCCGACGGAGGGTCCTGGGCGTGGGGCCGGGCTGGGCACCGCAGGCCCCGGAGCAGCACCCTTGCCCCTGAGTCCTCCTGCCAGCAACACCCCCACAGGTGGGGCCAGAAACGTGCCCAGGAATGGCCAGCATGTCCTGTGCAGAGAGTCAGGGGGAGCCTCTCACGCTGCCTCTGCACTTCAGGTTTCTGGTCAACTTGGCAATTATTCCATTGAACGGGGTGGGGATTCGTAGAACTATGCGAACCTGATTCATCCGTCTGCTGACAAGAGGCCAAGACCAGCGAGAAGGAACAACATGGCACTGCCTGAGCTGAGCAGGTGGATTGCCATTTTAATGACACTTTGTGTGGAAGATTGCTGGTCCATCCATTTTGTTTAGAAACCTTTTTCCTCAGCTACCTGAGATTTAGAGCCTCTGGCAAGTCACACTATACTGAGCAGAACGGAAACATTTATCTTTTTATCCGCACGTGATCCCTCCGGAATTCAGAAAGCCTCCGTGAGTGTTTATTTTCACAGGAATATTGTGATTATGCATAAGTTCAATGAGAACCTCTTCTCCTGGCTGCACCTGCGTCACCGCCTCCCAAATTGAGAGACAATGTCTAACTGCACAGGAGTGAGACTGCATCTGCCACGGATACAGAACAATCACGCCTGGGCTGGTCCTGTCCTAAGGCTTCCCGCCCAGAGGTTCGCACAAATATTGAGCTGGCTCTAGAAACACTGAGGGAGAGGGTGTCTCTCCCCTTGAGGGACACATGGGCCCAGATCAGGCGTTGCCACCCCAGCAACCAGGGACATTAAAATGTTTGGTTTGGCCCGGCTGGCGTGGCTCACTGGTTGAGCATCGACCTATGAACCAGGAGGTCATGGTTCAATTCCTGGTCAGGGCACATGCCCAGGTTGTAGGCTCCATCCCCAGTGTGGGGCGTGCAGAAGGCAGCTGACCAATAATTCTCTCTCATCGTTGACGTTTTTATCTCTCTCCCTCTCCCTTCCTCTCTGAAATAAAAATATATATTTTTTAAGTGTCTTGTTTGACATATGATTTTTTTTCAAAGAAACTTCCTGGTCAAAGGGGAGATGAGGAAGGAGTGAAGATAGAGAATGTACAAACTGCACACAGGAGCAAGCTGCTAAAATTATTGACGCGGTGAAGGTCTAGGCAGGTGGCCATGG
Organism: Eptesicus fuscus; assembly: GCF_027574615.1. Lineage (NCBI taxonomy): Eukaryota > Metazoa > Chordata > Mammalia > Chiroptera > Vespertilionidae > Eptesicus > Eptesicus fuscus. The sequence continues at coordinate 104,657,862 of NC_072480.1, read as the reverse complement.
TTCTGCGCTTCCTGTAACCAGCCTGGGAGCATGGAGGCTTGATCTTTCCAGCCCTGCGTCAGCGCCTGATTCCCATCAGTTCCCGCACCTGCACCTCATCTCCAGATGGCCCTCCGATTACCCCCAAAGGACTCACCTGTCCAGACTGCCTGACGCCCATTATGAAGGTCATCGAGCACCCACGGACCTCCTGACACCCACCTTCCAGCCCTGCACCCCTCACCTGGACTCCTCTCAGGGTCACTCCCCTGTCCCAGGTGTGAAAAGTGCTGAGGACGGAATCCCTGCCTCGGAGCCAAGGGTGTTAAGTCTCCCCATTAGCCCCAGAACCCTCCTCTGGACACGTCAATCCCCTCAACTGATGAACCCACACAGGTGTGGGCTGGCCAGGAAGGCAGGCTTAGCTTGGCTGGAGGGGGCGAGACCAGGTGTCGGAGGGGGTGACCCAGGAAGGGGTGCATCCAGTCTGTCTAGCTTTTTCTGGAAGCACAGACTCTGAGAACTAAAAGAAAGCTGGAGGGCTGCCTGGAGGAAGGCACGGGCACCTTAGGTCTCCTTAATCAGGGAAAATGGCCTGGACTGGGTGGGAGTCCCTCCGGGCCCTGCTGATCAGTTTACTCATTTAGACTGGGGATTGTCTGCAGGAAGAGATGAACCACCGAACTTATACAGGTATGTGCAAAGCCCATGGACACACAATGGGGCAGGGAAGGCTGGGAAGGGAGGCATTGTGGGGCGGGGGGAAGCCAATGAGGGGAAAAGGGGATGATCTACCCCTGTCTGGTGCTGGTTCCCCATGTAACTTGAGAGGGAAACCCATCTTCACAGCCAACATGGCAGAACCTCCAGAAGTCCTATATAAAGGTCCCCCCTTAAACTACTGCATCCCATCAGGGCTACGTCCATGAGCAACCAGAACCAGGGGAGGAGGATGCATTTCAAAGAAACAGGCAGCCACTGGGCTTCCATTAAGTCCTTACTAGGATCGCGGGCTCGTCTGAACTCAAGGACTAAGCGTTCTGATACGAAGGAGATAAAAAGATGAGTAACTCTCATTCCAGGCAGAGGCACAGGTGCACCAAGAAGTAAAAACTGCAGTAAAGGCCAAGGGAGGAGAATGTCACTGGGAGGTCAAGACAGGCTCACAGGCCTGAACGAACGCACAGACCTGCCCCTGAGCCACAGGAGAGGGTCCCCAGGCCCAGGAAGCAGCCCTGAGGTAGAAAGGGCAGGAAAAGCAGAGGAAGAGGGCCAGCGAGCCCAGAGCATGAACATAGATGGGAACCTGGGGGAGAAAAGGGAGATAAACCAGGGAAATAGGACAACTCCAAGTATTGGCTGCAGGTTTTTCATGTAGTCTCTGGGCAGGAAAGAGTATTCAGCGTTCTCCCAGGCATTGGTCTGCTCAGTGACATTTTAATTCATGATTCCTGCCCGGCCGACCTGGCTCAGTGGTTGAGCATGGACCCATGAACCAAGAGGTCAGGATTTGATTCACGGTCAGGGCACATGCCCTGGTTTTGTGCTGGATCCCCAGTGTGGAGCGTGCTGGAGGCAGATGATCAATGATTCGTTCTCATCATCAATTTTTTTTCTCTCTCCCTCTCCCTTTCTCTCTGAAATTAATAAATAATATATTTTTTCAGAAAGAAAGAAAAAGAATGAAAGAAAGACAAAGAAAGAAAGAAAGAAAGAAAAGAAAGAAAGAAAGAAAGAAAGAAAGAAGGAGAAAGTAAGGAAGGAGAAAAAGAAAGAAAGAGAAAGAAAGAAAGAAAGAAAGAAAGAAAAAGAAAGAAAGAAAGAAAGAAAGAAGAAAGAAAGAGAAAAAGAAAGAAAGAAAGAAAGAAAGAAAGAAAGAAAGAAAGAAGAAAGAGAAAGAAAAAGAAAGAAGAAAGAAAGAAGAAAGAAAGAGAAAGTAAGGAAGGAGAAAAAGAAAGAAAGAGAAAGAAAGAAAGAAGAAAGAAAGAAAGAAAGAAAGAAAGAAAGAAGAAAGAAAGAAAGAAAGAAAGAAAGAAAGAAAGAAAGAAAGAAAGAAAAAGAAAGAGAAAGAGAGAGAAAGAAAGAAAGAAAAAGGAAGGAAGGAAAGAAGGAAGGAAGGAAGGAAGGAAGGAAGGAAGGAAGAAGAAAGAGAAAGAAGAAAGAAAGAAAGAAAGAAAGAAAGAAAGAAAGAAAGAAAGAAAGAGAAAGAAAGAAAGAAAGAAAGAAAGAAGAAAGAAAGAAAGAAAGAAAGAAAGAGAAAGAAAGAAAGAAAGAAAGAAAGAAGAAAGAAAGAAAGAAAGAAAGAAAGAAAGAAAGAAAGAGAAAGAAAGAAAGAAAGAAAGAAAGAAAGAAAGAAAGAAAGAAAGAAAGAAAGAAAGAAAGAAAGAAAAAGAAAGAAAGAATGAGAAAGAAAGAAGAAAGAAAGGCTGGTGTTGGCCAATGGAGGAGAAAGTTCCTGGAGAAGCGAGGGAGGGAGAGCAGTCTTCCCTGGTGAAACTGATTCCGCAGGTTCCATGAAACAGCCCCTTGGCTTTTCCCAGGAGGAGGGGACTCCAAGGTCGGCTTGCTGGTCTCTGCAGCCCAAGACCCTTGTCACGGGCCCTCTGAGCCATTCCGACTTAGGGACCTGGGCATGAGCCTCTTCTCCAGAACCCCATCAGAACTCCCAGCCTGGCAGGGAGAGGGGTAACGGACAGATAGAGCAGCAGAGGCGCCAGCTCAGGGCTCCAGGCCAGAGCTCAACCCCCCAGGTGGACAGGCAGTGTGTCCACCTGACGCACAGACGCAGGTGAACCACAGGAGGGGCTGCTTGTGAACATTTCCCTGGCTGAGTCACGCCCCGCAGATCCGTCCCTGAGGTTGCACAACCCTCTCCCCTATAAATAGGGAGGCACATTGGCTTCTGGAAGCCTATGGCTCCACCTGCAAACCTCCTCCTCCTCCTTCCCTCGCCCAGCCTGGCAGCCAGCATGAGGCTCTTCCACATCCTGCTGCTGCCTCTCTGCCTGCTCTTCGCCCAGGTGGGCCCAGGTGAGCTGGGGACCAGTGGGCACTCTTCCCGGGGCCGGGACCAGGTGAAGGGAGCTGTGAGGAGAGCTGGAGACACTGTGCCCTGTCCAGGCCGTCATTTTGTCAGATAGTTATGACGACTTGACTACAGTTACGCCTCAGGGTGCCCATCTGGAAAGTGGGTACGAAAGTTTTCTAATGCGGAGGTTTTAATGTGTGTGGTTGGAACCTGCTCAGTGCGTATTATTTCTTAAACAGATGCAAGTATTTGTGCAACAGAGCACGTGTGTTCTGGTGACAGGGTGTAGGAGAGGAAGCTTATTTGGGGACGAACTGGGTGCTCAGGACAGCTGTATGGGCAGAAGGAAACCCCACTCACAGCCCTGCTGATCATCTTCAGCTTTGGTTTAGCCACAGTGGTCACCAACCTCAGATGGAAAACACAGACCACAGAAGGAGGGCACAGACCTCAGATTGAGGACATAGACCTCAGACGGAGAACACAGGCCTCAGACGGAGGGGATAGACCTCAGATGGAGGGCACAAACCTCAGACCGAGGACATAGACCCCAGTCAAGGGCAGAGGCCTTTGCATGAGCAGCCCCAGAGGTCAGTGGGGGTGCAGTTCCTGGGAGGGCACCGTCTCTGCAGTGCTCTGGGAAGGGCTGTGTGTCCTGTGTCACCAAGTGTCCTGCAGTCACGTTGGCTGTGAGCCAGGAGCCTGACGTGACTTCTCTGCCTCCTCACAGGTGCTGGCCTCCTCGCAAATCTGGGCCCCAAGATGGACGACTACAAATGTGCCCTCAAGGAGGGGTTCTGTTACTCCTCCCAATGCCCGCAACCCACTGAGAGCAATGGCCACTGCTACAGAGGGAGGGCCAATTGCTGCGTCTGACCTGGAGCCACGGAGGAGACAAAGCCACAGGAACTACTTGTAAGCATTGTTTTCCAACAAGAAAACCTTTTTGTAAAGCATGGCTCCTTCGGACCCACTTGAACCCTGTGTCTCCTTTCTGAGGAGGTGAGGAAAGCCATGTTAGAAGCCAGACAGGCCAGGCCTCTCAGCCTGAAAGCTCAGGACGCGGGTGGTGAGCAGGGCTGGGGCCACGGCAACCGCCAACCCCCATTTCATTTCCAAACCAACATGTTTAGAAGTAGTTCCTGTGGCTTCAACCCATGACCCAGGAAGTCACTGTTTGATTCTCGGTCAGGGCACATGCCCAGTTTTTGGGCTAGATCCCCTGTAGACTCCCTGAAGGAGGCAGCAGATCAATGATTCTCTCTCATCATTGATGTTTCCATCTCTCCCTCTCTGAGATAAATAAAAATATATTTTAAAAAGAAAGAATGACTTGCTAATTCAAATGTAGCTATGGATAAAGAGCCTGCTGGCTTCAAGCAATGATTTTCAACTGGTGTGGCCACACGAATTCTTAAAACATGCAATGCTGACTCTTTAGCCAGGGGCACTGACCTCCTTTCCCTTCCATTGTCCAGTAAAACCATCACAGCCACCATCACAGCAATAGCTGTCTGCTGCCCATGAATTAAACTATGCCTATTTTTTGTCAGATTGGCCCAATATGTATGTTTTGGTGTGCTGCAGAGGCTGAGTGGTTCCTGTGTGCCGTGAGATGAAAAGGTTGACAATCACGGGCCTAAAGGACTGCAGGAGGCAACCTCAAAGGAGGCCGACTCAGCCTGCAGGCGTTTTGGCTCCAGGGGAGTTGACCACCTTGGAGGAAAGCCAGAGCCTCCTGGACCGGGTCCCCGGTGTTTACCGGAGCAGACGGTGCTGACTGGCACACAGCACCCTGTGCTTCCCCTGGTTCTGCCTTCCTCTTCCCGCTCGTACACCCCTGCTGCCCTCACGTGTTAGGATGGTCCTTGTGCCCTGGCCGGTGGCTCAGCTGCTTGGAGCCTGGTCCTGTGCTCCTAAGGTTCTGGTCTGAATCCCAGGCCGGGCACATCCCTGGGTGGCAGTTTCCATTCCTGGTCGGGGTGTATGTGGGAGGTGGCTGATGGCTGTTTCTCTCTCTCTCTCTAGAATCAATGGAAACATGTCCTGGGGTGAGGCTTGAAAAACAAGAAGTAAAGATGAGCTTTGTGCTGAGGGTCCCCCATCTTCTCAAGCTGCTGGCTCTTGAATAAACCTGCTTTGCTCCATCACACCCTGTCCCTTGAGTACTGGCTCGTGAGTGGCAGGCAGCTGAGCTGGGTTGATGCCCCAGGACATTGTTCTGGCCCCATGTGCAGCATCTGTGCCTCGAGGTCTGTTCACAAAGAGACGTCTCCTTCCCATTGGGAAGTCTTTCCATGTCATTGGCTCAATGTCCGTTGCCGTCAGGTAGACAAAACAAAATCCACTGATTTCACCGTCTTTAAATGTGCAGCCGGTGGCATGGAGGGGATTCACATTGTTGCAGCCTTCACCACTGTCCATCTTCAGAACTTTCCATCTTCCAAAGAGCAACTCTGTGCTTATTAAACACTCACTCCCCCTCGCTGGCCCCCTGGCCAGCACCTTTGCACGTTCTGACTCTGAATTTGATGACTGCAAAACGTCTTCAGTGTGGAATCCTACTGCATTTGTGCTTCTGTGCCTGGCTTATTACATTGCGCCTGGTTCCTCTTGGCAGATCTGTGTTGTAGCGTAGGTCGGAATTTCCCTCTTTTCTGAGGCTGAACCACATTTCAAGGCTGAATAGGGAAGTCGCCATCACATGGGACCCTGGAGCTCAGTCACGGATCACTTAGCTGACAAGACAGCAGGTATTTCACCTGTCACACTCCAGTGCTCAGCTTCCACGCATGGGGTCCCTTCTCCTCCAGCCCCTGCCCCATCGAGTCACCCTGACAGGGTCCCTCCTGCGCCCTGCTGCTGCCCAGGACACATGAACCCCTTCCCACTGGCTCAGAAACTGGTGTTTGCAAGGGCCCTTGTCAGCACAGGGTCCCCACGTATCCCGCGGGATTGCTTGGTCCCTCTCTCCTTCCCTGTGACTTGCTCTCTCTGTTCCATCTGCTGTGGGACGGCCTAGGGACCTGGTCATCTGTCCCAGAGAAAGTCTCCCATTCTGGGTTTGACCGATTGCATCCCTGAGCTGTAGTTTTACTGGTTCCTGTAACTTCTGTATTTCCTGTAAGTGTTAGACCTAGAGACTCAGTGAGTTTCAGGTTCAGCCAGACTTTGGGCCAGACTCTTTCCTGGGTGGTCCTGGGTGCATCCCACTACATCCCACAGGGGATGCACCCCGAGTGGGGACAAGCCTGGTCTCAGAGATGGGCTTGGGCCAGTCCACCCTCTATTATCCAACCCTCCCTCCTCCCTACCCCCATGGATTTTCACTGAAGTGAGTTTTGCATTGTTTTGTTAATCCTCACCAGAGTTTATTCTTCCATTGATTTTCTTAGAGAGAGAGAGAGAGAGAGAGAGAGAGAGAGAGAGAGTTGAGAGAGACACATCATTTGGTTGCCTCCCCAACCCACCCAGACCTGGGCCAGCTAACCTAGGAACATGTTGTCCTTGGCTGGGAATCGAACTCGTGACCCTTTGGTGTGAGGGCCGATGCTCAGAAAGGGTGTTCAAGCAACCACTGAGCACTGTTTGGGGTCCGTGATGTCACTCAGGGGTTTTCTAATCCCACCTCCTCTGCTTCCTCCATCAGCTGAAATGTTCTAGAAGGAAGGTGTGTCCTTCATCAGCTATTATTTACAGGGTTGGGGGCATCTAAAGGTTGAGAGCGTGCCTGTCTTTTCCTCTCAAGATAGAGTGGTCCCCAGTATAGCGTAGCTTTTTAGTTTTTCCCAATTAAAATTATGTTATTAAAATTGTTTTCAGCTACAATTTACATCCAATATTATTCTGTATTTGTGTCAGGTGTACAGCATAGTGGTTAGACAAGCCTATCCTTTACCCTGTGTCCCCGATATTTCCAGCCCCCGCCTGGCACTGTCCCTAGGACCCCGTAGCTTTCCCAGGGCAAGGAGAGGCCATGGAGACCTCATGGGGTAGCTCAGTCTCCGAGGCTCCCAGAGGGCAGGTGAACTGCCACCACCTGAACCAGCATTCCCTCTCTGCCTTCTGCCCCGACAAGGGGTGCTGTGTCTAAACTGATGAGGAGGGCGGGGTGAGGGCAAACATTTGTACGACAGTGGTAGGTCATTCGTGCTTATGACTAAGCGATGCAGATGGGGTGCTGGGGGACTGTGGTGGGCCGCCAGCTGTGGGCGTGGGTGGGAAGGAGGCTGCCTGCAGGCTGGTTGGTGCAGGAGGCGGGCCATGAGGGGTGGTGCAGCAGATGTGCTCTGAGGGACAGAAAACAGGTGGCATTAGGGTGGGAGGGTCCATAGTCGTCCTTCGGGAGCCCAGACCTTAGACCTGAAGAGTGAAATGGAAGAGGAGTGGCTTTTTGTGTTTACTAGAGGCCTGGTGCATGAGATTTGTGTGTGTGGGTATCGGGGAGTTGTCCCTCAGCCCAGCCTGTACCCTGTTCCACTAGGACCCGTCGGGGATGTCAGACTGCTGGTTGGGGATCAGGCCTAAAATGGCAGTCTGACATCCCTCTCAAAATCTGGGATTACTGGCTGCCAACCGCTCGCCTGCCTGCCAGCCTGATCACCCCTTAACCACTCCCCTGCCAGCCTGATCAATGCCGAACTGTTCCCTTGCTGGCCTGGTTGTCCCCAACTGCCCTCCCCTGCTGGCCATCTTGTGGTGGCCATCTTTGATCACTAGAGGCGGCCTTGTTGTGGAAGGGTGTGAGAGTCAATTTGCATATGACCTCTTTGTTATATATGATTATTGTTTTTTAAAAAATATTTTTCAGAGAGGAAAGGAAAGAGATATAGAAACATCAATAATGAGAGAGAATCATTGACGGGCTGCTTCCTGCACGCTCCACACTGAGGATCGAGGCCACAAGCCAGGCATGAGCCCTGACTGGCAATCAAACAGTGACCTCATGCTTCTTAGATGGACACTCAACCACTGTGCCACACTGGCCTGGCGGAAGCGGAGTGGTTTTATAGTCCCACCGGACGCCCTCAAAAGCCAAGCTTGGCCAACACATTGCCCACGGCCTGGCATGCCACACGTACTGGATTTTGGGTGGAAACCTGCTGGGCCCCAGTGGGGGGAAGTGGTGTCCTTTGCCCCCTCGTCAGACACTCCTGATTGCGGGTGGACCCTCTGAACATCTCACACTGTGGATTGGTAATGAAGTGAGGAGGAGGTGACATAGCTATGGCCCTCAATCCTCCCACCCCCTTTCCTGGGCTTTCAGCTTTAGTGGCCTGGCCTGTCTCACTTCTTTTTTTGTTGTTAAAATTCTTTATGGTGGACATTACATATGTCCCCTATTTTCCCCCTCTGATGCCCGGCCCCAGGCCCTCAGGGCCCCATTGTCTGTGTCCAGGGGCCATGCATCTCTGCATACACGGTCCTTGGTTGGTCACCTCCCACCCACGCAGCCTCCCCGCCTTCCTTCGGACACTCCCCACTTGTTCCATGCTTCCATAGCTCTGGATACACTCCGATCATCAGTTTATGTTGTTCTCCAGACTCCACCTATGAGTGAGATCATGTGATGCTTGTCTTGCTCTGACTGGCTCAGTTCACTTAGCAGGATTGTGTCCTTCGTAACCTGGCTTTCCTAACGTCTTCCCAAAGGAGACACAGGGTTCATGTGGGTCCGAAGGAGCCATGCTTTAAAATAAGGTTTTCTTTTAGGAAAACAACGCTTACAAGTAGTCCCTGTGGCTTTGTCTCCCCCGTGGCTCCAGCTCAGAGGCAGCACTTGGCCTTCCCTCTGTAGCAGTAGCCCAAGTGCTTGGTGTAGAGTGGGCATGGGGAGAAGTTGCAGGTCCCCCCCTTATGGGCACATATGTATTCTGGACTCCTGTGTAACAGACTCGCGAGGAGGCCAGCACCTGTGAGGAGGCAAAGAAGACACGTCAGGCTCCTGGCTCACAGCCAACGTGACTGCAGGACACTTGGTGACACAGGACACACAGCCCTTCGCGGAGCATTGCAGAGACGGTGCCCTCCCAGGAACTTCGCCCCCACTGACCTCTTGGCCTGCTCATGCCTCTGCCCTTGACTGGGGTCTGTGTTCTCCGTCTGGGATCTATGTCCTCCGTCTGTGGTGTATGTCCATCGTCTGTGGTCTATATACTCGGTCTGAGGTTTGTGCCCTCTATCTGAGGTCTATCCCCTCCGTCTGAGGCCTGTGTTCTCTGTCTGAGGTCTATGTCCTCAATCTGAGGTCTGTGCCCTCCTTCTGTGGTCTGTGTTTTACGACTGAGGTCTGTGTTTTCCGTCTGAGGTTGGTGACCACTGTGGCTAAACCAAAGCTGAAGATGAGCAGCAGGGCTGTGAGTGGGGTTTCCTTCTGCTCATACAGCTGTCCTGAGCACCCAGTTCGTCCCCAAATAAGGTTCTTCTCCTTCACCCTGTCAGCAGAACACACGTGCTCTGTTGCACAAATACTTGCATCTGTTTAAGAAATAATCCGCACTGAGCAGGTTCCAACCACACACATTAAAACCTCTGCATTAGAAAACTTTCGTACCCACTTTCCAGATGGGCACCCTGAGGCATAACTGGAGTCAAGTCATCATAACTATCTGACAAAATGACGGCCTGGACAGGGCACAGTGTCTCCAGCTCTCCTCACAGCTCCCTTCACCTGGTCCCGCCCCGGGCAGAGTGCCCCCTGGTCCCCAGCTCACCTGGGCCCACCTGGGCGAAGAGCAGGCAGAGAGGCAGCAGCAGGATGTGGAAGAGCCTCATGCTGGCTGCCAGGCTGGGCGAGGGCAGGAGGAGGAGGAGGCTTGCAGGTGGAGCCACAGGCTTCCAGAGGCCAATGTGCCTCCCTATTTATAGGGGAGAGGGTTGTGCAACCTCAGGGACGGATCTGCGGGGCGTGACTCAATCAAGGAAATGCTCACAAGCAGCCCCTCCTGTGGTTCTCCTGTGTCCGCTTGTCAGGTGGACACACTCCCTGTCCAGCTGGGGGGTTGAGCTCTGGCCTGGAGCCCTGAGCTGGCGCCTCTGCTGCTCTATCTGTCCGTTACCGCCCCCCCCCCCCCCCCCCCCCCCGCACCAGGTTGGGAGTTCTGGTGGGGTTCTCTAGAATTTCTGGAGAAGTTCTGGAGAAGGGACTCATGCCCAGGCCCCTGGGTGGGAATGGCTCAGAGGGCCGGTGACAAGGGGCCTTGGGCAGCAGCGACCAGCAGAACAGCAGCCAACAAGCCAGCCTGAGAGTCCCCTCCTCCCGGGAAAAGCCAATGGGCTGTTTCATGGAACCTGAGAGAGCAGTTTCACCAGGGAAGTCTGCTCTCCCTTCCTTGCTACTGCAGGACTTTTCTCCTCAATTGGCCAACATCAGCCTTCCTTCCTTCCTTCCTTCTTTCCTTTCCTTCCTTCCTTCTTTCTTTCCTTCCTTCCTTCCTTCCTTCCTTCCTTCCTTCCTTCCTTCTTCTTTCTTTTCTTTTTTTCTGCTTTTCTTTTTGTAAAATATATTATTGATTTCAGAGAGGAAAGGCAAGGGAGAGAAATAGAAACATTAGTGATGAGAGAGAATCATTGCTCAGCTACATCCTGCCTGCCCCACACTGGGGATCCAGCCTACAACCCGGGTATTTGCACTGACCAGGAATTAAACCTCGACCTTCTGGTTCATAGGTCGAAGGTCAACCACTGACCCACTTGGGCTGGGCCCACAGGCTGCATCTTGCCTGCAGGTCACACAGACAGCTGCAGAGTTTGTGCGGTTGTTGTCTGTCTGTCCCACGAGGTCAATCTCACCTAATGGCACTTACGTTCTGGGAGGCAAGGAACCCTCCGATTTATCCGAGGTGAATCAGAAAGACACAGCCACTAACATACGTGGACTTCACCGGGCTGGAGGGAATAGGGAGGGCAGGGAGGCGTGTCTCCAGCCTGGCTCAGCCCAGACCACAGCCACGTCCCTGAGGGTGGGGACACCCGGAGGCTCACCTGGAGACAGAGAGGCTGTCCCTTCGCCCTAGATGTATGGCCTCCACGTCACTACCACCTCCCCAACTGCACACAGGCTCCACACAAACCCACATGTGAAGGGCACAGGCGTGTGGTGCGAGGGCCACGGACAGCCACCCCCTCCTGCTCACGGGGTCCCCACAGGGAGGCTCTCTACACACTCAATAGGCATCTTGGGATGAAGGGGCCAACGAAGGAGGAGCCGGCGATACTCAGACACTCCCAAGGCTCTAGCACCTTAAAGAATACGCTTTCCAGCAACTCAAAGGTGTGTCTGGCTTGTTAAGAGCCACGTGGGGCATGTTCGTTAACACAGAAACGCTCCCCGTGAACACCGTCTGCCCTGTGTCCGGCAGCTCCTCTGTCTCACTCTGTGTGACCTGGTGGGTTGATTGGTGACACCTGGTTGTTGACCTCACTCAGCAGCAGAGGGAACCCGGTGCACGCACCTCCTGGCCTCATGTTCCCCTTAGGCCAGGCTTGTTCCTGCCCTGGCCACCTGCAGGTTTTGGCTCTCAGGACTGACCGCCCCTACAGCACAGCCAGGCCCACACGCGACTCTGGGACGTGTGCTGAGTTAGAGGAACACCCGGTGGTCACTCTGATGAGGGCAAGCCCCCACCACGCCCACGGCCCCGCGGACTGTGCTGTGCTGATTGAAGTTTGGTTTCTGCCTGGACTGCACTGCGCCCTGACTTCCTCCCATTCCCCTCGTATCTGGCTGTGAGTCTCAAAACCAGTGTTCCCTTCCTTGGTTCCAGGGTCACTGAGAACTCAATCAGCCCTTTTCCCAAAGCCATGCAAATGGAAGTGGGACAAGTTGATACAACTTTAAAGACGTCACCATAGCCCATCCATGGACCGTCTTCACACGGCAGAGAAACCAGAGACGCCCCTGCAGCCCAGGAGAGCGCATTGGGGTAACTTCCTAACTCCACCCTGTCTGGGGGGTGCCCCCAGCCAGCATCTAGAAGCCTCCTCCACTAGACCCTGGGGTGACAGGCTCTTCCGATCTCCACCCTCATTCTCTTTTGTTTCCATAGCAACGCCTCTCACTGAATGCCAGCCTGCTTGCTCCCAGGCCTCCCCTGGCAGCACCTGAGCCTCCAACTCCCGAACTGAGAGCTGAGGTCTAACTGGGCAAGAGTAAGACTGCTTCTGACACGGATGCAGAGCAATCACACCTCACCTGGCCCTGTCCAAAGACTTCCCGCCCAAAGGCTCCCAAAATATTGAGCTGGTTACAGGACCCATGCATGGATAGCGAGCATGTCTCCAGCCCGTGTCTCCCCTCGGAGGAACACCCTGGGCCAGGTAAGGCGTTGCACTCTGCCAACCAGAGACTTTAAAATGTTTGGTTTATTCTGTGATGTTTTTGAAAGAAACTTCCTGGTCAAAGGGGAGATGAAGAAGAAGTTAAGATAGAGAATGTACAAACTGGACACAGGAACAAGCTCTGAAATCATTGACGCGCTGAAGGTCGCGGCAGGAGGCCATGGTTCTGCGCTTCCTGTAACCCAGCCTGGGAGCATGGAGGCTTGAACTTTCCAGCCCTGCGTCAGCGCCTGATTCCCATCAGTTCCCGCACCTGCACCCCATCTCCAGATGGCCCTGCTATTACCCCCGAAGGACTCACCTGTCCAGACCGCCTGACGTCCATTATGCAGGTCATCGAGCACCCACGGACCTCCTAGCACCCACCTTCCAGCCCTGCACCCCTCACATGGACTCCTCTCAGGGTCACTCCTCTGTCCCAGGTGTGAAAAGTGCTGAGGACGGAATCCCTGCCTCGGAGCCAAGGGTGTTAAGTCTCCCCATCAGCCCCAGAACCCATCTCTGGACACGTCAATGCCCTCAACTGATGAATCCATACAGGCGTGGGCTGGCCAGGAAGGTGGGCTTGGCTTGGCTGGAAGTGGCGAGACCAGGTGTTAGAGACGGTGACCCAGGAAGGGGTGCATCCAGTCTGTCTAGCTTTTTCTGGAAGCACAGACTCTGAGAACTAAAAGAAAGCTGGAGGGCTGCCTGGAGGAAGGCATGGGCACCTTAGTTCTCCTTAATCAGGGAAAATGGCCTGGACTGGCTCCTCGTGTGGGTGGGAGTCCCTCCAGGCCCTGCTGATCAGTTTCCTCATTTAGACTGGAGATTATCTGCAGGAAGAGATGAACCACAGATGTTATATGCATACTATGGAGCCAGTGAACGAAATTCGTGCACCTTGAAAGGAGCTGTGGACCGGGAGTCTGTGGTGAGCACAGGGGCGTGTCTTAGACCATTCTCCATGCCTCTGCCCGGCACCTCCTGCCAGGGCCTCTGGTCCCTTGTCTGCTTGAAACCCAGCTCCTTCCCCCACCACTCCCAGGAGCTGAGGACACCGACCTCACTCGCACCCGCTGATGGCACGCAGCAATAAGGGCCAGCACCTGCAGTGGCTGGGAGCGGGGCTGGCGCTATCAGCGTGTGGGAGTGGTAGCTGCTGCCTGATAGCCCTCAGGAGCAGGGGGAGGTGGAGAAGCTCTGATGGGCAATAGGGGCTGGCTGCTGCCGCTGGCATCCGCTGATGGCGCCATGCAATCAGGGCCCGTGCCGGGCGCTGCAGCAGGTGTGAGCAGCGACTCCAGCTATCAGCAGTTTCAAGCAGGGCTGGTGCCACAGCAGGTGGGAGTGCAGGGCAGGATCACAGTGAGCAGAAGCAAAGAATTGTCTTTATCTACCAGAGGCTCACCCTGATGACAGCGACCGGCGCCCACTTTGGTTGGTGCCCCCACTCACATGCTCCACCTTCCCATCTCAGCCGACGCCCACCATGTTCTGCTCACGGCACCTGTTGATCAGCGCATGTAATAGCGACTGGTTGTTTGGTTGTTCTGCCATTTGGTCTATTTGCATACTAGGATTTTATATAAAGAGATAGAGGCCCGGTGCATGAAAATTCATGCACTGCAGGGGTGGGTCCTTCAGCCCAGCCTGCCCCCTCTCACAGTCCCAGAGCCCTCAGGGGCAGGAGGTAACCCAGCAATCAGGGGAAGGCAATGCCCCCATCATACCTTTGCTGCTTCCACTGCCAGCAGCACAAGCCTCTGCCAGCCCTGGGAACCTGAGCCTCAGGCAGCCCTGGGGAGCTGGACAGCAACCATCCAAGGCTTTCCTATGCTTCGGGCTGGCCCTGGGCAGCGGGGAAGCTGAGGGGACTGGGCACTGACATCTTGTGGCTGTGGGCACTGCCATATTTGAGAGCATGGCAGTCAATTAGCATATTCCTTCCTTATTGGCTCTGGGTGTGTTGTGTTGTAAATCAATGAGCGAGATGTAAGAGGCCTTAATGACCCAATTAATTAGGAGTCATTTATTAGCAGGGGCAGAGGGAGGTGTGTCTTCCAAACCTCTGAGCAACACATATAGGAAGTTTCCCGTATTTATACGTTGGAGCCTCTTTGTTTGCAGATATTTCAAAAGGCTCTGTGTGAGTTATTATTACCTACAGTTGTAACCTTGAATACATAATTAGTTAGTACTTGACAAAAGAATATGAGAATTATTATCAGTATCTATCTATATAAAGAGGTAATATGCAAATTAGGCTGGGACTCCTTAATGGGTCATGACCATACAGGAAGAGGTTGCGCTCTGAGGTGAGGCCCAGAGCGGAGACGGAGACAGAGGCAGGGGGGCCTGACCAAGCTGGCAGGGTGCCTCCCTGTGGCCCCGGAGAAAACATAGGCAGGGGACCGGGGGACACTGGGAGTCAGGCTCCGGTCCCAGCCCCCACGGGGTGCCTCCTTGCTCAGCTTTAGGCAGGGCACCTCCTCGTGCAATGTCAATCCTGCGCTGGGCCTCTAGTTAGTCTATATTAGTCTATTACCTTGGATGGCTAGGTTGCAAGGTCAGACAGTTAAGTTTATCTTTTTCTATTATTTGAACTAAAAACAAAGTCATTTTATAGAATAAGAGACTGCCTTAAAGTGACAGAGTTCACAATGGCAGAGTTCACAGGAGTAGGGACTATCTGACAATAGCAGAGAATTCAAACAGCAGTTTTTTATGCAAGATTGAGGTTACTATGCTTCAGGAGCCTATGTCTTTGTGAGGGTGTGATGGTCAATTAGCATATTCCCTCTTTATTAGATAGGATGTGCAAAGCCCATGGACACACAATAGTGCAGGGAAGGCTGGAAAGGGGATGAATGAGGTGGGGGGGGTCAATGGGCGGAGAAAGGGTCGCCCTGCCCCCCCACCTGGTCCTGGTGCCCAGCACAGAGGGCCTCGCTGCCCAGAAGCCACCTGTGACTTGAGGGTGAACTTTTCCTTCACAGCCAACCTGGCGGGACCTCCAGAACCCACCTGTCCCACACTAAGGTCACCCCTCTAACCCATCTATTCTTTCTTCCCTCCCTGTTCTCCCTGGTGCCTCCACCCCATTGGCTGTGCCCAAACCTGTCCTGCTTGGCCCTCACCTGTCCTCCCTCTGCCTCCTACATTCAGAGGAGGGTCCCTGGACCAGGACACAGAGGCCTCAACCCCATCCAGCCCGGCCCACAAACAGGCTGCCTCCCACTGTTGCACCTCAGCGTCCTGACCTGGAAAGTGGGGCCTGGGGGAAATGGGCTCCCGGCCTCACCCCACTGGCTCAGGGGATGGTCAATGAGACATGGGATGGCTGAGGGCTGTTAGGGGGCATCCAGACGTAATGGGTGGTGAACTACCGGGATGCTTTCCTTTCAGCCAAAGTCAGAACCACTTTTTCATTGTTGTAACCCTACACCTGGCAGGAGCCCTGGCACAGACCTACACTTCAGCTCCAGGAGCAACCTGAACCAGGGGAGGAGGATTCATTTCAAAGAAATAAGCAGCCACTGGGCTTCCATTAAGTCCTTACTAGGATCCCGTGCTCCTCTGAACTCAAGGACTAAGCGTTCTGATACGAAGGAGATAAAAAGATGAGTAACTCTCATTCCAGGCAGAGGCACAGGAGCACCGAGAAGTAAAAACTGCAGTAAAGGCCAAGGGGGGAGAATGTCACTGGGAGGTCAAGACAGGCTCACAGGCCTGAACGAACGCACAGACCTGCCCCTGAGCCACAGGAGAGGGTCCCCAGGCCCAGGAAGCAGCCCTGAGGTAGAAAGGGCAGGAAAAGCAGAGGAAGAGGGGCAGCGAGCCCAGAGCATGAACATAGATGGGAACCTGGGGGAGAAAAGGGAGATAAACCAGGGAAATAGGACGATTCCAAGTATTGGCTGCAGGTTTCCCATGTAGTCTCAGGGCAGGAAAGAGTATTCAGGGTTCTCCCAGGCTTTGGTCTGCTCAGTGACGTTTAAATTCATGATTCCTGCCCGGCCGGCTTGGCTCAGTGGTTGAGCATAGACCCATGAACCAGGAGTTGAGGGTTCGATTCACGGTCAGGGCACATGCCCTGGTTTTGTGCTGGATCCCCAGTGTGGAGCATGCAGGAGGCAGATGACCAATGATTCTCTCTCATCATTGATGTTTCTATCTCTCTCCCTCTCCCTTTCTCTCTGAAATTAATAACAATATATTTTTCAGAAAGAAAGAAAAAGAAAGAAAGAAAGAAAGAAAGAAAAAGAAACGAAAGAAAAAGAAAGAAAGAAACAGAAAGAAAGAAAGAAAGAAAGAAAGAAAGAAAGAAAAGAAAGAAAGAAAGAAAGAAAGAAAAAGAAAAAGAGAAAGAAAGAAAGAAAAAGGAAGAAGAAAGAAAAAGAAAGAAAGAAGAAAGAAATAAAGGTTGGTGTTCCCAATTGAGGAGAAAGATCCTGCAGAAGCAAAGGAGGGAGAGCGGCCTTCCCTGGTGAAACTGCTTCCTCAGGTTCCATGAAACAGCCTCTCGTCTTTTCCTGGGAGGAGGGGACTCCTGGGCCGGCTTGCTGGCAGCTAGCTTGCTGCTCGCTACTGCCCCAGACCCCCTGGCACTGGCCCTCTGAGCCATTCCGACTCAGGGTCCTGGGCATGAGCCCCTTCTCCAGAACTTCTCCAGAACCCCATCAGAACTCCCAACCTGGTGGGAGGGCGGGAAATGGGGATATAGAGCAGTGGAGACGCCCCCTTAGGGCTCCAGGCCAGAGCTCACCCCCCAGCTGGACAGGGACTGTGTCCACCTGACCCACAGACACAGGTGAACCACAGGAGGGGCTGCTTGTGAGCATTTCCCTGACTGAGTCACGCCCCGCAGATCCGTCCCTGAGGTTGCACAACCCTCTCCCCTATAAATAGGGAGGCACATTGGCCTCTGGAAGCCTGTGGCTCCACCTGCAAGCCTCCTCCTCCTCCTGCCCTCGCCCAGCCTGGCAGCCAGCATGAGGCTCTTCCACATCCTGCTGCTGCCTCTCTGCCTGCTCTTCACCCAGGTGGGCCCAGGTGAGCTGGGGACGAGGGGCACTCTGCCCGGGGCCAGGACCAGGTGAAGGGAGCTGTGAGGAGAGCTAGAGACACTGTGCCCTGTCCAGGCCATCATTTTGTCAGACAGATATGATGACTTGATTCTGTTTACGCCTCAGGGTACCCATCTGGAACGTGGGTACGAAAGATTTCTAATGTGGAGGTTTTAATGTGTGCTGTTGGAACCTGGTAGGTGCGTATTATTTCTTAAACAGATGCAAGTATTTGTGCAACAGAGCACGTGTGTTCTGGTGACAGGGTGAAGGAGAGGAACCGTATTTGGGATGAACTGGGTGCTCTGCACAGCTCTCTGGGCAGAAGGAAACCCCACTTACAGCCCTGCTGCTCATCCTCAGCTTTGGTTTGGCCTCAGACGGCACAGACCCCAGGCAGAGGGCACAGACCTCAGGCAGCTGGCATAGACCTCAGACGGAGGGCACAGTTCTTTGCATGAGCAGCCCCAGAGGTCAGTGGGGGTGCAGTTCCTGGGAGGGCACCGTCTGAAGTGCTCTGGGAAGAGCTGTGTGTCCTGTGTCACCAAGTGTCCTGCAGTCACGTTGGCTGCAAACCTGGACCCTGATGTGTCTTCTTTGCCTCCTCACAGGTGCGGGCATTCTCACGACTCTGACTCCTTAGAGTCCCAGGTGCATCAGCATTGGGGGTAACTGCCACCTCTACCGCTGTCCGGAAGGCACTCAGGAAGATGGCAGGTGCTTCCAAGCAAGGTCCAAGTGTTGCGTTTGAGCTGGGGCCACAGCAACCCCCCAACGCCCATTTCATTACTAAACCAACACACTTACAACTACGTCCTGTGGCTTCAACCCATGACCCAGGTCACTGTTTGATTTTTGGTCAGGGCACAGGCCCGTTTTTTGAGCTATATCCCCTGTAGGCTCCCTGCAGGAGGCAGCAGATCAATGATTCTCTCTCATCATTGATGTTTCTGTCTCTCCCTCTCTGAAATCAATAAAAATATATTTTAAAAAGAAAGAATGACTTGCTAATTAAAATAAAGCTATGGATAAAGAGCCTGCTGGCTTCAAGCAATGATATTCAACTGGTGTAGCCACACGAATTCTTAAAACATGCAATGCTGACTCTTTAGCCAGGGGCACTGACCTCCTTTCCCTTCGATTGTGCAGTAAAACCATCACAGCCACCATCATCGCAATAGCTGTCTGCTGCCCATGAATTAAACTATGCCTATTTTTGTCAGATTGGCCCAATATGTATGTTTTGGTGTGCTGCAGAGGCTGAGTGGTTCCTGTGTGCCGTGAGATGAAAAGGTTGACAATCACGGGCCTAAAGGACTGCAGGAGCCAACCTCAAAGGAGGCCGACTCAGCCTGCAGGCGTTTGGGCTCCAGGGGAGTTGATCACCTTGGAGGAAAGCCAGAGCCTCCTGGACCGGGTCCCCGGTGTTTACCGGAGCAGACGGTGCCGACTGGCACACAGCACCCTGTGCTTCCCCTGGTTCTGCCTTCCTCTTCCCGCTCGTACACCCCTGCTGCCCTCACATGTTAGGATGGTCCTTGTGCCCTGGCCGGTGGCTCAGCTGCTTGGAGCCTGGTCCTGTGCTCCTAAGGTTCTGGTCTGATTCCCAGGCCGGGCACATCCCTGGGTGGCAGTTTCCATTCCTGGTTGGGGTGCATATGGGAGGCGGCTGATGGATGTTTCTCTCTCTCTCTCTCTCTCTCTCTCTCTCTCTCTCTCTCTTTCTCCAATGGAAACATGTCCTGGGGCAGTGATGGCGAACCTATGACACATGTGTCAGCACTGACATGCGTAGCCATTTCTGATGACACGTGGCCGCTGAGGCGGCCGCATGCCGAGGTTGAAACATTTGCTGCTCCTGAGGATGAAACATTTGCGACTAGAGTCTTGGAGTTAGACTCTAGTCGCAAACGATTCATCCTCCCCTGTTAGACACTCTGTGCCGGAGGTCTGTAGGCCAAAACAACGGAAGTTCGGCACAGAGCGTCTAGTTCTGGGACTTCCAGTTAAGCCGGAATCTTTGCCCTCACTTCCACCGGCAGAGCAGGGAGCATCTGAACACAGCGGGGGACACATCTCTGGGGGCCCTGCCATTACCAGTAACCAAATAACAGTTAATCACAGCAACCATTATCTACTGTTCGGGGGTGTCATGGATTTCTAAACCATCATTACTGAGATAAGTGAGGGGGAGGCTGGGAGAGGCGAGGGTTTGTGGCGTGCTATGGGTGCCATTTCCTGGCATTAGAAATAGCGGCAGCCATTTTAATTCACATAAGGAACACCATCTTGCTCCATAGTGCAGACTCCATTTTACCACTATTACTGTTGTGCATCCTTATTAACCCCTATTTCTGCTTATTAACCCTGCCCTTTCCTAAAAGACAGTTATATGCACCATTTGTGGTTAGTTAGGCTAGTTAACCCCTAATTGCCTGCAGGCCTAACAAGCTATCTATAATACTATCTTCTGTCACTGCCCCCCTGATGGAGAACCCAAAAAATAAAAAAACTAAGGTTAAGTAAAGGAAGTGGTAGTAGCAGTGGCCAACCCTTTAAAGAGACATGGACCGAGATGTATGGCTTTATAGAAAAAAATGGCAGATCATTTTGCGTTCTACGTACTGAAACGGTAGTAAGCAGAACGTGGAATATAAATAGACATTTTGAAACTAATCATTCCCAGCTCTTGGAAAAAAGTGAGGACGAAAGGAAGGAATACATTTCCAGGCAGCTACACTTTTATAAGAGCCAATCTAATTCCATCCTTAAATTTATGAAAGGCTCTACAAATTTAACATCTGCAAGTTTGAGCATTGCTCACTCTATAGCTCAGCATGGAAAAGCGCTCAGTGAGGGAGAATTTATTAAAGAAACTCTCCTAAGATGTGCACCGGTTCTATTTGACGATATGGAGAATACAGATGCAATTATTAAGAGAATATCTGAGTTACCACTCAGTAGAAATATCATAAAAGATCGAATAATGAGACTGAACACAAACGTACAACATCAATTAAAGAGAGACATAAGGAAGTGTAAATATTTTTCGATCTCTCTTGATGAAACTACTGATGTCACATCACATACTCAGTTGGCCATTCTTGGTCGATGTTCTGATGGTCTCACAATGAGAGAAGAGTTGATAAAGTTAGTATCAGTGTCAACAAGTAAATCAGGAAGCAAAATATGTAAGGTTATTATACAAACATTTCGTGACCTAAGCATTGATATCTCTAAAGTTGTGTCAGTGACGACATATGGGGCACCAAATATGGTGGGGTAAAAAGTCGGATTTGTCAAATTGTTTACAGAAGCTATTGGACATCGAATGTGCCTTTTCATTGTATTATCCATCAGGAGGCTTTATGTACCAAGACAGGATTCACCGACTTAAAGGACTTAATGTCAGTTGTTACAAAAATAGTTAATTTAATAGCTGCTCGCCCCCTTCACAAGCGAGAATTTTCGGCACTTTTACTGGAGGTTGATTTCACCTACAGTGGACTGCTGATGTACAACAATGTAAGCTGGCTCAGCCGAGGCAAAGTTCTTGAGCGCTTTATGGAGTGCTTTGAAGAAATTAAGGTATTTCTTGACGATAAGGATCTGGGAAACTTTCCTCAGCTTAATGATGATAAGTGGGTCAACACCCTGATGTTTTTTACAGATCTCTCTGTTCATATTAATGAACTGAACTTAAAGTTACAAGGTTTTGGCAAAAGTATTGACGTTATGTTTGGATACATAAAAGCTTTTGAAAGTAAAGTTAACATTTTCAAGCGAGATGTAGAAACTAAAACTTGTAAGTATTTTCCTCGAGTAACAAAGTGTTTTGAGAAGGCCAGTGCAGCTGTACAAAATGAAATGGAACTCTTGCATACAAAGTACCGGCATGTTTTAGACTTGTTACTTGACCAGTTTAGTGATAGATTTAGTCAATTTAGAAGTCTAATACAGACCATGAAAACAATTAAGTATCCTGATGTAGTAGTCTACAGTAGTCTGGAATTAAATGGTTTCCAATGGATGCAAATTGATGATTTGGAGATGCAACTTGCAGAATTTCAAGACAGTATCTGGGCTCAGGTGTTTGTCGACTTGAGGTCAAAGCTTGAGAATCTGGAAAGGTGCTGCTTGGAGAATCAAGAGGAGTGCCACTACGAACAGGAAATTTGGAGTGCCTGGAACCAACTACCAGACACTTCTAGCACCCTGAAAAATATAGCAATGGCTTTACTCACAATTTTTCCCTCTACATACTTTTGTGAGGCCTTATTCTCGGCATTAAATAATATCAAAACCAACAAAAGAAACAGATTGACAGATGAAGTTAGTAGCGCTTGCTTGGGCCTGAAGGGTACAAAATATCAACCTTCAATTGAAGATTTAGCCAATGAAATTCAGCAACAAAAAAGTCACTAATAGGCAGGTTAGTTAAAGAAATCATCCTCCCCCTCACTTATCTTAGTTCATGGCACCCCACACAAGCTAAATAATATCAAGACCAACAAAAGAAACTGACTGACGAACGAACAAAGAAGTCACTAAGCAGGTAAGTTAAATATTTAGTTTTTGGTTTATTAAATACAATTATATATAACAATTATACATTTATGCTATTTAAACTATAAATATCATGAAATAATGTTTTTTCCTCAAAGTGACACACTACCCGAGTTATGCTCAGTTTTTTGGCGAAGATTGACACACCAAGCTCAAAAGGTTGCCCATCACTGTCCTGGGGTGAGGATGAAAAACAAGAAGTAAAGATGAGTTTTGTTCTGAGGGTCCCCCATCTTCTCAAGCTGCTGGCTCTTGAATAAACCTGCTTTGCTCCATCACACCCTGTCCCTTGAGTACTGGCTCGTGAGCGGCAGGCAGCTGAGCTGGGTTGGTGCCCCAGGACATTGTTCTGGCCCCATGTGCAGCATCTGTGCCTGGAGGTCTGTTCACAAAGGGTCATCTCCTTCGCATTGGGAAGTCTTTCCATGTCATTTGCTCAATGTCGGTTGCGGTCAGACAGACAGAACAAAATCCACTGATTTCACCGTCTTGAAATGTGCAGCCAGTGGCATGGAGGGCATTCACATTGTTGCAGCCTTCACCACTGTCCATCTCCAAAACTTTCCATCTTCCAAAGAGCAACTCTGTGCTTATTAAACACTCACTCCCCCTCCCCTGGCCCCTGACCACCACCATTGCACCTTCTGTCTCTGAATTTGATGACTTCAAGAACATCTTCATTGTGGAATCCTACGGCATTTGTGCTTCTGTGCCAGGCTTATTACACTGTGCCTGGTTCCTCTTGGCATAGTGGTCGGCAAACTCATTAGTCAACAGAGCCAAACATCAACAGTACAACGATTGAAATTTCTTTTGAGAGCCAAATTTTTTAAACTTAAACTTCTTCTAACGCCACTTCTTCAAAATAGACTCGCCCAGGCCGTGATATTTTGTAGAAGAGCCACACTCAAGGGGACAAAGAACCGCATGTGGGTCGCGAGCCGCAGTTTGTTGACCATGGCTCTTGGCAGATCTGTGTTGTAGCACGGGTCAGAATTTCCCTCTTTTCTGAGGCTGAATCACATTTCAAGGCTGAATAGGGAAGTCGCCATCACACGGGACCCTGGAGCTCAGTCACGGATCACTTAGCTGACAAGACAGCAGGTATTTCACCTGTCACACTCCAATGTGCAGCTTCCACTCATGGGGTCTCTTCTCCTCCAGCAACTTCCCATTGAGTCACCCTGACAGGGTCCCTCCTGTGCCCTGCTGCTCCCCAGGGCACATTAACCCCTTCCCACTGGCTCAGAAACTGCTGTTTGCAAGGGGTCTTGTCAGCACTGGGTCCACACGCAGGCTACGGGGTTTCTTGGTCCCTCTCTTCTTCTCTGTGACTTGCTCTCTCCGTTCCCTCTGCTTGGGACGGACGAGGGACAGGTCTCCTGTTCCAGAGAACGTCTCCCATTCTGGGTTTGACAGATTGCGTCCCTGAGCTATAGTTTTACTGGTTCCTCTAACTTCTGTATTTCCTGTAAAATGTTAGACCTAGAGACTCGATGAGTTTCAGGTTCAGCCAGATCTTGGGCCAGACTCTTTCCTGGGTGGTCCTGGTTGCATCCCTCTACATCCCACAGGGGATGCACCCTGAGTGCGGACAAGTGTGGTCTCAGAGCTGGGCTGGCGCCACCCCCACCCCCCACTCTATTCTCCAACACTCCCTTCCCCTGCTCCTCCCAGGGCTTTTCACAGAAGGGAGTTTTGCTTTGTTTTTGTTAATCTTCACCAGAGGCTATTCTTCCATTGATTTTCTTTTGAGAGAGAGAGAGAGAGAGAGAGAGAGAGAGAGAGAGAGAATGGAGAGAGACACATCAATTGGTTGCCTCCCCAACCCACCCAGACCTGGGCCAGCTAACCTAGGAACATGTTGCCTTTGGCTGGGAATCGAACTTGTGACCCTTTGGTGTGAAGGCCGATGCTCACGAAGGGTGTTCAAGCAACCACTGAGCACTGTTTGGGGTCCGTGATGTCACTCAGGGGTTTTCTAATCCCACCTCCCCTGCTTCCTCCATCAGCTGGGATGTTCTAGAAGGAAGGTGTGTCCTTCATCAGCTATTATTTACGGGGTGGGGGCATCCAGAGGTTGAGAGCATGCCTGCTATTTCCTTTCAAGACAGAGTGGTCCCCAGGATAGCTAAGCTTTTAACATTTTTCCCAATTAAAATTATGTTATTAAAATTGTTTTTGGCTACAGTTTATATCCAATATTATTCTGTATTTGTGTCAGGTGTACAGCATAGTGGTTAGACAAGCCTATCCTTTACCCTGTGTCCCCGATATTTCCAGCCCCCGCCTGGCACTGTCCCTAGGACCCCGTAGCTTTCCCAGGGCAGGGAGAGGCCATGGAGATCTCATGGGGTAGCTCAGTCACCGAGCCTGCCTGAGGGCAGGTGAACTGCCACCACCTGAACTGGTATTCCTTCTCTGCCTTCTGCCCCAAATGGGGGTGCTGTGTCTAAACTGACAAGGAGGGCGGGGTGAGGGCAAACATTTGTAGGACAGTGGAAGTTCATTCATGCTTACGACCTAGCGATGCAGATGGGGTGCTGGGGGACTGTGGTGGGCCGCCAGCTGTGGGCATGGATGGGAAGGAGGCTGCCTGCAGGCTGGTTGGTGCAGGAGGTGGGCCATGAGGGGCGGTGAGGCAGGTGTGCTCTGAGGGATGGGGAATAGGTGGCATAAAGGTGGGAGGGTCCACAGTCGTCCTTTGGGATCCCAGACCTTAGGCCTGAAGAGTGAAATGGAAGAGGAGTGGCTTTATGTGTTTACTAGAGGCCCGGTGCATGAGATTCGTGTGTGTATGGCAGGGGTTGTCCTTCAGCCCAACCTGCACCCTCTCCAACTGGGACCCCTCAGGGGATTTCCAATTGCCGGTTGTGGATCGGGCCTAAAATGGCAGTCTGACATCTCTCTCACAATCTGGGATTGGTGGCTTCCAACCGCTCGCCTGCCTGCCAGCCTGATCACCCCCTAACCACTCCTCTGCCAGTCTGAGCAATGCCAAACTGCACCCCTGCTGGCCTAATCACCCTCAACTGCCCTCCCCTGCAATCTGGTCGCCCCCAACTGCCCTCTCTGTTGGCCATCTTGTGGCGGCCATCTTTGATCACTAGAGGCGGCCATGTTGTGCAAGGGTGTGAGAGTCAATTTGCATATGACCTATTTATAATATACGATTATTATTGTTTTTTTAATATTTTTCAGAGATGAAGGGAATGAGATATGGAAACATCAATAATGAGAGAAAGTCATTGATGGGCTGCCCCCTGCATGCCCCACAAAGAGGATCGAGGCCACAAGCCAGGCATGAGCCCTGACTGGCAATCAAACAGTAACCTCCTGCTTCACAGCTCGACGCTCAACCACTGTGCCACACTGGCCTGGCAGAAGCGGAGTGGTTTTATAGTCCCACCGGACGCCCTCAAAAGCCAAGCTTGGCCAACCCACTGCCCCCGGCCTGGCATGCCACACGCACTGGATTTGGGGTGGGACCCTGCTGGGCCCCGGAGGGGGGAAGTGGTGTCCTTTGCCCCCTCGTCAGACACTCCTGATTGCGGGTGGACCCTCTGAACATCTCACACTGTGGATTGGTAATGAAGTGAGGAGGAGGTGACATGGCTATGGCCCTCAATCCTCCCTCCCCCTTTCCTGGGCTTTCAGCTTTGGTGGCCTGGCCTGTCTCACTTCTTTTTTTGTTGTTAAAATCCTTTATTGTGGAAAGTATTACATATGCCCCCTGTTTTCCCGCTCTGACGCCCGGCCCCAGGCCCTCAGGGCCCCATTGTCTGTGTCCAGGGGCCATGCATCTCTGCATACACGGTCCTTAGTTGGTCACCTCCCACCCACGCAGCCTCCCCGCCTTCCCTGGAGACTCCCCACTTGTTCCATGCTTCCATGGCTCTGGATCCACTCCGATCATCAGTTTATGTTGTTCTCCAGACTCCACCTATGAGTGAGATCATGTGATGCTTGTCTTGCTCTGACTGGCTCAGTTCACTTAGCAGGATTGTGTCCTTCGTAACCTGGCTTTCCTAACGTCTTCCCAAAGGAGACACAGGGTTCATGTGGGTCCGAAGGAGGCATGTTCTTTTTTTTTTTTAAAAGGTTTTCTTTTAGGAAAACAAAGCTTACAAGTAGTCCCTGTGGCTTTGTCTCCCCCGTGGCTCCAGCTCAGAGGCAGCACTTGGCCTTCCCTCTGTAGCAGTAGCCCAAGTGCTGGGTGTAGAGTGGGCATGGGGAGAAGTTGCAGGTCCCCCCCTTTTTGGCACATATGTATTCTGGACTCCTGTGTAACAGACTCGCGAGGAGGCCAGCACCTGTGAGGAGGCAAAGAAGACACATCAGGCTCCTGGCTCACAGCCAACGTGACTGCAGGACACTTGGTGACACAGGACACACAGCCCTTCCCAGAGCACTGCAGAGACGGTGCCCTCCCAGGAACTGCGCCCCCACTGACCTCTGGGACTGCTCATGCAAAAGCCTGTGCCTTTTGTCTGAGGTTTATGCCCTCCATCTGAGTTCTGTGCCCTCCGTCTGAGGTTTATGCCAGCTGCCTGAGGTCTGTGCCCACCATCTGAGGTCTTTGTCCTCTGTCTGAGGTCTATGTCCTCCATCGGAGGTCTATGTCCTCCGTCTGAGGTTGGTGACCACTGTGGCTAAACCAAAGCTGAGGATGAGGAGCAGGGCTGTGAGTGGGTTTCCTTCTGCCCAGAGAGCTGTCCTGAGCACCCAGTTCCTCCCCAAATAAGGTTCCTCTGCTTCACCCTGTCACCAGAACACACATGCTCTGTTCCACAAATACTCATGTCTGTTTAAGAAATAATCTGTACTGAAGATATGTTTACTGATTTTAGAGAGGAAGGGAGAGACAGAGAGACACAGAGAGATAAAACAAATCTGTGAAAGAAATATCAATCTGTTGCCTCCTGGACACAGCCCAATGGGGATGGAGCTGGAAACCTATATGTGCCCTGACCGGGAATTGAACCCACAGCCTTTCCATGTATGGGAGGATGCTCCAACCAAGCAGGCCGCCCGGCCAGGTCTATGTGTGTCTTTAAAAAAAAAAAAAAACGTAACAAATTTCAACTCCTATTTTGCATATCCATGTTCCAAATTCCGACACCTTTGGTCAATGTATTATTTTATTCACCATTAGTACCCTACATAATTTAGGACGTATTCGTCCACCCTTGTTTTTAAACCAACATGGTAATTTTCTACTGGGGTTTTCTGTCCATGCACACGTTTTGTGTCCATGCTTAAGTGTCTCTCTAACCAGTGAGCACACCTTAAACACTCCGGCTGTGTGCTACGCGTTCATGTGACCTGGCAGCGCCCCTCCCCACCCCCGTCCCGGCCCCACTTCTGCCAGGTCCTGGACTTCAGGGCCAGGTGGAAATGATTACTACACCATGAGCTTCCATTCATTGTTTTCTTTCTTTGTTTCTTTCTTTCTTTTCTTTCTAAACAAAAGCAAAAGGATAAAATACTTATATATTCATTTTCTCTTTCTTTTTAAAATTTTTAATGAATTTATTGGGGTGAAATTGGCTAATGAAATTGTATGGTTTTCAGGTGTCCCTTTAACCTGTGCAGTGTGTTGCTCTCACTGCTCTCTCCGGTGGGAATGTATTCTGCCTTCCTCTCTGACGCAGAGACTCTCCAAACAGAAGGCCCAGGACTGGCCGCCAACTCTCTGTGAGAGAGAACCAGGCCGCCCAGGATGTCCCTGGGAGTGGCCCTCAGGCCCTGGCTTTGCACTGATTGGAGTCCTGGATTGAATTGTGCCACCGCCTCCCACCCACACGCTGAGGCCCTGCCCAGCCAGGACCCACAGGTGGCTTTACTTGGAGGCTGTGTGAAAAGGTGATTTCAGTGAAATAAGGTCATAGGCGTCGTCCCAATCCAATGTGACTGGTGTTCTGATACGAAGTGGAGATTGGGACGCACAAAGAGACGTGTGGGGCGCTTGGGCGTGGTGCCAGGCCCTGTGTGGGCCCAGCGAGGGCGGCCCCTGCAAGCCCAGGAGGGCGGTCTCAACCCTGGGTCTGAGTTCCTAGCCTAGAACTCCACGAAATCAATGTCTGTGGTTAAGGGACCCGGGCAGCGTTTCGCCTGGCAGCCCCGCTCACTAGCGCCATAGGCCACGCCACCCTGGCAAACAGAGCCTTCGAGGCCATGGACCTGCTCGTCGGAACCAGGGTTTCATTCTGATCAACATTGTTCTCCCTCTGAATCCAGGGCCCTGGTGCCGCTGCCACCTCCAGCCGGGAACTGTGGGCATCTGGGGTCTGGACCTTTGGCCATGTCTGGGGTCATGGTTGGTTATCAGGACCATGAGGGTGTGTGGAGGTGCTCCAGGCACCTGTGGGTTGAGGCAGAGAGGCAGCTGGATGCAGACAGGGCACAGAGCAGCCCTGGCACCAGAACTGCCTGGCCCTGCATGGCAACAGGGAGAGGCTGAGGAACCGTGGTCCCAAACAGTGGATCTTCACCCCGCACAGTCCTTACCACCACTGGGAGGCACTTAACAATATGGTGCAGTGTGCCAGAGTGGGACCTATGAACTGGGATTTAAAACAAGTCCTTAGGCACAGGAAGTGTGCAGTCAAGAACTGAGAACTTCTGGACTTCAACTGGTGTTGAAATTTTAGTCATAGAATGAACAGAAAAGAGAACGAAAGGGTTACTGGGTCAAAATAGTGGGGTAAAGCCGGGGGGGGGGGAGTGGCTGGGTGGAGCGGGGCAAGCAGCGGAAAATGGGGGACTTCTGTAATACTGTCAACAATAAAAAAGTTATGTATTAAAACAAAGAACTACTGGGTCAGGATTTGGGAGCAGACAGGAATGAGGGGAAGCACAGCATATTCTATTAGTATAAAAAATAAACTTGTTAGGAATTTAAAAACTTGAGTAGTTAGTAGAAATAGTGATATTTTTCTATTTATACATTTATATAGAAAATTTGAATATTCACTTGAACATGAAAATTTAGTTGAGATAGAGAAATACTCGGAAAAAATACAATTTACTAAAATAAACAAATGAGAATTAGACAATCTAAATAGTCCCAAAACCACCAAAGCAATTGAGTCCATAGATAAAACTAGACAAGATGGCTTCATCAGCAAAGTCTACCCAGCAATGAACAAGGACTAGAGTTGACAGGGCACAGACTGTTCCTCAGAGCAAACAAAGGGAGACTACTCACCACCAGGGTCCCGGTGTGATGCCAGCTTGGTCTTAACACCAATATCTACCGCGATTAGTAATGCCGGGTGTGGGGAAGGTTGGGTGGGGCGGGGTCCATGGGGAAAGAGAGGACATATGTAATACTGTCAACAATAAATATTTTTAAAAGTTCAGTAAGGGCAAGAAACTAAGGGAAAACTAGAGGCCAATGACCAGCAGAGTCAAAAGTCCTAAATAAAATATCAGTAAAAAGTCAAACCAAGTTTTACTTATTTCACAAACTCAGGGTTATTTAACATTTGAAAATCAGTCACTGCCTATTAAGAATAAAGGAGGGAAATAATATGGTTATCTCCAACAGAGGAAGAAAAACACTGGGAAAATATCCAACATGGACCTATGGTAAAAACAACAACAACAACAAAAGAACCCAACCAAGAAAGAACTAGAGGAAACTGGCTTCATATGAGCCAGAATGCCTGCAGGAGCTGCTACAAACAGGAGCCTCAATGGTCAAACTCTGGAATTCCCATTTGAGATCGGCAGCAAGACCAGCATAGCTGCTGTCATTAATTCCATCCAAGGCTGTCCTTGAGGTTCTAGCTTGAGGAGTAAGGTAAGAAAACATATGTAAAAGGTATAAGTGTTGGAAACAAATAACACAGCCAATTTCTACGTGGAAACCTAACGAAATACGTGCACTACCTCTACCTATCAGAAATAAAATATTTTTTGTGACGTTAAAGAAAACCTAAATAAAGGGAAATGCTATTTAAGTGCTGGAAGATTATATGAAAAATGTGAATTTCCCCCAACTTAATCTACAGACTCAGCCCTAATCCCAAGACATCCTTTTAGTGCAACGTGACCAGCAGATCTTAATTATATATGAAAGTTAAAGGGCCAAGAACATCCCATACCTTCCTGGAGAAGAGGGGGGAGACTCTCTTTAGGGCCTCCAGGGCTAACTGTAGAGCCACTGCAATTAGACCACATGGTAAAGACGCAGGACAGACGAATAGACACGGGGAAGCAATAAAGGCAAACAGGGACCAGCACACGGGGGGGAGGGGGGACGCTGGGGGGGGCGTTGCTAAGGAATAGCAGGGCTCAGCACCGCGATGGGAATGTGGTCCTCTCAGGAGTTGGTGCTGGACAAGTGGATATCCATATTGAAAACACTTCACCCTTAGCTCCCCTCTCCCCCACCACACGGCTTAGACGCCCAGGTGTAAAAAGGGGAAAGCTCACAGGAGACACTCTCAAAGCTTTTCTTCATGTCTCTGGTTAGAAAGGATTTCCTACGATGCCCAAGAGCCTAAACCCTAAAGGAAAAGCTATGACACATTTACCATCCTCATTAAAGCAACGATAAAACCCTCTCGGAAAGATTCCATTAAGATAGCGAAAAATCTAGGTACCAGGGAGAAGGTGTCTGCGGTGCACATGACTGCCAAAGGGCTTGTCTGCAGACGGTATAAAGCACTGCCACAAATCACGAAGGAAAGACGGATAATCTGATGGGAAATGTGGGCAGAAGACAAGAGGCACTTCACAACAGGTGTCCCCGTGGCCAGGAACGACCTACAAACGTACCCACCGCGTTATTTACCAGGGAAACGCACATTAACCCTCCGGTGAGCACCCCACTGAGCAGATGGCTCACTTAGGAATGGACTGATATTCGCAAGTGTTGGCATGAATGTGGGGCAACGGGAACCTACATGCACTGACTGTGAGTGTGTGAACTAGCATACGCAGTTTCCTACCACAGTTTGACATTCTCCTTCACAATCAAATCCAAGCTTAGCCTACCAAGCCGCCAGGCCACCACCCTTGGTCTCCACCCACTTGAAATGCGCACACAAACCAAGCTGCATGATCAGCATGATAATCACAGTGGGAACGTCCAAGAAATAGCCCAGCAGCCATGGCTCAGTGGCTGAGTGTAGACCCATGAACTAGGAGGTCACGGTTTGGTTCCCAGTCAGGACAATGCCTGGTTTGTGGGCTTGATCCCCAGTGGGGGCGTGCAGGAGGCAGCCAATCAATAATTCTCTCTCATCATTGTTTCTTTTTTATTTTTTGTTAATTCTCATCTGAGGATATTTTCCCATTGACTTTTAGAGAGAGCGGAAGGGGCAGGGAGAGACACAGAGAGACACATTGATTGGATGCTTCTGCTCATGCCCCAGGTGTGGCCGGGGATCAAGCCTGCACCTGAGGTTATGTGGCCTTGACCTGAATGAAACCTGGGACCCTTCAGTCCCAGGGCCAACATTCCACCCACTGAGCCAAACCAGCTAGGCTCTCATTGGTATTCCTCTCGCTCTATCCCTCTCCCATTCTCTCTCTGAAATCCATTAAAAATCTTTTATAAGCGACCACCCAGGACACAGGGAGCCATCTTTGGTCTTGAGAGAACCCTGTGAGGAGCGTGGGAGCCTTTCAAAGCTGAGACGAGGAGGGGAGAGACACAGGAGCCCAGGGTGCTGGCCAGGCTGCTGACAATGCAACCTGGTCTCTGTCATTCGACCTGAAGTGGGGCACCGAGGCTGGCCTCCTGCTACACAATGAGAACAACGCGACCCCTCGGAACCGTGTGAGCAGGGAGCCCTGGGGAGCCGGGACTAGACTATAAATGTCTTATTCTAAAAGATCACCAGGCTGAGGCGGGAGCCACTGGCCAAGGTGACATGGGTTTGGGGGAAGAACCAGGCCCAGACTGGATCAGGGCCAGGAGCCACACCCCTGCCTCCTCCCAGGACTTTGGGCGGAACCAATCACATGAGAACTCAGGCTGGAGGAGCAGGGCCAGGACAGGGCTGCCTTGACCCAGCAGTGGGTGGGAGGAGCAAACACAGATGCTGCTCCTTGGGAGCCAAAGAGGGCCAAGTGGGTGTTGGCCACCCCTGCTTCCAAGTCCCCTCATGTGGGGATTGAGGGCCGGGCCTGGCCATGGGGTCACCCCCGGGCTGCTCAGAAGTGAGGAGCCTGCATTGCGCCCTGGCAAGTCTGAGGCTCTCTCCCTGGTCAGGACAAAGCGGTGGCTGGGCAGTCATCCTGGGAGGGGCTGCCTAAGGGTGGGTGCCCTCCCCTGTGGTCACTGAGGGAGAGGCTGTCTGTCAGCTAGGGCGGTGCCGTCCCACGAGGAGCAGAGGCCAGCGAGGATTGCCTCTGGTTCCTGGGAGTCCTTCAGGCTACCTGGGGACACACTCACACAAGCCCCTCCTGCAAAGCAGCAACCCTGCAGAGCACACGGGATGCACCCAAGATCCCAGCCTCCTCTGCAGGCGCAGCCCACGCAGCCCGCTCTCCCAGAGGCCTCCATGGCCGGACTGTCCGCAGCGCTTCTGGTTAAGCTCGGGACAGCTGTCACTCAGTCCTGTTTAGATTGTCCCGAGTGCATGGGGCGGCTCTGGAGGCTGCGGGAAGGAGGGGGAGAAAGTAAGGGTTCAGGGTTCAAGCTGGATTCGGGGGTTCGTCGTTCACTGGCATTGGAAGTGTAGACCCACTGAGACTCTCTTAAACAACAGCCTGACGTCTGACTGGCGAGGCCCAGGGGTTGAGCATGGTCTCATCTCGTCTTGTGACCTGGGAGGTCATGGTTCAATTCCAGGTCAGGTCATAAGTCCGGGTTGCAGGCTCGATCCCAAGTAGGCAGCGGGTCCATGATTCTCTCTCATCATTGATGTTTCTCTCTCTCTCTCTCTCACCCTTCCTCTTTGACATCAATAACCGTATATTTAAAAACACTGATAGAAAAAGAAAGAGAATAGCAGGGAAGTGTTAGAGAGTGGGAATTTTTGAGCATGCTTCCAGAGAGACCGTGGACTGTGCCCCAGACAGAGATGTCAGTGCTGACACCAGGCCAGGCCTTGAGATAGGGTCTCATGGCCCCTTCCCAGCATGTAGGCCTTCTTTCATAGAACACTGTCAGCTTTCTGAAGAACAGGATGACTAGGTGAATAACATGGTCCTCAATGGCATAAATCCTGACGTTACTTAGGAAAAACTGTTTTGTCTTGGGTTACTTGTTCTGCAAAAACAGGATGTGGTTAATGTGCTTAAAAGTGGTCCTACACAAAGGGTTGCTGCTGCTCTCTGGTCTCCCTGCGTGGAGAGAGGCAGAGAGACCAGATCTCTCCAGGGGGAGATCTCTGAGAGACGTTCCTCAGCCCCGGGAATGGTAGAGGTCGGAAACCCCGCCTGCTAAATTTCCTGATTGACTCTGATAGGAGCCACCTGGATCTGGTTCTTCTGGTTCTGTTCTGTGGGCACCCACCTGGGGTCTCTGGAAGGCTGGACGCAGCGCTACTTCCGAGACCAGATCCTGGCGCACGACGGTGCCGAGCGAGCCTCAGTTGGTTGTCATTGTCTTTGTTATTCTGTGTTATTGTGGTCTTAATTGTCTCTATCATTAGAATAGGTCAGTCTGCTTCTGTATGTACTCCCCTGCAATATTTTTTTTTAAATTTTCAGGAAATCAAGTGGCGAGCAGATGACTATGGAGCCTCCATTAACACTTTTGGTTTACAGAAATTTTGTGAGCCGGCGCTGCCAAAAACCTCCCCAGAGGTCAAAAACTCAGACTGTCTGGTGTATAAATGTAAGTGTGAGAGTCTGTGTGAAGTGAAAGCTACTTTGTGCTGTCTGGCTGCACACATGAGAGTATTTGTTATCTCTTTCTGTTGTTTAATTTGCTTAAAGATAGTGCAAACCCTGCCTTGGAAGACAGTAGAGAACTTTTAATTGCTTTTTCTTGGTTTATAATTTTGCTGTGTTAGTTTAAAATTTTGGAATTCTAGGGTTAATGTGAAGGTTGCCAATCCAGAGAAATTTAAACAAAGGCTTGTTGGGTTAAGATTAGTCATAATTAACTGCTTTGTATACTGCCTTTTTCAGCCCTGCTAGCAAACAAAGCTCTAGAACTGCGACCTGCCTGCCCTTCTGGATAGATTTACAGTGGGTCTCTGCAGGAGGAAGAGAGCCGAAAACTTCTCCAGAGCAGGTGTAGAAAGGGTAGAGGCGATGGAATTCACTCTCAGCCTGCCGAGAAAGAGAAGCCCTAGACTGGGGAACAGGGGATGGTTGGAGATATCAGAAGTGGTGAAGGTTGAGATCTTCTGGGGCCTTGGACTAAAGAAGGAAAATCTGGGAGGGAGAGCAGCTGTTCCTTAAGTGTAAAAAGCCTTGTTATACAGGATCTCAGACCGCTTGCCTTATTTCCCCTGCTAAGGACAGAGTAAATGGTTAATGCAGAAAAGGGGGCAGGGCGCATCGGCGGGGAGAGCAGGGAGAGATAGGTTTTTGTTGATTTTGCTGGCTACAAGCAGCTCTGCTGGCATCCTTGGTTTCTTACTTGTCTCAACTATGCTGGCAAAACACAGTGGATCTTCCTCTGCCCCTTTTCTCACTGTCTGAGCCTGGCAGGGTGGGGTTACTGGGTACTTCTTGGGCGGTGTTGGAATATTCAGCAAGGGAACTTTAAGATATAATATCTTTAATGTTACAACTAGTTTAAGTTTTAAAAATCTCTGTCTCTCAAAAAGAAATATTTTTACTTGCTCTTAGTTTTATCACAGAAGGTCTAAGTCATAAATGTTAATCAAAGAAATTATGGCTGTTTAAAAAATTGAGGTTTCAAAGAATAAGGAATACTAAGTAGAAGGTCTGAGGCATGGTTATGCATTTTTAAAGGACATAGAAAGAAGGTTTAAAGGCTAATTTAGAAGTGGCTATTTCAATAGAAGGTTGTGTAGGTGTAAGAAGGAGAAGAGATATGTTGTAAAGAAAGCAAATAATACAGGCCAATAAGCCAGGAAGAGTAAATAATTTGCATTTTGCCTTCCTAAACATAGGATAACTAGCTTATGCCAAAGTACTTAGGGAGGGACTGATAAAAGAAATCTAATAGTTACTGTTTGTTATAATTTGAAAAGTCCATAAAAAGGACTGGCAAGGAAAATTCTATCTTAAAGCAGGTCAGTATATTTTTCTTCTTATACAATTCCTCTGAAATTTGGCAATACTTAATAAATAAATCATGGTAATACATTTCTTTGCATAAATTCAATAAGACCGGTTTCCAATAGTGGTTTTATTAACCGGAAACTTTGACTGGAGTGTCATGTTTTAAAGAGCCCTGCCTGAACTCTGAAGACTTGAAGCCAATAAGAGTGCCACGGAGAAAGCCTGGTATCCTGCTTGGGAGCCCTGAAAATAGCTGGTGCTGGAGCCTCAGGCCCAAACCCTACCATCACTGGCGGTTGGTCAGAGTACAAGGGGAGCAATAAGGGCGCCTCTGTGTCCCTGCGGGACCCCCACGCACTCTGAGCCACGACGAGAAGGAGGGCTGAGATGGGCCTTGAAGCCTAGGGCATGGGCCTGGGTAGAGCCACTACAGGTGAGGATTCCCCTAACTCAGCAGATACTACAGGCAGGCCTGATGGCAGCTGGATGTCTTGGCTTCCTGGCCCTACGGGGCACATTAAGATTCAATCATGAAATTCCGGCAAAGGTAGTCAGTTACCATTCTTGTTATGTTTATGCAAACAATCAGGCCAAATTAAATACAATAGATAAATTAGTCTTGATTTGGCTCTTTTGATAAACATGGGGGTAATTTTGAGGAGAAAATTTCTATTTCAATAGAAGTTATTAAAAACTAAAAGGTTTTCTTTCCCTTCCACTGAACCATTTGTTACAGTTTATCTCCGCCAGGTCACAAGCCCACCTCCTTCTGTGCCCAGACCTCGTTGTCCCTCTGACAGACAGCAAGGATCTCTTGGCTCTGAGAGAAACTTCTGACCCGCCTCAGCAGGAAGTAGCTAGAAGAGCCCACTGACGTCCATTTTCCCTAAAAGAATTCAGAGCCAGGATCCTTGAGGTATTATATTAGGCAGTTAGACAGATATGAGCAGAGCAAGGACAATGGGCCAACTAGCACTACCAGATGTAATTAAGTTTTTCCATCTCTACCTATGTGAGACAAGGGGACTCCCCAGAAGCAAGAGGGAACGAGGCTGTAGATGAAGCAGCCTGGGAGGCTGCCCTAAAACCAGTGGGGCCTCTACAGATTCTAGTGACTCTTCCAAACCCTGACCTACCCATCTCACCAGCTTACATAAAACGCCCATCTAGAGAAGCTGAAATCCGTAACCAATCTTTACTCAATTTCTTATAGGCTTTACAGTCTACCAAGAAAGCAGTCCAGAAGCATGTCTGATCCTGTCCATCCTTCCACCCTGGTGACACACGGACTGACTCCTACCAGGAAAGGACCACCCGCACAGCAGTCGAGGTCGACAGGATCATGACATGGCTTCATCACACCTGGCTTAAGACAGCCCGGCAAAAAAGAGAGTCCAGGACTTTTCGGACCCTGTAAAGATTAGTCCTAGCCCTCATTCCAGGCCCTAATCTTAAACAGGCCCACTGACTTTATTCAGCAGAGAATTAATTCTATCAAGCTTATAGTCCTCATGGTTCAATATATCTCCCTCGCCAACAATGACCCAAAACAGTCAATGATTTGACTCATGTACATAAAACCAGTGGGGAATGTTAGAGAGTGGGAATTTCTGAGCATGCTTCCAGATAGACTGTGGACTATGCCCCAGATAGAGATGTCAGTGCTGACACCAGGCCAGGCCTTGAGATATGGTCTCATGGCCCCTTCCCAGCACGTAGACCTTCTTTCATAGAACACTGTCAGCTTCTGGAGAACAGGATGACCCTGTGAATAACATGGTCCTCAATGGCATAATCCTGACGTTACTTAGGAAAAACTGTTGTGTCTTGGGTTACTTGTTCTGCAAAAACAGGATGTGGTTAATGTGCTTAAAAGTGGTCCTACACAAAGGGTTGCTGCTGCTCTCTGGTCTCCCTGCGTGGAGAGAGGCAGAGCAGTCGCCGCTTGGCTGGCCAGCCAGCTGGCTGGCTAATAAAGACTCCCTAAATTTTAATTTGGTCTGGGCTCCAGTGGTCGTTTACTTGCCTTCACTCCACAACAGAAGGACCAATGCCTTCCTCCCAGGAGCTGCTGGTAGCCCAGGAGAAGTCGGGCTGGAGAGGGAGGTCTCTGTTTAGGGGAGCGCTGTCCGTTCTGCCCCCTCCCCACACTCATCTCCTCTGCCTCCAAGCAGAGCCACCGGCCTCTGAAGCCATTTCTGGTCTGTCCCTCTCCCAGTTTATAGACCCCCCGGGCTCACCTGAACCCAGATGCCCCCTAAGACCTGCTGGACCTGGCCCAGGTCTGACCCACGATCCCGCCCGGCTCTGGGCTCACTCTGTGCCTGAGAGACATGGGGACGCCGCACTAATGGGACGCTCAGGCTCCGTCCTCACTCTGCCTGTGACAGACCACGTTCCTCTTGCTGTCATTTACCCACAGAAAGGAGATCAAGATGGTTCCTTCTCCCTAGAGGGCTGTGAGGTCGAAATTAAAAGTGAGCCCTGGCTGGTGTGGCTCAGTGAATAGAGCATTGGCCCAAGGACTGAGGGTCTCAGGTTGGATTCTGGTCAAGGGCATGTACCTGGGTTGCAGGCTGGATCCCGGCCCAGGGTGGGGTGCGGGCTGGAGGCAACCAATTGCTATGTCTCTCACATCCATGTGTCTCTCTCTGTCTCTCCCCCTCCCTTCCACTCTCCCTACAAATCAATGGAATACTATCCTTGGGTGAGGATTAAAAACAAATGAAAAACAATCAGAAAAGGGAGAGCTGTGGTTGTTTTTTTTCTCATCAGGCTGCCCCACCGGATGTCTCCGGATCTGATTGTCCCTGCCCCACCGCCCGCTTCCTGACCTCCCTGAGGGCTGTCCATTCCATCGCCCTCAGCAGCTTGCAGAGGGTGCACATCTGTGCCCTGGGCTGCGGAGAGGCGACAGGGAGTGGTGGGGCCCGTGGTGACCGGGGAGCCAGGCTGGCTAGACCAGCAGCAACCATGTAGCTGCAGCTCACTGTTGCCACATCTTCTGTGTTTGTAAGAGAAGATCAAAAAGTCCACATCGTCTGGGACAAATCCTGATGTTTAAATGTGGAGAGGAATTCAACTGTACTTTTTAAAAAATACCACGAACACCAAAACGACCCCACCTCTCCTTGGCTTCTAAGCTTCCTCCGGGAAGCCTTCCTGGGTGGCCAGGCCAGGTCACCTCCCACCTCCAGTCACATGCGCCCCAGCACCCTGCCCTGGCCGGCGTTTCACAACACGATGTCATTAGGTAATTAATTACACACCCAGGCTCCTCCCGGCCCGGCTTCTACCAAGCAGAGTCACCAGGTCAGGGCTGTGTTCTCCGGCGCCCCTCCCCAGGCAGGGCCTGCACATAGGAGCTGCGAGCTAACGATTGGCTGAAGCAGAGAGTGGACAGCCACAGACTGCCCTTTTCTTTCTTTCTTCCTGCCTTTCTTTTTGTTAATCTTCCCCGAGCATATTTTTTCCAGTGCTTCTCAGAGAGTAGAAGGAAGAGAGAGAGAAACATCGATGTGAGAGAGACCCATCAGCTGGTTGCCTCCCCAGCGGCCATTTCAGGGGCAGGGAGTGAACCTGCATCCCAGGTAAGGCTCTTGACCAGGAATCGAACCCACAACCCTGTGGAGCGCTGGCCGGCGCTCTAATCACTGAGTTACCAGCCAGGGCAGTCTCCAATGGCCTTAATGTAGAGACACCTGGGCTGG
The DNA here is from genome assembly GCF_027574615.1 of Eptesicus fuscus. Lineage (NCBI taxonomy): Eukaryota > Metazoa > Chordata > Mammalia > Chiroptera > Vespertilionidae > Eptesicus > Eptesicus fuscus. The sequence goes on along the minus strand of NC_072480.1, from coordinate 104,619,028 downwards.
GTTCCTGACTAGCCGATTCAGGGACCTGGGTCACCGTGTCATTCTGACATCATTCAATCCTCACAGAAAGACCACTTGCGTGAAATAAATGTGGGCAATGCATTTTTTTTTTTTTCAAAGAGAGAGGAAAACTGTGAGCAGGCATGTTGTGGTCTCCGGCTGTGACCGCAGCTCTCCTTCACCCACTCCTGTTTGCCTCGGTTTCCCCACGTGTGAACCCACCAGGTTGGACTAAATGACCTCTGACGGCACGTCCAGGAGAGGGATGGGATGAGCCCACAGGGCCGGAGGGGGGCCAAGTCAGCCAGGGGTGCGGCAGGGACCACGCAGACCCGGAAACAGCAAGCTCCCTCTGTGCACTGAGCTCGGACCTGGTGATCACGTGGATCCCACAGCCGTCCATGCCCCCGTGGGCAGCGGCTGGAATGGGGGCAGCAGCCACCCTAACAGCCACACAGCCAGGACCACGGCACCAACACCCACAGGAACACCCAGCCCCCGGCCCGGGGAGTCAAGCAGAGACCGTGGGGCTCGACAGGATCACAGGCAAAGGCACTGGGAGGGATCATTGTCCCCCACACCCCGCCCAACCTCGTCCGGACAGCACACACATTCCCGTGGAAGATGTTTGTGTAGGTACGGCCTGTCCTGGGGCCCCGTCCCCAACGGGAACAGGTCACACAGAGGTCGCAGCACAGGAGACGTGGTGCCTGCAGGGCCCCACGGTGACCAGAGCCCCAGCCTCAGCCCGGTGGGCACAGCTCTTCCCCTTGCAGAGCGGCCGCTCCCCACAAGGCAGGGGCCTTCCCGAGGTGTCCAGTCCCCATTGAGAGGGCCACGAACAGGCCAGTTTGGGCAGAAGGATTGACGTGTTGTCGGAGGAGAGAGCAGATAGCCCGCCTGGGAGTATCTGAGCTAATCCTGAGCTTACTACCTGCTCCACAAGGTCAGCTCCTCCTTTATTGATTTTCTAATCTTCAGCCAAGAATATGTTTCTGTTGATGTTTTGAGAGAGATAGAGAGATAGAGAGAGGGGGAGAGGGAGAGATGGAGAGAAGGAGAGAGAGAAACATGCATCTCTTGCCTCCAGAATGCTCCCAGAGCAGGAATCAAACCTGCAACCTAGGTATGTGTCCTGCCAGGGAATCGAACCCACAACCTCACAACCTTTTGGTGCACAGGATGGTGCTCCAATCCACAGGCCACCCGGCAGGGCTCAGCTGGTGCTTCCATCAGAGCGCTGCGTGAGACCACTGCTCCTGCATCGCGGGGAGCACTGGTGTTCTCTGTGCTTTGCATGGGACGCTCCCAATCACCCCGAGACTTGATAGAGGGCAAGTCCATCTGAACGTTGACAATGCGGCATCCGGACACTCTGAGTCTGAACTGAACTGCCGTGAGAGATGCAGCATGGCTACTCCACACACACACACACACACACACACACACACACACACACACACACCACACACACACACATGCACACACACACAAATACACACGGAATTAGGGTGTCACAACACAGCACACACGCTCATACAGGGCCCACCCTGGCAGAACAGGAGAGAATGTTCTTTGGAGAAAACACAAGCCTCTAAATGGGTTTGCCACCTCTCTGAGGTTTCCAGCCAGCAACATTGAAACCTCTGAGTTAGAACACGTTCTACCCACTTTCCAGATGAGCACACCGAGGCTTAACCGGAGGAGAGTAGCCACATGTGTCCGACGAAGTGACGTCCTGGAGAGGCGGGATTGGATCTTCAGGAGCATTTCAGAGCTGGGTTACCTCAGAGCCCCCCCTCGTTTCGCAGAGGAGGAGACCAACCCCAGAGAGTGCGCCTTGCTCCAAGCCTCGAGTGAGTGAGGGACAGGCCCGGCTGAAACATGTTCGCGGATTCCTCCGAAGGTCCCGCCTTGTCTGACTCAGGGTCCGGCTGCTTTGACCAGAGGAGCTGGCAGCTCCCGGGGAGGTGTCCCAGCTGGCAGAGCGTGAGGGGCTACGCAGGGCAGGTCTCGGCCGCCCTTGGGCCCTGACTGCCCGCACAGGTGAGTCACCGACCATGAGCTGTCTGTGGGCAGGGCAGGCAGCACCTGCTTACACCAGGGCACCTGGGAGGCCCCACCCGGTGACCCGGGAGACCTGGGGATGGCAGCCTGCGCCTCTGGCAGCAGCACAGGGATCTGGCCTCACTGGGCGAGGGGCCGTCCGCAGGTGGAGTCAGTGACCCCAGAGAGGGTCCTTCTGGATGCCCAAGACCTGGTGGGGCTGGGAGGTATTGGCAGCTGCCAAGGCAGAGGGCACGGAGCCCTAGTGGTCGGACAGGGAGCTGGGCATGAGCCTTCATTCTGCAGCCAGGTCCAGCCCCCGGGCAATCGCCTGGTTGTGCTCCCCTCAGGCTCCCCACAGGAGGTCAGGAGCGGCAGGCAGACCCCAGGGGCAGCACACAGCCGGCCATCAGCCCTGGGCCTCGGGGATGCTGCCCAAAGCCTGTGCCCTCAGGGAACAGTGTATCCAGCTCTCCTCACAGCTCCCTTCACCCGGTCCCGGCCCCGGGCAGAGTGCCCCCTGGTCCCCAGCTCACCTGGGCCCACCTGGGCGAAGAGCAGGCAGAGAGGCAGCAGCAGGATGTGGAAGAGCCTCATGCTGGCTGCCAGGCTGGGCGAGGGCAGGAGGAGGAGGAGGCTTGCAGGTGGAGCCACAGGCTTCCAGAGGCCAATGTGCCTCCCTATTTATAGGGGAGAGGGTTGTGCAACCTCAGGGACGGATCTGTGGGGCGTGACTCAGCCAGGGAAATGCTCACAAGCAGCCCCTCCTGTGGTTCACCTGTGTCTGCGTGTCAGGTGGACACAGTCCCGGTACAGCTCGGGGTGAGCTCTGGCCCGGAACCCTAAGCTGGCATCTCCACTGCTCTGTCCCCCTTCTCCTCCCCCTCTCCCCCCCCCCCTCCGCCGCACCTCACCAGGATGGGAGTTATGATGGGGTTCTAGAGAAGTTCTGGAGAAGGGATCATGCTCAGGCCGCTGGTTCGAATGACTCAGATGCCCGCAACAAGGGGTCTCAGACTGCAGAGACCAGCAAGCCAGCCTGGGAGTGCCCTCCTCCCGGGAAAAGCCGAGCACCTGTTTCATGGAACCTGGGGAATCAGTTTCACCAGGGAAGGCTGCTCTGCCTCCCTCGCTTCTGCAGGAACTTTCTCCTCAATTGGCCAACACCAGCCTTTCTTTTTTTCTTTTCTTGTTTTAAGATATATTTTTATTTATTCCAGAGAGGAAAGGAAAGGGAGACAGAGATAAAATCATCTATGATGAGACAGAATCATTGATCCTCTGCCTCCTGCACACCCCACACTGGAGATCCAGCCCACAACCCGGGCATGTGCCCTGACCGGGAATTAAACTGTGACCTCCTGGTTCATAGGTCGACACTCAACCACTGAGCCACACTGGCCGGGCTGGACTGGGCACCTGCTGTCCGGTTCCCGTCAGCTATGAGAGGAGGCCCTTCCCTGACCGTGACAGAGAAGGCAGCAGGAGGGCTTGAGGACAGTGGAGAGGGTCGGACGTCCTGTGGGAAGCGGGGAGTGGCCGAGGGGGGCGCCTGAACACGTGCTGGGCAGCGTCCAGGCCCCGCTGGCACGTGTCTCCCCCTGGTACCATGTTCCAGGTGCACACGCTCACACGTGTGGTGCAGAGAAGCAGAGCCTGAAAGCACCTCGTGTGACCGCCTTCCCTCCGGGAACAGAGGGGACGAGTGACAGGCAGCGGACACCCCGTAGCTCCGTCCACCGGCCCATCGTTTGTCTTTGTGACGCTTCGGCTCCTGTGTTGTGTGGAGGCCGACATGCCCCAGAAAGACTGGGGGCGACTCCCACACGCTTCCCTGTTCTCTCACTAGCACTCGACCTTGGTGACCACCTGTCGAGGTCACGTCCTTGGAGGCTGGGCTCCAGGTCACACAGGCCGCGTGGCCGTGCTGCCCGGAGGCAGGAGCTGTTTGTGTCGGGTGTTCATTGGAGCGTGAGTCCCGGGTGGAGAGGCTGGGTGGGCAGCACCTGCCTCGGGCCCCACCTGCTCCTTCAAGTGACATGTTCCTTTCCCTGAGGTCGGGCCAGGCCCAGGCCCAGGTCAGCCTGTTCCCAGAGCCCGTCTTGGGTCTGTGGACGAGAAAGGCCACCTGCTGCCCTGACCAGCTCGGGGAGGCCGGCCTGGCAGCCTTGCAAACTCAAGAGACCTCAAGTGACCACACAGGATGGTCTGAAATTGAAAACCTTTCATTAAAAAGCAGTTTATGGTGGGGAGGCACGTCCTAGGCCTGTATGTTCCCTGACAAGATCAACTTCCATCTTTCCTGAGCCTGTTGTCTTTTGGCATCTGAGATAATGCACCTGTGGGATGTGGGTCCCTTGTAACTTCGCTTTTTCCCGACCTGTCAGAGCACAAGCAATGTGCCTGGGCGCCAGGAAGACCATAAATTCCTTCATTGTCATTGTCGTCATGTGAACTGTTAACTGTCCTGCACCCACCTAAGTATGTGTCTACCCTTTTACTTTCTATCCATTCCCACGGGATTCCCCCGTTTGCTTCCTCCCGCCTCTCTAACCCATCACCAGTGGAGCCCCTGGAACCCACCTACGTCCCCTCCTCTGACTGTAATGTGTAAAACAAGGTGAAGAACCGCCAATCTCTGGAGCATTGTTCCAATATGTTGAGACTCTGCTTCCCGGCAATTGTCCACAGTTTGGCTCAAATAAACTCACAAAGAATTCTTCCCAGGTTTGAATGTTTTCTACGTTAACAGCTCTGTGGGTTGGGTCTGGCCCCTCTGTGCCAGGATGGAGGGGAAAGACGGGCACAGGTGGAATGGCACCTCCCCAGATAGGGACTGTTGGGGTCTTACCCCCGGGCATGCATCCAGTCCCTAGATCGGGGAGAGGCCCCGGGAGGTGTGTGTCCCCTAGTCAGACAGAGTGGACTGGACGTTGGTGCCTCCCCGTGGAAGGGTCTAACTGGACGTGGCATTTAACTGCCCTCCTGCTACGTGGGAAAGGTCAGGGGTCACAACCCCAGTGGGTTGGAGGGTTGAATATGTTCATGTCTAGAAAGAAATCAACAGAAGGGAGGGTTATGCGGTGGTGCCCATTTCCACTGCTCTCATTGTTCTTTTTCACAACCCGAGGGCATGGTTGTGGTCGGGTCCCTGGGTGACACATCCATTGGCAGGAAATACCAAATGGGCCAGAGGGGTAGATCCCTACTGGAACCCAGGGCCCTCAGGGCATGGTGACCGTCAGCGGGCACGGTGACCACAGTCCTGTGTGACCTCAGCCCAGGAGACACCTACAAGCAGAAGCCAACTGAGCCAGAACACCTCTTAGGACTTCCCTGCTGTTGGCTTCATTCACAAAATCAATCATGTGCTGTAAACAACCGAGACCACACTGACCCTGATCCACGGAAAACCAGTCGCCTTGGACTCCACTTCCCCACAGGCGTAGGGATTGCTGACTGTTGGTTTTCTGTCGGCCGTTGTAACCACCCCTGCATTCCTTACCTTTGTTTCCACACAGAATGACTGGTAGCCCGGCCGGCATGGCTCAGTGCTTGAGCTTTGACCTATGAACCAGGAGGTCAGGGTTCCATTCCCGCTCAGGGCACAAGCCTGGGTTGTGGGCTCAATCCCCAGTGTGGGCGTGCAACAGACAGCAGATCAAAGATTCTCTCTCAACAATGATGTTTCTATCTCTCTCTCTCCCTCTCCCTTCCTCTCTGAAATCAATAAATATATATATGAAAAAAAGAATGTCCGCTAATTCACATGTAGCTACAGATAAACAGCTTGTGGCTTCAAGCAATGATTTTCAACTGATGTGACTGCACGAATTCTTAAAACATGCAATGCTGACTCTTTAGCCAGGGGCACTGACCTCCTTTCCCTTCCATTGTCCAGTAAAACCATCACAGCCACCATCACAGCAATAGCTGTCTGCTGCCCATGAATTAAACTATGCCTATTTTTGTCAGATTGGCCCAATATGTATGTTTTGGTGTGCTGCAGAGGCTGAGTGGTTCGTGTGTGCCGTGAGATGAAAAGGTTGACAATCACGGGCCTAAAGGACTGCAGGAGCCAACCTCAAAGGAGGCCGACTCAGCCTGCAGGCGTTTGGGCTCCAGGGGAGTTGACCACCTTGGAGGAAAGCCAGAGCCTCCTGGACCGGGTCCCCGGTGTTTACCGGAGCAGACGGTGCTGACTGGCACACAGCATCCTGTGCTTCCCCTGGTCTGCCTTCCTCTTCCCGCTCGTACACCCCTGCTGCCCTCACGTGTTAGGATGGTCCTTGTGCCCTGGCCGGTGGCTCAGCTGCTTGGAGCCTGGTCCTGTGCTCCTAAGGTTCTGGTCTGATTCCCAGGCCGGGCACATCCCTGGGTGGCAGTTTCCATTCCTGGTCGGGGTGCATATGGGAGGTGGCTGATGGATGTTTCTCTATCTCTCTAGAATCAATGGAAACATGTCCTGGGGTGCGGATTGAAAAACAAAAATCGTGCTTATTAAACACTCACTACCCCCGCCTCCCCCTGCCCCTGGCCCCCACCATTGCACTTTCTGTCTCTGAATTTGATGATAGTAAGAATGCCATCTGTGTGGGATCCTACGGCATGTGTGCTTCCGTTCCGGACTTATTTCACTCCGCATGGTTCCTCCTGGCGGATCCGTGCTGCTGCCCGGGTCACAATTTCCCTCTTCCAAGGCCGAATAGCATTGCAGTGCACTTGGCAGAAACCAGGTCGGTGGTAATTCCACATTCAGGGCGATCGCTCCTGACTGACCGCCCTCGCTGCTCTCCATTCGCACCCTCTTTCTACTCTCAGGGCAGGTCTCCTAGATGGCGAAATGAAGATGTGAGCGGGTGCGCGTATTTCCACCCCACCTCCCGAGCCTGCCACAAGCCTCTGATTGCTTTCCCAGACCTGGAGGTCGGACAGGGCTCCTCCCTGGGATGTGACCCCTCAGGAAAGGTCACATGGAGGGTCATGACCGACTTCCTCGCCTGAGGCAGCTGCAAGCCGGGCTCTGCACGAGGGACTCAGGAGAGCCAGCTGGGGAGTCTGGGCGCCTGGCTGAAAAGCAAGGTCTCACAGGTGTGCCAGAACTGCCACTCAGGATTGGGGCCTGGTGATAACTGAGCTGGAGGGGCCTCGGCAATTACCCCAGAGAGTTTTTGCATCTCGGGGAGACTCAGGGCCTCTACCAAGTGCCAACAGGATGTGGGCAGGTCCCTGGCCCGATCCCGCCCCCAGCAGCCCAGAGGGTCCATGGTCTGGCTCAGGCCTCGGCCACAAGCTGCTGTGTGACGGAGGGAGGAACGGAGACAGACAGCCCAGCCCCTCACAGTCACATGTTTGCCAGGAACATCAGATGCTGACACTAAATCAGAGAGTGAAGGGGTTGATTGGGAGTCACAAAGCAAAAGGCGAAGGGTCGACGGGGCTCACTGACCGTGTCCCCACCTCTCCCAGTGCCGAGATCTGGCGCTCCCGTGGGCCCAGGGGGTGCGGTGCTGCCCAAAGCTTGGCCTTCATTTCCCAGAACCTCAGACCCAAGCCTCGCGGGCTCTCTGAGGCCCTGGACTCAGGGGCCTGCTTTCCGCCCCCCGGAGCAGAGCACACCTGCCCAGTAGTTGCCTGTGGGTTGAATTTTAGTGTGAGACGTGAAACAAGGCAGCTGGAAACGTGCCAGAAACTCACAGCGATGAGTCATGTACCTGCTCCTTCTGGGTGTGCAGCCGCAGGTGCCTGACCCTAAAGAAGAAAAACCAGTTCCTGAGGGCCATCCCATCAGCAAGCCCCAACCAGTTCCTGCTAGAACCTCCCTGCCCCTCCCACTGCCCGCCAAGGGAGGCTGGAGGCTGGCAGTCACCTGGCTCTGGGAAAGGCGGGACTGGAGCTGGAGGGGCTTTGGGGTGGGGGAGGGGTCTGGTGGGAAGGCCCGGGAAGGGGCGGAGGCCAAGGCTGACTCACATGCCCCTGGCCCTGTGCAACCTCAGACAAGTCACGGGCTACCTGCCACCCGGTTTCTCTCTCGTATTTGAACAGGGGACATTTTATGATTTTTATTTTTGTTTCTTCTCATTACACATTTTATTTAAACACTATCACACAGTAAAATTAACTTGTTGGTGAAGAGCAGTGGTCGGCAAAGTGCGGCTCGCGAGCCGCGGTTTGCCGCTCTGTTGACTAATGAGTTTGCCGACCACTGGATAGGGGCTTAATCACAAGGAACAACAATAGCCTGTAATTATTGGAATCGAGAGTCTAGGTTAGTGGTCAGCAAACTCATTAGTCAACAGAGCAGCAAACCACGGCTCATGAGCCACATGTGGTTCGCGAGCCACAGTTTGCCGACCACTGGTGTAGAGCTCTGTTCCGCTGAGCACCTGCGTAGATCTGTGCAACTACCACCAGGATCCACAACATTCCCTCCCCCGAAAAACAACACTCATGGCACCTTAGAAATGGAACACGGACCCAATAATATTGTGCATTCAAGTTCACATTTACATATTATCCCCCAATGTCTTCACAACTTTTAAAAATCTGCCACATCCAAACAGGTCCATGCCTGTCCCCAGTCTCTCTCTAGTCCTTAGAGGATTTTCCCCAAGCCTCTCTGTCTGTCGTGACCTTGGTGTTTTAGAAGAGCCTCTTGGTTTGCTTTGTTCTTAAGGACCCGTTTCCAATGTGGGCAGCCCATCAGGACCCCCTGGGCACCCACCTTCTCAGAATAGCCCTGATGGGAGCTGCCAAGGGGGAGGCTTTGCAATCTGTCTGTCTAACATGTCCCTTGAGTGGCCACAACGCACCCCAGCCATGTGCTCCCAGCTCTCACACGTGGTACTCTTAGAGTAGCCAGTGCACACTTCATTTGAAGTGGCGGAGAGTCTTATTGATCATTAATAATAATACTATAAAATACTATAAAAGTATAAATTATCCTATCTAATAAACTGGGAATATGCTCATTGACCGTCATGGCATCACAAAGATAGCGGCGCCCACAGCCAATAAGGAGGGAACATGTTAATTGACCTACACACCCTCAAAGATGGTGGTGCCCACAGCCACAAGATGGTGGCGCACAGTCCTCTCATCCCTCGAGCCGCCCAGGACTGGCCCAAGGCACAGGCAAGCCTCATATGGCAGCTGTCCAGCAGCCGAGGGCCACCTGAGGCTCAGGTAACCAAGGCCAGCCAAGGCTTGCAGTGGCAGCAGTAGAGGTGTGATGGGGGCAATGCCTTCCCTTGATCACGGGGTTGCCTCCCGCCCCTGAGGGCTCCCAGACGGTGAGAGGGGCAGGCCGGGCTAAAGGACCCCCACTCCAGTCCATGAATTTCCATGTACCGGGCCTCTAGTCCCTCTATATAAAACCCTAATATGCAAATAGACCAAATGGCAGAACAACCAAACAACCAGTCACTATGACATGCGCTGATCAACAGGGGCCACGAGCAGAACATGGCGGGCGTCAGCTGAGACTGAAAGGTGGAGCAGGTGAGCGGGGGCACCAACCAAAGTGGGCGCCGGTCGCTGTCATCGGGGTGAGCCTCAGGTAGATAAAGACAACTCTTTGCTCCCACTCACCGACCTGCACTCCCACCGGCTATGGCACCCGCCCGCTCACACCTGCTGATAGCTGGAGCCGCCGACACACCGGCTGCAGCGCCCGGCACGGGCCCTGATTGCTTGGCGCCATCAGCAAGTGCAAGTGGCACCTAGACAATTAGGGCTTCCCCACCTCCCCCTGCTCCTGAGGGGCTATTGGGGCAGCAGCCACCACTCCCACCCACTGATAGCGCCAGACCCGCTCCCCCCACTGCATGCGCCAGCCCCTATCACTGCGTGCCATCAGCGGGTGCAAGTGAGGTCGGTGTCCTTAGCTCCTGGGAGTGGTGGGGGTAGGATCTGGCTTTGAGAAGACAGGGGACCAGAGGCCCCGGCAGGAGGTGGTGGGCAGGGGCAGGGAGAATGGGCCGAGACACGTCCCTGTGCCCACCACAGCCTCCCAGCTCACAGTGGGTTCAAGATGCATGAATTTCATTCACTGGCTCCATAGTATGCATATAACATCTGTGGTTCATCTCTTCCTGCAGACAATCCCCAGTCTAAATGAGGAATCTCATCAGCAGGGCCCAGAGTGACTCCCACCCACACAAGGAGCCAGTACAGACCATTTCCCTGATTAAGGGCAGCTGAGGTGGCCGTGCCTTCCTCCAGGCAGCCCTCCAGCTTTCTTTTAGTTCTCAGAGTCTGTGCTTCCAGAAAAAGCTAGACAGACTGGATGCACCCCTTCCTGGGTCACCCCCTCCGACACCTGGTCTCGCCACCTCCAGCCAAGCCAATCCCGCCTTCCCGGCCAGCCCACACCTGTGTGGGTTCATCAGTTGAGGGCATTGACGTGTCCAGAGGGGGATTCTGGGGCTGGTGGGGAGACTTAACACTGTTGGCTCCGAGGCAGGGATTCCGTCCTCAGCACTTTTCACACCTGGGACAGAGGAGTGACCCTGAGAGGAGTCCAGGTGAGGGGTGCAGGGCTGGAAGGTGGGTGTCAGGAGGTCCGTGGGTGCTCGATGACCTGCATAATGGGCGTCAGGCAGTCTGGACAGGTGAGTCCTTCGGGGGTAATCAGAGGGCCATCTGGAGATGGGGTGCAGGTGCGGGAACTGATGGGAATCAGGCGCTGACGCAGGGCTGGAAAGTTCAAGCCTCCATGCTCCCAGGCTGGGTTACAGGAAGCGCAGAACCATGGCCTCCTGCCGCGACCTTCAGCGCATCAATAATTTTAGCAGCTTGCTCCTGTGTCCAGTTTGTACATTCTCTATCTTCACTCCTTCCTCATCTCCCCCTTGACCAGGAAGTTTCTTTCAAAAACATCACAGAATAAACCAAACATTTCAAAGTCTCTGGTTGGCAGAGTGGCAACGCCTTACCTAGCCCAGGGTGTTCCTCCGAGGGGAGACACGGGCTGGAGACAAGCTCGCTATCCATGCATGGGTCCTGTAACCAGCTCAATACTTTGGGAGCCTTTGGGTGGGAAGTCTTTGGACAGGGCCAGCTGAGGCATGATTGCTCTGCATCCGTGTCAGAAGCAGTCTCACTCCTGCCCAGTTAGACCTCAGCTCTCAGTTCGGGAGTTGGGGACGCAGGTGCTGCCAGGGGAGGCCTGGGAGCAAGCTGGCTGGCATTCAGTGAGAGGCGTTGCTATGGATACTAGGGGAATGAGAGGAAGTCAGGGCACAGTGCAGTCCAGGCAGAAACCAAACCTCAATCAGCACCGCACAGTCCGAGGGGCCGTGGGCGTGGTGGGGGCTTGCCCTCATCAGAGCGACCACCGGGATCCTAATGCATGAGGAGGTGTTCCTCTGACTCACTCAGCACACGTCCCAGAGCTGTGTGTGGGTCCGGCTGTGCTGTGCGGGCAGTCAGCCCTGAGAGCCAAAACCTGCAGGTGGCCGGGGCGGGAACAAGCCTGGCCCCAGGGGGACATGAGGCCAGGAGGTGTGTGCACCGGGTTCCCTCTGCTGCTGAGTGAGGTCAACAACCAGGTGTCACCAATCAACCCACCAGGTCACACAGAGTGAGACAGAGGAGCTGCCGGACACAGGGCAGACGGTGTTCACGGGGAGCGTTTCTGTGTTAACGAACATGCCCCACGTGGCTCTTAACTATCCAGACACACCTTTGAGTTGCTGGAAAGCGTATTCTTTAAGGTGCTAGAGCCTTGGGAATGTCTGAGTATCGCCGGCTTCTCTTTCATTGGCCCCAAGATGCCTATTGAGTGTGTAGAGAGCCTCCCTGTGGGGACCCCGTGAGAAGGAGGGGGTGGCTGTCCGTGGCCCCCGCTCCACATGCCTGTGCCCTTCACATGTGGGTTTGTGTGGAGCCCGTGTGTAGTTGGGGAGGTGGTAGTGACGTGCAGGCCATACCTCTGGGGCGACGAGGAGGCCTCTCTGCCTCCAGGTGAGCCTCCGGGTGTCCCCACCCTCAGGGACGTGGCTGTGGTCTGGGCTGAGCCAGGCGGGGGACACACCTCACTGCCCTCCCTATTCCCTCCAGCCCTGCCTGGTGAAGTCCACGTAAGTTAGAGGAGACACGTGGCTGTGTCTTTCTGATTCACCTCGGATAAATGGAGAGTTCCTTGCCTCCCAGAACATAAGTGCCATTAGATAAGATTGACCTGGTGGGACAGACAGACAACAAACTCTATAGGTGTCTGTGTGACATGCAGGCAAGAAGCAGCCTGTGGGCCCAGCCAGGGGGGCTCAGTGGTAGAGCGTTGACCTATGAACCAGGAGGTCAAGGTTTGATTCCAAGAAAGTACACATGACTGGGTTGCAGGCTCAATACTCCGTGTGGAGTGTGCAGGAGGCAGCTCATCAATGATTCTCTCTCATCAATGATGTTTCTATTTCTCTCCTTTTCCTTTCTTCTCTGAAATTAATAACAAGATATTTTTAAAAAAGAAAAGAAAGAAAGAAAGGCTGGTGTTGGCCAATCGAGGAGAAAGTTCCTGAAACAGCAGCTCAGATTTTCCCGGGAGGAGGGCACTCAGAGGCTGGCTGAGCTCAAGCTGGCTTGCTGGTCGCTGCTGTCAGAGGACCGGCTGAGCCATTCCCAACCAAGGGCCTGGGCATGAGCTCCTTCTCCATAACTTCTCCAGAACCCCATCAGAACTCCCAGCCTGGTAGGAAGGTGGGAAAGGGGAGATTGAGCAGCGGAGGTGCCAGCTCAGAGCTCTGGGCCAGAGCTCACCCCCCAACTGGACAAGGAGTGTGTCCACCTGACACGCAGACACAGGTGAAACACAGGAGGGGCTGCTTGTGAGCATTTCCCTGACTGAGTCACGCCCCGCAGATCCGTCCCTGAGGTTGCACAACCCTCTCCCCTATAAATAGGGAGGCACATTGGCCTCTGGAAGCCTGTGGCTCCACCTGCAAGCCTCCTCCTCCTCCTGCCCTCGCCCAGCCTGGCAGCCAGCATGAGGCTCTTCCACATCCTGCTGCTGCCTCTCTGCCTGCTCTTCGCCCAGGTGGGCCCAGGTGAGCTGGGGACCAGGGGGCACTCTTCCCGGGGCCGGGACCAGGTGAAGGGAGCTGTGAGGAGAGCTGGAGACACTGTGCCCTGTCCAAGCTGTCATTTTGTCAGGCAGATTATGATGACTTCACTCCAGTTACGCCTCAGGGTGCTCATCTGGAAAGTGGGTACGAAAGTTTTCTAATGCGGAGGTTTTAATGTGTGTGGCTGGAACCTGCTCGGTGCGGATTATTTCTTAAACAGACGCGAGTATTTGTGGAACAGAGCACGTGTGTTCTGGTGACAAGGTGAAGGAGAGGAACCTTATTTGGGGACGAACTTGGGGCTCAGGACAGCTGTATGGGCAGAAGGAAACCCCACTCACAGCCCTGCTGATCATCTTCAGCTTTGGTTTGGCCTCAGAGGGCACAGACCTCAGATGGAGGGCACAGACCTCAGGCAGCTGGCATAGACCTCAGACGGAGGGCACAGGCCTTTGCATGAGCAGCCCCAGAGGTCAGTGGGGGCGCAGTTCCTGGGAGGGCACCGTCTGCATTGCACTGCTAAGGGCTGTGTGTCCTGTGTCACCAAGTGTCCTGCAGTCATGTTGGCTGTGAGCCAGGAGCCTGACGTGTCTTCTTTGCTTCCTCACAGGTGCTGGCCTCCTCTTGGTCGAGGTCCCCAAGAGCCCAGAACACATGTGCATCAAAAAGAGGGGGCACTGCTACTTCAACCCGTGCCCAACCTTCCTGACACACGATGGCTACTGCTACAGAGGGAAGGCCAAGTGCTGCTACTGGGAGGACCGGGGGAGATAAACCACAGGGACCTCTTGTGAGCGTTGCTTCCCCACAATAAATCTTTTCTTAAAGCATGGCTCCTTTGGACCCACATGAACCCTGTGTCTCCTTTCTGAGGAGGTGAGGAAGCCAGGTTAGAAGCCAGACAGGCCAGGCCGCTAGCCAGCAAGCTCAGGACAAGGGGGTGAGCAGGGCTGGGGTCAGGTCAAAGCCCCGACCCCCACACCCAACCGTTGCCTCTTTTCATTACCAAACCAACATGTTTACAAGTAGTTCCTGTGGATGCAACCCATGACCCAGAAAGTCACCGTTGGATTCTTGGTCAGGGCACATGCCTGTTTTGTGTGGTAGATCCCCAGTAGGGGTCATGCAGGAGGCAGCAGATCAATGATTCTCTCTCATCATTGATGTTTCTATCTCTCCCTCTCTGAAATCAATAAAAATATTTTTTAAAAAGAAAGAATAACTTGAAAATTCATATGTAGCTATGGATAAAGAGCCTGCTGCTTCAAGCAGTGATTTTCAACTAGCGTGGCTGCACAAATTCTTAAAACATGCAATGCTGACTCATATTCTTTAAATATATTTTATTGATTTTTTACAGAGAGGAAGGGAGAGGGATATAGAGTTAGAAACATCGATGAGAGAGAAACATCAATCAGCTGCCTCCTGCACACCCCCTACTGTGTATGTGCCTGCAACCAAGGTACATGCCCTTGATGGGAATTGAACCTGGGACCTTTCAGTCTGCAGACCAACGCTCTATCCACTGAGCAACACCAGTTACGGCTGCAATGCTGACTCTTTAGGCAGGGGCACTGACCACCTTTCCCTTTGATTGTCCAGTAAAACAGTTACAATAACCATCACAGCAATAGCTGTCTGCTGCGCATGAATCAAAACTATGCCTATTTTTTGTCAGATTGGCCAATATGTATGTTTTGGTGTGCTGCAGAGGCTGAGTGGTTCCTGTGTGCCGTGAGATGAAAAGGTTGACAATCACTGGCCTAAAGGACTGCAGGAGCCAACCTCAAAGGAAGCTGACTCAGCCTGCAGGCGTTTGGGCTCCAGGGGAGTTGACCACCTTGGAGGAAAGCCAGAGCCTCCTGGACCGGGTCCCCGGTGTTTACCGGAGCAGACGGTGCTGACTGGCACACAGCACCCTGTGCTTCCCCTGGTCTGCCTTCCTCTGCCCGCTCGTACACCCCTGCTGCCCTCACATGTTAGGATGGTCCTTGTGCCCTGGCCGGTGGCTCAGCTGCTTGGAGCCTGGTCCTGTGCTCCTAAGGTTCTGGTCTGAATCCCTGGCCGGGCACATCCCTGGGTGGCAGTTTCCATTCCTGATTGGGGTGTATGTGGGAGGTGGCTGATGGATGTATCTCCCTTTCTCTCTCTAGAATCAAAGAAAAGGTGTCCTGGGGTGCTGATTGAAAAAAAAAATCATGCTTATTATACATTCACTACCCCTGCCTCCCTCGATCCCTGGCCCCCACCATTGCACGTTCTGTCTCTGAATTTAATGACTTCAAGAACGTCTTCTGTGTGAAATCCTACTGCATTTGTGCTTCTGTGCCGGGCTTATTACATTGCGCCTGGTTCCTCTTGGCAGATCCGTGTTGTAGCATAGGTCGGAATTTCCCTCTTTTATGAGGCTGAATCACATTTCAAGGCTGAATAGGGAGGCACTGTCACACGGGCCCTGGAGCTCAGTCACGTATCACTTAGCTGACAAGACAGCAGGTATTTCACCTGTCACACTCCAGTGCTCAGCTTCCAGGCATGGGGTCCCTTCTCCTCCAGCCCCTGACCAATCGAGTCACCCTGACAGGGTCCCTCCTGTGCCCTGCTGCTGCCCAGGGCACATTAACCCCTTCCCACTGGCTCAGACACTGCTGTTTGTAAGGGGCCCTGTCAGCACAGGGTCCCCACGCGGCCCTCGGGGTTGCTTGGTCCCTCTCCTTCCCTGTGACTTGCTCTCTCTGTTCCCTCTGCTGTGGGATGGCCAAGGGACCAGGTCACCTGTCCCAGAGAACGTCTCCCATTCTGGGTTTGACCGATTGCATCCCTGAGCTGTAGTTTTACTGGTTCCTGTAACTTCTGTATTTCCTGTAAGTGTTAGACCTAGAGACTCGGTGAGTTTCAGGTTCAGCCAGACATTGGGCCAGACTCTTTCCTGGGTGGTCCTGGGTGCATCCCATTACATCCCACAGGGGATGCACCCGGAGTGGAGACAAGCCTGGTCTCAGAGCTGGACTGGGGCTAGCACCCACCCTCTATTATCCAATCCACCCTCCTCCCCACACGACCCCACCCCCCCGGCTTTTCACTGAAGGGAGGTTTTTTTTGTTTTTATTAATCCTAACCAGAGGCTATTCTTCCATTGATTTTCCTTAGAGAGAGTGGAAAGGAGGCAGAGAGAGAGAGAGAGAGAGAGAGAGAGAGAGAGAGAGAGTAAGGAGAGTCAGAGAGAGACACAGAGAGAGAGTTGAGAGAGACACATCAATTGGTTGACTCCCCAACCCACCCAGACCTGGGCCAGCTAATCCAGGAATGTGCATACCAACTCCTCCCACAGGTGGTCCCTCTCAGGAAGAGGGCACATGCACAGAGACAAGGTTCTCTCCTCATTGCTTGGGTTTTTGAGGCTGATGTGTAACAGATGAGCAGAAGTTGTCCAGCAAAGGTGGGAGCGGGAAGGGGAGAGAGAGAGAAAAAAAGACAAGAGAGAGAGAGAGAGAAAGATAGAGAAGAGAGCCCTCAGTGGGACAGGTCCAATCCAGTGCTCCATTTACAGGATGGACAGTGTGCATTACAGCTCAGGCTGCGGGATGGGGGTGCTGGGAGAGATGAGCATGGCAGGTAGGAAGGGCTCTGTCTCCATGCCCGGAAGCTCTGTGTAGAATTTGGAATCTTATTCCAGGGACAATGGAAAGCAGTGAAAGATCCTTTTTAAAAACATATATTGTATGAAAGTATTGATTACACAGATTCACTCTGTTGACCAATGATGCAGAGCAGATGCTCAGAAGACGCTCGGCAAGTCATCCCAGCTGTGCACCCAGGGGCGGGAGGCAGAGGTAGCCCCACTGGAGCTGAGCAGGTCCTAGCAGCACCAGGGGACGTCCCTGGCCTGGGCTGGCTCCCTTCTCCCCCTGCTCCTCAGCAAGCCAGCCACAGGGAGTGCTGAGGCATTGGCAGATGTTGTCCGGAGCACCTGGGCGTTAAGCGATGGGGTGGACATGAGCCTGGGGGACCAGCCTCTCTGCCACCGAGAAGCACCTCAGGGACCTTGAGTCTCCCTCTGGCATTTGGTTTCTGGGAAGACCTTGTCTCCCAAAATGTGGGCCTCTTCCCGAGAAGGGACAGCCTGCAGGAGGAGTTGGTGTGTGCATGCCATGCTGAGCACTCAGCTCAAGTCGGTACTGGCCTCTGTTTTCTTTGTTTGGTTTACCTTTTGGTGCCAGGCTCAGCACTGATGGAAAGCCTTCCAAATACATTGGCCAGAGAGTGGAGGCCTGGACGCTGGCCTCACCTGTGGGTGACTGGCCGTGGGCCCGCGCAGGCTGTGGCGCCCACCTGGGGGCCTCACCTGTGAGATGGCGCTTCTCCAGCAAGATCGCCTGGGACGCAGGCGTGTCCGCGTTGCGAAGGCGTCCCTGCCAGGGAGGTTGCTGTGATCCCTTGGGCAAGGTGCATCTCCAAGCCCCGAGCCCACAGCGCCATCACCACATTCACTCACAAAGCAGCTCTGCACTCCGGGTCCACTCCCCCCATTTAACAGAGGAAGGGGCCCCTCCTCTGAATGCAGGAGGCAGAGGGAGGACAGGTGGGGGCCAAGAAGGGCAGGACTGGGCACAGCCAGTCTGGGAGGTGGGGCGGGCCAGGGAGAACAGGGAAGGAAGAAAGAATGACCGGATTAGAGGGGTGACCTTAGTGTGGGACAGGTGGGTTCTTGAGATCCCTCCAGGTTGGCTGTGAAGGAGAAGTTCACCCTCAAGTCACAGGTGGCTTCTGGGCAGCGAGGCCCTCTGTGCTGGGCACCAGGACCAGGTGGGGGGGCAGGGAGACACTTTCTCCGCCCATTGACCCCCCCACCCTATTCGTCCCCTTCCCAGCCTTCCCTGCACTATTGTATGTCCTTGGGGATGTGTTTAGACAAAAAATCGTGAATTAATTGTATTTTTAAAAATGTATTATTATTTAAAAAAATACTTTTATTAAATTCAGAGAGGAAGGTGGAGTGACAGAGAGAGAGAACATCACTGTTGAGAGATTATCATTGATCAGCTACCTCCTGCACGCCCCCTACTGCAGATGGATCTTCCAACCCTGGGCATGTGCCCTGACAGGAAATCACACCCTGACCTCCTGGTACACAGGTCAAAGCTCAACCACTGAGCCACACAGGCCAGGCTTTACTGCACTTCTCTTCTCTCATGGTGCTCCTGTGCCTTGAATGAGAGTTACTCATCTTTTTATTTCCTTCCTATCAGAACTCCTAGTCCTTGAGTTCAGAGGAACTGGGATCCTAGCTGGGACATAATGGAAATGCAGTGGCTTCTTGTTTCTTTGAAATGCATCCTCCTCCCCTGGTTCCAATTGCTCCTGGAGCTGAAGGGTCCGTCTGTGCCAGGGCTCCTGCCAGGTGTAGGGTTACAACAATGAAAAAGTGGTTCCCACTCTGGCTGGAAGAAAACATCCCGGTACGTCGCCGCCCATTACTTCTGGATGCCCCCTAACAGCCCTCAGCCATCCCACGTCTCATCGACCATCTCCTGAGCCATGGGGTGAGGCAGGGAACCTATTACCCCCAGGCTCCACTTTCCAGACCAGGGCTCTGAGGTGCAACAGTGGGAGGCATCCTGTTGGTGGGCCGGGCTGAATGGGGCTGAGGCCTCTGTGTCCTGGTCCAGGGACCCTCCTCTGAATGCAGGAGGCAGAGGGAGGACAGGTGGGGGCCAAGAAGGGCAGGACTGGGCACAGCCAGTCTGGGAGGTGGGGCAGGCCAGGGAGAACAGGGAAGGAAGAAAGAATGACCGGATTAGAGGGGTGACCTTAGTGTGGGACAGGTGGGTTCTTGAGGTCCCTCCAGGTTGGCTGTGAAGGAGAAGTTCACCCTCAAGTCACAGGTGGCTTCTGGGTAGCGAGGCCCTCTGTGCTGGGCACCAGGACCAGGTGGGGGGGCAGGGAGACCCTTTCTCCGCCCATTGACCCCCCCACCCTATTCGTCCCCTTCCCAGCCTTCCCTGCACTATTGTGTGTCCTTGGGCTTTGCACATCCTATCTAATAAAGAGGGAATATGCTAATTGACCATCACACCCTCACAAAGACGGAGGCTCCTGAAGCATAGTAACCTCCATCTTGCATAAAAAACTGCTGTTTGAATTCTCTGCTATTGTCAGATAGTCCCTACTCCTGTGAACTCTGCCATTGTGAACTCTGTCACTTTAAGGCAGTCTCTTATTCTATAAAATGACTTTGTTTTTAGTTCAAATAATAGAAAAAGATAAACTTAACTGTCTGACCTTGCAACCTAGCCATCCAAAGTAATAGACTAATATAGACTAACTAGAGGCCCAGCGCAGGATTGACATTGCACGAGGAGGTGCCCCGCCTAACGCCGAACAAGGAGGCACCCCGTGGGGGCTGGGACCCGAGCCTGACTCCCAGTGTCCCCCGGTCCCCTGCCTGTGTTTTCTCCGGGGCCACAGGGAGGCACCCTGCCAGCTTGGTCAGGCCCCCCTGCCTCTGTCTCTGTCTCCGCTCTGGGCCTCACCTCAGAGCACAACCTCCTCCTGTATGGTCATGACCCATTATGAAGTCCCAGCCTAATTTGCATATTACCTCTTCATATATATACTGATAATAATTCTCATATTCTTTTGCCAAGTACTAACTCATTAATGTATTCAAGGTTACAACTGTCTGTAACTATAACTCACACAGAGCCTTTTGAAATATCTGCAAACAAAGAGGCCCACCACAGTCCCCCAGCACCACCTCTGCACTGCTAGGTCGTAAACACGAAGAACTTCCACTGTCTTAAAAATGTAAGCCCTCACCCCGCCCTCCTCATCAGTTTAGACACAGCACCCCCTGTTGGGGCAGAAGGCAGAGAGGGAATGCTGGTTCAGGTGGTGGCAGTTTACCTGCCCTCTGGGAGCCTCAGTGACTGAGCTACCCCATGAGATCTCCATGGCCTCTCCCTCCCCTGGGAAAGCTACGGGGTCCTAGGGACAGGGCAAGGCGAGGCTGGAAATATCGGGGACACAGGGTAAAGGATAGGCTTGTCTAACCACTATGCTGTACACCTGACACAAATACAGAATAATATTGGATGTAAACTGTAGCTGAAAACAATTTTAATAACATAATTTTAATTGGGAAAAATTAAAAAGCTAAGCTATCCTGGGGACCACTCTGTCTTGAGAGGAAACTGCAGGCACACTCTCAACTTCTGGATGCCCCAACCCCATAAATAATAGCTGATGAAGGACACACCTTCCTTCTAGAACATCCCAGCTGATAGAGGAAGCAGCGGAGGTGGAATTAGAAACTCCTGAGTGACATCACAAACCACAAACAGTGCTCAGTGGTTGCTTTAACACCTTTCATCAGCATCGGCCCTCACACCAAAGGGTCTCGGGTTCGATTCCCAACCAAGGACAACACGTTCCTGGGTTAGCTGGTCCAGGTCTGGGTGGGCTGGGGAGGCAACCAATTGATGTCTCTCTCTCTCTCTCTCTTTCTCTCTCTCTCTCATTCTCTCTCTCTCTGTGTCTCTCTCTGTCTCTGTCTCTCTCTCTCTTACTCCTTTACACTCTCTCTAAAAAAAAAAAAATCAATGGAAGAATAGACTCTGGTAAGGATTAACAAAAACAAAGAAAAACCTCCCTTCTGAGAAAAGCAGGGGGGAGGGGGAGATTGAATAATAGAGGGTGGGTGCTGGCCCCAGCCCAGCTCTGAGACCAGGCTTGTCCCCACTCTGGGTGCATCCCCTGTGGGATGTAGTCGGATGAACCCAGGACCACCCAGGAAAGAGTCTGGCCCAATGTCTGGCTGAACCTGAAACTCACCGAGTCTCTAGGTCTAACACTTACAGGAAATACAGAAGTTACAGGAACCAGTAAAACTACAGCTCAGGGATGCAATCGGTCAAACCCAGAATGGGAGACGTTCTCTGGGACAGGTGACCTGGTCCCTTGGCCATCCCACAGCAGAGGGAACAGAGACAGCAAGTCACAGGGAAGGAGAGAGGGACCAAGCAACCCCGCGGGCCGAGTGCAGACCCTGTGCTGACAAGGCCCCTTGCAAACAGCAGTGTCTGAGCCAGGGAAGGGGTTAATGTGCCCTGGGCAGCAGCAGGGCGCAGGAGGGACCCTGTCAGGGTGACTCGATGGGGCAGGGGCTGGAGGAGAAGGGACCCCATGCCTGGAAGCTGTGCATTGGAGTGACAGGTGAAATACCTGCTGTCTTGTCAGCTAAGTGATCCTTGACTGAGCCTCAGGGTCCCTTTTGATGGCGATTTCCCTATTCAGCCTTGAAATGTGGTTCAGCCTCAGAAAAGAGGGAAATTCCAACCCATGCTACAACATGGATTCGCCAAGAGAAACCAGGCGAAGTGTAATAAGCCCAGCACAGAAGCTCAAATGCAGTAGGATTCCACACTGAAGATGTTCTTGAAGTCATCAAATTCAGAGACAGAAGGTGCAATGGTGGTGGTCAGGGTCCGGGTGAAGGGGAGTGAGTATTTAATAAGCACAGAGTTTCTCTTTGAAAGATGGAAAGTTCTGGAGATGGACAGTGGTGAAGGCTGCAACAATGTGAATGCCCTCCATGCCACTGGCTGCACATTTCAAGACGGTTAAATCAATGGATTTTGTTCCGTCTGTCTGACTGCAACAGACATTGAGCCAATGACATGGAAAGACTTCCCAATGCGAAGGAGATGACCCTTTGTGAACAGACCTCCAGGCACAGATGCTGCACATGGGGACAGAACAATGTCCTGGGGCATCAACCCAGCTCAGCTGCCTGCCGCTCACGAGCCAGTACTCAAGGGACAGGGTGTGATGGAGCAAAGCAGGTTTATTCAAGAGCCAGCAGCTTGAGAAGATGGGGGACCCTCAGCACAAAGCTCATCTTTACTTCTTGTTTTTCAAGCCTCACCCCAGGACATGTTTCCATTGATTCTAGAGAGAGAGAGAGAAACAGCCATCAGCCACCTCCCATATGCACCCCAATCAGGAATGGAAACTGACACCCAGGGATATGCCCGGCCTGGGATTCAGACCAGAACCTTAGGAGCACAGGACCAGGCTGCAAGCAGCTGAGCCACCGGCCAGGGCACAAGGACCATCCTAACACGTGAGGGCAGCAGGGGTGTACGAGCGGGAAGAGGAAGGCAGAACCAGGGAAGCACAGGGTGCTGTGTGCCAGTCAGCACCGTCTGCTCCGGTAAACACCGGGGACCCGGTCCAGGAGGCTCTGGCTTTCCTCCAAGGTGGTCAACTCCCCTGGAGCAGAAACGCCTGCAGGCTGAGTCAGCTTCCTTTGAGGTTGGCTCCTGCAGTCCTTTAGGCCCGTGATTGTCAACCTTTTCATCTCACGGCACACACGAACCACTCAGCCTCTGCAGAACACCAAAACATACATATTGGGCCAATCTGACAAAAATAGGCATAGTTTAATTCATGGGCATCAGACAGCTATTGCGGTGATGGTGGCTGTGATGGTTTTACTGGACAATCGAAGGGAAAGGAGGTCAGTGCCCCTGGCTAAAGAGTCAGCATTGCATGTTTTAAGAATTCGTGTGGCTACACCAGTTGAATATCATTGCTTGAAGCCAGCAGGTTCCTTATGCATAGCTACATTTGAATTGGCAAGTCATTCTTTCTTTTTAAAATATATTTTTATTGATTTCAGAGAGGGATAGACAGAAACATCAATGATGAGAGAGAATCACTGATCTGCTGCCCCTGCAGGGAGCCTACAGGAGATCTAGCCCACAAACTGGGCATTGCCCTGACCGAGAATGAAACGGTGGCTTTCTGGGTCATGGGTTGAAGCCACCAAACCTAGTTGTAAGCGTGTTGGTTTGGTAATGAAATGGGGGTTGGGGGTTGCCGTGGCCCCATCCTGCTCACCACCCTCGTCCTGAGCTTGCAGCCTGAGCAGCCTGGCCTGTCTGGCTTCTAACCTGGTTTTCCTCACCTCCTCAGAAAGGAGACACAGGGTTCATGTGGGTCCGAAGGAGCCATGCTTTAAAATAAGGTTTCCTTGTGGGAAAACGACGCTTACAAGTAGTTCCGGTGGATTTGTCTCCCCCGTGGCACCAGTTCAGACGCAACACCTGCCCTTCGCTCTGTAGCAGCTGCCATCTTCCTGTGTGCGTTCCGGGCAGTGGGAGAGGTAGCACGTCCCCCCAAGGCTGTCGCATTCAGGACTCTTAGGGATCAGACTCGCAAGAAGGTAGGCATCTGTGAGAAGGCAAAGAAGACACGTCAGGCTCCTGGCTCACAGCCAACATGACGGCAGGACACTTGGTGACACAGGACACACGGCTCTTCCCAGAGCACTGCAGAGACGGTGCCCTCCCAGGAACTGTGCCCCCACTGACCTCTGGGGCTGCTCATACAAAGAACTGTGCCCTCCGTCTGAGGTCTATGCCAGCTGCCTGAGGTGTGTGCCCTCTGCCTGAGGTCTGTGCCCTCTGAAGCCAAACCAAAGCTGAGGATGAGCAGCAGGGCTGTAAGTGGGTTTTCTTTCTGCCCAGAGAGCTGTGCAGAGCACCCAGTTGGTCCCCAAATAAGGTTCCTCTCCTTCACCCAGTCACCAGAACACACGTGCTCTGTTCCACAAATACTCACGTCTGTTTAAGAAATAATCCGCACCGAGCAGGTTCCAACCACACACATTAAAACCTCCGCATTAGAAAACTTTTGAACCCACTTTCCAGATGGGCACCCTGAAGCGTTACTGGAGTCAAGTCGTCATATCTGTCTGACAAAATGACGGACTCGACAGGGCACAGTGTCTCCAGCTCTCCTCACAGCTCCCTTCACCTGCTCCCCAGACCCGGGCAGAGTGCCCCTCGTCCCCAGCTCACCTGGGCCCACCTGGGCGAAGAGCAGGCAGAGAGGCAGCAGCAGGATGTGGAAGAGCCTCATGCTGGCTGCCAGGCTGGGCGAGGGCAGGAGGAGGAGGAGGCTTGCAGGTGGAGCCACAGGCTTCCAGAGGCCAATGTGCCTCCCTATTTATAGGGGAGAGGGTTGTGCAACCTCAGGGACGGATCTGCGGGGCGTGACTCAGTCAGGGAAATGCTCACAAGCAGCCCCTCCTGTGGTTCACCTGTGTCTGCGTGTCAGGTGGACACACTTCCATCCAGCTGGGGGGTGAGCGCTGGCCCGGAGCCCTAGGCTGGCGCCTCCGCTGCTCTATCTGTCTGTTACCCCACTCCCTGCCAGGCTGGGAGTTCTGATGGGGTTCTGGAGAAGTTCTGGAGAAGAGGCTCATGCCCAGGCACCTGGGTGGGAATGGCTCAGATGCCTGTTACAAGGGGTCTCGGGCAGCAGAGACCAGCCAGCTTGCTGCCAGTAAGCCGGCCTGGGAGTGCCCTCCTCAGGGGAAAAGACGAGAGGCTGTTTCATGGAACCTGAGGAAGCAGTTTTACCAGGGAAGGCTGCTCTCCCTCCCTCGCTTCTACATGAACTTTCTCCTCCATTGGCCATCACCAACACCACCCTCCATTTATCCAAGGTGAATCAGAAAGACACAGCTACTAACATACATGGACTATACCAGGCAAAGCTGGAGGGAATTGGGAGGACAGGGAGGCGTGTCCCCCGCCTGACTCAGCCCAGACCACAGCCATGTCCCTGAGGGTGGGGACACCTGGATACTCACCTGGAGGCAGAGAGGCCTCCTCGTCGCCCCAGAGGTATGGCCTCCACATCACTAGCACCTCCCCAAGTACACACGGGCTTCCCACAAACCCACACATGAAGGGCACAGGCGTGTGGTGCAGGGGCCACGGACAGCCACCCCCTCCTGCTCACGGGGTCCCCACAGGGAGGCTCTCTACACACTCAATAGGCATCTTGGGGCCAATGAAAGAGAAGCCGGCGATACTCAGACATTCCCAAGGCTCTAGCACCTTAAAGAATACGCTTTCCAGCAACTCAAAGGTGTGTCTGGCTAGTTAAGAGCCACGTGGGGCATGTTCGTTAACACAGAAACGCTCCCCGTGAACACCGTCTGCCCTGTGTCCGGCAGCTCCTCTGTCTCACTCTGTGTGACCTGGTGGGTTGATTGGTGACACCTGGTTGTTGACCTCACTCAGCAGCAGAGGGAACCCGGTGCACACACCTCCTGGCCTCATGTCCCCCTGGGGCCAGGCTTGTTCCCGCCCCGGCCACCTGCAGGTTTTGGCTCTCAGGGCTGACTGCCCGCACAGCACAGCCGGACCCACACACAGCTCTGGGACGTGTGCTGAGTGAGTCAGAGGAACACCTCCTCATGCATTAGGATCCCGGTGGTCGCTCTGATGAGGGCAAGCCCCCACCACGCCCACGGCCCCTCGGACTGTGCGGTGCTGATTGAGGTTTGGTTTCTGCCTGGACTGCACTGTGCCCTGACTTCCTCTCATTCCCTAGTATCCATAGCAACACCTCTCACTGAATGCCAGCCTGCTTGCTCCCAGGCCTCCCCTGGCAGCACCTGCGTCCCCAACTCCCGAACCGAGAGCTGAGGTCTAACTGGGCAGGAGTGAGACTGCTTCTGACACGGATGCAGAGCAATCACGGCTCAGCTGGCCCTGTCCGAAGACTTTCCGCCCAGAGGTTCACACAAATATTGAGCTGGCTCTAGAAACGCTGTATGGAGAGGAATCTCTAGCCCATATCTCTTCTTGAGGGACACAATGGGCCCAGGTCAGGTGTTGCCACCCCAGCAACCAGGGACATTAAAATGTTTAGTTTGGCCCAGCTGCCTGTTCAGTGGTTGCGTGTTGACGTATGTATGAACCAGGAGGTCACGGTTCAATTCCTGGTCTGGGCACATGCCCTGGATGCATGCTCCATCCCCAGTGTTGGGCGTGCAGGAGGCACTGGATCATCGTTGACATTTCTATCTCTCTCCTTCTCCCTTCCTCTCTGAAATCAATATATATATATATATATTTAAGTGTCTTGTTTGACCCATGATTTTATTTTGAAAGAAACTTCCTGGTCAAAGGGGGAGATCAGGAGGGAGTGAAGATAGAGAATGTACAAACTGCACACAGGAGCAAGCTGCTAAAATCATTGACGCGATGAAGGTCGCTGCAGGAGGCCATGGTTCTGCGCTTCTTGTAACCAGCCTGGGAGCATGGAGCCTTGAACTTTCCAGCCCTGCGTCAGCGCCTGATTCCCATCAGTTCCCACACCTGCACCCCATCTCCAGGTGGCCCTGCTATTAGCCCCGAAGGACTCACCTGTCCAGACAGCCTGACGCCCATTATGCAGGACATTGAACATGACCGGACCTCCTGGCACCCACCTTCCAGCCCTGCACCCCTCACCTGGACTCCTCTCAGGGTCACTCCACAGTCCCAGGTGTGAAAAGTGCTGAGGACGGAATCCCTGCCTCCGAGCCAATGGTGTTAAGTCTCCCCATCAGCCCCAGATCCCGGCTCTGGACACGTCAATGCCCTCAACTGATGAACCCACACAGGTGTGGGCTGGCCGGGAAGGTGGGCTTGGCTTGGCTGGAGGTGGCAAGACCCAGGAAGGGGTGTATCCAGTCTGTCTAGCTTTTTCTGGAAGCACAGACTCTGAGAACTAAAAGAAAGCTGGAGGGCTGCCTGGAGGAAGGCACCGTCACCTCAGCTGCCCTTAATCAGGGAAATGGCCTAGACTGGCTCCTTGTGTGGGTGGGAGTCCCTCCAGACCCTGCTCATCAGTTTCCTCATTTAGACTGGAGATTGTCTGCAGGAAGAGATGAACCACAGAACTTATATGCATATGTGCAAAGCGCATGGACACACGATAGTGCAGAGAAGGATAGGAAGGGGAGGAATGGGGAGGGTCAATGGGCGG
This sequence comes from Eptesicus fuscus, assembly GCF_027574615.1. Classification (NCBI taxonomy): domain Eukaryota; kingdom Metazoa; phylum Chordata; class Mammalia; order Chiroptera; family Vespertilionidae; genus Eptesicus; species Eptesicus fuscus. The sequence goes on along the minus strand of NC_072480.1, from coordinate 104,592,086 downwards.
AGAAGAGGTCACCCTGCCCCAACTTGGTCCTGGTGCCCAGCACAGAGGGCCTCGCTGCCCAGAAGCCACCTGTGACTTGAGGGTGAACTTTTCCTTCACAGCCAACCTGGCGGGACCTCAAGAACCCACTTGTCCCACACTAAGGACACCCCTTTAACCAGTCCATTCTTTCTTCCCTCCCTGTTCTCCCTGGTGCCTTCACCCCATTGGCTGTGCCCAGACCTTCCCTATTTGGCCACCACCTGTCCTCTCTCTGCCTCCTGCACTCAGGGGAGGGTCCCTGGACTATGACACAGAGGCCTCAGCCCCATCCAGCCCAGCCCACCCCACAAACAGGCCGCCTCCCACTGTTGCACCTCAGCGTCCTCATTGGAAAGTGGGGCCTGGGGGAAATGGGGCTCCCAGCCTCACCCCACAGGCTCAGGGGATGGTCAATGAGACATGGGATGGCTGAGGGCTGTTAGGGGGCATCCAGAAATAATGGGCAGTGACTTACCGGGATGTTTTCCTTCCAGCCAGAGTTGGAACCACTTGTTCATTGTTGTAACCCTACACCCGGCAGGAGCCCTGGCACAGACCTACCCTTCAGCTCCAGGAGCAACCTGAACCAGGGGAGGAGGATGCATTTCAAAGAAACAAGCAGCCACTGGGCTTCCATTAAGTCCTTACTAGGATGGGCTCGTCTGAACTCAAGGACTAAGCGTTCTGATACGAAGGAGATAAAAAGATGAGTAACTCTCATTCCAGGCAGAGGCACAGGAGCACCGAGAAGTAAAAACTGCAGTAAAGGCCAAGGGGGGAGAATGTCACTGGGAGGTCAAGACAGGTTCACAGGCCTGAACGAACTCACAGACCTGCCCCTGAGCCACAGGAGAGGGTCCCCAGGCCCAGGAAGCAGCCCTGAGGTAGAAAGGGCAGGAAAAGCAGAGGAAGAGGGGCAGCGAGCCCAGAGCATGAACATAGATGGGAACCTGGGGGAGAAAAGGGAGATAAACCAGGGAAATAGGACGATTCCAAGTATTGGCTGCAGGTTTCCCATGTAGTCTCAGGGCAGGAAAGAGTATTCAGGGTTCTCCCAGGCTTTGGTCTGCTCAGTGACATTTTAATTCATGATTCCTGCCCGGCCGGCTTGGCTCGGTGGTTGAGCATAGACCCATGAACCAGGAGTTGAGGGTTCGATTCACGGTCAGGGCACATGCCCTGGTTGTGTGCTGGATCCCCAGTGTGGAGCGTGCTGGAGGCAGATGATCAATGATTCTCTCTCATCATTGATGTTTCTATCTCTCCCTCTATGAAATCTAAATATGTTTATTCTTAAATAAATATATATATATATATATATATATATATATATATATATATTTAAAATAATATATTTTTCAAAAAGAAAGGAAGAAAGAGAGAAGAAAAAAGAGAGAAATAAAGAATGAAAAAAGGAAGGAAAAAAGGAAGGAAGGAAAGTGTTGGCCAATTGAGGAGAAAGTTCCTGCAGAAGCGAGGGAGGGAGAGCAGCCTTCCCTGGTGAAACTGCTTCCTCAGGTTCCATGAAACACCTGCTCGGCTTTTCCTGGGAGGAGGGGACTCCCAGGCCGGCTTGCTGGCAGCTGGCTGGCTGGTCTCTGCTGCCCCAGACCCCTTGTCACCGGCCCTCTGAGCCATTCCCACTCAGGGGCCTGGGCATGAGCCACTTCTCCAGAACTTCTCCAGGACCCCATCAGAACTCCCAGCCTGGTGGGAAGGTGGAGAAGGGGCGATAGATCAGCGGAGGCGCCAACTCAGGGTTCCGGGCCAGAGCTCACTCCTCAGCTGCCCAGGAGTGTGTCCACCTGACCCACAGACACAGGTGAACCACAGGAGGGGCTGCTTGTGAGCATTTCCCTGACTGAGTCACGCCCCGCAGATCCGTCCCTGAGGTTGCACAACCCTCTCCCCTATAAATAGGGAGGCACATTGGCCTCTGGAAGCCTGTGGCTCCACCTGCAAGCCTCCTCCTCCTCCTGCCCTCGCCCAGCCTGGCAGCCAGCATGAGGCTCTTCCACATCCTGCTGCTGCCTCTCTGCCTGCTCTTCGCCCAGGTGGGCCCAGGTGAGCTGGGGACCAGTGGGCACTCTGCCTGGGTCTGGGGAGCAGGTGAAGGGAGCTGGAACACAGCAGGTGTCTTCTGGTGACAGGTTGAAGCTGAGGAACCTTATTTGGGGACCAACTGGGTGCTCTGCACAGCTCTCTGGGCAGAAGGAAACCCCACTTACAGCCCTGCTGCTCATTCTCAGCTTTGGTTTGGCCTCAGTGGGCACCAACCTCAGGCAGAGGGCACAGACCTCAGGCAGCTGGCATAGACCTCAGACGGAGGGCACAGACCTCAGGCAGCTGGCATAGACCTCAGACGGAGGGCACAGACCTCAGGCAGCTGGCATAGACCTCGGACAGAGGGCACAGACCTCAGGCAGCTGGCATAGACCTCGGACAGAGGGCACAGACCTCAGGCAGCTGGCATAGACCTAAGGCAGAGGGCACAGTTCTTTGCATGAGCAGCCCCAGAGGTCAGTGGGGGTGCAGTTCCTGGGAGGGCACCGTCTGCAGTGCTCTGGGAAGGGCTGTGTGTCCTGTGTCACCAAGTGTCCTGCAGTCACGTTGGCTGTGAGCCAGGAGCCTGACGTGTCTTCTTTGCCTCCTCACAGGTGCTGGCCTCCTCGCGAGTCTGATCCCTAGGAGTCCCAAGTGCGCCCACCTTGGGGGGAGCTGCTACCTCTACCACTGCCCGGAACATACTGAGGAAGTTGCCAACTGCTACAGAGCGACGGCCAGGTGTTGCATCTGAGCTGGAGCCACGGGGGAGACAAATCCACCGGAACTACTTGTAAGCGTTGTTTTCCCACAAGAAAAGCTTTTTTCAAAGCATGGCTTCTTCGGACCCACATGAACCCTGTGTCTCCTTTCTGAGGAGGTGAGGAAGCCAGGTTAGAAGCCAGACAGGCCAGGCTGCTCAGGCTGCAAGCTCAGGCCGAAGGTGATGAGCAGGGCTGGGCCCATGTCAAAGCCCATCACCCCCACCGCACAGTTGCCTCTTTTCATTATCAAACCTACACGCTTAGAAGTAGGTCCAATGTCTTCAACCCATGACACAGAAAGTCACTGTTTGATTCTCGGTCAGGGCATATGCCAAGTTTGTGGGCTAGATCCCCAGTAGGGGCCTTTTAGGAGGAAGGAGATCAATGATTTTCTCTCATCATTGATGTTTCTATCTCTCCCTCTCTGAAATCAATAAAAATATTTTTAAAAGTAAAAGAATGACTTGAAAATTCATATGTAGCTACAGATAAACAGCCTGCTGCTTCAAGCAATGATTTTCAACTGGCGTGGCTGCACAAATTCTTAAAACATGCAATGCTGACTCATATTTTTAAAATATATTTTATTGATTTTTTAACAGGGAGGAAGGGAGAGGGGTATAGAGTTAGAAACATCGATGAGAGAGAAACATCGATCAGCTGCCTCCTGCACACCCCCTACTGGGGATGTGTCTGCAACCAAGGTACATGCCCTTGATGGGAATCGAACCTGGGACCTTTCAGTCCAAAGACCAATGCTCTATCCACTGAGCAAAACCGGTTTCAGCCAATGCTGACTTTTTAGCCAGGGGCACTGACCTCCTTTCCCTTCCATTGTCCAGTAAAACCATCACAGCCACCATCACAGCAATAGCTGTCTGCTGCCCATGAATTAAACTATGCCTATTTTTGTCAGATTGCCCAATATGTATGTTTTGGTGTGCTGCAGAGGCTGAGTGGTTCCTGTGTGCCGTGAGATGAAAAGGTTGACAATCACGGGCCTAAAGGACTGCAGGAGCCAACCTCAAAGGAGGCCGACTCAGCCTGCAGGCGTTTGGGCTCCAGGGGAGTTGACCACCTTGGAGGAAAGCCAGAGCCTCCTGGACCGGGTCCCCGGTGTTTACCGGAGCAGACGGTGCTGACTGGCACACAGCACCCTGTGCTTCCCCTGGTTCTGCCTTCCTCTTCCCGCTCGTACACCCCTGCTGCCCTCACGTGTTAGGATGGTCCTTGTGCCCTGGCCGGTGGCTCAGCTGCTTGCAGCCTGGTCCTGTGCTCCTAAGGTTCTGGTCTGATTCCCAGGCCGGGCACATCCCTGGGTGACAGTTTCCATTCCTGGTCGGGGTGTATGTGGGAGGTGGCTGATGGATGTTTCTCTATCTCTCTAGAATCAATGGAAACATGTCCTGGGGTGAGGATTGAAAAACAAGAAGTAAAGATGAGCTTTGTGCTGAGGGTCCCCCATCTTCTCAAGCTGCTGGCTCTTGAATAAACCTGCTTTGCTCCATCACACCCTGTCCCTTGAGTACTGGCTCGTGAGTGGCAGGCAGCTGAGCTGGGTTGGTGCCCCAGGACATTGTTCTGGCCCCATGTGCAGCATCTGTGCCTGGAGGTCTGTTCACAAAGGGACTTCTCCTTCGCATTGGGAAGTCTTTCCATGTCATTGGCTCAATGTCCGTTGCAGTCAGATAGACTGAACTAAATCCACTGATTTAACCGTCTTGAAATGTGCAGCCAGTGGCATGGAGGGCATTCACATTGTTGCAGCCTTCACCACTGTCCATCTCCAGAACTTTCCATCTTCCAATGAGCAACTCTGTGCTTATTAAACACTCACTCCCCCTCGCCCAGCCCCTGACCACCACCATTACACGTTCTGTCTCTGAATTTGATGACTGCAAGAATGTTTTCAGTGTGGAATCCTACAGCATGTGTGCTTCTGTGCCAGGCTTATTACACTGCGCCTGGTTCCTCTTGGCAGATCCGTGTTTAGCATAGGTCGGAATTTCTCTTTTCCGAGGCTGAATCATATTTCAAGGCTGAATAGGGAAGTCGCCATCACACGGGCCCTGGAGCTCAGTCACGGATCACTTAGCTGACAAGACAGCAGGTATTTCACCTGTCACACTGCAATGTGCAGCTTCCACCCATGGGGTCCCTTCTCCTCCAGCCCCTGCCCCATCGAGTCACCCTGACAGGGTCCCTCCTGCGCCCTGCTGCTGCCCAGGGCACATTAACCCCTTCCCACTGGCTCAGACACTGCTGTTTGTAAGGGGCCTTGTCAGCACAGGGTCCCCACATGGCCTGTGGGGTTGCTTGGTCCCTCTCTCCTTCTCTGTGACTTGCTCTCTCAGTTCCCTCTGCTTGGGACGGACGAGGGACAGGACTCCTGTTCCAGAGAACGTCTCCCATTCTGGGTTTGACAGATTGCGTCCCTGTCACACGGGCCCTGGAGCTCAGTCACAGTGTTCCTGTAACTTCTGTATTTCCTGTAAGTGTTAGACCTAGAGACTCAGTATGTTTAGGTTTAGCCAGACTTTGGGCCAGACTCTTTCCTGGGTGGTTCTGGGTGCATCCCACTACATCCCACAGGGGATGCACCCCGAGTGGGGACAAGCCTGATCTCAGAGCTGGGCTGGGGCCAGCCCCCTACCCTCTATTATCCAATCCTCCAATCTCCCTCCCCCCACCCCCATTCCCCTCTCCTGGCTTTTCACAGAAGGGAGTTTTGTTTGTTTTTGTTAATCCTCACCAGAGGCTATTATTCATTGATTTTCTTTAGAGAGAGACAGAGAGAGACACACACACACTCAGAGAGAGAGAGAGAGGAGAGAGGGGGGAGAGAGAGAGAGAGAGAGAGAGAGAGAGAGAGAGAGAGAGAGAGAGTTGAGAAAGACACATCAATTGGTTGCCTCCCCAACCCACCCAGACCTGGGTAAGCTAATCCAGGAATGTGCACACCAACTCCTCCCACAGGTGGTCCCTCTCAGGAAGAGGGCACATGCACAGAGACAAGGTTCTCTACTCATTGCTTGGGATTTTGAGGCTGATGTGTAACAGATGAGCAGTAGTTGTCCAGCAAAGGTGGGAGCGGGAAGGGGAGAGAGAGAGAGAAAAAAAGACAGAGAGAGAGAGAGAGAGAGAGAGAGAGAGAGAGAGAAGAGAGCACTCAGTGGGAGAGGACCAATCCAGTGCTCCATTTACAGGATGGACAGTGTGCATTACAGCTCAGGCTGCGGGATGGGGGTGCTGGGAGAGATGAGCATGGCAGGTAGGAAGGGCTCTGTCTCCATGCCCGGGAGCCCTGTGTAGAATTTGGAATCTTATTCCAGGGACAATGGAAAGCAGTGAAAGATCCTTTTTAAAAACATATATTGTATGAAAGTATTGATTACACAGATTCACTCTGTTGACCAATGATGCAGACCAGATGCTCAGAAGACGCTCGGCAAGTCATCCCAGCTGTGCACCCAGGGGCGGGAGGCAGAGGTAGCCCCACTGGAGCTGAGCAGGTCCTAGCAGCACCAGGGGACGTCCCTGGCCTGGGCTGGCTCCCTTCTCCCCCTGCTCCTCAGCAAGCCAGCCACAGGGAGTGCTGAGGCATTGGCAGATGTTGTCCGGAGCACCTGGGCGTTAAGCGATGGGGTGGACATGAGCCTGGGGGACCAGCCTCTCTGCCACCGAGAAGCACCTCAGGGACCTTGAGTCTCCCTCTGGCATTTGGTTTCTGGGAAGACCTTGTCTCCCAAAATGTGGGCCTCTTCCCGAGAAGGGACAGCCTGCAGGAGGAGTTGGTGTGTGCATGCCATGCTGAGCACTCAGCTCAAGTCGGTACTGGCCTCTGTTTTCTTTGTTTGGTTTACCTTTTGGTGCCAGGCTCAGCACTGATGGAAAGCCTTCCAAATACATTGGCCAGAGAGTGGAGGCCTGGACGCTGGCCTCACCTGTGGGTGACTGGCCGTGGGCCCGCGCCGGCTGTGGCGCCCACCTGGGGGCCTCACCTGTGAGATGGCGCTTCTCCAGCAAGATCGCCTGGGATGCAGGCGTGTCCGCGTTGCGAAGGCGTCCCTGCCAGGGAGGTTGCTGTGATCCCTTGGGCAAGGTGCATCTCCAAGCCCCGAGCCCACAGCGCCATCACCACGTTCACTCACAAAGCAGCTCTGCACTCCGGGTCCGCTCCCCCCATTTAACAGAGGAAGGGGCCCCTCCTCTGAATGCAGGAGGCAGAGGGAGGACAGGTGGGGGCCAAGAAGGGCAGGACTGGGCACAGCCAGTCTGGGAGGTGGGGCGGGCCAGGGAGAACAGGGAAGGAAGAAAGAATGACCGGATTAGAGGGGTGACCTTAGTGTGGGACAGGTGGGTTCTTGAGGTCCCTCCAGGTTGGCTGTGAAGGAGAAGTTCACCCTCAAGTCACAGGTGGCTTCTGGGCAGCGAGGCCATCTGTGCTGGGCACCAGGACCAGGTGGGGGGGCAGGGAGACCCTTTCTCCGCCCATTGACCCCCCCCCACCCTATTCGTCCCCTTCCCAGCCTTCCCTGCACTATTGTGTGTCCTTGGGGATGTGTTTAGACAAAAAATCGTGAATTAATTGTATTTTTAAAAATTTATTATTATTTTTAAAAATACTTTTATTAAATTCAGAGAGGAAGGTGGAGTGACAGAGAGAGAGAACATCACTGTTGAGAGATTATCATTGATCAGCTACCTCCTGCACGCCCCCTACTGCAGATGGATCTTCCAACCCTGGGCATGTGCCCTGACATGAAATCACACCCTGACCTCCTGGTACACAGGTCAAAGCTCAACCACTGAGCCACACAGGCCAGGCTTTACTGTACTTTTCTTCTCTCATGGTGCTCCTGTGCCTCTGCCTGGAATGAGAGTTACTCATCTTTTTATTTCCTTCATATCAGAACTCCTAGTCCTTGAGTTCAGAGGAACTGGGATCCTAGCTGGGACATAATGGAAATGCAGTGGCTTCTTGTTTCTTTGAAATGCATCCTCCTCCCCTGGTTCCAATTGCTCCTGGAGCTGAAGGGTCCGTCTGTGCCAGGGCTCCTGCCAGGTGTAGGGTTACAACAATGAAAAAGTGGTTCCCACTCTGGCTGGAAGAAAACATCCCGGTACGTCGCCGCCCATTACTTCTGGGTGCGCCCTAAAAGCCCTCAGATTATCCCACATCTCATTGAGCATCCCCTGAGCCTGTGGGGTGAGGCCGGGAACCCATTACCCCCAGGCTCCACTTTCCAGACCAGGACTCTGAGGTGCAACAGTGGGAAGCTGCCTGTTGGTGGGCCGGGCTGGATGGGGCTGAGGCCTCTGTGTCCTGGTCCAGGGACCCTCCTCTGAATGCAGGAGGCAGAGGGAGGACAGGTGGGGGCCAAGAAGGGCAGGACTGGGCACAGCCAGTCTGGGAGAACAGGGAAGGAAGAAAGAATGACCGGATTAGAGGGGTGACCTTAGTGTGGGACAGGTGGGTTCTTGAGGTCCTGCCAGGTTGGCTGTGAAGGAGAAGTTCACCCTCAAGTCACAGGTGGCTTCTGGGCAGCGAGGCCCTCTGTGCTGGGCACCAGGACCAGGTGGGGGGGCAGGGCGACCCTTTCTCCGCCCATTGACCCCCCCACCCTATTCGTCCCCTTCCCAGCCTTCCCTGCACTATTGTGTGTCCTTGGGCTTTGCACATCCTATCTAATAAAGAGGGAATATGCTAATTGACCATCACACCCTCACAAAGACGGAGGCTCCTGAAGCATAGTAACCTCCATCTTGCATAAAAAACTGCTGTTTGAATTCTCTGCTATTGTCAGATAGTCCCTACTCCTGTGAACTCTGCCATTGTGAACTCTGTCACTTTAAGGCAGTCTCTTATTCTATAAAATGACTTTGTTTTTAGTTCAAATAATAGAAAAAGATAAACTTAACTGTCTGACCTTGCAACCTAGCCATCCAAGGTAATAGACTAATATAGACTAACTAGAGGCCCAGCGCAGGATTGACATTGCACGAGGAGGTGCCCCGCCTAACGCCGAACAAGGAGGCACCCCGTGGGGGCTGGGACCCGAGCCTGACTCCCAGTGTCCCCCGGTCCCCTGCCTGTGTTTTCTCCGGGGCCACAGGGAGGCACCCTGCCAGCTTGGTCAGGCCCCCCTGCCTCTGTCTCTGTCTCCGCTCTGGGCCTCACCTCAGAGCGCAACCTCCTCCTGTATGGTCATGACCCATTACGGAGTCCCGGCCTAATTTGCATATTACCTCTTTATGTAGATAGATACTGATAATAATTCTCATATTCTCATGTCAAGTACTAACTCATTAATGTATTCAAGGTTACAACTGTCTGTAACTATAACTCACACAGAGCCTTTTGAAATATCTGCAAACAAAGAGGCTCCAACGTATAAATACGGGAAACTTCCTGTATGTGTTGCTCAGAGATTTGGAAGAGACACCTCCCTCTGGGCCAAAGCCAATAAATGACTCCTAATCAATTAGATCATTAAGGGGTCTTACATCTCGCTCATTGATTTACAACACAACACACCACACCCATAGCCAATAAGGAAGGAATATGCTAATTGACTGTCATGCACTTGAACATGGCGGTGCTCACAGCCACAAGATGGTGGTGACCCGTCCCCTCAGCTTCCCTGGTGCCCAGGGCCAGCCCGAGGCATAGACAAGCCTTGGATGGTTGCTGTCCAGCCACCCAGGGCAGCCCAAGGCTCAGGTTCCCAGGGCTGGCAGAGGCTTGCGCTGCCGGTAGTGGCAGCAGAGGTGTGATGGGGGCATTGCCTTCCCCTGATCACTGGGTTACCTCCTGCCCCTGAGGGCTCCAGAACTGTGAGAGGGGGCAGGCTGGGCTGAAGGACCCACCCCTACAGTGCATGAATTTTCATGCACCAGGCCTCTAACTCTTTATATAAAACCCTAATATGCAAATAGACCAAATGGCAGAACAACCAAACAACCAGTCGCTATTACATGCACTGATCAACAGGGGGCACAAGCAGAACATGGCGGGCATCAGCTGAGATTCAAAGGTGGACTAGGTGAGCGGGGGCACCAACCAAAGTGGGCATCGGTCGCTGTCATCAGGGTGAGCCTCTGGTATATAAAGACAATTCTTTGCTCCAGCCCACTGTGATCCTGCCCTGCACTCCAAACTGCTGTGGCACCGGCCCTGCTTGAAACTTCTGATAGCTGGAGTTGCCGCTCACACCCGCTGCAGCACCCGGCACGGGCCCTGATTGCATAGCGCCATCAGCGGGTGCAAGCGGCAGCAGCCGGCCTCTATTGCCCATCAGGGCTTCTCCACCTCCCCCTGCTCCTGAGGGGCTATCAGGGCAGCAGTCACCAATCCCACCCACTGATAGCGCCAGCCCCGCTCCCCCCACTGCAGGCGCCGGCCCCTGTCGCTGCATGCCATCAGCAGGTGAGAGTGATGTCGGTGTCCTCAGCTCCTGGGAGTGGTGGGGGCAGGAGCTGGGCTTCGAGTAGACAGGGGACCAGAGTCCCCAGCAGGAGGTGCCCGGCAGGGGCAGGAAGAATGGGCTGAGACACCCCCCTGTACCCACCACAGCCTCCCCGCCCACAGTTCCTTTCAAGGTGCATGAAGTTCATTCACTGGGTCCCTATTATGCATATAAGTTCTGTGGTTCATCTCTTCCTGCAGACAATCTCCAGTCTAATGAGGAACCTCATCAGCAGGGCCTGGAGGGACTCCCACCCACACGAGGAGCCAGTACAGACCATTTTAACTGATTAAGGGCAGCTGAGGTGGCCGTGCCTTCCTCCAGGTAGCCCTCCAGCTTTCTTTTAGTTCTTAGGGTCTGTGCTTCCAGAAAAAGCTAGACAGACTGGATGCACCCCTTCCTGGGTCACCCCCTCCGACACCTGGTCTCGCCACCTCCAGCCAAGCCAATCCTGCCTTCCCGGCCAGCCCACACCTGTGTGGGTTCATCAGTTGAGGGACTTGACGTGTCCAGAGGCGGATTCTAGGGCTGATGGGGAGACTTAACACCCTTGGCTCTGAGGCAGGGATTCCGTCCTCAGCACTTTTCACATTTGGGACAGTGGAGTGACCCTGAGAGGAGTCCAGGTGAGGGGTGCAGGGCTGGAAGGTGGGTGCCAGGAGGTCCGGTCGTGCTCGATGACCTTCATAATGGGCATCAGGAGATCTGGACAGGTGAGTCCTTTGGGGGTAATCGGAGGGGCATCAAACTGGACAGGTGAGTCATTCGGGGGTAATCGCAAGGCCATCTGGAGATGGGGTGCAGGTGCGGGAACAGATGGGAATCAGGGGCTCACACAGGGCTGGCAAGTTCAAGCCTCTACTCTCCCAGGCAGATTACAGGAAGCACAGAACCATGGCCACCTGCCTTGACCTTCATAGCGTCAATAATTTTAGCAGCTTGCTCCTGTGTCCAGTTTGTACATTCTCTATCTTCACTCCATCCTCATCTACCCTTTGACCAGGAAGTTTCTTTGAAAAAAAATCATAGGTCAAACAAGATACTTAAAATATATATATTGATTTCAGAGAGGAAGGGAGAAGGAGAGAGATAGAAATGTCAACAATGGAGAGAATTATTGATCCACTGCCTCCTACATGCCCCACACTGGGGATGGAGCCCGCAACCCGGGCATGTGGAATTGAACCGTGACCTCCTGGTTCATACATAGTTCGACACGCAACCACTGAGCCACGCCAGCCGGACCAAATCAAATATTTTAATGACCCTGGTTGCTGGGGTGGCAACGCCTGACCTGGGCCCATTGTGTCCCTTGAGAAGAGATATGGGCTAGAGACTCCTCTCCATACAGCGTTTCTAGAGCCAGCTCAATATTTGTGTGAACCTCTGGGCGGGAAGTCTTCGGACAGGGCCAGCTGAGCCGTGATTGCTCTGCATCCGTGTCAGAAGCAGTCTCACTCCTGCCCAGTTAGACCTCAGCTCTCGGTTCGGGAGTTGGGGACGCAGGTGCTGCCAGGGGAGGCCTGGGAGCAAGCAGGCTGGCATTCAGTGAGAGGTGTTGCTATGGATACTAGGGAATGAGAGGAAGTCAGGGCACAGTGCAGTCCAGGCAGAAACCAAACCTCAATCAGCACCGCACAGTCCGAGGGGCCGTGGGCGTGGTGGGGGCTTGCCCTCATCAGAGCGACCACCGGGATCCTAATGCATGAGGAGGTGTTCCTCTGACTCACTCAGCACACGTCCCAGAGCTGTGTGTGGGTCCGGCTGTGCTGTGCGGGCAGTCAGCCCTGAGAGCCAAAACCTGCAGGTGGCCGGGGCGGGAACAAGCCTGGCCCCAGGGGGACATGAGGCCAGGAGGTGTGTGCACCGGGTTCCCTCTGCTGCTGAGTGAGGTCAACAACCAGGTGTCACCAATCAACCCACCAGGTCACACAGCGTGAGACAGAGGAGCTGCCGGACACAGGGCAGACGGTGTTCACGGGGAGCGTTTCTGTGTTAACGAACATGCCCCACGTGGCTCTTCACTATCCAGACACACCTTTGAGTTGCTGGAAAGCGTATTCTTTAAGGTGCTAGAGCCTTGGGAATGTCTGAGTATCGCCGGCTCCTCCTTCGTTGGCCCCTTCATCCCAAGATGCCTATTGAGTGTGTAGAGAGCCTCCCTGTGGGGACCCCGTGAGCAGGAGGGGGTGGCTGTCCGTGGCCCCTGCACCACACGCCTGTGCCCTTCACGTGTGAGTTTGTGGGGAGCACATGTACGGTTGGGGAGGTGGTAGTGACGTGGAGGCCATACCTTTGGGGCGACGAGGAGGCCTCTCTGCCTCCAGGTGAGTATCCGGGTGTCCCCACCCTCAGGGACATGGCTGTGGTCTGGGCTGAGCCAGGCTGGGGACACGCCTCCCTGCCCTCCCTAGTCCCTCCAGCCCTGCCTGGTGAAGTCCACGTATGTTAGTGGCTGTGTCTTTCTGATTCACCTCGGATAAATCGGAGGGTTCCTTGCCCCAGAACATAAGTGCCATCAGATGAGATTGACCTGGTGGGACAGACAGACAACAACCGCACAAACTCTGCAGCTGTCTGTGTGATCTGCAGGCAAGACGCAGCCTGCGGGCCCAGCCCAAGTGGGTCAGTGGTTGACCTTCGACCTACGAACCAGAAGGTCGAGGTCCAATTCCTGGTCAGTGCAAATGCTCGGGTTGTAGGCTGGATCCCCAGTGTGGAGTGTGCAGGAGGCAGGTCATCATTGATTCTCTCTCATCATTGATGTTTCTATCTCTCTCCCTTTCTTTTCTTCTCTGAAATTAATAAGAACATATTTTTTATTTTTTTTATTTTTTATTTTTTAAATAAATCTTTATTGTTTAGATTATTACAGTTGTTTCTCCTTTTTTCCCCCCATATCTCCCCATCACCCGGTTCCCTCCCCGCCGTTGTCCTTATCCATAGGTGTATGATTTTTGTCCAGTCTCTTCCCATACCCCCCACACAGACACCCCCTTCCCCCTGAGAATTATCAATCCACTCCCATTCTATGCCTCTGATTCTATTATGTTCACCAGTTTATTCTGTTCCTCAGATTTTTAATTCACTTGATTTTTAGAATCACTTGTTGATAGATGTTTGTTGTTCATAATTTTTATCTTTACTTTTTTCTTCTTTTTAAAGAATACCTTTCAGCATTTCATATAATACTGGTTTGGTGGTGATGAACTCCTTTAGCTTTTTCTTATCTGTGAAGCTCTTTATCTGCCCTTCAATTCTGAATGATAGCTTTGCTGGGTAGAGTAGTCTTGGTTGTAGGTTCTTGCTATTCATCACTTTGAATATTTCTTGCCATTCCTGTCTGGCCTGCATGGTTTCTGTTGAGAAATCAGCTGACAGTCGTATGGGTGCTCCCTTGTAGGTAATTAACTGTTTTTCTCTTGTAAGATTCTCTCTTTGTCTTTTGCATTGGCATTTTAATTATGATGTGTCTTGGTGTGGTCCTCTTTGGATTCCTCTTGTTTGGAGTTCTGTGCACTTCCTGAACTTGTAAGTCCATTTCTTTCACCAGGTGGGGGAAGTTTTCTGTCATTATTTCTTCAAATAGGTTTTCAGTATCTTGCTCTCTCTCTTCTGGCACCCCAAAAATATGGATATCGGTACGCTTAAAGCCATCCTGGAGGCTCCTTATGCTATCCTCACACTTTTGGATTCTTCTTTCTTTCTGCCTCTCTGGTTGGGTGTTTTTTTCTTCCTCATATTCCAGCTCTTTAGTTTGACTCTTTGGGTGCGGTGGTCTACTCTGTATATTCTTTATTTCAGACAGTGTATGCATAATTTCTGACTGGTCCTTTTCCATTTTTTTAGTATTCTCATTTAGGTCCTTGAAGGTCTCTTCAAGTTCCTCAGTGGTTTTTAGAAGATTCTTGAGTAACCTTATAACTATGGTTCTGAACACTGTGTCGTCCATTAGTTTGCTTTCATCTATTTCTCCTACTTGTGACATACTCCGATGTCTCCACATTTTGGCTGCCTCCCTGTGTTGATGGAGTGGCTTTGTGTGGTCGGTGACCTATAGGGGCCGGTAGCTCAGCTTCCCCAATCACCCTAGGTGGTCGGTCTTGGTACTCCCCTTTGTGGGCTGTGTGGAAAGTCTTGGTGAAGTTAAAAGCCCTGATTGCTGTTGGTACACTGGGAGGAATTGACCTCCGGTCCAATTGGCTTTGAGGGCCTGCTGTCTATATAACGGAAGAATTGCTGTGCTGGAGACACAGTAGGGCTTTGGTGCTCACTGAGTCTGCCTCTTGAATGTGTCCCTTACGAGTGTGGTTGAAATCTGGTGACGTCCACACCGACAGAAAGGTCACTCTCACTCGCCGAGAGTCCTTCCCGTAGGCGTCTGGGTCCCTCACGTGTCCCCAGAAACTGGAGTTCAGAGTGGTTGGGATTGTTGGTATCACTGGCGGGAGTTGATCTCCAAGCCAGTTGGCTATGAGGATCAGCAGTGTCTCTGCTGGGAGAGCTTCTGTGTTCAGCTTGGATGGGGCGGAGTCTCAGGGTGGCGCAGACAAGCTTTGTTTCCCGGTCTGCTCCGCCCTAAGAGGGTCGGGTTCTCTGTGCCAGAATTAATGGCTGTGCGCCTCTGAGAGAAGGCAGCTTTTGAGCCTCTCCCGCTGCCTAACAGACCAGTTTCTCCCCAGCTGGGGCTTTGTTTTTCTCCCGAATGAGAAATCCAGTCACTGGGAGGGCTGTGCTCAGCTTGGATGGGGCGGAGTCTCAGGGTGGCGCAGACAAACTTGGTTTCCGTCTGTGCGCCCTAAAAGGGCCGGTTCCTCCATGCCCGAATTAATGGCTGCGCGCCTCTGAGATAAGGCCGCTCTCAAGCCTCGTCCGCTGCCAAACAGCCCAGTTTCTCCCCAACCACAGCTGGACCTCAGTGCAGTCGGGCGGCCCTGCTTTTCTCCCAAACGAGAAAGCTTGCCACGCAGAGTCTGCTGCCCTTCCTCTCCGCACGCTCCGTGAGCAAGCCTGCCGCATATTCAGCTGCCCGCCCTTTCCGCGCTCACGGATCTCCGCACCTCCACAGCTCCTGAGGCTCAGCGTCCCCCTCTGTTTTTCTCTAGTTGTAGGATTTCCACTCTGCCAGCTTTTCGGTGGTTCTGGACAGTGTGCACTCTGTTTTCCAGTTGTAGTTTCAAAATTGTTGTGGTAGGCAACAGTTAGGTGTTTACCTTATGCCGCCATCTTGGTTTCTCCTCTCCTTGTGTCTTAACATGGTGGCAGGTAAGAACATATTTTTTAAAAAGAAAAGAAAAAAGAAAGACTGGTGTTGGCCAATCAAGGAGAAAGTTCCTACAGAAGCGAGTGATCAGCCTTCCCTGGTGAAACTGCTTCAACAGGTTCCATGAAACAGCCGCTCGGCTTTTGTCAGAGGACCGGCTGAGCCATTCCCAACCAGGAGCCTGGGCATGAGCCCCTTCTCCAGAACTTCTCCAGGACCCCATCAGAACTCCCAGCCTGGTGGGAAGGCGGGGAAGGGGAGATAGAGCAGCAGAGACAACAGCTCAGGGCTCTGGGCCAGAGCTCACCCCGAGCTGGACCGGGACTGTGTCCACCTGACACGCAGACACAGGTGAACCACAGGAGGGGCTGCTTGTGAGCATTTCCCTGACTGAGTCACGCCCCGCAGATCCGTCCCTGAGGTTGCACAACCCTCTCCCCTATAAATAGGGAGGCACATTGGCCTCTGGAAGCCTGTGGCTCCACCTGCAAGCCTCCTCCTCCTCCTGCCCTCGCCCAGCCTGGCAGCCAGCATGAGGCTCTTCCACATCCTGCTGCTGCCTCTCTGCCTGCTCTTCGCCCAGGTGGGCCCAGGTGAGCTGGGAACCAAAGGGGCACTCTTCCCGGGGCCGGGACCAGGTGAAGGGAGCTGGAACAGAGCACCTGTGTTCTGGTGACAGGGTGAAGCGGATGGACCTTATTTGGGGATGAACTGGGTGCTCTGCACAGCTCTCTGGGCAGAAGGAAACCTCACTTACAGCCCTGCTGCTCATCCTCAGCTTTGGTTTGGCCTTAGAGAGATTGGTTTGGCCTTAGATGAGATTGACCTGGTGGGACAGACAGACAACAACCGGAAGGAGGGCACTCCGAGTCCAGATTAGCTCGAGCTGGCTTGCTGGTTGCTACTGTCAGAGGACCGGCTGAGCCATTCCCAACCAAGGGCCTGGGCATGAGCCCCTTCTCCAGAACTTCTCCAGGACCCCATCAGAACTCCCAACCTGGTGGGAAGGCGGGGAAGGGGAGACCTCAGGCAGAGGGCACAGACCTCAGGCAGAGGGCACAGACCTCAGGCAGCTGGCATAGACCTCGGACAGAGGGCACAGACCTCAGGCAGCTGGCATAGACCTCAGACGGAGGGCACAGGCCTTTGCATGAACAGCCCCAGAGGTCAGTGGGGGCGAAGTTCCTGGGAGGGCACCATCTGCATTGCACTGCTAAGGGCTGTGTGTCCTGTGTCACCAAGTGTCCTGCAGTCATGTTGGCTGTGAGCCAGGAGCCTGACGTGTCTTCTTTGCTTCCTCACAGGTGCTGGCCTCCTCTTGGTCGAGGTCCCCAAGAGCCCAGAACACATGTGCATCAAAAAGAGGGGGCACTGCTACTTCAACCCGTGCCCAACCTTCCTGACACACGATGGCTACTGCTTCAGAGGGAAGGCCAAGTGCTGCTACTGGGAGGACCGGGGGAGATAAACCACAGGAACTACTTATAAGCATTGTTTTCCCACAAGAAAACCTTATTTAAAGCATGGCTCCTTCGGGACCACATGAACCCTGTGTCTCCTTCCTGAGGAGGTGAGGAAGCCAGGTTAGAAGCCAGACAGGCCAGGCTGCGAAGACAGACAGGCCAGGCTGTGAAGCCAGCAAGCTCAAGACGAGGGGGATGAGCAGAGCTGGGGCCATGTCACCCCCTCCTCATTTCATTTCCAAACCAACAGGTGAGTGATGCAGAGGGTCTCAGTGCAATCAAGCATCACTAACACCCATCAATCACTTATGAACCTGTAGTTCCTGGTTCCATTCCATCAGGGAACATCCGGATGGCACGCTCAATTCCCGGTGTGGGGCATGGAGGAGGCAGCAGATCAATGATTCTCTCTCATCGTTGATGTTTCTCTCTCTCTCCCTTCGTCTCTGAAAAAAATATATTTAAAAAAATAAGAAAATAAGAAAAACCCATAAAGCCACTCCCGTTTCACTCTCCAGGCCTAAGGTCTGGGCTCCCGCAGAACGACTGTGGACCCTCCCACACTCACGCCACCTGTTCCCCGTCCCTCAGAGCACACCTGCCTCACCGCCCCTCATGGCCTGCCTCCTGCACCAACCAGCCTGCAGGCAGCCTCCTTCCCATCCACGCCCACAGCTGGCGGCCCACCACAGTCCCCCATCACCCCCTCTGCATTGCTAGGTCATAAGCACGAATGAACTTCCACTGTCCTACAAATGTTAGCCCTCACCCCGCCCTCCTCGTCAGTTTAGACACAGCACCCCCTGTTGGGGCAGAAGGCAGATAGGGAATGCCGGTTCGGGTGGTGGCAGTTTACCTGTCCTCGGGCAGCCTCGGAGACTGAGCTACCCCATGAGGTCTCCACGGCCTCTCCCTGCCCTGGGAAAGCTACGGGGTCCTAGGGACAGTGCCAGGCGGGGGCTGGAAATATCGGGGACACAGGGTAAAGGATAGGATTGTCTAACCACTATGCTGTACACCTGACACAAATACAGAATAATATTGGATGTAAACTGTAGCTGAAAACAATTTTAATAACATAATATTAATTGGGAAAAATTAAAAAGATAAGCTATCCTGGGGTCCACCCTGTCTTGTGAGGAAAAGGCAGGCACACTCTCAACCTCGAGATGGCCCCACCCCTGTAAATAATAGCTGATGAAGGACACACCTTCCTTCTAGAACATCCCAGCTGATGGAGGAAGCAGGGGAGGTGGGATTAGAAAACCCCTGAGTGACATCACGGACCCCAAACTGTGCTCAGTGGTTGCTTGAACACCCTTCGTGAGCATCGGCCCTCACACCAAAGGGTCAGGGGTTCGATTCCCAGCCAAAGGCAACACATTCCTGGGTTAGCTGGCCCAGGTCTGGGTGGGTTGGGGAGGCAACCAAATGATGTGTCTCTCTCAACTCTCTCTCTGTCTCTCTCTCTTCTCTCTCTTTCTCTCTCTGTCTCTCTCTCTCTCTCTCTCTCTCTCTCTCTCTCTCTCTCTCTCTCTGTCTCTCTCTGTGTGTGTCTATGTGTTTGGGTGTGTATGTGTATGTCTCTCTAAAGAAAATCAATGGAAGAATAGCCTCTGGTGAGGATTAACAAAAACAAAGCAAACGTCCCTTCTGTGAAAAGCCCTGGGAGTAGCAGGGGGAGGAAGGGTTGGATAATAGAGGGTGGGGGCTGCCTCCAGCCCAGCTCTGAGACCAGGCTTGTCCCCACTCTGGGTGCATCCCCTGTGGGATGTAATGGGATGCAAGCAGGACCACCCAGGAAAGAGTCTGGCCCAAAATCTGGCTGAACCTGAAACTCACTGAGTCTCTAGGTCTAACACTTACAGGAAATACAGAAATTAGAGGAACCATTAAAACTACAGCTCAGGGACGCAATCGGTCAAACCCAGAACTGGAGACGTTCTTTGGGACAGGTGACCTGGTCCCGCGGCCATCCCACAGCAGAGGGAACAGAGAGAGCAAGTCACAGGGAAGAAGAGAGGGACCAAGCAACCCCGCGGGCCGAGTGCAGACCCTGTGCTGACAAGCCCCCTTACAAACAGCAGTGTCTGAGCCAGTGGGAAGGGGTTAATGTGCCCTGGGCAGCAGCAGGGCACAGGAGGGACCCTGTCAGGGTGACTCGATGGGGCAGGGGCTGGAGGAGAAGAGACCCCATGAGTGGAAGCTGCGCATTGGAGTGTGACAGGTGAAATACCTGCTGTCTTGTCAGCTAAGTGATCCTTGACTGACCTCCAGGGTCCTGTTTGACGGGGCCTCCCCTATTCAGCCTTGAAATGTGGTTCAGCCTCGGAAAAGAGGGAAATTCTGACCCGTGCTACAACACGGATCTGCCAAGAGGAACCAGGCGCAGTGTAATAGCCTGGCCCAGAAGCACAAATGCCGTAGGATTCCACACTGAAGACGTTCTTGCAGTCATCAAATTCAGAGACAGAAGGTGCAATGGTGGTGGCCAGGGGCTGGGGGAGGGGGAGTGAGTATTTAATAAGCACAGAGTTGCTCTTTGAAAGATGGAAAGTTCTGGAGATGGACAGTGGTGAAGGCTGCAACAATGTGAATGCCCTCCATGCCACTGGCTGCACATTTCAAGACGGTTAAATCAGTGGATTTTGTCTAGCTGATCGCAACGGACATTGAGCCAATGACATGGAAAGACTTCCCAATGCGAAGGAGACGACCCTTTGTGAACAGACCTCCAGGCACAGATGCTGCACATGGGGCCAGAACAATGTCCTGGGGCACCAACCCAGCTCAGCTGCCTGCCACTCACGAGCCAGTACTCAAGGGACAGGGTGTGATGGAGCAAAGCAGGTTTATTCAAGAGCCAGCAGCTTGAGAAGATGGGGGACCCTCAGCACAAAGCTCATCTTTACTTCTTGTTTTTCATCCTCACCCCTGGACATGTTTCCATTGATTCTAGAGAGAGAAAGGGAGAAACAGCCATCAGCCACCTCCCACATACACCCCGACCAGGAATGGAAACTGCCACCCAGGGATGTGCCCGGCCAGGGATTCAGACCAGAACCTTAGGAGCACAGGACCAGGCTCCAAGCAGCTGAGCCACCGGCCAGGGCACAAGGACCATCCTAACATGTGAGGGCAGCAGGGGTGTACGAGCGGGCAGAGGAAGGCAGACCAGGGGAAGCACAGGGTGCTGTGTGCCAGTCAGCACCGTCTGCTCCGGTAAACACCGGGGACCCGGTCCAGGAGGCTCTGGCTTTCCTCCAAGGTGGTCAACTCCCCTGGAGCCAAAACGCCTGCAGGCTGAGTCGGCCTCCTTTGAGGTCGGATCCTGCAGTCCTTTAGGCCAGTGATTGTCAACCTTTTCATCTCACGGCACACAGGAACCACTCAGCCTCTGCAGCACACCAAAACATACATATTGGGCCAATCTGACAAAAATAGGCATAGTTTAATTCATGGGCATCAGACAGCTATTGCTGTGATGGTGGCTGTGATGGTTTTACTGGACAATGGAAGGGAAAGGAGGTCAGTGCCCCTGGCTAAAGAGTCAGCATTGCATGTTTTAAGAATTCGTGTGGCCACA
Organism: Eptesicus fuscus; assembly: GCF_027574615.1. Taxonomy (NCBI): domain Eukaryota; kingdom Metazoa; phylum Chordata; class Mammalia; order Chiroptera; family Vespertilionidae; genus Eptesicus; species Eptesicus fuscus. The sequence continues at coordinate 104,571,477 of NC_072480.1, read as the reverse complement.
CCAGTTGAAAATCATTGCTTAAAGCCAGCAGGCTCTTTATCCATAGCTACATTTGAATTAGCAAGTCATTCTTTCTTTTTAAAATATATTTTTATTTATCTCAGAGAGGGAGAGATGGAAACATCAATGATGAGAGAGAATCATTGATCTGCTGCCTCCTTCAGGGAGCCTACAGGGGATCTAGCCCACAATCCGGGCATTGCCCTGACCGAGAATCAAACAGTGACTTCCTGGGTCATGGGTTGAAGCCACAGGAACTACTTGTAAACATGTTGGTTTGGAAATGAAATGGGGGTTGGCGGTTGCCGTGGCCCCATCCTGCTCACCTCCCTTGTCCTGAGCTTGCAGCCTGAGCAGCCTGGCCTGTCTGGCTTCGAACCTGGCTTTCCTCACCTCCTCAGAAAGGAGACACAGGGTTCAAAGGAGCCATGGGTCCGAAGGAGCCATGCTTTGAAATAAGGTTTTCTTTTAGGAAAACAACGCTTACAAGTACTTCCTGTGGATTTTTCTTGCCCGTGGCTCCAGCTCAGACGCAACACTTGGCCCTCCCCCTGTAGCAGGTTCCATCTTCCCGAGTGTGTTCCGGGCAGGTGGAGTAATGGCAGCTCCCCTCAAGGCGGACACACTCGGGTCCCCTAGGGGTCATACTCGCGAGGAGGCCAGCACCTGTGAGGAGGAAGAGAAGACACGTCAGGCTCCTGGCTCACAGCCAACGTGACTGCAGGACACTTGGTGACACAGGACACACAGCCCTTCCCAGAGCACTGCAGAGACAGTGCCCTCCCAGGAACTTCGCCCCCACTGACCTCTGGGGCTGCCCATGCAAAGGCCTGTGCCCTCCGTCCGAGGTCTATGCCAGCTGCCTGAGGTGTGTGCCCTCTGCCTGAGGTCTGTAACCTCTGAGGCCAAACCAAAGCTGAGGGTGAGCAGCTGGGCTATAAATGGGGTTTCCTTCTGCCCATACAGCTGTCCCAAGCACACAGTTCATCCCCAAATAAGGTTTCTCCACTTCACCCAGTCACCAGAACACACGTGCTCTGTTCCACAAATACTCACGTCTGTTTAAGAAATAATCCGCACCAAGCAGGTTCCAACCACACACATTAAAACCTCCGCATTAGAAAACTTTTGAACCCACTTTCCAGATGGGCACCCTGAGGGGTAACTGAAGTCAAGTCATCATAACTATCTGACAGAATGACGGCCTGGACAGGGCTCAGTGTCTCCAGCTCTCCTCACGGCTCCCTTCACCTGCTCCCCAGACCCGGGCAGAGTGCCCCTCGTCCCCAGCTCACCTGGGCCCACCTGGGCGAAGAGCAGGCAGAGAGGCAGCAGCAGGATGTGGAAGAGCCTCATGCTGGCTGCCAGGCTGGGCAAGGGCAGGAGGAGGAGGAGGCTTGCAGGTGGAGCCACAGGCTTCCAGAGGCCAATGTGCCTCCCTATTTATAGGGGAGAGGGTTGTGCAACCTCAGGGACGGATCTGCGGGGCGTGACTCGGTCAGGGAAATGCTCACAAGCAGCCCCTCCTGTGGTTCACCTGCGTCTGTGCGTCAGGTGGACACACTGCCTGTCCAACTGGGGGGTGAGCTCTGGCCTGGGCCCTGAGCTGGCGCCTCTGCTGCTCTATCTGTCCGTTCCCCCACTTCCTTGCCAGGCTGGGAGTTCTGATGGGGTTATGGAGAGGGGGCTCATGCCCAGGCCCCTGGGTAGGAATGGCTCAGAGGGCCGGTGCCAAGGGGTCTCGGGCAGCAGAGACCAGCCAGCTTGCTGCCAGCAAGCCGGCTTGGGAGTGCCCTCCTCAGGGGAAAAGACGAGCAGCTGTTTCATGGAACCTGAGGAAGCAGTTTCACCAGGGAAGGCTGCTCTCCCTCCCTCGCTTCTACAGCAACTTTCTCCTCCATTGGCCATCACCAACACCATCCTCTGATTTATCCGAGGTGAATCAGAAAGACACAGCCACCAACACACGTGGACTACACCAGGCAAAGCTGGAGGGAATAGGGAGAACAGGGAGACATGTCCCCCGCCTGGCTCAGCCCAGAACACAGCCACGTCCCTGAGGGTGGGGACACCCGGAGGCTCACCTGGAGGCGGAGGGGCCTCCTCATCGCCCCAGAGGTATGGCCTCCACGTCACTACCACCTCCCCAACTACACACGGGATCCACACAAACTCACACGTGAAGGGCACAGGCGTGTGGTGCAGGGGCCACGGACAGCCACCCCCTCCTGCTCACGGGGTCCCCACAGGGAGGCTCTCTACACACTCAATAGGCATCTTGGGATGAAGGGGCCAACGAAGGAGGAGCCGGCGATACTCAGACACTCCCAAGGCTCTAGCACCTTAAAGAATACGCTTTCCCGCAACTCAAAGGTGTGTCTGGATAGTTAAGAGCCACGTGGGGCATGTTCGTTAACACAGAAACGCTCCCCGTGAACACCGGCAGCTCCTCTGTCTCACTCTGTGTGACCTGGTGGGTTGATTGGTGACACCTGGTTGTTGACCTCACTCAGCAGCAGAGGGAACCCGGTGCACACACCTCCTGGCCTCATGTCCCCCTGGGGCCAGGCTTGTTCCCGCCCCGGCCACCTGCAGGTTTTGGCTCTCAGGGCTGACTGCCTGCACAGCACAGACCGGCCCACACGCAGCTCTGGGACGTGTGCTGAGTGAGTCAGAGGAACACCTCCTCATGCATTAGGATCCCGGTGGTCGCTCTGATGAGGGCAAGCCCCCACCACGCCCACGGCCCCTCGGACTGTGCGGTGCATGTGGCCCTCGGCCCAAGGCATGCACCTCGGACGGCAGGTGGGGAGGTGACACGATGGCACACGGGGACAGGAAGAGAAGCGACATCAGAACAGAGAGGCCTGCCTTCTCCCCAAGGGCTGCTCAGCCTCAGCGTCGTGGACACTGGGCCCGACGGAGGGTCCTGGGCGTGGGGCCGGGCTGGGCACCGCAGGCCCCAGAGCAGCACCCTTGCCCCTGAGTCCTCCTGCCAGCAACACCCCCACAGGTGGGGCCAGAAACGTGCCCAGGAATGGCCAGCATGTCCTGTGCAGAGAGTCAGGGGGAGCCTCTCACGCTGCCTCTGCCCTTCAGGTTTCTGGTCAACTTGGCAATTATTCCATTGAACGGGGTAGGGATTCGTAGAACTATGCGAACCTGATTCATCCATCTGCTGACAAGAGGCCAAGACCAGCGAGAAGGAACAACATGGCACTGCCTGAGCTGAGCAGGTGGATTGCCATTTTAATGACACTTTGTGTGGAAGATTGCTGGTCCATCCATTTTGTTTAGAAACCTTTTTCCTCAGCTACCTGAGATTTAGAGCCTCTGGCAAGTCACACTGTTGTGAGCAGAACGGAAACATTTATCTTTTTATCCGCACGTGATCCCTCCGGAATTCAGAAAGCCTCCGTGAGTGTTTATTTTCACAGAAATATTGTGATTTGCATAAGTTCAATGAGAACCTCTTCTCCTGGCTGCACCTGCATCACCGCCTCCCAAATTGAGAGACAATGTCTAACTGCACAGGAGTGAGACTGCATCTGCCACGGATACCGAACAATCACGCCTGAGCTGACCCTGTCCTAAGGTTTCCTGCCCAGAGGTTCGCACAAATATTGAGCTGGCTCTAGAAACGCTGAGGGAGAGGGAGTATCTAGCCCGTATCTCCCCTTGAAGGAGACAATGGGCCCAGGTCAGGCGTTGCCACCCCAGCAACCAGGGACATTGAAATGTTTGGTTTGCCCCGGCTGGCATTGCTCAGTGGTTGCACATCGACATATGAACCAGGAGGTCATGGTTCAATTCCTGGTCAGGGCACATGGCCGGGTTGAGGGCTCCATCCCCAGTGCGGGACATGCATGAAGCAGCGGATTAATAATTCTATCTCATTGTTGACATTTCTATCTCTCTCCCTTCGTCACTGAAATCAATATGTATATTTTAAGTGTTTTGTTTGACCTATGATTTTTTTTAAAGAAACTTCCTGGTCAAAGGGGGAGATCAGGAGGGAGTGAAGATAGAGAATGTACAAACTGCACACAGGAGCAAGCTGCTAAAATTATTGACGCGATGAAGGTCGCTGCAGGAGGCCATGGTTCTGCGCTTCCTGTAACCCAGCCTGAGAGCGTGGAGGCTTGAACTTTCCAGCCCTGCGTCAGCCCCTGATTCCCATCAGTTCCCGCACCTGCACCCCATCCCCAGATGGCCCTCCGATTACCCCCGAAGGACTTACCTGTCCAGACAGCCTGACGCCCATTATGCAGGACAATGAATATGACCGGACCTCCTGGCACCCACCTTCCAGCCCTGCACCCCTCACCTGGACTCCTCTCAGGGTCACTCCACAGTCCCAGGTGTGAAAAGTGCTGAGGACGGAATCCCTGCCTCAGAGCCAAGGGTGTTAAGTCTCCCCATCAGCCCCAGATCCCGGCTCTGGACACGTCAATCCCCTCAACTGATGAACCCACACAGGTGTGGGCTGGCCGGGAAGGCAGGATTGGCTTGGCTGGAGGTGGTGAGACCAGGTGTCGGAGGGGGTGACCCAGGAAGGGGTGCATCCAGTCTGTCTAGCTTTTTCTGGAAGCACAGACTCTGAGAACTAAAAGAAAGCTGGAGGGCTGCCTGGAGGAAGGCACGGCCACCTCAGCTGCCCTTAATCAGGGAAATGGTCTGTACTGGCTCCTCGTGTGGGTGGGAGTCCCTCCAGGCCCTGCTGATGAGATTCCTCATTTAGACTGGAGATTGTCTGCAGGAAGAGATGAACCACAGACGTTATATGCATACTATGGAGCCAGTGAATGAAATTCGTGCACCTTGAAAGAAACTGTAGGCGGGGAGGCTGTGGTGGCCACAGGGGTGTGTCTTGGTCTGTTCTCCCTGCCCCTGCCTGGCACCTCCTGCTGGGACCTCTGGTCCCCTGTCTGCTCAAAGCCTAGCTCCTGCCCCCACCACTCCCAGGAGCTGAAGACACCGACCTCACTCGCACCCGCTGATGGCACGCAGCAATAGGGGCCGGCGCCTGCAGTGGGGGGAGCGGGGCTGGCGCTATCAGTGGGTGGGAGTGGTGACTGCTGCCCTGATAGCCCCTCAGGAGCAGGGGGAGGTGGAGAAGCCCTGATGGGCAATAGAGGCTGGCTGCTGCCACTGGCACCCCTTGACGGCGCCAAGCAATCAGGGCCTGTGCCGGGCGCTGCTACGGGTGTGAGGGGTGGCTCCAGCTATCAGCTGTGTGAGCAGGGCCAGTGCCACAGCAGGTGGGAGTGCAGGGCAGGATCACGGTGAGCGGGAGCAAAGAATTTTCTTTGGCAGAGGCTCACCCCGATGACAGCGACCGGCACCCACTTTGGTTGGTGCCCCATCTTCCCATCTCAGCCAACACCCGCCATGTTCTGCTCGTGCCCCCTGTTGATCAGTGCATGTTATAGCGACTGGTTGTTTGGTTCTTCTGCTATTTGGTCTATTTGCATATTAGGGTTTTATATAGAGAGACTAGAGGCCTGGTGCATGGACATTCATGCACTGTAGGGGTGGGTCCTTCAGCACAGCCTGCCCCCTCTCACAGTCTGGCAGCCCTCAGGGGCAGGAGGCGACCTGGAGATCAGGGGAAGGCAATGCCCCCATCACACCTCTGCTGCTGCAACTGCCGGCAGTGCAAGCCTCGGCCAGTCCTGGGAACCTGAGCCTCAGGGTGCCCTGGACAGCTGGACAGCAACCATCCAAGGCTTTCCTATGCCTTGGGCTGGCTCTGGGCAGCGGGGAAGCTGAGGGGACTGAGCACCGCCATGTTGTGGCTGTGGGCACCGCCATTCTTGAGGGTGGGCAGCCAATTAGCATATTCCCTTGTTATTGCATGTGGGCATGTTGTGTTGTAAATCAATGAGCGAGATGTAAGACCCCTTACTGACCCTATTAATTAGGAGTCGTTTATTAGGCGAGGCCCAGAGGGAGGTGTCTATTCCAAATCTCTGAGCAACACATACAGGAATTTTCCCGTATTTATACTTTTCAAGCCTCTTTGTTTGTAGATATTACAAAAGGATATGTGTGAGTTATAGTTACAGACAGTTGTAACCTTGAATACATAATTAGTTAGTACTTGAAATAAGAATATGAGAATTATTATCAGTATCTATCTGTATAAAGAGGTAATATGCAAATTAGGCCAGGACTCTGTAACAGGTCATGACCTACAGTAGGAGGTTGCCTGCGCAGGTGAGGCACAGAGTGGAGACAGAGACAGACGCGGGGAAACCTGCCCTAAGAGTAGAAAGAGGGTGCGAATGGAGAGCAGCGAGGGCGGTCAGTCAGGAGAGATCGCTCTGAATGTGGAATTACCACCGACCTGGTTTCTGCCAAGTGCGCTGCAATGCTATTAGGCATTGGAAGAGGGAAACTGTGACCCGGGCAGCAGCACGGATCCACCAGGAGGAAACATGCAGAGTGAAATAAGCCCCGAACGGAAGCACACATGCCGTAGGATCCCACACAGATGACGTTCTTACTGTCATCAAATTCAGAGACAGAAAGTGCAATGGTGGGGCCAGGGGCCGGGGAGGGGGTAGTGAGTGTTTAATAAGCACGATTTTTGTTTCTCAATCCGCACCCCAGGACATGTTTCCACTGATTCTAGAGAGATAGAGAAACATCCATCAGCCACCTCCCACATACACCCCGACCAGGAATGGAAACTGCCACCCAGGGATGTGCCCGGCCTGGGAATCAGACCAGAACCTTAGGAGCACAGGACCAGGCTCCAAGCAGCTGAGCCACCGGCCAGGGCACAAGGACCATCCTAACACGTGAGGGCAGCAGGGGTGTACGAGCGGGAAGAGGAAGGCAGAACCAGGGGAAGCACAGGGTGCTGTGTGCCAGTCAGCACCGTCTGCTCCGGTAAACACCGGGGACCCGGTCCAGGAGGCTCTGGCTTTCCTCCAAGGTGGTCAACTCCCCTGGAGCCCAAACGCCTGCAGGCTGAGTCGGCTTCCTTTGAGGTTGCCTCCTGCAGTCCTTTAGGCCAGTGATTGTCAACCTTTTCATCTCACGGCACACAGGAACCACTCAGCCTCTGCAGCACACCAAAACATACATATTGGGCCAACCTGACAAAAATAGGCATAGTTTTGATTCATGCGCAACAGACAGCTATTGCTGTGATGGTGGCTGTGATGGTTTTACTGGACAATCGAAGGGAAAGGAGGTCAGTGCCCCTGGCTAAAGAGTCAGCATTGCATGTTTTAAGAATTCGTGCAGCCACACCAGTTGAAAATCATTGCTTGAAGCCACAAGCTGTTTATCTGTAGCTACATGTGAATTAGCGGACATTCTTTTTTTCATATATATATTTATTGATTTCAGAGAGAAAGGGAGAGGGGGAGAGAGAGATAGAAACATCATTGTTGAGAGAGAATCTTTGATCTGCTGCCTGTTGCACGCCCACACTGGGGATTGAGCCCACAACCCAGGCTTGTGCCCTGAGCGGGAATGGAACCCTGACCTCCTGGTTCATAGGTCAAAGCTCAAGCACTGAGCCATGCCGGCCGGACTACCAGTCATTCTGTGTGGAAACAAAGGTAAGGAATGCAGGGGTGGTTACAACGGCCGACAGAAAACCAACAGTCAGCAATCCCTACGCCTGTGGGGAAGTGGAGTCCAAGGTGACTGGTTTTCCGTGGATCAGGGTCAGTGTGGTCTCGGTTGTTTACAGCACATGATTGATTTTGTGAATGAAGCCAACAGCAGGGAAGTCCTAAGAGGTGTTCTGGCTCAGTTGGCTTCTGCCTGTGGGTGTCTCCTGGGCTGAGGTCACACAGGACTCTGGGACCGCGCCCCCTGGCGGTCACCACGCCCCTCGGGTTCCAGTAGAGATCTACCTCTCTGGCCCATTTGGTATTTCCTGCCAATGGATGTGTCACCAAGGGACCCGACCACAACCATGCCCTCGGGTTGTGAAAAAGAACAATGAGAGCAGTGGAAATGGGCACCACCGCATAACCCTCCAGTCTGTAGATTTCTTTCTAGACATGAACATAATCAACCCTCCAACCCACTGGGGTTGTGACCCCTGACCTTTCCCACGTAGCAGGAGGGCAGTTAAATGCCACATCCAGGTAGACCCTTCCACGGGGAGGCACCAACGTGCAGTCCACTCTGTCTGACTCTGGGGGCACACCTCCCGGGGCCTCTCCCCGATCTAGAGACTGGATGCATGCCCGGGGGTGAGACCCCCACGGTCCTTGCCATTCCACCTGTGCCCGTCTTTCCCCTCCATCCTGGCACAGAGGGGCCAGACCCAACCTACAGAGCTGTTAACATAGAAAGCATTCAAACCTGGGAAGAATTCTTTGTGAGTTTATTTGAGCCAAACTGTGGACAATTGCCGGGAAGCAGAGTCTCAACATATTGGGACAATGCTCCAGAGATTGGCGGTTCTTCACCTTGTTTTACACATTACAGTCAGAGGAGGGGACGTAGGTGGGTTCCAGGGGCTTCACTGGTGATGGGTTAGAGAGGCGGGAGGAAGCAAACGGGGGAATCCCGTGGGAATGGATAGAAAGTAAAAGGGTAGACACATACTTAGGTGGATGCAGGACAGTTAACAGTTCACATGACGACAATGACAATGAAGGAATTTATGGTCTTCCTGGCGCCCAGGCACATTGCTTGTGCTCTGACGGGTCTGGAAAAAGCGAAGTTACAAGGGACCCACATCCCACAGGTGCATTATCTCAGATGCCAAAAGACAACAGGCTCAGGAAAGATGGAAGTTGATCTTGTCAGGGAACATACAGGCCTAGGACGTGACTCCCCACCATAAACTGCTTTTTAATGAAAGGTTTTCAATTTCAGACCATCCTGTGTGGTCACTTGAGGTCTCTTGAGTTTGCAAGGCTGCCAGGCCGGCCTCCCCGAGCTGGTCAGGGCAGCAGGTGGCCTTTCTCGTCCACAGACCCAAGACGGGCTCTGGGAACAGGCTGACCTGGGCCTGGGCCTGGCCCGACCTCAGGGAAAGGAACATGTCACTTGAAGGAGCAGGTGGGGCCCGAGGCAGGTGCTGCCCACCCAGCCTCTCCACCCGGGACTCACGCTCCAATGAACACCCGACACAAACAGCTCCTGCCTCCGGGCAGCACGGCCACGCGGCCTGTGTGACCTGGAGCCCAGCCTCCAAGGACGTGACCTCGACAGGCGGTCACCAAGGTCGAGTTCGAGTGAGAGAACAGGGAAGCGTGTGGGAGTCGCCCCCAGTCTTTCTGGGGCATGTCGGCCTCCACACAACACAGGAGCCGAAGCGTCACAAAGACAAACGATGGGCCGGTGGACGGAGCTACGGGGTGTCCGCTGCCTGTCACTCGTCCCCTCTGTTCCCGGAGGGAAGGCGGTCACACGAGGTGCTTTCAGGCTCTGCTTCTCTGCACCTCACGTGTGAGCGTGTGCACCTGGAACATGGTACCAGGGGGAGACACGTGCCAGCGGGTCCTGGACGCTGCCCAGCACGTGTTCAGGCGCCCCCCTCGGCCACTCCCCGCTTCCCACAGGACGTCCGACCCTCTCCACTGTCCTCAAGCCCTCCTGCTGCCTTCTCGGTCACGGTCAGGGAAGGGCCTCCTCTCATAGCTGACGGGAACCGGACAGCAGGTGCCCAGTCCAGCCCGGCCAGTGTGGCTCAGTGGTTGAGTGTCGACCTATGAACCAGGAGGTCACAGTTCAATTCCCGGTCAGGGCACATGCCTATGTTGTGGCCTGGATCTCCAGTGTGGGGTGTGCAGGAGGCAGAGGATCAATGATTCTGTCTCATCATAGATGATTTTATCTCTGTCTCCCTTTCCTTTCCTCTCTGGAATAAATAAAAATATATCTTAAAACAAGAAAAGAAAAAAAGAAAGGCTGGTGTTGGCCAATTGAGGAGAAAGTTCCTGCAGAAGCGAGGGAGGCAGAGCAGCCTTCCCTGGTGAAACTGATTCCCCAGGTTCCATGAAACAGGTGCTCGGCTTTTCCCGGGAGGAGGGCACTCCCAGGCTGGCTTGCTGGTCTCTGCAGTCTGAGACCCCTTGTTGCGGGCATCTGAGTCATTCGAACCAGCGGCCTGAGCATGATCCCTTCTCCAGAACTTCTCCAGAACCCCATCATAACTCCCAGCCTGGTGAGGTGCGGCGGAGGGGGGGCGGGGAGGGGGAAGGAGAAGGGGGACAGAGCAGTGGAGATGCCAGCTTAGGGTTCCGGGCCAGAGCTCACCCCGAGCTGTACCGGGACTGTGTCCACCTGACACGCAGACACAGGAGAACCACAGGAGGGGCTGCTTGTGAGCATTTCCCTGACTGAGTCACGCCCCGCAGATCCGTCCCTGAGGTTGCACAACCCTCTCCCCTATAAATAGGGAGGCACATTGGCCTCTGGAAGCCTGTGGCTCCACCTGCAAGCCTCCTCCTCCTCCTGCCCTCGCCCAGCCTGGCAGCCAGCATGAGGCTCTTCCACATCCTGCTGCTACCTCTCTGCCTGCTCTTTGCCCAGGTGGGCCCAGGTGAGCTGGGGACCAGGGGGCACTCTGCCCGGGGCCGGGACCGGGTGAAGGGAGCTGTGAGGAGAGCTGGAGACACTGTTCCCTGAGGGCACAGGCTTTGGGCAGCATCCCCGAGGCCCAGGGAATGATGGCCGGCTGTGTGCTGCCCCTGGGGTCTGCCTGCTGCTCCTGACCTCCTGTGGGGAGCCTGAGGGGAGCACAACCAGGCGATTGCCCGGGGGCTGGGCCCGGCTGCAGAATGAGGGCTCATGCCCAGCTCCCTGTCCGACCACTAGGGCTCCGTGCCCTCTGCCTTGGCAGCTGCCAGTACCTCCCAGCCCCACCAGGTCTTGGGCATCCAGAAGGACCCTCTCTGGGGTCACTGACTCCACCTGCGGACGGCCCCTCGCCCAGCGCGGCCAGCTCCCTGTGTTGCTGCCAGAGGCACAGGCTGCCAGCCCCAGGTCTCCCGGGTCACCGGGTGGGGCCTCCCAGGTGCCCTGGTGTAAGCAGGTGCTGCCTGCCCTGCCCACAGACAGCTCATGGCCGGTGACTCACCTGTGCGGGCAGTCAGGGCCCAAGGGCGGCCGAGACCTGCCCTGCGTAGCCCCTCACGCTCTACCAGCTGGGACACCTCCCCGGGAGCTGCCAGCTCCTCTGGTCAAAGCAGCCGGACCCTGAGTCAGACAAAGCGGGACCTTTGGGAGGAATCCGCGAACACGTTTCAGCCAGGCCTGTCCCTCACTCACTCGAGGCTTGGAGCAAGGCGCACTCTCTGGGGTTGGTCTCCTCCTCTGCGAAACGAGGGGGGGCTCTGAGGTGCCCCAGCTCTGAAATGCTCCTGAAGATCCAATCCCGCCACTCCAGGACGTCACTTCGTCAGACACATGTGGCTACTCTCCTCCGGTTACGCCTCGGTGTGCTCATCTGGAAAGTGGGTAGAACGTGTTCTAACGCAGAGGTTTCAATGTTGCTGGCTGGAAACCTCGGAGAGGTGGCAAATCCATTTAGAGGCTTGTGTTTTCTCCAAAGAACATTCTCTCCTGTTCTGCCAGGGTGGGCCCTGTATGAGCGTGCGTGCTGTGTTATGACACCCTAATTCCGTGTGTGTGTGTGCGTGTATGCGTGCATGCATGCGTGTGTGTGTGTGTTCATGTGTGTGCGCACGTGCATGTGTGTGAATGTGTGCACGGGTGTGTGAGAGTGTGTGTGTGTGTGCACGCGTGCGTGCATGTGTGTGAGTGTGTGTGTGTGTGCATGTGGGTGAGTGTGTGTGCATGTGTGTGAGTGTGTGTGCATGAGTGTATGAGTGTATGAGTGTGTGTACGTGCGTGCGTGTGCGCGTGTGTGAATATGTGTGCGCGCGCGTGTGTGTGTGTGGAGTAGCCATGCTGCATCTCTCACGGCAGTTCACTTCAGACTCAGAGTGTCCGGATGCCGCATTGTCAACGTTCAGATGGACTTGCCCTCTATCAAGTCTCGGGGTGATTGGGAGCGTCCCATGCAAAGCACAGAGAACACCAGTGCTCCCCGCGATGCAGGAGCAGTGGTCTCACGCAGCGCTCTGATGGAAGCACTAGCTGAGCCCTGCCGGGTGGCCTGTGGATTGGAGCACCATCCTGTGCACCAAAAGGTTGTGAGGTTGTGGGTTCGATTCCCTGGCAGGACACATACCTAGGTTGCAGGTTTGATTCCTGCTCTGGGAGCATTCTGGAGGCAAGAGATGCATGTTTCTCTCTCTCCTTCTCTCCATCTCTCCCTCTCCCTCTCTATCTCTCTATCTCTCTCAAAACATCAACAGAAACATATTCTCGGATGAGGACTAGAAAATCAATAAAGGAGGAGCTGACCCTGTGGAGCAGGTAGTAAGCTCAGGATTAGCTCAGATACTCCCAGGCGGGCTATCTGCTCTCTCCTCCGACAACACGTCAATCCTTCTGCCCAAACTGGCCCGTCCGTGGCCCTCTCAATGGGGACTGGACACCTCGGGAAGGCCCATGCCTTGTGGGGAGCAGCCGCTCTGCAAGGGGAAGAGCTGTGCCCACCGGGCTGAGGCTGGGGCTCTGGTCACCGTGGGGCCCTGCAGGCACCACGTCTCCTGTGCTGCGACCTCTGTGTGACCTGTTCCCGTTGGGGACGGGGCCCCAGGACAGGCCGTACCTACACAAACATCTTCCACGGGAATGTGTGTGCTGTCCGGACGAGGTTGGGCGGGGTGTGGGGGACAATGATCCCTCCCAGTGCCTTTGCCTGTGATCCTGTCGAGCCCCACGGTCTCTGCTTGACTCCCCGGGCCGGGGGCTGGGTGTTCCTGTGGGTGTTGGTGCCGTGGTCCTGGCTGTGTGGCTGTTAGGGTGGCTGCTGCCCCCATTCCAGCCGCTGCCCACGGGGGCATGGACGGCTGTGGGATCCACGTGATCACCAGGTCCGAGCTCAGTGCACAGAGGGAGCCTGCTGTTTCCGGGTCTGCGTGGTCCCTGCCGCACCCCTGGCTGACTTGGCCCCCCTCCGGCCCCGTGGGCTCAGCCCATCCCTCTCCTGGACGTGCCGTCAGAGGTCATTTAGGCCAACCTGGTGGGTTCACACGTGGGGAAACCGAGGCAAACAGGAGTGGGTGAAGGAGAGCTGCGGTCACAGCCGGAGACCACAACATGCCTGCTCACAGTTTTCCTCTCTCTTTGAAAAAAAAAAAAATGCAGTGCCCACATTTATTTCATGCAAGTGGTCTTTCTGTGAGGATAGAATGATGTCAGAATGACACAGTGACCCAGGTCCCTGAATCGGCTAGTCAGGAACCCAGCCAGGTGTCTCCACATTAAGGCCATTGGAGACTGCCCTGGCTGGTAACTCAGTGGTTAGAGCGCCGGCCAGCGCTCCACAGGGTTGTGGGTTCGATTCCTGGTCAAGAGCCTTACCTGGGATGCAGGTTCACTCCCTGCCCCTGAAATGGCCGCTGGGGAGGCAACCAGCTGATGGGTCTCTCTCACATCGATGTTTCTCTCTCTCTTCCTTCTACTCTCTGAGAAGCACTGGAAAAAATATGCTCGGGGAAGATTAACAAAAAGAAAGGCAGGAAGAAAGAAAGAAAAGGGCAGTCTGTGGCTGTCCACTCTCTGCTTCAGCCAATCGTTAGCTCGCAGCTCCTATGTGCAGGCCCTGCCTGGGGAGGGGCGCCGGAGAACACAGCCCTGACCTGGTGACTCTATATGGTAGAAGCCGGGCCGGGAGGAGCCTGGGTGTGTAATTAATTACCTAATGACATCGTGTTGTGAAACGCCGGCCAGGGCAGGGTGCTGGGGCGCATGTGACTGGAGGTGGGAGGTGACCTGGCCTGGCCACCCAGGAAGGCTTCCCGGAGGAAGCTTAGAAGCCAAGGAGAGGTGGGGTCGTTTTGGTGCTCCTGGTATTTTTTAAAAAGTACAGTTGAATTCCTCTCCACATTTAAACATCAGGATTTGTCCCAGACGATGTGGACTTTTTGATCTTCTCTTACAAACACAGAAGATGTGGCAACAGTGAGCTGCAGCTACATGGTTGCTGCTGGTCTAGCCAGCCTGGCTCCCCGGTCACCACGGGCCCCACCACTCCCTGTCACCTCTCCGCAGCCCAGGGCACAGATGTGCACCCTCTGCAAGCTGCTGAGGGCGATGGAATGGACAGCCCTCAGGGAGGTCAGGGAGCGGGCGGTGGGGCAGGGACAATCAGATCTGGAGACATCCGGTGGGGCAGCCTGATGAGAAAAAAAACAACCACAGCTCTCCCTTTTCTGATTGTTTTTCATTTGTTTTTAATCCTCACCCATGGATAGTATTCCATTGATTTGTAGGGAGAGTGGAAGGGAGGGGGAGAGACAGAGAGAGACACGTGTATGTGAGAGACATAGCAATTGGTTGCCTCCAGCCCGCACCCCACCCTGGGCCGGGATCCAGCCTGCAACCCAGGTACATGCCCTTGACCAGAATCCAACCTGAGACCCTCTATTGGGCCGATGCTCTATTCACTGAGCCACACCGGCCAGGGCTCACTTTTAATTTCAACCTCACAGCCCTCTAGGGAGAAGGAACCATCTTGATCTCCTTTCTGTGGGTAAATGATAGCCAGAGGCACGTGGTCGGTCACAGGCAGAGTGAGGACAGAGCCGGAGTGTCCTGTCAGTGTGGCATCCCATGTCTCTCAGGCACAGAGTGAGCCCAGAGCCAGGCAGGGTCGTGGGGCCAGACATGGGCCAGGTCCAGCGAGGCCTTAGGGGGCATCTGGGTTCGGGTGAGCCCGGAGGGTCTATAAACTGGGAGAGGGACAGACCAGAAATGGCTTCAGAGGCCGGTGGCTACAGCGTGGAGGCGGAGATGAGTGTGGGGAGCAGGCAGCATGGACAGCGCTCCCCTAAACAGAGACCTCCCTCTCCATCCCCACGTCTCCTGGGCGACCAGCAGCTCCCAGGAGAAAGCATTGGTCCTTCCCTGCCATTCTCTTTCTTTTTCTATCAGTGTTTTTAAATATATGGTTATTGATGTCAAAGAGGAAGGGGAGAGAGAGAGAAACATCAATGATGAGCGAGAATCATGGACCTGTTGCCTCCTGCACACCCCCTACTGGGGATCAAGCCTGCAACCCGGACTTGTGACCTGACCTGGAATTGAACCATGACCTCCTGGCTCACGAGAAGAGATGAGACGATGCTCAACCCCTGGGCCTTGCCAGCCAGAGGTCAGGCTGTTGTTTAACAGTCTCACCGGGTCTACCCTTCCAATGCCAGTGAAAGACGAACCCGTGAATCCAGCTCGAACCCTGAACCCTACCTTTCTCCCCCTCCTTCCCGCGGCCTCTGGAGCCGCCTCAGGCACGCACCTGCACTCGGGGCAATCTGGACAGGACCTGAGTGACAGCTGTCCCGAGGTTAACCAGAAGCGCTGCGACAGTCCGGCCATGGAGGCCTCTGGGAGAGCGGGCTGCGTGGGCTGCGCCTGCAGAGGAGGCTGGGATCTTGGGTGCATCCCGTGTGCTCTGCAGGATTGCTGCTTTGCAGGTGGGGCTTGTGTGAGTGTGTCCCCAGGTAGCCTGAAGGACTCCCAGGAACCAGAGGCAATCCTTGCAGGCCTCTGCTCCTCGTGGGACGGCACCGCCCTAGCTGACAGACAGCCTCTCCCTCAGTGACCACAGGGGAGGGCACCCACCCTCAGGCAGCCCCTCCCAGGATGACTGCCCAGCCACCGCTTTGTCCTGACCAGGGAGAGAGCCTCAGACTTGCCAGGGCGCAGAGGCTCCAATGCAGGCGCCTCACTTCCGAGCAGCCGGGGGGTGACCCCATGACCAGGCCCTCGATCCCCACTGGAGGGGTCCTGGCAGCAGGGGTGGCTGACACCCACGTGGCCCTCTTTGGCTCCCAAGGAGCAGCATCTGTGTTTGCTCCTCCCACCCACTGCTGGGTCTGGGCAGCCCTGTCCTGGCCCTGCTCCTCCAGCCTGAGTTCTCATGTGATTGGTTCCGCCCAAAGTCCTGGGAGGAGGCAGGGGTGTGGCTCCTGGCCCTGATCCAGTCTGGGCCTGGTTCTTCCCCCAAACCCATGTCACCTTGGCCAGTGGCTCCCGCCTCAGCCTGGTGATCTTTTAGAACATGACATTTATAGTCTAGTCCCGGCTCCCCAGGGCTCCCTGCTCACACGGTTCCGAGGGGTCGCGTTGTTCTCATTGTGTAGCAGGAGGCCAGCCTCGGTGCCCCACTTCAGGTCGAATGACAGAGACCAGGTTGCATTGTCAGCAGCCTGGCCAGCACCCTGGGCTCCTGTGTCTCTCCCCTCCTCGTCTCAGCTTTGAAAGGCTCCCACGCTCCTCACAGGGTTCTCTCAAGACCAAAGATGGCTCCCTGTGTCCTGGGTGGTCGCTTATAAAAGATTTTTAATGGATTTCAGAGGAAGAACGGGAGAGGGATAGAGCGAGAGGAATACCAATGAGAGCCTAGCTGGTTTGGCTCAGTGGGTGGAATGTTGGCCCTGGGACTGAAGGGTCCCAGGTTTCATTCCGGTCAAGGCCACATAACCTCAGGTGCAGGCTTGATCCCCGGCCACACCTGGGGCATGAGCAGAAGCATCCAATCAATGTGTCTCTCTGTGTCTCTCCCTGCCCCTTCCGCTCTCTCTAAAAGTCAATGGGAAAATATCCTCAGATGAGAATTAACAAAAAATAAAAAAGAAACAATGATGAGAGAGAATTATTGATTGGCTGCCTCCTGCACGCCCCCACTGGGGATCAAGCCCACAAACCAGGCATTGTCCTGACTGGGAACCAAACCGTGACCTCCAGGTTCATGGGTCTACGCTCAGCCACTGAGCCATGGCTGCTGGGCTATTTCTTGGACGTTCCCACTGTGATTATCATGCTGATCATGCAGCTTGGTTTGTGTGTGCATTTCAAGTGGGTGGAGACCAAGGGTGGTGGCCTGGCGGCTTGGTAGGCTAAGCTTGGATTTGATTGTGAAGGAGAATGTCAAACTGTGGTAGGAAACTGCGTATGCTAGTTCACACGCTCACAGTCAGTGCATGCAGGTTCCCGTTGCCCCACATTCATGCCAACACTTGCGAATATCAGTCCATTCCTAAGTGAGCCATCTGCTCAGTGGGGTGCTCACCGGAGGGTTAATGTGCGTTTCCCTGGTAAATAACGCGGTGGGTACGTTTGTAGGTCGTTCCTGGCCACGGGGACACCTGTTGTGAAGTGCCTCTTGTCTTCTGCCCACATTTTGTATCAGATTATCCGTCTTTCCTTCGTGATTTGTGGCAGTGCTTTATCCGTCTGCAGACGAGCCCTTTGGCAGTCATATGCACCACAGACACCTTCTCCCTGGTACCTAGATTTTTCGCTATCTTAATGGAATCTTTCCGAGAGGGTTTTATCGTTGCTTTAATGAGGATGGTAAATGTGTCATAGCTTTTCCTTTAGGGTTTAGGCTCTTGGGCATCGTAGGAAATCCTTTCTAACCAGAGACATGAAGAAAAGCTTTGAGAGTGTTTCCTGTGAGCCGTGTTGGGGGAGAGGGGAGCTAAGGGTGACGTTTTTTCAATATGGGTCCTGCCTGGGCAGGGCCTCAGCGTGTGGGTGGGAGGCGGTGGCACAATTCAATCCAGGACTCCAATCAGTGCAAAGCCAGAGCCTGAGAGCCACTCCAGGGACATCCTGGGCGGCATGGTTCTCTCTCACAGAGAGTTGGCGGCCAGTCCTGGGCCTTCTGTTTGGAGAGTCTCTATGTCAGAGAGGAAGGCAGAATACATTCCAACCGGAGAGAGCAGTGAGAGCAACACAATGTGCAGGTTAAAGGGACACCTGAAACCCATACAATTTCATTAGCCAATTTCACCCCAATAAATTCCATTAAAAAAGTTAAAAGAAAGAGAAAATGAATATATAAGTATTTTATTCTTTTACTTTTATTTAGAAAGAAAAGAAAAAAAGAAAGAAAGAAAGAAAGAAAGAAAGAAAGAAAGAAAGAAAGAAAGAAAAGAAGAAAGAAAGAAAGAAAGAAAAAGCAATGGAAGCTCATGGGGTGGCCATCATTTCCACCTGGCACTGAAGGGCAGGACCCGGCACAAGTGGGGCTGGGGCGGGGGTGGGGAGGGGCGCTGCGGGGATCACCTGAATGCGTAGCACACAGCCGGAGCGTTTAAGCTGTGCTCACTGGTTAGAGAGACACTTAAGCATGGACACAATACGTGTGCATGGACAGAAAAGCCCATTAGAAAATTGCCATGTTGGTTTAAAAACAAGGGTGGATGAATACGTCCTAAACTATGTAGGATGCTTATTGTGAATAAAGTAATACATTGACCAAATGTGGCAGAATTTGGAACATGAATATGCAAAATAGGAGTTGAAATTTGTGACGTTTTTTTTTTGTTGTTGTTTTTTTTTTAAGACACACGTAGACCTGGCAGGGCGGCCTACTTGATTGGAGCATCCTCCCATACATGGAAAGGCTGTGGGTTCAATTCCCGGTCAGGCACATACAGGTTTCCAGCTCCATCCCCACTTGGGCTGTGTCCAGGAGGCAACAGATTGATGTTTCTCTTTCACAGATATGTTTTCTCTGTGTGTGTCTCTCTCTGTCTCTCCCTTCCTCTCTAAAATCAGTAAACATATCCTCAGTACACATTATTTCTTAAACAGACATGAGTATTTGTGGAACAGAGCACGTGTGTTCTGGTGACAGGGTGAAGCAGAGAAACCTTATTTGGGGACGAACTCGGGACAGCTGTCTGGGCAGAAGGAATCCCACTCACAGCCCTGCTCCTCATCCTCTGCTTTGGTTTAGCCACAGTGGTCACCAACCTCAGACAAGAGCACAGACCTCAGACAGAAAACAAAGAGCTGAGTCAGAGGAAAAAGGCCTCAGACCGAGGGCACAGACCTCAGACGGAAACAAAGACCTGAGGCAGAGGAAAAAGGCCTCAGACGGAGGGCACAGGCCTCAGACGGAGGGCACAGGCCTCAGACGGAGGGTACAGGCCTCAGACGGAGGACAGACATCAGACGGAGACCTCAGACGGAGGGCATAGACCTCAGACGGAGGGCACAGTTCTTTGCATGAGCAGCCCCAGAGGTCAGTGGGGGCGCAGTTCCTGGGAGGGCACCGTCTCTGCAGTGCTCTGGAAAGGGCCGTGTGTCCTGTGTCACCAAGTGTCCTGCAGTCACGTTGGCTGTGAGCCAGGAGCCTGACGTGTCTTCTTTGCCTCCTCACAGGTACTGGCCTCCTCGCGAGTCTGATATACAGGAATCCAGAATACATATGTGCCAAAAAGGGGGGGACCTGCAACTTCTCCCCATGCCCACTCTACACCAAGCACTTGGGCTACTGCTACAGAGGGAAGGCCAAGTGCTGCCTCTGAGCTGGAACCACGGGGGAGACAAAGCCACAGGGACTACTTGTAAGCGTTGTTTTCCTAAAAGAAAACCTTATTTTAAAGCATGGCTCCTTCGGACCCACATGAACCCTGTGTCTCCTTTGGGAAGACGTTAGGAAAGCCAGGTTACGAAGGACACAATCCTGCTAAGTGAACTGAGCCAGTCAGAGCAAGACAAGCATCACATGATCTCACTCATAGGTGGAGTCTGGAGAACAACATAAACTGATGATCGGAGTGGATCCAGAGCCATGGAAGCATGGAACAAGTGGGGAGTCTCCAGGGAAGGCGGGGAGGCTGCGTGGGTGAGAGGTGACCAACCAAGGACCGTGTATGCAGAGATGCATGGCCCCTGGACACAGACAATGGGGTGCTGCGGGCCTGGGGCTGGGGGTCAGTGGGGGAAAACAGGGGACATATGTAATACTTTCCACAATAAAGGATTTTAACAACAAAAAAAGAAGTGAGACAGGCCAGGCCACCAAAGCTGAAAGCCCAGGAAAGCGGGTGGGAGGATTGAGGGCCACAGCCATGTCACCTCCTCCTCACTTCATTACCAATCCACAGTGTGAGATGTTCAGAGGGTCCACCCGCAATCAGGAGTGTCTGACGAGGGGGCAAAGGACACCACTTCCCCCCTCTGGGGCCCAGCAGGGTCCCACCCCAAATCCAGTGCGTGTGGCATGCCAGGCCGGGGGCACTGTGTTGGCCAAGCTTGGCTTTTGAGGGCGTCCGGTGGGACTATAAAACCACTCCGCTTCCGCCAGGCCAGCGTGGCACAGTGGTTGAGCGTCGAGCTGTGAAGCAGGAGGTCACTGTTTGATTGCCAGTCAGGGCTCATGCCCGGGTTGTGGCCTCGATCCTCATTGTGGGGCGTGCAGGGGGCAGCCCGTCAATGACTCTCTGTCATCATTGATGTTTCTATATCTCTTTCCCTTCCTCTCTGAAAAATATTTAAAAAATAATAATCATATATAATAAAGAGGTCATATGCAAATTGTCCCTCACACCCTCGCACAACATGGCCGCCCCCTTGTGTTCAATGATGGCCGCCACAAGATGGCCGGCAGGGGAGGGCAGTTGGGAGTGACCAGGAAGGTAGAGAAGGGCAGTTGGGGGCGACCAGGCTGGCAGGGGAGGGCAGTTAGGGGTGATTGGGCTGGTACGGGAGCAGTTTGGCGTTGATCAGGCTGACAGGGGAGGGGTTAGGGGGTGATCAGGCTGGCAGGCAGGCGAGCGGTTGGCAGCCAGCAATCCCGGATTGTGAGATGTCAGACTGCAGTTTAGGCCTGATCCCCAACCGACATCCCCGAGGGGTCCCAGTTGGAGAGGGTGCAGGCTGGGCTGAGGGACAACCCCCCCCCCACACACACACCCGAATCGCATGCACCGGGCCTCTAGTAAACCCATAAGCCACGCCTGTTTCACTCTCCAGGCCTAAGGTCTGGGCTCCCGCAGAACAACTGTGGACCCTCCCACACTCACGCCACCTGTTCCCCGTCCCTCAGAGCACACCTGCCTCACCGCCCCTCATGGCCTGCCTCCTGCACCAACCAGCCTGCAGGCAGCCTCCTTCCCACCCACGCCCACAGCTGGCGGCCCACCACAGTCCCCCAGCACCCACTCTGCATTGCTAGGTCGTAAGCACGAATGAACTTCCACTGTCCTACAAACGTTAGCCCTCACCCCGCCCTCCTCATCAGTTTAGACACAGCACCCCCTGTTGGGGCAGAAGGCAGAGAGGGAATGCCGGTTCGGGTGGTGGCAGTTTACCTGTCCTCGGGCAGCCTCGGAGACTGAGCTACCCCATGAGGTCTCCACGGCCTCTCCCTGCCCGGGGAAAGCTACGGGGTCCTAGGGACAGTGCCAGGCGGGGGCTGGAAATATCGGGGACACAGGGTAAAGGATAGGATTGTCTAACCACTATGCTGTACACCTGACACAAATACAGAATAATATTGGATGTAAACTGTAACTGAAAACAATTTTAATAACATAATATTAATTGGGAAAAATTAAAAAGCTAAGCTATCCTGGGGACCACTCTATCTTGAGAGGAAAAGGCAGGCACACTCTCAACTTCTGGATGCCCCAACCCCATAAATAATAGCTGATGAAGGACACACCTTCCTTCTAGAACATCCCAGCTGATGGAGGAATCAGGGGAGATGGGATTAGAAAACCCCTGAGTGACATCACGGACCCCAAACAGTGCTCAGTGGTTGTTTGAACACCCTTCGTGAGCATCGGCCCTCACACCAAAGGGTCAGGGGTTCGATTCCCAGCCAAAGGCAACATGTTCCTAGGTTAGCAGGCCCAGGTCTGGGTGGGTTGGGGAGGCAACCAAATGATGTGTCTCTCTCAACTCTCTCTCTCTCTCTCTCTCTGTCTCTCTCTCTCTCTCTGTCTCTCTCTCTCTCTCTCTCTCTGTCTCTCTCTCTCTCTCTTACTCCTTTACACTCTCTCTAAAGAAAATCAATGGAAGAATAGCCTCTGGTGAGGATTAACAAAAACAAAGCAAATGTCCCTTCTGTGAAAAGCCAGGGGGGTGGGGAGGAGGGAGGATTGGATAATAGAGGGTGGGTGCTGGCCCCAGCCCTGCTCTGAGACCAGGCTTGTCCCCACTCGAGGTGCATCCCCTGTGGGATGTAGTGGGATGCACCCAGGACCACCCAGGAAAGAGTCTGGCCCAATGTCTGGCTAAACCTGAAACTCACCGAGTCTCTAGGTCTAACACTTACAGGAAATACAGAAGTTAGAGGAACCAGTAAAACTACAGCTCAGGGACGCAATCGGTCAAACCCAGAATGGGAGACGTTCTCTGTGACAGGTGACCTGGTCCTGCGGCCATCCCACAGCAGAGGGAACAGAAGGAGCAAGTCACAGGGAAGGAGAGGGACCAAGAAACCCCGAGGGCCGCGTGGGGACCCTGTGCTAACAAGGCCCCTTGCAAACAGCAGTGTCTGAGCCAGTGGGAAGGGGTTAATGTGCCCTGGGCAGCAGGGGGGCGCAGGAGGGACAAGGAGGAGCCCTGCCCAGCAGGGAGGATGGTTAGGGGGTGTTGGCCTCCCTGTGCTCTGGCCCTTTTGGTTCTGTGCCCTGACTGATGTAGGCATGGGACAGGCACCTGTGCGTGGGCGCAGCGCTGCGGCCGCGGAGACAGGAGATCCTTGACCGCTGTCACTCTGTCTGCCAGGCCCACTGCAGCTGGACACTATGGGGTTGCAGAGGCCCCTGATGCAGGGCTGAGCCTGAAAAGCCCCAGAATAATTACCGTATTTTTCCACGTATAAGGCACTATTTTTTTCTAAAATTGTTAGATTGAAGATTGAGGATCATTTTATACACAGAAGTCAGCCGAGGAGGGGGCCCCGTGGGTGCCTAGCTGCCCAGACCTTGTCAAACAGGCTTCCTCCAATCACGGGCCTTATTGTTACCGAGGTCAGCTGATGCCGTAACAGGAGGTGGAGGTGGAGAGTGCGCAGATGCAACAGGGACCGGAGCGTTCTGAGCCCATAACGATGTCAGAAATAAAAAGATAAATATGGATAGGTGATGGTCTTACTCTGAAAAATTCAAACCGAATGTAATCTGTCTGCAAAAGAGCAAGGAAACCGAGCTGCAGAGAGACCACGTGGACCTCCTCCCAGGAGGGTGTGAGCAGACAGCGGAGAAAACAGGGAGAACAGGTCCTGAAGAGGCCAGAAAAGACGGAGGCCGGAGCGGAGAACCAGCGAACGGGCAAACGTGGAGCAGAGGCTCAAGACTCGGCTCAGGGAGCAGCACCGGGGGCTTACGGGTGTCGGCCACGCTCGCTCAGCGTCAGGCAAGGATGTTTGCAAGCGAAATGGACGTGGTCGACTGTACAGGAAAGGCAACACGGTGCTTCCGTTTCAGGAGGGGAGAAGGCTTGGCCACGGGAGCGCGAGCATTCGCTCAGAAAACGCCACCGGTTTGTGAGGAGGGTCTCACGTGGACGGGCTGTGACTCGGACGACGGCAGTGACAGACGGACGCTGGAGAAGGTGGTGTGTCTGGAGCTAACGTGAGGAAGGCGGGCAGGGAAGCAGCGGAGGCGGGACAACGTGACGCCGCGTCACAGCACAGTGCTGGTCTGCGAACAGGACCTGCGGTGGTCACTGACTGAAACGTGTTCTGCTTTACGTGTAAAATGCGGAATTCTTAGTGCGGGGTTGGAAAGTGGGGGGGGCATCTTATACATGGGGGCGTCTTATACACGGAAAAATACGGTACCTGCCTTGGGAGTGACAGACCCCAAGTTCACCTTCACCACGCTGAAACAAAACCTCTTACCTTACACGACACACGCATATAGAGACACTGCATCACACACACTGTACGTGTGTATGTGTAACCGCCCGAAAGGCTGCCTGCCCGTGCCGTTATTGTCGCGTGTGCGAACCTCGGTTAACTTCCACCCACCTAGAGATGGGGTGGATTTGAGGTGCCAGCAGAGGGGGAATGGGTGAGCTCCTGGAGGATTTCAGAGAGACCGGCTCAGGGCTCCGCTCACCCCTCATACAAGTGCTCCGCCCACTCGGCCACCTGTCACCGCTGCCTGCAGCCCTGAGGTCACCAAGTGCTTCTCCAGGTCGGAGACTACGGACAAGCTCTGCCCTCCGCAGCTGCGTGCTGGGCCTGCCCTTCCCTGCAGGAGCCACAGGCAGCAGGGCCACGGCCTCCCCTGCAGGCAGAGCCCAACAAGGCTCCTCAAGGCTTGGCCGATGCGCCAGCACTCAGCGGAATTCCAGGCACCCGGAGGGAACAGGGAGGGGCGGGGAGGGGACAGGGGGAGCCGGGAGGGGACAGCATTTTGATACATCACCTTTGGATTATGTCTAGTTAAA
The DNA here is from genome assembly GCF_027574615.1 of Eptesicus fuscus. Lineage (NCBI taxonomy): Eukaryota > Metazoa > Chordata > Mammalia > Chiroptera > Vespertilionidae > Eptesicus > Eptesicus fuscus. The sequence goes on along the minus strand of NC_072480.1, from coordinate 104,547,216 downwards.
TTATTTTAAGAAATGCAATTTTATATTTGAAAATTGGAAAGCAAAGTTAATAAGCTGCTGGGAGGGAGGGACAAAGCCCTTTGTAACCCCTGCCACATGGGGTCACCTAGGAGGCTCTGGGTTCTGCTATGAGCATAATGCCCCTGCTGCCCCCTGGTGGCCACAGACCAAATTTACCTTTAAAGAGGCAAATACTTCTAAAGCATCGGTCGGCAAACTCATCAGTCAACAGAGCAGCAAACCGCAGCTCTCGAGCTGCATGTGGCTCGCCAGCCACAGTTTGCCGACCACTGTAAAGGAAGTTGTGAAGTTTGTTCTGAAAGCTTGCGACTCTGGCTCGCTGGAATTGACTGGCCCAGTGAGCAAAGCTAACACGTACACACAGCTAACACAAGCGTGTGAAATACATGCAATGGGAGACAAAGCCTTTCGCAGCCCCGCCCCACCCCACTCACCTGAAGGAGCCCGTCCTGTGGGCTGGTCCGTCCGCCTCCTGGGGTCAGGGTGCTGCAGATATTGCAATGAGCTGCGCTGAAGTCAGGGACAAGCCCCTCGGCAGGGAAGCCCTCGGACCCTGACCCGCTTCCGGGACCTTGACCCCGTTTCCGGGACCTTGACCCCGTTTCCGGGACCTTGACCCCGTTTCCGGGACCTTGACCCCGTTTCCGGGAGGGCTGGGTCAACAGGAGCCCCACCGGCACCAAGCCTCCCACACGGAAGGAAGTCCTGCAGACCGGTGAGGCCACGTGCTCCTGACGCGGAGCTGACCCGGCCTTCGTCCCCTAGGTCCTGGTCCTGGTCCTGGAGAACAGCGCCCTGCTGCTGCTGGCCACACTTCCTGCCGGGGCTCGGGGGCCAGCCTGCGGATTCCTGATTGCTAAGGCCCACTGGGCCTCTCATTCTCTCCCTTCCCCAAGCAGCAAAGAGGGGACCGACCCTTTCAAGATGGTACACAGGTTTAAGGGAGAGAGAGCTGGCTGGTGTGGCTCAGTGGATAGAGTGTCCGCCTGCAGACGGAAGGGTCCCAGGTTCAATTCCAGTCAGGGGCACATGCCCAGGTTGGGGTTTGATCCCCAATCCCCCGTAGGGGGCGTGCAGGAGGCAGCCAATCAATGACTATCTTACATCATTGATGTTTCTATGTCTCTCTCCCTCTCCCTTCCTCTCTGAAATCAATAAAAATATATTTTTTAAAAAAGAGGGGGGGAGAGGGAGGGAGAAAAGAATATGAAGAGATTGCCCAGATGCCCAGCTGTGTTCCTGCCTGTGGCTCATGGGGATTGGGTGTCCCTGGGGATTGGGTTCACCTGGGGATTGGGTGCCCCTGGGGGTTGGGTGCCCCTGGGGGGTTGGGTGTCCCTGGGGGGTTGGGTGACCCTGGGGGTTGGGTGCCCCTGGGGGGTTGGGTGTCCCTGGGGGGTTGGGTGACCCTGGGGGTTGGGTGCCCCTGGGGGGTTGGGTGACCCTGGGGGGTTGGGTGTGCCTGGGGGTTGGGTGCCCCTGGGGATTGGGTGTCCCTGGGGGGTTGGGTGTCCCTGGGGGTTGGGTGCGCCTGGGGGTTGGGTTCACCTGGGGGTTGGGTGCGCCTGGGGGGTTGGGTGTCCCTGGGGGTTGGGTGTCCCTGGGGGTTGGGTGCCCCTGGGGGGTTGGGTGCCCCTGGGGGTTGGGTGTCCCTGGGGGTTGGGTGTCCCTGGGGGTTGGGTGCGCCTGGGGGTTGGGTTCACCTGGGGGTTGGGTGTCCCTGGGGGTTGGGTTCACCTGGGGGTTGGGTGCGCCTGGGGGTTGGGTGCCCCTGGGGATTGGGTGTCCCTGGGGGGTTGGGTGTCCCTGGGGGTTGGGTTCACCTGGGGGGTTGGGTGTCCCTGGGGGTTGGGTGCCCCTGGGGGGTTGGGTGCCCCTGGGTGGTTGGGTGTCCCTGGGGGTTGGGTTCACCTGGGGGTTGGGTTCACCTGGGTGGTTGGGTGTGCCTGGGGGTTGGGTGTCCCTGGGGGGTTGGGTGCGCCTGGGGGTTGGGTGCGTCTGGGGGTTGGGTGTCCCTGGGGGGTTGGGTGCCCCTGGGGGTTGGGTTCACCTGGGGGTTGGGTTCACCTGGGGGGTTGGGTGCCCCTGGGGGTTGGGTGTCCCTGGGGGGTGGGGTGCCCCTGGGGGTGGGGTGTCCTTGGGGGGTTGGGTGCCCCTGGGGGTGGGGTGCCCCTGGGGGTGGGGTGTCCCTGGGGGGTTGGGTTCACCTGGGGGTTGGGTTCACCTGGGATGTTGGGTGCGCCTGGTGGTTGGGTGCCCCTGGGGGTTGGGTGTCCTTGGGGGGTTGGGTGCCCCTGGGGGTTGGGTGCGTCTGGCACACCTGGGGCAGTCCTTCCCGGGGACGTGGGCTGGAAGCCTGAGCACGGCTTGGACTGCCTGGGTCTCGGGAGGCCTCGCTGAGCCTATGAGCACGGCCAGGGGTGGGAGGGAAACTCCTCCCCTTTGCTCCCCATGTTTGCTCGCTCCAATTCAGAAAACATGCCCAACACCCTCCCAAAAGGTGTCCCCGCCCAGCTTTCCGCCAGTTTCCTGTGGTGAGAGTGTGTCTTCTTCAGCATGTTGACCGAGCGGTGGGAGCAGGAGCCAGGCCGAGGGTCAGCACAGCTCAGACGGCCAGAGGGGCTCAGAGCCACCCGACGTCCTTCCCTCTGCTGGAGCTGCCCGAACCCCGGCCCCACAGGTCAGGGGTCATCCTCGCCGCAAGGTGGCCCGTGGACTATAGTCACAGGCGCCTCGGCAGCACTGCCCCTCGTCGCGAGCTCCCTGACAAACGTTTACTGAGCGCCTACGGCATGCCAGCCGGGCCGCCACCGAGACCCAGAGAAGGGCGCGCCCCGGGGACACTGCCTCGCCGAATGGTGCCTTAGGGCCGCGCGATCAGGACCTTCATCCTTCCTCGGCCCTGGGTGCTCATCGTCAACGGTGACAGCATCTCCCTCTGCGGCTGGTCAGGTTCCGGAAGGAAGGGTAGGAACGAACGGTGAGATCGGGCCCGCTGCACAGCCAACCCTGTCGTGGAGGAATCGGCCTCCAGTCCCCTGCGTGAGGCTTGGCCACTTCCCACCCTCGTCCCCGACCCAGTTCTGGGAGAGAAGCCTCAGGGGTCTGGCTGCCCGTCCCCCCTCCCCCGACCGCTCCTGGACTCTCCTGGCCCCTCAAAGCTCCCTGAGCAACTTCAGGCTTCATGCTGTTTACAGTGAGTGCCCTGAACCCGGGCATGCGGTCCAGTCCAACAGGAAACTGGAAACAGCGTGGGAGGCTGCTGGAACGCACTGGGAGAGGAGTTACTGCCCAGTCAACACTTCTGATCAAAATACATTACCCGACAACAATGTGATTAAGATGTTTGTGCACAGAGGAAGTGCGGCTCATGGAAACTCCTGGGTTGGGGTTCGAGGGCTGTCTGACCTCTGCTTGTTGTTGACATTAGTCCTTCCCCCACCCCCCCACCCCCGCCACCCAGCCTGGGACCCATCCACCCCGCTGATAGCTGAGTTCTGAGGATTTGACCCAGGTATTCGAAGGTAAAGTTAGCATTTCTACCAAACATTCCTATACACAACATGTGTGCGCGCGCACACACACACACACACACATACATACGCACGCACACACACACATCTAGAGTGCTCAATTGAGCCACCCTCCAAAAGTTCGGACTTAAACATGGTCACTCCATTTTTAAGTTTAGAAACATTGGCAGCTTATGGAAGCTGGAGCCAACGTCAACTGCCCCCACGTAGCCAGTCCAGATGCTCTAACGACAGTCCTGTCTTGGATCCCAAATTGTAGATTTTTACTCTAAACTCCAGAACCCGGAACTCCGCGAGCCCCAGAGGCGGCGGACTTGGCAGAACACGGCCCCGTGTCCTTTTCTCCTTCTTCCCCAGGCAGGGCCTCGCTGGCCCCAAGTCCACAGCATCGGGAAGGATGTCGTGGGGAGTCCTGTGGCATTGCGGGGCGCACGCAGCGGAGGAAGAGACTTCTCCCCTGGCCCCTGCTCGAGCAGCGGGAGGCCCAAGAGCCCAGGCACATGCCCCGGGGATGGTTCTGAGCTAACAAGCCTGGGAGACCCCCTGGCCTGCAGTGGGGCCCCCAGATCCTGGGCTGGAAAGCCAGGCGGCTGGGCGTGAGGGGGCGCCTGCCCCAGTCACCACCCCTGGCTGCGGGTGAAGCTTGCCCTGAAACAGGGAGTGTGTCCAAGATCCACGTGGCCCTGGGTGGGGCTGAGCCACCAGGAGCCCCATCCTCAGAGGGAGGTGCCGAGTGTTGAGGGGACCCCTTGCAAACCTCGAGTTACGTCTCTTTCAACAGCGACAATGATGACAAAGCCCAGAAGCCATCTGCCAGGGAGGGGTGGGGGCTGTGTCCGGGGTGCAAGAAAGAGGGAAAGGTGAGCAGCGAGGGGAGCACAGGGGCTTCAGTGCCTCGGCGGAAAGGGCCCCCTCCTTGGACCCAGAAGGGGGGGCAGCTCCGCAGACCCTGGAAAAGGCAGCCCGCGCCCGTGTCCCATGAGCCGTGGATTGGCTGTGTGGTTGGCAACACAACGCAACACACAACACAATGCAACGCAACACAACACAACACCACACCACACAATGCAACGCAACACAAAATACAACACCACACCACGCAATGCAATGCAACGCAATACCACGCCACGCAACACAACACAACGCACAACAGCACGGGCGGGGCTGAGAGCCTCTGCTGCAAAGGCCAGTGGATGGACCAGGAGAGTTTGCGGCAGAACCACCCTCCTGGCCTGCGCCCGTGTCCCCTCAGCCGATAGGAGCCCTTTCCTATCACCGTGGCCAACATCACTCGATCCCAGGCCCAGGGCGCAGCTGGGAGGGGAGGCTGCTGACCGAGACCTGCTTCTCCCTGCGACCCCATCACGGTCGGTCAGAGGGGCCGCAGGCGGGAAATCAAGCTGGTCCCTGGGTGCCAGGAGAGGAGAGATCCCACTTCTGACACCTGCATCCTGGGAGCGCCGGCCCGCTCGGCCAGCTGGAAGACGAGGGAGCGGCAGCGTTGTCTGAGGTCCGCTGTGGGCACCACGTGCCACACGGTGCAGGAGATGCCAGCGCAGCGGGAGGAGGACGAGGCTCCCTGCAGGCGGCCTGCTTCTGCTGTGAACTGCAGGGCCCTGCATAGGCGTGTTTTGCGGGGGCTTCTAGGGAGCCCAGGGGACACACAGTCCTGGTTTCTTCTGGGTCTTGTGACAGCCGGCGTCTCCTGGAGAGCGATTGGCATTGCTCCTTCTCAGGAAGCATTCTTTCATTTTAAATACGTTTTTATTGGTTTTTAGAGAAAGAGGAAGAGAGAGAGATAAAGAGATAGAAGCACCGATGAGAGAGAAACATCAGCTGGCTGCCTCCTGCACACCCCCTACTGGGCATTGAGTCCTGACCGGGAATCAACCCGTGACCTCCTGGTTCATAGGTCAACGCTCAACCCTGAGCCACGCCAGCCGGCCGGCCTAAAGAAGTGTCCTAACCGCATTCCTTTATGAGGATCGAGGTAAGATCCTCGCCCTCCTGGAAGAGGATGAGAAATGTACGCGGACCATCGGCTCCATAAGGAGGCAGCGTCACTCGGAGGTTCCCTCGTCCGTGTCAGACCCCGAGGACACTCTTCAGCACCTGGGCCTCTCCGCCATTCCCTCATCTCCTGCGAGGCTTCCTCCGGTGACGGTGACGGAGATCCTGTGATGGAAGCTCGTTCAGCGAGAAGGAACGAAGGCCCCGCTCCCTCGTGCTCCCCCTCTTCCTAGCTCTTCCCTGGAGAGCGGGGTCAGTGTTTCCTTCGTTTCTGCAAATCCTTCCCTGAGGATGTCCCATCACAACCTGCCGAGTGGAGACAGTCCACACACACACACACACACACACACACACACACACACGGGAGGGGCTGGGGGCTGGGGACCCTTTTGACCTTTTCCAAACCCCTCTGTGTTCAGGGACGATACCCAGGACCCCATGGGGCCGTGTCAAGTAACTTGCACAGCTCTCAGGCTATGAGCAGTTGCAAACGCATAACACCAGCTAATTGTGTTATGTGTGGTGTGGCGTTGTGTTGCATTTCATGGTGTTGTGTGGCATTGCGTTGCGTTGCATGGTGTTGTGTTGTGTTGCATTGTGTTGCGTTGCATGGTGTTATTGCGTGGTGTTGTGTTGTGTTGTGTTGTGTTGCGTTGCGTGGTGTAGTGTTGTGCTGTGTTGCATTGTGTTGTGTGGTGTATTGTGTTGTGTTGCATTGCGTGGTGTTGCGTTGCATTGTGTTGCGTTGCATGGTGTTGTGTTGCGTTGCATGGTGTTGTGTTGCATTGCGTGGTGGTGTGTTGCGTTGCATGGCGTGGTGTGGTGTTGTGTTGCATTGCGTTGTGTGGTGTGTTGTGTGTTGTATTGCATTGCGCTGCATGTTGTGTTGCGTGGCGTGGTGTTGCGTTGCAATGCGTGGTGTTGTGTTGCGTTGCATGGCGTGGTGTGGTGTGTTGTGTTGTGTGTTGTGTTGCGTTGCATGGTGTTCCGTTGCAGTGCGTTGTGTTTCATGGTGTTGTGTTGTGTTGCATGGCGTGCTGTTGTGCGTTGTGTTGTGTTGCGTGGTGTGGTGTTGTGTTTTGTGTTGCGTTGCATTGTGTGGTGTGGTGTTGTGTTGTGTTGCGTTGCATTGTGTTGTGTGTTGCGTTGTGTTGCCAACCACACAGCCAATTCCGGAAGGCGGGGCTGAGAGCCTCTGCTGCAAAGGCCGGTGGATGGACCGGAAGGAGAGTTTGCGGCAGAACCACCCTCCTGGCACCTCCCGCTGAGCCACTGTGGGACACGGCTCCTTCCCTCCCCCCTCCCCAGCAGGAACCCGGCTCTCTCCCTGAGGCCTACAGACCCTGCGCCCCCCTTTCGTCCTCCAGCTCCACTCAACCACCACCTCCTGGGGGCCTTCCTCAATGCCCCGTGCCCCGCCCAGGCGTGTACCCCAAGCTCTCTGCCCTCTGGTGCCCTCTTCCTCAACGTGAATGAGCCCCTCAGAGGCTGGAGAGGGCTGACAATCTCCCCGATCTTTATTGTGGGAAGTATTACAGAGGTCCCCTCCCCCACGCGCCCCTCTAGCCCGCCCCCAGGCCTCCCCACGGCCGTCGGGACCACGGCCTGGAGGTCTCTGGTTGGTACCTTCCCACCCACCCACCCACCCTCCCCGCCTTCCCCCTGCGATTCGCACTCTGTTCCCTGCGTCCATGTCTCTGGATCTACTTGTTCTTCAGTTTATGTTGTTCATTCGATTCCACGTGAGTGAGATCCTGTGATACTTGTCTTCTCTGACGGGCACGATGCTCTCCGGGCCCCTCCGTGTGTCCCAAAGGGCAGAGACCCTTCTTGTACTGCGGCCTGGGGTTCCGTGGGGTGAAAAGCTGTGGGACACTGACACCGAGGTTTGAAAGTCGAGCTGAGCCCTGCACCGTGCCGTCACAGAATACCGAAGACAGCCGCATTGGTTTCTCACGGCGCTGGAGGCGGAGCCAGGACTGAGGGGCCAGGGGTTCGGCTCCTTCTCCCGTGTCCTCCCGGGATGGGGACAGGAACGGAGCTCTCCGTGTCTCTCTTGTTTTCCTCAATTCTCACCCGAGGCTACGCTTACTGATTTGAGAGAGAGAGGACGGGAGAGAGAGAAACATCGATGTGAGAGAATTATCGATCGGCTGCCTCCTGTATGTCCCGACCAAGGACTGAACCCTGACTGTGCCCTGACTGGGGATCAAACCCATGACCCTTTGCTGTACAGCTCCTATCAACTGAGCCACACCGGCCAGGCCTGGGGTCTCACCTTATAAGGGCGCTAATCCCATCCTTCGACCCACACGCGTGACCTCAGCCAAATCGAACCACTTCCCGGAGCCCCCTCCAAATACCATCACGTCAGGGGTGAGGGCTGCACCATGGAGCTGGGGCACAATCCAGCCCCGGCAGGGCCGCCCCGATACAAGGCCTGCGTGTCCCGGGGGGGCGGGGGCGATGGGGGCTGCTGGCTCTGTCACACCTGCCTGCCCGCCCTCGAACAGGCCAGGCCAGCAGTCACCCCTCATTCGGTAGCAGGTGCAGAGCACTGAGCACCACCGACAGAGAGGCCGAGGCAGGCAGGGGCTTGCTGTTCAGGGGCCCGCAGACCAGCCTGGGCTTCCAAACGGCCTGGCCAGGCGGCTCAGGGGGCAGAGCGTCGGCCCACACCACCGCCTGCAGGTCCCTCCCTGCTCCGGGCACAGCAAGAGTCAACCAGTGACCGTCAACCAGCAGAGCAGCAGGTCCGTGCTTCTCCCCGCTGTCTCTACAATCAACACAGGCAAGTGCGTACTCAGCCTCTCCTGCCCCCTCCAGTCAGCAGCTAACTCGGACCTCACCTGTGTCGGTCCCGGCAGCTGTCCCCGGGGCATTTCCCTGTGTCTGTGTCGCGCCCGCCCGGCTGCGTTTCTGGGTTTGATTGAGGTCCCTCCCCCGTGCCCCCCCCCCCGACCCTGCTCCTCCCTCCCCTACACAGGACGCAGGGAAGGGGCTCTGAGGGCCCTGACCACCCAGGGCCGTTCCCCCTAGGGGGGGTCTGCAGTTCCCACCGCAGGGGCTGGGCGTGGTCCCCACCCGTGTCCCCTCAGCCTGCAGGGAGGCCGGTGGGCACCGCCCAGCAGCACCAGCCTGAGCGGAGGTCCAGAAAGGAAGTCCCTTGAGCAGGGCGCCACGTGGGGGCCCAGAGGAGGAACCCAACTCCCCAGGTCAGCCTCCCAGACCCTTGGCGCTGCACCCGCTCAGCTGCCGGCAGAGCAGAGAGGGGGCGCCGACAGGCCGCCCGGGGCCTAGCAGAGAGGGGGCGTCGACAGGCCGCCCGGGGCCTAGCAGAGAGGGGGCGTCGACAGGCCGCCCGGGGCCTAGCAGAGAGGGGGTGCTGACGCAGAGAGGGGGCGCTGACGCAGAGAGGGGGTGCTGACAGGCCGCCCGGGGCCTAGCAGAGAGGGGGTGCCGACAGGCCGCCCGGGGCCTAGCAGAGAGGGGGCGCTGACGCAGAGAGGGGGCGCTGACAGGCCGCCCGGGGCCTAGCAGAGAGGGGGTGCTGACGCAGAGAGGGGGTGCTGACGCAGAGAGGGGGCGCTGACGCAGAGAGGGGGCGCTGACGCAGAGAGGGGGTGCTGACAGGCCTCCCGGGCCTGGGGAACAGGCTTGGAGGGGCCTGGGCGGCCTCTGGAGGCACTACGGCCACGCCTGCCCCATCGGATCACGCTGCGCGGAGCCTGCCACGTGGCGGCGGTCGGCTTGGCTTCCCGTGGTGCGGCTGCCGTGCCAGGCGGGAGGATGGTACCTTCCCCCCGAATCCGTGGGTCCCTTCTCCACGGAATGCTGACGGCACGGAGGTCTTTCCGCACCAAGAGAGGACTTTCCTTTCAGCCTTGGTCTGGTGGCTGTCTTTAAAATACAGACAGACAGAGAGCACACGACCTCACTCAGGTGCGGAATCTAATGAACCAAATAAACTGACGGGCAAAATAGGACCAGAGGGATGAATGCGGGGAAGGACAGACATGGCGGGGCGGGGGCGGGGGCGGGGGGCCGGAGATTACCAAAGAGCATTTATGCACATGTGCAGAGCCATGGACCCAGACAGAGGGGTGGGGGGGCGGCTGAAGAGAGGGAGGGCAGGAGGGAAATGGGAGACATCTATAACAGTCTCCATAAAAAATAACAAAATCTATTGGATTCCACGTCCCACAGCATTTCTAGTGGCCGACGGCCCTGATGTGAGGGGTGAGGGCCCAAACCAGGGTCCCAGGCCCCACAGGGTGGCTGTCGCCCCAAGACCTGTGAGCAGCACGCACTTCTCTCCTTCACGCAGCCGCTGAGACAGCGAGCAGGGGCATGTTCCGTGGTTACAAACCGGGGAGACCGTGGGGGCTCCTGAACGCGCCCCACCCCCACCCACCCATCTGTCAGAGTCGGTCTGATGCATGTCCCCGCGGGTCCTGGCCGTCAAAGTCACAGACCATCTCAGCTTGAAGCCCTGGGCAGGCCACACGGCGATGCCGGCTCAAATGAACTCTCGGGAGGACTCTCCCGTGGAAAACTACGATGGAGAAACCCGTGACCGACCACACAGAAACATGCGTGTGGCAGAGCCGTGGTTACCGCCCGGCCGCCAGCGTTCCCATTATAAATGGGTCTGAGCCTCGGTGGAACGCGATCCTTCCAGCTGGAGTTCGCGGTGGGCAGGCTTCCAGCCCACGGGGGGCTCTGCCGTGTTTACCCATCGGCACGGGGAGGGGGGGGGCGGGAACAGAATGAGCAACACGTGTGTTTGCTCTTCGGGTGTTCGTTCACTGCGATTAGGAGAACACCAGCACGCCAACACCGCGCCGGGAAGCCTGAAGGTGTCATGGCTACTGCACGTGCGGGGCGATCTGTCTCTCACTCACTTTAAAAGACGGAGCGTTTCAGCCAGCTGGGGGCGCTCAGGGGTGTGGGCTTGATTCCCGGTCGGGGGGAGAGGGGTGCAGGAGGCAGCCGAGCAGTGATTCTCTCTCATCACTGTTTCTGTCTCTCTCCCCCTCCACCTCCCTCTCTCTCTAAAAATCAATAAAAACATATTCAAAATAAAAGGAACTTAGGGGTCAATACTTTCCCAGCAGCCAGGAAGCGGTGGGACTGCTCGAAACCACGGAGCTCGGAGGACACCGTCCCGGCTGAGCTGGGTGAGGCTATAGCAGCCTCAGGATTCTGTCCTTGATGTTTGACAACCACCGCCCAAAGCTGAACCGGCTTCACCCCGCCTTGGGTTCGAAAGCATGGCCTGTTCCCTTCTTCTCCCACTGAATTCGTGATTCCAAGTTGCAAACAGCAGGTCCTGCGGAGAGACCCAGGTCGCCCTGACAGCGAGCGCTCAGGGGCAAGGCCTTGCCGTCTTCCTCTCGGTGAAACCACTCTCGGGCTCTGCCTCGGGCCCCGGGGGCCCTTTGCCTTCAGAGCTGAGGCTAACGTGGTCTCCCTCATCCCCTCCCGATGCCCTCAAAGCTGCCCTTGCCCGCGTGCGCGGGGCTCCCTGCCCGGGCGCCAGCAGGTGGCGCTCACGCCCCTCGCCAGCCAGGTGCCCAGCCTCCTATTGGAGGCTCCATCCTCAGCCTTTTCAGCCTCAGTCTGGGGGGGAGGGGGTGCTCAGGTGGCCGCTCTGGGACATCCACATGCACACCCGCGTGGCCCGGACGGCGGGACGCGCCACAGGCCTGGCAGGGCGGTGCCCCTGCGTTTCCCCGCAGATAGCTGACTGCCCCAGCGGCGGTCTTTCAGGAGCAGCTGGCATGGAGCTTCCTTCAGGAAAAAAGAAAGAAAAGGCTACGGTTCTGGTTCTGGTTCAGGCTCCGACGTGCCTCTCCGTGTTTTCCTTCGTCCTCGGGGAGGCCTGCCCACCGTCAGCGGGCCGTGATCCACTGACTGAGAGAATTTTAACAAATAAACCACAGCGTGACCCCGGGTGCCCTGCGAGCCCGCGGTTCCCACGGGGAGCGCGGGGCTCTGTGGAGAACACTGTGTTCTCATGAGAATTGTGTCCAAGTCGAGATCCGGCCGCACCGAGCAGATTTACGGGGGACAGGGGAGCCATTCCCGCGTCCCTCGCTCTTCAGCCTGTGGCTTTACTGTGCACATTCTGCTGAATTTCTCAGCAAAGTCGAGCAGCTAATTGATTCCTTGAACTTTTCACTTTCCATTTTTATCCTCAAAAAAAGATGGGCAATTACCGCTAGTCTCCAGAAGAGAGTCCCCGATCTCTGGGAACCGTTCATGATTGGCCGGAAACGGTCCAACGCTCTCCCGTGCCAAGCGTAAGCAGCAGAGAACGTTTTCATAACCACACGCGCCTCTCTCCCGCTCCACTTAATCCGTTTTAAAGTGTTTTGCGAGGTGCCCGGTTCAAGTTTCACTCCCCCAGAAAAACTTGTTTACCGTCATGGAGCCCAACTTGGACAGCAGCCCAAACCCAGAATAGCTGTTTGTGCCGGTGGAGCGGGCAGGAAGCGCGCTAAACAAGGCCTCGCTGGGCCCGGTCCAGGCCGGTCATTGTCTGCGTGAGCCGGTGAGGAAGGAGGCCAGGCCGGGGCCAGGCCCGGGACCTCGGCTTCCACGCTGACCCCTTTGCCGCGGTCCAGCGTGGCTCCTGGGCGAAGGCCCAGCGTGCGGTAACTTCTCTGCGTCTAAATTTACCCCGTGCACGGTGACCGTGTTTTTCCAGCCAAACTCGCTGTGGGAGTTGGAGTTTTGGCCACCGTGGTGGGGTCAGGTTCTTTTCACTTTCCTTTTCCACGTTTCGCTCCCAAACCCCCAGGCACCCATTTCAGAAAAAGCCAGAGGCACCCGGTGGGGGGCGGGCATCACCTCTCCGTGGCCCTGTCCTGGCTCAGCTCTCCTCTGGGTCCTGGGACCAGCTCTTCCCACGATGCAAATGGAGTAACCGACCATCACCACCGGCTGATCTCCTGTACGCGTTTCCACGTGCCCGGGCCTGGGCTGCGTGTACGTGGATGTAGACGGTGTGCTGGCCCATCTGCCACTTGGAAAACCTCTCCCCATCCCACAGACGGGGAGCTCAAGGCTCAGGAGGACGTGTCCCACAGCAGACGCGGCGCGTCCCCCGCTGTGCCAGGCTCCTCGGGCCAAGCTCCGACCGGTGGAGCGCGGGCTCTGCCCTCAGGAACTGTCTCCGACACCCCAGGGCCGGGCCTCAGGGCTGCGGGGGGAGGAGAGGCCTCGGGGCACAGCAGCCTGAGCAGACACCCCATCATGTGTCCGCGGGGAAACGCAAACCCACAGCCACGCGGCGGCGCCGCACCCCTGTCAGGACCACCCGAACCTGGAGCGTGGCGGCACCCAGTGCTGGCGAGGACGGGGGACAGCGGGGTGCAGCCACCTCGGGAGAAGCTGGGCCGTCTCGGACAAGTCAAACCTACCCTCACCCTTCAATCCTGCACTTGGTATTGACTCAAAGGGCTGAAAAGCCGTGTCCACAGAAAAACCTGCACACGGCCCGCCGGCGTGGCCCAGTGGTTAAGTGTTGACCTATGACCCAGGAGGTCAGGGTTCGATTCCCGGTCAGGACACATGCCCGGGTTGTGGGCTCGATCCCCAGTAGGGGGCGTGCAGGAGGCAGCTGATGAGTGGTTCTCTCTCGTCATGGATGTTTCTCTCTCCCTCTGCCTTCCTCTCTGAAGTCAATACAAATATGTTTAAAAAAACAAAGCCCGGCAGCTGGACGTTCATGGCAGCTTCCCTCATAATGACCAGGACGTGGAAGCAACCGGACCCCCTTCAGCCGGGGACGCGCTGCCTCCGGTCCGGGCCCCGGGACGCTGTTCAGCTCGAGAAGTTAGTTCTTGAGCGAAACGCCATCGAGGAACCTGAGTGCATGTGACTAAGGGACAGAGGCCCATCTGAAAAGGCCACACCCCGTGTGACGTCCTGGAAAAGACAGAACCATGGGGACAGGGACAGGGACAGGGACGGGGCTGCCATGGGGTGGGGGAGGGGCGAGCAGGTGGCGCCCAGAGGGTGTGGGGGAGGGACACGGCTCCGTGTGGCCCTGTGATGGCGGCCGGCCCAGGATGTGGGAGACCTCTGCTCCTTCCCCTGCACGTTGCTGTGAACCTAAAACTGCTCCAAGAAAACAAAGTCGATAGGAGAAGCATCAGAGAGCCTTCACTCAGGACACTCACCCCAGCGGCTCAGGATTGGCTCTTTGAAACAAGCCTGCAAACACATGGGATCGACCAATCAGCTGGTGGCTGCAGCCCCACAGGGGACAGTGCTGGTCTCAGCCAATCCACAGGGAGGCCAGGGAGGAGGCCTGGGGGGCAGGGGGGCCAGGGTGGAGGCCTGGGGGGCAGGGGGGCCAGGGAGGAGGCCTGGGGGGCAGGGGGGCCGTGGAGGAGGCCCGGGGGGCAGGGGTGCAAGCATTGGGACCAGGAGGCATGGCAGGGCCTGGACCAGGCCTCCCCCTCAGATGCCTTGCCCTGGGGTTTTGCTTGAGCTCCCCCCACCCCCGCCTCTTTTCTCTGAGAATTGCTAACAGCTTCACTCCCTCCCCCTCCAGGCGAGCTGAGCTGTGTGCTGGTGCCAGGCCAAGGAAAATACCCAAGGTCTTGCCAGGAAAGTGCCGGAGAAACGTGTTGTCTTTAGCGAGAATCCGCAGGCGGCCTCTCCTCGTCCTCCTGGAGGCTGAGGGCCCGAGGGACGGATGTCCCTGTAGGACCACACTGTCCATCTCTGCGGCCGCGGGAGGGAAGGACAGATGGCCTGCAGGCCTCCTTCCGCCCTCGCTGGGCGGTGCCAGCTGCCACACGCGGAGCAGAGCCTCCAGGCCTGGGAGAGTGGGACGCCCTGCAGCCCGCCCGCCCTCCGGAGGGGCGCCCGGGGCGGGGACGCGGGGGTCAGAGGGAAACCTGGCTGCCCAGTGTCTCTGACCGGCTCCAGCCTCCTCTGCACCCAGCTCCAGCCGGGCCAGTGACCAAGGGGTGTGACGCCCAGGCCCGTCGGAGGTTCCGAGCTGGTCCAGTGCTGCTAGCCGGGCCTCGGGCCTCGGGGTCCCTGCCGTACAGATGGATGTGAGCTTCACCGCCCCCCCAGAGGACAGCGCCCACACTTCACCTCCTCCGCGGCCTCTATGCCCACTGCGGCACCTGCTCCAACCCCAGCCGAGGCCTCCCCCTCCCGGGTCAGGAAAGGCCCGTCTGGGTGGGTTTCAGCTCCTCTCCCTGCCCCCGCCCCCGCCCCATGGGTGGGTTTCAGCTCCTCTCCCCGCCCCCGCCCCCGCCCCAGTCGCCGGCTGCCTGCTTCGCCCCAGGACATCCCCCACGACCTGTGTGCCGGCTCTCTAACCCACTGGTCTCATCCCGCAGGGGGGTTGCTCTCAGGGCCCACTGCCTCGCGTCCCCAGTTTAAAGGCCCCGGGGCCTGGGACCTTGGCCCAGTTCCCCTCACAAAGGCCTGCCCAGGGCCGGTGCCTGCGGGAGCACCTGGGTGGGCTGGCAGTCAGGAAGCTGGGCATCTGGGGAACGGGGAACGGAGCTGCGTGTGCCCTTGCTGAACAGCGGCAGGGGCACAGGAGGAGCAGCGGGCACAGCGCCGGGCGGGCGAGGCTCAGACCTCCCGGCCCCTCCCGGCCCTCCCTGTACCCGCCTGTGTCCCCAGCAAAGCCGGCGGGGCAGCGCGGTGGCCGCTGGCTACGCAAAGTGTTTGGAGCTCAGTCAGGTCCTCGTGCCCTGGAAAAGGGACAAGAGTGGAAGCCCATCGCGTGGGCCCGCCAGGCACGGGCAGGGCGGGGGTGGGGGGGGGGTGAACTCCAGTGAAGAGCAGAGGGGCGACCAGCACCCCTCCAGTGGTGTGGCGGGGTTTCTTCGGGACCCAGCCATGGAGGCGGAGCCACGTGCTGGCCCGCACGCCCTTCACTGCCCACCACACTGGCTGGGGTGGATGCCACGTCGTGTGTGTTTTATTGCGATTAGACCTTTTAAAGAAATCTACACCGTTAGAGAAGGCCCTGTGACGCTTTTCCGACCTCTGTTCTTTCAAAGGGAGAAAAGGGGGCCCCATCGCCAGGCAATCTGCTCTGTGTTGTCACCATCACATACTTACCTTTTATAATAGACTAGAGGCCCGGGGCACGAAATTCGTGCACAGCGGGGGCTGTCCCTCGGCCCAGCCTGCACCCTCTCCAATCTGGGACCCCTAAAGGGATGTCCGACTGGTAGGATCGGGCCTAAACAGGCAGTCAGACATCCCTCTCACAATCCAGGACTGCTGGCTCCCAACTGCTCACTTGCCTGCCTTCCTGATTGCCCCTAACTACTTCTGCCTGCCAGCCTGATTGATGCCTAACTGCTCCCCTTCCAGCCTGATTGCCCCTAACTGCCCTCCCCTGCAGGCCTGGTCATCCCTAACTGCCCTCCCCTGCAGGCCTGGTCACCCCCAACTGCTCGCCCCTGCAGGCCTGGTCCCTCCCTCCCAACTGCTCGCCCCTGCAGGCCTGGTCCCTCCCAACTGCTCGCCCCTGCAGGCCTGGTCCCTCCCAACTGCTCGCCCCTGCAGGCCTGGGTCCCCCCCAACTGCTCTCCCCTGCAGGCCTGGTCCCCCCCAACTTCCCTCCTCTGCCAGCCTGGTCACCCCCAACTGCCCTCCCTTGTAGGCCTGGTCCCTCCCAACTGCCCTCCCCTGCTGGCCATCTTGTGGTGGCCATCTTGTGTCCACATGGGGGCAGCCATCTTGTGTGTTGGAGTGATGGTCAATTTGCATATTACTCTTTTATTAGATAGGATTTGTATGGATTTCAGAGGAAGAGAGAGGGAGAGAGAGAAACATCCATGATGAGAGAGAATCATGGATCGGCTGCCTCCTGCACACCCCACCCTGGGGATGGAGCCCACATCCCGGGCCTGTGTCCTGACCGGGAATCGAACCATGACCTCCTGGTTCATAGGTCGATAATCAACCCCTGAGCCATGCCGGCCGGGCCTAATGCACACCATGTGTGCCCGTGACAGCTCAGGAAGCGGGAAGGTCCCAGCGGCTGGTCCTCACACGCCTCAGAGGGAACCAGACAGAAGAGTCCAGGCCCATCTGCTCCCGGAACCAGTGTCACTGGGTGAGCGGAGAGACGTGACTCACCAGGACTGAGCGTGGCACTGGGGACTCTACAAGCCTGGGGGCAGATGGCAGCCTGGGACCCCCACATGCCCCCAGACCACCATCCCGCCGAGGGGAGAGTGGCGGTGGGGGGGGCAAGGCTGCCGAGACCACGTGCCTCCCTCGGGGTCACCCTCCCGCCAGGTCCCGCAGTCCCAGCGTGGAGGCGCGGGCACGGGGGACACAGCCAGCCCCAGACCCCCTGACAGTCACCCCGCATCACAGGCCCTGGGCGAGGACAGGGCAGGGAGGGTCACCGGGCAGGTCCGGCCGGAGGACCGAGGTGGATGGGGGGTAACACCTGCAAGAGAACTCCCCCTAAAACACCCAGGCCGGCCCGGCCGCTGGCTCGGGGGCTGAGCATCAGCCTGTGAACGGGAGTCATGGTTTGATTCCCGTCAGGGCACAGGCCCCGGTTGTGGGCTCGATCCCCCGCGGGGGGCGCGCAGGAGGCAGCCGATCCATGATTCTCTCATGATTAATGTTTCTCTCTCTCTCCCTTCCTCTCTGAAATCAATAAAAATACATTTTTAAAACACCACAAAGTCTGTGCTGAACAGTGTGTCGGCTGCTGGTGCCTGTGCCCTGCTCACCAGGGGAGGACGCCTGAGAGGCGGGTTGCAGCCAGGCGAGTGCCAGGCCGGCAGGACACCCCCTCTCCCTGCATCGACCTCCGACCTCCGGCTCGGGGCCAGGGGGCCGTCCCCCAGATGTCCCGCCATCTTCCTGGGAAAGGCTGGGCGGCTGAGTGTGCGAATGTCACTGAGCGGGACCAGCTCACAAACACCTGAGGGTAAACAGCAGGAAGGGGGCTGCGGCCTGGCACGCGGACACCGAGTGGGAGCGTCGGACGGTCATTAAGGAAAAGGAAGCGTGGGCTGCCTCGTGGAGCAAGCTTCCTGCCGGCCGGGCCCTGGGACACGCAGGGCTCGCTCCCTCCCCCCGTCCCCCCCCACCCCCCACGCCCGCCGCCCTGGCTGCCACCTGGCTGCAGGGGACAAGGGCTGCCCCACCCTCCACCCCAGAGTGACCCAGCAGCCAGGAGCCTGGGGACCGAGTCCAAGATCACAGGAGGAGAGGGAAGGGCTAAGGGGTGTCCAGGCCAGGCCGGCGTGCAGTGTGGAGGTCACTGGTGAGCCCAGAGGCCCAGGCAGGAGTGGAGGGTGACCCCCAAAGTGGAGGGTCCTGGAGGCTCAGCCAGGGCAGGGCAGGGCAGGATGAGGAGGGAGAGTCCCCACAGCCCAACTCCTCCCTTGTGGGGCACCCCGTCTGCCCTCACCAGGCCGGCCTCTGGGCACCCCATCTGCCCTCACCAGGCCAGCGGGAACTACTCGGTGAAGCTGCCCGTCATAGAGCAGTGCGTAGTCCAGACCCAGGGATCCATCCAGCCCGGCCACCCCCACCCAGAGCGGCGTGCCCGGCCCCCGCCCCCCGCCCACACCCCGGCCGCCCCACAGAGAAATCTGCTCATGGGTACTGTGTATCGCGCCCCCCGGCCCCTCCACTCTGTCCTGGCTTTAGGTCCATGAGCTCATGTAGTTTTTAAGAAAGAAACCATTGTTTCTTGATCACAACTTCGGTAGCCAGGAGGTTACAGTTCGATTCCCAGTCAGGGCACACGCCCAGGTTGCAGGCTCCATCCCCAGTAGGGGGCGTGCAGGAGGCAGCCGATCCATGATTCTCTCATCATGGATGTTTCTCTCTCTCTCTCCCTTCCTCTCTGAAATCAATAAAAAAATATTTAAATAAGTAAATAATAAATAAGTGAATGGTGATTAAGCAGCTGCACACTTGGGCTTGCGTTTATACGTCGCTTCATGCAGGTAGAACCCCCTCAGCACCACCTGCTGGGGACTCAGCTCACCCCGTCAGGGCCCCCCAATGGCACCGAAACGCAGCTTTCAACGCGCAAAAGCTAGACTGGCTTTTCTGCAGGTTTTGCACCTGAAGGCTCTAGAAGCTTCCGTCCTACAGCCTCTAACCCCACAGCTTCGGGCCCTCCTAGTCCTGCTTTGCAACTTCCCGGCCACGTGGTGGAGCTGCAGACAAATGGGGGGGCGGGGGGACTAGGCCGGCATGCCAGCCCCATCCTACGAGGAAACACTGGCCTTCCTGCCCCTTCCTGCCACTTGCTCTCATTACTCACAAGCCCCCCCTCCCCAACCCACCCCATGCTGCACACGGATGCTCCTTTTCATGGCTCTCCCCCACTCGGCTGCCCAACAAACCGTTGGGCATTGACTACAAGAATGTTTGACTTGAGTCTTTTTTTAAAATATATTTAATTGATGTTAGAGAGGAAGGTAGAGGAGAGAGATAGAAACATCAATGATGAGAGAGAATCATGGATTGGCTGCCTGCTGCACGCCCCACACTGGGGATGGAGCCCACAACCCCAGCATGTGCCCTGACCGGGAATCGAACCCTGACCTCCGGGTTCATAGGTCGACCCTCTACCCAAGCCTTGCCGGCCGCCTCCCTCACTTTACGAGTGAGCACACCCTCGGGCTGAGACAGAAGGTCCCGCTCAGGTGGTGCCGCGTGCGAAGAGCCCAGGATGCAGGACAGATTCTGACCGAGGCCCGTCCATCCCCGAGCCCCAGCCCCGGCCACGTGGGCAGCCCCCGCGAGACCAGCGCCCTCTGCCCGGAGCCGTGGCCGCCAGGAAACCCTAGGTCTGTTGGACGCTCTTTCCTGTGTCAGCTGCGTCACACCTGCTGGGGGCCGCGCCCCGGGCGTGACTAGGAAATGCCCTATCAGGAGACTTCCACGCTGTGGTCCTCCCATTGCACGCGGTTTCCCACGTGGGAGGAAAGCAGTCACCCAGCCCCAGGTGTCGGTGGGAACCACCCTCGGCGGCTGTGGCCTGTGGCCTGGCCGGGTGGGGAGGGGCGTCCTGGATGAGCCGAGGGCCGTGGGCTCCCGCCGCCTGTCCCAGGGGAGGCTGCGGTGGCACCACGCCCACAGCTGTAACTTTCCTCCCGTTCATTTGCTTGTTCACATTTGGGGAAACATATTTTTGTGGGTTTTTATTTTTTAATGAAAAAAACAAGCCAAAAAGAAAAAGGTTCCTTTTTTAGCCTAAAGACGAGAGTTTCCCGTTCACAGAGACGTTTACATCCATGTCCCAGACGGCTCTGAATGAGGGACACGGTCTTCAGATGATAATCGTAAGCTTTATCCAGCTGGGGTCAGGGGTCGGGCTGTTTCCCCGGGTCTCGGGGTCTGGCAGCCCGAAGGCGGGTGCTCTGGGAGGCCCCGAAACTGCCCCTCGCCCCTCGCCGCTCAACCACTGAGCCACGCGGCCCGGCTGTTCTGTTGGCCTTTATGTGTAAACCCAGCCCCTAGCACTTCGCTGCTGCAGGTCATGATCCCAGACGCCGTCCTGGCCCTGAGGGGCCTCAGCTAACCGCCCGTCTGCTGCCTGTCAGACGGTGTGCACCCGGCTGAGACCCTCAATCCTGGAGGAGCCACGGCCCCGTTGGCTGGGCAGCTCAGAGGAGACAGGAGAAGGGAGGTTGCACGGGCGGAGACGCTCAGAAGGACGAGGCAAAGAGCCACACACAGGACTGCCGGGGGCAGGTGGGCAAGTGTGGAGCCAGCGTTAGTGTCGCAGGAGCCGGCGCCCACGGTGAGAACCGTCGCCAGGTCCCCCAGAGGGTGAAAGTGGGTGTGAAATGGGAACCCCAACACCAGCCCCTCAAACTTGGGAACAGCTCACGCCACTGACGCCCCAAGGCCAGGTGCGCCCGGCTCCCCACGCCCTTCCCTCCACGCATGTGCTCTCCCCCTGGGGCCTGCACCCTGCCCGCCCGGGGCAGCTGGGCCCGTGTGGAGGCCGGTCTTGAATCTGTTGGCGCCGCCACCGCAGGCTCGTCTGCAGGCGGAGAGCCGGCCCCTCTGTCCCCCGGACTCTCCGGGCTCGCTGCCCTGGCTCCTGGCGCATCAGGGGCTGAGCCCGAGCTGGCCAGGCGCACCGACTCCCACATCCTCTGCCGTCCCCCTCGGAGCCGCAGGAAGCGGGTCCCAGGAAAACAGGAAGCAGAGGCCTGGCGGAACGGTGACCGCGTGGGAATGTCCCGCCGGAGCCGGGCTCTCCCTCGGCCCTCAGAGAGCTCATCCTGCTCTCTCGGCTCTGCCGCGAAACAGACACCAAATTTCACCAGCAAACCCTCAGCACGGCCTGGTGTCCCGGCAGCTATGGAGCCTTTGGGGCCAGCCCTGCCGGGGCGGCCTGCCCGGGGGAGGCACCGCCTCCTGCGCAGGCACAGCTCAGGCTGCTTCGGCAACGCCAGGGCGGGGCCTGAGGCTGGAAGTCGGGATGAGGCATCGGCCGGTCCCTGGGCTGTGGGCCCTTCTGGTTCACAGAGGGCCTCCCCGTGGCCTCATTGGAGCAGAGACAGCGCTGGCCCCTCTCTTTTTTATGTTTTTAAGAAATATTTTTATTGATTTCAGAGAGGAAGGGAGAGGGAGAGGAGAAACATCAATGATGAGAGAGCATATGGATCAGCTGCCTCCTGCACGCCCCACACTGGGGATCGAGCCCACAACCCAGGCCTGTGCCCTGACCCGGAATCGAACCGTGGCCTCCTGGTGTATAGGAGTTTCTGGGTCCCTCTCAGACCCACTGACGCAGTCTCTGGAGGGGGGCCTGGGAGATTTAACACCCAGAAGTGGGGGCCCACGGACCCCCTTCCCTCCCTCACCCACATCTCAGTGGGGTTAGGACCGCAACCACCCCAGGATTCCGGGGCCAGGCTCAGGCACTGGACGCTGTGGGGGAAGGGCCCACGTCCATTCTCTCGACCGAAGACTCTGCTCCCCCTGGACCATGGGGCCCGGGGGAGAGGGCCTCTGTCAGCAGTGGGTGTGCATGACCTGAGGCCTGCTGACCCTCTGAGAACAGAGGCTGAGATGAGGCTGGGCTGGCTGGGCACCAGGTGGGTTCGGGGTCATGGAGGAGACCCTCAGGGCTCCCCTGGCCTCCATTGCCTCAAGCCCCAGCTGTGCCCCAACTCCTCCTCACTACCAATGCGGACACGCCTCGGCCGGAGAGAGCGGGCGTGCCACCCACGCAAGGCAGCGCTTCGCCGGGGTGTCACCAGCGGCAAATACAGAGCCAGCTGCTCGCTCGCTCCGTCCCTTACACATGCAAACTCACCACAGCAGGAGCTGGCCCGGGAGGGCACCCCAGGCCCATGGAGGCCACAGCCAAGGCGCACCGAGGAACGCGGATGCTGTGGCCTGGCCCCTCGGGCATCGGGTTGGGCTGGACGATGAGCCCGGCTGTCCAAGCCACGGTCCCCAGGACACGGGGTGGTCAGGAGGGAGAAGGAGGGAGCGGGGTCTGCACCAGGAGCCTGCAGGGGGCGTGGCCGGCTCCGCACCTGCCACAGTGCTCACGTCGGCCACCTGCGCGGTGAGGAATCCAGATTCACAGCTCAGTGGGGCTGCTTTGTGTTTGTTTTTAAGTAATTTGTACTCCTTTTTAAAAGTATGTTTTTTTACATATTTATTGATTTCAGAAAGAGGCTGGGAGAGGGAGAGAGAAACATCCATGATGAGAATCGATCGGCTGCCTCCTGCACACCCCACACTGGGGATGGAGCCTGCCACCCGGGCATGTGCTCCGACCAGGACTCGAACCCTGACCTCCTGGTTCCTAGGTCCAGGCAGTGAGTGGCAGCATCTCCTCTGGGACCAGCTCGGCAGCCCGGGCGCATCTTCTCCCAGGTCAGGGACGCAGTGGTCCCAGCTGTCGAGTGGAGCAGCGACACCTACTCAGGAAGCCGTGGGGTGAAATGAACCTGGAACGCCGGGCAGGCCGTGGGCACCCCAGCGAGACAGGTCTGCTGCTGCTGCGATGGCTCCAGTGCAGCTCCAGCCACGGGTGGCTTCTCCTGTCCCCGCTGGGGTGTGGCTGCCGGTGTCACCGGGGCAGAGCTCTGCAAATGGGGGGTAGTGGCCCCTGGGGTCCCAGCCAGTCCGGGCTGCTCCTCGGCCAGGGCAGAACCACCAGCCACGGGCTCAGCACCGCCTGGCAGACACAGGCAGGGCAGGGCTCTGACCGCGGGGAGCGTGGGCAGTGGCGGGCGGTGTTTCCCGAGGA
This sequence comes from Eptesicus fuscus, assembly GCF_027574615.1. Lineage (NCBI taxonomy): Eukaryota > Metazoa > Chordata > Mammalia > Chiroptera > Vespertilionidae > Eptesicus > Eptesicus fuscus. The sequence continues at coordinate 104,524,389 of NC_072480.1, read as the reverse complement.
GGCCGTCCTGCGGGGCAGCAGCGACCCGCGTGCCGCGATGCCCTCGGCCCGGCGTCTCTGGGAGCCGCCAGGGCGTGGATGCTGGTGTCCTCCTGTGACCTCACCACAGGCAGGTCCCCTGCTGCAGCGCGTCCTGGGGGAGCGGCCACCAGGGGGTGGCAGAGGCTCACTGTCCTGTCCACAGGCTGGACTCCAAGTCCCTGCTTTTCACCCCAAAGTCGAAGGACACTCCACGGCCCACGGGCGACCTGGGGACAGGCTTCAAGGAACCATGTGACTCTGAAGCCAAAGCTGTTGCTCCCACCCGCCTCCTCCTCTTCTTTTCAGTTGGATTTGTTGGGGTGACATTGGTTAATGAAGTTACATAGGTTCCAGGCGTGCGATTCTGGAACACATGTGCGTGCTCACACGCCAGGCCAAGCTGCCTCCGTCTCCGTTTACGGCCCTTGCCCCCCCCCTCCTGTCTGTTAACAGACCTCTCCTCTCTTACAAGGGGTGGTTTCACGAGGAAAGGGCTTCTTTCATCCTTTAAACCCTGGAATTTTTCTTTTAAAAAAATGTTTTTATTGATTTCAGAGAGAAACATCAATGATGAGAGAGAACCATGGATCGGCTGCCTCCTGCATGCATCACACTGGGGATCATCGAGCCTGCAACCAGGCATGTGCCCTCACCGGGAGGCGAACCCTGACCTCCTGGCTCAACCAACCACTGAGCCACACCAGCCGGGCTCCCCTGGGAATTGAATGGCCAGCTTTTCCCTGGGCGTGGCCTGGAGACGGCGGGGGGGGGGGGGGGCGGGAGGAAGGGGGGGCTATGGCGGTGGAGCAGGGCTTTGGAATTGGAACAGCAGTTCCAGGGTGCCTGCCCCCTCCTGCGGGGGAGCTCCAGGGTCCTCCCTCCCCAAGCCCAACAAGGACCCGCCGGCAGGGGCGGGGACCGGGAAAGCCAGCCTCCCCCAGCAGAGGCGGGGTCTTGGTCAGGCCCCCACACTTGTTTCCTCCCTCTCTGGGCCTTAAGAGCCAAGGCCAGGCCGCTCTGACGGCCCAGCTGTGTGGGACGAGGAAATGTAACATTCGTGCTAGGACACGGGGACTCCCACCTCCTCCCGGCCTCCTGACGTGGGCGTGAGGGTTGAAGCACCACTCACTGCTGTTCTTTAGGGAGCTTTTCCGTGAACAGGGACGTGGCTGATGCTTTGAGAACTGTCAGTAAAGCACTTTAATCAAAGACGCGGTGCCGCCCTGGCCTAGCAGACGGTGAGCACGCGTGAGTATGCACATGATTGTTTCTATACGGTGTGAGGAGTGGTACCTGGGCACGTATGGACGTTAAGGAACACGGGAGAGGTCACTCGCATCAAAGCCTTCAGAGAGGTCGCCCAGATCCTGGACTCATCATTAAAGATGTGGAGAGAGGCATTCCATATCGTCTGAGAAATCCTTACCATCGATGGTAAATTACTATTATCATTTTTCAAAGAACAGTGTGATATTTTAGAGAGGAAGGCAGAGGGAGGGAAACACTGATGAGAGAAACATCCGTTGGCTGCCTCCTACCGGTGATTGAGCCCGAAACCCAGGCATGTGCCCTTGACCAGGAATCGAACTGGCAACCTTTCGGTGCTTGGGATGATGCCCAACTGAGCCACACAGCCAGGACCTAATTTCCGTGTTTTCACATAGATTTGTATGTGTACACACACACCTCACCCACATGGCACCAGGCTTATCTGCCATATTGTTTCACGCTGTACTTACAACAACCACATCAGGGCCTGGTGACTGGAGTTCAAGCTGCCGAGGTCCCAGAGACCAGGTTCTCACCTCGTCTCCACCTGACACCGGAGCCAAGTCGCATCTTGCCCTGTGGTCACAGTCCTCTCCCCCCACCTGCACGCAGCCAGGTGAGCCGACCCCTCCAACTCCCCGGTTCCCAGGGCATCGCTGCATGGAGCCACTTCGGAGAAGTATCTGCTGTGTCACCGCCAGTCCCAGCCCCAACGGCTGGCAGCATGATCAGACGCCGGTCCTCGTATCAGCCCGGGGCTGCCCCGTTCTGTTCTGTGTGCGTCCTGGGTCACACCTCTTGCTTTCCATGTGTCTTCGGAGGCACAGAACCCAACCCCTGGCGGTTCTGTGGGGACTCAAGTAGCTACGGTTTACCTCGTCATTAGCAGATGCAACGGCAGATACTGTCCAAAATTTCTACTTGGAGTCAGTCCCACGCCCCGACGACTGCACTCGTTCAGATTCACCCGAAGTGTGTGCCGGGGTTCCCAGAGTCTGCAATGGCAAGACTGCACGGTGCCCTTCCCACGTGACGAGGGGTGCGCGGTGGGGCACAGGAGCTGGTGGCTGTGACGATACGGAGCCCCTTCAGATAAGACGACTAAACTAATAGCCAGCGCCTGGGCTTCCTGTTTGTAAACGTGGAAACACCAAGATAAGACAACAACTACGAGCCCGCAGAGCCGCGCCAGGCCGGCCGCGGTGAGCCGGTGCAGCCAGCACGCCAGGGCGGAGTCAGCTCCAGGTGGTGTTTCCTGTCGTGCGGTCCTGCCTCCACCAGCAGTTTCAGATGATCCTATCAGCTCATAACTTTCCGATCACGTGTTAAATGTGGAATAAATACTACTAAAAGCTGATTGTTTTCAAATAATCGGACTTCGGACCGTCCAGTTAAAACAACTGACGAGGAACCCTCCCGGGGAGGGTTAGCCCGGGGTCGCGAGGATTCCGCCAACAGTACAGGTCCAGCCTTAGGTTTGCACCTCCTGAGTGAGGCTAGCCGTGTTGTGTGTCCCATACGTGTCCCACACGTGCTGGGACGGTACCCGCCCTGTCACCTGGGAGACCAGGTCTGTGCAGCACAAATACGCAGAGCTGGGCAGAAGCAGGCCTACAGCTGCACTGATGGTGACACTGAGGCGACAAAGCGACTGTAATAACATAACCTGCACGTCTTTCCAAACACACAACCGTAACCCGACGCTGCCCACGCCAGCACTGCCAGCAGCCACCTCAGAGCCCGTGAGCAGGTGGGTTCGTGCCAACGTTTCACTGAGCAGAATGGATCCCTATTATCACAGACGTCCTCACGAGCAAGAGGAATGAACTGCTGCACCTCCTTTGTGGACTAACCCTTAAAGCCTGGTGCGCAGCTGACACCTACAGCACGTTCCACAATGCAAGGGCCCCGGGGCCCCGGGACTGAGGCCACCCGGACAGCGCAGGTGAGAAGGCAGGTGTCACTCACAAGTCCCAGAGGCCCGCGCTGGGGGCCAGGGGCTGTTGGAAGCCCACGGTAACAGCAGGAGAGGACCATGGAGAGGACTTTCCTGGCGGAGGGGGAAGGGTGTCTGAGGGGTCCCTGTGCATCGGGCCCGGGAAACGCAGAGTGTGGGGAAGCCTGCGGTGCAGGCGGAAGCAACCCACCGTCCCGTAACTGGCGCCCCGGCCCCCGTCTCCCGACCCGCGGACTGGCCTTTGGCGCACGGCACGGCCTCGAGCCCACGCCAGATGAGGCCCCATCGCTGGTTTTGTTTTACTGGAGCCACTAACCCTCAGGAATAAACCGACCAGGGAGTGAGTGCCACCTGGGGGGTCGCAACACGCAGACACCGTACTGCCAAGAGCACCGAGCAGGACGCGCCAGAGGCCAGAGACAGACCCAGGAGGGCCGCGCCCTGGGCTGGTTCTGACCTGAATCCTTTACTGGAGAAGATGAACCGAAGGACTACAGACCGATGTGCACCGCCCACGGGCCCGGCAATAGGCGGTGAAGACCTGGGAGGTGGTGGGTGCTGGCGGGGGGTGGGGGGTGGGGAGTGGGAGATGTCTGTAATACTACCAACAATAAAAATATATTTAAAGTAATGAAATAGACTTCATTCCACGTCACAGCGTCACGTGCCAGTGAGACCGACAGACCGGGCACCGAAGCACACGGAGCCCGCTGGCGGCCACGGGGACAAGGATCTGCGCGGATGTACAATGACGGCATGGGTGGGTTCCTGGAGGAGGGGCCGGATGGACATGGGGCCTCTGGGACGGGGCAGCTCCACTCAGGGCGCACTCCTTGCTCCCCACGGCCCTATGGGGTAGGTGCCACTCTTCATCGCCTTTACAATCAGGGAAACTGAGGCCCAGAGCTTGGGAACTGACCCCAGCGGCCTGGTGAGAACGGGGAGGGGAAGGGCTTGGAGACGGTGCTGTCAGTGGCGTGGCCCAGACGTGCCGCAGCCTCGAGCTCCCCTAACGGAGCTTCGTGCACGTGACCTCTGGCCTGTAGCCTGAACGACCGCCCCCAGCCCCGCACCCCAAGTCTAACAGCCCCTGCCAAGGCCGACCTGCACCTGGACCCCACACCCGTGTCCTCAAGGACAGACCCTCGCCTCCCCAGGGGTGAGTCCGGGTGTCTGGCAGGCACTCTGTGTTGTCCACATGAGACAGGCAAGTTTTCTACACGTTTCGCTCGTAGTTTTTGAAGGGCTCATCCGATCAGACCACCTTACTGACGAGACTCGAGCCATGTGACACTGCCGAGGAGCGAGTAACACTCACGCCCTCGAGACGGCCGCACCGTGGGAGACCCCGGGAAGGAAACAGGACGCGAGTCCCTGCTGTGGACTCCCGGGATCGGACGGGAACCGGCCACCCCCGCTGCTCAGGCTTCGGCACGCTCAGTGAGACATCAGTGAGGAAGGTGGCCGCGCAATGGAGTTCATATGACCTACCTCATACACTGCTTCAATGGAGTGTTTCCACGTCTTTTCCTGAAACGTGCTCGATCCTTTAACAAATACACAGTTTATGCATTCAGGGTGCAGGGTCAGCAGGAGGCCTGTTTCAGGGAACAGAAGACGGGGGGACTTTTTGGGGCGCGGAATGTTCAACAGCACAGACGTGAGAGACAGTGGAAGGTTTATTTATTCTTTTACTTTCACCCAAACACGCCCATCTCTGGAGAACATAAAAGCATGCATAGGGAACCGAGGGCAAATCAGCACAGGAACCAAAGCAAGCGACACCATGTGAGGAGGGTTACACGGCGAGGCGGCTCTTCGCTTTAGGAAAAATAATTCAGGTCATTTCCGCACATGTTAAAAAGAAACTTCAACTTTCAAACATTTTGATACAAATTTTTTAACAAATGTTTTACAGGCCCTTTGTGAGAAGAATGTAAGTCATAAAAACACGGTGTTTACGTGAGCTCGCGCAGCTCACTTGGCCTTCTTAAAATCCATCACAATCAATGCAATTCTTCAATTGTAAATAGCTTCTTAGAACTTAGATTCAGAGCATAACCATCACCTTGCAAACAGTTACACAGCCTACAGCAGTCTGTCCTGGTCAGAGCAGGTCTAACGTTAACACTTTAAAAAGCACGTACCAAAGGCAGCTGAGCTCCACTTTACAGGCCAGAGAAAGTGGCAATTTGGTCTGAGAACACTCAAAGGTCTCACGGACACCCGTCACGCCCAGGCCAGCGTTCCCGTGGGACTGCGTGAAGGCGTGTTCACCTGCTATACAGGTGAGGCCCACGGCCGCTCTTCTGCGGGGCGGCCCGAGGCGGCTGCCCCATCCTGGAGAATCAGGCAGGACTCGCCGCGATCACTGTGGTCAGTGGTCCCTCGCGATGGACGGCCGCGGGCAAACCCACCAGCAGGAGCAGGACCGCCGCCTTAGGGACCAGCAGGCATCACGTTCGACGACGACACAGGAACAGAGCAGGTCTTCACACGGACCCTGTGAGACCAGGTCCTGGACACGCAGCTCGTGGTCAAGGGGACTGCGCCCCGTCACACTCCGGAGGCTGACGTGCCCACGCAGGCCCGTGGGTGACACCCCGACCTCACTGGCTCGAGGCCGGACGTCCTGACCATGCAGGCCCTGGCCGCACAGCGATGCCCCCAGCAGGGCTGGAGGGGGGACGCTCCCACACACGCTCCCTGGTGCCCCCATGTGAGCCACGAGCACCTGGCTGGCCACACAGAGGACCGCCACGGGGTAACAAAGCGATTTGGGGGTCAATACTCTAAACCCAGAGTGACGGGAGAAGGCACAGGCAGGTAAGCCAGCAGCAGGGAGCTCCAGCACCTCGAATGCTGGGGCGCGGGCCCCCACAGAAAGGAAAGGGCCTTAAGGCTTCAGGTGCGTATGGCACAGGTGCTGCCAGTTCCGAGAGCTGGGCAGTGTGAGTCCTGCACCACGTGACCGGCCTGGCTCGCACGCTGTCCACTACTCTGCACGGTGGGAGGCGTGCACAGTAGGCTGTCCCAACAAGCATCAGAAAGGCATTACTTTGCAACTATAAAGTGAAACCAGCGCAGGAAGCAGGTGCTCACGAGAGGGCGTGGCTGGCCCGTCCTGCTCTCCCTCAGTCCTTCCATCCACTTTCTTTCACGGACTTGGAGGAAGTTGCGCAGGAAGAACAATGTCACGGAGCTGCAAGGTTCTCAATACTTTATGATCCGAGTGTGGACCAGTCAAGTTGTAAAAACTGGAAATAACACCATCAGTGACACATACTGCGAATGCTCACGCGTGCAGCCACCGAGAGACACAGTGATGAGCCCTACAGCCCCGCTCTGAGCTGGCCCGGCTCCGGACAGCGCCCAGGGCAGCAGCGAGCCCGCGTCCCCAGAGCCCAGCTCCAACTCCTGAGCCCCTGCGTCTGCCAAACCCCCTGCACCCCAGCTCCCGGGAGAGATTCTATTGTGCCCAATGCTCAGTAAACAAGCTTTATTTACACTCTGACTACACTCACGAACAGCCACGACCACGCAGCGCCCTGGCCTGGAGCCTACGCTTTGATACTGACCCACAAGCAGCCGAGCAGGGTCCCGTAGAGCCATGTCTTCACGTACAGCTTCCTCCCGGCCTCGGTGGCCAGCATGCCCGCGGTCAGGCCGCTCAGGACCAGCAGCGACGGCAGCGTCTTCCTGAGGCTAAGTTTAGAACTGACACTTTCCCCAGGAAACCTGTTCCTTCTGTTCGGATCCGGCGAGTCATAGAATTCGATCAGCAACCTGTGGCCAGGGCGGAAGAGTTTTACGTTCAGTTTCAGCCATTTCAACCTTTCGGTCCACAAGTCCCTCTCGGGCCCGGGTTGGGCTGGAGTCACAGGTGCTCGCAGAGATGAAGGGGGCACCAGCGACGGGGTTTTCCCGCAGCCCCTCGACTCTGAAGAGCCCGGCATGCTTGGCGAGCAGTGTGTGTTCCACGCCAGGGCCTCCAGTCATGGTGGGGATGCTTTTGTTTGACAACCTGAGGCCTTTAGTGTTGCCAGGCCCTGGCTCAGGCCTGGGGGGATACGCCCTCAGTTTTCTCCATCTCCCCAACTTCCCTCCTCCTACAGCCCCCCCACCCCCAACCCGAAGCCACACACAGTCTCTCACTCCATGGCATTATAAAAGCGGCCGACAGGGAAAACTGCATCTTTAATTTTAGAAATGCAAAGTATTAATAGCGGGACATATTCAACATAAAAAATCCCCAACACAATAGTACAAAAAGGGAAGTCCACTCTGGCTGGTGTGGCCCAGTGGATAGAGCGTAACCCTGCGGACTGAAGGGTCCCAGGTTTGATTCCCAGTCAGGGCACATGCCCCGATTATGGGCTCGATCCCCAGCAGGGAGCGTGCAGGAGGCAGCTGATCAATAATTCTCTCTCCTCATTGATGTTTTTCTCTTTCTCTCTCCCCCTTCCTCTCTGAAATCAATAAATGAATATATATATATATATATTTTTTTTTTCTTCTTCCAAAGAAGAGCTCTGTGGTCCTCACTTTAGAAACGTGTGGCACCCGACACCAATGTCCTCCCCGTCCCCGGCGGCCAGACCCGTTCTCGAGGAGGCGGCATCCTGTCCGACCTCTCTACGCCAGGCCTCACCCAGAGGTGCCCAAACACACCTGTACCTTCCAGGTAACTCTCGCCACGCTCAACGCTCTTGTCTGTCCCGTGTATTCGCAGGGACAAACACAAGGTCAGCCCCGGAAACTGTCGGGAAATGCCCCTGCCCCTCCTTTCCAGGGAATGCGGGCATCACTCCAGCGGCTCAGACAGCCTCTCCCTGGCGTGGGCGGCAGACCGGGCAGGCTCACGGCCGTGCCTCTCCTATGACACTGACACCTGACCACGGAGTAGTTTGGAAACACGGCAGAGGAAAATGGAGGGGCCCTTTCACAGGGACTCCCCGTCCAGGGGGGCCGCAGACGCGCTCGCCTGAGCTGACACAGGAGGCGCTCAGGGGTCCGGTCCAGCTGTTTAGGGAGCTGACATCCGGTTGTAAGAAACATGCCTCTGATTTATCTTCACAGAAAAGAAACAGCATGTGGCCAGGCAGCTGCCGAATTTCCCCAGAGCAAACAGGCTGTGGGGGTGGGCAGAGCAGAGTGGCTGATAGCAAGTGTCCTAGGAAGATCCTCCCCAAGGGAGGTGGAGGCGACTAGAAGGCCCAGCCCATTTCTTTAAATAACCAATGGGAGGCAGCAGGACCTGGGCAACCTATAGGAAGTAGGTGACCAAATAGCATTCAGCCAATGAGGAGCCGGGGGAGGGACTACATACACAGACTGTGCCCCGCCCCAGGGGTGATCTGAGCTGGTTAGGTCTCCTTTCTCAGTCTAGTTTCCGGGCGCCCCGCCCCCCCGCCCCCCCACCTGGAATTGGGACAGTGAGCCCAGCTCACAGGGAGGCAAGGGCGCTGAAGGCTGAGCCGCTGCCACTCACCTGTCCTTTACCTCGAATCGTTCATGAAGCCACCTCCTCATGAGCGTGCGCTCCTCTGGGACGTCCTTCTTATCTATGCGAGCAACGTGGATATGGATTTTTGGACAATCTTTGCAGAGAAATTCTAACAAAAAACAAAAATATTTCATTTTTTTATTCTAGAATTCATCGTTATGCGAAATAATGAAAATGAAGCAAAAAAAGTTTAAAAATAGAGTACAGATTCCTTAACCAATGGCTCAAGGCCCTAAGTGGAGGCTGGGGTTCCAGCTGAAGGGGGGTCACAACTTCACCCACCGCGACCGCAGCTCTAAGCCCGGCCAGCCGAACCCGGGACCTCCTGGGACGGCGGGACCTGTCGCCAGCCCAGGGGCAGGAAGGAGCTGGACTTGCTGCAGGTGCGCCGGCCCCTTTGAGGGGCCCCTGATGCCGGCACCATCACACCCACAGGTCACCTTCCTGAGGCCAGTCCCTGCTCTCACCAGACTGGGAGCCCACACGGGGGGAGGGGTGTGTGTGTGTGTGTGTGCCTGGTTCGCTCACCAAAGCACTGGGCCCATCAGGCACTTCTTCCCGGATCCCTGGTCCCCGCCCGCACCCCAGCCTCCCTTCTGTCACTGAGGCCCTGTTCCAGCCCCAGGACTTCTCTGGCTTCTGCTTGGCTGCCTGCTCTCCTGGCCCTGCCTGGCACCCAGCCCTTACACAACTCCAGCTCCTGGGAACACACGTAAGAAGTCCTCAAGAACAAGGCAATCCTCCTGGAGACTTCAGGGACCACTAAGCTCCCTGGGGGGAAGGTGTGGGAGGCTGAGACCTTTCATTTCCAGCTGATATGAGGTCCCGCTGGTTCTGATCAGTAGGCTCCCACCCCATAGCCCACAGCCCCCACTGCCCCGTAGCCCACAGCCCCACAGCCCCCAGACCTTGTAGCCCCCAGCCCCCCCACAGCCCACAGCCACCCCACAGCCCCACAGCACACAGACCCCGTAGCCCACAGCCCATAGCTGCCCCACAGCCCCCACAGCCCACAGACCCCATAGCCCACAGCTGGAGGCTTCAGCCCTCTGTACAGAGGTACAGCCTCACCCCTCTTAGACCCACCCACCCCTTCCTTGCCACGTTAGTGGTCTTATTTCTTATAGACTTCCAGGAGTGAACTGGCTTTGATGGCAAACATGCAAAAGTACTACAACAGGGAAGATTCATCTTTCAATATCTTGGTTCTAATCTTCCTCAGACTCTATCTTTCATTTGCGCCCGTGTGGACGCTGGGCCACTCTGAGGAGCCGGGAGCTCGGGGAGCAGCCTAGCACCATGTGCACCGTGTGGGCTATCACAGCGTCTCCTCCTCCCTCGCCCTCCGGTTTCCACTCGCGTTCGTAAACAGGCAGACCGGTTTCCCCGTCACCGAATCTCCCTGACGTCTGAGCGCTGGGGCAGCTCGGGTGCGCTGCCCTCGTGGGAAGTGAATGCTGGGCCCAGGCGCTGCGGCCGGCACTGCCTCCAGCAAGACACGGGCGAGAGGGGAGGCGCCGACACTCCCTAGCGGACAGGGCACGCTGTGCGTCACTCCACCTGCTCCTCACAAGCCAGCGTGGGCACGTCTGCACCCCGGAGGGAGGATATGTGGGGCCCAGAGGCCCGAGGCCCCCAGCCAGGCCTGTGGTTAGGCCCCGTACGCGGGACCCAAGCAGCGGGTGAGTGACAGGCAGTGACACCGACAGCACCGCTGGCCTGTGACGGGGATGGCGGCCGACCCGCTGGGGAACGAACAGGGTCCCCCGTCACCTGAACTTGCCTTTTTCTCACTGTGCATGTGGTTGGCACTTTGCCCTCAGCCTGTGCCCACTCTTCCCAGGCACGGCCCCCTCCTGCCAGCCTGCAGGCCACGCCACACACCAAGGCAGCAGTAGACGCTAGTTGCGTCTGTGTCCGCCCTGCCTTCCAGTCTCTGGCTAGCCTAGTTCCTGCAGAAAGCCGCCCGTAACAGACAGAGAGCAACTGCTCACACACAGGGACAGTCTGTAATGAAGACAGAGGCACAGCCAGCTGCCCCGTAGGAGTGGCAGTGGTGGGAGGGGCAGCTGGGCACCAGGCTTCCTCCGGGCACCTGTCACCTGCTGGGACAGAGCCAGCCTGTGCCTGGAGGGAGCCAAGAGCAGCTCCAGGTAGGACTCCCTGGGAGATGGGCTCACCGACACCCGGCCTGGCCTTCCACTCACCGACACCCGGCCTGGCCTTCCGCTCACCTACACCGGCCTTCTGCTCCAAGGGTGCCGACCGGGGCAGCACTGCATGGAGGAGGAGGGAGAGCCCGCCGCAGGGTGGACTATGGGTCCTTGGACGGCAGGTGGAAGAGGTGGGTATTCATCCTGCGGACTCTGCCCAGGCACTGAGTTCTCACCCCCAGGGGCACAGGCCCCCGAGGGGACCAATGAAAGCTGCACTTTACGAAGGTTATTGTGATTGTGGGGATTCTATTTGGTTTCCATAAAAATAAAAACAGGTTTACTCCTATTTTTAAACACTGTCTGATAAACTAATGACAACAATGTTGAACTAAATGCATGTATGTTTTCAAATGTAAAAACAGGTCAATGGCTCCTTGAGTGGTTAAAAAGGCCTATGGGAAGGGTGCGGGGACCGGTGGACATGGGGCCGGTGGACAGCAAGCTGGTCCATTGTACACTCTGCATAGCTTTCATTTTAAACTGCTTGATGCATAATATGTTCCCCAAGTCCCATCTAAAATGAAAACCCTTCAGCCTCCTAATTCCCCGTACCTGGTTGAAGGCACAGGTGGGTGCCATCACTCTGACTTTGGGGTGACTGTCAGGTTTCCTGACCCACCGTGACCAACTCTCCCCACGCAGCCCCCACCTCTCCCCACGCACACGCCCGCCCCGAGGCCTCCCTGCTCCTCTGTGCCGTTTGCACATACAGTGAGCATGGGCTTTCTTTTCATTTACAAGAGATCCCACGAAGAGGTGCTCGGACGAGCACGTGGGTGCCACGCCAGACGGTGGCCAAGGCGAGGCACAAGCCCACCCCAGCTCTCGGCTCCTGTCACAGCGCAGTGGATACTGAGAAGGGGACCCGGCCCGCACACTCCTCGCAAACTTCCCCAACAGCAGAAGGGTCTCAGTTGTTTAACTGAAGATCTGCTCACAGAACATTCTATTTTCTCCTGTCACACCTGACACAGTCACGGCTCAGCATCCTGAAAACCTAGTGTGTTTGGGAAAAGGCCACACTATTTCATAAACACTGCATACAAATGCATACAGATGAGCAGGCCCTGCCCCCTGTGGGGACTTTGGGTGGAAAGAGGCTGAGTTCATGACAATGGGCTTGTCTACAGGACTCCTGGCATTTACACCGTTACAGACGAATGCGGAATCCTGGAGAAATACAGGACACAGGACTGGCTACAGAGACTCACCAATCATGGACGGCGCCTCTTTCCGCTGCCCCTTGTCATCCACAGTCCCTTCGAAGGCCACGGTGACGTCGTAGACGGCATCTAAGTAGTTCTTCATAGAATCGAAGGCAATATGCGTGGCCTTCACTCGTGGCGTGAGCACATGCTTCAACACGGGCAGGCCTGGAAAAGAGCAGGCTCAGCGTGGCTGCGACTCAGGCACACACCCCGCGCAGACCTGCACAGCCATGGAAGGCTGAGAGACAGACCAGGCCACACAGGCCATGCCCTCACACGCACTGGACTTGAGGACTGGAATGTGCCAGCCCGTGACGATATTGAAGTCACAGCCAGCACCTGTGCGAGAGAGACCCATGGCCTGGGAGCTCAGGGCCTGAGGAGGGCCCTCCACATGGTGACCTCCTCACTGGGCGGCAGGCCAGGGGGCCCCTGACTGGCCATTCGAGGCTCCAAGCCCGGGATTCCCACCAGTACCTGACTGGCTGTTGTGGGAGGCACCAGCCTGGGACTCCAGTTTTTGGTGCACTTTTCTAGGACATGGAGATCTAATGCACACACTATAGAATTTACCCTTAAAGCCACAGTTCAGTGGTTTTTCATATTCAAAGGGCTGTGCAACCATCAGCACCAGCAAACCCCAGGCCATTTCCTCACCCAGACACCTGAGCCCAGGCAGGCAGTGCCTCCCCGCTCCCAGCGGCCACGCCCCTGCTTCCGGCCTCGATAGCTCTGCCTGTTGGAGCATGTCTCAGATGGAATCATACGGTGTGGACGTCTGTGACTGGCGTCCTTCATGCACTCACACCCTGAGGCCGCCTGCTGTGGCCGCGTCAGGGCCCGCTCCTCTACAGCTGAACGGCATCGCGTGGTGTGGACAGCACGTTCCCATCACCGCTGACCGCTATAGGCCTCTGGTGGCTTTCACCCTTTGCTACTGTGCAAAATGCTGCTCCACACATGCATGTCAACCACCAGGTACATGCGAATGCCGCACATATACGCACAGGTAAGGTTGTGTATGAACATAGGATTTTAATTCTCTCGGGTATGTTTCATCATTTTTTAAAAGCTTCTTTGTAAAAACCTTCTTTACAGCCCTAGCCGGTTTGGCTCAGTGGATAGAGCACTGGCCCGCAGACGGAAAGGTCCTGGGTTCGATTCCGATCAAGGGCACATGCCCAGGTTGCGGGCTGGAACCCCAGTAGGGGGCATGCAGGAGGCAGCCAATCAATGATTCTCTCTCATCATTGATGCTTCTATCTCTCTCTCCCCCTCTCTTCCTCTCTGAAATCAATAAACATGTATTTTAAAAAAAACCTTCTTTACCTGAGAAAACATTGCGATTTAATAATAACCACGTGTCATCAGTGCTCCCACGAGGGCTAAGAGCCCTGCTCCCTCCTCTCCCTACGGCCGCGCTCTCCCGGGTGAGACGTTCTGGACAGTGTCACCAGGAGCAGCTCTCAGAGGAGGTGACAGGAAAGCAGACCTCCGCTCCCAACCCAGGGAGCCCATCATGGAGGGCCAGTCCAGCTCGGAGGAGAGGAGGAGCGGGGAGAGGGAGGGGGAGGGCCCGCCCAGCTCGGAGGACAGGAGGAGGGGGAGGGCCCCGCGCAGAGGAGAAGAGGAGGGCAGCCCAGCACACACACAGAGGAGCGGAGGAGGAGCAGCTGCCTAGTGGGGCCCTTGGAAGGAATGCTGGCAATGCAGAGGCTGTGGGAACAGCAGAGGTTCCCACACCACGTGGCCCTGGCAGAGCCGCTCACTCCCCTCACAAACTTAAAGCACAAGTCTGACTAGTGGCCCCGCCAGGGAGCGTTCCTTCGCCAGCTACCCCAGCAGCTCTTCCTTCCTTGCCGCTGGCCCCCACTCCTCACAGGTTGCTCTGCCTCGGCAGCAGGTGTGCAGCAAGGAGCACGCTCTCCCGACTGCACGGCCAGGTCCCACAGAACCCCCGTGTTGCTCAGTGAGAACAGTGATTAGGAGTCCAACTTAATAGACAGCTAAAGACAAAGTAGTAGTATTTCCAAAAAACGCATGGTAATAAAGGTTTGGAAAAAACAGCTTTGTGATAAATGATTAAGAAACACCCACCACTGCCTGGCAGGTGTAGCTCAGTGGTTGAGCGTCGACCTAGGAACCAGGAGGTCACGGTTTGATTCCTGGTCAGGGCACATGCCCGGGTTGCAGGCTTGATCCCCAGTAGGGACGTGCAGGGAGCAGCTGATCCATGACTCTCTTTCATCATTGATGTTTCTCTCTCTCATTCTCCCTTCCTTTCTGAAATCAATAAGAAATATTTTAAAAAAGAAAAAGAAATACCTACCACTAATATGCACCCGACACTAACACTCCCCTCCCCCCAGCACCCAAGGCACTATGAGCAGCTAATGACTCGCGCTTTCTGGTCCTGGTCCTAGCCGCCTCCTGCTCCAGCTCTGCCTTCCAGCTCCAAAGGCAGGGCCAGCGAGGGAGGAGGAGCGCAGGAGACTGGGTGACAGCTGGCAGGGAAGCGTCTCAGAAGGAACGGCCACCACGCTCACCACTGAGAAGTGGCCGCTGGGCAGGGGTCACCTGTTACCTGAACCAGCATCTCCGTGAGTGAGGCTCGAGTGGGCTAGGGGCGGTGTCCATGTGTGAGGTGAGGAAACCATGGTCTCCTCCTGTGTTTATGAACACAGTCCAGTCCCTCTCCAGGGCGCCGAGCAACAGGAGAAACCCAGCTTATTGGCTCCAACCTGGGAATTCTAGGTTTGTGCCACCCCAGACTCGGCGGTGAGCCCTACATCCTAGCACGAGGGTTCAGGAAGTGGGTGTGCTCTCGCCAGCTGCTGTGGGAAACCCTCCGTGTTATTTTATTTTTGTCTAATACTATTTTACTATCTAGCACCTTCTTTTTATATATTTATACAACTTCTTTATATTCTACTAGAGGCCATTTAGTTTCAAGTAAGGGAATTCAGAGATCATTAATATAACAATCTTTGAAGTAAACAATGTTAAGAATTCAAGACACTATAAGACAAACATATGTTAAATAACAACCCTAATACTGAATCAACGTGTTTTGTGCCTGATCTTTTTTAAGCAATGCTTCCAGGACCTAGCCAGAACCAGGCCTTGATATATTTAGGGTTCAGACAGACATCAGCCACACTCACACCCCACCCACACCTGCTCAGCCAGCAACACCACTGTCGACAGAGAAGGAAGAGTGGTGCCTGGTACAATGACTTAGATGTGTAAACAAGTGTCAGTTTTTAAAAAATCTCAATTGTTTTTCTATTTGCTAAGTCAAGATCAAATGAAGGTATTTTAGGAGCAAAATTAAGGGTGTTTAGTAGCAAAACATATCAGACTAACACATTAGTAGTTTCAACTTTCTTGACAAAAAAATTAACAGGTCTTTTGTTTTTGTTTTCATGTAATCTCATTAAGTGGTGCCTGAAGTGGCAGGAAAACAGGAAACACTATTTCTAGACCTACTGCTCAGAAGTCAATCTCCTCGAGTATGGACGGATAATTACCTTCCTAGTCACAAGAGAACAGACTTCTAACAGACTGCAATGGTGTTCCCAGTTTCAGAATTTAAAGGAGGAAAGTAAGCAGTTAGACATTACATCAGTAATACAAATTTTTCTTCCCTTTTGGTAGCTTTGAGAAAGATCTACAACTCAGAAAAATGGAAGGCCAATAGCTGGTCAATTATAGGTGACTGGGTTCTTGTTAGACTAAGAAGCTAGAATGTGTATAACTATTACACTATTTTAAAAATTACTTAAAAGTACTTGTTTTAAAACACATCACAAAATTGCTGTGGATTTAAAAAAATAAATAATTTTTAGTAGGCATATAAACAGCCATCTCAGTTAATGAGATTAAATAATAAAGGTGAACTGGATTTGAAGTGACTGATTAAGAAATATGTATTATATCTCATTACACACAGAGAAACAGTGTAGGCCTCATGGGCTGAGCTATGCCCCCCACCCCAGTTGGTTCTGGGCCCTCGCCCTGGGGCCTGAGCTGGAAATGGGCCTCTGGGAGGAAATTAAGATTCAGGGAGGTCAGCACTGCAGGGCCTTCACCCAACAGGGCTGTGTGCTCCTAAAGAGAGGAGGCACAGAGGAGCCTGTGTGTGCCCTGGGAAGGCCACGTGAGGACACAGCGGGCGGGCAGCCTCCCACGCCAGGAGGACGGTTCTCACCAGAAACCGTGGCCACAGGACACCTGGGCCTCAGGCTCCAGGCTGGGAGAAACGCCGGAAGCCTGCTGCGCAAGCTGCCTAGGCCGAGGCGGCCAATGCCGGGCCTGGAACTTGGATTGAAATGATGACTCTGAGTAAATATAACACAGTGAGCAAATCTATTTGCATGCAAACATTTGTTTTACCCAAACAGGTTACACATTCACATATCACACACACTGTACATGCAGTTAACCCTGAAAAACATAGTCAGGGTGCCAAACCCCACCGTCAAAACTCCCGGTCGTGTTTGACTCCAGGAAAGCCCCAGCATTCCCTTGGCATTGCGAGGAGTTGGCTCCAGGACACCCGAGGATGCCCGGCCGCGATGCTGAGTGCCTTATGTGAACGAACAGCACGGCGCAGACAGCCGCCCTCCACAGCTGCTGTCTGCAAACACGAAGCCACTGCGCCTCCCAGAAGCCCATGACAGACGCTGTAACTCCTGTCTAACAAGGAGGGAGACGGAGCAAAAGGAACCAAGGCGCTGTCTGGGTTCCAGAACTCAGACACGTTTGGGAACGCAGCCCCCGCTCGTGGTCACATCCGTCTCAGACTGTATCCTGGCGCAAGAGTGGTACCTGATGAGCGCCGTGAGGAGGATGGAAGAGGGAGGGGTCTAGCTCTGCCCAGTTGATGCAGCCAGCCCAGGTGGGGCGCGGAAGTCACCTGGGACCTGCCCACCTGACACAGAGAACAGTCACCTGGGACCTTCCAGCCCGCCCACTCCCACTTCCAGCTCACCCCACGGAGCAGAGGAGCCAGCCTCCTCGCCCCTGGAGGCCTGCCCTGAGGCTGACCTGGGTGCAAACACACAGCTGCTACTGTCTGCAGTCACTCCATTCTTGGGAGCATTCACATCAGATCACAATGAATTAACTAAAAATGAATAAAATTAAAAATTTATTTCCTCGCTGCACCAGCCACATTCTGATGTTCCCCAGTGCGTGGGGGAGCCACCACCTGGTCACGAGCGTCCCCGCAGCCGGCTCTCGGGATGGCAGCGCAGGAGCCTGCTCAGGGTCATCGGGAGGCGCTCGCTCAGGACATCCCCACGGACTGCGTGGGGGCCCCGTGTGTGGGTGCCTCGCTCACTCACCAGAGAAAACAGCAGAGCCGCTGCTTCGTGTTTACCCCGATTTGCTTATGTCAAATCGCTGCTGGTACACGAGTTATCCACTTTCTTTTTTAAAAAATATATTTTATTGATTTTTTTACAGAGAGGAAGGGAGAGGGATAGAGAGCTAGAAACATCGATGAGAGAGAAACATCGATCAGCTGCCTCCTGCACACGCCCCACTCGGGATGCGCCTCTGACCGGAATCGAACCTGGGACCCTTCAGTCCGCAGGCCGACGCTCTATCCACTGAGCCAAACCGGTTTCGGCGAGTTATCCACTTTCTAAAGCGTGGATGTCAAGAACATTCTCATTATTGGGGACACAAAGCAGCTTCCAAGCCCGTGACCCAATGTATGTCACGTTCTCCAGCAGACACGCCCCACACCTTCTAGTGTGTTCTCACACAGACTGACCTGGGTCTGTCCCATGAGGTGTGTATTTTTTAAGAGATGAGGAAAGAGGCTCAGTAACACCAGGCAGCCTGCAGCCAGATAACCAGTAAGTGTCACCATTTGGCTCCCAATCCAGGCCTGTCAACCACGGAGTGGAAACGTTTCCGTCATGTCCCACAGAACCCACACTGTGCATCGTGCAACCACACGGATGTCACCTAAACCCCGGCACCCACACGGATGTTACCGACACCGTGTTGGCCAGCCTCTGAACTGCACCTCTCAGATGTGTGATGGTGGCATGTGAATGAGAAGAACCTTCATTTCCTAAGGGTTATACGCATCCACTCAGGGAAAATATGCTCATTCATTTCAACTGCTGTAAAACATACACATCTTCTCTAGGAACAAAGATGTAAAAGGTCATCATCTTTAAAATGGTTTTTCAAAAGCAGCAAAGGTTCGCTTACCTTCCTGAGCAGCAAACATCTGACTGGCTGAAATGACCTTCGTTAGCTCGGGGTTGTACCTCGTCCCCTCCGGGAAAATTACAAGGTACATCTGTGGGCAGAAAGGGCGAGGTTTGCTGTTAGCTTACCAAGGCCAACCCACAGATGCTAAGAGAGTGTCTCCCATGGCCAGGAGCAAGCACATGCACTTACACCTGACCTTCCTTTCAAGCAGAGCAACCAAAATGCAAAATTCAAACCGTCTCATCTAACACAGACCATATTCAAAACGCAGTCTGCACTCACTGTAAGGCAGTCACCAAGAACCTACCATTTCTGATTACCTGTTCATAGTTGCTAAATGAAAACTCGGCCACAAAACGCTGACTCATGCAAAGCCTTTGTTAAGTAATCTTATCCTATATAATAAAGCGGTGGTATGCAAATTGACTGTCACATCCTCACAAGATGGCTGCCTATGACTAGGCTGGGAGGGGGGTTAGTGAGGGATGACCAAACGACTGAACAGCAGGCTGCATGGGGCGATCAAGCCAGCGGGGGCGGGGGGGGGCCGTGAGGGGCGACCAGGGGGAGGAGCGCAGTTAGGGGCGATTAGGCCGGCAGGGAGGGCAGTTGGGGGCGACCAGGCTGGTGGGGGGGGGGCAGTTAGGGGTGACCGGGACGGCAGAGGGGGGGTCAGTTAGGAGCAACCAGGCCAGCAGACAGGTGAGCGATTAGGAGCCAGCGGTCCAGGATTGTGAGAGAGATGTCCGACGGCCAGATTGGGCCTAAACCAGCAGTCGAACATCCCCCGAGGGGTCCCGGATTGGAGAGGGTGCAGGCTGAGTGAGGGGACCCCTCGCCCCCAGGCATGAATTTCGTCCATCGGGCCTCTAGTAATTAATAAAAGAGTCCCCCTCCCAATTCTGCAAAATGACTTTAAAAAGGCACAAATTGTAGACATCTGTGTCCCTAAGGACATCTTATTTGAGGAAAATCATATATAAATACATAAATTCCCATAATATAAAACGTAGTAAGTGTTCACATTTCAAAAAGTACACAGTGCTACTTGACAGAGCTCCCTTGCTGCATGCTAGTGGCTGGCTTTCTGAGCCCCATACATTAGGGCACTGGAGGGACGACACCACGTCATGTGAGCTGAGTAACCCTCGGTCTGGGCAGTCAGCACAGACACAGTCAAACTACAGGGTGAACGCTCAGCCTCAGAACTGAGCTACAGCAACAACACCAACATGTTTGGCAGCCAAAGGACAAAATCAGACATCCCCCCCCTTTCAAATGCACCCACATAGAAGGTAGCTCAACTAGATGTCAGCCTCAATGCAAAGCTAAATTATGAAACTTCCAAAGAAAACAGGAAAAAGGTTTATAATCTTGAGTTTGGCAAAGAATTCTAAAATAGGGCACAAAAAACATAAATCTTAAGAGAAAAATCAATGAATTAGAGGAACTAAAAACTTGTTCTTTTTTAAAATACATATATGTATTGATTGATTGATTTCAGAGAGGAATGGAGAGAGAGAGAGAGAGAGAGAGAGAGAGAGGGAGGAGAGAGTGAATCATTGATCAGCTGCCTCCTACACACCCCACTGGGGATCGAGCCTGCAACCCGGGCATGTGCCCTGACCAGGAATCCAACCGTGACCTCCTGGTTCATAGGTCAACACTCAACCACTGAGCCACACTGATCAGGCGAAACTGTTGTTCAAGTCACTGTCAGGAATATGAAAAGGCAGCCCACAGACATGACAGAAGTTAGGTACTTTAGTGTCCCAAACTGAGAAAAGCGGTGGCACCTCCACACAATGACACCCCACTCAGCAGTGAGAACAAACAAAAACACTGACCTACACTTCACATGATCACATGGATGAATCTCAAAAAAGACATGCTAAGTGGAAGAAGCCAAACACCCACCCCCGCCAAAGAGCCCAAGCTGTGTGACTCCCTTTACCTCCCCTGCAGTGACAGGAAGCAGAGCAGCAACCGACTGCCTGGGGACAGAACGGCACAGCCGCATGCGAGACTCGGAGGTGACCGATACACCTGACTGCTCAGTCTCCTGGGCCTGTGCATACAGCACTCCCGCCCAGTCCCACCTGCACCACCTGGGCGTGTGCATACAGCACTCCCGCCCAGTCCCACCTGCACCACCTGGGCGTATGCATACAGCACGCCCACCCAGTTCCACCTGCACCACCTGGGCGTGTGCATAGAGCACTCCCACCCAGGCCTACCTGCACCACCTGGGCCTGTGCATACAGCACTACCGCCCAGTCCCACCTGCACCACCTGGGCGTGTGCATACAGCACTCCCGCCCAGGCCTACCTGCACCACCTGGGCGTGTGCATACAGCACTCCCACCCAGTCCTACCCGCACCACCTGGGCCTGTGCATAGAGCACTCCCGCCCAGTCCCACCTGCACCACCTGGGCGTGTGCATACAGCACTCCCGCCCAGTCCTACCTGCACCACCTGGGCGTGTGCATACAGCACTCCCGCCCAGTCCTACCTGCACCACCTGGGCGTGTGCATACAGCACTCCCGCCCAGTCCTACCTGCACCACCTGGGCGTGTGCATACAGCACTCCCGCCCAGGCCTACCTGCACCACCTGGGCCTGTGCATACAGCACTACCGCCCAGTCCCACCTGCACCACCTGGGCGTGTGCATACAGCACTCCCACCCAGTCTTACCCGCACCACCTGGGCCTGTGCATACAGCACTCCCGCCCAGTCCTACCTGCACCACCTGGGCCTGTGCATACAGCACTCCCGCCCAGTCCTACCTGCACCACCTGGGCCTGTGCATACAGCACTCCCGCCCAGTCCTACCCGCACCACCTGGGCGTGTGCATACAGCACGCCCACCCAGTCCTACCTGCACCACCTGGGTGTGTGCATACAACACTCCCACCCAGTCCTACCTGCACCACCTGGGCCTGTGCAACAACACTCCCACCCAGTCCTACCTGCACCACCTGGGCCTGTGCATACAGCACTCCCGCCCAGTCCTACCCGCACCACCTGGGCGTGTGCATACAGCACGCCCACCCAGTCCTACCTGCACCACCTGGGTGTGTGCATACAACACTCCCACCCAGTCCTACCTGCACCACCTGGGCCTGTGCATACAGCACTCCCACCCAGTCCTACCTGCACCACCTGGGCGTGTGCATACAGCACTCCCGCCCAGTCCTACCTGCACCACCTGGGCGTGTGCATACAGCACTCCCGCCCAGGCCTACCTGCACCACCTGGGCCTGTGCATACAGCACTACCGCCCAGTCCCACCTGCACCACCTGGGCGTGTGCATACAGCACTCCCACCCAGTCTTACCCGCACCACCTGGGCCTGTGCATACAGCACTCCCGCCCAGTCCTACCTGCACCACCTGGGCCTGTGCATACAGCACTCCCGCCCAGTCCTACCTGCACCACCTGGGCCTGTGCATACAGCACTCCCGCCCAGTCCTACCCGCACCACCTGGGCGTGTGCATACAGCACGCCCACCCAGTCCTACCTGCACCACCTGGGTGTGTGCATACAACACTCCCACCCAGTCCTACCTGCACCACCTGGGCCTGTGCAACAACACTCCCACCCAGTCCTACCTGCACCACCTGGGCCTGTGCATACAGCACTCCCGCCCAGTCCTACCCGCACCACCTGGGCGTGTGCATACAGCACGCCCACCCAGTCCTACCTGCACCACCTGGGTGTGTGCATACAACACTCCCACCCAGTCTTACCTGCACCACCTGGGCCTGTGCATACAGCACTCCCGCCCAGTCCTACCCGCACCACCTGGGCGTGTGCATACAGCACTCCCGCCCAGTCCTACCTGCACCACCTGGGCGTGTGCATACAGCACTCCCACCCAGTCTTACCTGCACCACCTGGGCGTGTGCATACAGCACTCCCGCCCAGTCCTACCTGCACCACCTGGGCCTGTGCATACAGCACTCCCACCCAGTCCTACCTGCACCACCTGGGCGTGTGCATACAGCACTCCCACCCAGTCCTACCTGCACCACCTGGGCGTGTGCATACAGCACTCCCACCCAGTCCTACCTGCACCACCTGGGCGTGTGCATACAACACGCCCACCCAGTCCCACCTGCACCACCTGGGCCTGTGCATACAGCACTCCCACCCAGTCTTACCTGCACCACCTGGGCCTGTGCATACAGCACTCCCGCCCAGTCCTACCCGCACCACCTGGGCGTGTGCATACAGCACTCCCGCCCAGTCCTACCTGCACCACCTGGGCCTGTGCAACAACACTCCCACCCAGTCCCACCTGCACCACCTGGGCCTGTGCATACAGCACTCCCGCCCAGGCCTACCTGCACCACCTGGGCCTGTGCAACAACACTCCCGCCCAGTCCCACCTGCACCACCTGGGCCTGTGCAAACAGCACTCCCACCCAGTCCTACCTGCACCACCTGGGCGTGTGCATACAGCACTCCCGCCCAGTCCTACCTGCACCACCTGGGCGTGTGCATACAGCACTACCGCCCAGTCCTACCTGCACCACCTGGGCGTGTGCATACAGCACTCCCGCCCAGTCCTACCTGCACCACCTGGGCGTGTGCATACAGCACTCCCGCCCAGTCCTACCTGCACCACCTGGGCATGTGCATACAGCACTCCCGCCCAGTCCTACCTGCACCACCTGGGCGTGTGCATACAGCACTCCCGCCCAGTTCTACCTGTACCACCTGGGCGTGTGCATACAGCACTCCCGCCCAGTCCTACCTGCACCACCTGGGCGTGTGCATACAGCACTCCCGCCCAGTCCTACCCGCACCACCTGGGCCTGTGCATACAGCACTCCCGCCCAGTCCTACCTGCACCACCTGGGCCTGTGCATACAGCACTCCCACCCAGTCCCACCTGCACCACCTGGGCCTGTGCATACAGCACTCCCACCCAGTCCCACCTGCACCACCTGGGCCTGTGCAAACAGCACTCCCACCCAGTCCTACCTGCACCACCTGGGCGTGTGCATACAGCACTCCCACCCAGTCCCACCTGCACCACCTGGGCGTGTGCATAGAGCACTCCCACCCAGTCCTACCTGCACCACCTGGGCCTGTGCATACAGCACTCCCACCCAGTCCCACCTGCACCACCTGGGCCTGTGCATACAGCACTACCGCCCAGTCCCACCTGCACCACCTGGGCGTGTGCATACAGCACGCCCACCCAGTCCTACCTGCACCACCTGGGCGTGTGCATACAGCACTCCCGCCCAGTCCCACCTGCACCACCTGGGCGTGTGCATACAGCACTCCCGCCCAGTCCCACCTGCACCACCTGGGCGTGTGCATACAGCACGCCCACCCAGTCCCACCTGCACCACCTGGGCGTGTGCATACAGCACTACCGCCCAGTCCCACCTGCACCACCTGGGCCTGTGCATACAGCACTACCGCCCAGTCCCACCTGCACCACCTGGGCCTGTGCATACAGCACTCCCACCCAGTTCCACCTGCACCACCTGGGCGTGTGCATACAGCACTCCCACCCAGGCCTACCTGCACCACCTGGGCGTGTGCATACAGAACGCCCGCCCAGTCCTACCTGCACCACCTGGGCGTGTGCATACAGCACTGCCACCCAGGCCTACCTGCACCACCTGGGCGTGTGCATACAGCACTCCCACCCAGTCCTACCTGCACCACCTGGGCGTGTGCATACAGCACTCCCACCCAGTCCTACCTGCACCACCTGGGCGTGTGCATACAGCACTCCCACCCAGTCCCACCTGCACCACCTGGGCGTGTGCATACAGCACGCCCACCCAGTCCTACCTGCACCACCTGGGCGTGTGCATACAGCACTCCCGCCCAGGCCCACCTGCACCACCTGGGCGTGTGCATACAGAACGCCCGCCCAGTCCTACCTGCACCACCTGCAGCTGGCTGTTTATCAGCACCCTCACCAACAGCTCTTCATAGATAAAAACCTTGCCCCTGCTATGCTGTCGCAAATGACAGGGTTTCCTTCTCTCTTGATACACAGGTCCCATATTTTCTTCAGCTACTCCTCTACTGATGGACTCTCAGGTTGCGTCCGTTATCTTGGTTGCTGTGAATATTACTGCAATGAACATAGGGATGCAGATATCCCCTCGAGAGTGGCCATATACATATTTTTGGATCTACACGCAGAAGGAGAATTACTGGATCAGATGGCAGCTCTAGCTTTAATCCTTGGTGGGCCCTCCGTTCTGTTTCCCATAATGACGCCGCCGATGTATGTTCCCACCGACAGTATCTAAAGGCTCCCTTCTCTCCACATCTCCCGGCTTCCTGATGGCAGCCACTCCACCAGCTGTGAGGTGACACCTGCCTGTGGCCGGGACGGGCATTTTCCTGGTGAACAGGGGCAAGGAGCACCTTGTCATGTTGCCCCCTATGGCTTCTTTGGGGGCAGTCAGTCCTTTGCCCATTTCCGGGTGATTTGTTTTCTTGCTCATGAGCTGCATGAGTCCCATATATTTTGGAAATTGACACCTTACAGGATATGTGGTTTTCAATATTTTCTTCCTTTCCAGAGGCGCCTTTTTTCACTTGGATTTGGTAAATCCAAAATTATTCCAAGCTTTTAAATGTATTAACACAAAAAATAGGAGGCTTTCATTTAGGATATCGAATGCTAAAGGAGTCTCTCTCCCGCCCCACAATACCAGCACCGCGCTGGACTGCCTGCAAGTGAACCGTCTAGAGCGGCCCCACCGTGTGCAACAACGAGCGCATCCATGAACGAAGCACCTGCCGCCGGGCGCACCAGCTGCTGTGGAGAACTCTTCCGCAACAGGCGCTGGCGGGAGGACACGGAGAGGAGGGACGGGGGCCCAGAGGAGGAGAGGAAGGAGCCTGACCCTGGAGGAGAGGTGCTGAGCCACAGGCCCCCCGGGCACTGTGTCCTGGGTTATGGGGGAGCAGGGAGAGGCGCCAGCAGCTGTCAGCGTCTTTCTAAGTGAACACTGAGATTATTTGGGGGCCGGGGGAGCCACGTTTTACGAAGTAATACTGACACTGAGTGCGTCTCTGTTTGTAGATACTGACATTATTTTTGACTTTTCAAATAACTGGATCTACACAAGAAGTCCCACGACCCTCACACACAGAGATCAGCCGCCTGGCCGCGCTGACATGGAGGCCCAGGCAGAGCAGGCTGAGGTGTAAGGTGACAGGCAGCCCGCCTGCTATTTATAGACTAGACACCGCGTCCTCCCTGCCTGCTCTCTCAGGTCAAACTGAGCCCCTGCACAGGCCGCCATCCGTCCGCAGCCACCTCCTCACGGCCCCAAGTGCTTGCTCTATGTGGAGGGCTTCT
Organism: Eptesicus fuscus; assembly: GCF_027574615.1. NCBI lineage: Eukaryota > Metazoa > Chordata > Mammalia > Chiroptera > Vespertilionidae > Eptesicus > Eptesicus fuscus. The sequence goes on along the minus strand of NC_072480.1, from coordinate 104,498,626 downwards.
GTGGCCTTAACAAAGCCCTGCATTACTCATGACACACGGGACAACAGACGTGCAGACGATTCTTAAATCTTATCAAGTCCCTAAACTGCGCACCGAGCGGAGGGGCGGCAGGCACTTACCGGGGTCCCGGCGCTCACGTAGCTCAGCAGCTTCCGGCGCATCTCCTTCTCCTTGAACCTCGCGCTCCTCTTGACGTAGATGCCCCCGTGCTGCCAACAGGCCAGAGAGCGTTACTTCACAACACCCAGCGGCCGGCACCAGACAGGCAGGAAGTGCACTACTGAACATGTTCCAATATTCCCACCTAAAGAACATGAGCTGAGCCTTCTCCTATGCTGCAACACAATTCAAATAAAACTGCATATTGCAAAGTACATTATCGTTTAGTTTTGTTGGCAGTTAAAATAAAAATGCTTTATTTAAAAAAAGTGTACTTTTAAGATAAAAAACTCGATCACAGAAGCATCTTACTTCTCAATTTTTCCACTAATTGTGAAATCACTACCAAGTGTCCTTAAAATGTCCACGTTCATGGTCTTTGGGGTTAGAAACTAGCCCGACTAAGACATATACACACACTGCCGCCGACGGAACTGTGTCCCCACGTTCTTGGTTGAAGCCCTGCCCTGCGAGGCGACAGTTTGGGATGGGCCTCCAGGGAGATGTAGGTCACGCGTCCCCAGGTGACCCTCATGCAACAGGACAGGGCCTGCCAAGGAGTGGAGAGGGGACACGGGGGAGGTGTCAGCCGCAGGGAGGAGAGGCTGGGAGGGAGAGGCCTGCCAGCACCGCCCCCGCCGCCCCCTCTCCCCTGGGCCGTGAGAAAACAGGCTCCTGCTGTGTGCTGGCTGCAGGAGGAACTTTAGTCCAGCTCCGCATCAGGGCGGCGCTCGACTCTCCTTTAGTGCTGCTTCCCTCTGTGCTACGTCGGACTCGTCTGCAGTGAGCGGACTGGCAGGACTCGTGCTGTCCTGACCCAGAGTCTGAGTGACAGGAAATGACAGAGAAGCAAGCAGGGGCAGCCTCAGGAGGAAGCAGGGGTCTTCCATCGGGTAGCGGCTCCTTCCACGTATGCACTGGCCATCGGAGTGCAGAGAGGACACTCAAAGGGCCACTGTTCATTCACCCAGACAGACAGGACTGCCGAGAGCCCATCCTGTTAGAGGTCAAAGCCACGGCCGGCACACAGCACAATGAGAAACTTCCCGAGCCTCCAGCGATGTCGTGTCTGTTCTTCACGCAGTGTCCTCCCTGTCACTGAACTTGCTTAATGAAGTCTATTTTAATTCAAAACATCCCGAGATACTGAAGCGAAGACCAGGCCTCTTTCTCTAAGACACTTACAGAGCAGGGGAAGGGACGTGTGACACGAGAAGGGCATAGAGAACGTGGTGCTTTCAGAAAGAGCCCCAAGGAAAGCAGGATGGAGAGAGAGGAAGCGGCAGCGGAGGGTGGCCTGGTGACGCCTATCCTGGGCCCCTGGCACTGATGTGAGGCTGAGGAACAGCCTGAGGGAGGGCAAGGAGGGAGGAACACCCGCCTAGAAAGGCGGCTGCTAGGGAGGCCTGGGTGGGCCGTGGGACAGCAGGAGTGGGGCCTGATGCCCCCAGAACACAGCGCTGGGCGGGGAAGTGCCCGGCATGTTTTGCTGGAGCTGCGGCAGCACCTGTCCTGGCAGACCCTCAGCAGGGCAGACCCTAGCACAGCACGGCATCGCCAAGCCTGGGCACGGAGAGCACGCCCACGCCACGCAGGCCTCTCCAGGGAACAGAGCAGGCATGTCCCTCTGCAGCTGGCCAGGCAGACGCAGGCTACAGAGCGACTCTGACCGAAGCCCCACCAGCTTAGGGACCTGAGGACAAGCCCACCGGGCTCAGGGTGATCTGCGCTGGTCAAGGGCATGGACTAACGGCTTCTCGCGTTATCACGGGATCTGCATGCTCTCAAAACAGGACCCAGACCCCCAGGTGCTCTGGGCAAACATTCCCAGTCACTACTACATGGCAGAACCCTACCAAGCCCCCAGCTAAGCTCCTTCCAGGGCTCTGTTTAAGGCTGGTCTTCAACTATTTCATAAAACTGTGATTTTTATTTTTATTTTTTGCGAATACAGCCTGTCTTGGGTTGAGAAGGTCAAGGAAGGGAAGAGAAAGGATCCTAGTAAAATGGAAATGAAGGAAACTGAGATTGGGAACAGTGGGTGTCAGTTGTCTTTTTATTTTGAAAGGTTCTTTGACTTTTGATTCCTTTAGAATTCCAAAACATTACAGAATCTATTCGTAAGTATTCTTTGGTTCATGGGTTGTCGCTCAACCACTGACCCACACTGGCTGGGCCATAATCACCTTTATTATTGGTTTCTTAAGGTAATTGTCTATCAAATTCTATGATGTTAAATTTACCTATTTGTCTGATTTCTGTATATGTGCATTTTTGCTATTTAATAAAACTATCTAGGTAATCAGACATGTATATAAATACACACCATTGAAAATCTGAAATAAAATTATTTCAATTTAGTAAAAGCTATTAAACTCATAAAAATAACCCCCCAACCTGTACATTTATATTAAGTGTATATTTAATTTTTAAGTCTACATTTTTATAAGCTACATATACATTTTTAAAAAGCACGGAAGCAGCGTTACCTGAGAGAAGTAACAGCCGTACAAGGGGAGCCACTTCAGGCCGTCTTTCAGCACGTAGCGCACGTGCCCCAGGGCGCCCTGCCGGATGGCCAGGATGTCCGCCACGATCCAGTCCACTGCGGAGACAGGCCATCAGTGCGCCAGCCACGGGCGCCAGCACCCCTCCCACAGCCGGAGCGCCCCTCACCACATTTTCTAAGGAATTTGTTTAGAAAATGTTAGATTTGAATTCTAATATTACTTTAAATCAACGGGAGATATTTAAAAATATATAAATTGTGTATTTTCTAATTTTTGTTGTTTAGGGCTTTTTGTTTTTTGTATTTTTGTTAATTCTCACCCGAGGATATTTTTCCATTGATTTTTAGAGAGTGGAAGGGAGGAGGAAAGACAGAGAGGGAGAGACACATCGATTGGTTGCCTCGATGGAGAGGCAAGCCCACTGAAGTACATGCACTTGACCGGAATCGAACTCAGGACCCTTCAGTCTGTGGGCCAATGCTCTATCCACTGAGCCAAATGGCTGGAGTTAGAGTTTTTGTTTTGTTTTGCATTTCTTGAAAGGCTTTTATTTCATGAACAAAATGCAAAGGTTACAAACCACCATAGCAATCCAAAAGCAGGGATAAAGTAAGCTTCTCTAATTCTGAGTCTAGAAAACATGACAAAATGATAAGCAAAAACACAGTTCAGTGAAACTGCCCAGTGCCACTGGGAATTCTGTATATGCGAATACCGCCAACAAAGGCAGGGACACCATGCCAGTGAGCTGTAGGCAAACACTGGGTTACAGGAGCGTCCAAACCAAGGACCTCAGCAGCGTGCAGCTGTGCCGGCAGCTGCGCAAAACCCAAGACACACGCCCAGGCTGCCGACAGCTCTCACTAACAGACGTGGTATCACCAAAGGGTGACAGCAAAAGTAAGAGGCTTGAGTGAGTTTATACCAACAAAAATTTGCAGGAAGAAAGAAACTGTTAATTGATCTTTCACAGAAATCCTGAGCAAGGACTCGCCTGGGGCAGGGACGAGTGATGAGGGACGAGGGACGAGCAGTGGGCAGAGGTGGGAAATGGACTCAGAGGAAAGGAAATGACAGAAGAGGGCAAGTGTGAAGGTCAAGACCCCCAGGGCTGGACTTGAAAGTACTGGCTACAAACCGCCCTGTCTCCTGAGACTGAAAACGATCAGCAAACGCGAGGGGACTGGTGGCGTGCACGAATGGGCTTCGAAAGAACCGGTGAGCTCTGCGAGAGGAATCGGGCCAACGAGAGGGGGCATGTTTTAACAAATACAAAGCAAAAAGCGGTAGGAAATAGAAGCGAGTCAGTCAAGGAGTTACCAGAAAGCTCTAGCCAAAGGGCCTTCCCCACAGTTACAGGGTGACCTCTCCACTGTGCAGGCCACAGGCCACGGCCCTTCCAGACAGAACAGCCCAGGGAGCACTCAGCCAGCTGGGACACTGAAGTTGTCTTTTTGGAAAACAATTGTATCAATTATTATAAATCTCTCTCTCTTTTAAATTTTTTTTTTTTTATTGATTTCAGAGAGGAAGGGAGAGGGAGAGAGACAGAAACATCAACGATGAGAGAGAATCATTGATTGGCTGCCTCCTGCATGCCTTCTACTGGGGATCTAGCCCACAACCTGGGCATGTGCCCTTGACCGGAATCCAACCAGGGACCGTTCAGTCCACAGGCCGACGCTCTATCCACTGAGCCAAGCTGGCTAGGGCTATAAATCTCTCTTTTTAATCTTTCTTTAACATTTGCAAGTAACTCTTCCACAGTGAGTGAAGAATTACAATTACTTGTGTGAGTCTGATTATAGTTTCCTTTCAGTGTGACCATGCCAAGGCTTTCCCCGCAGTGACCCCGGCTCTGTGTCCATGGACACCTACGCTGCTCTCTCCAGTGTCACCTCTCCACAGTGCATAATTCCTGTCGCCTTCCTCATCGCACCCAGGAAGCAGTCACTGACAAACACTTTTATCCTAATCGTGTCTCGGGAACAAACACCTCACTTGTTCTAGCTGTGCCTCATGTGCACCACGGAGTGAGCCGTGAGGACTGAGTGAGGGTGCAACCTGGAGCACATCAGGGTGCAGGCCGAAGACAAGACTTGGCATCTTTTCCCGCAACAACTATTTCCAAAGTCTGGGGAAGTCGTTACAGTGCCTTTTTATACTGAAACCTGCGTGGTTATATTATGGTCCAGGATGCATCTTCCATTGAGAGAAAGTGTACAATTTTAAACTTAGGTCATGTTTGCAAAGAACTGTTCTGGGTTATGCGCTTCATCTTTTGAAAACTGTAGTGGAGAAATTTAAGAACTTAAGTAGTCACAAGACACCAGCTTCATGCCATCTATTTGTTATTTCTTAACCGTTATTGGGGGATATGTTTTTATTGGTTTTTAGAGAGCGAGGGAGAGCGAAACGCAGATTTGGGAGAGGAACATCGATCGGTTGCCTCAGTACTCACTCCACGCCGGGATCAAACCTGCACCCTGGGTGTGTGCACTGACCGGGAATCGAACCCACGACTCTTTGGTGCACGGGACGCTCCAATTAACTGAGCCACACCGACCAGGGCTGTGCTATCAATTCTGCTCCTCAACTTCCTTTTTCACTGTGTTTGTTTATTCTCCATGAGGGTCAGGCAGGAGGCACTAGGCAAAGCCGAGTTATGAGAGGTAACACGCCGCCTCTACAGTCATGTGCACTTGGAGCTCTGACGTCATGTAATCAAGGCATCAGAAAAGTGGCCACACGCGACTTCTTCTATGTGAGCCAGTCAGCTGCACCACTGTGTCCCTGACCCCGGGCCAGCGAGGAGAGGCCGCAAGGAAAGCAAGGGTTCCTGGATGTAGCTGGTGTGGCTCAGATGGTCGGGTGTTGTCCCGCACACCAAAAGGAGGCTGGACGGATTCCCGGTCTGGGCACCAGTGTTTCTCTCTCTCTTCCCCACTCTCTAAAAATCAACAAAAAATATATATGTCTGTTTAAAAAGCAGGGTTTCCTCATGTACATTCCGATTTAACAACAGTTCTATTATTCACACGGGCGCTGCAGAGTCCAGTGCTGCTACACAGGACGCACTTGCCTGGCTCAGACCCAGCACTGCGCTTGTGGTCAGCACCACCATCACCATCACCACAATTATCATCACCACCATCACCACCGTCACCACAATTATCATCACCACCATCACCACAATTATCATCACCACCATCACCACCATCACCATAATTATCATCACCACCATCACCATAATTATCATCACCACCATCACCACAATTATCATCACCACCATCACCACAATTATCATCACCACCATCACAATTATCATCACCACCATCACCACAATTATCATCACCACCATCACCACCGTCACCACAATTATCATCACCACCATCACCACAATTATCATCACCACCATCACCATTATCATCACCACCATCACCAGCATCACCACCAGCATCACCATCAGCATCACCACCAGCATCACCATCACCACTAGCTCAATCTGAGGGAATCTGGGCATCATGTCTGCCCTAGACCCCACAATCCGTTCGATTTGGCTCATGGAGCTCTGGTAGAAATAGGCATCAGCAACAGGCCAGGAAGAGAGACTGTTAGTAGTAAAGAGCCCACTTTTGTCGGGACAGCAAGGTGCCTTTCTAGGCCAGAGTTAGAAGCAGACCACAGGGGTGGGCACTTAAGTCAAATGTAATGAAACCAAATAATCTCAGCCAGTCACGTTGATAACGTTCACAAAACACACAGAGGCATTAAAACTCCTGTTGCCAGGCGGGCATGGCTCTGTGGCTGAGCATCGACCTATGAACCAGGAGGTCACGGTTCGATTCCCGGTCAGAGCACATGCCCAGGTTGCGGGCTCCATCCCCAGTGTGGGGCGTGCAGGAGGCAGCCAATCCATGACTCTCTCTCCTCATTGATGTATCTCTCTCTCTCTCCCTCTCCCTTCCTGACATCAATAAAAACATATACAAAACACAACATCTCCTGTCAACACTTGGTAGCGTCAACTCGTCCTATAAAACCGAGTGTAATCATTAATAAGCTAAATTGAGGCCAATACATTTCAACTTCTTTCGCTCTCTTTGCCGTGTCTATGGCAGAGACAGGAATGAAAGCACTAAGTCGTGGAGTCGCAGTGGGCAGGGGGAGGCGAGGGCAGCCGTACACAGGCCTTCCTGTTGAGGCATCGTCAGTGTCAGCTTGCCTTTCGCTCCCAGCTCCCGAGCACTGCGCTTTTAGAGAAAGGTGAAATTTAGGAAGGTGCCTCGAAAGCAGTCGCAGGTTTGAAGGGAAGAGGGCCGTTTCTGAACGGAGCTATGTGGAGGCCTACGGGCTGTAGCCGTGTGCATGTGTTGCTTTTGGTGCTGTACACCGTTTCTAAGAAGTCATCCCTGGGGAACTTGGGGAGGAGGTCATGCAATCCTCAGCACTATTTTTTATAATTCTTGTGAATCCACAACTATGGCAGAATTATAGCTTAAGAGTGCCTAACTGAAAGTCTGCGCTGTGCTTCCCTGAGACCCCGTCTTCGGAGGCCTCTGTCAGAGGAGCAAGCTGTGGGTAAACCTGCACTCGAGAGGCAGAAGGAACCGCGCACGGCAGACACGAACGTCGTGCTGAGGACATGTGCCTCACATACTGAACCCCTTTCTGCAGCTCAACCGTCAAAATATAAATGCACACTCACTGCGACCCACCAGCCCTTCCAGACACATTACCTACAGAGGAAGAAGGCACAGACACGCAGAGTGCTGTTCAAAGAAGTGGGAGAGAGGAAACGGCTCATTTACACTCATCGCAGGGAAGAGGCAAGATGAGGGGAATTCATGGTGAAATCACAAATACAAGGTCACATAACATCTGCATTACAAATTCATGTTTTAACAAAAAATTTTCATTTAAATATACAACATTGCTCTGAATGCCCACGTATTTTCTGTAGAAAAGCCTAAGATTCACGCAAATGAAATACAAACCTGTGCATTGATGATTTGCTAAATATATTATATTTTCTTTGTTTTTTGGCAAATCTCCATATAGCAATATCTACAAGATAAAACAAAAAGAAAAATTACTTTGATATTTTAAAGCATGTACTTATATAACATACAAAATAGGACAATGCCAAAAAACTGACGAACACACGTCATGATTATTTCCAATCACGATGCACACAAACCAGATTTCTCCTCGGAGTCTCAGAGGGCATACATGGCATGTGTTTCAAGAGTAGGCCACGTTAATGGTCATAAAGTGAAAGAAACACAATGATTTCTTGTGAGCAAAATACAGCAAGCATGTACTGGCTGGACATGCACTGACACGGCTCACAGGACCTTGCTTCCCAGCGCCTCCCTCGCGGAGGAGGCAGGTGCGTGCAGTGCGTGGAAGGAGACATGCACGCACTATGGAAGCGCAGTGCGTGCTGTTTTAAGAGCAGTGCACACAGAACAGCAGTATCCGGGACGTGCGATTTTCAGATGAGATGAAGGTGAATGTTCAGGAAAAGATGAGGCCTTCGACACCTCTGCGTGTCAGACCTTTTGGTTCCCACCTCCTTCCTGGGAGGCCCAGGGCCCGTCCCAATGCTCACAGCAGTGAAATGCGAAGGGCTGCCCTGCTGCGCACCTGGCTCCTGTCCGTGCACTGGGCAGGCCCCGTGTAAGCCCGAGGGCGGAGGAAAGGGTCTCCTCCCTGCACTGCACCAGTCACAGGCACAGCTCCCAACACTCCACTGAAACTTTCCTTTTCCACAGGCACCTGCCTCGGGGTGAGGAGGAAGGAGCATGAGGCAGGCTGTGGTGTGACTGGTGACTGGGCGTCTGTCCCTCGTACCCTGGCTGGCAGGAGCATGGGGAAAGAGCCTGCTCTGCAGCTGGGAGCTGCCTGCTGCAGGAGGTCAGGAGGTCGGCGCCTGCTGGGGCGCCCTGAGCAGCACTGCCTGCACTAGGGTCAGGGGGAAGCGTCTGCCGGAGCGGGGTGGGGTGGTGGGGGGACTGCTGTGCCTGACTGTGTGAGACGACCACTTTTATTGAACACAAACTGCTTACTCAAAACCGCTCGTGGAACAACTCAGAGTGCAGAGCAAGGGTGAGAAACACCCACTGGCCCGCAGACTGCCTGATGCGCTCGCTCAGTGGAATCACTTTTCATTCCAGAAGGGAAGCCGCAGCTTCAGAGGCTGCCACACAGGAAGGTCAAGTCGCAGGGCCTGGCCTCCATGTGGTCAGTGCCGGTGCCAGCCGACTGGTGGGCCTGGAGCCTTGTCTGCCAGCGGCTCCCCTTGAAACCTCGACCATCCCTCACTTGGAGCTTGAGCAAGGGCCCACCCTCCACACCAGCTCCTGCCAGGGAACGCACGCACTGCCAGGACCACTCACAGGCGTGGTGAGACAGATGAGACCCGCTGCCTGGAACATCGAAACCACCCAGACAATATGATGGCTCTATTACCCAATAAAGCGAATTTTTACATTCAAAACTGGGGAAAGTGATTAATGAATAAGAACAATAGCTCTCTAGTCTACCTTGCTGAAAAAGGTCTCTGATTAGGTAGACATGCAGCCACAAAGAATTTCAGTTTGAATAAGATTGCATATATAACGTATACTCCATGTTCATTTATAACTAGAGGCCCGGTGCACGAAATTCGTGCACAGGGGTGGAAGGGGTGTGTCCCTTGGCCCAGCCTGCACCCTCTTCAATCTGGGACCCCACAAGGGATGTCCGACTGCCCATTTAGGCCCGATCCCAAACTGACAGTTGGACATCCCTCTCATAATCCAGGACTGCTGGCTTCCAACTGCTCGCCTGCCTGCCTGCCTGATTGCCCCTAACCGCTTCTGCCTGCCAGCCTGATCACTCCCTAACCACTCCCCTGCCAGCCCAACTGCCCCTAACTGCCCTCCCCTGCCAGCCTGGGTCCCCCCCAACTTTCCTCCCCTGCAGGCCTGGTTCCTCCCAACTGCCCTTCCCTGCTGGTCTTATCACCTACAACTGCCTTCCCTTGCCAGCCATCTTGTGTCCACATGAGGGTGGCCATCTTGTGTGGTGGAGTGACAGTCAATTTGCATATTACTTTCATTAGATAGGATCATTTGAAATGCATTTTTCAATGTGCTTTTATGCCAATGAAATAGGTCTCCAGTAAAAGTCTCCTACCGTAATGCACACAAAATCTGTGGTCTTTTTCTGCCCTGTTTGAAACATTCCACTGATGAGGAAAGTGATGATCCCTCTGCAACAAGATGCAAACATGGCCACTGGTCCAATACCCGTGTGCAAAAGCAGCCACCACGCAGCACCTAGGGGACCTCCCAGCTCAGAGGTCTGACGCGCCCCTCTGTCCTCGGCACTGCCCTCTTCACGGCGTTTTCCTGGGCATCCACATGGGCCGTCAGGGAGCTGGCAGGTTTCCCCGCACCCTCTCAGCGTGTCTCGACCACGAGACCTGAGTACCTGAGCTCAGGATGAGCGTGGGCCGGGAGCTGAGAAGCTGACCTGCTCAAGCTGACACGCAGTGGGGCAGGGAACTAGGGACCACACAGGTTTCTCACCCAGGGATCCCAAACTCCTGCAAATGTTACAAACTACCCTCTGCAAAAACTCCGGGTAAAAAATGTCAATGAGGAGGCTTCACAGGTATTAGAAGCTTCTGTGATTTTTTTTTACTCCCCAAAAGAGATAAGAAACTGGTGAGATAAAAATTAACAACTTACATAAAAAAAAAAAAAACTTGTACAGAAATGCAATGGAGAACAGGAGCAGAGGGGGCCTGAGAGCACAGGGAGCCGGCACCCCAGGTACCAGTTGCCTGTGGCCCACCTGCCGCCATAGCAACCCCTCCCAGGTAAGCACGCGCAGCGGCTTATTCGGTAACTTATCTCACCAGACAGTTTTGCTTTTAAACTCACTTCCATCTGCGCTGCTGAAGTGTGTTGTTTGAGGGCGAGACTATTTTGTCAAGCGGAAACGCTCGTGCCTAGCATGTGTGAGCACTCAGCACGGTCTCTTTCCAGGTATCACCCGTCATTTCTTTATGCGCCTGGATTCCCACCCGGAGCAGAGTCAAGCTGCCTTCCAAAACCACTCGCGCACACCCACAGCCCCGAAACGCCCCCGCCACGCTCGCTTCCTTGGTGTTCACTGCTAGTTCCCACAGAGAGAGAGGAAACGAGCCGAGAGAACTGCGTAGGTTCAAACCACAGCAAGCGCGGTGTCTCCTGGCACGCAAACAAGGGTTCTCTGTCCCAGGCTGTCCCAGAACCTCCCTTCACAAGGCCTCTGACCTGATTCTGAGGGCGGAGTCCGTCTCCCCGCCTTACCTAGTAAAGAATGCGCTCAGACGCAGCGCACCTGTAGATCCTGCTAGACCAAGCCGTCCACTAGCACGGCCAGTCAGACCCCATCCTGCCAGGGCAGTCCCCGCCTCTCCACTAGCAAGGCCAGAATCCCTGCAGGCCGGGCGGCCGTGGCTACGAAGAACATCAAATCCAGTCGTTCCCCCTTCACTGGCAACTCCAAGGGCTTACCATCTTGTAGAAGGGAAACGGACATTGAGATATGTGAGTGCTAATAGTACACATGCTAATGTTACGTATAAGTGACCTGACATTGAGATGGGGTGAGACCAGGACAGATAAGGAAGACCGGGTGTCAAGTTGAAGAAGTAGAGAGAGACAGCAGCCCAAAGCTGCCTGTTGTAGCGTGAAACCAACACGGGGAGAGCCGGGCCAGGGCAGGCCTGAGGAGGCTGCGTGCTCACGCAGGTGCCAGTCTCTCCTGGACACACCTGCACGTCCTCCTGTGGAAGGGAGTCCACGCGGTTCTCCACCACGGCCGCAGCTGCTCGAATGGCCCACGCAGGGTCTCCGTCTGTCAGAGTGAACAAGCACACCCTCCACCCAATTTCCATGCTGCCTCCTATTTTGACTGTCCACCTTCCTCCAAGTGTAAGTGCAACCAATGTAACCTCACCACCTCGCACAGCATCCTCAGAAAACTGGACCCGAAGCTGGACTGCCTTGGACCCTATCCTGGCTTGACCACTAAATTGTGAACTGGTTGTGCCTTGATTTTCGCATCTGTGAAGTGGGAAGAACGGTGCTGCCTTGCAGAGTGACGTGACCTTCGTAACAGAACAGTGCACAGCGCGGTCGCACTGGGAAGCTGACTCCACTCGCCTGTCCTCTCCTCCTCCCTCCCTGTCCAATCACAGCGCCCTGCTGCTGCCTCTCACAGGCCAGGGATGCTCCGCCCTCTCCGCGCATCTGCCCTCCCTAACTCCGAGCCCAGGACTACCACAGACCTTCCCAACTGGCTCCTTCTCGGGCTCCAGGCCAACAGCACTGGCTTCTGGAAGCTCCCCAGGCCCACCTCCAACCTCTGGGCTCACCGAGCACAGAACACAGCCCTTTTCCTGCCATGTCCTGGCCCCCTAGACTGAGCTCCGTAAGGGCAGGGCCTTCCACGCTGGTCACCCCTGCATCAGGCAGTGTCCAGCGAGGCCCTGGAACGAGGTGCCCACTCCAGTATTGAAGGAATGAATGAAAGGAGGATGGGCTCTAGGGGTCTTTAGTGAGACGTGATTACTTAGTTTTGAATGTTTGTTAATATCAACCTCTGCTTAAGAAACCATAGTAATGGGGACTCTTTCCCCTTCCCCATGTGGGAGTCTGTCCTTGTTCGTCAATAAATCTCCACCCTTGCTATAAAAAAGAAAAAAAGAAACCATAGTAATAATTAGGAAATATTAAAGAGAAAATCAACTTCTAATTCCATTTAAGAAGAGTCAGGCCTATATTTTTACTAAATGTCCAGCCAGTGGCTCGAAGACTGAGTGTGGACCTATGTACCAGGAGGTCACGGTTGGATTCCCGGTCAGGGCACATGCCCGGGTTGCAGACGCCAGCCCCAGTGTGGGGCGTGCAGGAGGCAGCTGATTGATGATTCTCTCTCATCGTTGACGTTTCTATCTCTCTCTCCCTCTGCCTTCCTCTCTGAAATCAATAAAGATTTTTTTTTTTAAAGAAGACTCAACTCTCAGTGTATTCAGCTCCACAAAAGTAGACCAATTTACGAGAGAGGCAGATTATGTACACATAATCCCTACCACTATTTTACACTCAAAGTAGGTCAGTAGAAAAACTAATTTATTTATATTAAATTTGAAATTCTACTGTTATAATGTATTATGCTAGTTAGCATTTGGGAAAGAGAGAACTAGCGAACAGAGCCATTAGAATAAAATACATGTTAAAGTAAATTCCAACCGATTCCATCAGGGGAGCTGGGGAGATCATTCTGGATTATCTGGGGGCGGGGAGGGGAGGGGCGCGCCCTAGGCCTCATGACAAGTGTCCTTACAAAAGAGGGAGAGGAGAGTTGAGGCAGAGAGAGGAGGCGGCCATATGACCACGAGGCAGAGACGGGAGGATGTGGCCGCCAGCCAGGGGATGCCAGCAGCAGAAGGAGCTCGAAGAGAGACAGGATCCTCCCTAGAGCCTCTGGGGAGTGAGGCTCACACACCTCGATTTTTACACCTGGCCTCCAAAACTGTGAGAAGATAAGTTTCCACTGTTTTAAGCCACTACATTGGAGCTGCTTTCTTATGGCAATCACAGGAACTTAATATAATTACTCACTTAAATCAGAGCTCCCTCAAATAGTAAAAAGGTGTGTTCTAATTGTCAGTGGATCTCAAATCAAGAGATACAGCCCTAGCTGGTTTGGCTCAGGGGATAGATTAGCCTGCAGACTGAGGGGTCCCAGGTCCGATTCCAGCCAAGAGCACAGGCCTGGGTTGTGGGCTCGATCCCCAGCAGGGGGCATGCAGGAGGCAGCCGATCAATGATTCTCTCTCATCATTGATGTCTATCTCTCTCTCCTTCTCCCTTCCTCTCTAAAATTAATAAAAAGAAATATATTTTATAAAAAGATACATAAAACTTTTAAAATCCCAAAGCAATAAATGATGAAGGTACCCAGTTGAGTTTCAGTATTAAGGAGTTTCTAGGAGAACCTAAAAAGATAAATCAGAAACAGCAATTTTAGCAATCGTGATTGGAATGTTTTCCTGTCCCAAAGATGCGTGCATGTGAAAATACAGTAGTGAAATTAGGAAGGAACAGAACCTGTCTGTCTAAAGTCCCGTGGACTGCGAAGTTCCACTGGGAGGTTTACCTGCCAAGCACACATCATGAACTCCATGGACCCACTTGTTTTCAGCTTTAAGAATTCCCCACGCTGCCTGGCCGGAGTGGCTCAGTGGTTGAGTGTCAACCATGAACCAAGAGGTCACCGGTTTATTCCCCAGTCAGGGCACATGCCCGATTGCACACCCAGTATGGGGTGTGCAGGAGGCAGCAGATAGATGTTTCTATCTCTCTATCCTTCTCATTTCCTTTCTCTAAGATAATCAATGAAAACTTATTTTAAAAAACAAGCAAAGAGCAAATTCCATGCATAAAAAAATACTGTCACAACTATTACAAAGCATTTATTTTTTATACTCATAATTTAAAAGCATTAAAATGCTATTTTTAAAGAATCTAATGAAAATACTTCTGTAATGTATATAATTTAATGAACTTCTTTTCATTCAAAAACTTAAAAGAGCTGAAACCGGTTTGGCTCAGTGGATAGAGCGTCGGTCTGCGGACTCAGAGGTCCCGGGTTCGATTCCGGTCAAGGGCATGTACCTTGGTTGCGGGCACATCCCCAGTAGGAGGTGTGCAGGAGGCTGCTGGTCGATGTTTCTCTCTCATCGACGTTTCTAACTCTCTATCCCTCTCCCTTCCTCTCTGTAAAAAATCAATAAAATATATTTTTAAAAAAACTTAAAAGAATGAGTTAACATTCTTTTATACAGAACAAACCAGAGGATCATCACTGGCCTTGCAATGAAAGCTGATGAACAATTCAAGAAAAAAAAAAAAAGTCCCTTAGCAAAACAAGCTGAAATTTTTAAAAAAGATTTTTTTATTGCTTTTTAGAGACAGAGGAAGAGAGAGAAACATCAATGTGAGAGGGAAACACTGATCAGCTGCCTCCTGGACACGCCCCCCTGGGCGATGAGCCTGCAATCTGGGCATGTGCCCTGGCCAGGAATCGAACTGGCAACCTTTCAGTGCATGGGACAATCTCCACCCAACTGAGCCGCACGGGCTGGAGCGCAAGCTAAAATTTTAATAGAAACTTTGCAATGACAAAGTCATGAGGAAAACTATTAGGTAAAAAATAAGGCGACAGAATGTCCATTCTCACATATCCTTTTCCTTTGCGTTTATATTTAAAAACAGCTATTTTCCCTCCATTGATTTAATCTTAAAAGAAACCATCAGAAATATTGGAAGATAGCCTTTTCTATCCAGGAACCCCAGATTCCAGGAAAAAAGACCCCTGCCCCCAAAAATATATCATGCTCTCTGTTATTAACCAACAAATAACTCCTTGCCAAAAAATAATGCATGGACAAGAAAACTCTCAGGCCTATATTTTTATTAAATGTCCATAACCTGCATTTCATGGCCAGTGGGCAGTGAGTTCTAGGATTCCTACAAAACTTCATCAAGGGACCCACATTTATAAAAGAATGTCTGGTGGCCATGAAGTATAATTCAAAATTTAAATTAAAAAAAAAACAAACACCATGTGCTAAGAACTCCAAAATAAATCGGAGGTCTATACTAAACAAGGCATGGGGTAAAATACTCAATTATCACTGTGAAATTTTACCATTGCTTTTTATTTTTACTTTTTTTTCAAGGCCATCAAAAATTTTGGTTGCCTCCCCCGCCCCCCCCCCCCGCCCAAAAAAATGGGAGAGAGATCACAATTGCGTTTTAAAAATAAGAAACTTGCTAAACAAAAAGTACTTCAATGTGCCCTGACCGGTTTGGCTCAGTGGATAGAGCATTGGCCTGCCGACTCAAGGGTCCCAGGTTCGATTCCGGTCAAGGGCATGTACCTTGGTTGCGGGCACATCCCTAGCAGGGCGTGTGCAGGAGGCAGCTGATCAATGTTTCTCTCTCATCGATGTTTCTGACTCTCTATCCCTCTCCCTTCCTCTCTGTAAAAAATCAATAAAATAAAAAAATAAAAAGTACTTCAATGTATATTGTACATTATATTGCATGGAACATATTCCATTCTTTGAACAAAAATAAAATAACCAGGTACAGGCAGAATTATTTTTCTAAAAGGTAACTGACTTTGCTCTGAGTCCAGGCCTGCTGTCATCTGATGTGAAATTCAATTCTTAAAAACCACATATTCAGGTAAATGTGAAGCGCACAGGGGCGCTTCAGTGAAAAGTTTACATCAGGCCCCCTTTAAAAGTCAACTATCAGGAACTAGTTTTCTGGAAGAGTGATCTTTCTCTCCTAGCAAACCAAGATGCTGGTTTAAATGGAGACCCTGGCTCCTCCTAATGCCCTTCCCCCCAAAAAACAACAACCACCTACAATGGGGGCAAACTCAAGTCCTCAGGGAATCCACAGCCGTTCAAACAGTCTAAACAGTAGCTTAGAGCCTCTGTTGGACACTGAGGCTCTCAATGGCAAAAAGTCAAAACCATCCCCTCCCCTCCCCTCCAGGCCAAACCAAGAAAAGAGGAAAACAAGGGAGTAACTGAATGTAAGTAATAACCAAGAATCAAACTCTTTTTGCAAATTGGGAGATAAAATAAAAACTCACAATTGTTACCTTTGTATGAGACTTCAAAGAACTAAATAAAGAGGCCCTTCTGCTTTTGTTTGTTGTACAAATTTAATCTACAAGCCCAATCTCTACAGAGAAAGCAACAAACAGAAAGAAAGTAACCAGACGGAAAAAAAGAGCAGCCACGCACTGGAGCCGAGACCAACGTTGGCAACACTCGGCGGGGGAGGCCGGGTCTGCGGGAACCGGGGTATCCATCCCCCGCCTTCCCCGCTGCGGCCCGAGGCACACAAAGTTGCGCCTCTGGTCCAAACAGTAGCAACCTGTTTCCCGGGAGTTTAAACAGCACCCCCTTCTCACACCAAACGCCCCAAACTCAGCCTATCGCCCCACTTCCACGTTCATCTGCACCCCCTTCGCGATGCACCGCGAGGGGTGGGGGACCAGGACGGGGGAGGGGGACGGCGGGTCCCAGCGGCGGCTCGGAGGGGCCACGGCTTTCCCCGGCCAAACCCCACAGTGAGACCCCGAAGTGAGACCCCGAACCTGCCCCGCCGCGGAGGGGAGCCCGCAGCACGTGCTCCGGGCCGAGCGGCCGGGCGGGAGTGACGCTCCCGCAGGCCCGGCGGGCAGCTCACCTGCACGCCCGTGTAGTTCTCGAAGAAGAAGAGCACCATGCTCTGGTAGACGCAGTAGAGCCGGTCGTCCACCGCCTGGTAGACGCGGGACGGCAGGCAGGCGGACAGCAGCCGCCAGGCGCCCCAGGCCAGCAGGTAGGTGGGCGCCGAGCCCAGCATCACGGCGGCCGGCAGCACGGAGCGCAGCGAGTACATGTGCAGCACCAGCGACAGCAGCATCGCGGCGGCTGAGGGCCGACTGCGCCGCGGCCCCTCCCGCCCGGCCGCCCGGCCGCCCCGCAGCCGCCGCCCGCGGCCAATCACCGGGCCGCACCCGGCCCCGCCGCCGCCCCCGCACCGCCCCGGGCCGCCCGCCGCACCGGAGACGCCCAGCCGCGTCCGCTCGGGCCTCCGCCCCCAGCCGCATGGGCTGCGCCGCCGCCGGAGGGCGGGCGGGCGGGAGGGCGGGTGCGGGGCGAGCGGACGCGGGCGCTGCGGGCTGGGAGCTCAGGCGCGCTCACCCCCCATGACCCGAGCCCGGCACGCTGCGCCCTGTCGGGGGCGGGGCTCCGCGTCTACAACAAGACTCCTGATTGGCTGCCCGTTTCCACAGTCCCGTCGGAGCGGGATGCCTCGGCAACAACACGACTTCCGATTGGCCAAGGGCGGCTGACGGTTGAGGTGCACCTGCCTGCGGGGGACCGCGGTCTCCGGCCTCTGCGCATGCTCCCGAGCCCCGCCGTGCTGAGGGCGGCGGAGGCGGCGGGCGTGCAGCGCGGCGTGAAGGTGGTGCCGGCCGGACCGTGGCCGCGGGTCGGCTCGAGGGGACGCCCGCCTCCAGCCGGCACGCTCCGTGGGCCCGGCGATGCGCCCCCCCCAGCCGCGCCCTGCTGGGAGCGGACAGGTTCGCACTGTACCTGGATGCGCGGCGGACGCCGCCCCAGGTGGGGGGATCGCGCACCGGCGTCCGCCGGGCCCTGGGGACGGACCCTGAGATGGGGTCGGAGGAGTCACCCCGGCCGAGAAGCGCTGTGGACGCCCAGGCCCCTCCAGGTGCCTCTCCCCCCGCCCCCGCAGGTGCACAGGGCCCTGCCGTCCCCTTCGCGCCCCCGGAGGGCTCAGAGTCAGGCCCTTCTTCTCTTGGCAGCAGGGAGGCCCGCGACGGTGCGGGCAGGCGGGGCAGCCCTTTTCCACGCGTCTCCCCACGCTGGTCACCAGACCGCTCCGTCCGCCTCGCTCCGCTTCCCCCGGGCCCGGCCCTCGGACGGTCTTGGCGTTTCATGAGGAGCCGCGTCGGGGGTGGGTGGTCCTTGAAGGGCGGACATCCTTGTGTGCCCTTCGGCCTGTGGGTGCGAAAGCGGGTCCGGAGGCGGCCCGGAGGCTCTGCCCGCGACTGCAGCGCTGCCGGGATGGTCGCCCTTCAGGAGAACGCCGGGGCTTTAAGTGAAACACCCTTTTCTTAGCGGAAGCCTGGGGGGTGGCTTTATGCCGGAGGCTTTTCCCTGGGAGGTGCTGATGGGGCAGGGAGGTGGCCGCGTCACCTGCACTGGATGGGAACAGGGTGGTAGATGGCGACTTTGGGGGCCACACCAGGTGCTGAGATCGCTCAGGGAGCCAGTATCTGCACAGCTGTGTCGCCAGCAGGAAGCGTCACACACACCAAGGGGTCATGGGTTCGATTCCCAGTCAAAGGCATGTGCAGGGGACAGCCAGTTTGTGACTCACATCATGTTTCTCCCCCCACCCCCTTCTCTGAAAAGCAATCCTGCCTGAGGAGTAAGGAAAAGGAAAACAGAAGAACGCCTCGCCAGCCCGCCTTCACGGTGTGACCGGAAAGGCTCTCCTGGTGGCACCGGGAGTTCCGGGGCGTTGGTGGGAAGGGGACTTCCTGGCACGGTGCACCACGTGGTAACACAATCTCCTCGGCCCTGGGACGACGACAGGTCCTCACGTTGACATTTGAGATGCAGCGGAGAGAGGAGTGAGCCCAGCTGGCGAAAGAGGTGAGAAGGGAGGGGAAGGGGGTCAGGTGAGGACAGCGGCAGCGTGTACCCAAAGGCAGTGTGTACCCAAGGAAGGCATGTACCTGAAGGCAGTGTGTACCCAGGGGAGGCGTGTACCTGAAGGCAGTGTGTACCCGAGGAAGGCGTGTACCTGAAGGCAGTGTGTACCCGGGGGAGGCGTGTACCTGAAGGCAGCGTGTACCTGAGAGAGGCGTGTACCTGAAGGCAGTGTGTACCCGAGGGAGGCGTGTACCTGAAGGCAGTGTGTACCCGAGGGAGGCATGTACCTGAAGGCAGCGTGTACCTGAGAGAGGCGTGTACTTGAAGGTGGCATGTACTTGAGGGCAGTGTGTACTTGGAAGGCCCCATGTGGGCACTGCAGTGGGCCACACAGCTCTGTTTTTTAATCTAGACGCCTCCTAAAAGAATGCTGTGTGCTTTCCACACACATTTTTAAGTTAACATCTAAAATTAAAAGGGGTAAGTTCTGATAAGTTGTACATGACATTTTCCAATAAAGTGGTGACAGATCTTTTAAATGGACCCCTTGGGTTCTAAATACCATGGTGATTTAGTACCCACAATCATCCATTAAAAAATACTCAAGATTTTTACCAATTAGAATTTTACATTGATTGCTTCTTTTTCCTTTTGGAAACATTTCATCCCATAGAATGAATCTCAATGGAGCATCCTTTTTCCTTCACAGTCTTTTGTTGACCAGACTCTTTCATCAAGGTTCTCACAGTGGGAATTTCTTCTGGATTGAGCTCTTTCTATTGTTAGCAACATGATTGAATCCATATATATCACAAAATCTGGTATGTGATGACTGTAAATAAAAGTTAAGTTTTCCTTGAAATGCCTGTCTTAATAGTGCCTTAATTAAAATAAATTGTCTAGTTGTCTCTTGGTATCCTCCGGGCGTCACACCTGACCTCCCGGATTCACACCTGTCCTCCGGGCGTCACACCTGTCCTCCGGGCGTCACACCTGTCCTCCGGGCGTCACACCTGTCCTCCGGGCGTCACACCTGTCCTCCCGGAATCACACCTGTCCTCCAGGCGTCACACCTGTCCTCCGGGCGTCACACCTGTCCTCCGGGCGTCACACCTGTCCTCCGGGCGTCACACCTGTCCTCCTGGTATCACACCTGTCCTCCGGGCATCACACCTGTCCTCCTGGTATCACACCTGTCCTCTGGGCGTCACACCTGTCCTCCGGGCTGTCACACCTGTCCTCCGGGCGTCACACCTGTCCTCCCGGTGTCACACCTGTCCTCCGGGCGTCACACCTGTCCTCCGGGCGTCACACCTGTCCTCCGGGCGTCACACCTGTCCTCCCGGTATCACACCTGTCCTCCCGGTATCACACCTGTCCTCCTGGTATCACACCTGTCCTCCCGGTATCACACCTGTCCTCCCGGTATCACACCTGTCCTCCGGGCGTCACACCTGTCCTCCCGGTATCACACCTGTCCTCCCGGTATCACACCTGTCCTCCTGGTATCACACCTGTCCTCCCGGTATCACACCTGTCCTCCCGGTATCACACCTGTCCTCCCGGTATCACACCTGTCCTCCTGGTATCACACCTGTCCTCCCGGTATCACACCTGTCCTCCGGGCGTCACACCTGACCTCCGGGCGTCACACCTGTCCTCCCGGTGTCACACCTGTCCTCCCGGTATCACACCTGTCCTCCCGGTATCACACCTGTCCTCCCGGTATCACACCTGTCCTCCGGGCGTCACACCTGTCCTCCAGGTTGTCACACCTGTCCTCCGGGCGTCACACCTGTCCTCCGGGCGTCACACCTGTCCTCCGGGCGTCACACCTGTCCTCCGGGCGTCACACCTGTCCTCCCGGGGTCACACCTGTCCTCCGGGCGTCACACCTGTCCTCCCGGTATCACACCTGTCCTCCCGGTATCACACCTGTCCTCCCGGATTCACACCTGTCCTCCCGGTATCACACCTGTCCTCCCGGTATCACACCTGTCCTCCCGGTATCACACCTGTCCTCCCGGTATCACACCTGTCCTCCCGGTATCACACCTGTCCTCCCGGATTCACACCTGTCCTCCCGGTATCACACCTGTCCTCCGGTCGTCACACCTGACCTCCCGGTATCACACCTGTCCTCCCGGTATCACACCTGACCTCCCGGATTCACACCTGTCCTCCCGGTATCACACCTGTCCTCCCGGGGTCACACCTGTCCTCCGGGCGTCACACCTGTCCTCCCGGTATCACACCTGTCCTCCCGGTATCACACCTGTCCTCCCGGGGTCACACCTGTCCTCCGGGCGTCACACCTGTCCTCCGGGCGTCACACCTGTCCTCCGGGCGTCACACCTGTCCTCCCGGCGTCACACCTGTCCTCCCGGCGTCACACCTGACCTCCGGGCGTCACACCTGTCCTCCCGGTATCACACCTGTCCTCCCGGTATCACACCTGTCCTCCGGGCGTCACACCTGTCCTCCGGGCGTCACACCTGTCCTCCGGGCGTCACACCTGTCCTCCCGGTATCACACCTGTCCTCCCGGCGTCACACCTGTCCTCCGGGCGTCACACCTGTCCTCCGGGCGTCACACCTGTCCTCCGGGCGTCACACCTGTCCTCCGGGCGTCACACCTGTCCTCCCGGTATCACACCTGTCCTCCCGGGGTCACACCTGTCCTCCGGGCGTCACACCTGTCCTCCGGGCGTCACACCTGACCTCCGGATTGTCACACCTGTCCTCCAGATTGTCACACCTGTCCTCCGGGCGTCACACCTGTCCTCCCGGCGTCACACCTGTCCTCCGGGTGTCACACCTGTCCTCCGGGCGTCACACCTGTCCTCCGGGCGTCACACCTGTCCTCCCGGTATCACACCTGTCCTCCCGGTATCACACCTGTCCTCCGGGCGTCACACCTGTCCTCCGGGCGTCACACCTGTCCTCCTGGTGTCACACCTGTCCTCCGGGCGTCACACCTGTCCTCCGGGCGTCACACCTGTCCTCCTGGTATCACACCTGTCCTCCGGGCATCACACCTGTCCTCCTGGTATCACACCTGTCCTCCCGGGGTCACACCTGTCCTCCGGGGGTCACACCTGTCCTCCCGGGGTCACACCTGTCCTCCCGGTATCACACCTGTCCTCCTGGGGTCACACCTGTCCTCCTGGGGTCACACCTGTCCTCCGGGCGTCACACCTGTCCTCCTGGGGTCACACCTGTCCTCCGGGCGTCACACCTGTCCTCCTGGGGTCACACCTGTCCTCCCGGGGTCACACCTGTCCTCCGGGTATCACACCTGTCCTCCGGGCATCACACCTGTCCTCCCGGTATCACACCTGTCCTCCTGGTATCACACCTGTCCTCCCGGCGTCACACCTGTCCTCCCGGCGTCACACCTGTCCTCCGGGCGTCACACCTGTCCTTCGGATTGTCACACCTGACTTCCCGGTATCACACCTGTCCTTCGGATTGTCACACCTGCCCTCCCGGTATCACACCTGTCCTCCTGGTATCACACCTGTCCTCAGTGCAGTGTGATGTAGTATGACTTGGGAGGGGCCCAGTGGGAGGGGTCATTGACAAATGCAACGTGGGTCCAGACCCAGGAGTCTCCCAGGCAGATCAGTTGTAGGAAAATTAAGCATTTGAAAATCGGGTCCCTTAAAACTCCTTGTGGCCACCCTGTTACTTATTTCCAGGGGTCCCTGTGGCCGTTTGAAGATTCTGGCAGAGAAAGGAAGGGGTGGAGATGATGGGAGCCGAGTTGGGAAGGAAATGGCCGAGAACCAGAGGACAGCTGGGTCTCATGGGACATGCAAGCGGCTTTGGACAAGATCTAAGGTCCTGGGAGCTACTAGAAGGAGAGCAGAGGGGGAGCGCGGGGCTGGTGCCTGGACTGACCGGGGCGGGTGCGTTTCTCATGCCCAGCCGTGGGGGGCAGCAGGCAGTCTTGACTAGAGCAGGCAGGTGGCCGGATCCGTCAGCCTCCCTGCGTCAGCCAGAGCAGCAGATGGGGACGTAAACACGTGAGCACAGGGAGACGCGGAGTAGCATCCGGAAGAGGCAGGTAGAGCCACACCTGTCCTCGCTCTCCAGACACCAGGTGGGAACACACAGGTGCTGGTGACACACGCTCCGCCAAACGCTCCTGAAAACAGTCTATTTCCGCTCGCAGATCTCCAGAAACCACTGCTGCCAGTGTCTCTGAGGGAGGAAGCAGGGCCAGCGGAGGGTCAGCTGCACTTCCGAATTGTTCGAGGTTTTACAAGGAAGCACTGCCGCAGCCAAGGCAGCCCCTGCCTGTGTGTCCCGCCACGCGGCCCTGCCCACTGTCCCGAGGTGAAGGCAGAGCAGGGGCGCAGCCTCTGGGTGGGGAGCTGGACTGACCGACACGAACTCAAGTGGACCAAGAAGGACTTTCCGAGGCACTGCTACAGGTGTGGCCCCGGAGCAAAGACCCGGCGATGGAGGAGGAGGGAGGCCAGGAGGGGTGCCCACAGGGAGCGGGGGCAGATCTGTGGGCCTGGAACCCAGGCGCTGGGGGAGCGGGAGCCTTAAGGAGAAGAGCACGCGTTTACCCACACGATCACATCTGAACGCGGCTATTAGTTTAGAATGAGAAAAACATCTAAAAAAGTAAGACTTTAAAAGCTGACATGTCCAGCCCTGACCAGTTTGGCTCAGTGGACAGAGCGTCAGCCTGCGGACTCAAGGGTCCCAGGTTCGATTCCGGTCAGGGGCATGTACCTTGGTTGCGGGCACATCCCCAGTGGGAGGTGTGCAGGAGGCAGCTGATTGATGTTTCTCTCTCATTGATGTTTCTAGCTCTCTCTCCCTCTCCCTCTCTATAAAAAAATCAATAAAATATATTTAAAAAAATAAAAGGCTGACATGTCCAGAAAAATGACTACTGTGTAGCTGCAATAGCGTATACCTTTCTTAGGCTGTGAAACCACCAATGTTCTCTCTAGTCTGGCGTGGTGAGTGGGCATTTGTTTTCACCGCTGGTCGTTCGGGTGTGTGAAATAGCCGCATGCCATGACTAACACATACCGATGAAAGTCAGCGATCTTCTCCTGCAGTGTAAGTGTGCTTGTCTCCCTGGCAGATAAAACAGACTGTATGGTGAGCACGCCGATGTCTGCACCTCACTTCGGTGTTCTGGTAGTTCATCCAGTAGGACGGCGGCACATTGAAAGACTTGGTGTCAAGTTAACGTACTGATTTATAGACAACGTGCAGGTTCAGGCCACGAGGCTGTGAGAGTTTCCCAGCTTCCTCATGAGTGGGTCTCTGTCTCTGACTGGTGTCACCAGCGCTCACCCCCTCGTCACTCCCCATTACCTATCCTTACGTCTGTAACCCAGTGACACTCAGAAACGGTGACAGTACCTACTATTCCGTGTTCATGGCCTTTCATGCTTTAAAACAAATGTTGAAAAGTATTGAAATTATTTCCCACAGTGTTTTCTAATGAATGGCTTCGCGTTTTCTGAAGTGAGACTGCTGGGGTCGGCCCTGCCTTCTCTAATCTGCTCGTCTGATCCACGGCCTGTGACGCTCACCTTTTTCTGCTGAGAGGTGCATCCTTTGGGAGCCGTCCTCCCCGCTTCCCGCATTTCTGTAAAGAAAACACCAGCGTGGCAGCCAGACCGTCCGGATGAGCTGCAGCCTCGGCGCCTGAGCATCCGTCAGCGCTCTGTCCACTGGGGGACCCGAGGGGTCCCCCTCGCCATCTGCCAAGGGTGTCGGCAGCATCCTGTGCATCGTCACTCCCTCCCTGGGCACCCATGACCCCGCACAGGTGTCACTCGCCTGGACCTGTGGCCTGATTGTCACCCGGCTCCTGTGTCTCTGATGCCTCACTGGGTGCCTCCACCTCCCACGCCCCCTCCGAGGTGTTCAGAGGGAGGACAAGCTCCCCTCGCCGTCTGCTTCCTACCCCACCCTCTAGTGCAGTTTCTCTTTTCTTTTTAACATGTTTTTATTGATGTCAGAGAGGAAGGGAGAGGGAGGGAGGGAGGGGGAGGGAGGGAGGGAGGGAACGAGGGAGGGAGGGAGAGAGGGAGGGAGGGAGGGAGAGAGGGAGAGAAGCATCAGTGATGAGAGAGAATCACTGATCCGGCTGCCTCCTGCACACCCGATACGGGGGATTGAGCCTGCAACCTGGGCATGTGCCCTGACCGGGAATTGAACTGTGACCTCCTGGTTCAGAGGTCGATGCTCAACCACTGAGCTATGCCGGCTGGGCTAGTACAGCTTTTCTTATCAAAACTTAAAGTCCAGATTTTTTAAAAAAATGATTGTTTTTTCTCTTTTGGAGATCCATGCCAATTCTATTGTTTACTGAATCGTATATCACTCTTAGATTTGTCCTCTCTGCCAAGAGCTGTATTTATTAGTTAATATTACTCTGCCAAACCGTTCCTCTTAAATCTTTCAGAGCCCTGGTGTGTCCACAGGGTTTTCACCATTAATCTCATGTTTTCAGCAAAAGATGTATTATTCTCACCACACTCTCACGTTCAGACTCCCTACGCATATTTTAGGTTAAATCCTTTTTTTCTCAGTATTTTCTCATTCATCCTTCTTTGCCCAGTATCATCTAGTTTAGCAAGTATTTGACCTTACCATGCCCCACCGGGACCACACCAGGCCCCACTGGGAAGGGAGACAGGTCTTCCCCGCGGGAGCTTGCGGGCCAAGGAGGAGACTGGTCAGACCGACTTTCTAGTTCACTCCACACTGTTGCGCCCTCTCTCTCACGGGTTAGCGTTTCTAAAGAGACACAGAAGGAGCCCCCGAAGATTAAACAGTAAGTGATGGCAAGCCTGAGGGGAGGGAGACAAAGCGTGGAAATGGCCAGCACAGCCAGTGTCCACGCGTGTTTCCTTCTCCTGACTCACCCGGGGCCCGGCCACCTGACAGGACACACGTGTTGCGGAGGGAAGCCTCCGAGAGGGCGGCAGGAGCCCTGAAGCAGAGTGACAGCTCGGAGGTGAGACTGCGGGGCTGTGACCGGCCTCGGAAAGCCGGGGTCCTATTAGCACCACAGCAGGTTTTAGGGGAGGACAATGAACACAAATAAAAACAAAATACACCCAGAAGACATGACGAACTCTGTCCCTTATGACAGAGCATCAGAACCCATGAAGGAACGCTGACAGGATTACACCCAACACTGAGCCGATAATGAAGCGAGAGTGCGAGACACCAGCTCAGCACGCATTTCTGTACACCAGCCAGGACGCCCAACGTGGACATTTAAACAGTTTCATTGATGAGTTAAAAAAATAAACAGCCCAGCTGGTGTGGCTCAGTGGTTGAGCCTTGACCTATGAACCAGGAAGTCGTGGTTCGATTCCCAGTCAAGGGCACATGCCCAGGTTGCAGGTTCGATCTCCAGTGTGGGGCATCAGGAGGCAGCCAATCAATGATTTTCTCTCATCACTGATGTTTCTATCTCTCACTCCTTCTCTCTTCCTCTCTGGAATCAATAAAAATATATTAAAACAAACAAACAAACAACAACAACAAAAATCTTAGGAATGAAATTAGCCAAGGAGACAAAAGACTTGCACATTGAAAACTACAAAAAAGTCACTGCCAGAAATTAAAGAAACTTGGGGAGAGAGCCCACGCTCATGGTTTGGAAGACTTACTATTGCTAACACCCAAGCGACCTACAGATGGAGTGCAATTCCTCTCCATATACAATGGGTTGTTTTGTCTGTTATTTTTGTTTTACAGAAATAGAAAAGTCCATCCTAAAATCCACATGGAATCTGAAGGGACCCTGAATAACCAAATAACCTTGAAGAAGAACAGAGCTGGAGGACGCACATTTCCTGGCTGCAAAGCTACAGTAACGAAGAGTGGCTGGGCGTAAGGACAGACGCACGGACCAACGGCACGGACAGACAGCCCAGGAGCAAACTGCGGTGTCTGGTCGGCCGTCTTTTCCCCAGGGGGAAAGGCCAGGAAAACTGGGTACTCACCAGCAAAAGAATGACACCCAGCCCTTCTCTGACACAACAGAGAACAATTAAGGCAAAATGGTTCAAACACCTACACTTCGGAGCTAAAATGATAAAACTCTTAGAGGAAAACCGAGGGGGAAGTTGTCACGACATTGGAGTTGGCAGTGACCCCAAATGCACAGGCCACACAAGAAAAACCACACACTGGACTTCATCCCAATGTGAAGCTTCCGTGCAACACGGATACTACCGAGGGGGGAGGGGAAGCCAGCATCGGAGAAGACACTTGCAAGTTATGTATCTGATCAAGGATTGATATCCAGGACATATGGAGCCCCTACAGCTCAGCAAAATAAACCAACCCAATCCAAAAATGGGCAAGAGACTCAACTGGACATTTCTCCAAAGAAGACATACAAATGGCCAAAGAGCTCCTGAGAAGATGCTAAACATCACCTATCGTTAGGGAAATGCAAATCAAAGCCACAATGACGAACCGCCCAAGACCCAGCAGGGTGACTGTTAAAAACAACAGGAAGGAACCAGAGGTGGGGAGGCCGTGGAGACATCAGAAGTCCGTGTGGCCATGGGGAAGGTGAATGTGCAGTCGCTGTGGCAGACAGCTTGGTGGCTCCTCAGAGACGGAAATGGAATCACCATGTGTTTTAAAGATTTGAAAGCAGGAAATCACACCAATACTTGTCCACCGATGCCCACAGCAGCACCGTTCACAATAGCCTAGAAACGTCTGGTGGCAGCAGCCCAGGCGCCGTGAACAGGCGAAGAGATTCCTTAACAAGGAGCATGTGCATGCACGGAAAGAGTGTGCCTCCTGAAGAGCGAGCATTTGCTACAAAACTCGATGGGCCTGGAAAACAGTACGGGAAGTGAAATTAGCCAGACACAAAATGACAGACATTTCATGATTCCATGCATGTGAGGCACCCAGAATAGGCCATTCTGTAGAGAGAAAGTGGGGCAGAGGTCACGGGGACTGTGGGGAGGGAAGGGGCTTGCTGGCTGTGGGGTTCTGCCTGGGATAACAGCAGAGTTCTGGAAGCGGGTGGGGGGTGAGGGCTGGATAACACTGGGAACGCACTTACTGCTGCTGAATTGCATACCTGCCAGTGTGTAAACAATACATTTTATGATGCGTGTACTTTGCCACATGAAGCATTAAAAGCTGTAAACAATCTGATAGAATTTAAGAGATAAATCAGCAATTACGCTTCAAGACCTCAAGACCATTCTTGGTAATTGATAGGACAAATAGAGCAAAAATCAGCAAGGATGTATGAGAACTGAAAAACATCATCAATCAGCTCAAGCTAACTGAGACTTACAGACTACTTGGTCAAAAACAGTAGAACATACGTTATTTTCAAGTGCCCAGGAACAATCACCAAAATAGACCCTTTTCTGGACCATGTAACATATCCTAATAAATTTAAAAGCATAAATAAAAATGATTTCAGGCATTTCCACTGACCATAATAAATTAAATTAGAAAAGCAATAACACCAAAATATCTGAAAAAAATCTGCAAATATGTACTTTTTAAAAATATGTTTTTATTGATTTCAGAGAGGAAGGGAGAGGGAGAGAGAGATAGAAACATCAATGATGAGAATCATCGATCGGCTGCCTCCTGCACGCCCCCTCCCAGGATGGAGCCTGTAACCCGGGGATGTGCCATGACCAGGAGTTGAACCATGACCTCGTGGTTCATAGGTCGATGCTCAGCCACTGAGCCACACTGGCCAGCACAATGTGCTTCTAAATAGCCAATGGGGCCAAGAGGACATTTCTAGGATGATTATAAACGTTTGAACTGGATAAAAATGAAAATGCAATGTAGCAGATTTGTGGACTGGAAAAGCAACTGGAAAAAGAAGAGTGAATTAAACCCGAAGCAGGACGAACAGAAAGGAAAGAGCAGATGTCAATAAAACTGACATCAGAGGAATTTGAACCCAAACCAGTTATCTGAAAAGAAAAATATGATTAATAAACTAACCGGGCTGACCAAGAAAAACGTGAGAGAACACACAAATTGCCAGTATTGAAAATGAATGCATGAACCCCAATGCTGATCCCACAAACAGCAAAAGGACAAGACAGCACTGTGAACCACTCCGTCCTCGTAAAGGTAACAATTAGATTATGCGGACCAATTATTTCAAAGACACAAGCTACCAAATCTTGCTCAAGTGAGAATAGGAACTAAATAGTTCTGTTTTTATTAAAGAAACTGGGCTCTCTCCCTCTCCCTTCCTCTCTGAAATCAATTGTATATATGTGTTACATATATGTATATGTATTTATATGTATGTATGCATGTATGTATGTGACAAAACCCAGAGAGTGTACACCACCAAGAGTGAACCCTAAGAAAAACTATGGACTTTAGTTAATAAGAATGTGTTAATATTGGCTCATCAATTGTAACAAATGTACACTAATGTAAGATGTTAAAAACAGGGAAATGGGTGGTTGGTGAGGGAAATATATGAAAACCGTATCTTTTGTTCAATATTTTCTGTAGATCTAAAACTGCTAAAATTGTCTATTAATTTTTATAAATATCTAATTTAAAAATGTTTTATAGCCTCATATTCCTTTTTTTTTTTCTTAACCAAAGTATAAAACAGGGACTTGCGTTTTACTCACATTACCTGTTCTCATCGCTGTTCCTTCTTTGCTTAATGTCCTTGCCATTTCCTGGCCTAATTTTCCTTTTTCTGGCCAAAAATAACCGCCAGCAGAGGACGCTAGAAGGCAGGCGTCCCTCTGCTCCGCTGGCTTAGCTCTAACTGCCCGCTGCCCCTCGGGCACGTGGGGATGAGCTCCCTGCTCGGAGCTTGAGGAGACCCGAGGGTCTGTCTGCAGGGCGGCCGCGAATGTCTGAAGAAAGAAGATGCGCTGTCTGGACACCGGGAGGGAACTCCCAACTTTCCTGGATGTTCGTGTAAGGCAAGTTGAAAGGTGTTGGTTTGCTTTTTCATTTTGTAGACACCAGAGTTCCCCATGTAGCTAAGTTCTCAAGAAAATTAGAACACATTTCACTTAACCACTGTTAGTGAGGGATCCAGGTTTTGGCTTAATTTGCTGTTGCTCTTCAAAGAAAACTCGCAGTAATGACAGCAAATAAATGAAGATATTAAAAGCTTCGTTTAAGAGTACCTTTCTCAGAGCCGTCTAATTAACCTGTAAAATCATTTCACATTCAGGTCTTTACTGAGGAACCGGTTCATTAAGAGTTTCGTTCAACTGGCCCATAAAATTCTGAATGTGACTGCCCTGTCTCCAGAGGTTATCCAAGCAAGGACGTGGGATGATCCCGCAGAGCATGACATGGGAAAATGCTTCAACTATTTATAGCAGCTCTCCGCTCTGGAAATCCCAGGCCTCTCGGTCTATTTATAGACATTCTTCGGGTTAAAAGGGTGAACGCAGAAATCTTGAAAATGCTGCCTCTTATCCGGCGTGGAGGGAGACGGGTCAGCTGTCTCCCGGGGTTTGGTCACCAGACCTTCGGAGAGTCGTTCTGGAAACGACAATACACGCATCTTTGTTGAGGGAACAACGGGCTTCGTCCTGGCGAGCCGTTTCCCGATTCAGCGATGCTGACTGCAAACTGAATGTTGTCCCCGCACATGTGGGGAGGCGGGTGGGGTGACAAACATTTGCACGGGGCTCACGGAGACTCTCCGACGCTGGTCCATTAAGCTGGATAAAATGACCACGTTCTCCATTCCTCCGAGGAAGACCGCTTCTGAGAATTCCCGTCCTCAGGCCGCCTCCTCCCGCCGTGACATGGGGCACAGGCTCGCGAGGGCAGCACAGACTGCGGGACCTGCTGGCGCCGGGAGCCTGACTGGCCGCTTCTCAGTGTGTTCTGGGGGGAGAGAAAAGTCAGGGTTCCCGCAGTTGAACGTCCTGAGAGCTGGCCTGCCCTGGGCCGGGGGCTGTGGGGAGCGGCCCGCTCCTTCAGAATGGAATCGGTTGGCTCAAGGGCTGAGAGTGAACGTCCATGACTCCCCCTGTGGAGGACGGTGTGGAGTTTCCTCAAAAAATCAAAAATGGAACTCCCACTTGACCCAGTAACCCCACTTCTAGGAATACATCCCAAGACACCAGAAACACCCATCAGAAAGGACATATGCACCCCTATGTTCACAGCAGCACAACTTACAAGAGCTAAGATATGGAAACAGCCAAGTGCCCATCAGGAGACGAGGGGATAAAAAGCTGTGGTCCCTTTACACCATGGAACACTGTGCAGCTGTAAAAAAGCAGGATCTCTTACCCTCTGAGACTGCATGGAGGGACCTGGAGAGCATCGTGCTCAGTGAAATAAGTCAGAGAAAGACAAGCATCACATGATCTCACTCATGTGTGGAATCTAATGAACAGAATAACCTGATGAAAGGAGTGGACCCAGAGACATGGACCACGCCTTTATCATACAGATGGCCACGCCTTTATCATACAGATGACCACACCTTTTATTACACAGATGACCACGCCTTTATCATACACATGACCACACCTTGATCATACAAATGCACCACACCGTTATCATACAGATGACCACACCTTTTATCACACAGATGACCACGCCTTTATCATACACATGACCACACCTTGATCATACAAATGCACCACACCTTTATCATACAGATGACCACACCTTTTATCACACAGATGACCACACCTTTTATCACACAGATGACCATGCCTTTATCAGATGACCACACCTTTATTATACAGATGACCATGCCTTCATCATACAGATGACCACGCCTTTATCATACAGATGACCACACCTTCGTCATACAGATGACCATGCCTTTATCATACAGATGACCACGCCTTCATCATACAGATGACCACACCTTGGTCATACAGATGACCACGCCTTTATCAGATGACCACACCTTTATTATACAGATGACCACGCCTTTATCATACAGATGGCCACGCCTTTATCATACAAATGCACCACACCGTTATCATACAGATGGCCACGCCTTTATCATACAGATGACCACACCTTTTATTACACAGATGACCACGCCTTTATCATACACATGACCACACCTTGATCATACAAATGCACCACACCGTTATCATACAGATGACCACACCTTTTATCACACAGATGACGCCTTTTATCACACAGATGACCATGCCTTTATCAGATGACCACACCTTTATTATACAGATGACCACGCCTTCATCATACAGATGACCACACCTTCGTCATACAGATGACCATGCCTTTATCATACAGATGACCACGCCTTCATCATACAGATGACCACGCCTTGATCATACAGATGACCACACCTTCATCATACAGATGACCACACCTTTATCACACAGATGACCATGCCTTCATCATACAGATGACCACGCCTTTATCATACAGATGACCACGCCTTTATCATACAGATGACCACACCTTCGTCATACAGATGACCACGCCTTCATCATACAGATGACCACGCCTTCATCATACAGATGACCACACCTTTATCACACAGATGACCACGCCTTCATCATACAGATGACCACACCTTCGTCATACAGATGACCACGCCTTTATCATACAGATGACCATGCCTTCATCATACAGATGACCACGCCTTGGTCATACAGATGACCACGCCTTTATCAGATGACCACGCCTTGATCATACAGATGACCACGCCT
This sequence comes from Eptesicus fuscus, assembly GCF_027574615.1. Lineage (NCBI taxonomy): Eukaryota > Metazoa > Chordata > Mammalia > Chiroptera > Vespertilionidae > Eptesicus > Eptesicus fuscus. The sequence goes on along the minus strand of NC_072480.1, from coordinate 104,465,958 downwards.
TCATCATACAGATGACCACGCCTTGATCATACAGATGACCACACTTTCATCATACAGATGACTGCACCTTTATCCATTCTGCTACCAGTGGGGGCTCACAGCGGCTGCCGTCTCACTCCCACCAGCAGTGAGGAGGCCGCCCAGTCCCCGCACCCTGGCCAGCCGTGCTGCTTGTTGATGTGTCATGGCAGCCACTCTGACAGGTGTGAGGCGACAGCTCACTGGGGTTTGATTCGCTCCCTCCAGTGCTGAGTGACATTGAGCATCTTTGTGTACGTCTGATGGCTGTCTGTCTGTCTTCCTTGGAGAAATGTCCCTTCATGTCCTCTGCCCACTTTCGATTGGATTATTTCTTGCTCTGGAGTTGTATGAGCTCCTCATGCATTCTGGATTCCAACCCCTTCTTACATGCATCATCCGGGGAATATCCCGCCCCACTCAGTAGCTCGCCTTCTGGTTTTGTTGATGGTTTTCTTCTCTGTGCAGAAGCAAAGACAAACACCATATGGTCCGGCTGATATGTGGAATCCACAAAAAAGCAAAACAAATAAACAAAACCAGACATAGAAACAGATTAAACGGATGGCTGCCAGCGGGGAGGGGCGTGGGGACCCGGCCGGCGTGGCTCGGTGGTTGAGCATTGACCTATGAACCAGGAGGCCAGGGTTCCATTCCCTGTCAGGGCGCATGATTCTCTCTCATCATTGATGTGTCTGTCTCTCTCTCTCCCTCTCTGAAGTCAGTAAAAATGTATTAAACAAAGAAAAGGTGAAGGGGACCAGAGTCAACAGCATTGCCGTAGGTTGGCAGGGTGACAGGTGAGTCCTAGAATGGAGGGGTGGCCACAGGGTAAGGTAAAGAGGCGGAACCGCCATATTGTACACCTGAAGCTAACATGACCTGTGTACCGGCTCTACTCAAAGGAAAACATGAATTTAAGGAAAAGAAAAGTGGGGGAGTCCCCCAGCACAGGCCACGCTGGGCGGCCGCTCCCCGTCCTGTCACGCGGGGTGCACACGTGGGCCAGTGAGTCACACTGTGGTCCGTCTCCGTTCATCCCGAACGCACTTCCACGTCACGTGTCCCGAACAGAAGACACCAGGAGGAACGCTTACAAGTGCGCACGGCCCCGTGACCTTCCGGGCGGGGAGAGTGATCTCCTCCAATGGCGGGTCAGCGCCAGGGCAGAGACTCACTGCGTGAGAACCACGACACAAACATAAGGGGGCCCAGCTGGCGTGGCTCAGTGGATAGAGCTTCGTCCTGTGGACTGAAGGGTCCCGGGTTCGATTCTCGTCAAGGGAATGTGCCCGGGTTGCGGGCTCCATCCCCAGTGAGGGGCGTGCAGGAGGCAGCCGACCAATGATTCTCTCTCCCTTCCTCTGAAATCAATAAAAAATATTTTAAAAATTAAAAAAAGAAAACAGTAGTAGCTCATGGATGGGATGGAGAGGAGGGAGGCTTTAAAGAGAAACACAAGGGACCCCGCATTTCTCTCCTTCCCGCCCTGACTTTGGTCCCACGGGTCCCCCAACAAACCACGCCTCCCCCCGGGTGGGCTTTCCACGGCAGCATCTTCCAAGCGTTCCCGTTGACCCCTGACCCCGGGCCAGGGGTCCCGGTCGTCATGGTGCTCACGTCTGTGCACACTCCTCCGTGGGCTCGGGGGGGAAGCGGCTGTTTTGGGGCCAACAAGGTGCCAGCGTGGACGGGACGCGACCTCTGAGCCCGCCCGGTGGGAGGCGCTGCGTGGCGCAGGCAGCAGCGCGGGGCAGGCGGAGCGGCTGAGGCCCGAGGGGCTGCACGTGGCCAGCACGAGAGCGAGGGGACACCCACCTGCTTCTCGGGGACTCGGCAGGGGGTCCTCGCGGAGCCCCGTGGGGAGTCAGCGCAGGCCGTTGCTTGGTGGGCTCTGCTGGGGCAAACGTGAGGGTCGGGAGAGCCCCGAGCCGGTGGGGAGACCGAGGCCCGCGTGGCAGACAGCACAGCACGCGCCTTCACCCGCGGGCTGCGGGGAGGGCCGGTGGTCCTGCAGCGTGCGGCCCACGGCTGACCGTGTCTGTGCTACGCGCACTGCCCGGCGCGTCCTTCCCCGAGCGCGGGACCCCTCGCCTCCCTGTTGGACATTTTGTGTTTCAATCGCAGCTGACAGTCAGTATCACTTTTCATCAGTCCGTGTTCAGCACAGCGTTGGACAATGACATGACTGAGGAAGCGGTTCTGCGAAAATGCACCCCACACGGTTATTCCAAGGTTCTGGCTGCGTTCCCCGCTGCACTTGACATCCCGCGACTGTTCTGTCGCTGCCCATCGTACTTCTCAAGCCCCTGTCCCCGCCCCGCGGCCTCCTCTGGCAGCCAGTTGTCCTTCGCGGCTCTGAGTCCGTCCTGTCTTAAAGGAAGGATCCCTCCGTCCACTGAGCACCCCTAATCGAAATGAGAGTCACCAGGGCCTGTTGGTCCCACTTCACAGGCCTGCGGCCTCTGCCTCCCCTCCGTCCTCGCTGTCCCTGCCGCTCGACCTTCAGAACCTTCCAGCATCCTCTGCCTCCAGGCTCGCCCACCCAAGCCTCCTCCACACTCCCATCAGACGACCTTCCCCCCACACGCATCGGATCACATGGCTTCCTGCTCAGAAACTTCTAAGTGAAGAGGAGTCGGGCTGGCGTGGAACCTCTGCCTCCCATCCCCTGTCCGGGCCGTTCCCGGCTCCGAGCCCCGCTGCCCGCCCCTGGCCCGCCTCGCGGTGCAGGGATGGTGAACCGACGCTCCCCGGGTGCGTCCCTGCTGCTTCCTGGGTGCGGCCGCGCCCATCTTCCCGGCCAGAGGCTCGGACGTGGCTCTTTTCTTTCCTTAATGTTTTTATTGAGTTTAGAGAGAGAGGAAGGGAAGGATAGAAACACACCGGCTGCCCCCAGCCCCCCAGCCCCAGCCCCAGGCCCAGCAGGGCTCACGGAGCCGAGAGTCTGTGGGAGCACCTCCGGGTGAGCGTGCTGTGACCAGGACAGGAAAACAGAAATCCTTCTGGAAGATTTCCAGACCGAGGTCTGAGCTCAGAAAGGGTTTGGTGAGCCGCGCTCACGGGGAATTCGGGGAACGCGACGTGTTGGTCTGCCTCCCAGCGGCGGATGGATTAGACCTGACGGGTCTCAGTGTCGCGGCCCTTTCGGGCTGGCGGAGGCTCCACTGAGAGCCCCAGAGAGAATCCGACACCCCTCCGGCCAGACCCCCAGCGGGCGGCTTCACCCGGGGCTCGGCTGGAGGGGTGGGCTGGCTCTTAGGAGGCCGACTGTGCTCACCATGATGTGTGGTTTTTTTTGGGGGGAGGGCTCTACTTGTGACCTCGAGCATCGCCCACTTCACGCACAGCTGCAGGCACCCTATTAACTCCTTGGCTGGTTTCATCCCGAGGTTCGCTGGCTGCTGGGCGGGCAGTGGATATTACCAGTGAATCCTGACAATCTGGGAACTAGCTTTTGGGTTTGAGAGCGTCCCGTGGTGACTGAAGTGGCTGAACCTAACCGCCCGCTTTCCTGGTGGCACCTGGAGCAGACGTTCCCCAGGGACCCGCTGCCCAGCCATGCGCAGGGGCCGGCGCCCCCAGTGGGGCTGGTACCTACCCGGAGAGCGGGGCTGCGCTGAGCGTGGGCCAGCCCGTGCCACCCGACCCCGCGAACTCCTGTTACAGAGATGTCCCGGTGCCAGGAAGTCCAATGTGGCTGCAATTCCAGTCCCAGCATGGATTTCAGGGGGAGGGGGCGCGGGCGTGGATTTCAGGGGGAGGAGGGGGCGCGGGCGTGGATTTCAGGGGGAGGGGGCGCGGGCGTGGATTTCAGGGGGAGGAGGGGGCGCGGGCGTGGATTTCAGGGGGGGGGGGGGGGCGGGGGCGTGGATTTCAGGGGGAGGAGGGGGCGCGGGGCGCGGATTTCAAGGGGGAGGAGGGGGCGTGGGCGTGGATTTCAGGGGGAGGAGGGGGCGTGGGCGTGGATTTCAAGGGGGAGGAGGGGGCGTGGGCGTGGATTTCAGGGGGAGGAGGGGGCGCGGGCATGGATTTCAGGGGGAGGAGGGGGCGCGGGCGTGGATTTCAGGGGGAGGAGGGGGCGAGGGCGTGGATTTCAGGGGGAGGAGGGGGCGTGGGCGTGGATTTCAAGGGGGAGGAGGGGGCGTGGGCGTGGATTTCAGGGGGAGGAGGGGCGCGGGCGTGGATTTCAGGGGGAGGAGGGGGCGTGGGCGTGGATTTCAGGGGGAGGAGGGGGCGCGGGGCGTGGATTTCAGGGGGAGGAGGGGGCGTGGGCGTGGATTTCAAGGGGGAGGAGGGGGGCGTGGGCGTGGATTTCAGGGGGAGGAGGGGGCGCGGGCGTGGATTTCAGGGGGAGGAGGGGGCGCGGGCGTGGATTTCAGGGGGAGGGGGCACGGGCGTGGATTTCAAGGGGGAGGAGGGGGCGCGGGCGTGGATTTCAGGGGGAGGGGGGGGCGCGGGCGTGGATTTCAGGGGGAGGAGGGGGCGTGGGCGTGGATTTCAGGGGGAGGAGGGGGCGCGGGCGTGGATTTCAGGGGGAGGGGGGTTGGGCCCAGCACTGAAAACCCCTCCTCTGCGTCCCTAAGTTCAGGGCCTGGGGTAATTCTACCAACCTCCTGCCCTCAGCCCAGGGAGCGAGCGTGAGCCTGGGGCACAGCTGTGCTTCCTGTGGGTCTAAGCTGGGCCCCAAGGGCATTACAAGGGGCCCTGGAGCCAGTAACCGCAGGAGGGCGTGCTGGGAACTCTCAGGAACTCCGTTGACCCACTGCAGGCCCCTCGCAGGAAGACGGAGGGGAGTGGCCTCCCAGCGCTCTAGGAGAGCTGCCTGAGCCTCCACTTCCCTTCCCATCCCTTCCCCTGAGGCCCCAGAACCAGAACCAGGCTCTGGCCCTGAGCCCCGCCCTCCGGCTGCCCAGCTACTCTGCACACTCAGGATGCCTCGTGGTCCCCAGTGAACTGCGAGTTTCAGCCGCTGGCAGAGACGCGTGGGCTGACAGCCGGCTGCGTGTGCCAGGCCCTGCGTGTCACCCCCCAGCTCTGCCCGCCGTCCCTCCCCACTCCGTGCGCTGCGTTCACGGCGACACAGGGACAGAGGAAGACAGCTGGGGAGCCCAGGACAGGATTCCTCCCTCCCCTGCAGGCTGGGCCCAGGAGGGCCACGTTCGCTTGTTTCTGGTAAATCTCCTCTGGGTGTTAAAGACGTGAACTGCCATCCCACAGAGAGGCTGAGTCCAGGCGTTAAAAGTGAAAGCAGAACAGATGACAGCCAGCATCCCGGAGCCGAGCCGGGGAGGGGGCACGGGATGGCGGCCGAGGCTTCGGGAAACACTGACGGCTAACGACCAAGCAGGACACACACAGTGACCACACACCAGGCCGCCGACCAGCCTGCTCGCCTTTGCTCCTTTGTTCAGTCGCTTCCATCCTCGTCCCGGGAGCCGCTCCCATGCTCCCGGGACAAACTGAGATCTGTCCTCCTGGCACAGGAAACAGACCCATCGTCCTCCACGGAGGAGACAGCAGCCTGGGAGCGGGGCCTGGGCTTGAGCCACAGCCACAGGGCCTCTACATGCGTGCACCCGCGTGGACGAGGGCCGAGCAGTTAAGCAATGATTAAACACACAATAGCTGTAGGTAAAAAATTACCCCGTCTTCATGGTTTTGTTTATTATTTAAAAATATATTTTTTATTTATTTCAGAAAGGATGGAGAGGGAGAGAGAGAAACATCAGTGATGACAGAGAATCACTGACGGGCTGCCTCCTGCACGCTCCCCACAGGGGACTGAGCCCGCACCTGCCCGCAGGGGGGTGGGAAGCCGAGGAACCTGCTCTGGCCTCCAGAAAGGAAGGGGCTAAGCAGGCGGGAGAGGGCAAAGGAACGGGGCTGAACACAGACAAATACGGAGCCGAGTGGAGCTCAAGAAGATGCAGCGAAGGTGCGGGGGGCGGGGGGGGGGGGGGTGGGGGTGGGGGGAAGCAGGGAGGGAAGGCAGCCCAGGAGGCTGGGCCTCCTCCATTTGCAAAGAGCTCTGAGCAGGGCTGGTCCGAGTCGGTGTCCCTGCCCCTGTGGAGACAGAGAAGCCAGGCCTGGGGTGGAAGGACCTCGGCCGGAGGAGGCCCAGCACCAGGAAGGAGCCACCGAACTGCAGCCAACACCTGCCGGCGCGAGGCTCAGACGGCGACTGTTCCCAACAGGAAGTGATGAGTCTTTCTCTTCAGAACAGCAGCGCTGCTGACCACTGCAAAACATGCGTCCCAGCCCCTCAGCCTCCATGGAATCTGCCTGCGGCCTCCACACAGGGGCCTGGGCCGCTCCGACTGCAGCCTCCTGCCTTCACAGAGTGAACGTGCCCCATCCTCGGGCTCCGTCTCCGTCTCCGTGACGATCTTAGCAGCTGCGAGGCACTGCCCGGCTGATGGGCCCGGCTGGCAGGTAATTCCCACGCTGGGCCTGCACTGCCCCGTGCTTCCCTGCAAACCACGCTGCAGCCAGCCTCCGGCGCGCCTCTCCCCTAAGGGCACGCTCCGAGAGGAAGGACCGGGAGGGGCTGTGGGCGCCCCTGCTCCCAGGTGCCGGCTGGAGAGAGACCTGCTGATTTCCGTCCGCACACGTTTACCAAGACCGGCCGCGGCTCACACGACCTGCCCGGGAGGAGCCAGGCTGCCGAGAGGAACGTACGCGCTGCTGCCTTTGGAGGGACATCCGCGTCCACCTGGGACATGTCCTCTAAGCAGCAGTCCAACCGGTGGCCGGCAGACAGTGGGTCCGCGAGGTCCAAAAGGTGGCCGGCAGACAGTGGGTCCGCGAGGTCCCAGCAGGTGGCCGGCAGACAGTGGGTCCGCGAGGTCCGAAGGTGGCCGGCAGACAGTGGGTCCGCGAGGTCCGAAGGTGGCCGGCAGACAGTGGGTCCGCGAGGTCCGAGCCGGTGGCCGGCAGACAGTGGGTCCGCGAGGTCCGAAGGTGGCCGGCAGACACTGGGTCCGCGAGGTCCGAGCAGGTGGCCGGCAGACAGTGGGTCCGCGAGGTCCGAAAGGTGGCCGGCAGACACTGGGTCCGCGAGGTCCGAAAGGTGGCCGGCAGACACTGGGTCCGCGAGGTCCGAAAGGTGGCCGGCAGACACTGGGTCCGCGAGGTCCGAAAGGTGGCCGGCAGACACTGGGTCCGCGAGGTCCGAAAGGTGGCCGGCAGACACTGGGTCCGCGAGGTCCGAAAGGTGGCCGGCAGACACTGGGTCCGCGAGGTCCCAGCCGGTGGCCGGCAGACAGTGGGTCCGCGAGGTCCCAGCCGGTGGCCGGCAGACAGTGGGTCCGCGAGGTCCGAGCCGGTGGCCGGCAGACAGTGGGTCCGCGAGGTCCGAAGGTGGCCGGCAGACAGTGGGTCCGCGAGGTCCGAGCCGGTGGCCGGCAGACAGTGGGTCCGCGAGGTCCGAAGGTGGCCGGCAGACAGTGGGTCCGCGAGGTCCCAGCCGGTGGCCGGCAGACAGTGGGTCCGCGAGGTCCGAGCCGGTGGCCGGCAGACAGTGGGTCCGCGAGGTCCGAAAGGCTCGGCCGCTGCTCGAAGGCCCGTTGTTACTGGTTTCTGCCCGACGACCTGCCGGCGGTGGTTACACTGAATCCATCGGCCACCTTGAGAGCTGCCTCTTACCGATGTCGTCTTCTAAAACATGAACACGGCACATTTCTCCGTTTGTCAGGTCTTCAGTCTCTCTTAGCAACGTTTTACAGGTTCCCGTACTTTTGTTACATTTATTCCTAGTAAATGTTTAGATGCCATTATAAACGAATTGCATTCTTCCACTTTCAAATTGGTTATGGATAATATATATAGAAATACAATTAACTTAGTTTGGCATATTGGTTTTTGTATCTTGTAACCTTGTTAAAGATTTTTATTTTTTGATTCCTTATATATTTTACATATAGTGTCATGTGATCTGAGAGCAGTTTTACTTCATTTCTAATCTGTGTGCCTTTCACGTCTTCTTCTCTGGGTGGGATCCGAGGAGGATGGTGAAAGCCGCCCTGTGGGACCGTACAGACCCCTCCTGAGCCCGCAGCCGGGGGTTCGGCTCACCTGCGGCACTGCCAGGAGGATGGGAGGTTAAAGGCGCTTCCAGGGCCAGGCCAGGGCGCCGTGAACTCGGGGGCGCCGTGAATCGGGGGGGAGGGGCGCCGTGAGGGGACTGCCTGTGTCGGACACGGATTTAAATCCAAGAGAAAGCCCTCATTACTTCCATGCGTCACGACCTGGACTCCCGAAGGTGCACCTCTGGAGTTGATCATTGCGACGTCGAGGGACTTGAACTCTGGGGAGTCACAGCTACTCGAGCAGCCGCCCTCCCGCCCCCTCAGCAGGTGCCCGGGCAGCGTGGGCCAGTTCCCTCCGGGGACGGTGAGCCCGAGGGCAGCGTGGCGGACCCGCCCTGCTCCCGCCCCGGCGTTCAGGGCCCCGCGCCACTAACCTAACCGCCTAACCGCCGTGAGTCTCGCTGCACAACCAGCACCTGGACCGAGGGACGGCGTGGCCATCTCTGGCGGACGGCGGCTAGAAAGACCAGCGTCTGGAGGAACTGAGGGGCGCGACCGTTCTCTGCAATGAGACCATGAAACAATCCCCACTCTTTATTCACCAGGAGAGACCAAGGCCTGCGGGATCTGGTCACGGCCACTCCCAGACATAGATGCCCCCGGGCAGGCCAGGCTTCCGAGACTCGGGGCCAAGGGAGGCCCGTGGGCGGGAGCCGCATCCAGCCTCGCTGCGGCGTGGACGGCCCTCTGGGGGCTCCGGCCCCGTCTCGGGGAGCGTCGGGTGGAGCCGCCGCAGGGCGGGAGGCCCTCACGGCCGCAGCAGGTAGTCCTCGCAGGCGCAGACCGCGTGCTGGGTGACCGAGTCTGGGGAGAGACAGGGCAGTTCGGTGGGTCAGTGGCCAGGCGCACAGGAAGCGCCTTTCTGTCCAAGCGTGAGCCGCCCCGTGAGGTCTGCGGTGGCCTAGCGCCGCACTCTCCCCGCGTCCCCACGGCCGCAGCACATAAATCACAGGAAACGAAATCAAGGAGAGGCGCAGCCTCAGGCACACGCACCTCATGCTGGGCAGCCACGGGTGCTGTCGGAGCTACTGGCTTCGCTCCTCAGACACCGAACAGGGACCACGTGGGTGACGTCCGCGCAGGTGAGCGAGCGGGAGCCGCGGGTCAGCATGTCAAGCTCACCCGGCCCAGGAACGCCACACGTGTGTCCCCCCCAGGACCCCGGCTGTCCCTGAACCTGCAGTCAGAGGTGCTCCCCGACCTCCCGTGTGTCCCCCCCAGAACCCCGGCTGTCCCCGAGCCTGCAGTCAGAGGTGCCCCCCGACCTCCCGTGTGTCCCCCCAGGGCCCCGGCTGTCCCTGAACCTGCAGTCAGAGGTGCCCCCGACCTCCCGTGTGTCCCCCCCAGAACCCCGGCTGTCCCTGAGCCTGAAGTCAGAGGCGCCCCCCGACCTCCCGTGTGTCCCCCCAGGACCCCGGCTGTCCCCGAGCCTGCAGTCAGAGGTGCCCCCCGACCTCCCGTGTGTCCCCCCCCAGGACCCCGGCTGTCCCCGAGCCTGCAGTCAGAGGCACCCCCGACCTCCCTGCACCCCCCAGAACTCCAGCTGTCCCTGAACCTGTAGTCAGAGGCGCCCCCCAACCTCCCTGCACCCCCCAGAACCCCGGCTGTCCCTGAGCCTGCAGTCAGAGGTGCCCCCCGACCTCCCATTGTCCCTCAGGACCCCCGAGCAGGTTCCTACCAAGGATCCACTTCTCCGACAGGTACGTGACGGCCTCCTTCCTTCTCCCCTGGCAGGGCCCGATGAAGAGGCTGGCCTGGCGAGGGACCCCCGTGACCCGGCCCCCACACAGGAGGACCAGCTCCCACAGCTTGGCTCTGGGGGGGTCGCTGGCCGGTGAGATGAACATCGTGGGCTGGTCGGCGAACAGCGTCCCCTGGTACTGCCCCGCGGACAGGTGGCGCTCCTGGCGGCAGAGCTGTGGGCAGAGACACAGGGTCAGGCCTGAGCGGTCGTGTCGGGAACAGGCGCGGCGGCACTCACGCCCTCTTGGGGGTGGCACGTGGCACGGCCGGTGAATCCTGAATCTGAGGACCCGGAGCAGGTGGCGGCACAGACACTGACGTTCTCCGAAGCAAACTGCAGGCAAAGCCGTACAGGCGAGCGAGGGTCAGCCCCTGAGCTGTCCGCGCTCTGACCGAGCTGCCGAGGACTCCCAGCTGTGCAGCAGAGAGAACACGGTGTCCACGCGTCCCGGCACCGCCCCCACCCCGCACGTGCAGGGCAGCCTGTCACAGGCCCGGGAGGGCGCCCCATGCGGCGCCGCGGTCCAGGGAGAACCAAGCCGAACCCCTCATGCCCCCGGGCGCATGGCTGGGAGGGACGCGGGCACAGGGCTGTTGGGGGCAGCGGGACTGGGCACCGGGAAGCCTTCGGGACCCGGGATGCGAGGTGAAGACCCTAACTGTAACGGAGCTTCTGTCCGGCTCCCTGCAGCGGGGTCTCCACGCGCTGACCTGCGCCCTCGCAGGGACTCCGCTGGCCGGGCCCAAGCAGCCCTCAGAACACTGCATTCTGGTCTCAGGCCCTTTCCACTGCGGCCAGCCTGCCCGTCTCACTGCTGAGCAGACGCCTCAAGGAAGGCAGCGCACAGGGAGGGCAGTGAGAGGCACAGCCGCGGGCCGTCTGCAAACTGCACTCCTACGGCGGCTCACGTTCGGAACCACGACTCGAGCACCGCAAGGAGCCGAGTCCCAGACGCAGCCGAGGCGGAGGAACCAGGCCTCCGCGGGAGTTGGCCCGGCCTGTGCACGGGACGGGGTGGGAGGGCGGGAGACACGACGATAAAACGAGGTGCTCCCTCCAGGCAAATCCTCCCTCTGCCACCTACTCTGTGACTGAGCTTCGGACGGGTCAACACCGTGCTGCCCAGGGCGGGGGACAGGCCGCGCCCCTGGCCGTGTTGCCAGGTGTTCACAAGGGCATCTGGCCGAAGACCCTTCACCCTGATGACTCCTCAGCCCACGCCCCTCCCACTCCGCAGCCCACGCCCCTCCCACTCCGCAGCCCAAGCCCCTCCCACTCCGCAGCCCACGCCCCTCCCACTCCGCAGCCCACGCCCCTCCCACTCCGCAGCCCAAGCCCCTCCCACTCCTCAGCCCACGCCCCTTCCACTCCTCAGCCCACGCCCCTCCCACTCCGCAGCCCACGCCCCTCCCACTCCGCAGCCCAAGCCCCTCCCACTCCTCAGCCCAAGCCCCTCCCACTCCTCAGCCCACGCCCCTCCCACTCCGCAGCCCACGCCCCTCCCACTCCGCAGCCCAAGCCCCTCCCACTCCGCAGCCCACGCCCCTCCCACTCCTCAGCCCACGCCCCTCCCACTCCGCAGCCCAAGCCCCTCCCACTCTGAAACACCTGCCCCGAGGCCCCAGGACCCGGCTGGGTTTCCTCTTGCCCCTCCCCGGGCCTGGGCTCGCCTTCTCCAGGCCACACTATCCGAGAATTCTCCTCTTCCCGCCGCAAGCTCCCTCCTACCAACGCGGTTCATTTCCGGCTTCAAAACAGACTCTGGGCCCTCAGAACCAACCACCCGCTGGTTCCTTTCGAAGGACTTGCAGGCACCCCACATGCCACGTGTCCGAATCCTAACTCACCCTCTCCATCCCCAAACCGGGTCCCCTCACTCGGTGCCGCTGTGTGCTGGCGAGTGACTCGGGGCCGCTGTGTGCTGGCGAGTGACGGAGAAGGGAGCTGCTGCCACCGTGTCCAGCTCAGTGCAGACAGAGGGCCAGGCCCCACCAGGTCACGCAGCCCGAGGGAAGGCCTGGTTCCCACCGGCCGCTCCGCTCTTAACACAGGCACACGGCTGCTCCCAGAATCTCCCCGCCGGGGAACCAGCCCCCCCGCCCCCCCGTGGAAGCAGTGCCCAGGAAGTGCCTCTCCTCTCCTCTCCCTCACCCCCTGCCCCTAGGGCCGGGTCTGGTGGAGCAGAGCTGGTGGAGGCACAGCTGGGAGCTCAGAAAGCCCCATTTCCTGGAAGACGGCGACACAGCACTCCCGGGGGAGCCGGTGAAGGGAAGCCGCCAAGATGCGGCCGAGCTCTGGGACAGTCAGGGAGGCCTGTCCCCTCCCGGCTCCTGCCGACGCGACGGGAGACGAGGGGGCGGGAGACCCAGTGGCCACGCCCGCCCACACACCTGCACCTGCACCGATGGAGGTGCAAACACAACACTTCTCAGTCTGAGGGGGGTAGATGGGAGGGTGTCGAAGCAACGGCCAGGGAAAGTGGTGCCAACGACGCCAGGAAGCCTCGGGGTTTCGCCGGCAAAGCCTCCGGCAAACCCCGCAGTCAGGCCTGGAGGGCGCGCCCAGGGTCAGGGTCGCTTCTTAAATTGCTTTAAGTTCCTTTTCTGGCTTTACGAGCAACAGGACGTACAATCGGCCCCGGCGGGAACACGACGTTTCAAAATGTTTCTCCAAAAATGGAAACGAGGGAAGGAGAGGGGCTGGGGCCCAGCACGGCGCGTCTCCTGCCACGGGAGCGTCCGCTCGATGCACCGTCTGTGCTGGTGTCCAGAGGAGGAGGGGGAGGCCTGCCTGGCACGTAGGGGTCTCCGACGACGGTTTCCGGAAGTTCCCGTTTTAGGAGAAAAGTGGAGTCAAGCCCCCAGCCAGCACCAGCCGCGCCTGCTCCCCACCGTGGACTCGTGTGAGCCCAGGAGGCCGCGTGCCCAGCCTCTCGCCGGCTGCTGAGACCACCGTGTGAGGCCCGGATTTTTAAAGCGCCGTGTGAGTTTGAAAGGCCACGTGAGTGATGGGAACAGAGTCGCCTTGGGGACCCACAAACGGGCTGTAGGAGCTGTGAGCCTGGGCTTCATGCCTCGCCGCCTTCATCACTGTGAGGAGAGGCTCCGTGCTGCGTCCCTGCCGCGGCGTCCGGCTGAGCGGGCCTCCCCGTGCGCTTCAACACGTCAGCGAGCCGGCCACACTGGCCTCCAGGTCACTTTTCCTCTCGGTTTTCGAAAATCCCGGCAAAATACACACAAGGAAATCGCTTCTGGGTTCCACAGAACTTTATCTTTGACCCTTTAAAAACTGCCCGGTAGGTGGCAAGACGTGGAAACCCGTGGAAACCCGTGGAAACCCCGAAGCCGTGGTGTCAGTGAACGCTGGGGCCCCTGGCAGTGCCTTAAGTCCGGGCTGCGGGCCAGACAGCGGACAGTGGTGGCGTCCGAGCTCCCGGGGGCTCCAGGGGTGCGAGGGCCGAGGAAGGATCCAGCAGAGGCTCAGTACCCGGGTGGCACGCAGGTCCCAGACGTTCTGGGTCAGCTAAGGGGCGAGGCCTGGGTGCAGCCGTTAACCGCCAGGGGACGCTATGAGCCATGCCGCCCCATCACAATCGAAGGGGCTCTGCTCACCAGCATCTGCCCTGAAGGCTCTGTGGTTCGGAGGCCGGGAGCCGAGGGGACATCTGCCAGGACTTGAGGAGTGGGTGCCGTTTGCCTTGCATGGACCCGACCCACGACCACAAACGCACAAAATATGGCCGCCGCCCTAAGAAGCTTGAAAGGGGCGGGAAACACGCACCACAGCGAGGCCGGCCGCGCCTCCTCCCGGAGTGTGGGAGGAAGGAGCAGACGGCGGGTCTCCACCTCACGTGACCTGGCAACGTGAGCAGCGCTGTCCACGCCACCGGCAGGTCCTCCCGGAGGCCGGGGAGGGGACCGGCTTCTCATCTGGAGGGTGCAGAGCCCGCAGACCCGGGCCAGCATGGTCAGCGCCCGCTGCTCTTAGAGGCTCCCACACGGCGGAAGGAGCAGAGGCGCGAGGGCCACACGCCCTGGGCCGCGGGCTGGCGCTGTTCCTGGTGCTGCAGCCGCGGGCCTTGAGGACTGAGACCGCAGGGCGGAGGCCCAGCCCAGCCGTCAGCCACAGACGGACGTGCAAACCACGCCGTGGAGCCCGCAGAGGCCTGCCTCCCGGAACACCGCACGGAACGCGGGCTGTGGGGCCAGACCGACGCGGTGCAGAGTTCGTTCCTGGCTGGATCAGCCGGGGTCTCTCCTGAGAACCCCACAGCCCACGCTCAGTGGGAAACCACGGCCAGGCGCCTTACGAACAAGTGCCGCCTACAGAACGTGCCGAGGGCGGCGCCCCTCCTTGCCGGGCCTTCCCAGGGTTCTCTCTTCAAATGCACACGTCCCGGGGGAGGGACTGCACAGCGAGAAGCCACATACATGCATAAGGAACGATGTATGGTTTCCTAGCATGTCCATCCGCTGAGACCCCGCTCCCGCGCCTCTGCACCGGCTCTGGGCACGAGGGGCAGCCTGTCCCAGAGCTCCGGGCGGGCGGGGGACAGCAAGGCTGCCACATGTTTGAGCCTCAGCCATGTGGCTGCGTGTCCTCTTCACGGCTACACATGTCCCATTACTTTCTTTTTTTAAAAAATATATTTTATTGATTTTTTTACAGAAAGGAAGGGAGAGGGATAGAGAGTTAGAAAAATCGATGAAAGAGAAACATCGATCAGCTGCCTCCTGCACACCTCCTACTGGGGATGTGCCCGCAGCCAAGGTATATGCCCTTGACTGGAATCGAACCTGGGACCCTTCAGTCCGCAGGCCGACGCTCTATCCACTGAGCCACACCGGCCAGGGCTGTCCCATTACTTTCTGACTCACCTGGCGACGAACACCGGTTGCTCTCTCTCCTCAGAGTAGGACATGCCTCTGTTTCCGGGGGAAATACCAGGAGTGGAGTGGCTGGCCATTTGGTAAGTACGCACTCGTTACACTTCAACCAGAAACTGCCCAACAGCCTCTGCAGTACCTGCCGTTTTATCCGGGAAGCAAAGCATGCGTCCTAGCGGCTCCGTGGGCCAGTGCCTCGGCACTAGCGTGGCCTCAGTGGGTGTGCAGACGTGGCTCTCTGTGGCTTCAACATGCATCTCCACGGCGAGTCTCCGGGCATCTTCTCCTGTGTCCTTTCGCATTCACAGCACTTCCCTGTGAAGCCCTGGTCTTTGTTCGGGCCCATTTTTAAAGAACTTGGATTGGGTTGTAAGAATTCTTTATCTATTCTGACTACAACTTCCTTTTCAAACATATGGACTAGAAATAGTTTCTTAATTCTGGGGCTTCCCTTTCATTCTCTCAATGATGTCTTTAAAGAAGATAACTTTCCATTTCCATGAAGTCAAACTCCAGCTCATAACACACTCACCACAGACACACACACACACACACACACACACACACACACACTGAGTGACCAGATGATGATGATCTCTGAACGCATAATAACCTGGCCACTCAGTGTCTATCCTATATAATAAAAGGCTAATGTGCAAATTGTCCCCTCGACCAGGAGTTCAACCAGCAGGCAGGCCGGCCAACCACCCATGTCCCCTCCCCCTGGCCAGGCTGGCCGGACCCCACCCATGCACGAATTCATGCACCGAGCCTCTAATACACACACACACACACACACACACACACACACACACACTGAGCGGCCAGATCATTATGCGTTCAGAGATCATCATCTGGCCACTCCGTGTACACTGCATGCACACCTTTATTTACTTACAATTTCTTTCCCACTTTAAGACCACACACACGGGGCCCTGCTCAGTCTAGGTAACTCTCAGTACCTCGAGATGGAATAAAACCCAGCACCGACAGCGGCCTCAGAGGGTGGCGGAGTTTAAGTCGAACCGCAGTGGGGCCCGGGGGTGACCAGGAGGGAAGGAGACGAGATCTGTGTACGAAGACCCGTCTGCGAACAGTGAGGAAGCCGCGGAGCAAACGCCCTCCAAGGCTGACCAGGACGCGCCGCGGATCCGGGGAGGGGGGGACAGGCGAGGAAGCTGAGCAGGACCCCAAGGCTGGCGCCCCTCCCGCCCCTCCCCGATCCTTCCCCAGGACTGGCCCGTGTTCAGGCCAGGTCCTCCCAGCCCGTGGTTTCCCACCCACAGGCGGCTCCGGCACCCCCCACAGCCTTAGACCAACTCCATCTGCCTCCCTTCACCGCCCGGGATCCTCACAAAACGGCCCCCGTTTGGTCGGAAGGCCTCCCGCACGCGGCTCCTCATCGAGCCGTCCTCCCCACGAGGAACCTCCTGTCCTGGAGTCTCTGCTCAGGGCCCGGCCCCCTCCAGGCAGACGCGACTCCACCTCCAGATGTTGCGGGGTCTCCAGCGCAGGCGCAGGGGCCGCACCCGCCTTCCAAGCTCGGGATCCAGCGGGAGACAGCCGTGAACGGCCAGCCAGACGGACACCCACGGCCCCTCTTTCCAGGTGCTGATGCTGGTGCTGTGAGAACAGCACCGAAACCACAAAGGGGGCTAACTCCTCCCGGAAGGAGAGGGAACGCTGCCCGGAAAGGCCCGTCCCGGGGAGTCGGGAACGGGTGTGTGAGGCACCGTGACGGGGGAGGCGCGGGGTCAGGATGGCCCTGGTGGGGAGACCGGCATACACAGCGGGCCGGGCGCGGAGGTCGCCGTGTTGGAGGGTCTGTGAAAGGTCCCAAGTGCCTTCCTGAGGGTCTGACCTTGACCTTGGAGGCAAACGGAAGGCCTAGAAACGTGGATGCAGAGTGCAGCGCGCTGAAGCCTGGGGTCCGGAGGTGAACGGGGCAGCGGCGGAGAGGCCAGCCCGCCTGCAGCTCGGCAACATGCGGGGGCGATGTGTGAGGGCCATGATGCTGGCGTCCCGTCTGTGCGCCTGTGCCCCGTGCCCCCCATGCCTTGCTGAAGCACCCACAGAAGAGGAGGCAAAGCTCTGCCTCCCGGGGCTCAGTCCATGGCCCCCTTCTTACCGTCTCTACTGGGGGGGCGGCAGCAATTACAGCCTCAGGTCCCCTGCTCTGTGGTCACCCCAACATCTGCCCCCCAGACTGTGACCAGGCACTGCCATCCTTCTCCACCTGGTGTGGGCTGTTGGTTGGGGTTGGGTCACACAGGCCTCCTAGCGCCCTGCCCGGGAGGGGCTCCTGAGCCTCCTAGCACCCTGCCCGGGAGGGGCACCTGAGCCTCCTAGCACCCTGCCCGGGAGGAGGGGGACCTGAGCCTCCTAGCACCCTGCCCGGGAGGAGGGGGACCTGAGCCTCCTAGCGCCCTGCCCGGGAGGGGCACCTGAGCCTCCTAGCACCCTGCCCGGGAGGGGCACCTGAGCCTCCTAGCACCCTGCCTGGGAGGGAGGGGCACCTGAGCCTCCTAGCACCCTGCCCGGGAGGGGGACCTGAGCCATACAATGAGGGGCCGGCCCCCTGGACCTCCCAGCCCCCGGAGCAGTTACCTTCTGAAGCTCTAGCATCCCTCACGTACAAACGATGTGGAAAGCCCGCCCTTACTCACACACACTCACCGAGGCTCCGTTCTTTACTCTCAGCAATAACCCACCCTTCGGTCGCGTCAGTCAGTAACAGTGACTTAAAAACCGGCGAAGGGAAACTCCACAGAGGGCCGCCGAGCCCTCGCCTGTCACGTCGACAGTCTTGCTCAGACTAACACGCGGCCACGGGGCATCGCGAGCCCGGGCCTCCCATCGGGTGGGAAGCTGAGGGAACCCGCTCACGGGGGGACCTGAGCGCTGTGCCCACTGAGCCCCGGGAGGCCACGGAGCAGCAGAGGGCTGGCCACACTCCCAGGTCACGTCCACAGCGCCAGGCAGTCACCATGTGCCCACAGGGGCAGCTCCTCAGCCTCAAAGGTCACCTCACCAAGGACGATGCACAGACCGAGCGCACGGGGGACAGATCAAACCGCAGGAGACACCACCCCCGCCTGGCGGAGGCCAGAGCCGGACCGACACCACCCGGCGCTGGCGGACTGAGCGGCAGGAACCTCGCTCGCACGGGGGATGCGGCGGTGCACGGCACCGCGGGCTGCTGCTCATACAACCAAACACGCTCTCCACACGACCCAGCAGCCACGCTCCTTGGTATTTACCCAAGAGCTGAACGCTGACGTCCACACGAGAGCCGCACACGGATGCTGACAGCAGCCTCACCCGCCGAGGCGCCCTTCCGTCGGGTGGTACCGACGCTGCGCTCACTGGACCACGAGGTGGGCCTCCGCTACGAGGAAGGGCTGTCGTCATGGGGAGCCAAGGAGGAGCCGGAAGGCGTGGGGCCCCTTCACAGGGGGATTCCAACGCCGTGCCGTCCGGTTTCTGGGCGGGGGCGGGGGTGGGGGGGGGGAAGAGCAGACGCACAGGGGTTTTCCAGGCGTGAACCCCTCAGTGCTGGGGGAACCCACTCATGGGCACATGCCACCACACACCTGTCCACACCCCAGGACGCACAGCACAGAGGCCGCTGCCCTGTGGGCTCCGGGGGACGACGCGTCAGCAGCGCAGGTTCACGGGCTGTGACAAATGTCCCGCCGGTGAGTGAGGCTGAGAACGCGGGAGGGTGTGTGTGGGGTGGGGGAGGATATAGGAAATCTCGGTACCTTCCTCTCAATTTTGCTCAAAACCTGTAACTATCCTTAAAAACGGTCTTCGTTAAGAAGAAGAAAAACAACGAGGTTCTCCGTGCTCCGCGCCTGAGGGAACAGAGCCAGCGACCACCTGCCCCTCCGAGCCCGCATGGCCCTGGGGTAGCCGCGGGCTGGCCAGGGCCACACAGCCAGGCAGGGCGGGCTCACTCCGGGGACCCCATTCCCCGCACGTCCGTCCGCGGCCCCTCCTGGGCTCCCCGTGACGTCCAGATGGCGGACCTGTGAGGGCAGCAGTGGGTTTCACACGAGGCTCTCGCCACGTCCCAGGCAGCACCGCAGCCACATCCTTCAGGCAGGACGGACCCGGACCAGCCCGCCCTGAGCCGAAGCCGAGCCCCCATCGCTGCTGCCAGAGGCTGGGCTGAAGC
Organism: Eptesicus fuscus; assembly: GCF_027574615.1. Classification (NCBI taxonomy): domain Eukaryota; kingdom Metazoa; phylum Chordata; class Mammalia; order Chiroptera; family Vespertilionidae; genus Eptesicus; species Eptesicus fuscus. The sequence goes on along the minus strand of NC_072480.1, from coordinate 104,447,040 downwards.
CTCAGCGCGGACAGGAGGAACAGCTCTTTCCTCCTCACTGTCCCCGCCCGCCCCGCACGCCCAGCAGCCCTGGGGGCAGCAGAAGCTGGAGGCACCTGCCTGGGGGGGTGGCTCTCCGAGGCCGCCCTCCCTCCCTCCTTCCCGGGGCTGCATTTAAAAATGTGCACCTCTCCACAGAACCTCCAACCCCCACCCGCCCACTGCCTTAAACAAAAACACAAAAACAAGCCCCAAGCGCAGGGAAAGCGGACCAGGGGACACGGCGGGGCGGCGGGGCGGGCCATTGCGCCCGGATGACTCAGCCAGCACCTGAGAATGCGCGGCCGCTTCCTGCCAATAAAACCCAAACAAGTTGCTTCCTCCACAAACACGCGGTGACATCAGCGGCTCCTATCATCCGGGCGCCCCCTCCAGCGTTTTCTTTGGCAAATGAGGAAACGTCCTCATGACGGGGAGGGAAACAGCGCCGTGCGCGTGCCGATAAGAGAGGCGCAGAGCGCACCCCGCTCCCGCCGCCGGCTGCGCTGGGATGGGGAAGGCGTCCCGCAGTCCGGGACCCGCGCCCAGGTACTGCCTGAGTCACTCGGCACGCATTCCAGAGGCGTCCGTGATTCCTGTCACAAGGTCGTCCTCTCAGGCACGTCCTTCCGGCAGGAGCGGCATTCCTGCGGGTGACGCGGGGCCACCTCCGGGAGGAGGCGCCTTCCTTTCATGGCCTGGGGGGCGGGGTGGGGGCCTCTCCCTGCGCAGGGGCTCCGCGGGCCCACACCCCTCCAGGCTTCGCTCCTCGCAGCGCCAGGGGACCTGTTTCATGCTTTTTAAAATTTAAATTCTTTATTGTTTAAAGAATTACACGTCTCCTTCCCCCCCCCCCCCCCGCACATGCCCGCCCCCCGGCTGTCCGTGTCCACTGGTGGATTTCTTACCCCCCACCTCCCCGCCTTCCCTCTGAGGCTGGATGTCTGTTCGTGCTTCTGTGTCTCTGGGTTTGTTTATGTTGTTCGTCAATTTCACGCCTTTGAGATTCACGGCCTGATGCCCTCTGTCCCCCCGGGTCAGCAGGTGCACGTCCCAGCGACGGCCACTGGCTTTGGACCTCGGAGCCTGAAGGCGGCGCTCCCTCCGGGAGGCTGGAATTGACGATGGTTCCGGAAGGCCCGGCACCCACGGCAGGAGCCCACGCGGCCCACCTTCTCTGGGGCCGCAGCGGCCAACCTCCAGTGCACGTCCCTCAGTCTGTCCAGATCCCTCAGGATCCGTGCAGGGAGCACCCTGACCTGGCCCGGGGGGGGGGGGGGGGGGGGACGGGCGGCGGCTCTGTCCCCTGAAGGCAGACTGTGGGGCAGCCATCAGCCCGAAGAACGCCAGGCACACCTTCACGGAGAAGCGGGCCACCTCACGCGCACAGCGCACCCGTCCCTGAGCGGGACCGTGACCCCAGAGGGCTTCCTAAAGGTGGGAGACCCTCCCAGTTCCAAACCCAGGGCCCCTCAGCCAACCAGCCTGAGCCGCAGCTGGAGCCGGACCTGCGTGCGAAGACGAGGATAAAGCTCGCCGTTTGGGGAAAAGGAGAGAGAAAAGCAAGCGCCTAGATCACCTTTAAAGTGACGCGTGCGCCGAACACCCAGCGACTCAGGTCCAAAAGGAGAAACTGAGTCTGGCAGGAACCCACTCGGTGTCTGGATTCACTCAGAGGGCGAGGACCCAGGTGGGGCCGTGCAGGGCAGAGGCGGGGGAGGCGGGGGGAGGGGCCCCCTCACTCGCCACGCGTGCTGGTTCTGAGCCTGAGGGGCAGGTGCTGCGCGGCCTGAAGTGCCACGGACCCGGGTCCGAGCAGGACGGAGCCTTCGCCCTTCCTGGCTGCACACCCCAGCGGAGCCGGGGCCCTCGCTGGGTCCCTGGGGCTGAGGGTCAGGAGTCCGGGCCCCGCCCTTCCTCTCAAAGCCCCGGTAAGTCTCCTCGGCTCCACTCCCACCACATCCAGTGTGAGGCCCTCTGCAGCCCATCTCCACTGGCCGTGAGGTCACGGCCCGGCGGGCGACCTCATGGGTGACCTCCCCCAGCCTCGCGCCCTCCCCGCCCCGCCCCGCCCCGCCCCGCCCCACGGAGCTGCAGGAGCAGAGTCAGCACGGCACCAGAAGGAACTTGGGAAACAAACTGCGCTTCCGAGTCGAGAATTCTAAAATTTACATTTCTTTCCTCAAGAGCTGACTAGCTGTGCAACGAATGAACAGAACAGGCGACAAGGGGCCTCGCCCACCAGTGATGCCCGCCCGACGCGCTGCGGCCTCAGACACGCCGCCCTCTCCTGTGGACGCTTGTCCTGCTCCCGCGATGTCATCCTCCCCATGTCGTCCCCTTAGCTGGCACCGACACGCAAGAACACGCGGCTCCAGAGCCAGTTCCCCCAGGCCCCTCGCCAGTGGGAGCCCAGAACCTAGCAGATCCTCTGGCACAGCCCCCAGGACGCCCGTGCCCCCAGGACGCCCGTGCCCCCAGGACGCCGAGCCGTGTCCCTGCTCTGCCTGTGGCCACATCGGCTCAAAGCACCACAGAAAAGAGCAAAGGGCTTCCTCCCTCCCTGGCAGTGGTCCCCGGCCGATGGGTGCATCCGGGTCCTCCCTCCCCGTCACCGCTGCGTGTCACTCGGCTCCGGGAGTGACTGCCACACGACTGGAAGCGGGATCCCTTCCCGAGCGAAGGAGACACTCCTGCTCCAAACGCCGTGAACTGCACCGCCTGCCCCTCCCTCGGCTCCTGGTCCCCACGCCCTCGCTTCCCTGTCACACCGCGTTCGACGTGGCCTTCGCGGAGGGGCGGTGCCATTCGCTAGCACAAACCTGCGGGCACAGGGCCGCCGTGCGCGCCCTCGAGGCACATTAGTAACACTGAAGGCCGAGACTTCCCTCTGGATTGGCTCCATCTCAGCGAGCGCCGCTGGTCGCATCATCCCGCTGTTCGGCCGCACACAGATGCACACGTTAAACCCGAGACCACGCCTGAGGGCCAGGGCGCCCTGTCCCCACTGCCCAGCTCCTTGTGGTCACAGGAGGCGCAGGGAGGGGGCTCCCCCACCCTCCTCCCTGAAGTAGCCCCCTGTGCAGGGTCCCCTCACTCCAGAGCGAGGGCTGATGTCACCCAGCCTGGAATTCCTGGTGGGAAACGCGGATGAACTCACTGGCCACCAAGATCCTGTTTTCGTGTCAATATCCTCAGTCACAGAATGTGAGGAAAGAGAGGAAGTGAGACGGCAAATAAATATTCCTCACTCGCTGTCTGTGTGTGCTGAGAAATTCCCGTAAATTCAGGTGCCACTTGCTGGTCGAGAAGGAAAAACAACGCTTAATAAGCGACAAAAATGCCACCTGAGTCCGAGTTCTGGAAAACGTCCTGATCTCCAGGGACCTTTCTCTCCTCCTTCACCACAAAGAACCCTGCCCGACCCTGGGCCCTCTACCCACCCCGTCCCTGGGCCCTTCACCCTCCTCCTCCCTCCTGCCCCCTCTACCTGCCCCATCCCTCAGCCCCTTCACCCCCTTCACCCCTCCTCCTCCCTCCTGCCCCCTCTACCCACCAGTCCCTCTGTCCCTCGGCCCCTTCACGCTCTCTGGTGATCACCATTAGCCATGGGCTGGGCTCTCTGAATTGGTAGCTTAGTGCCAGTAATCAATTTGGATTACAATGCCTGTGTTTTCAATGCCTTCGGCTGTTTTCTCCATCCCCTCCAAACCAGGTCCCCCCCCCCCCCATTCCTGCCAGCTCTGCCTCCGGTGGTTCCATGCCACCCTCGCCACGACTTGTTTTAACTCACCTTCCAGCTCCCTGAATCCCTCCTCAGTGTTCAGATCTAATCGGTCATCGAACACGCCCTTAAATGTCGGTAATTGCACTGTTTAGTTCTGGGAGTTTTCTTCTCATAGCTGTAAGATTTTTTCTTCTTTACTTTTCTCATTTAAGTGTTACCAAATTTTATTTTATATGTTTCAGCCTGGTAAGTATTAGGGGCCCCTTCGCACCCCCACAAGATATAAGTGCTGGCCGATCGCCAGTGCCTGAGACCTGACCCCTGGCTGGAAATGGGGCTGTCACAGCGGTACTGCAGGCGTGGGCCGTGTAAGGGCCTTTTCATTCAAGGCTCATGCGAACCATGGGTCCCCTAGCTGTGACCGGCTGGGAGCTCCCTGCTGCTTGGTGTGCGCGCACACATGCACGGAGCGGGACTCGACTTCTGCGTGTGGCGCGGTGTTTCTCCGCGTGGAACTGTGACGAAGGCATGCTGGGTGGTATGTTAGTTGCTATTGATGCGTGTCCTTATTAATTGCACCTCATTCCTGTAACTGACTAATGAAAATGGTCAGTTTTGCTCACTATCTTATATAATAAAAGCATAGTATGCAAGCTGTCCCCTCGACTGGGAGTTTGTCTGGGAGTTCGACCAGGGGGCGGGGCCGGCCAGGGGAAGGGAGAGAGGCCCTGGCCGGCAGCAGGAAGCCCCAGCTGGCGGTCGAGGTGGCAGGCGGCCGGGGGAAGGGAGGGAGTACCGGCCGGCAGCCGCCAGGGACCCTACCAATGCACGGATTTCGTGCCCTGGGCCTCTACCCTATAAAACAAAGGGTGATGTGCAAATTGACCCTGATAGCAGAACAACCAGAACCACCGCCTGACCGTCACTGAGGCGCGCTGACCACCTCCGGGTCCCTTCCCCAGCCGGCAGGCTCCCATCGCCCAGCGGTGAGGGGAACCGGGGGTGGGTGGCGGGGATGCGGGTGGCGCCAGGCCAAGGCCCCCGCCCCACCAACTGCCCCCCACACAGAGAGCCAACCCTGGTGAGGGAGGGGCCGGTGAGCAGGCAGAACGGCTGGCCAGTAGGTTCTGATCGCCTGACGGCAAACGGGGAACTGGGGGTGGGTGGTGGCAGGGGACAAGGCCACTGCCAACAGCTGGGAAGATGGCCGACTGCAGGCCGGGCCAGGGACCATACCCATGCACGAGCTTCGTGCGCCAGGCCTCCAGTCTACACGAAAAAGCCTACGTGACTGGCCACGGGCCAGTAGCTATGACACACACTGACCACCAGGGGGCAGACGCTCAGTGCAGGAGCTGCCGGCGGCGGTCACTTGGCAGTGGCGGTAGTTGGGTGACGTGCCCGGAACCCGAAAGGAGGGAGCCCAATTCTGGGCTGCATCACCCGAGAACCGCCCTCTTGCGATCCGGGACCCCTCGGGGGATGTCGGAGAGCCGGTTTTGGCCCGATCCCCGCAGGCCAGGCCGAGGGACCCCACCGGTGCACGGATGGGACTCTAGTTTGTTATAAGACCAGCAGAGGGAGCAGCGAGCAACACCAGTGGATTTAATATTTACATTCTCCTACAGCAAGCATGTCAGACTCAAAGGCTACACGGCCAAATAAACAAGGCTTAAGTTTATGTGGCCGCAAAAAACCAAAAGCTTCAATTTTCATAGAAACGCAGGTTTATTTCGATAGAGACATGCTGAATACAAAGGGCTGAAATAAATGAGTCATCGTGAACAAAAAATAAATGAACATCTTAATAATAATTAAATTTTTCTTGAACATTACCAGACCCTGAATAACTGCACAAATTAATAAGCATAATGCAAATAAACCTATTTTCCTTGTTCTCCGAAAGCGAAATATTTCCTGTTGTGCACACCCAACAAGTCAGTACAAGACTAATGACAGAGCCATCGGCAGCTAAAATATTCGCTGCTGGTATTAGTGGAGAGAAATGGTGCGCCTGCGCGTAAGGCGTGTGAGGGAAATGAATGCAACATGATGATAGTAACCAGTCATTAACGAACACTATAGTTCGTTATTAATAACTAGAGGCCCGATGCACGAAATTCACGGAGGAGTAGGCCTTCCTTCCCCTGGCTGCCAGCCTGGCTTCCCTCTGGCACCCGGGCTTCCCTCCAGCTGCTGACAGGCACCCGGGACCTGGGCTTCCCTTGCAGTCCTGGCTTTGTCTGGAAGGTTGTCCGGAAGGACGTCTGGTCTAATTAGCATATTATGCTTTTTTTTATTATAGATTATGTATAACAGGATGTTGTAAAAGTTAAGTTACAAAGTTTTTATTAGCATGTTTCTTACATTCCGTTATATTGACTGGGCTGCAGAAACATCCCAGGACCCACGAGTTTGACATGCTTGTCCTATAGGTAACATTGCTAGATTTTTGTTTTAGTTTTTATTTAAGTCAAGCAACACTTTCTGACGATAAGTTAAAAAAGGTCACTGAAAAGTGCATCAGCATTTTGGGAAAAGCAAACTTTTTTTTTCTGTAACTATCCTACCAGCGTCAGGGCTTTTAAAAACACGATGCCAAGACGAGGCACTTAATTCAGTTACCGATGTCCCCTCCTGACAGGCGTGGCAAAATAAACTTCCTTTCATCTTTCTTTGCATTGAGTCTCTTTCCTTGAAATAAAATACTTGGGGACGAACAATTCCTTATTTTAAAAAAATAATTTAAAAATTTTTTTATTGATTTCAGAGAGGAAGGAAGAGGGAGAGAGAGAGAAACAACCATGATGAGAGAGACTCATCGATCGGCTGCCTCCTGCACGCCCCCTACAGGGGATCGAGCCCGTCACCCAGGCATGTGACGTGTCCAGGAATCCAACCGTGACCTCCAGGTTCACAGGTCTACTTTCAACCACTGAGCCACACGGCCGGGCGAGACGGTTCATTCTTAATGGCGCGAGTACCAAGGAATCGCATGCGATGGGGCTTAGGAAGACAAGAGGTGCCCGTCCTGGGTCATCAGGAAAGACGTAGGTCACGGGACAGCCACGCGTGGATTCGTGAAGGATAAGACGGAGTATTTTTATACACTTGGTGCAAACATCACATCTTTGTATGCACAACTATTCCAACATCATTCTCCAAAAACTAATTCCTCAAAAACACTTTTTATACATGTAACTCCATAATCAAGCCTAATTTCCCACAGGAAGATTTTTTTTTAACATCGAGTCAGACTGATGGGAATACCCAAAGGGGATCTTGTGCTTCTCTTTTTTTTACTTCTTGGACGTAAGTGATTTTATTTATGTTAACCTATAACCAAGAGTGATAATTTATCATAATGTAAACAGCATGCATGACATTTCTCTCTCCCTTATTTTGAAAGGCTTCTCAATTAAGATAAAAATTTTATAGTTATATTAAAGATTAATCTAGATGGTATTAAGCCCTTTCAAAAGAAATTCACCCTGAGAGAAATTAGTTTTTAATAGAATGATTATGACAAGAGACTAGACACATATTTTTTCACAAGCAACAGCATTTGAGTTCTCTACATTTTTGTTGAAATAAATGTAAGAACATTTAATATAAAATTATAACTCATAAACCCACTTCAAAGTCTCTAACATTATTAGTCAAAGGAAAGACTTTATTGACTTTACATCGGTCACGTGTAAAGCAGTCACCACTGACCTCAATCCATGAAAAGAAAACGCTTGGCATGTTTTCTATGGGGAGGAAACAGGACACGGAATTACGGGCAAAAGATTATCAGGCGAACGCACTCACCTGTTGTTTTAGAATTCACCCACCGGCTTTTTAAAGTTATGATTTGTATCTAAGCCTTTCAGGCATTCTTTTGATGAGATGATAAAACATTTCACAAAAATATTAGAGAATGAAAATATTTAAAAATCAAAGAACATTTGAGATAACTTTTTTGTAACAGGCGAATTATATAAACCAAAATATTCCTAAAAATTCAGGGAATTCATCATGAAATCTTAAAACAAACAAACAACCCCCCCACAAAAACAGTTACTTGGCTATTTCCCAAGTCCTGAGGGTCACATATCTACCTACACAACGTGGCCTCGAACACGAAGGCTCTGCAGAGGGTGCTGCGCTGGTTTTTGGCAGAACAAACAGAGTCCAGGAATCTCTTAAGTTTCTTTTTAAAAAACTGCCCTCAAAGTCTTTTGGACGTAACTTCACAGGGAGCCTCGGACAAGCAGGGCGACGAGTGGGTTTGCTTCCTTTGCGACTGAACAAACCTCAGGAAGAACTGCCGCCACGGAGCCGTCACTGCGACCAGGTTCCCTCAGGTCATCAGCTCCGACTCGCCCTCCAGACCAGCCGCCCAGCAGCAGTGACGCAGCTGCGGGGACGAGGCCCACACGCCCGGTCTGCCCCCATGCCGCCCACCCTGCCCGCTCACCTGCCCACTCACCTACCCACTCACCCTGCCCACTCGCCCTGCCCACTCACCCTGCCCGCTCACCTAACCACTCACCCTGCCCACTCACCCTGCCCGCTCACCTACCCGCCCACCCTGCCCGCTCACCTACCCACTCACCCTGCCCACTCGCCCTGCCCACTCGCCTACCCGCTCACCTACCAGCTCACCCTGCCCACTCGCCCTGCCCACTCGCCCTGCCCGCTCACCCTGCCCACTCACCTACCCGCTCGCCCTGCCCACTCGCCCTGCCCACTCACCTACCCACCCACCTACCCACTCGCCCTGCCCGCTCACCCTGCCCACTCACCTACCCGCTCCCTTGTCCACTCACTTACCCGCCGCTCACCCTGCCCTCTCACCTACCCGCTCACACTGCCTGCTCACCCTGCCCACTCACCTACCCGCTCCCTTGTCCACTCACTTACCCGCCGCTCACCCTGCCCTCTCACCTACCCGCTCACACTGCCTGCTCACCCTGCCCGCTCACCTACCCGCTCGCCCTGCCCGCTCACCTACCCGCTCACCTACCCGCCCACCTAACCGCTCACCCTGCCCACTCACCTACCCACTCACCTACCTGCCCACCCTGCCCACTCACCTACCCGCCCACCCTACCCGCTCACCTAACCACTCACCCTGCCCACTCACCTACCCGCTCACCTACCCGCCCACCTAACCGCTCACCCTGCCCACTCACCTACCCACTCACCTACCTGCCCACCCTGCCCACTCACCTACCCGCCCACCCTGCCCGCTCACCTAACTGCTCACCCTGCCCACTCACCTATCCACTCAGCTACCCGCCCACCCTGCCCGCTCACCTAACCGCTCACCCTGCCTGCTCACCTACCCGCTCACCTACCCACTCACATACCCGCTCACCCTGCCCACTCACCTACCCACTCGCCCTGCCCACTCACCTAACGGCTCACCTACCCACTCACCCTGCCCACTCACCTACCCACTGACCTTCCCACTCGCCCTGCCAGCTCACCTACCCTCTCACCCTGCCCATTCACCTACCCACTCGCCCTGCCCGCTCACCCTGCCCACTCACCTTGTCCACTCACCTACCCGCTCGCCCTGCCCACTCACCTACCCACTAATCTACCCGCTCACCTACCCACTCACCTACCTGCTCACCCTGCCCATTCACCTACCCGCTCACCCTGCCCATTCACCTACCCGCTCGCCCTACCCGCTCACCTACCTGCTCGCCTACCTGCTCACCTACCCGCTCGCCCTACTTGTGGGAATGGAAACACCTGGAAGCTCTGTGAAATGGCTGCTCCCAGAGAGGAAGTGGCCTGAGAACACACCTGGCAAAGGCCTTTCCTCCCTTCGGCAGGCAGGTCCCTGTCCCAGCAGAACACACGGTTCCTCCTCCCACCAGCTGGGTCCCAGGGAGCCGAGGCCCCGCCGAGTGGACACTCAGGTTGCTCTCCAAGCACATGGCCACATCCGATGCCAGACATGCTCACCTGCAGCCAGACAGGGACCTGCGCTCCACGGGGCATCGCACGTCATGCCAGGAGCCGCCTAAACTCTAGAAGGCACAGCAGGCCCTGCTGGCCACCTCCATCGGTGGCACCGAGGAGGCAGAGAACGGGGAAAACACCGTCACAGCGGGACAGCGGGGCACGCAGCCGGCGGTGCCCCTGGGAAGGCTGCACCTGGACGCTCGAGGCTAGAGCGAGGCCCGGCGTCATGCCCGCTGCCCTGGGCTCAGCCAGGCCTCTGCCGCTCGGAGGCGCAGGCCCAGGGGCTGAGGCAGGCAGCGCCAGCTCAGCGTGACCACGGCCACAAGTAGGGAAACGGAGGCTTGAAGCCGGGCTTCTGATCTCACTGAACCCGGTTGTAATGTCTTCTAAAACCTGCAGGCTTCCCCCGCCTTTTCCTGACCTCCGGTGCCCGTGGGACCAGGCGCCCCTGTCCTGCTCCGTGACGCCCAGCGTCCAGCTTTCCCGAGTGACGGGGCCTCGGGAGTCGGCGGAAGGCACAGCCCCTCGGGAAGACCCGGCGCTCTCTGCTCAGGCCCGGCAGCACGCGCTGTCGGGGAAGATGTGGCGCCCAGCCTGGCACCCAAGAAGAGCCCCTGTGACGCCCGCTGACGAGAAAGGCCAGACACGCGCTGCGGGACCCAGTGGAGGCAGGCGGCGTCTCGGGGGAGCAGACTTCCCACCCAGGCGGGACCTGGGGCCAGCGAGGAGGGCGACCTTAAGGTGTAATGGAGTCTCATGAAAACATTCCAGAGCTGAGCTCACTCTGCAAATTCACCTTCACCCAGAACAGAATCACGAGCCTGTGCTCCGTGTGACGGCAGCAGCCGAACCTGCACAGAATTTTTGTGAGTTTATTTGAGCCAAACGGATGACAACGGCTGGGAAGCAGCACCTCAGCGGCTCAGCTAGTGCTCGGGGCACGGCAGGCTGCGCCTCACTCAGACATCACCACCCACGGCAGCGGCGGAGAGGGAGCGGTGGAGAGGAGGGCGGCGTGCCATCCGCTGGTGGCAGAGGGAGGTGGCGGAAAGCAAAGGGGGGATGCCCTGGGGCTGGATAACAAGTGACACGATAGACACACGCCTCGTGTGCACGGCGGGCACGGGACGGTAACCATCAGCACTCACGGCGCGTGGAGATGTGGGAGGGACCAGGGGCCCTGAGGGCCTGGCAAGGCCCCTCTGGCTTTGCACAGGTATGCCGCCAGGTGCGGGAGGGCAGCAGACGCTCACGCAGGTCAAGACGGACTTCGGAGGGCTCCGCCCTGACCGCCTTCCTGAGGAATGTGCGTGCGGGGCCGTCCTCGGGGTTCCTGTCGGCCCGGGTCTGTAAGGCACACCTGGGAGCCGGGCTGGCATGCGGCGGCCGGGCCCTTGCTTTCCGGGCGGGTGTGTCCCTGGGGCACCACAGGGCCCACCAGGGAGGGGTGCCCGCTGGCACGGAGATGCAACAGCCACCTCCCTGGTGCCCTCTGCTGGGGGTGAGCGGAGCCTGGTCTCCCAAGGGCCGGGCTCAGCTCCTCAGGGAGAGGCGGGGGCGTCCGGCCTCAGAACCCAGCCAGGCGAGTCCCGGCCACAGGTGAGGACCTCAGCCATTAATTACAGGGGCGGCTGGAACGGGCCCTGGAAATGTCACACGCGACGGGTGAGAGCAAGCGGGTCTGCAGGCGCAGGTCTGCTCTCCGCTGCCCCGTCCTGCTGCTCTGCCCGCTGGACCTGCAGGCGCCTTCGGAGGCCCTCCCCGGTCCCTCTGGCTTCGGAGTGGGTGTTTGTGGGAGAGACTGGGCATCGGCTCAGACACGGACCTTCCCACAGGCCTGAGCGAAGCGTGGTCTCCCGCCGAACGGAAATGAAACCTCCGTGCTGAGCTGAGGGTCAGAACGCAGGCAGGTTTCCACGCGGCTCCATCCTCCTGCTGTCCCAGCCAGCCAGCCCTGACGCAGCTGCAGCGCGTGGCTCCGAGGGACACGGGAACCTTCACTGCGTTCCGGCTGCTGCCTCAGCTACCTGGCGCTGCGGAGGCGGGCAGAGGAGAGCGGCTCTCAGGAAGCGCTCCGTTAGGGAGGTGCCGTGCCCGGGTCCTGCAGCCTCGGCAGCGTTCCCAGTGGGCTCGCCGGCAGCGCTGGCGGGAGGCAGGCAGCCAGCGGCCGGGGTTTTTCCTGTTGCCTGGCTGCTGACCCCCCACAGGAAGATAACGGAGCGGCCGGGGGCGGAGCAGCTCACACACATGCCTGGCTGCGCTGATCCACTCATATAAGGAGCGGGAGCGAGCGGCTCGGATCCTGACACGGCAGCTCTGGGCAGAGAGAAAAGCCGAGCGACTGGTCCCCGGGAACTCAGCCCCAGGCGCAGGTCCACGCCCGCGGCAGGGCAGCCCCGCGGACTGAGGGACGGAGCCGGGCCCGCCTGCTGCCCGGAGCGCAGCACAGGCTTCTGCGGATGGACCCTGAGCCGAGCGCTGAGCCCGGCGTCTGAGCAGCGGACGTCCCATGCGCGGCGGCCTGCTGAGCGGCGGGAGGGTCAGCGAAGACGCAGGCATGTGGCGGCTCGTGTTCCTCACGCTGAGCTGGGACCTGGTCCCGGCCGCAGCCCACAGCCTCCACAGGAGCATGGACGGCGTGGGGCGGCGGCAGTACCAGGTGCAGCACGGCGCCTGCAGCTACACCTTCCTGCTGCCCGAGACCGACAACTGCCGCCCGCCCGCCAGCTCCTACGTGCCCAACGCCGTGCAGAGGGACGCGCCGCTCGACTACGACGACTCGGTGCAGAGGCTGCAGGTGCTGGAGGGCATCATGGAGAACAACACGCAGTGGCTGATGAAGGTAGGGCCGCGCTCGGTCCGAGGGCGAGGAGGCTCTGCTTCAACAGCGGGGGCGGGGTGGGGGGGCAGGGAGAGGGGTCGCCCCGTGAGTCGGGTTTCTGGGTCCTGGGCAGTGAGGTCGAGACTGAGGGGAGGATTCTTTGAAGAGAGCCTGACTCCACGGAGCGAGCTCTGCGGGAGGGTCCCCGCGCGGAGGAGGCGGCTCAGGCTGCCGCTTGTGGTTAAGCTGGAGCTGAGCTCCCGAACGCCCTGCCCTCCGGCTATAGACGCTGGCTCACCAGGAAAGCCTGAGTGATGACAATCCTGCTAATTGCTGATCCGGGCGGATGAGGAAAGTGCTTTACCAATTTCCTGAATTTATTTACTAAACGGACTGTGGCTGTCGGTAATGAGAGGAAATTAACTAAAGAGACCTGTGTTCCCCGGGGCTGCCGCCTGGGAAGGGCGCCGTGGCTGTGAGCGCAGCCGGCCCACGGGGAGGCGCGGCCAGACCCCCGCACTCACTCCGGGACAGGGGCCGTGTTCCCACGCAAACCCAAACCCGCGCTGTTTACAGGACCCGGGGCCGAGGGAGGTGAGGGGTCCTGACCGTGGGCTGGCTGTCAGCCGGGCGGCTCCGTCTCCGTGGGGGGCCGAGGGCCCCAGGCCCCAGGAGCTCACCCGCTGGCTCCTTCATTCACAACTCTGCCCCAGAGACCGTCACCACCAGGCCCGCCTGTCACAGGAACTCTGACCTGGGCCAGAGCTGTGTTTCTCATTAACTCGCGGGGAGGAAGGGGCCTCAGGAGCCCAGCGTCGGAATGAATGGGGCTCGCGGCTCTGCCTTCACGGGAGGCAGCGGCCTGCTGAGCGGCCGCTTCCCCTCCAAGGGCAGGAGCAGGAGCAGGAGCCGCAGAGCGGCCTGCCCTCCCGAGAGGGTCCCTGTCCGCTCTTTTTAAATCGTCTAAAACGCACGGAAGCGTAAACAACGAAATTACACCCACGACACAGGCTCCAGGCCCCGGGACACACCTGCCTCCTGGCCCCCCGCTCTCGTGACCCCTTCTTTCTGGGACCTGCTCCCCAGTCGGCACAGCCGCCGCCCTGCACCTCGGGGGCAGCGCCCACAGCCGGGCAGGGGGAGAGGGGATACCCTCCGTCCTGCAGGCCGTCCTCTCTTAGCTAAACAGTCAGAACAGGCAAGAGTGTTTGCACGCGCCCCCCGCCCCCCCCCTCCCCTCCAGGTCTCCCTGAGACCCCGAGCCAGGGCCGCCTTTCTCTTAGACAAACCCACGGCCCTTTGGGCTCCGTGTAAAGAAGGACGAGGACAGGGACTCCACGTGGTGTTCTGACCGGCGGCATTTCTAAGCTCCTCCGAGCCGAGCTGAGCGGCGCACGGATGATGCTCACCTCCTGGGGCTCAGCACCTGCCAGCCAGCTGGGCCCGCCCCTGCCGTCAGCCTGCACGCCCCTCACCCCTCGTGTGCGGACTCCCGGTTCGAGAATAAAAGCTCAAGAGCCAATATGACCCCACATAAAAGTGAATCCCCGTAACCTCTCTGCTGTTCCTTTCCTCTGTGTTTTGTCACCTGTGACAATAAACATCGCTCTTTTCAGAAGAGAATAAAGATAACGGGATGACAGGCAAGCCGCAGGATCAAAGGGTCAGTGCCACACTTAACCCTCCCAGACCATCACAGAGAGAACCGCCCGCGTTACTCATTGTTTCCCATATTTCCTTCCTCTTAGCGCCGCTTATATATATTTTTTGTTTCCATATTTCCTTTCTCTCCCTGACCAACACTGAAAATGAGAGGGAGAGGGAGGGAGGGATGGATGGAGGCAGAGGGAGGGCGGAAGGGAGGGAGAGAGGGAGGGAGGGAGAAGAGCAGGGACCTTGAGCTTTCAAGAAAACCTGTCAAGGAGGAGAGTGAGACAAGTCCCGGTGACGGGGGCGGGATGAGCAGCCCCGCCCCAGGTGTGGGTGCTGGGGGAGCGAAGGGGTGGAGGTGGTGAGGGGACCAGGGGGCCGAGGGGTGGCAGCCCCGCCCCAGGTGTGGGTGCTGGGGGAGCGAAGGGGTGGAGGTGGTGAGGGGACCAGGGGGCCGAGGGGTGGCAGCCCCGCCCCAGGTGTGGGTGCTGGGGGAGCGAAGGGGTGGAGGTGGTGAGGGGACCAGGGGGCCGAGGGGTGGCAGCGCTGCCCCAGGAGCTTGCACCTCATCCAAGCTGCTGCTGCGCCCCTCCAGCTGGCGGGCGGGTGGGACTTGGGGGGCAGACTTGCCAATGAGTGAGGAGTGAGCCTGGAGGGAGCAGCTGGGGGTAGGGAGGCTGGCTCTCCGCGCTCCCAGCAGACAAGGTCAGGCAGAAAGGGCGCAGTGAGGGCGGACGGCAGCTCTGGAGGGCACACCGCCCCGACGCCCAGCCTCACTCGGAACACAGACAAGTGACTCTGCAGAATGGACGGGTCCTGCTGGGAGCCCAAATGTTTCCCCGTAAGAGGAAACGGGGAACGGAAATAAACAACTGCTTCACACTGATGAGTGCCTTAGATTCATAAACAACTGCAAAGCCCATTGTGCTTTACCACAGAATGTGTTCCAAACAGCTCCTGCTAGGACGCCCGGTAAACACTTCCTGCGATCTCGCGGTTCTCAGTGCAGCCTGCAGGCTGGGAACAGACCTGGACGCAGTCCTCTGCTCTGTACGCGCCTGAGGACGTGGCGAAGAGGAGAACCGCGCGTCCCTCCACGTGAGGTCACCGTGAAGCTTTGCTCCTAAAAGCAAATCTGTGTCCACTCCGTGGGGGCCAAGGCTGGGAGGCCCACACGCCCCCGGGCCACCAGCCCTCCCAGCCCGCCAGGGACTGTCATGTGTCAGCGTGTGTGAGAGCGTGTGTGTCAGCGTGTGAATGTGTGAGTGTGTGTGAGTGTGTGTGTATGAGTGTGTGAGTGTATGTCTGTGTGACTGATGTGTGAATATGAGTTATGTCAGTGTGTGACTGTGCAAATGTATGTCAGTGTGAGTGTGTGTCAGTGTATGAGTGTCAGTGTGTGACTGTGTGTGAGTGATGTCAGTGTGTGACTATGTCAGTGTGTGACTGTGTGTGAGTGATGTCAGTGTGTGACTATGTCAGTGTATGTCAGTGTGTGACTGTGTGTGAGTGATGTCAGTGTGTGACTATGTCAGTGTATGTCAGTGTGTGACTGTGTGTGAGTGATGTCAGTGTGTGACTATGTCAGTGTGTGACTGTGCAAATGTATGTCAGTGTGAGTGTGTGTCAGTGTATGAGTGTCAGTGTGTGACTGTGTGTGAGTGATGTCAGTGTGTGACTGTGTGTGTGATGTCAGTGTGTGACTGTGTGTATGAGTGATGTCAGTGAGTGTGTATGTGCAAGTGTATGTCAGTGTGTGTGTGAATGTGAGTGTATGTCTGTGTGTGTGTGTGAATGTGTGAGTGTATGTCAGTGTGTGACTGTGTGTATGAGTGATGTCAGTGAGTGTGTATGTGCAAGTGTATGTCAGTGTGTGTGTCAGTGTGAGTGTGTGTCTGTGTGTGTGTCAGTGTGTGAATGTGTGAGTGTATGTCAGTGTGTGTGTGTGTGTGAATGTGAGTATATGTCAGTGTGTGTGTGTGTGTGTGTGTGTGTGAGTGATGTCAGTGTGTGACTGTGTGTGGGAGTGTATGTCAGTGTGTGTGTGAATGTGAGTGTATGTCAGTGTGTGTGTGTGTGTGTGTGAATGTGTGAGTGTATGTCTGTGTGTGTGTGAATGTGAGTGTATGTCAGTGTGTGTGTGTGTGTGTATGTGAGTATGTGTGTGTGTGTGTGTGGGAGTGATGTCAGTGTGTGACTGTGTGTGGGAGTGTATGTCAGTGTGAGAGTGTGTTTTAGTGTGTGAGTGTGAGTGTGTGGCTGCACCCCCCGTGTCCCTGCTTGGTTCACTGATGGAAGGAGAAGCCCGTCCTGCCGTGGCCGCGCCCGCCGCGCCCTGATGGGGAGGCGGCCTGGGCCTGCTCAGTGGAAAGCAAACGCCGTGCTTCCAGATGGGCGGACGGACGCTTTAAGGCGGGACAAGAGGGTTCCCGTGACTGAGCGCGCTGAGGCACGGGCGGCAGGGAGGACGAGCTGACAGGTGTCACTGGGGCAGGGCCAGTGTGGCCAGGGCACGTGTCAGAGTGTTTGTTGTCCAGGCGGGTGTGCACCACATAGAGCCGGACGTGCACCGTGAGCGGTGTGACGAGGGCTGTCGTGTGGGACTTGCTTTCCGCGGCCAAGCAGCCGCTGCTCGTTACGTGGGCTGTGTGCTGCGCAGACCAGCTCTGGGGACCACGCCACGACGGGGTGACCATTTGCCCGCAGAGCCGAGAGCTGAGACGGCTGGGACCCCTTCCTTCCTGACGGGAAACCCCACGCCCGCGGGGCCTCCTCCTGGCACGTGGAAGGCGGCCGTCTGCATCGCAGGCCGGAGCCAAAGTCGCTCAGAGGCAGGGCTCCACCTGACCGTGGAGGGATGGCGCCGCGTTTACGGGTCGGAGCCCAGGCTGCCACGTCTGATTCCATGCCACATGTGACCGCAGTTCTGCTCATTTGTGGTTGAAAATCCTTTCTGATCTACCAACTCACGGTCATTTAGAAACCAAACAGAGAGACTTTGGAAGTGATTGGCCGGCACTGGAGCTAAGGGTCAAACCCTTAAGACGGCAGAAAAGGTCAGTTCCCCTCCCTGCTCTTCGTCCCCGTCTGGCTTCCCCTCGATCACACGCAATCAAGGTGCGTGGTCGTGCACGCCCAGATGACAGACAGCGCCGCCGCCATCACCAGACTCTCTTTGGCTCATAAGGGCATGAAGAGAGCCCGGAGGGAGAGACGCTATTTGGGGGAAAAGAGCAAAACTTAGGAGCAGAGGCACAGGAGACGGGGTTAAAGGTGTGTGTGAGAGACAGACAGACAGATCGACACTCGCTCCCCCCGACGTGAGAGGCCCACACGGCACCCCGAGCTCACAGCTCCGGACACAGGCAGGCACCACCACCGGCCCCGGTCACGCAGGGACACGGGCCAGGGGCGTCAGCGCCACGCAGTCAGCGGTGGCGCAGGCTCAGCGGAGGGAAAAGTAAACGTGGGGAAGCACGCGTCCCGCTCGGTGACGGCTGACGGCGGCCTGCCCTGTCCGCGGGGGCCGGGGGAGAAGTGTGAATGGATGCGAACCGAGTGTTACTTCTTAGCTCTTTAACGTCACGGAGCGTCACGGAGCGGAAAGGCCGCCACCCCCACGCCTCAGGGCTCGTCACGCGGTGCCACCGGGCTCACGTCTTCAGCAACAAGTCAGCAAGCCTGTGCGGAGGCCCGCGCGTGCCCACACCCCCCCCCCCACCCCCACCTCGGCCCGACAACGTACGCGTTTTACTTTAAAGTACAAAGGAAGCGAGTCTGAGAGGTGAGGGCAGGAAGGGAAGCGGCCGCCCAGCACCCCCCCACCTCGGCCCGACAACGTACGCGTTTTACTTTAAAGTACAAAGGAAGCGAGTCCAGGGCGTTCAGGGCACGCGGTCCGGGCACGGCCGGGCGTCTGAGGGCCACTGAGCGGGCAGGTGAGAGAGGAGACCTTGCCGAGAGGGGAGGAGGGGGCGGGGCCCCAGCTACTGCGGAGAGAAGGCCACTGGGACGTCTCCTGTGCAAAACGATGACACGGAATCCCACTTGTAGCTCCGAAAAGTACAATCCACTCGGTGCCGACCAGAGAGGACGACGGACGGACGCGGCGTGGCCCCGGCGGAAGCTGCTGAGGTGACACCTGCACGTCACCGAGCACCTCCGATCCCGCACAGGAAGCCAGGCCCCGGAAAGGCAGGTGCCTGCCCTGCCCCGCGGGGATTTGGAAAGGAGGCGAGGGCGTCTTCCACCCGCAGGTCTGACCCGAACCTCAGCACCAGCACCATGCGTGTGCGGAGTGAGGAACACGAGCCCCGGGACGGATGGAACAAACGGAGGGGCGTGTCAGGGTACCTTTCAGACACGTCTCCCCGCCCGGGCTGAGGCGGCTTCTGTGCGGCTGAGACTGACGCTGTGGGGACGGGCTCCCCACACCTGGACAGCGAGGCAGGTGGCCAGCGTCTGCTTTAAATCAGCATTTTGAGTAGCCATTTCCCCCTGAAATCACCATCCTTTCTCACCCTGATCTGGGCGCGCGCCGCTAGGGGTGAGACCCTCAGGAGTGGGCCTGCCCTCCGACCGTCTTCACTCCTCCAGCAGCCAGCACAGCACAGCCCCTTCGCGCGGCCCAGGAACCCAACTACCCTCCTGCACGACCTCCTTTGAGCAGACTTCACGCGCTTCTGGAATCCTAGACAGCTCACCACGACAGTGTCCACATCCAGGACTAGTTGTTTAGAGAACCAACGATCAAGCACACTACACTTACATGTCACGGATATAACCTGCATCTTCATATTTAATTTTATGTGGGGGGTGTGTGAGCGTGTGCATGTGCATGTGTGTGTGTTGTGTATGTGTGTGACTGTTGTGTCTGTATGTGTGACTGTTGTGTGTTGTGTGTGAGTGTATGTGACTTGTTTGTGTGTGTCTTTTGTGTGTGTGTGTTTGTGCATATTTTGTGTTGTGAGTGTGTGTGCATATGTGTGTGAGAGTGTGGTGTGAGTGTATGTGTGTGTGTGAGTGTGCGTGTGACTGTTGTGTGAGTGTTCATTCATGTTGTGTGTTTTTGTGTGTGCATATGTGTATGTTGTGTGAGTATATGTATGAGTGTGACTGTTGTGTGTGTAGTATGTTGTGTGTGTGCATGTGTGTGAATATGTGTGTGTGTGTGAACAGAGGTGAGACACGGAGGCCTTGGGAACATCGCTTCCCAGCGGTTCCATGTGCGGAACGTTTGGAAAGTCTTTCCAGGAGGCGTGCAGCCAGACTGCATTCCCCAAGGGCTCCCCCGTCGGAACCACGTCCTCGCTGCTCACAGGAAGGGTCTCCCTGGCGTGAGGGCGGTTCCCGGGGCACTGCCCCTGCCCCTGCCTCCAGGACTCAGTGTCCTGGGACATACCCCAGTCAGCCTCCCCGCGCCCGTGCCCGCGCCCGCGCCCGCGGGAGGGCAGGCCTGGCTCTGTGGTCTCTAACTGCCCCTGCCCCTGCCTCCAGGACTCAGTGTCCTGGGACATACCCCAGTCAGCCTCCCCGCGCCCGTGCCCGCGCCCGCGCCCGCGGGAGGGCAGGCCTGGCTCTGTGGTCTCTAACTGCCCCTGGCAGCGGGCTCGCTCCCTCGAGGCTCTCCTCTCGCCTCAGAGCTTGGTAGTCAGGCTGAAAGCACAGGGGACGGGCCTGCTGGAAGGTGGGTAACTGGGTGGCCCCAGCGCGGAGCCACAGCCCGGCACAGCCTGCTCACAGCGCCGGTAGATTCATTCCTGTGGCTCTGCCCGTGTCCCAGCGTCTCTCCTGGTGCAGCATGCCGGGTCCCAAAGCGGGAGACCGTGAGCGCGGCACCCCCAGTGGCTCTTCCGCCACACGCCTCTCCCTCCTCCAGGACGTGGCCGCAGGGCCTCCGCCTGACGGGCCTCCCGTGTGCTCAGTGCCCGCCCTTCTCACTCCACACACGTCAGGACCTGCGCTGCAGCCAACCCCACCGAGGGGGTCGCCCGAGGAGGATGACCGAGGGGGTCGCCCGAGGAGGCCTCTGTGCCCTGCGACAGTGACCTTCCTAGCGCAGAAAGGACGCCTGCAAGTGGGTGGCAGTGCTTGCACTTCTGGCATTTCTCCCGCACGCACGGACTGGGCCCCTAGAAACGCCGCTCCGAAATCGCCCGGGCGCCCCCAAACCTGCCCATGCCGTCATGCCGAGGCCGCCGAGGCCCATCAAGCAGCCACTTGCCCGTGGACTCGGCGTCTGCACTTGGGCTCTCAGTGGGTCCAGCAATGCCGCCTGGTCTGCCCCCTGCCGCGGAGGAGCAGGGCCTGAGTGGGCCCGAAGCCGCCTCCTCGGTGAGCTCATCCCCGCACCTCTTGGCCGGAAAGAGCCGAACACCCAGGAGGCAGATTCCTCTGTGCTCCTGACGGCATGTTCTCGGTCGTTAAACTTGTGGGATCAACAGACAGGATCAGTTCTTGGTTATGCGCTGGATAATCATAAACACTCGTCTGTAGCTAATTGAAGTATTCCTTTGAGTTTTATTAACTACTATTGAGTCTCTGAACAATTATTACAAACAGATGTAGCTTAAAACTTCCCTGAGCAAAATGTAATGAGAAATTCTAGTGCAAAAACACTGCTAGAGAGAAGATATTTTGCTGAATCACATAAAATAACCAAATTCCGACCACAAGCTAATTATCCATGCTTCACATTTAGTGGAAGTACATGAAATTCTTAATTATTTTCAGCTATGAAGGAGTATTCTGAAATTACCTTTAAAAAAAGCTTACCCAGTTTAACTTAATAAAGTGTTAATGATAGGAACTCCTGACCAGAATTGGGTTTAACTCAACCATAACAGTGAAGTGCTCCTAAGAGCAGTGATGGTTGGGACAATTTCATGACAAGCTAACGCATCAAGATGAATCAGAACCCGTCTCCTCAAATGACAACTGGCCGTTTTGTGGTGCGTAACGAGCTGTCCGCATGTCCCATGTGGCTCCCTGCAGGGTCATCGCGAGCACAGGCATCCCACGTGCTCCCCTCTGATTGGACAGTGTCTGAAACGCAGACTGTATTACAAGGCTGCCCACCACCCACACACAGAGCCTGGAGGAGAAAGGGAGGACGGCAATGACTGAGGGATCAACGGCTCTCTCCCCTTCATCGGGACCCTTCTCGGCCCGTCTCGGTTCTCAGGGGCTCAGAACCCCGAGCCACATGCGGCAGCCGTGCCCACTGCCTCCCCTCCCCACAAACAAGGTCAGCACTCATGTTTAAAAAGCCTCAGGGTCCTTGCAGAGGACACTGCTCATACAACAGCAATCGCGACAAAGCCCAGAACTCGCCCCCGGGCACCCGTGGTTGTCTCTGTAAAAGGACGTGAGGATGCGGCCTGTCGTCATGGAGACACGGGCTCAGTTATGTTCGCCACGGCCCCCCGAGCAGACACCCTTCCTCAGAGAAGAGACTCAGCTCCGAGAGGCGTGTGATGGTGCACAGTCGGCAAACCTATCCTCAAGCTCCTTGATTTCGGAGCTTGGTACAATGTCAGGTTTTCCAAAGATGGAAGAAAAGCCCCACCTTCTGTGTGTGAATCCGCAGAGCTAACAGACCACGGGGTTTCCAACACCCGGCCTCTGACCCACACGGACTCACGCCAGAGCTGCCCACCTCCAGGCGAGGACCACCTGGGAAATGGGGGAAGAGCCAGGGACCCACGTGGTGGAGGGTCCGCTCCATCTGCCCTGGGGAGCGCTGGGAGAGCTGAGGGGCTAAGGGATGTGCAGGGGTTTCAACCCAGGGTTCCCACGTCAGAGGCCCCTGTCCGCCCAAGTTTTGCCTTTTCACTCTTGAGACTGGAACCTAGACCTACAGTGAAGGCAAAACATGGCTGTGACAGGGAGCAAGCAGGTGCACTGACAGCCACTGGCAGCCCAATCTGGAGGCCACGGCATGGCACGGCACATCGTGGCACGGCTTCCGGCCTCCGGAGGAACGCACGTGTGAGCAGGTGTGCCGCTCCATGCTCCCTCCCTGCCAGCCTCCCGTCTTCATCCATCCGACGTGCCCGACTCTGGGCTTTGCTATTTGCGTTAAAGAATGTCCCGCACTTACTTTTCTTGGGGGAGGGGGACGGTGCACACAGGAAGTGGAGGGAGGGGAAGGGTGCACACAGGAAGCGGGGGGAGGGGAGGGTGCACACAGGAAGTAGAGGGAGGGGGAGGGTGCACACATGAAGCGGGGGGGAGGGGGAGGGTGCACACAGGAAGTGGGGGGAGGGGGACGGTGCACACAGGAAGTAGAGGGAGGGGGAGGGTGCACACATGAAGCGGGGGGGAGGGGGAGGGTGCACACAGGAAGTGGAGGGAGGGGAAGGGTGCACACAGGAAGCGGGGGGAGGGGAGGGTGCACACAGGAAGTAGAGGGAGGGAGAGGGTGCACACATGAAGCGGGGGTGAGGGGGAGGGTGCACACAGGAAGTGGGGGGAGGGGAGGGTGCACACAGGAAGCAGGGGGGAGGGGGAGGGTGCACACATGAAGCGGGGGGGGAGGGGGAGGGTGCACACAGGAAGCGGGGGTGGGGAGGGTGCACACAGGAAGTAGAGGGAGGGGGAGGGTGCACACATGAAGCGGGGGGGAGGGTGCACACAGGAAGTGGGGGGAGGGGGAGGGTGCACACAGGAAGTAGAGGGAGGGGGACGGTGCACACAGGAAGTAGAGGGAGGGGGAGGGTGCACACCGGCGAAACTTGGAATAAAACGAGCGGCGCCTGAGTGTCTGCCTTGGCCCGTGTAACGGCCTGCAATGCCGGCACCGTGGCTCTCCGCTCGGTTCGTGTCTCACAGGACGGCGCGATTAGCTCTGGGGGCATCCCTGGGGCGCGTCCGTGCTGCACCTCAGTAAGCCCACCTTCCCGGGCAGTGAGTGTTTCATGCACAGCCGACGCCATCTGCGTCCCGCTGCGCCACTGCGGGGGGTGTCGGTGCTTTCACGGGAGTCAGCACTCCTTAGGTGGACAAGCCCCGCCTGCTTCTGTTGCCTCAGCGACCTCCAAGACCAGCCCACCGCTAAGGAACCCACTCCTCCGAGGCCGGGGAGGCCTGGGCTGGGTTCCCGAGGGCCAGGGA
Source organism: Eptesicus fuscus (assembly GCF_027574615.1). NCBI lineage: Eukaryota > Metazoa > Chordata > Mammalia > Chiroptera > Vespertilionidae > Eptesicus > Eptesicus fuscus. The sequence continues at coordinate 104,423,746 of NC_072480.1, read as the reverse complement.
GAACTGGACCCCAGCCCGTGCAACCCAGCCCCACGGCGCCCATCCTCTGCCCGCTGGGCCCTTCTGTCTTCCCCTCCCGACACCCCAATCCCAGGATCAGCAGAGCCAGATGGCCCCACACATCTCCCCAGGTCAGAGTTTGCTTCCGGGGGCACCGGGGACCCTCCTTCATCCCAGCTATTCTTACCGTCCAGCCTCAGTGAGCGCCTGTCACCACTGGGAAACCCACTGTGAGCCCCGTGCCACGCTCATCTCCTCTTCCCGCCACTTCCTGTGTGCACCCTCCTCCCTCCCCCCACTTCCTGTGTGCACCCTCCTCCCTCCCCACTTCCTGTGTACACCCTCACCCACTTCCTGTGTGCACCCTCCCCTCACCCCACTTCCTGTGTGCATGCTCCTCCTCACCCACTTCCTGTGTGCACCGTCCCCCTCCCCCTGCTTCCTATGTGCACCCTCCTCCCTCCCCCACTTCCTATGTGCACCCTTCTCCTCACCCACTATCTGTGTGCACCCTCCCCTCACCCCACTTCCTGTGTGCACCCTCCCACATCCCCTTACTTCCTGTTTGCACCCTCCCATCACCCACTTCCTGTGTGCACCCTCCTCCCTCACCCCCCTTCCTGTGCGCACCCTCTCCCTCACCCACTTCCTGTGTGCACCCTCCCCCTCATCCACTTCCTGTGTGCACCCTCCCCCTCACCCACTTCCTGTGTGCACCCTCTCCCTCCCCTCACCCACTTCCTGTGCGCATCCTCCCCTCACCCCACTTCCTGTGCGCACCCTCCCCTCACCCCACTTCCTGTGTGCACCCTCCCCTGAACCCCGCTTCCTGTGTGCACCCTCCCCCATCCCCCTACTTCCTATGTGCACTCTCCCCCCTAACCCCACTTCCTGTGTGCACCCTCTCCCTCCCGCCCACTTCCTGTGTGCACCCTCCCCCTCCCTCTGCTTCCTGTGTGCATCCCACTTCCCATGTGCACCCTCACCCTCCCTTCCACTTCCTGTGTGCACCCATCAGAGCTTGTAGCTCCCACTCAGTGAGTCAGACGTGAGTCCTGAGTGACTGTGAACGAGAGTCACTCTTCTGAAGATGAGGGAGAGGGTGGCGTGCGGCCCTGTCACGCTGTCACTCAGAAAGCACCAATACATGCAAACACCTGACTCCCTAGCGATGAAGCCCAGCCAGCCCAGCGTGCCATGGCGGCCCGTGATGCTCACCCCACTGACAAAGTGTCTCTTGAAATGATTTCCCCTCAAGCCGAGAGTAAAAATTCAAGCATGAGGACGAAAAAGTCAATTCTGAATGACATGCTTTTTATAGCTCACGCAGGGGAGTGATGGGGCCAGGAATTTTCCACTAGTTTCCCTGGAACGGACATGCGCGTGCAGGCGGAGGGCGGGGGAGAGGCGCGGACTCCAGCACTGAGCCTGGTCCTGGGAAAATGACTCAAGGGCTTGCACTGTCACCACAAGCATGCGGAGAATCGCACTCAGAATGCCGCCCCACGCTGCCTGGGCGTCGCGGGAACTGGGTTTTCTAAGCTATAAGCTAGTTCAGCTCAAACACACGAGGGTGGCCAGCACGCAAGCTCACGGATCACATGCAGGAACTAACCACCGATGTGACACGGCACACGTCCTGTCCCTCCACCACGCCACCGACCACCACCCAGGCACCAGGCCGTCCGGGCTGCCCGGGGCGCGGAGGACTCCCCAGGCCCATGTCAGCCTCAGGAGACGCAGCAACCAACCGCTCGCAGGAAACACGCTGTTTTCCTTTACGTGTCAGAAGGTGGGAACACCGTCAGGGCACGTCTTGGTGAAGATCTTACTTAAGTTACAGCTCTGTACGCCTCACTGGCTGTCCAGTAAACACACGGAGTCACGGAGATGGCAATCACGGACAGTGCGCGTCTGCCCGGGGGGCGGGGGGCAGTTCACACCGTGTGTGCCAGCCTCCATCTGAGATGCTGGGCGACCTGCAGGCCTGGCCACCCTTTCTCAGCAGCGTTTGCTCACGGACGGTGCCTCTGGGCCAAAAGAAACGCTGAGCAGCTTACATTTATTAAGTCGTTTCGTCCTGACAATTTCGTAGCCAGTTAAACACATAAATACACATAAAGAGAAAACATGAGCTTTACTTCTCTTAAGCGACCCCAGTCACTCAGAGTGAACATGGCTGCAGGGGGCACTGCAGCTTCTCGCCCCCGGGCAGACGGAGCCTCCTTTTCAGCTCCAGCCCGACTGCCGTGCAGGCCTTGCCTCCAGGACAGCACCCAGCCCCGCTCTGCACGCCGTGGTCCGCGGGGGCTGAGCGCCATGCGGAGCTCCTGATTCTCCCAGGGCCGGCAGGTGTAGTGCTGAGGGTGACCCTTCAACCTGTAAACTGTCTCCCGGGCTCCTGAGAGGGTGCCGTGGCACGCAGTCTGGGAACTGTGCTAAGTGGCTGCCTTTCCCACTAGCAGCCCAGGAGGCGCTCACAGAGCCCTCGAGCGAGGACGCACCTGAGCTGACCGGACAGGACCAGCTGAGCCGGGTCCCCAGTGGGTGAGTCCCCAGGTCGTGCTGGGCGATGACCTCTTCCCCGCTTCAGCCCCACGCACAAAGCGGCTCCTGCGGGCTCTTCTCGGATGCTAAAAGCAGGAGACGCTCGAACGGGAGTAACTCAAAATACGACCAAGTGCAGAAGGCTAATTCACTACTTCCCTTTCCCCGAGTCATCCGAACGTGTTCCTCTGGAGGCCAGTCAGGTCTCCCTGCCCTGAAGGCTGCCCGCAGCGCGGGCCGGGCGCACACGGCACTGGCTTACTGTTCATGTTTAGGCCAACGGGAACGGCACGCAGTCTTTCGTGGTCTCCGAGGAGCCAATGCCTTTTAGCCCGATCGGGACAGAGCCCCGCCGCCAGGCTCTGTGCAGTCCCTTCCAATTCATGGGTCCGAGGTCGTCTGTTCGGACATCGTTTAGGGACAAGCAGATGAAGGCCGCAGACAGGAGAACTCCCAGCGCGAGGAGGTCGCAGGGCGGCAGCCAAGCGGCCGGCACTTCATTCCGCACAGGCGCTCCTCTGCGAGCTTTGCACTGAGGGCTCCACTGCAGGGAGGAGGCCGCAGGAGGCACACCCGGGAACACGTTAGCTGGGGAGGTCCGCGCACGTCGTCCTCGGCGGTGAGTCCCGCGGACTCGTGAGCCCGTCCGTGGGGTCCCTGCGGCTGCTGGAACCCCTCACCCTCCTTTGGTGGCAGGAGGAGGAGGCCAGCAGGAGGCCTGCATTCTGAGGCTCTCGGGCCTCCCGAGCCCCCCCACGCCGCCCTCCTCCAGGACCTGCAGGGCTGCCTCCTTGCTCATCAGGAACCAGCCGACGTGAAAGCACCGTAAGAGGAGATCACGTAAGTCCCTGCAGCCGTTTCCTCTCCTCCCGACCGGCCGTGTAACTTTCTTCCGTGTGGAAAGGAGGAGACAGCCTGCTCTAGAGATGGCCGCAGGGTCTTGTCGCCAGCGGTCTACCAGGATCCGGCAAACTCACGCAATAGGAAGAGACACGGGCAGGCCGGACACAGGGACCTTTGGGGGAAGCCTGTGGCAGAGAAGGGTGAGGAGGCAGCACGGAGCGCGCTCAGCACGGCCAGGTGTGTCCAGGTGTCCTGGGGCGCGGCCGCAGGGCGGCTGCGTGTTAATTCTCTCCTGGAGCTCGCACTGTGACCCGGGCCTATGTCCTAACTCACAAAATGCGAGCTCAGCGATGTTACCGATTTACTGAATTCTAAAGCCCCCCCCCCAGGGAACTGAAAATGGGGGGTATATTCGTATCTATGTCCACACAGGAAGACACGTGTTTGTAAATGTGGACGCCTCTGAAGGCGCGTTTCGGTCCAACTGCCACTGTCTCCCTCTCAGTGCATCTCAATCTCAGAGGCAAGACCTTCAGTTTCATGAAAAAATAAACACCCAGCCCCGGGGCGCTCGCGGGCCGGGCGTCGTCCACGCACCAGCCGGCGCAGGTTCAGCTCCCCGTCGGGCACACACCTGGGTTGTGGTTGGATCCCCGGTGCATGTGGGAGGCAACTGGTCGACGTTTCCCTCTCACATCAGTGCTTCTCTCTCCCTCTCCCTTCCTCTCTCTGAAATCAATGAAAATATACCCTCAGGTGAGGATTTAAATAAAGAATGCCCAGTATGTTGTCGTCTGAATTCACCCACCTCTTCCCAGAGCTGCAGCCCAGCCGCCCCATTTGCACTAGCCGATGGTTCTGTTCACTTGACGGAGAGAGCAGTCTTAGATCCCTTTCACCCGCATCTCTGCGCGAGAATACACCAGGAAGCAGACGACGGCCAAGGTGGACAGCGCCCACGCAAGGGCCCGCTGAGAGTGGCGTGAGTCTCCGTGGCTTTGGCCAGCGGCTGTTGGGCTCACGCTGCCCTCCTCACACACTGCCCTCCTCACGGGCACCTCTGCGTGGCCTTCCTCCAGCCCGTCAGAGCGGTCAGCCAGGGCACCAGACTGCCGAGGGGAGCTTTACCCACGGAGCCCACGCCGCGGGGCCATCTGTCCCGAGGCCCAGGCCTGTGGGAGGCACGGGGAGGCCGGGAGAACCCCTGCTCTGTCTCGGGAACTCTGGGGGGGACGCGCATCCTTTCGCCCCCACCCCCACCCCTGGCCACTCCGCATGGACAGGCCCAGCGGCTCCGGCAGCACGTGGGGGCAGCTGCTCCCGCCAGCGATGCAGCCGACCCCAGCGCCTGGCGGCTTGGTGGGAACCCGGAGTGTGGCGGGCGGTGCCCGGGCTGCCCTGACCCAGAGGGAGGAGTTCTCCTCTGTACCAGGTGGGCGGCTCCTCAGACGGAACCGGGGCTCCCCTGTCACCACGTGGCCCCGCTGCCGCCTCCCTGCCCGTCCGGCGGCTCCTGGGACCGCGTCCTAAGTAAACTTCCTGCATGTAGCCTGTGTCTCGGGCTCTGCCGGGGGAAACGCATGCGAAGGCCGTGTGAGAATCTGAGATGGATACACACGTGGCATCTGCAGCTGCAGGTGGGTCTCACCGTTCTCGCAGAAGATGCACACACAGGGCCTCAGGCACCCGCTGCCCGGCCCCGCCCGGCCTGCAGCCGCCTGTGAGGGCTGTGGCCAAGCCTAAGGGGGGCGCCAGGGAGCAGAGATTCGGGTCCATGTATACGGACCCAGGAGCCTCTACAAGCTTTCGTGCCTGACACACAACACGTTTGTCACACGAATGCCCTGGTTTACACACGGTTCCTCCAACTTGTATAGATTTTAAAGGGAAGAATAGTCATTGCACCGGCAGGAAATGAGCACAACGTTTTAAGGGGGAATTACATTTCCCTGAGACTTTGGACTGATGGTCAGGGAAACATACAGAGGCAGAGCCACGTGAGTGCATGTGACGAAACCCCCAGTTAAGTAACCAAAGGACCACGGAGTCTCGGACAGAAGCGAGGACACGCATGTGACTGCACAGGAGGAGGGGACCGACTAGCGACTAGGCCCCACGGGTGCCCGCAGCTCTGCTCCTCATGCCTCGAGTTCAAGGTCACCAGCGTGACCTTCAGTCCCTGAAGAACAGTGTCCACGGGAAGTCGCTCCCACGTTCCCCACAGAAAACAGCGAGAAGCACTCAGAGCCCATCAGTCCCAGGAGGCGCTCCAAGAGCCGGCGCGGGTCCACGCAGCAGGGGACGGGGGCTGGCTGTGTCCTCGCCCTGCAGCCTGCCCTGCCCAGTCAGTCACCGAGGCACGGGGCTTTGGCAGGGGCTCTCGGCCACGGGACTCAGGCCTGCGAGGCGCCCCGCCTCCCCCGCCTCCCAGCAGCTCGCCTTAACCACCGCTGAGCACGTCGGTTGGCGCCGCCTGCCACCCCCCGAGGAGAACAAGAAACCTCGCGAGGAGGAGGAAAGCCCAGCTTTGCCACTTTGCAGTCTGAAGAGCTCACGACAGGGAACCCAGAACATGAGGTCAAAGCCTCCCCGTCTTCCTGGAGTCAGTCATCTCGCATTCCGGTTTCCCACAACCACCAGAGCGCGTGCTCTGCCTGCGGCCAGCTCCGCGCCTGCAGAAGCCCCGCTGCAGCCTCCCAGCGAGCGAGCAGCCTCCAGTCCAGTAGGTGGGACCAGAACAAGCCCAGGAGGATCCGGTGTCCCGAGGCCACAGGGGCGAGGGGTCTTACGAGGGGAGGGGCCGCAGGCGAGGGGTCGTCTCCTCTCAGGAGAGAGGACCAGGCGAAGGAGCCACAGGCCAAGGCCCAGAGGGAAGTGGCCCAGGGCCAGATGCAGCTGGAGGCAAGCTACGCAGGGAAACGAGGCCGGGGTTCCAGAGCGGGAAGGGGGGTGCAGCCATCCCGGGAACCAGCATGCCGCCCGCAGGCGAAGGGGCAAGGCCGCGTCTGAGCTGCCCAGGGCCAGGCCTGCACCGAGCCCGCAGCTGCGTGACAGTCCAGAAGGAAGGGTGGCAGCGTCTGGCGGGAGAAGGGAGTGTGGGGGGGCTACTGAGGGAGAAGAGACGCGCGTTTCTAAGTTGCAAAGCTGGAGAGTAAATGCTGCCAATGACACAAGGTATTTGTCCGTTTGCTAGGAATGAAGGTGTCCAGGTGAGCAGACTAATTAGCCATCTGTACGCCATGTGCGTCTGTAGAGGCAAGTGGGACCTTCTTAAGTTAAATGGAAACGCGGTGGCCGTTTCCTGGTTCAGTCAACGTCAGGGACACGCCCTGGCGGCCAGGACCCCGTGGTCGGTGAGGGACCCACGTCCAAGTCTTGGGGCGCTTTTCTAAGTGTTCCCCTTTCCCAGCCAGTTCCAAGATTCCTTTCCTTTTGATAGAAAAGGCAGACAATGATCTTGGTGAGAAGGAGATAGCGAGGGAACTACTTCAACGTGTAATCAACCTGCCAGTTGCCTCGAAAATGGACTTATTTTCCTGTCAAGTTTGATCACTGCAAACACAGGGGGGAGGGAACCCGTCAGGACGGATTTCACGTCTTAGAACAGATGTCTGTGTTAGGCGTTTATTCCGGTCCCTAGAGCGTCTGCGCATCGCCAACTTGCAAAGACCGTCTGAGGTGCGACTGCCTTTGAATGAAAACGACGGGGCGAGCATCCGCACGACCCAAAGGACAATCGCCGCGAAGTGCCCATGGCATTCGGGCTGCTCGCCCGCGCTCTAGGGAAGGGGACGCAGCACTAATTCCAAGAGGACAGAGTGGACGTCCACACAGCCCCTCCGACGCGTCTGTCCAGGGCCTTTCAGAGGGACTGGGACCCACAGGTCGGCACTGGGCCTAGTCACCCTCAGACAGGGTCGCCATTCCCACAAGCGCCTGGTGAAGCCGCCAGCCAGAGTGGGGAAGGAGCCGCCCTCGCTGGGGAGAATCCCGGTGCTCAGCGGTCCTGACTAGAGCAGCGAGTGGAAAGGCATGGAAAGGAGATGGGGGGGGGGGGGGGAGGGGTGTGCACGCTCTGCTGGGGAGGGGGGTCTCCTGTGCCTCCTCCTTTCGTCCTGTGTCAAGACTCCCTCGCGCCAGCAGGGATTTCGCCGGGCAGGTCCCTGTACTTGTGGCTTCCGCTGCAGACAATAAAAACCAGATGCGACACAGAAAGACGTCTCAGGGCCATAAACTGGGAAGGACGCACTGGTCCCAGCCCAGGGCCAGGGAGGTGACCAGGTGCCCCTCCCACAGGGGAGCAACCAGCAAACTGGGCCAGGCAGCTTCCCAGGGGCTCGGCCTCCAGCCTGGGATGTGCAGGGAGGTGGGGGCCACCACGTAGGTCATTTCCACACCCATTACGGCCGCCGGAGGGAGGCCCCCCTAAAAAGTTCCTGCTCTTCTCGGGAGGGAAACGGATGCCTCTGTCATGAAGCTCCCAGGAGACAGGCACCAGTCCTGGATCCCAGGCGTGTCTGCTGGTGAAACGGCCCGCCCTCCGACGGCAGGGTAGGTGGTCTCTGGTTTTCCAGGCTGCAACCCTGGGCTGTGGGAAGGCACATCATGCCAGCTGGGGGACAGGCCACCTTGGAAGGTTGTTGAAAGGCAGGAAAAGGGTGGGTGGCTGGTGGGTGAAGCGCCAGTTTGCTGACATGCCAGCCCTCAGAGCCTCAGAGTGCCCGCCCACGATGCCAGGCACCCGGAGCCCTCAGAGTGCCCACCTCACACAGCGCCCGGAGCCCTCAGAGTGCCCGCCCACGATACCAGGCACCCGGAGCCCTCAGAGTGCCCGCCCACGATACCAGGCACCCGAAGCCCTCAGAGTGCCTGCCCACGATACCAGGCACCCGGAGCCCTCAGAGTGCCCGCCTCACACAGCGCCCGGAGCCCTCAGAGTGCCCGCCCACGATGCCAGGCACCCGGAGTCCTGGTGGCCGAGACACGGGGAGTAACCGCGGTCACCGTGGCTGTTACTGCTTCTGACACCAAATACTTTCCTCTTCCTTCGTCGAGCGCTCTCAACTCACGCCACCCCCGTCTCCTAAAACCTTCATTCCTCTCACAGCTTCAAGTGCGAGAACACGAGTCTTTTTGAGAATCAACACAAAATGTCTAACACAGTGGTGGGCAACCTTTGGAGCACGGTGTGTCAAACTTCGCCAAAAAACTGAGCATAACTCGGGTAGTGTGTCACTTTGAGGGAAAAAACATTATTTCGCAAATGTTTCATCCTCGGCATGAGGCCGCCTCAGCGGCCGCGTGTCATCAGAAATGGCTACGCGTGTCAGTGCTGACACGCGTGTCATAGGTTCGCCATCACTGGTCTAACACCTGACATTTCTGTATCCAGTCCTCTTTCTCCCAAGACGTCGACTAGTTAGCAGCTGGGCCAGTGCAGAGCCAATTCCACTTCCTTTTGCTGCATACATTGTATATAGAGACTATACACATATACGACATCCACTCACACATCAGATGTACACACACATCACACGTACACACATCACATGTACACACACATCACATGTACACACATATCACATGTACACACACATCTGTAATTTGCTTGAATGTAAGAGGAACCACACATGCACACACACGCTATACATATACTTTGTCATCCTGAAAAGGTGAAAAGCAGTTGGCTTAAAAAGAATTTTGCATCTATCATTTTCAAGCTTAGACAAAGTGATGGCAATAATGCTAAGAACTTGCATTTTAAAAATTAGGTCTCTTATGTCTTTTAAAGCTCCCGAGTCTAATGTGAGTTTAGACCCAGCAGCTGCAGAATGGGGCTGGGGGAGGGCTACAGGGGTCCGTCCCCTCTGGCCACACACCAGAGGGACAGGGAGAGAACAGCTCTTATCTCGCTCGTAAGGACGGGCCAGTAAGATGGCGCCCTTTATCTGTCCTAGCTTATAGACCATCACTCGGAGCGCAGACGGAACCCAACTCCACCGAGTGTGCCTTCCCGAGCTCCAAACTTCCCAGGATAAGTTCTTTCTAAATATTATTTTTGCTGGGTGTTAAGAGTAACCAAGATAACTTCTCTGGATGACTTATATAGCTTTAACTTTACCCTCAAAAATTCCACTATTCCCCTGGTGATGAGCGAGAGTGAGAGTGGGCGGGAGGGGAATGACAAACTTCTATGCGAAGTTCTCTTAAGCTGGGCATCAAACCATGGAAGCTTGTAAGAGGGAAGGCAGGATGCATTAGGACAGAGTGCCGGCCGGTGACAGGCGCGGCTCTGGGGCTTCGGTGAGGTCCCTGTGAGGTGTTTGCTGGGGCTGCCCGGGAAGAGAGCCTGAGATGTTCACGCCGGTCTAGTCTATTTCACTCACACGCAGAGGCCAAGGCCGCAACATGGTTCTACAAACAGTCAGAGCCCAGCGTTGGCCAGGTTCACACCCTGGATCGGCCCAGCGGCCCAGGGAGAGTCGGGCGACCGGGAAGCATCCAGATGTGTGTGTGCACGTGCGTGTGTACGTGCATGCTCCGGGAGTGGGGACAGTGCATGGCAAGCCAGCCCAGGGAGCCAGGAGCACAGCTCCAAGGAGCATCCTAAGGCCTAACACCACCCGAGTCACCGTTTACAACTCGCTCCAGGAGGAGCTCCCGCCTGCCTACCTGCACCCCCAGGCAGGCGCACGGAGGGCCGGGCACCCCCACCTGCACCCCCAGGCAGGTGCACGGAGGGCCGGGCGCCCCCACCTGCACCTCCAGGCAGGCGCATGGAGGGCCGGGCGCCCCCACCTGCACCCTCAGGCAGGCACACGGAGGGACGGGCGCCCCCACCTGCACCCACAGGCAGGCACACGGAGGGCCGGGCACCCCCACCTGCACCCTCAGGCAGGCACACGGAGGGACGGGCACCCCCACCTGCACCCTCAGGCAGGTGCACGGAGGGACGGGCGCCCCCACCTGCACCCTCAGGCAGGCACACGGCGGGACGGGCAGGCACCAGGAGGAGAACCCCTGGCCTGGGACTGCCTAGTGAAAGGATTCTTGGGGGTTTTATATTTTTATTTTTATTTTAAAAATATATTTTATTGATTTTTTACAGAGAGGAAGGGAGAGGGATAGAGTTAGAAACATCGATGAGAGAGAAACATCGATCAGCTGCCTCCTGCACACCCCCTACCGGGGATGTACCCGCAACCAAGGTACATGCCCTTGACCGGAATCGAACCTGGGACCTTTCAGTCCGCAGGCCGACGCTCTATCCACTGAGCCACACCGGTCAGGGCTCTTGGTGGTTTTAGAGAAAGGCATGATAAGCAGTTTTGTGATCAAATTTTATTCATTCAACTTAACAGGAAGCACTTGAGCTCTAACCACGTGATAAAAAGACAGAACCAGGGCGTCTGTCCTCCTGACGGTGCAGGGTGGACCCCTGAGTGGACTGTGGCCCCGTCACTGGTCGTCACAGAACACAAGGAAGAAAGGAAACGGACCTTCAGGGCCTGAGTGACGCGCACACTGGCTTCCACGCTCAGCTCAGCTCTGAGGAAGCAGCCCGGTGCCCGGGGCACAGGGGGATGCCAGGCTGTGGCACCCACACACCGAACCTTAATCCGCCGTAAAAAGGACGGAATCTTACCCTTCACAGCCGCCTGGGTGGACCTAGAGGGTGTGGCTGAGGGAGACAAAGTCAGACAGACAAATGCCAGATGGTTTCACTCAGAGGTGGAATCTAAAGAGTAAAATAAACAAACAAAACAGAGACAGACTCAGAGACACAGAGCAGACTGATGGCGGGGGGCGGGGGGGACACCGAGTGAAAAGGTGAGGGACTGAGCAGCACACACCGGGGTTACGGACATCGAGGGGATGTAAGCGCAGTGCAGGGAACATCCAATGACGCGGGAACGAGGCACGGTGCCAGGTGGGCACAGACCTGCCATCGGGGTCACTTTGTAAACCACTTTGTAAACTAGTCCTTCAAACAGTCCTCTGACCCATCAGAAACTACTTTGTACATGAGGACCCGGGGCCCGAAGGTAAGCCACCTCCTGATCACAGGCTGCAGCGTGGGGAGCAGGCGCCCCTGCCCGACCCCATGGCCTGGCGCCTGCTGTCCTGCGTGGACAGTTCCCTATGTCACTCGGCAGCCGAGCTAGCTCCCCACACCCACATCCACACCCACACCCACACCCACACCCACGGGAGGGAGACGGGTGCTCACTCGCACGGCGACTCGGGCAGGGAGGCGAGGAGCAATGGGGTGGGGGCGGGGCTGGAACTGGTGCGTGAAGCGATGGAACTGAGAGACGTGCACCCGTGCACCCGGCTGGGGAACCTGAGCTGCCTGATGTGTGATGAACTCCGTGCGGGGGGCGGGCTCAGCATGTGAGGGGTCCTGACAGTCTGGGCAAGGCCGAAGGCGGCCTCCCCGCTCCGTCTGAGGCATCTGAACTCTGCATTCTGGGAAACAGATCTACAACGTGGCACAAACAACGCTTCTCAGGGCCAACTTTCCATTCCCTACAGCACAGGGACCCAGCGGCAGCGGGCAGAGGGCGTGGCAGGGCGACCCTGGGGTCCCTCCCGGACACCCCGTCGCTGTGCGCCCCGCGCGGCCTCGCTCCCTCCGCCTGCCGCGGGGTGGACGCCTAGTTGGCCTCCTATGCACGCACGATGCCTTGTATTTGACTGCTAGTGGCTAAGGTTCCGCCCGACTAACGCCCGGCCCCGCCCGTGCCCGCAGCTGGAGAGCTACATCCAGGACAGCATGCGCAGGGGCGTGGCCGCGCTGCAGCAGAGCGCCGCGCACAACCAGACGGCCGCGATGATGGAGATCGGCTCCAGCCTCCTCAACCAGACGGCCGCGCAGACGCGCAAGCTGACGGACGTCGAGGCCCAGGTGAGTGATGCGGGGACAGCCCGAGACGGCGCACGCGGCCACGAAAGCCCAGTGGGCAAGTGGAGGCAGGACGGGGGCGGGGGGGGGGGGGCAGGGAGGACGCGATAAGCACTCAGGCCCAGACCGGGATGTGGCATCAGGACCACGTCCTCGCGGTTAACGCTGAGGTGAAGGGATCTGTCCCACCAGGGGCCGCGCCGTGCTCCTGTCCCGCACACGCGTGCCTCTCGTGCTTCTGGGCCCTCAAGGTCTCCTCCTCCGAGAACGAGGCCCCGGGCAGAGGCTAGAACTGCTCTCCATCAGACCTCAGGGCAAAACCTCCATCTCAGGGAATTGTCCCGCCGCTTGTGGTAGAAGACTGTGCCATTCCTGGTGTGAGTTACACAATTTGTCCTACCGGTTCACACAGTCACGGTCTGACTTGGCAGAGAGGCAGACGGGGGAGCAGGGAGACAGAGAGACAGAGGGAGCAGGGAGACAGAGAGACAGATGGACAGAGGGATCAGGGAGGACAGAAAGATGGACAGAGGGAGCAGGGAGACAGAGAGACAGATGGACAGAGGGATCAGGGAGGACAGAAAGATGGACAGAGGGAGCAGGCAGGACAGAGAGACATACAGAGGGAGCAGGCAGGGCAGAGAGACAGACAGAGGGAGCAGGCAGGGCAGAGAGACATACAGAGGGAGCCGACAGGGCAGAGAGACAGACAGAGGGAGCAGGCAGGACAGACAGACAGGCAGACGGACAGAGGGAGCAGGAGCACAGACAGACAGGCAGACGGACAGAGGGAGCAGGAGCACAGACAGACAGACAAAGGGAGCAGGCACATGGGCTCACTCCGCCGGGAGCCAGGCTCTCTGATGGTCCCGGCTCCACGTGGCTGGATGAACAGCTGAGCAAGGCCCTGGGCTCTGGGATCTCAGCCGTGTGGCTATGGATGAGGCAGGGTCACAGGAATGACTGCTAAGTCCCCTTTCAGCTTTAAGTCTGTGAGCTAATGGTTAACAGTAGAAAAGACCTTGAAACACGAAAATATTAAAAGAATAACTGCAAATCAGTAAAACCAAATTCATGGAGCCGCCAGCAGCACACACAGGACAGCAGGTGAGCGTGGGGGAAGTGCTGCTGGAAGAACCTGTGGCACGCCCCTCCCCCCCGCCCCCTGTGAGTGCTCCCGGCTCCCAGGCCCGCTCCCCTCCGGGCTGCTGGGCGAGCACCTTCCTGCTCTGAGGATCCGTGATGCTCAGGAGAGACCAGCAGCTCTAACGCAGGCACGTCCCACGCACGTCCCAGTGGGAGTGGCCGTCTCAGCTCGGGGGCCAGCCAGGAGGTAGGAGCCTCACCTTCCCCCTGAGCTGGGCCATCTGTCCCCCTGGCAGCTGACGGCAGGGAACAGGAAAACAGGGTGGTGGGAGAAGCACAGGTCAGCTCACGCGAGGACGGGTAAGAGTGACCTGCTGACCTCATCCTCCCACAACCTCAGACAGTTTGGGGAAAACGGGAGCATTCACACGATGGGTCACAAGGTACCAAAAAGGGCGATCCACAGAGGTGACAAAAGGTAAGAATGAAAACGTGTACAACTTTTAACGGGAAAGTGTCAGCACACCCAGTCCGTTGTTACAACAAACGGTCGTGACGAAGCCCCGCTGCCGCTTCCGACCGAAGGCTGGTGGGTGTGGGCTCGCCGATGTGCCTGGAAGGCGACAGCAGTGAGTGGCAGAGGCAGCCGGGACGCACACCTCCCTACATCCTGTGCAAGACCTGCCGTCACTTCATAAGCCTTTGTGGTCGAGGCCGTGAAGCCACACGTCACAGGATCCAGCTGGGAGCACGGCGGACGGCTGGAGAGCAAACAGCCATGTCCAGGCGGACACGTGAGAACGCGGCCCGAGCCCGGGCTGCGCGGCGCACTGTGTCACCAGCAGTGACCGTGCGAGGCAGGGTTGAGTCCAAGCATGGACGCTGCTGTACAAAGTGTGACTCCTCGAGCCTGTGAGACCACAATGGGACAGAGGGGCAGCGGCGGTCTGGGGTCCTGGACTCAGTGACCGACAGGCACCCGCAGCTGGAGGCCCCGCAGGCGACGAAGCACTGCGCTGGGTCCTGGGCGAGGAGGGACACGCACGCCACCCTCCGCACCCCCCACGGTCCTCTCTGGGCCTTCGGAGTTTCCATTCCCTCTTAGCAAGAGCCCCCACAGAATGCCTGGGCCACAGAGGGGAGTGTTTGGTTCAAGCCCTGCCCCAGGCTGGCCAGTGCCCGCGTGGCCACCGAGGAGAGGGCCGGGCCTGCCCTCCTCCAGCCGCGACTCAGGCTGGGCCGGCCCTGCCCTGCCCACGGCCTTTCATGAATGTCAGGGCCCCGAGCAAACCATGCTCCCCTCAGCCAAGAACCCCGGTTCCTGCGCAGCCATTCCGCCCACACTTCCACGTGACTGCGCATCCCGAAAGGCCACGCCACACGGGAGCGAGCAATGGATCCTTCCTGCCGCAAGGCAGGCAAACGCGAACGCACGCGTCCTCAGTGTTGGGACGCGGTGGGGCCGCGGCAGTGCGTGCGGCCGGGCTCCGCATCCCCCCCGTGGGCTGTCTCCTGACGGCTGACGCCAGGTGCAGAACCGGAAAAAGAAACGGAAGAGGAAGATGCTAACCACGAGACCACCCGCGACGAGGAGATGGGGAACGAGCTGTGTGTCGAATGGAGCAGGTGGCGTCCGCCCAGCGTGGCTGCGGACAAGGGGAGGCAGGGCCTTTGCAGTCACAATTCCCGGCATTCGGGTGAGCGTTTCACACCCTCTGCCTCGCTGAGCACGGCCAACACGGCAGGACAAGGAAACTAGCGCTTTGTTATCTGACACAAACACCACTGTCCGGAACGGGCAGACGCTCTCCCAATAAAGCGCACCCTGACGTAACCGGGAACCACGCCTCGGACCCCGCAGGCACGGGGTGAACGTGCACTCTAGGGCTGGATCCCCGCCCGGGGGCTCAGGGTCCCCGTGAAAGCTGACGGCGGGCGTCTGCTGTGTCACATGCAGGTGCTGAACCAGACGACGAGGCTCGAGCTCCAGCTTCTGGAACATTCCCTGTCCACCAACAAACTGGAGAAACAGATCCTGGACCAGACCAGTGAAATAAACAAGCTGCAGGATAAGAACAGGTAAGAAAAGCACAAATAATGTATAATTTGAAAAAGCAAGTCAATTTTTAATCCAAGTATTTTTCTTAAATGTTTCAAATTTTCGCTTCTGCAAAGCGGGAAACACACGTTCGAGACCCATCACTGAGCCGGGTCTCGCCAGGCGCATCGTGCCGAGGCCTCTTGAACAGGCTGCGCACGCTGCAGTCCTGTTGGACGTGGGGGCTGGACGGATGCGCGGTCACGCGCCGACACCGCCGGGGGCAGCGTGTGCCGCACTGGCCAGCCTGCTGACACACCCAGGAGGGGCCTGTCCCGCTTTATTTACTGCGCCACGGTGCTCGCACCCTCGGGCACGGCACCCAGCGCCATCCGTGTAAAGATCTGTCCAGTCACTGCCACTTCCCCGAGAAGTGGGACCCGCCTCCCGAGCTCAGACACCGCTCAGCCCTTCACGAACGGCCCGCAGGCTGCTCAGTCAGCTGGAGCGCTTTCAAACGCAGTCCTGACTGCACCCCTTTGACCCCGCTGACTGGGTGGTTCTGGGTGTGAAAGCTGGACGAGCACGGGCCGGGGACCCAGCCGCCCGGGGCTGGCGTGCGCCTGCTTCATCTTGCTCTAGGCTCCTCCATTCCTTCACACTCTTTCACGAACAGCTTCCCTGCCCCCACTTACTCTGCTTTCCCAGATGCTCACCCAGCTTGTGAAACAAGATGTAAACATCACAGGTATTTACTGAAAGAAGTCCAGGCACACGTGGACCCCAGCTCAGACCCGTGCTGTTCAAGGGCCACTGTGTTTGATTTCCTTTCACTAGAAGTGCCGGCGGCTCACCGAGCTGATGTCTCCGCCAGCGCTGCTCTGACTGGGACGGCGACCTGGAGCGCTGGGAGGACCCCGGCTGGTGCGGCTCCTGCGTTTGAGAGGAGGCCTTTCAGATCAGGATGCGACTGCCTCTGCAGCTGTGCTGGTCTAGCTCAGGGAGAAATCAACTAGTTTCCCGAGAAAACGCATGCCCGTGTGTCCCCACATCCACGCATGCGCCGGGCCATGTGACCGCCCCCCACCGCCCGGGGACAGTGAAGACAAAGGAGGGCGCATGCTGTGCAGGCGGCAGAGGCAGGGACCAAGTGCTGCAGGAGGCTCCAAAGCTGGAGCCTGAGCGGGCGCTGGCAATGACGCCAGGCAGAAAGCCACGCTACCTTCTGCTGTGGCGAGTCACCTGGTTTTAATGAAGGATGGTGACGTACAACTGACAATGACTTGGCTGATGTCAAGGAAACTGTTAAGGGATGACCACTGAAAAGGATGTGGGAAACGGGTGCAAGCCGAGTGCACGTGACCGCGTGGAGAAACGGGCTGCTTGCTGGCGAGGCGTGGACAGGGGCTACTGTCCTGGTTCCCAGGGACCGAGGGCTGGGGTGCAGTTACCAGATACAACCGGTGTCTGATGATAACTGTGCATACGGGATGCTAACGCTGCCAGAGAAGGCTTTCCTGGGTGGTCAGTTCCGTGGCTGAGTCACGTCTCAGGGGTAAAGATGGAGATGTTACTGCCCCCAAAAGAAGCGCAACCGAGTCAGACCACAGAGCAGAAGGGCCTCCGAGGCCACATACCTCGCGCCTTCGTTTATAACATGACTGTGCACCGTGATGTTCTGTGAGAGGCAGGGCATTACTGAGAGCCAGAGAGCACAAGGCCTGCCAGGTAACAGGCAAGGTCACGTGAGGAGGGAGGGGCTCAGCCTGCTCTTCCCACTACCCCACCTACTTCCCCTGCCCCATCCACCTGCGCTCCCAAAGCTCAGGCACCTCTGCATGGTCCACGCTCCTCTCCAGAGAGGCCATGGTTGCCAGCCTTCCTACTACAGACATCCTGGGATAACCTGCCACAACCCCTCCGTTCTCACGAGGGCATGTCCTCCTCAAATCCCTTCAGATGGACGGCATGGCCGCCTGTCCACCCACGGAGCGCCCGAGAGCTCCTTCAGGCTGCAGCGGCATCACCCTACAACTGCTCTGACATCTTTTAAAAAAGTTTCATTGATTTCAGAGAGGAAGGGGAGAGAGAGAGAGAGAGAAACATCAATGATGTGAGAGAACCACTGATCGGCTGCCTCCGCACGCCCCCTACTGGGGATCAAGCCCGCGATCGAGGCATGTGCCCTGACGGGGAATCACACCGTGACCTCTGGTTCCGAGGTCGATGCTCAACCACTGAGCCATGCAGGCCGGCTCCTCTGACATCTTAACGGTGCCTTGGAGAAGCAGAAACTCCAAGGACATGAATCCCTGGGCGAGGTTACGAGACTGACCAGACGGGCATGGGCCTGGGCCTTGGGGGGCTCAGAACACCCTGCACGAGCTGACACGCTTTCCCTCCCAAGCTTCCTGGAGAAGAAAGTGCTCGACATGGAAGGCAAGCACACGGTGCAGCTCCAGTCCATGAAGGAGGAGAAGGACCAGCTGCAGGTGCTGGTGTCCAAGCAGAACTCCATCATCGAGGAGCTCGAGAAGCAGCTGGTGACGGCCACCGTGAACAACTCGGCCCTGCAGAAGCAGCAGCACGACCTCATGGAGACCGTGCACAGCCTGCTGACGCTCGTGTCCACGCCGGGCGGTGAGTGCGGCCACCCCTCAGTCAGTGCACACACTCGTGTTCATGTCGGGCGTTGAGGGAGGCCACCCCTCAGTCAGTGCACACCATGGTGGCCACGTCAGGCGGTAAGTGCAGCCACCCCTCAGTCAGTGCACACGCTGGTGGCCACACCCACCTCAGATCAAGTGCAGTGGAATTCAGTCAGTGAAATTCTCAAAATTCTAAAAAGTTCTCATCTTTCAGAAAAGGCATTTCTTCTCTTACATATCCTATGTAATAAAAGGGTAATATGCAAATCAACCGAACGGCAGAACGACTGGTCGCTATGACGCACACTGACCACCAGGGGGAAGATGCTCAACACAAGAGCTGCCCCCTGGTGGTCAGTGCGCTCCCACAGGGGAAGTGCTGCTCAGCCAGAAGCTGGGCTCACAACTGGCGAGGGCAGAGGTGGTGGCGGGAGCCTCTCCCACCACAGCAGCAGCGCTAAGGATGTCCGACTGCTGGCTTAGGTCCGCGGGGAGTGGGCCTAAGCCATCAGTAGGACATCCCCCGAGGGCTCCTGGACTGCAAGAGGGTGCAGGCCGGGCTGAGGCACACACCCCCCCACCCAGTGCATGAATGCCGTGCACCAGGCCTCTAGTTTGATATAAAAGCTTTACAGGGTCTCAACACAGAACCAAGTAGGAAGGACAAAACGGAAGAAGGGGAGGGATGTATTTACACAAAATAGTTATTATGAAGCAAAGTACCCAAACATCCTTTTATTCATGGGCCACAAAGAGCCCATCTGAGTTAGTCCCACCATCACTGGGTATACGGGCTGGGCAGGGCAATGTCTTAAGTGGGAAAAAGAGCCCTGGGCCCCGAGGACTGTGTGAAGACTGGATGAGACACTGTCAGTAACTGGGCAACGCTGCTCCCTCCTCTAACACCCACACTTGTGCTGCCCCCCCACACCTGCGGGACCCCCCCAGCTGTTACCCCCCACCTGCGGGACCCCGCAGCTGTTACCCCCCACACCTGCGGGACCCCCCCAGCTGTTACCCCCCACCTGCGGGACCCCGCAGCTGTTACCCCCCCACCTGCGGGACCCCTCCCAGCTGCACCTCCCCCCCCGCGCGCCACACCCTCTGCAGCACCTGTTTCTCTACCTCCTCACTGAGGGCGAAGGCTGTGTCTCGTCCTGAATTAGAGATGCGACATGCGGTTGTGGGCGTTCTACGTTTTTTCCTTAAGTACACGGGTCTAGTTCTTCCTACGGCTCACCTCATACTGTCCTTCCAACTTGTATCTTCGACAGACACACTTTGCGCATGAGTCACATTGAGCTTTCATCTTCCCCTGAGAGACACGATCCCGCTCCCCTTCGGCGTGCAATTACCCCATCTCAGCAGAGAACGTAGACAAGGCTTCTACTCAGCCAGGACACAAACACGGGGCACAGGACCCACCCTGGGGCTCAGCGCCAGGCCTCACACGGGGCCAGAGTGCCACACCTGCCCTCCGGCTCGCTTCACACTTGTGTCATTGAGGAAAAGTGCACTTTTCCACTTTCACAGAAAAGGCATGTCCAGGGGGATGGAGGTGCGAGAGGTGTCAGCTGGGACGAGCAGAGCAGAGAATCTGGGTCTCTGGCAGGGAAAGCGGAGGAGGGAGAGCAAGAGGCCCCGTCCTGTCCCCCGAGCGCCCCCTCCAAGGGCCCAGACCTGTGCCTGGGACCCTCCCTCCAGTGAAAAGCAGGCAAACGCCTGCGAGGACACACACACACACACACACACACACACACACGGACACACACGGACACATGCACACACACACGCTTTTAAAATGTGGCAAAAAGGGATGGGAATTCTGAATATTAAAATTTGGAAGAATTTCATAGTCTTAGAATTTTTATACCCAGACAAAGAATTTCAAAGACACAGATAAACAAACATTAAGTTCCCCTTTAACACAAACTCTCTGGGACAACTGCTAACCCCCAGGGTCACTAAATGTCTTCCCCAGCAGTCTCGATGGGGTGAGGGCCGGGGGTGCGTGCAGCCCTGGCTGGTACCATTGCTTTGGGGGATGTTCGTTTATTCTCCTGTCATAACTGTATCGGGCTCCACTCCGGATGGAAGAACTTTAAAAGTGATAGTTTACAGCCGATGGGGAAGCTGATGAAGCGGGAGCGTGACCTCAGGTAACGATCGCTGAGAATCAACAGCACACAGGCTGCGAGAGGCAGGTTTGGGAAAGGGCAGAAAACCAGCCCGTCCTTTCTCCTCCTGTGAGAAGTCAGCTGTAATGACCCCCAATGAGTGCCTCTCGGAGCCCTACCTTCCACCTGCCCAGGAGCCCCACCTAAAATAAACGCTCTTTATCTCGAAGCAGCCCGGCCCGCCCCGGCCGCTAAGGAGGAGCAAGTCGCTTTCCGAGACTGCGCGGAGGCCTTCAAGTCCGGCCTGACCACCAGCGGCGTCTACACGCTGACGTTCCCCAACTCCACGGAGGAGACAAAGGTGAGGGCTCCCCGGGTTCCTCCCGGCCGCGGGCAGGGCACCCTGCCCGTCCTGCGGGCTCCAGGTCCACGCTGAGCTGGCTGACCTGCTGACCACATGGCGCTCCGCTCACTCGACTCCCCTCTCCTGGCCCCGGGCTTGTCAGTTGTCGTCCTTGAAGTGTGAGACCCTTTCCTTAAGTTTAAAGAAAATACCTCCCAATGAACAGCCACCGTCCCCTTTCAATGGTGAGTTCAAGAAACAATGGGGCACCCCAAAGGCTCAGGGGCCACGCCTCCTCCCTTCCCCAGGGCTGTCCTCTGGGACAAGCACAGCCTGGTGTGCAGGTGACCAGACATTGCCTCAGCACACACCTGCCTCAGCACACACCTGCCTCCAATACACACCTGCCTCAGCACACACCTGCCTCCAACACACACACCTGCCTCAGCACACACCTGCCTCCAACACACACACCTGCCTCAGCACACACCTGCCTCCAACACACACACCTGCCTCAGCACACACCTGCCTCCAACACACACACCTGCCTCCAACACACACCTGCCTCAGCACACACCTGCCTCAGCACACACCTGCCTCCAACACACACATCTGCCTCCAACACACACCTGCCTCAGCACACACCTACCTCAGCACACACCTGCCTCCAACACACACACCTGCCTCAGCACACACCTGCCTCAGCACACACCTGACTCCAGCACACACCTGCCTCCAACACACACACCTGCCTCAGCACACACACCTGCCTCCAGCACCAGCACACACCTGCCTCAGCATACACACCTGCCTCAGCACACACCTGCCTCAGCACATACCTGCCTCCAACACATCTGCCTCCAACACACACACACACACACACACACACACACACACACACACATACACCTGCCTCAGCACACAACACACACACCTGCCTCAGCACACACACACACACACACACACACACACACACACACACCTGCCTCAGCACACAGACATGAGAAGGCGTGCACTCCGCTTTCAATCAGCCTTGGAATCAGCTACTGTCCCCGGTGCCCTGGAAGCAGTGCATTAGGGGAAAAGCCCGAGTACTCTGCTGCCGATGAGAATGAGACGCCCTGCCGGAGGGAGGCAGGCAGGGCTGGGGTGACGAGTCTCCGCTCACGCTGGAAGTATTAGGACTGCTGTTCCTCTCAAACGTTAGCAGTAACTCACGGCAGGGAACAGCCATCTTTCTCCTCAAGTTCCTTTTATCTAAAATGGTCCAGATGAAGTGCTTTAGATTCCCTTCCAGCTGGAGACTCTGATGCACAGATGTGGGCTTACATTCTGGCTCTGCCAACTGTGAGTCTGAGTCAGTCATTTCAGCTGTACACGGCCCGCGTTCCTCATCTGTAACGTGATGTCCCCCCGAGGCTGGGGCCGGTGCTCACCGCCCATCCCACAGACGGGAGTTGTTACCCCGGGAGTGCCCTCAGCCCCCAGGGCCAGCTCCCTGCATGGCGGGCGCCCCCTTCCGCCCCGAATCAGCTAATCCAAGCGATGGATATTGAGGAGATTAGGGAGATCTTTTCCAAAAGGACCTAAATATTTCAACGTCATTTCTGAAAACGCCAGTGGTCTCGGTGCAGACACTGCAAGGTGGCGCATGGAAAGTGCTGTGTCTGCTGGTTCCAGACGGAACAGTTTCCTCCCAATGTCACGGGAAGGCTCTGTGTGCTTGTGTGTGCTGTTCAGTGGGTCCCTCACCGTGACCTCAGGCCGACCACAACCTTGAACTTGCTCGAGCACTTGCGGAGACCTCCCGCTTTAAAGCCAGCTCGCCCTGAGCCCTGCGGCGGGGTGCCCAAGCCCCGAGGGCCCTGGGCGGGGGCTGCTCCCCATTCCCCCAGTGCCGCGGGCTTGGACCACTCTGAAAGTCTCAGGACTGAATTAGCCACAACACCCCGCTTTCCGTGAGCTCTCTTCTTTAAAACCTGGACAGTCTCGGCGTCAGAGACCAGGGCTGCACTGCTCACGCACACGCAGGGACCCGCCCCGTCCCAGAGGCTCGACTCTGACTTCCAAACCGAGATGAACGGCTGACCTGACATCAGTAACTTCAGAGCGGAGGCTGGACATCTAAGGACGCCACGTTCCTGGAGTGAGGGAGGGGCACTGAGGACCGACCAGCCTGCCCGGCCGATGCGCGTCTGGGTCGGGGGTTCACATCTCTGCGCGCACATGCCTCGCAGCCCGAGGCAGCGTGTGGAGCCAGTTCACCAGGTGGGTTTTACGTGACACACGATGGACGTGAGTGGCCGGGCCGCCGTGGCCCACAGCAAACAGGAGAGGACTGTGTGTGGACCCCCGTCGACGCGGACCTGCTGCGGGGCCTCAGGCCAGTCCCCGTTTCTGGGGCCGAGTGAGGTGGACAATACTCCATGGCAGTCCTGTGTCCCACTTTCCAGCTGGGCGACGGCCGGCCGCATTAGCCAAACCCGACTACACCTCCTTCACTCCAGAGGCAGCCACAGCCTCGCAGAGCCGCTGTCTGATTGGATACTACGAGCAGGAAGCAGTCTCGCAGAGCTGCTGTCTGATTGGATACCACGAGCAGGAAGCAGTCTCGCAGAGCTGCTGTCTGATTGGATACCACGAGCAGGAAGCAGTCTCGCAGAGCCGCTGTCTGATTGGATAACACGAGCAGGGGCTCCACGGAGCTCCCCACGGGTGTGCACAGCGGCAACCATGACTAACAAGGTTGCTGCCAGCACAAGGTGAGGGGTTCCCGCAAGCAGATCAAGTCTAATGTCCAATGAACTGAAGATGGGAAATCATTTTATTCTTACCTGGAGGCCCGGTGCATGAAATTCGTGCATGGGTAGGGTCCCTAGCCTGGCCGGGTATCAGGGCCGATTGGGGCCTTCCGACTGCCGGCCAGGGCCTTCCTTCATTCTGCGCCACCCCCTGGTGGTCAGCACACGTCATAGCGAGCGATCAAAGTCCTGGTCTCCCAGTGGAACTCCCTCGGGGACAATTTGCATATTAGGCATATATATGTATATATATATATGTATATGTCTCCGCACACATCTGCCTCCAACACACCTGCCTCCAACACACACCTCCCTCAGCACACACCTGCCTCAGCACACATACTTGCCTCCAGCACACACATATGTATATATACATGCATATGCATAAGCATAAGTGGAATTTTCTTTATTTGTTAATCCTCACCCAAGGATGTTTTCCCCATTGATTTTTTTTTAGAGAGAGAGGAAGGGAGGGGAAGAGACAGAGAGAAACATCAATGTGTGAGACACCGATTGGTTGCCTCCTACACACGCCCTGACTGGGGGCCAGGATGAGCCTGCAACCCAGGTGTGTGCCCTTGACCGGAATCCAATCCACAACCCTTCCGTCCGTGGACCAACACTACCCGCTGACCTACCCAGGCGAGGCTGCATGTTCCTTTCAATGGACAGGTGTCCAAAGGGAGAGGCTGGGAGAGGGGTAGGCTGGCAGCAGGCAGCCCTCAGCGTGGAAGAGGGCCCAGCTCGCTGGTTTAGCGCACGGAGCAGCACGCCTGTCAACATGTTCGCCATCATCACCGAAAGGACCGCGGAGAACGTCAAAGCGAGACTATTGCTCGTGGTTATGAACCTCCCCTTCCACATTTACTACCTGCTGCACTGCAGGGCGTTTCTCTTCCCTCTCCGGGAAACGTTTCGTTCCACCATAATCTCATTACTTAGAGCTACTTATGTGATCTTCTTCTCAGGGGGTTTTAATTTCATGAAAAACCTCTAGCTGAGCTGAAATGGAGCATGCATGCTCCCATCCCAGAAAGAATTCCGTTCTGACAAAGTTTAAACCTGCCGAGCCGGCGTGGCAGCAGAGCTGAGAGGCGCTGGGGGTGGGGGGGAGGAGCGGGGATGCCACGGGCAGTGAGCAAAGGGCAGAGCCCGACGCGAGTCGGAGGCAAGCAGCCAGGCCACGCTTAGATCACGCCAGGCCCGTGGCCCCTCGGGCCCCTGCTGCTGAGTGATGGCCGCCAGTTTTGACTTGGCCCCACGTGGGGAAGCGGGATGGCCCCAGAACACGCCACATCACAGGAGTCCCGGGAACCCTAACAGCACAGGGACCCCCCTCCATCCCTCCAGCAGAGGTGCAGGGACTGGCTGCCGTCACAAAGGTTTTCAGGGACATGGACAGGGTCCATGCATGTCTGCCAGGGTGGAGACGAGAGGGCAGGGCCCCCTGCCGATGCCCCATCAGAGCGACTCTAAGGAAGGGCGATCCACGTCAGCTGCTGGGGGGTCGTAGCCTAACAGAGGACAGGCACCCTTCGTCCATCACCAGCCTGCGTTGTATCGCTGTGATCTTCATCCTCTTAAGTCATGGGTTTCAATTTACTTAAAACCACCTGTTTCTTGGGAGACCACGAGATTCCCCGCGGAGAACCCCACCAGCACCTGTTGTTGGGCATCTACACGTATCTCGCTCCTCACATTCAGCAGGAGACCCAGTCGCAACCCGCACAACCGTCACGTGCCCTTCCCGTTGCAGGCCTACTGCGACATGGAGTCCGCCGGAGGGGGATGGACGCTCATCCAGCGGCGAGAAGACGGCAGCGTGGACTTCCAGAGGACTTGGAAAGAGTATAAAGCGGTATGAACAGCCCTGAGCCATCTGAAATGAGAGAGCTTTCACCACAAACCCAAGCTCACCAATGACTCAGGACAACTTTTCAACCAAAGGGTTCTGTTACCTGGTGTGTCCACCCCCCCCCCCCCCACATTAAAGACCAGCCCTGTCAGTATAGCGTGGGCCACGCAGTGAGACAGAGCACGTGAGCACGGGGCTCGCATCAGGGCAGCTGGCGGCTGGCAAGCCCACACACCCAGCTGCTACCCCAGCACCAATTCCCCCCGTGAAGCTTAGTTTCTTATAACTGGCCTCACCCAGCCTCACCCAGGCCCACATTCTTCTCTGGAGGACCCGTCTCCCGGCACAGTGACATCTGAGGTCGCTACACGGGAGGGAGGTGGAGGGCCACTCATCTCAGACCCAGGGGAAGCCCACGGGGAAGCCCACGGGGACTGACTTTCCACTCGGGTTGCAGGGCTTCGGGAACCCGGCGGGCGAGCACTGGCTGGGGAACGAGTTTGTCTCCCAGGTGACCACCCAGAAGCGCTACGTGCTGAGGATCCGCCTGGTCGACTGGGAGGGGAACGAGGCCCAGGCCCTGTACGAGCACTTCTCTCTCTCGGGCGAGGACCTCAACTACAGGTGAGGACTTGCTGGTGATTTTCCCAGGAAGGGAGCACCACTGTAGTGGCTGGGTCCAGACCACCTGAGAAAACCTCTGGCTTCCTAGAGCTCCTCGCTCTCCGTTCTCAGAGTCGAACTGGCTTTCACGACAGAGGGCCCCTGTGAGGACAGTGCTTGCCTGGGGCCTGCTCCCTGTCTGCAAGGAGCCAACGATGCCATCGTGGGCGTGGAGTGTGGGCCTGCAGGGAAGTGTCAGGATGGCGTCCTACAGACACACACTTAGGGCTGCTGTATTATTTACCCAAAAGCTTTAAGAGTCACTGCCTTCTGCAGTTTAAACACACCCAGTTGTATGATTCAGCCCAAAGTCAGGATGACTGCCAAGTTCAAAAGAGGCAGAATTGGGGGAACGGTAGACAGTCACCCCGCAGCGCTCTGCTATGGTTCCCTTGCTCCCTCCCATTACCTTGTACGCCAGCTGGTGGCGCTACTCATGAAGGCTTGGAGAAAGCAAGGCAACCCTGGCCTAGAATTCTCTCTGGCTGTAAAAGCGGTGAGAGCAGGCAGGGCAGCAGAGGGTCTGAGAGCCGGGACCCTGAAGCTGTGCGGGTGGGTGAGGCTGTGCGGGTGGGTGAGGCTGTGTGGGTGGGTGAGGCTCTGTGGGCGGGTGAGGCTGTGAGGGTGGGTGAGGCTCTGTGGGTGAGGCTGTGCGGGTGGGTGAGGCTGTGAGGGTGAGGCTGTGAGGGTGAGGCTGTGAGGGTGGGTGAGGCTGTGAGGGTGAGGCTGTGAGGGTGAGGCTGTGAGGGTGGGTGAGGCTGTGCGGGTGGGTGAGGCTGTGAGGGTGGGTGAGGCTCTGTGGGTGAGGCTGTGCGGGTGGGTGAGGCTGTGAGGGTGAGGCTGTTTGGGTGGGTGAGGCTGTGAGGGTGGGTGAGGCTGTGCGGGTGGGTGAGGCTGTGTGGGTGAGGCTCTGTGGGTGGGTGAGGCTGAGTGGGTGAGGCTCGCACAGAGGAGGCACTTATGGGCGTGTGGTTCCTAAGGACTCAGAATGCATGTGCCCATGATGAGGACGGGGAGGGGGGTGGACAGTGCAGGGTGCCCCAGGAGCTGGTCTGAGGGCCCCGCAGACCTCAGCCACCCCCATGCCCCGAGGAGCCCGGCGGGCAGACTGGGTGTGAGTGCCAAGCACGAAGCCCACGTGCACCGCCCACTCTGAGGTCGGAGATAAACCACGTGCAGGGGGACCTCACACCAACTGTCACCGCCTGGCACAGCCCCACGCAAACCCCGCTCGCACCCTCTGCCCCACAGGACAGTCTCAGTCCCGAGCTGGCTGCCAGGGGAGGGACGGCCAGCAGCCTGAGCATGCGGGGAGCATGCAGCTCCCCAGCGCTGCGCCCCACCCCCCAGCCTGCTGCTTTGTAAAGGGCCCAGCAGAGGGGTATGCCTGAAAGCAGGCAGGTGACATCCGCTCGGTGCTGACCGCGCGGTGGGAGTCAGGGACAGTCCACAGCAGCACCGGGAGAGCGGCTCCCAGAGAGGCCGCCCCTCGGCGGGCGGCGGCGAGGCAGGTGTCGAGCCTCGCCCCCCACCAAGGACGCTCCAAAGATCGGGGCCTGGAGGAATGCTCAGACACCAGGGGTTGGTCACTGTTTTACCTCCAAGCTAAATATTTTGTCAACTGGCAACAGCTAGGAATCTACAACAGAGGAATTTGAAAAAAGAAACACAGAAATTAAGGATTAGACTGTTTATATAAGATTTTACAAAACGGGTCATTAACCTCAGATGCTGACATTATAAAAATATTTTAACCTGAGTTGGTTCGTTTAGAAATGTAAATCAATTTTTGGCTATGCCGTTTTATAAAGCACGCGTTTGTTTAAAGCTCAGTTTAACGTGCTTGGCAGTATAAGACAGATGCCACCCTGAAAACACGACTCCCCTAACAAAGCATGCCCACGTTCCATCAGAATCACTGCAGAGGGCTCAGGAAGTCACCGTCTATAGCAGCTGCGATGTATGGTCCCCAAGTGGCAGAAAACGGAAAAATACATCAGTAAAATACAATGCTCTTTGCTAAAACTAAAACTATTTGCACATTAAACTGTGTAACTGGTCACTGGTCACGCACTGAGGCAGTTCCGTGGACTGAGATTCAATGTGACGTGGCGTGTTCCCTCCACCCTCACTCCTCTGCTCCGTGAAAGGCACGGACAGCCGAGCAGCGGATTCTAAGAAGGTGGCCCCTCGAGTCCTCAAGGTGAGAAGAAAGCGACTTCCCACCAGTGGCCACACCCTGAGTCTCACAGAGACTGGCCAAGAGCAGAGCCCTCCCTGTTTGCTGGCCTTTGGGGAGGTGCCCTGAGCCCCCAAGCTGAGCTGCTCAGGGAGGCAGGAGGGAGCGGGGACAGCTGGCCTCAGGCTTTGGGAGACGAGGAGAGGGCCTGCGAGAAACCCCGGACTGAGACCAGCGATGAGCAGGACCTGCATGAGCCTTTGTGGCAGGCGTGCCGGGCCGTGCCGGGACCATGCAGAGCCATGCGGGTCCATGCAACAGGCGTCCGGGGCCATGCAGGGCCATGTGGGGCGTGCAGCAGGCGTGCCAGGGACCATGTGGGGGCCATGTGGGGGCCATGCGGGGCGTGCAGCAGGCGTGCCAGGGACCATGTGGGGGCCATGCAGGGGCCGTGCAGCAGGCATGCCGGGGACCATGTGGGGGCCATGCGGGGCGTGCAGCAGGCGTGCCAGGGACCATGTGGGGGCCATGCAGGGGCCGTGCAGCAGGCATGCCGGGGACCATGTGGGGGCCATGCGGGGCGTGCAGCAGGCATGCCGGGGACCATGTGGGGGCCATGCAGGGCCATGCAGGGCGTGCAGCAGGTGTGCCGGGGACCATGCAGAGCTGTGCGGGGACCATGTGGGGACCACGTGGGGGCCGTGTGGCTGGGCCCTGGGGGGCATCTTGGAAACAAGGGTAACACTGAAATTCTGTGTTCGGAGCTGCCACATCTAAAAACACTGAAACCTAAGTCACTCACACGAAGGTGCCCTGGGACAGGCTCCCGCCCGGCCTCCATGGCCGCCTCCTCAGTGAGCAGCACCCCCTCCAGTCCCCCCACCCGAGAAGTGAGTGCGTGGGACCCTGATGGAGGAGTGCGGGCCCGCCCTGCTCCACAGAGGAGTCCCACCCGGAACCGCAACCACCCCACATGTGGAGACAGCGCGGGCTCCCGGGCTGTGCGGGCATGGATGCTCCGTGGAAGGGCCTGGCAGAGCTGGGTCACTCGGCCCGTGACCCTCCTTCTCCACCCGCGTGCCGACGTGGTTCTTGGAAACGAGATCTCCCAGGACGTGGCTGGCAAACGAGCGGGCGTCAGGGATGC
Source organism: Eptesicus fuscus (assembly GCF_027574615.1). Lineage (NCBI taxonomy): Eukaryota > Metazoa > Chordata > Mammalia > Chiroptera > Vespertilionidae > Eptesicus > Eptesicus fuscus. Next base: position 104,394,574 of record NC_072480.1, on the reverse strand, counting down.
CATCCCCTGGGGCTGGCGTGCGGTCCTCCCTCTGACTTTGCAGGGCCTGTGCTGTGGGTCCCAGGATGTGCAGACCCGATGCCCAGGCTCCACACCCCACCCAGCACGTGGACCCTGCTCTCGGCCCCGGGCAGCCTGCCGCCCACGGCCCCCTGAAGGGGTTTCCCTGCCTCCTCCCCGTCCCGTTCCCCTCCCAGCACAGGCACTGGGACAGCCAGGCTCTGCCACCTTCGCAGGAGGGCCATGCCCACTGCCTGGCGGGTCAGCACCTCTCTTCCTCCCCCACTGCACAGACACGGGCACAGCAGCACGAGGGCTCGGCTTCCTCTCGGGGGTGCCCTAGGCTCTGCTGCAGACCCAAGGCCCTTCCCTGCTCCGGCCGGCCTCCCAGGCCACTCCCATGACACGTCCCTATCTGGGTGAAGCCCTCGGACCTGGACAGAGCCCCGCCCTCCCCTCCCCACCTCCCACGCACAGTCCCCTTCCTGTTTATCTCAGAGCGGCAGGAAAAGAGTGGAAGGGCCCAAGTCCCGCTGATGCCTGTGCAAGTGATATCCGTGGAGGTTTCACCAAAACACACGCTCCGCCTCAGGACTCGATGATAAGCGGGTTCCTGTTTATTCCCGCGCGAGGATGCTCGGTCCAGGCTGCTGGGGGCACTTGCGGCCGGCGCCCTTTGGCAGAGGGCTCCTTTGTGGGAAGTGTTCCACGGCGGCACACACCCGCTCATCCCCCTCTTCTCCCCTCCGCGCCCCCAGGATCCACCTGAAGGGCCTCACGGGGTCGGCCGGCAAGATCAGCAGCATCAGCCAGCCGGGGAGCGACTTCAGCACCAAGGACGTGGACAGGGACCGGTGCATCTGCAAGTGCGCACAGATGCTCACGGGAGGTAGGCGCCTTCCTGTCTGTGGGGGCCAGGGCCCTGCGGGGGAAAGGCTGGCCATGGGTCAGCTGTCACAGAAGGCCTGCCCTCGGGGGAGAGGCTTGCTTCCGCTTTGTCCCTGGAGCTGCTAGGCCAGGAGAGCCTGGGCACCTGGTGAAGGGCCGGTGACTCAGTCCAGGGGCCACATCGCAGAACGCAATGTAAATACTGCACCAGAGTCCTTTTCAAAGAAACAACATCCAGACACAAACAGCCGCTCTGCCAACCCGCCCCTGAGCTGACCCCTGCACTCAGGTTCACCCACATTATCTGTCTCACTGCATACAAAATGGCAACAATCCTGCTCCCGTCTTCTGTATCTTAAAGTCTCATATAAGTGGCATCACACTCTCTCTGTCCTTCCACGGCTCCCTGCAGGCCTGGGCACCGTGAGCTGGGTGGGGGGAGAGCAGGCGCCCAGCCCCTGGGTGCAGATGGGGGCCCAGCCCCCGCTGTTCCCCACTCACCGGCTTCACCTCAGTGAGCACCGCTCGGCTTTAAGTTTTTTCTTTTCATCTACCTCCACTGGACACTTAAAACTTGGGGTTATATTTTAAACAAAAAGAATTCCTCAAGGGGTGGGGGGAGCCTGGATCAGTCCAGGTCACTGAGCTGGGGAACTGGAAAGGGTGTGGCTGCCAAGAGCCACCCCGAGGCTTTGGTGTCCCCGTCCAGACGTTCTGCCTCCTGTACGTGGCCGTGGCCTCCCCACGCGTGGCCGTGGCCTCCCCACGCAGCGCCAGAGCAAAGGGGAGAAGCCTGTCCGAGCCCCGCCCACAGTGCACGGGGCACCCTCCCTCTGCGGCCCCGCCCAGGGCACTCAGGACACCATCACGTAAAATGCAGGGAATGTGCGCGTGGACCGGCGGGCGGCTGCTCCCGGGAGGTGGCCCCGTCCTGACCCTCTGCTGCGCTTCACAGGCTGGTGGTTCGACGCGTGTGGCCCCTCCAACCTCAACGGAATGTACTACCCCCAGAGGCAGAGCACCAACAGGTTCAACGGCATCAAGTGGTACTACTGGAAGGGCTCGGGATACTCGCTCAAGGCCACGGCCATGATGATCCGGCCCGCGGACTTCTGAGGCCTCCGCCCGCGGCGGGGGTGGGGGCGGGGGCTGCGACGTCCTCCGCCGAAGCCCGAGTCAGAGCCCCCCAAACTCCCCGCTGACACCTGCCCTGCTCGGCAACCCCAGCACAGCCCGACCTTCACCTCGTGACCTGCAGGGTGTCTGCGCAGAGACGAGCTTACGCTGCAAATGAGATGATGGCTCGCCGGCTCCGTGTCACGCCGAGCACGCCGAGTGGAGCGCATCAGTGAATAACTGGAAACAGCTCCAGGCTCTGGGGCTGTCTGGCTGCACCCCCGCTCGCCTGCCAGGGCTGACGGAGGGACGGCAGCCTCCACGCCTGGCACAGACTCAGGTCCCTGGGAGGGTCAGAGTGCCTTCTGCCCTCTCTCGAGTGCTTTAATTTTCACCTGGAAACAGCGTGTCTGCACAGGCGTCGCCAGCTGAGTTCTAAGCTAATGCTCAAAAAGATGTCAAGTTTATACAGAGAAACTCCCAGGATGTATTCTTTCATTTTATGTAAAGATTGTACTACTTGTTTTTGCTGCCTGACTGTTAACTATGAAGGTATTTTTAGTAATTAAATATAACTTATGAGGTGAGGTGACGACAGTGAACTTTTACACTAATGTTTACAATTCTGCAATCTGATTCCAAAATGACGGCCGTGCGTCCTGACCAGGGGCCTCTCCCTTTCCGTGGAGAGCACCTGGGTCTGCTCTCCGGACAGACCCGCTCACCCCCGTCCCACGGGGCTCTTCCCTCCGGGGCGGGCAGGCCGAGGAGGGGAAGCCCAGACGTGGGAGGTGCATGAAGCTGTAAACTCCCTCCTTAAGTTATTTCAGGAAAGAGGTAATTTGTATTAGTACGCTATTTATAAGTGTCTACACAAAACTGTGAAGAAGGGGTTCTGAAGCACAAAACTGAAATCTGGTGTTCCCCTCGCAGTCACGCGTGTGTGTGACAGCGCGAGTGAGATGCTCGCCCAGGTGGCACACAGGCCCTCGGCCCGGGGCTAACTCGGCAGCTGTCCCGCGGCGAGCGCGGGCAGGCGGCTCTGAGCTGGAGGCCCTCAGGCATTTGCTTTCCACCCAGTTGCCAGGCAGCTCAGCCAGATGGACAACCAGCAACTGTTCACGTCTCTTCACCATCTTCCGTCCCACCACAGCCGTGTCCCCTAGACCAGCCACAGCCGTGTCCCTAGACCAGCCACAGCCGTGTCCCTTAGTCCCGCCACAGCCGTGTCCTTTAGTCCGGCTACAGCCGTGTCCCTTAGTCCCGCCACAGCCGTGTCCCTAGTCCCGCCACAGCCGTGTCCCTTAGTCCCGCCACAGCCGTGTCCCTTAGTCCCGCCACAGCCGTGTCCCTAGTCCCGCCACAGCCGTGTCCCTAGTCCCGCCACAGCCGTGTCCCTAGTCCCGCCACAGCCATGTCCCTTAGTCCCGCCACAGCCGTGTCCCTTAGTCCCGCCACAGCCGTGTCCTTTAGTCCCGCCACAGCCGTGTCCCTAGTCCCGCCACAGCCGTGTCCCTTAGTCCCGCCACAGCCGTGTCCCTAGTCCCGCCACAGCCGTGTCCCTAGTCCCGCCACAGCCGTGTCCCTAGTCCCGCCACAGCCATGTCCCTTAGTCCCGCTACAGCCGTGTCCCTTAGTCCCGCCACAGCCGTGTCCCTGGTCCGCGCTCTTCTCTAACTTATGTGGCCCCACAGGCCGCCCGCCCCGCAGCTCATCCACAGACTGGCCGGGTCGGGCGCTCCCTCGCTCTGGGTCTCCTGTTATGAATGCGCGGCTATAACCATCAGAGGCACCCACTGTGCAGAGGGGGGGCATCTGATGAGACTCACGGCTGGGAGGAGGGCACGTTTCCAGGTCTCGGGGAGCCCACGGCAGTGCGAGGGGAGCTGACACGGAGAGGTGGGCAACGACACCATCCACACCGCTTGCCCACGCAGAGCAGGCAGGTCTGAACATTTCCAAGGCGACCGCCCGGTGTACTCGGGCTGCCCGTCCCTCGTGTGAGAGCGCAGGGGACCTTGACCTTGTGCTGTTAACTCTACGCTTCAATCCCTTACATGGGTTTCAGAGCCTCGCTGAGAGGACATGTTCTCTCCGTAAGAAAACGTCTATAAAGTTGACAGGAAATCAAAGCAGCCATCTCAAAAGTGAAAACAGAACCACCCACAACCTCAAAAGCCCAGCGATTCAGGGCAGCGGCCAACCTCTATCACGGGACAATCACCTAGAACACTCGAGCGGCCAACATGCACCAAGGCTGCCGCCGATACAACCGCCGTTCGTCTTCCAGGTGATAACCGTGTGAACGAACACACCGCACGCACCAGTCGCCACCTGCGCAGTGCTGCCGCCCAGTCACCTGGGACCACCTGCAGGATCAGGCCTCGGCTTTCGGAAGCCAGGCCTGGAGCGTTCCTGTTCGCATGGGACACCCTGGAAACTCAGGCAGGTCGAGCCGAGTTAGGAAACATGGACACACAGCCCGCCGCGTCCTGCGGGCCGGCCGCGCTTTTATGCCTCCCAGGTCTGTCCTGTGGGCGGCAGCAGCAGCACCGCTCAAAGCTGTGAGCGGATACAACAGGACCTTCTCAAGAACCGGCCTTTTCATTTTCGTTTTTCTGTCCTGAGGGCTTCATAATTAAGGCTTTTTGAGAATGCTTTTCTCACAATTTTTTGCAAAGCATTCTCACATTTGTTCTCACAAATAAATGGTCTCTGGATGTCTTTCTAGTTATGGGCATAACTGCTCTTGGTTTAATAAACATCAGAGCGCACAGCTTTGCTAATAATAATTTCTCAAGAACCTGTAGTTGAAGTTCCCACCGCAAAGTAACGCCTGACTCACCGGAGCAGCGGGAAAGGAGTCGGAGAGTTCGAAGGGCTCCTCAGAAATCCAGTGACCCAGTTCCAAAGACCACAGGACCTGCAACGGCACAGCAGGGAGCATTTTTAATATTTATTGTCAAATGTTCTTAGTGAACAACAAGCCACCTGGAAGATCGAGCAAAAAAAACACACGGAAAACCCAGCGGCGAGTGCACACCCCCCGGATCAGAGCAGACGTGTGTGACACCCCGAAGGGCCCCAGCACCTCCAGGCTGCACACGCGGCACATGGGTAAGGGCCTGGTCAGGTGTCGTCTCGGGATGACTAGACGCCAGGGCTGCTGTCCTATGGAGGCCAAATATGATGAGAGACCCCCCTGCTCCTGGACACGGAACAGTACATTCCTTTAAAGTTACCCGTCTCCAGTTTAAGGAGGCATTGTAGGCCATGCTCAGGAAAGGTTTCCACAGTCTTATTAATTAAAAAGAAAGGCACACAAATCAGGAGGAGACAGGCCAGAGGCCTAAACTTAAAAAGCAACCCTTTGGTGTGTACTGTTCCCAACATCGTCTGACACTTTCAGAAGTTCCCCAGAACACACGTGAGACCCCCAGACATGTGAAGAGGAAATATCTCATAAACACGCTTTCATCATCATCAGCAGCAGCATCTGAATCCACACATTTAAATGATCAAAACGACGTCTTCATTTTGATTCAGCAACGCCTGAGGCGGGAGGCTCGGGCGCCGTCTCCGCTCTGTGACCGAATCCCTCCAGCCTGTTTCTACGCTCCGGCAGGATTCACAACCGGAGCCACCACGTAACGCACGTGTCTGTCACGCCGCCTCGGACATCCCTGCTTCCTGCAGAGGCTACGAGCTGCGTCTTTCCGGCTGAACTGCTGGCGGAGCGGGAGCCCTCCCTTTTGGGAATTTCTACAGCTCAGCACCACCTATGGGCGCCGGCCTGGCACATCCCCCTACCGTCACCGCCAGCGCTACCCACAGGGCACGGCCATGCTGTTTCTAGAGAAATCGCGTGTGGCAGGGAAGTCGGGCGCAGGGCATGGGGTCCGCATGCTACCGCCCAGCACTGGCCTGGGCCCTAGACACAGGAGTCACAACAACCCTTCCCTGGCCCACGTGTCGTTCCTCTGTGACCTGAGTAAGAGCCCATGCCAGGGCCCGGAAGCACGCCAGCCGCGAGGCGGTCAGGCTCCGTGGGCGGCGGGGAGGCAGCCAGCACAGGGTGCTCCAGCACAGCTATGGGAACCCAGCGGGGAAGCCACTGGCTGTCCAGGCACGGTGGGGGGGGGGGTCCTTTCTCGCCAAGGGCCGTTTGGATATTTGTAGCATCATCCTTGGGCCATGCAACACCATCCATTGATTTGGTCGAACGTTGAATGAACTCTGGCAGGGCCAGGCCAAATGATGTCACGGGCCTTATATGGCCGTGCCCAGACTTTCTCCCTGCACCCGCCCCCCCCCCCATCCCGGTCTAGGAGGACCCAGAAAGGGTCGGCAACGAGCTGAGCTGACGTTTACACGGAGCCCCAGGGAGCTCGGCAGGCAAAGGGGAGGGGACACCAGTGGAGAGAGGACCTCGGGCCAAGACGGCCCCTTTCTGGTGGAGTGGGGTGCTCTGGAAGAAGGGTAGGGAGACGGGGTGGTTGGGCCCGGCTGGGAGGCATGAGGGGTGCTGTTTCTTTCCCTGTGTGCTGGGGCATCGGCTCGGGGCAGGGGAATCCGAAAAAAAGCCAGGAGCGAGCGCCTGGGCTGGGCCCTCGATGGCCTGGGGAAGCAGCAGGCGGCGGGGAAATCTGCCTCCACAGGGAGGGCACGGGACAGGTGTGTGCTCGGGGACCCGCTCAGTCTTCAGTTGGACCCGTGGGTCCACATGCATTTTGCCAATTAGGCCGCATTTTGGTTGTCCACCGATTTTTACTGCCTAACCAACATCACACACACACATACACACACACACACACAGACCTAGGAAGTCCAGTGAAAGGAGGTTTATAAATTCGGAAACTCAACACTAAAGCCATGTTTCTCCCGGCTCTTTCTGGGTGGTTACAAACGGTTACAAACACAGAATAGCTGTTTGCCTGGCTTGTCCCGGCCCTCGGTCACTGACGGAGACACACGAGCTGCGTGGTTCCCCGCAGTCACAGGCTTAGCATCATGCAGGAAGCCAGCTCAGCGTGGGCAGAAGCACACGGGACCAGAGTCAGGGAGCATCTCAGACACGCCGTGGCACCGAGTTCACGTAGAATACACATAAAAATGCCAACCGAGTTAAACAGCCTCTGGGAAAACGTACATTCTGAGTGTGTCCCTCCCTAAATGTTATGAAAATAAAACTGTAAGACGTCGACAGTACACTTTTGTAAGTGAATTGCATGTTTCATTTCTCTACGTACCCAAAAAAGGAGTATTTCACAGAGATAACAGAAAACACAGACCTGACTGTAAGGAAATCCAATCGGAAATAAATTACAGGAAAAAAAGCATACGCTTTTTCCTTTAGAACCTTCACTAGCCAAATGGATTTTTACCTTAGTGTTCAAATAAAGAAAGCATACTATGCAAGACAAGAGTAAAGACCATGAGTGACCTTACAAATGATAAGTTAACCCGACCTATTTCCCATCATATGTGTGATAGGAAAGTAACTGAGAAGCTACGTACAGCAGGGTGGAGTGAAGGAATACAGAGGGTCCATCCCGTGTGGCATAGCCTGACAGGAGGGTGATTTCAGCATTCACTACAAAGGGACATGATATTCCTAACACTCATAAAGCAGGAACCTTGATGACTTCAACGAGAAACCATTATCTTGCCTGATTGTTGGAGCGATAGCCACTGATGCTACCACGTTCCATAACGTGGGAGCCCTTACTCCGTGCAGCCCAGACCGCCTGCATCCATGCTCTCCTCGCTTTATGTACATGGAATCATTCCACTTGGGGGGGAGCGGGCAGCGCTGTGATTGCAAGCCAGCCAGGAAACAGTGCTGTCGTCAGTGCAAGGCAAGGAGAGCACCCGACACGAGGGAAAAACCCAGTCGCCTCCGGTCACACGGCACCTTGAGCACATGCCAACAGGCAGCTAAAACGATGGGGTCAAAGGCAGGGAGAGTCCGCAGCAGAGAGGTGGCCAAGAAGCTGCTACATGGTCAGGGACTCAGAAGGCAGAGCACAGCTGGATGCAAGTGTCTAGAGAAGGAAGGCGACAGGGAGTGTCCAGTGCCCGCTTCAGATCCCCCGAGACAGGAGGCAGGCGGCAGAAGTCGGAGAAAGGGTGTAGCACGGGAGGTGGGGCTCTCCTTCCCCAGCCCACGCCCCTCGGGACGTGGCAGACGTGAAACCAGACGGAGCAAAACTGTCCTGTCGGCCTCATCCCGGACACCGGCGAGACCCTGGAGCAGGACACGGGCGTGTTCCCAGAAAAGGCAGACACACAGAGACTGACGCGTGGCCTCCCTCCACCCAACCCCCCACCCACATAGATCACACTGTCCACACGCCGCCCAGGCAAGCAGCTCACACCACGTGTCAGGGCCTGCTATCCCCGTAATTTATGCCATTAGCTGCGTCTCTAGAAGAAAGACACGGGCCAAACCAAACAGCGGGGATTCCCGGGTCACGCCGACGACAGGCCCTGACAGCAGCTGCGCCACAGCCTCGTGAGGGCCCGTCTGGGGGGAGCGGCAGGGCTCCAGGTGGTGGTGCCCAGATAACCTGCGGGACTGGAAGACGACCCGAGGGCAGGCAGGGGTGAGAGAACTGTGTCTTCTTAGAAACCCCGCAGCAACTCAGACAGTGTTAACGATTACCTCAGGAAAAACCAACAAAAATTACCAGAAAGGGAACGGAATCAGCTCCAACAGCACTCACATAAGCATCCACACGTGTGTGTGTGTGTGTGTGTGTGCGTGTGTGTGTGTGTGTGCCTGTGTCCATACTCATCTATGAAACTTCACACAAAAACTATGACCACAGTGGGCAGCCTGGGGAGGGCGGGGAGGAACTGGTAAAAGCCATGCGGTCCTATTTTAGTCTTCCTCAGCCGTCTATAGACAATGTCCAAATACGGCCGGAGGCGTTCTAGTTAGACACATGTAGGTAAAATACCAGAAGGCTATTTTAAGGGTGGAATCAGGCTGGGACACAACAGGGCAGGCAGTGGCATTTTTATTATAAGCCTCATAAATTACACTTGATTTTCTCCACACTGAACTTTGGGAAATTGTAGACTTGCAGAAGACTCGCCCAAACGGCTCAGAGCGTTCTCATCCCGTCCCCTGGATTCCTCCACTGTGTGCGTCTCCAACTGGCTCTTGGTTTCAAAAGCGCGTTGCTGACCAGACCCACTTGTCGAGATCTGCAAAACCCTCGTGCTGGGCTTGTAGCGGGAACTGAGGTGAAGCTACAGACCGAAAGCGTAGAAAGTACCATGTTCTCAATTCATAGCATCTCCCCCCCTTTATTCTGGTCTTGTTTGATTTCTTTCACAAGAGCTTTGTAGTTTTCAACAAAAAGATCCTACAAATATTTTGTCAGATTTAAACTTAAATATTTCCGTTTCTGGGGTGTAATATAAATTGGATTTAAAAATATTAGAATCCCAGTGGTTCATTTCTCGTAGACAGAAATACGACTGAATTTTGCACATGACCTGTATCTGTACCACGGCTGGGCTCAGGCTGCTCGCTGTGCAGCTTTTCTGTAGATCTCGTGACATTTTCGATGTGATCGCGTTTCCTGTGAGTGGGCAGTCTAATCTCTCTCCCCCCTCTCGTAGGCATATATATTTTTTTTCTTGCCTTATTGCATTGGCTAGGCCTTCCCCAGCAAGAGCATTCAAGTTGCATGAACCACCCTGTGAGGCAGCTTCGTGTGGATTATGACGGAAGAGCATATACCCAAAGTGTCCTTGTGTACCAATTCGTGTTTCTATGGGAAGCGGAGGCTTTTCCCACTTAGTTTCATCTCGTTTTTAAGTAAAAAAATATAGATTGTTATCTAGTCCTGGTGCTGGCGAGTGGCCATGGTGTGCTCATTAGCTGCCTCAACTTCTTATTCCCCAGAGAATTAGAAAATTCCGAGTGGTCAAAAGTAATATGGCTCAACATCAGTAAGTGTCCCTTTCCAGGACAAAAACAATCAAATTAGTTTTTCCTAATATTCACCTTAATTTCTTAATATTTTATTAATTTCCTAAGAACTCTTCTTGGGTGTTTAAAAAAAATTAATGTAGTCACAAATAAGCAAACACTCTAAACAAAGTATACTTAAGTTTTGCCTTCTCAAAAAAAAAAAAAAGTTTAAAGGGAAAACAACAGATTTCAGTCTGAGTGATGAGAGAAATCTGGGACTTAAGAACAAGCAACCAACAGGGAGATTTTAGGTTGTACTTAAAAAAATTAATCACTCCAGGCAATAATGAGCCACTCCTGGTATAAAAATTACAATTGTACTATGAAGCTGATTTAACTCACTCCAAAGCATTACTGATCATGTTGAAAACATTTACGAGTATTCAGGGTTAGTTATAACTGCATTATTAAGTTTGTTCTAAATCCCTAAGTAGTCAGCTGAATCAATCACTGTTTGTGGACCTGTGTCCAGAGCACACCACCTACCATATATAATTGTTAACTTCAACAACAATATGGTACTGAGAATAAACAAATCATCTTTTCTGTCAAAGAACAGTTTAGACAGCCGCCATGTTGGACTGCGTGACTTGGCAGCCGCCATGTTGGCAACATGGCTTGCAGCTCCCCTGGGGGCCGCCATTTTGAAACTGCAAGGGCCAACCCCTCCCTTTGAATTAGCCAATCGTGAAAGACTGTGCCTGAGCTCCAATCAAGAGCAAGGGACAGGTAACGTGCGTCAGGGATTATAAAGCTAGCAGACTGCCTGCTCGGTATGTGCACGCTTCCAGACCATGTGTGCACACCCTTCTACATAGAAGTAAAGATATTTGCCTTGCTGCCTAGCTTCCAAGTAGGTTTTGCGTTCTACCAGGACCCGACTTGGGGGGCTCGCCGTATTTCTAACAATTTGGGGGCTCGTCTGGGATACTGTCTGTCGCCACAGGGAAAATGGACCTCTCTCCTGAGGAGGTGCACCCCGCTGCCAAGTTGCGGCGGCCTCAGTGAGGCGGGACAGCCAATGCCCCTGGGCCAACTACGAGTTCGGGATTGAGAGTCAAGTCAGCAACACAGGAAGGACCCAAGCAAGACCCGCGGCAATCAGGTGACCTCATGCATGAGCCAAGGCGGGAAATGGACTGAGTACTGCTTTGGTGATTGGGTGTCCTCGGAGGTTGGGCATATGTGACTGGGATGTGTCTTAGACTTAAAGTGACTGCGGAGTTCTGATCTGTGGTTCCGTTTTCCTGCGAGGGAAGCAGCCAGAGAGGGACGAAGCAGATCTCGGGGAGTACGAGAAACCTCCAACATGGGGGGTTGAGTACAAAGTCACAGGAGACCTGCCGAGGATGGGAAACAGAAATTCTAGGCCTAGGGAATCCATTCCCCTGCATAGTCCATTGGGAGAATGCTGAGGTTCTGGGGAGGCAAGTTCCCGAACCCGGGACAGAGACGTTGCTCTTGGTGTAACTTTGTGTTGCGTGCGCCTGTGTAAGTGTTTGTGTTGATGTTTTATTTCTGTCTTTATGTCTATAAAGTAGGGACTTTAATTTGCTCTTCTATGATTTATGGTTTTCTGTGCTGGGTTAAAATTTTAAGATTCTAAGATTTAAAAGTGTAAAATTTGTAGAGGTTGCAACCCAGAGAAGTTCAAAAGAAAAGCCAACTAATTCCAAGCCTAACAAACCATTATCTTCCCCACCTGAGGCAAAGGAAAAAACACAAGGTTTCCAAGTGGCAAAATGGGAGGCGGTGCTTACTGAACTCAGCAGGGTGGAGAATTTTGCAAAATCCCGCCCAGCATCACGTCCATTAAACATCCAGTTGTCAGCGTTGGTATTCCGGGATGGGACCGGAATGAGACCAGAATGGGAACAGGACTGCGACGGGGAGCGGGTGACCCGCGCCTGCTTGTGACGTCACAAACCCGCGCAGGCCAGCCGAGGCAGAACTAAGGCTGACCTTGGGGGCATGGCAGCGAGAGAATGGGCGGTTCTTGAATGAGGATGGACCACATTCCAAGGGTGATCCTGGGTCATAGGACTCCCAGCCAGATTAGCGTGTCCTTGTTTGAACAGAAAGGGCAATCATAGTGAACAGCATAAATCAAATCCCTGTTACAAAATTAGTCAAGAAAATGCTTTAGGTAATAATTGGCTTTAAAAATCTCAAAGTTGTTAAGATATAAAACTTTTCAGTAAAAATCTAAAAGAGGACAAGGGCAGACAGGAATGAGACCCTTGTCCTGCCTTCCCCTCCCTATGTGACTCAGGGACGATCTGAGGGAAGAGCCAAGATGGCGATTTACAATCCCAGCCTCCCCCTCAGGCTCCAGCCAGCCCTTTGGCCACCACGCCATCAGAAACTAGCTTTTCGAGGCTGCAAAAGAAGTTGGAGCAGTAAAAAGAAAGAGTTAAAGCCTCTCCTGGAAGACCCACATGGTGTAGCTGGCCAATTAGATCAATTTCTAGGCCCACAAGTATACGTGGACTGAATTAATGTCCATTTTAGAAATCCTGTTCTCGGGAGAAGAGAGAGCAATGTTTCGAAGGACCGCTGTGGCGGTCTGGGAGTGAGAGCACCCGACTGGCCCTGGGGCACTTCCAGCGGAGGTAAAATTTCCAAACCAGGAGCTCCAGTGGGACCCTAACAACATGGCCCATCAAGGGCACATGAGACCTTAGGGAGCTAATCATTAAAGGAACTAGGGAAGCAGTTCCCCAGTCTCAGAACCAAAATAAAGCCTTTAATATTCAACAAGGCAAAGAAGGGTCTTCCGAATTTACCAAGACTAAAAGATCAAATGAGAAAGTACTCTGGGCCAGACCCTGAGGACCTGTTGGGCCAAGAAATATTATAAATTACATTTGTCACCAATAGTTGGCCTGACATCTCAGGAAAGTGGCCTAGGGAAGGGCAGCACTAACCTTAGGTGATGTATCTCTAAGGAAGAATGTAGCAGTTTATGCATAATTTTCCAAAGTCTTTGGTAACTTAAAACTTGGAGTTTGCTGAATTAAATAATAAGAATTATTAAATATCTAGGTATTTTAAAATGAAATATTAATCTGAATTTGCCTCGTATAAAAATTCTAGAGGATAGATTTGAATCTATTAATTAAATATGTCTTGTATTTTATTTGAAATATCTTTAAAACATAAATGTATTACTAATCTGAGAAATGCTAAGTATTTAACTTGCCACCTAAAATTTGAGGCTTCTAAGAGTTAAAAGTTCAAATTAAGTTGGGAGAAATTACGTGGTTGTAAACAATGCATAAAGTATAGAAATTCATTTTTTAGAAAAGTAATTCTTGTATTTTCTCTGGAAAAATTAGTTGTTCAAAATATACTGTAGTCTTTGTGTAACATGTGTAGTAAAATTTCACCTTGAATATATTTTATTGGTCTGATAAAAAAAGAGGATTAATTGGTCCAAACAAAATTTTTAATATTAAAACCAGTTTAAATTTAATTAATGTCTTTTAGAATAATTACAAAACGTGTGTTGATAAACATTAATCTAAGAAATGCTGGCTGTTTGCTTTTTGGTAATTATTGAAAAATTAAGGTTTCTAAAAGTGAAGAATTCTAATACATTAAAAAAAAAGGTCTGCACAATTTGCTGATGGGGTGACAGAAAGAAAAAATATTGGAGTGGAGATGCTTAACGTTTTGCACTCGGATGTCGAGTGTGACTCGACACGGTTAGCATCGGTAGCAGCTCTTTTTATACTCTTTGTATCAATAATTTGAAATATAAAAAAATCCAAATAAATAAGTTTGTATGAAAAGAAACTCCAGTTTTTTATTCTACTGCCGCGCTTTGTAAAATCTGGGGTATTAAAAAAATTAAATCCCGAGTAGAATAAAGGAACTGAGAAAAAAGCAAGCGAGTGCAAAGGGTTAATGGAAGGACTAAGGCATGGTTATGCATTTTTGAAGGACATAGAAAGAAGATTTGAAGGCTAATCTGAAAGTGTGAAATTTGTGAAGGTTGTGTCTGTGATAAGAAGGAAAAGAGAAATGTTAAAATGAAATTGATTAAATGATACGGGCCAGTAAGCCAGGACAAGCAGAATAGAGAAACTGAAATATTAAAACAGCAGTTTGCAACCATCTAGAAAACTCTGTCTTCCCTAAACCAAGGACTCTTAACCTTTTGCACTCGGATGTCGAGTGTGACTCGACACGGTTAGCATTGGTAGCAGCTCTTTTTATACTCTTTGAATGTATCAATAATTTGAAATATAAAAAAAATCCAAATAAATAAGTTTGTATGAAAAGAAACTCCAGTTTTTTATTCTACTGCTGCGTTTTTTTTTTAAATCTGGGGTATTTAAAAATTTAAATCCCGAGTAGAATAAAGGAATCAAGAAAAAAGCAAGCGAGTGCAAAGGGTTAAGAGTAAATGATTTGTATTTTGTATCCCTAAACAGAGGGTAAATAGCTTATGCCAAAGTACTCAAGGAGACTGATAACAGAAATCCAGGCCTATATAATAAAAGCCCAGCGACCGCAATGGTGAAATGACCAGAATGACCAGAGACCAGACAACCATGGCCCCTCGCTCAGGCCAGCCCGACACCCAGGGAGCAGTTAATGGTGCCCCTAGGCAATGCGATAGGGTGTGAGTTTGATGGGGGAAAGTCAAAGAAATAGGGGGGAAGGTTTAAGGGTCTGCAGGGTTGGGGTGGGTGGCCCGGAGTAGGTTTGGAGTGTGCTGGGGAAGGAAGAGTAAGATCCGATTGGAAAATGGCTCAGCACAGTACTTTTCTCATTGCCAACCGGGATGGCGCCAGCCGTGGACTGAATGGGCAGTTGTTTCATGACACGGGTGGTTGTTTCATGACACGTTCATGGCAGTGGCAGTGCTCCCGAAACTTCAAATTCCAAATAGTAAACAGCCATCAGCATCAAAGAACAGAAAAATCCTCTCCAACTAGAGGCCCTGGACGTTGCAACGTGACTGAAGGAAACACCGCTTACAGAGGAGCTAGAAAAACCGCAAGTATTCGACCAGAGGATTGTGGGATTGTGGAGGACGCCTACGCCTAGAACGTGAGCCTGTTATTGCACATGTACATAGTCAGCCCGACAGTCCTGTCTCTCAGTATTTGGACGTGACTCCTGGCGAGAAATTATGTCGATTCAGGTTTGCTGTTCCCTTGCGGCGAGGAAGATCAGAATTAAAGGTTTCCTTTGTTGCCTTGGTTTGAAGAGGAGGAAAATGGGATAGTGATGAATAAGAAACTTTGGAAATAGTGAAGGGCAGTTTGTTCAGACTGTTGAGAGCTCAGAATTACAGTTTAATTGGGATAGAAACCCTGCTCATAGCACTAAGTTTTTTGGAGACTGCCTATTAAAATATTCCTGGTTGGAAAGTGCAGAATACCACGGCCCCTCGAATAGGCTGGCCCTGCCCCCCAGGGAGCAGTTAGGGGCGATGAGACAGGCAGGCAGAGGCGGTTAGGGACGATCAGGCAGGCAGGTGAGTGGTTAGGGGTGATGAGGCAGGCAGGCAGAGGCGGTTAGGGGTGATCACACAGGCAGGGGAGTGATTGGGGACGATCAGGCAGGCAGGCGAGCAGTTAGGACCCAGTGGTCCTGGATTGCGAAAGCGTGCAGACCTGGCTGAGGGGACTACCCCCACCGTGCACAAAATTTCGTGCACCAGGCCTCTAGTTAGTTATATATAATCTTTTGGTAAAACCCTTCCTAGGGTTTTAATTTTAGGAAAAGTTTTTTTTTTTTTTTTTTAACCTGGAGTTGGCTGTAGGTGGTTCCAATAGGCCCTGGAATGCCTCAAGATCTTCCTACAATGGAAACTAGAGACCAATTTCTTAAGAACTGTGTACTGGGTATCTCTTCTACTTTAATCTCTCTCAGGTTAGAAGGCCCCCTGACCCAAGGCCCTCTTGAGCTTCCGGTTCATCACCATCGACCAGAAGACTACGTTTGTTCTAATCAAGATTTGGAAGGGAAGCAAGTTGGAACCCTCCTGGGAAGGCCCTTACCTGTCTTACAAAGACTGCTGTTCGGAATGCAGAGCGAGGTTGGACCCATCACACATGGGTTAAGGGCGGACACACCTCAACTTGAACAGCCATACCAGGACATATCCCCTTGAAACTGACGCTAAAAACTGGGAGCGGTCTTAATAACCACCATGTACTGTGCTCTATTTGCTTTAGGAATCTGGCAAATTGCAGGGGCTTACAATGTGGGCTGGAGAAATGTGTACAATCTGGATCTTGCTTACCCAGTTAAGTTATTGGTTATAGATAACTTGAGTATTTCAGCCTCTAGGTCAAAGATTGGCTAGGACTAGATTTAGGAGTAGATGTCACAGGCCAAGATCCCCTAGGCCCGTGGTCGGAAACTGCGGCTCTCGAGCCACATGCAGCTCTTTGGCCCTTTGAGTGTGGCTCTTCCACAAAATACTGTGGCCTGGGCGAGTCTATTTTGAAGAAGTGGCGTTAGAAGAAGTTTAAGTTTAAAAAATTTGGCTCTCAAAAGAAATTTCAATCGTTGTACTGTTGATATTTGGCTCTGTTGACTAACGAGTTTGACGACCACTGCCCTAGGCCACTGCCACCACCATGCAAATAGAAGTAGGATATAAGGGAACGAATGCCTGGGTGGAATGGATTAAATATTCTGTATACGCCCTGAATAAAAGTGACTGTTATGCTAGTGTGGCAGGAAGGCTAGAGGCCCACGTGGTCCCATTCCCATTCGGATGGACCTCAGACAGTAACGGGATGGAATGTGTGCTTGCCTTGTACCCGGAGGAAACGATCTGGGGAAACACTTCCTGTAAGACTCTCGCCCTGCTGTTCCCATTCAACAGAGGTAAAGAGCTAGGACCTCCCAGAACGATCCGGCCCGTCCTCCGACGTAAACTATGCCTCCTGCATCTCAAGGGGGGAACAGTGCTTGGAGTTTATGAGAAATGTATCCGGATGCGTAAATGGCCGAGTATCTTCAGAAGCCCATTGTGCTGCACTGTGGGTTCCCTGTGCTAATGTCTGGTGTGTCATGGGGGACCCTGACTTGTGTCCTTGACCAGCAGTTGGAGTGGACCTTGCGCTTTGATACAATTGGCTATCCCTTTCCCTTTGGCATATCGTAACCTTTTTCAATGGACAGACAGACTAGGAAGGGGAGAGAGAGTCCGGGGGGCTCCTTTGATCCCCATATACACACAGACCCCACTGGGGTTTCCAGGAGGGGTGCCAAGGAGTTGAAGGCTAGAAATAGATTGCTGCAGGGTTTGAGTCTGTCCGGTGTTGGTGGCCCACTGTGAACAAGAATGTGGTGGATTAATTATATTTTCTAGAACCAGCAAAGGCTCGTTAACTACACTCGAGACGCAGCTAAGGGGATAGTGAGCAGCTAGATGCCAGCAGCAGGGTGACCTGGGAGAGTAGGTTGACCTTGGATACGGTTCCGACAGGAGGAGGAGGAAGATGTGTCACGTTGGGGCCAGTGCTGCACATTCACCCTGACAACACAGCACACGGACCGTCACTGAGCCTGAGGCACCGGCAGCTTCAGTGACGCGTGAGCTGGAGCCTGGGGCCTGGGTCCTTTCTCTGATGCACTGGAGCGATGGTGTCCACTTCACCCCTTTGGTTAGGGGCTACAGTGACGGGGTGTCCCATCGTCCCATGTCTTATCCAAGGGCTAATCGAAACCACACTGACCAAACAGCAAGTCAGTCTTCTCCTGGACACTGCAGAGCAGGAGAGTCAAGGGGTGTCAGCCGAGTTTGAAGAAAAGAGTTTAAATAAAGAAAAGGGGGAACTGTGAGAAGAAACAAGTCATCTTTTCTGTCAAAGAACAGTTTGGACAGCCGCCATGTTGGTCTGTGTGACTTGGCAGCCGCCATGTTGGCCGCAGGGCTGGCAGCTCCCATGGGGGCCGCCATTTTGAAACAGCAAAGGCCAACTCCTCCCTTGGAATTAGCCAATCGCGAAAGACTGCGCCTGAGCTCCAATGAAGAGCAAGGGGCAGGTCACGTGCATCAGGGATGATAAGTCCCAAGCAGACCACCTGCTTGGTGTGCGCATGCTTCCAGACCATGTGTGCGCCCCCTTCTACGTAGAACTAAAGATGTTTGCCTGCTGCCTGGCTCCCGAGTATGTTTTGTGTTCCACCAGGACTTGGGGGGCTCGCCTTATTTCTAACAGTTCTAGGAACACTTGGGAGAACACAGCAGGTAAAGAAAAGGGGGCCCAGCCCGGCCAGCATGGCCCAGTGGTTGAGCGTTGACCTATGAACCAGGAGGTCAGGGTTTGATTCCTGGTCAGGGCACGTGCCTGGGTTGTGGGCTCGATCCCCAGTGTGGAGGCAGCCAATCAATGATTCTCTCTCATCATTGATGTTTCTGTCTCTCTCTCTTCCTTTCCCTTCTTCTCTGAAATCAACAAAAAAAATTTAAAAGAAGAAAAAAGAAAAGCGGGCCGCTGGAGAGAATACGCCAACAATGTTGTTGGCATAAGAAGAATTTATACTGTACAAAACACCAGCTGGTTAATTAAAACCAAACCTGACACTTAGCACCTGTGCCACAGGTTTAACCCATGGGGATCCCGTTAATTCCAGTAGTTCACAAGTCTGCTTTACACCCCACTTCCACCACCAGGAGTGACCGACCGGGCCGTCTTCACCTGCCAGCCCTGCCACCTTCCCCCTCCAGCAGGCAGGTGTAAGGACAAACATTTGCATTTGCCAAGCTTTTCTTTTCTACAAAAGAACTCAAACAATAATCGCCTTTTTTTTTTTGTTTGTTTTTTTGTTGCTATTTTAAGCTAACACCAAAATTACAGGATTTTTCTCATCAGACTTCACAGAGTCTTTGTCTCAGCTGTGAAGGTAACTGATATTCTCAAACAAGCACCCTTAAGAGAATTTGCTACTGTGTACACGGCCTTTATTTTCTTCTAGAGGGAGGGTATGTGTCGCTCCCACAACCAGACAGTGTAGTGAGCTGAGAACCCAGAACTCACGCCACTGGGTCAAACCAACCTCTACCGCTTCACAGCTTGTGACAAAAGACAAGCCAGAAAACCTCACAAGTCCCTGTGAGAACGAAAGCATCCCTGTGGTCAATGAATCGCCATGCACAGAAGTTCTACGTGGGTTGAACTTGGGGAGCAAAGACCGGGCTGTCAATAGTATA
Organism: Eptesicus fuscus; assembly: GCF_027574615.1. Lineage (NCBI taxonomy): Eukaryota > Metazoa > Chordata > Mammalia > Chiroptera > Vespertilionidae > Eptesicus > Eptesicus fuscus. The sequence goes on along the minus strand of NC_072480.1, from coordinate 104,375,396 downwards.
ATTTTTAATAATAAATAGCGGAGCGCTTATGTCCTGGACACTGGGGCCAAAATCAGAGGAGATCTAGACTTCTGAGAAGACATACTTGGCCCGGCGAGGTTTTCAAGGCAATAACCTGGGTTCCAAAATAAGCCATTCCTCGTATTTCCAACCATCTCAGAACACCAAGGAATACTTCCTGTAATTCTATCGAGTTTCTTTAAAAACACAAACCTATGCAGCAGATGCAATGCTGCCTCCAAGAGGCCGCTTTCCGTCTGTGAGCCTGTAATGGAGAGCAGCTCACGCTACACAATGAACCATCTGAAAGGGCCTTCAGCGGACTCCCAGGCTTTGCAGCCACTGCCTCGCCCAGCTTCAGGGCTTCTCACTCCCTGGGAGCATGCCCGGTGTCCACTGCGCACCCCCCGGACTCACCCATTGGACACGTCACACGTGCCCACCCTGCTCCTCTCCCTGAGCAGTGCTTCCGTGTCCAGGCACCCCAGGCCTCTCTAAGGTTCACGAACACTTACTGAGAGCTGCCTGAGCAGCTTACTGGGATACGGAAGCAGCTCAGAGGGTCTAACGGCCTCACTGGCCCGGACAAGGTGGGCATTAACAGTCACTCTCCCACCTGTTCACCGTTCAGACCCACGCACGCTGCGTGCAGTCACGGAACGAAGACACTGATATTAGGGCCCGGGGAGAGGATGACCCAGGCTACCTCGGGAAGGGGGTGCCTGGGAGAACAGGGGCTCGGAACTGAGGAAATGCTGAATTCAAGTTCAAAACTCCCCATTTCCAAGCACTGCGAGCCAGTGACTGAACCCCCAGCAACACCCCAGCTGGAACGAATTCACGCCCCGGGTCCCCAGGTCGACTGTGCCCACTGGGCATGCACTGGCCTCCTGACAGGGCAGCTCCGAGCCCAGGAACTTTCTAAGTGAGGACCACGAACGTGGTCGGGAGCAGCCTGTCCCCCACCCGCTCGCTGCCCCCAGCACCGCCCTGGGCAGCGCGGTCCTGGACCAGCCGCCTGCGTCACCTGTGAGCTGGCAGCAAAGCAAGAAGCTGGGCCCAGCCCTACAGAATCAGGACCTGCACTTTAAAAAGTCCGGGGCTCGTGTGTCTTTAAGGCTCAGAAAGCACCACGCAGCTGGCCCCAAAGTGGCACTAAACCAGGGCCTCCACACGACCTATGTGACCACGACAGAGAAGATAAGCAAAAAAGTCCTAAAAATAAATAGCTAGGAACCCTTTCCCTTTTTGAGAGATGTGAGCAGACAGACACTAAACCTCAGATGGAGGAGCGAGGAAGCCGCACGCGGACACGGCCGATGGCGACAGCAACGCACAGCGATGCTGAAACGGGCTATTCTGGGGTTGGCGAGCCTCGCGGCGCCCTGGCAGCCACGTCTTACGTCTCACTGAGCACGGAGCAGGGTGACCCAGCCTCTCTCCAGCAGTTACATGCGAAGGCCAAGCGTCTTTATAAATAGCACAGGCTCCTATGTCCCTTATCAAAATGAAAACAAAAATAAACATGCTCATTCCAATGCAACCGAGACAAACAGCAGGGGCATCCCTTCACGAAACAAGCAGAATTATTCGCAGCGACATCGCCCAGTGTCAGGCGCTGGGAGCAACTCGGGTTCCTGCCCTTCTTCCCATGAACCTGAGCTACCCGAGCGCTTTTCTCACATGAGCACCAGGTCACCTGACTGTCCTGAGCTCTCACAAGGAACACACGTGTAAAGGACACGGCTGTAGTTTATGGTGATGCACGGTGCTTGCATGGGGCATTTCTAGCTCAGAGGCCAGAAGCAATTCTAAAACTCTTTTTAAAGAGCTTTATTGTTGAAGTATTACCGATGTCCCCTCTTTCCCCCATTGACCTCTTCTAGCCCACCTCACCCCCACCCGGCCCCCACCCCACAGCTGTCTGTGTCCACGGGTTATGCCTACGCCCATACCAGTCCTCTGGTTGATCCCACCATCGCTCTGAGATTGCAGCCTGTTCCAGCCTCCCGGTCTCTGGTTCCGAGATTGCCAAGTATGTTCAGTCATTTGTTTCCTCTCCCAGGTGAGTGCTGGCTCCGGTCCCCTGGGCCCTGGCCAGGTGAGCACAGGCAGGCGGCTCTGCCTTGAGCTACTCTCACTGACAGCAGCCAGGGCGGGACCCCCACCTCCTCCCGCGCCCCAGGCTCAGCTCCAGCTCCTCAGAGCTTGGGCCTTTCCAGTACCTGCTCGTGAGAGCAGCACAGCCCAGGTTAGATGGCCGCATGACGCCCCAGGACAGCGGGAAGGGTCGGCGGCGATGTCAGAGTGGCCCCCATCCTACCGAGGAAAGGCCTGCACCGACTGACAGACTCGGCACGCACCCACCGGACTCACCGAGCTCAGACCCCCTCTCCTACCCAACACAGGCTGACACGCCCGCCCCAGCTCCATCTCCCAGGCACGGACTCCACCCCAGGGGGCAGGAGAGGCGGGTCACTCTCCCCCGGAGGCCAGCAGAGCACGCGGGAGACTCCCAGCCAGGGACGGCGAGGAGCCCAGGAGCGAAGGGTCCACGGAGCCCATGCCTGAGCACAACACGACGGAACGTGGTGTCTCAACCTAAGGGGCCTGTGGTCCGGCCGGCTCCTCCTTCCCGCTGTGCCGCGCCCGCCGGCTGCCCACGGAAACGCTGCGCCCGCCGGTCCTCTCTCTCTACCTCCGGCCACCAGCCCGAAGCGGGAGACCCAGGGCTCTGGGCCGCCAGCGGGGAGTGGCTGCCAGCGTGCTTCCCCAAAGGAAAACAAATACGTGGCTTTTGTTGTAAAATCACCATAGTATTTGACAGACCACGTGGCCGCATACAAACGTCTAACTGGGAAGAACAGCTAGAACGCTACGAGAAATTTCCAGAGACCACCACACAGCCCTGAAATAAAAACATTCTCGGCCGTGTTTGTCTTGGAGGCAAGCTCACCCTGCTCGCCAAGAATATTTTAAGAATCCTCAACTGCACTGGGGACCCAGAAAAAGGGGGGACCACAGAGAAAGCCTGTCCTCCGCACAGAGGGGGGCTCCCCAAGGGTGTGGAGGACGCTGCCACCTTGGCCCTGAGAAACGGCCTCCGGGGCCACTCGGCGTCACCAGGCTGCGGCGAGCTCCCCCACTGTGCAGGCGGCAGCTCTTCTCCCTCCAACGCTGTGGAGCTGTCACTCCCTCAGGCCTGAGTGGCCGGGGCTTCCTCCAGCAGACCCTGGGGACCCGGTGGGGCACCCGCAGCTATTAGCCACATGCTTTACCCCGCCCCACCTTCCTCACTCAGCAGCGAACCCCACAGGCAGGCGAACCTTGCACCTGGCTTCTGCTCCGCTTCTGCAGAGGGTTTGTGGGAGGCCCAGGCCGCACCCTGGGGGGCGCAGAGGTGCCCAGGCTGGCACAGAGCCATCTCCATAGATGCAGGACTTCTTCCTTTGGGACGTGAGGGGAGGAGCCACCAACTGAGGAGGACACGTCGTGACCGGGAGAGAGAACAGGGCATCACTCATAGAAGCCGACTTACAGGTGCCATCTCACGCCCGTCCGTGGGGGTCAGTCCTGACATCTGATCAGGCACAGTGACCACCAACCACCACCGATGTGGACAGAGTGTTCCAGGCCATTTCCCTCCCACTCGTGACTCTAAGCTCTGATGTCTTCTGCTTCCCAGGCCCGAGAGCCGGCCCAGAGCTACCGCAGGGCAGAGCGAGGCCACAGCGGCTCTGCAGAGGGCGCACCGACAGCCCCGAGCGAGCACAGGGCTACCAGGAGATGTCGCAGGGGAGGGGCCGGGTGGACACTTAGCAGATGCAAGAGCAACGCAAGGAACGGACATCACCACTCGCCCGACCGACCGCAGGCTTCGGAGTGACCGGGGTGAGGAGCAAGTAAAAGCAGAAATGGCAACAGACAATTTCAACTTCTACGAATAATGAAAACAATGATTTAAAAAAATAAATGGCCTTTAATTCACAGAAATGAGGGCAAGTTATGTTACAGACAGATGTGTGTAAGACAGAACATGTCTAAGGGGACACCTGTACGTGGCTCACCCTACGTGATGTGTGTAAGACGGAACATATCTAAGGGGACACCTGTACGTGGCTCACCCTACGTGATGTGTGTAAGACGGAACATGTCTAAGGGGACACCTGTACGTGGCTCACCCTAAGTGAAGCCATCTGCAAAAACCATCAGCCAATTCTTGGGGCTTTTGAAACCACCCCCGATGTAGGTCACATGACTTCTCGCTCAGACGCGGGAAAATGCATGTAACTGTGAGAACATGCACAGGGAGTCTCCCTTCGCTTCGGCTCCATTCGGGCTTCTTCCTGCAGCTTAGGGTCCTCCCCGTGCCCATCCTCCCCGCTCCCCTCCCCCCCGAGATGCAGCCATGGCTGCAGGAAGGTGTGCAACAAACAAGGTGTGCAGGGCACGGCTCTCCTGCCCACATTTCCGGTGACCCAGCCCACTGGAGCACCGTCAGGGTCAGAAACTGTGGCTCAGCCACACCCCACACTCCCAGGAGGGCCTCAGTGGGAACACGGGGCCCAGCACAGACCCCCCACTCCCAGGAGGGCCTCAGTGGGAACACGGGCTCAGCCACACTCCCACTCCCAGGAGGGCCTCAGTGGGAACACGGGCTCAGCCACACTCCCACTCAGGAGGGCCTCAGTGGGAACACGGGCTCAGCACAGACCCCCCCCACTCCCAGGAGGGCCTCAGTGGGAACACGGGCTCAGCACAGACCCCCCCCACTCCCAGGAGGGCCTCAGTGGGAACACGGGCTCAGCACAGACCCCCCCACTCCCAGAAGAGCCTCAGTGGGAACATGGGGCCCAGCACAGATTCCCCCACTCCCAGGAGGGTCTTAGTGGGAACACGGGGCACAGCACAGACCCCCCACTCCCAGGAGGGTCTCAGTTGGGAACACGGCTCAGCAGACTCACCCACTCATAGGAGAGGATCCAGCAGCCGCGCGCCAGGCCCAGCAGCACGTTGAGGGTGCGCAGCGCCTGCCCGGCCAGCACATGGGTGGTGCTCTCACACACTTCTCGGGCCAACGAGAAGCCTTTCAGTTTGGCCACGACCCGGGTGACGATGCTCTGCTTTCTGTCAAAGAGGAAAACAGCACCGTCAAGGTCTCCTGCGCAGGAGCATCAGGCGACACAGCCGATCGCAGAGGAAAGGACAGCTGCGCTGCTGCACCGATTTCAGCTGCGCTGGCCACGTCTCAGTCTCCTTGCAGCCCACAACTAGGAATCCGGGGGAGACGGGACGTCAGCTCTCACTCGAGGGTCACTGTGAAGGGCTGAGTGCAGGCCCGGCTGCGATGGCGTCGCCAGGTCCTAGATGGGTGGGAACGCAGCCAGGGAGTGTGCAGCCTGGGAGTGCGCTCACCAGCAGCAGGAGGGTGGGCCTGCCTCTCTCAGTGGCAGTACGGCAGGAAGGGACCTGGTCCTGCAAATGCGTGGAACTCGCACGCCTACTGCAGCCGGATTTTCACTCCCAGGAGGGCCTCAGTGGGAACACGGGGCCCAGCACAGACCCCCCACTCCCAGGAGGGCCTGTGGTTTCAATGAGAATCTCAAAACCTCAAAACCTATGGCTGATGTGAAGAAACACGTGTCCCTGTGAACAGGAATTCCAGATCTGTCACAAAGGTGGTGCCGCATTTCCGTTGGAAGTGCGTGCTGTCCAGCGGTTCTGCACCCTCCAGGACACATGTGGACGCTGCTCCAAGCACGAAGGGAGCCCCTGCCAGAGCCTGCCCAGAGCTTCAGGGAAATGGGCGCGAAGCTCCCCTGCTGAGCAGGTGCGAGTCCTGGGCTGGGTGCTCACACACGCGCCAGCTGAGCAACAGGGAGAGCAACAGGCGCAAGCCCTCTCCCGACTCTGCACCCAGCTTCAGAGCGGACCTGCTCGGTCTTTTAGTTTTTCAATCCTCACCCACGCTATTTTCCATTGATTTTTCAGAGGGAGTGGAAGGACAGGGAGAGACACACGGACTGGCTGCCTGCCACCAGCGCCCCTACTGGCCAGGGAGTGAACCGCAACCTACTTATGTGCCCTGCACCAGGCGACCTGCCAGGCCCGGCTGATGCTCCAATCACAGAGCCACGGCCAGGGCACACACAGTCTTTAACCACCTTTGAAGTGTCTAGGGATTTTCTAACTCGGATGTTAATGATAGAGCACAACTGAGAGACAGTCCAGACCTGTGGCTGCAGAAGCCCAGCTCACAGGACATGCAGGAAGCAAAGGCCAAAACCCTAGGCTGAGGAGAAGCCATCGGAACAGTGAGTACTTACTCAGCGGGCATGCTTGTCATGACCAACGTTCTCACTGGCTGGAGGGTTCAAAAGAGAAGGGAGAAAAAAAGTCAAAAATGTAAAAACATTTCCCACATAAATAAACATTAACATGTGTTTTTTTAAAGTTACATCGCTTAAAAATAAACATTTCAGCAAATATCAAAGGAAAATAACTTCGTCTTCCTGAAAACAAAGAGCCTACGAGACAGAGAGGGAGGCAGTACCCCCACACCAACCCACACCAACCCAGACGTGAGGTGGCAGGGAAAACCCAGGTCCCCTCCAGATGCCCGCCCCCCGGCAGCGACAGGCCCCGGCCACTGTGCGTGGGCTCACGGCTGCTCCTCTGGACAGACAGACCAGCTTTGTGGTCCATCATGAGTGAGTGAGCTCAACAGAGCCGTTAACACACGTCCATTTCCTGTGGTGAGCTGTAATGCATCTTCTAAAAGCCACCTTTGAAGGTCTCCCACGGACAAGGCCCAGGCTCAAGGGGCAGAAGCAGACGTCATGGCCAGAGACGCACACCCCGCGGCAGCTCCCCGCCTCCTCCCTCCCTGCCTTCCCCACTTTGATTGGCTCCCAGAGGCCCATCCAGGGGCCTTAGGACTGGGCTGACGACCTGGTTTTCTGAAGTTGCCTTTCCTCTCGACCAGTTTTTGTTTTGTTTCACTAACAGATACACAAAGGCAGGCCGTGGAGGCACTGTGGGCTCCGCACCAGACACAGCGAGGCGTGCCACAATAAAGCAAGTCACGCATGTCGGTCTCCCAGCCCACGTAAGCTTCGTCTGTGCTTCACTAAGCCCACCGAGCGTGCAGTAGCATCACGTCTAACCCATGTACACACCCTGACTAAACCACTTCGCTGCCAAAAGAGAAAGCAGCAGAGCGAGCAAAAGGCCTTCAATGTGCACACAATGCCAAGCTCCTCCCGCCACTGTCCCTGCCTGCGGGAGCCGCCTGCCGAGAGCAGAAAGGCCTGGGCACCCGGCAGAGGGCCTGGACACGCCCACGGCGGGAGGGCGAGCCTGACCCTTCACTGAAGGATGTGTGGGCTCCTCACCGCCTACCCCTGAACGTTCGTTCCGATTATAGAACAATTTCTGGCATCGCTGACACTCTCGGCTCGAGACGGCCATCGGCATCTCTACAAGCAAGAGCCGCACCGGCCAGGAGCCACAGGGCCTGTCTCACCAGCAGTCTCCGCCCCGAGGGGACCAGTCCCAGGGCTCACAGGGCCCCGCCTCACACAGGTGGACGGCGGGCCCCCGCCTCAGCCCGGTGAGCCGGCATGGGGACAGCTAGCTAGCGGGCCATCACACACCAACCTTGGGGCCTCTCCCTCTCTTCTTCGCAGCCGCAGGTCTGGCGAGGTCCTCGCAGCCTTCCCGGGCGCCTTCCGGGACGTCCTGCCTCACCGGTCCAGGCTTGACATCTGCAACCCAGGGGCCTGGAGGTCAGTTAGCACCTTCCGTGCAGCGAAGGCCCAGGCAGCTGCGTGCGGGTCCCGGAGGCAGAGCCTGCAAACAGCAGCGCAGCCTCTCCTGCGCTGAGGTCCGCTCCGGACCGTCCCTTCACGCCGCCCAACGTGCCACGCAATCCCCCGACTCGCCTCTGGGCAACAATGTGCAGCTCCACCGGCCCAGGCGTCCACCTGCCCGTGGGGACAGACCCCCCATCTCCCCACGACTCCAACCCCAGTTCTGTTTTACAGGACGAGCAAAGCCCGCCCTCCCGAGGACACAGCTCTCGGCCCTGGGTGAGTGCGAGTGGCTGGAGACAGCCCCCTCCGCCCTCAGCTACCAACCCGCAAACTCCCTCCGCACCTCCACCGATACCAGCGTCAGCCGTGAGGACACACCCTAAGACGACACCATGGAGCCCTGGCCGGTTTGGCTGTGGTTAGAGCGTCAGCCCCAGGGGCTGCGGGTCGAGTCCGGTCAAGGGCACACACCTGGGTTGCAGGTTCAAGCCCCTGCCAGTAGGGAGGCAACCAATTGCTGTGTCTCTCTCATCAATGCTTCTCTCTCTCCCTCCATTGTCTCGAAAAAAAAAAAAAAAATCAGTGGAAACAATGTCCTCGGGTGAGGATGAAAAGAAAAGAAAGACCCCCATCCGGTGACACGTGGCTTTGTGTGTCTCCTTGTTCTCACTCGTCCTCTCTGAATGGCTGCCCACTCTCTGAACCAGCTGCTGTCCTGAGGCCTCACACCACCACCACCTGCCTGGCCTCCAGGGTCCGGCAGTCACTTCCGCCCCAGCCCAGACTGCGGCTGCTCAGCTGGCCCACGCGGCCGGTGACGCACTTACCCATAAACGCCGCTCGCTGTGGAGACAACGATGCAGAGCACGGCCCCAGCCTGGGAGCACAAAACAGCGGACAACGCAGACAGACAAGTCAATACGAGGCAGAAACCACGTAAGCACCATCGAAACCAAATCACGCAGCACGAGAGGGACTGACTGAGTGAGATATTTCAAGTGACACAGGGCGCTCTCACGCCGGATCCAATGCTTGGGGGTCTGACAGAAAGTGTCACCTCCTCTTCCACAGGCAGGCTCCAGCCGAGTGAGCACGAGTGCAGAACGAGGGCTAAATGTTTTCTTGAATTAAAACTAGTTCTTTGCAACTCGAGCCCTAAAAATGCCAGGTCCTGAGCACCTACGAGCCCTCATCCCGATCGATGCCTTTGGGGACGCAGCCAACCCCATGCTGGCCCCGTCTCCTCAGCGAGCCTTCACACTCACTCGTATTATTCAGCTTCCTCCCAGCCTCCTTCATCCCAGCCACGGCCTCGAGCGGGGGGAGACCCCGCCTGGCGCAGGTGGTCATGCCATGTCCAAGGGCTTTTGGCCGCTCATCGCACTGCAAAACCACAGCGAGCCCCGCGGCCTCTCAGGACAGGAGGCCCTGAGGCCTGGCCCCCGCGGCCTTTCTGACCTCACCCCGTCCCCACTCCCAGGGGAGGTGACACCAGGGCGGATGAAGGACCACTGAAACACCAGCAGGTCTTGATTCCATCACTACAGAGCCAGGCTCAGACTCAGACCAGACAATGCGCCGCCTCCTAGGCCCTGAAGGGCTCCGCGTCACGCCAGGGCCCTGCCTGCACCTGCTGAGTGGCAGCCCACACCTGGTGGTGGCTGGGACCGGAAGTCCCTAGAGGCCTGCGCTAACCGACCTCACAGGGCGTGGGCACTGGGCGAGTCCTGGGCAGGCTGTGCCTGCCCCCAAGGACCACCCTCCACCTGACACCACGGGGTCCAGGGCACGCAGCACCCCGACACCAGCTCCCCACATGTGCATGTATGTGTTTTTATGTGCGTGTCACAAATAGCACTCGAAGCTCTAAAATACACAGGACACACACACACAAATACATAGGACACAGCCAAGAATATCCTTAACCACCAAAACTAGTCTATGCCCCTGGTGTTCTAAACTCGCTTTACAGTCCACACCATTTAAAATAAATATTGCAAACATACACTAAGCGTAATGGAATATAAAATACACTTTCTTATCAAATTTTATATATTTTCAGAACACTAAGACATAAAAATTAAATTAAAAACATACAAAATCCTTTTTGTGAGAAGATTTTGGGGAGTTCATTTATCTCCAAGGAAAAGATATACAATACATCTACGATTATTTTAACCCCAAAACTTTCCATCTTGGAAAGGGTGGTTAGCAGCATCTGAGGAATAGGAAAGGGTGAAGAATGCACTTGGTCTTAGTGAAACAAGCAGCCAGCCGTTGGTCATGACAGTGGGATTTCAAGGTCTCGCACTCTGATGGCTGACACCCAGTTCTGCTCAGTTAGAAAGCGCAGTGTGTTCTGATTCTGCGCTTTGCTGTAGTTGCTACCATGCCCGAGTTCGCTAACATGGCCACACTAAGTTACAGAGTGGAATAATCTGCTTGAGTGATATGTAACCTATTTAAAGCAAAATAAATACAAGTCAACAAGGCCTGGTGCAATGAACTTCTGACCAAGGAACACATTACCTATTTCTTTATTGCAAACAATGCCCAAAGCTTCTCCGAACAAACACTGATCACGTAAGTCCACGCACTTTCACCCCTTCCCTTTCCTGACAGAATCGGGCCGGCAGCACTTCCTTCCCTCTGAGGCGACAGCCTCACCGCTGGGAACTGCGATCACAACCTGAGTGGCCTGCACAGCAGCTGCCGACACAGGAAAGCGCCCCTCCTGCCTCTGAGGGGGGCTCTCTCTCCACCCGAGAAGGTAAGGGTGAGAGAAACAGGTCCATAGCAGCAGGTGGGACCTAGACATTCCACATGAGGCGAGCCAGGATCCCTAAAGAATTTACCATTGCAAAGTATCAAGCCCACATTCTCTAACATTAAAAAGAAAAAAGATATTTTTAATTATGAAAAAGTTCTGATAAATGTCAAGATGGGTACACCATGACATATTCCTGTGACAGACACGTGGAGTCGTCCCCTCTACACCCTCTGGCTACACCTTCCCGTTCTCCTCTGGATCCTCCACATCCCATCACCTACAAAACCTAGCTCCTCACTGAGATTCACCTTCAGGGGAACTCAACCGTCCAGAGGTGGTGTCCTCTTCCCGCAGGCGCCTCACGTCCGCCGAGTCCCCGTTTTCCTTACCGCCAGGGGTGACGGCCCCGTGGCGTCCCTCAGAGCCCCCATCTCCCCTCTGAGCATCCTCAGGGGGGCTGCGCCCCGGAGCGTCCTCGGCAGCAGGTGTGTTCCTCAGGGAAGGTTCGTAGGACCCCCCGCCTGCAGGTGCACGAAGCCCGGGGCTGGGCTGGGCAGTGGCACTGGTAGCGGGCACTGCGCTGGGGCCCTTGCCCAGGCAGGAGAAGTCGGACATGCCCAGGATGCTGGCTCGCTCCCACCTGGAAAGCCCGGCTCTGCAGGGGGGGTGGGCGGGGCCGGGAGGTGACTGCAGCCCTGGAAGGAGAGTCTCCATGCTCCTCTCCCGGAGGTTGTCAGGTGAGAAGTAATCCTCATAGGAGGACATGTCCCCGGCAGGAGTCGCCAAGGCAGGGCTGGCAGGGGCCTGACCCCCGGGAGAGGGGAACAGCCGCACGGCAGACTTCCGACCGCACTTGGGCTTCTTCAGTCGCCCCTCTGGGGGCGAGTGGGTGTGCTCCGACGGGCGCTTTCTCTTTGCTGAGGAGCTCCTGGGTGCGTGTCCCAGATGGTGGCCTTTAGTTACTGACGGCTGCTGGTCAGGGGTGGCCGCCGCGCCTGCAGGGTCCCTCTGCCAACCCGCGTCCTCCTCCGCACGATGGTGCTCAGACGTCGGAGGCGCTAGCCGGCCGAGGTACCTGGGAGACGCTGGTGAGCGAACGCTGCTCGTTTCTAATGCCGGTGACGAAGCACACACGTGGCTTACAGTGTCATCGGCAGGTCCTCCCAATCTCCTCTCCTGGTCCCCATGCCCCGAGTCTCCACAAGGATCGTCAAAAGGTGACTGCAGGTCGCCAGCCAAGGAGTCCTCTGGAAAACAGAAGAGTCACTTTAAGGAAGGTCTTGATCCCCACGGGCACATGAGGTCTCTCACAGCGACACCTTCCCAGCACTGTCCTCAGGTCAGGAGCCCCCCTAGCCTGTTGGTGATGCCAGGTAGGTGTGGTGTGACCCACGCAATCACACGCTCCCTGCACCCACTGCACAGGCTGCGGAGCCTCCTTCTGGAGCTCCTGCTGTTCTCTGTACTGGACACTTGAACTGCAAGTGGTTAGTTCACGTGAGATTGTAATTGCTTTTTTTAAAAAAAATATTTTTATTGACTTTTTACAGAGAGGAAGGGAGAGGGATAGAGAGTTAGAAACATCGATGAGAGAGAAACATTGATCAGCTGCCTCCTGCACACTCCCCACTGGGTATGTGCCTGCAACCAAGGTACATGCCCTTGACCGGAATCGAACCTGGGACCCTTGAGTCCGAAGGCCGATGCTCTATCCACTGAGCCAAACCGGTTAGGGATGTAATTGCTTTTTTTAATAAGCAATTGATTCTGTGCCAAGAAAGAAAATGCCTAAGAGAAAAACGACAGGAACCAAAAACAAGTCATGTGCTTATTACAATTCCTAATTTCAGGGTGAATTCAGGAATTCTAGTTTTAACTAGTCTTCTCATCAAATAAAATTCCAAATAAGAGAAAACATAATATTCTTAAAGCTAAAATATCAAAGGAAATGATTTACCTGAACATAAAGTGTCATGTGAAATATTCAAAGATGCTTCACACGAGGTGTGAACTGGGTTATCATAAGACTTTTCAATCATCTGGGAAGCTGGAAACATAATCAAAACATTAGATATAATTTTGTTATTTTTTCAGATGCAGCCAGCAGAAAGCCTACACATTCTGTTAACCCTAGAGAATACTAACTATACACCCAATATATGCCTAAAATACAGGTGTTCCAAAAACATGTATACAAACTTTGAATAATTATTAATTCCAATGGGTTAAATCTGAAAAGAAAGAAACATCAATCGAGCTACTAAAAAATGTCTGTGTATACATTTTGGGGGGACACCTTATATTAATTAAGCATAAGGAATTTCTGGAAGAAAATTTAAAGTCTACCCTGAGATAGATTAAAATCTGTTAGAATTGGGTAACTTTAACTAAAATATCTAGATAAAGAAAAAAAAACACACAAACGCTTCCCACCACAATTTACCCAGACAGCGTTCATTTCACCCAACGTGAGCGCTTACAGGTTGGGGACAGGTTTGCCCGCTTCTCCTTCATCTCCTGCAGCCTCTGCTCCATGGCACTGAGCCGACCTCTGTGTGCCGTCGCCGTGGGGCTGTACATCAAGGCACCGCCGGACTCAAATAAGAGGACAGGCACATCGTTATCTGAAACAAGGAAAAGCCACAGTTACCGAAATCACTTGTTTGTGCCCATGATGTGCAGATTAGTCTGAAACACTGAATTCAGAGGACAGGTGACCCAGGCAGAGAGAAATACCCAAAACACAGAAAGTACTTCAGAGTTTCATGACATTACAAAGTATTTGTCCAAATCATTAAAAGAATATATCTAGTGAAATGAATGGGCAGAGGTCCCCAGCCAGCATGGCTCAGTGGTTGAGCGTCGAACTATAAACCAGGAGGTCACGGTTGGATTCCCCATCAGGGCACATGCTGGGGTTGCAGGCTAGATACCCATGTGGGGTGTGCAGGAGGCAGCCGATCAATGATTCTCTCTCATTATTGACATTTCTATCTCTCTTCCTCTCTGAAATCAGTAAAAATGTTTTTTAAAAATTTAAAAATACAACTGCCATATGTCCCAGCAATGTCACATCCAGGGAGGTAACCAAAGAAAATGAAGGCTGTCTGCACCCCATGTTAAATGCAGTGTTGTTGATAATGGTCAAGATATGGGAATAATCTAAATGTCCATCAGTGAATGAATGGATAAAGAAAATGTGATACTTATGTATACAATGGAGTATTACACAGCCATAAAACAGAACGGAATTTTGCCATTTGAGACAACATGGATTGGACCTTGGGGGCATTATGCTAAGGGAAGTAAGTCAGACAAAGTAAGACAGATTCTGTATGAAATCACTAATATGTGGAATCTTAAAAAAACAAAACAAACAAAACAACCAACCCCTGAACTCCCTGATACAGAGCACAGGTTGGTGGCAGCAGGCGTAGGGGACGGAATATTTGAAACTTGATAAGAGAGCGCATCTCCAAAGCACTCCTGGTGGAGGTTCACGAGGCGTACCGATACCGATCCACCAGGCCGTCCACCTGGAACCGACGTCCTGTTTGACGCCAGTTACAGCTCGATGAACAGAAGCTGTCTGGATCGATGGGCTCAGCGGCATGGCCCTGCGATGGCCACGATCAAGTCGCAGGCGACTATTCCGTTTTCTCTTCCTGGGCTACAGCCGCTGCAGGCCCCCTCGGTGTGCACGCACAGACACAAAAGAGGGTGCCATATTTCTTTGCTTACCTAATGTTGTTTTTTGCCTTTGTAGCTCATTAGCCATTTTCTCAAATTTCTTTTGAAGTCTCTTATCATTTTCTGGTGTTTTAGGAGTAAAATCTTTGGGCTGCATACATCTATGCTGTGCGAAAAAGAACACAGACATGAACTCTCAGTGCTGCCTTTGTGCGGGCCAGGAAAGGGACCTGCTCGTGTCCATTCTGGGTATCTCTAATCACAGTAATAAAACCCTAAGAAGGCATTTTTGCACTACATGTGAGTTTGTACGATTGTAAAATATATAAGGGCCTTGGCCACGTGGCTCAGTTGGTTGGAGCGTCATCCCGTGCATCGAAGGGCCCAGGCTCAGTTCCGGTTGGGCACACACCCAGGTGTGGGCTGAGGCAATCCACGAGTCTCTCTCTCACATCAATGTTTGTGGTTCTCCCTCTCCCTTACTCTCTAAGAAGCCGATAACCATATCCTCAGGTGAGGATTTAAAAAACACAACAATACATAACTAGGGCTGGCTGTCCCAGGAGCTCTGCCTCTGAGGCATTTTCAGTATCCCAGCATTCGTAGTTTCCATGAAAATAGTCTCTTTCTTCTTATTTTTGCTACTCTCATTACGACAAACACGACATAGTAGTAAAACACAACAGCAATTATTTTTTAACTGCCAAAGGAAAAAACCATTATTTAATCTTATCTTTAAATCACAGTAACCCCTTCAGCCAGTAAAAACTGGAAAGTCTAACTACACATACACACGGTGACAGAATCAGGAAACCTGGCCTACGAAGCCTGGGAGCGGCGTCCCCCGGCACAGCTCTCCTGTCAGAATACCCGCTGCTTCCCGGGCTCTGGCTGGAGCTGGAGGTTTCCAGCCGCACTGAACGGAGGCATCTGACTCTGGACCCACACTCCTTGGCCGAGGCCACAGGGCGCCGGACTGCACTGGCCTCCTGGCGACTTGGTTTTCTCTTGGCCGACAACAGTCCCCGTTTCTTACAGATCCCCTCAAAGCACCCAGAGGGCAAAATCACCGCTCACCCACTAAGGACGCTGCGACAGCGATAGCATCAACAGCGACACTGAAGGCAGCGCCTGACTCCGCTGCTAAAAGCTTTCCTTTCCAGGAAGAAAGTAAAAGAGCGAATAAATGAGTAACTGTCCACACTGGGGTCAGACACTTACCTTTTTTTTAACGAGGCAGGGCAGGTGTTCGTGGGTGTTCGCCGCAGGGAACAGGGCCTCGTCGACGTGCGCCCCAGCCGTCCTGCACCTGCGCGAGGAGACAAGCCCTCGGTGAGCATCTATGCTAGACGCGCACGTCAGTGTAACGGAGGACGCCCACGCACGGCCACCTTCACAGACCTGCCAAGTACAAGTCAGTGCACTTCCCACTGTCCAGTCTCCTCCACCGGGTGTTCCTGAGGCGGCACCGCCCGGAAGCATCCCTCTTCGGCAATAATCTCAGACGTGCGGCACGCTTCAGAATGACCATGCACGGAGCTCAAGCCGGAGTGAGCACGTGCCATTAAATGCACCACGTGAACAGATGTAAAAGAGTGCGTCAGAGCCAGAGGATCCCGAAGAAGTGGAGGGCAGAAAGCGTATCTTTCCTCCGGAGCCAGTTCTCCGTTCTGTATGTTTCTCTCAGACCCTGTCGTACAGCCGGGCTGCGGAAGGGGAGGCACCGCCGAGCAGGGGGTGGCAGGACCCCCACTCTGCAGGCGGCACCAGAGCTGGGTTCTCACACGGCGTCCACACCCCACAGGCTGTGGCTCCCAGGGCCTGGCCGGCACCCGCCCTCCAGTGAACATCACCTGATCAGCATCGTGACCTTTCACCTGGCTGACCCCGATTCTGTGGACGCCAGGCCTGTCTTCTCCACAAACCTGTGCTGAGGCAGGGAACGCCTCCGACTTTGGGGCTGATGACCTCATGGGTAACCGGAGATGGTTTGTGTGTTGCTTGCCTGTTTTTAACTAACACAGTGACACCAAACGTTTGCTGCAGCAGAGCGGTCTAGCTGCAGGTGTTCTAGAAGCACCGGTCCTTGTAACACACCGCTGTTCACCGCAGGAACAGGCTCAGCAAACTTCAGTGAAGAACAATCTTGAACCCGAGACCTCAGGTGTCTGTTATAAAGGAAACGCCCAGAAATAACCCACGATGGGATTCTAGCGACACCTAGTGACCCTTCCTAGGTACTGCTCACGTTTCCAGAGGAAAACAGGAGCGACAGCCCCTAACAAAGCAGACACAGAACCTGAAATAAAGGTCCGTTTGGTGCCACCTCTGAGTTCTGGTGAAGAAAGTTCGAGTGCACTAAAAATTAAGGAGACACATGACACCGACTTTATGTTCTCACCTACAAAGTGGGGAAGACGAGAGGACGCGGTGTGAGGACGCGGTGTGAGGATGCGGTGTGAGGGTGCGGTGTGAGGATGCGGTGTGAGGGCGCGGTGTGAGGATATGGTGTGAGGATGCGGTGTGAGGATGCGGTGTGAGGATATGGTGTGAGGATGCGGTGTGAGGGCGCGGTGTGAGGGCGCGGTGTGAGGGCGCGGTGTGAGGACGCGGTGTGAGGATGCGGTGTGAGGGTGCGGTGTGAGGGCGCGGTGTGAGGGCGTGGTGTGAGGATGCGGTGTGAGGGTGTGTTGTGAGGGCGTGGTGTGAGGGTGCGGTGTGAGGGTGTGGTGTGAGGATGCGGTGTGACGATGCGGTGTATGGACGCCGTGTGAGGGCGCGGTGTGAGGACGTGGTGTGAGGATGCGGTGTGAGGATGCGGTGTGAGGGCGTGGTGTGAGGGTGTGGTGTGAAGATGCGGTGTGAGGGTATGGTGTGAGGATGCAGTGTGAGGGCGTGGTGTGAGGATGCGGTGTGAGGATGCGGTGTGAGGGCGTGGTGTGAGGGTGTGGTGTGAGGATGCGGTGTGAGGGTATGGTGTGAGGGCGCGGTGTGAGGGCGCGGTGTGAGGGCGCGGTGTGAGGGTGTGGTGTGAGGATGCGGTGTGAGGGCGTGGTGTGAGGGTGCGGTGTGAGGACGTGGTGTGAGGATGCGGTGTGAGGATGCGGTGTATGGACGCCGTGTGAGGGTGCGGTGTGAGGATGCGGTGTGACGATGCGGTGTATGGACGCCGTGTGAGGGTGCGGTGTGAGGACGTGGTGTGAGGATGCGGTGTGACGATGCGGTGTATGGACGCCGTGTGAGGGTGCGGTGTGAGGACGTGGTGTGAGGATGCGGTGTGAGGACGCGGTGTGAGGATGTGGTGTGAAGAAGGCTGTGGACAGGCGCCTTCACTGCTGGGAAAGCAGGGAACAGGCACTTCTCCAGGAGATAATCTGACAGCATCCACTGCACACAGCATGCGAGCCCCCGAAGCCCAGAAGCCCCCCTGGACGTAACCCACAGAAAGCCGTGTCATGCAGGCAGCGCCTCCACGCCCACCAGTGATCCCTGGGCACCTACGATGAGCCAGGTGCTCAGAGGCCTCCGTGGAAGCACAGCACAAACAGGACAAACACGTGGATGCACTTTACATGGGAACAGAAAGACCACAGCCCACGGTGACCGGACAGGTGGGTGACAAGACAGAGCAGAGCAGGCTCTAACAGCACCAAAAGGGACCAGAGTGACCCAGGGGCCTCCTACAGACGGGGCAGAGAGCACTTCTGGGCAGGGAGCCCTTCCACTGTGGCAGGGAGAAGGAGCCGAGCAGCAAACAGGGGGGAGCGGGGTGAGGAGGCAGCATACAGGAATCCAGAGTCCATAACGCGCAGTGTCCAAAACTCAGCCCACAGCTACGTCATGAGGAGCCAAGAAAACGCGACAGTCTCCAGAGAAAACGCACCAGCA
The DNA here is from genome assembly GCF_027574615.1 of Eptesicus fuscus. Classification (NCBI taxonomy): domain Eukaryota; kingdom Metazoa; phylum Chordata; class Mammalia; order Chiroptera; family Vespertilionidae; genus Eptesicus; species Eptesicus fuscus. The sequence continues at coordinate 104,357,234 of NC_072480.1, read as the reverse complement.
GATGCCAGCCTCGATGTGCTGGAATCACCGAAGCAGCACTTAGAACTGCTACAATTACACTCTGTACGGAAATGCTCCTGTAGTGAAAGGCAGGGAGAGCAAAGACAGAACATCTCAGCGGAGAAGCAACTCACGCATACGTGGAAAAGAACCAAGCGGGACCAAGTGGGCCTTGGCCGGTAGCTCAGTTGGTTAGAGTTGTCCTGACACGCCACGGTCGGGGGTGCGGTCCCCAGTCAGGGCACATTCAAAATTAACCAAGGAGTTTGTGTGAATAAGGGGAACGGCAGATCGCCATTTCGCCCTTCCTCTCTCAAATCAATAAAATCAAAAGTAAAAGTAAAACCAATGGAACTGTTACAACTAATATTGCCCAAAAGAATGTACTAAATGGACATAACGACAAAACAGAGTTGAGAGAGAAGAGTCAGTTAACGTGAAGATCGATTTGGCGAGGAAATAAAAACTGAAAAATAATGAAGAAAGCCAGGCCTCAGGAACAGTTGTGAGATATCAAAGGTCAAAGGCTGCTGACACAGGAGGGTCTCACACTGAGGCCCAGGCCACCCCTGGCCACCATCATACCCACCTCTGCTGCTTCTCCAGGGCACCCTTCACCCCCAGAGCTGAGCAGCTCAATGAAGACCCAAGGGCTCTGTCCGAGTCCTAGTGAGAGAGGGTCAAGGGGCAGAAAAGCCGCTTGAAGAAACGGCCAAAACCGAGTAGCTCATACGTTCCAACACCCTGCGACAGCCACACAAGACAAGCGGGAAAGCACGTCGGGGAAACTTCTGAAAACCCAAGTTACGAAGAAAGACCGAGAAGCCAGAGGAAAAGGCACGTGACCTCCAGCTAAGCAAGGATGGCGTGACCAGGCGCCTCCCGAGCCCCCGAAGACAGCAGGCTGTGGGGACACCTGGACCTGCTGGATACAAGCCCCTGTCCACCAGGCATTGCATGTCCATGGAAACTGTACTCACAGATGAACCCGGAATAAGGACGCTGTCAGACAAGGAAAACTAAGGAAATGTGTTGTCATCTCTTTCAAGAAATGCTATATCTACAGAACTGTAAATCAGCAATTTAACAATGACATTTGGAGACTTCAATAGCCATTTAAAAAGTATGAACCAGCTACTCTGACCTGTCAGAAAGGTACGTACAGAACATCCTTCCACAGCCACAGAACACACATTCTCCTGCGCACATGCAATATTCTCCCGGGAGACCAATGTGAGGGCACAGAACAAGTCTCGGTTACCTGAAGGAGACTGAAATGATACAAAACACATCCTCTGACCACAACAGAATAAAGCGAGGTATCCAAAATAGAATGACGTTTGGAAATCTCAAAATATGTGGAAATTAAATAAGAACCTCCTAAATAACCAATGGGTAAAATAAACTGCAAAAAAAATTAGAAGATCCTTTGAAGTAAAAGACAACCCCTCAACCCAGCGAAGACCTACCACCTGCTAATCAAACACCTGCCCCCACCATCCCTCCCTTCGGCAAGCCTGGCGCTGGCCAGTCCTTCATTATCACTGCTTTGCACTTCCCTCCACTCCCTTGGTGGAGGCTGCTGGCAAAACCCCACCCTGATTAATCCACTCTGCCTCCTTCCAGCTGTGGGCTGCTTCACTGGCCTCACCTTCAACTTACAACCACCATCCTCAAGGGAGCTATCCCTCCTTTGCTGCCGCTGGTGCGCGCCCGCCTCCAGCCTGGCTCACTCAGTGCCTCCACCCCTCCCTGCTCCTACCCCGGCCCTGGTCCCACACCTTCTCCTCTGCCTCATATCCCACAAGAACCTGCAGCATGGGATGCCCGTGACCGCTTCCACCTCAATCTCCTCCCACGCTTCCCCTCAACACTCCCATCCAGGGCTCAACTGAGCCCCAGAAAATTCATAAGCCCTAACCCCCAGAACCTCAGAACATGACTGTATTTGGAGAGGAGCTTTCTAAGACCTAATTAACGTTAAATGAGGTTATATGAGTGGGCCCTAATCCAATGGGACTAATCTATATTTACTAGAGGCCCAGTGCATGAAATTCGTACACAGTAGGGTCTCTAGGCCTGGCTGGTGATCAGGGCCTATCTGTGGGGCGACCGGTGGAGTGGTAAGGGGGGCCCCTGCTCGCACCTGACCCCGCCGCTGCCGCTGGTCAGGGCCTGTGGCCTGGGGGCAGCTTCTGTATTGAGCATCTGCAACCTGGTGGTCAGTTACATCATAGCGACCATTCATTTCACTGTTCAGTCCATTTGCATATTAGGTCGTTCTGCCGTTCAGTTAATTTGCATATTAGGGTTTTATATATAGATAAAAGGCTAATATGCTAAGTGTCCATCTGACCGGTAGCTATGATGTGCACTGACCACCAGGGAGCTCAACAGAGGAGCTGCAGTGACTTGGCAGCGGTGGTTCTCCGGTGATGCATCCCAAAATCAGAGAGGAGGGAGCCTGATTCCTCGTGGGGCCGCACGATTCCACCTTCAGCCGTGGGTTATGTGTTGCTGGGGCACTGTCGGCCCCGAATCTGGTTACTGCACACTTGCGTTTGCGTTCCTCACCCTGTACGACAGCAACTTGGCAGAGTGCCCTCTAGCACTCCGGGACCCCTCGGGGGATGTCGGAGAGCCGGTTTTGGCCCGATCCCCGCAGGCCAGGCCAAGGGACTCCACCTGCAGGAGGGACCCTGCTCACTCCGCAGATGCTGGGGAGGGACCGTGGGAGGTTAGCTCCAGGGCGTGTCCGGCCCTTCTCGCCCAGTCCCGCTGGCCACCTTCTAATTAATTTCCTTTCAATGTGCACGAATCCATGCACCAGGTCACTAGTGTCTTTATAAGAATTGATTAGAACACAGACACTCAGGCACAGCCATCTGCAGACCAAGCAGAGAGGCCTCAGAAGAAACCTGCCTTGCCAGAACCTGACCCCGAACACCAGCCCCCAGAACAGTGAGAATTACAGGTCTGTTGTTCCTGTCGGTGGAAGGTTGTTATGGCCACCCAGGCAGCAGCTGATACAATCACTTCATGACATCTGCTCCCTTATTGTTTCCTGAGCCCTCAAAGCACAAGCTCTGGGCTGTGTGCTCCTTCCCCTCTGGGGGGCGGTGGGGGGGGGGGAGGGGGGAGGCTGTAACCTCCCTCCAACTTGGAAACTGAGGCTTGAGGGTGTCCAATGACGTGTCCAGCGCGAGGCAGATGGCAAGCAAGCACCACCTGGTTCTGTGATCTATGCGAAATGTACTGCTCTGCTTCCCAACACTAGCTCCTCAAGGGAAGAAAGGACTTACTTTTCAACCCAGAGCACAGAGACGAGCTTGACGCCTCTCTCTCGGGCTTTGTCCCAGGTGCGTGGGTATCCGTCTTTGAACACAACATGAGTTACGTGCTTGTTAAAAGTTTTTGAGACCTGTAGATAAAGTGCAGGGAAAAAAATTACATTACTACTATTTGCACACAATTTCATAAAGTAAGTATAAGCGAGTGCCATTCATGGAGAGAGATGCAAAATAAGCAACAAAACAGCAAACTGTACCAACCTATAAAAAGGGTAATACTGGACGGGCAAAAGTCGGTTTACTGTTATTCACATGAAAAACTACAGGAATTAACAAATAACAATGCGAGAATAAACTGTTTCGCGTACCCACAACTGTAAACCTACTTTTGCCCCTGAACATCCCCACCTCTTGAATGTATTCCAGCACTGCAAAGTTGGTTAACATGAAAAAAACAAACCAATGATTATTCACTACATTAACAAAATAAAAGATCATTATGATCATCTCAGTAGATGCATACAACACACCCGACAAAACTCACAAGTTTATTCCAAGGACAATTCTTAGTAAATGAGGAGCTCAATGCTGGTACAAAATGCACTAGCCTTGACTACCTCAAGTTCCCGTGTGGTACACCTAAAATCTGTTGGATATTCCCAATGTCCCAACTTCACAACCTTCCCGTTAAACACCTGTTCCCTCCCCTGCATTCCCCACTTGACCAACAGCATCACACCTCCAAGTAACCAATGGCAGGGTCCGTATTCTCACCTTAGAGTCCTCCTCCCTCATAAGCACAAGACCAACTGTTGCATAAATTCTACTGTGCCAAATTCTTACTGTGGTCTTTTTTCTCCTGTCACTCTCCCACTGTCTTCTTTCCCCTTCATGTTCTAATAACTCCCCAAATTATGTACCAGAGGTCTATCATACGGAGCAATGGTCAGGTGAATTTGTTACATGTACAATGGTGAGGTGAATCTGTTACTCACATGTACAATGGTGAGGCGAATTTGTTACTCATATGTAGCAATGGTAAGGTGAATCTGTTACATGTAGCAATGGTGAGGTGAATTTGTTACTCACATGTACAATGGTGAGGTGAATATGTTACTCACATGTAGCAATGGAATGATAAATGTTACATGTAGCAATGGTGAGATGAATTTGTTATGCACATGTAGCAATGGAAAGATGTTACATGTACAATGGTGAAGTGAATTTGTTACTCACATATAGCAATGGTGAGGTGAATTTGTTACTCACACGTAGCAATGGAAAGATAAATGTTACATGTAGCAATAGTGAGGTGAATCTGTTACTCACATGTACAATGGTGAGGTGAATCTGTTACTCACATGTACAATGGTGAGGTGAATTTGTTACTCACATGTACAATGGTGAGGTGAATCTGTTACTCACATGTACAATGGTGAGGTGAATCTGTTACTCACATGTACAATGGTGAGGTGAACCTGTTACTCACATGTACAATGGTGAGGTGAATCTGTTACTCACATGTACAATGGTGAGGTGAATCTGTTACTCACATGTACAATGGTGAGGTGAATCTGTTACTCACATGTACAATGGTGAGGTGAATCTGTTACTCACATGTACAATGGTGAGGTGAATCTGTTACTCACATGTACAATGGTGAGGTGAATCTGTTACTCACATGTACAATGGTGAGGTGAATCTGTTACTCACATGTACAATGGTGAGGTGAATCTGTTACTCACATGTACAATGGTGAGGTGAATCTGTTACTCACATGTACAATGGTGAGGTGAATCTGTTACTCACATGTACAATGGTGAGGTGAATCTGTTACTCACATGTACAATGGTGAGGTGAATCTGTTACTCACATGTACAATGGTGAGGTGAATCTGTTACTCACATGTACAATGGTGAGGTGAATCTGTTACTCACATGTACAATGGTGAGGTGAATCTGTTACTCACATGTACAATGGTGAGGTGAATCTGTTACTCACATGTACAATGGTGAGGTGAATCTGTTACTCACATGTACAATGGTCAGGTGAATCTGTTACTCACATGTACAATGGTGAGGTGAATCTGTTACTCACATGTACAATGGTCAGGTGAATATGTTACTCACATGTACAATGGTGAGGTGAATTTGTTACTCACATGTACAATGGTGAGATGAATTTCTTACCTTTGCCCCCATTTCCACAAGTTGGTTTGTAAATGTCTTTGAATAATTTTCTGTTCCATTGGCTGACCACACTTCAACATAAGCTACTACATCTGAAAACAAACAAGGTGTTAGCATGAAATATATTGAAATTCCATCATCCCTTGCCCAAGTATTTCAATACATTTCTCTCTTGTTATACTTACACTAATCTTTTTTTAATTTCTTCAATTACAAGCCTATTCAAAATAGCATATGTGCTATTATGGTTCTTAAAAATTTCAAGCAAAGGCCGAAACCGGTTTGGCTCAGTGGACAGAGCGTCGGCCTGCAGACTGAAAGGTCCCAGGTTCGATTCCGGTCAAGGGCATGTACCTTGGTTGCGGGCACATCCCCAGTAGGGGGTGTGCAGGAGGCAGCTGATTGATGATTCTCTCTCATCGATGTTTCTAACTCTCTATCCCTCTCTCTTCCTCTCTGTAAAAAATCAATAAAATATATTTAAAAAAAATTTCAAGCAAAGGACAACTTTAGTCATACACATGACACCGTTTACATTATGAACACTCAATGCTCCCCCCAAATCCCCAAACCAGGCTTAACTTTTCCAGGGCCAGAGTCTGTTTTCTGGAAAGGACTGGACAGTAAATGTTTCAGACTCAGGAGCAGAGCTGTATTCCAATAAAACTTTACAAACAACGAAGTTTGAAATTTTCATCTGTCATCCTTCTAAACCATTTAAAAAAGTAAGGAACAGTGGTAGCTTGCAGCCCTGCAAGAACAGGCAGCACTGGCAGACCTGGGCCGGGGGCAGGCCATTGTGCAGACCCGGCTCCAGGGGCTTCTCAACAAGGTGAGCAACGCAGAAGGGACGTCAGGTGGACGTCACGTCACAGAAATGCCCACGTGAGAAAGCGGGACGGCGGACAGCTAGTCCGAGTTTAGGGAGAGCCTTGTCTTCTCTTCCCACGCTACGGTCCGGACACCACTCCAGGCCCCTCCGCGCGGACCCACCACGCATCGCCCCTTCTCCCAACACCGCCCGCCGCTCCCATCCCCCTGGGGCTCCACCCAGGTGCCCTCCCGGGTCAGGAGCAGGCTCCGTGCTCCCATCACGGGGCGCGGACTGGCTCTGCGCGGGGCAGCGGCGGGGTGAGGCGGGGTTTGCACGCTCCGGCCTCAGTTTCCCCGCCTGCGAAGTGAGGTGACGCCGAGTTGCTGGCGACACGACAGCGTCACTCCGCACGTGGGCCGCTCCCGGGCACAGGTCCCCAGGGCGGGCCGCGGTGTCGGCATGAATGACAGGGGCTCACGTGGCCGCGGACGGCTTTTCCCAGCGTCAGTCACCCGCGCCCCTGAAGCCACCGGCCACGCCACGGCGCGGGGGCCGGGGAAGCGGAATATCAGTGCCCGTGGGGCTGGGGGCGGTCCGCCTCCCCGCCAGCCCAGGCGGCGCCACACGTCCCGAACCCGGGACAGCCCCACACACGCCACGCGGGCCGGGCTGGCTTCCGGGGGGCCCGGAGCTCCCCGCCCGCCCGCCCGCCCGCCCCCAGGAGAACCGGCCCTCACCTTTCAGGACCGAGCCCCGCGGGGTCGCGGGGGCCGCCATGAGGGGCGGAGGGAGCCGCACCGCCGACCGCGCCGAGCCCGACCACGCATGCGCCAGGCGGGCGCGCCGCTCCCCTCCGGCCCCGGGAAGTCCGCTCCCCGGGTGTCTCGGCGGCCGAGGGCGAAGGCGGGGACCCCCGGGGGCTGGGGACGGGGCGTCTCCTGCGCTGAGTCGGCCGCGCCTCTCGCGTCCCCGCGGGTCCGGGTCCTGCTCCGCGAGGCCTTCGCTCTGTCCTCTCGTCCGTTAGGAGGGCGGACGGCCCGTGAGGCCCGAGCCGAGCCCCTCTGCGCCCAAAGGCGACTCCGACGCTCTGGGCGCCGCACCTGGGCCCACCTGGGAGCGGGGCGCGGGAGGGCGTCGTCCGCTCAGGCCCGCGGGGGCCGCGGAGTAACCGCCCGGAGCGCGCCTCGCCTCGGGTCCCCGCGCTCCCCAGCGCCGCCCTGTCGTCCGCGCGCGGAATGGCCGCTCGGGACGCCGGCGCGAGTGGGGTCGCCTCGCGGGGGCCCCTGTCAATCAACTCCGCAACTCGCGAACCCCGGGGCGGAAGCCGCCTGACCCGGCCGGACGGGCTCCGCGGTCTGCCTTCAAACCGCCCGCCCGCGGGGCCCCGCCCACCCCGCGCAGGGCGCAGGCGCAGGCGCAGCCCCGCCCCGAGGCTCTGCGCAGGCGCCGCCAGGAGCACACGCCGGGCGGGTCCACCAGGGAGGGCGCCCCTTGCTGTCAGGTCACTCTGTCCGGACCTGACGTCCCGCTTTTGGCGGGACAGTCCCGATTTTCAACAATTTGTCCCGCGTCCCGCGGCGTTTTAAAAAAGTCCCGATTTTTGGAAAGAATGCACGACAAGCTAGGGAACAGCGGGAGAACGGGAAGGAAAGTTCTATGAAAATTTTTGTTGCTCCATATAGACCAAATTTTTAATCAAGAACCCCCCCCTCCCCACCCCTGTCAATGGTGTCCCGCTTTACCAATGTTAAAATCTGGTCATCTTACCTTAGTTCCATTTACTGTCTCTGAGACCCGGGGTCAGTTAAAGGATCGCTGTCTTCTGCATTAAAGAATGACACAAATGCGTGAAAACGTTCATTCCCAGGGGTGGGTAGGGCTGGGAGGAGGGGCGGGGGAAGAGAGAGGACAGATGGGAGTTGTCTGTAATGCCATCAACAACAAAAAATGTATTTAAAAAACCCACTTTCATTTCTAGGGCTTGCAGTACCAACCTTTGGTCTGTCGTGCAGATTAAACACACTCCATTCCAAGCTCAATGGAAGTCACGACCTGAAGAGTAACAGGGCCCCTTGTAACCTGGGGGTCAGAGGACCGGCTCCCTCTGGGATCAGCTGGGTGGATCTGGTTTGGAGACTTGTCTCCAGATATCTCACAGCCAACCATCTATGAGCTATGGATGAGCTACTAAAACTCCCCGAGCTTCACCTTACAGCTACGGCTTACCGATGTATCATCAGTCCATCCTACCTGGGCGGTGAGTGCATCACCTTACATACACTTTTCCCTCCTGGATTCTCACTAAAATCCTGTTACTGTAGAGGTATTTACCGTGGTAACCTGGAGACTAACTGCCTCCCCCCTCACCGTCCCCCCCCCCCCCAGCTCCCTGAGGGTTTAGCAAGGCTTTCTCTTGTTTCACGTGATATCATGCCATGCTCAAAACAGCCCTGTTGCATAGAAAATGTAATTATAGGCATCATACATAGAACTGTTATACAAGCATATAAATATGACCTTATCACCCTGTTAAGCAACAGAAATGGAACCAAGTACATTTTAAGGGTCTAATCGGCTTGACTGAAAGAGTCACAGGTGAGGCGGCACCCCATCCCATCCAGCCAGCAGGAAGGAGCTCTGGAGGCTTGGGACTCAGGAAGGCTTTTAAAAACACAGAGGGGATGGGACCGGGAAATCCCACCTTTTAAAAAAGGATTATGTCAGGTAAGTCACCCTTCTTGGGGGACAGCTGGGGCTGTTAGGAGGATTTAAATTTAAGTTTTGGATATTAACACCTCCTTGATGCTGACTAGGAGATGCCAAACTGGCGGCTAAGCTTACAGTCCTGCGAAGACTGGAACTAGAATTAAGTCTTGGTTTGCAGATGTGGGGCTTAGCATAAGTGTCTGTATTTTGGGCCTGTTGTTTCTTTATTATTATTACTAGAGGCCCAGTGCATGAAATTCGTGCACTCGTGGGGTGGGTCTGGCAGCATCAAGCCCCCGCTGGTGCCTGTGGGACCCCAGGCCTCGGTGTGCGGAGCTGCAGGACCTGCCTCTGCGCCGCACACACAGTGTCAAGCCCCTGCCCGCCCACGCGTGCCTCGCATGCAGCCCCGCCCACCCGCGTGCACCTGCTGCACACGCAGCCTCCTGATGATGGGTTGTTATGGCATGAGGGTATCGCAACCACATAGGCTTTTATTATATATGATTATTACTGAATTTATTGGGGTGACCTTGGCCAGTAAAATTATATAGGTTTCAGGTGTACAATTTTATAATATATTCTCTATATTTGTATTGTGTGTTCACCACCCCAAGTCAAGTCTCCTTCCATCACCATTTATCCCTCCTATACCCTCTCTACTTCCCCCCACATCCCCTTCCCCTCTGGTAATCACTGTACTGTTGTCTGTGTCTATGAGGTTGCTTGCTTGTTTGTTATTGTTGTTTGGCTCAATCCCTTCATCTTTGTCTCCCATCCCTGCAACTCTCCTCCCCTCTGACAGATGTCAGTCTGTTCTCTGTATCTAAGAGTCGGTTTCTATTTTGTTTGTTAGTTTATTTTGTTCCTTAGATTCCACATATAAGTGAAATCATATAGTACTTGTCTTTCTCTGACGGGCTTATTTCACCTAGCACAATGCTTTACAGGTCCACCCCTTCTGTCCCAAAGGTTTCCTTCCTTTTTTCTGCCGAGTAACATTCCGTGGTGTAAATGTACCCCTGCTTTTTTATCTACTCACCACTGATGGGCACTTGGCTGCTTCCATAGCTTGGCAAAATAACGCTGCAATGAACATGGGGTGCATATAGTCTTTCAAATTCGTGTTTCAGGTTTCTTCAAATACATTCCCAGAAGTAGAATCACTGGGTCATAAGGCAGTTTCGTGTTTAACTTTTGAGGTAACACCATACTGCTTTCCACAGTGGCTGCACCAGTCTGCATTCCCACCAGCAGTGCACAAGGGTTCCCTTTTCTCCACATCCTCACCAACACTTGTTGTTTGTTGATTTACTGATGATAGCCATTCTGACAGGTGTGAGGTGATATCTCATTGTGGTTTTAATTTGCATCTCTCTGATTCATGACATTGAATTAATTCATTCCATTCCCCCAAATGGCCTTCTGTATGTCCTCTTTGGAAAAGTATTCAGGTCCTTTGCCCATTTTTCAAATTGGATTTTTTTTTTTTTGGTGTTGAGTTTTATAAGTTCTTTGTAAATCTTGGATATCTTGGATATTAACACCTTATCAGATGTATTATTGGCGAATATGTTCTCCCATTCAGTGGGTTGTTTTTCATTTTGTTGATGGTTTCCTTTGCTGTGCAAAAACATTTTAGTTTGATGTAGTCCCATTTGTTTATTTTTTCTTTTGTTTCCCTCACCTGAGGTGATATATCAGAAAAAATATTGCTGTGAGAAATGTCTGAGATTTTACCGCCTATGGTTTCTCCCAGGATTTTTATGGTTTCATGTCTAACATTAAAGCTGTTGGTTTTTCTTAACTGAACCACAAGAGGGGCTACCTTGACAAGCCCTACAAACTCATTAACTGAAAGTAACCACACAGGATGTGTTAATCATAAAAATTCCTCACTCAGCGGGTAATGATGGGACGTCACATCCTAATGCCTACATGATAGGTTAAGCTTTACCTTGATCAATCCCGGCCCATTGTTTTTGTATACAATGGAACCTCGATTCTCAAACTTAATTCATTCCGGAAGGCTGTTCAAGAAGGGATTTGTTCGAAAACCAAAACATTTTTTTCCATTAGATATAATGTAAGCCCGGCCGGTGTGGTTCAGGGCTTGAGCATCGACCTATGAACCAGGAGATCATGGTTTGATTCCCGGTCAAGGGCACATGTCCGGGTTGTGGGCTCAATCCCCAGTATGGACGTGCAGGATGAGGCCAATCAATGACTCTCTCTCATCATTGATGTTTCTATCTCTCCCTCTCCCTTCCTCTCTAAAATAAATACAAATATATATTTTAAAAATAAATAATGTAAATTGAATTAATTCATTCCATTCCCCCAAATGATGCCCTGTTTTAGCCTTTCTTCTATACCATACATGTCTAATGTACTGTGTAACCTACAAACAAACACTTCTTTTCTTACATTTGTCAAATCACCCCCCTCTTGGCCTTAAAGCAGTCACTGTCAGCACCCGGCCCAGGGTGTCTCCCAGGCTGTCAGGTGCAGCAGCTTCACTTCCCCTGTCCCGATGCTGCCACTGGCTCCCTGCTTCTCCTTGATCCAAATCAGCAACCGTTCTTCTGCCAGGGGCATGGACCGAGTTTCCTTTAAATTGTCAACCAAATGAAAAATGACAACAACCAATACAACAACAGCTGTCTGTTGTGAATGAATCATTTATACCTATTTCTTTTTTTTGTCAGATCAGCAACATATATATTTTTTGGTGTGCTGCAGAATTTTAGTAACTCGTGTATGTGCTATGAAATGAAAAAGCTTGAAAATCACTGCGCTACGTGATTGACAATCATTTCTGTGAAAGATGGGATGATTTTAATACAGAATTCCTAATGGCTATGAAAATACTGCTGGTACCGGCTTCCTTCTGTCACCCAGGACCCAGCTTCCCTCACAGTCCTGGCTTCATCCAGAAGGTCGTCCAGAAGGACATCTGGACATCTGGTCTAATTAGCATATTATGCTTTTAAATATATATATATATTAGAGGCCCGATGCATGAATTCGTGCATGGATGGGGTCCAGCCAGCCTGGCCAGGGGGAGGGGACATGGGTGGTTGGCCGGCCTGCCTGCTGGTCGAACTCCTGGTCGAGGGGACAATTTGCATATTAGCCTTTTATTATATAGGATATATACTGAGTGGCCAGATTATTATGCATTCAGAGATCATGATAATCTGGCTACTCAGTGTATAGAAATGTTTAAAAATACCTAAAAAATGTTAAGAAGGTTTTAAAATGTTTATATTAACTTTCCTTGAAACTTAAAGTGTGATATTAAGGACACATTCCCCATTGCCCTGAAGCATGTGTACCTCACAGATGAGGATTTGAACTTCAGTTACTGACTCAGAGTGACTTGCCAAGATAACCATTTGAGTGAGTGATGTACTCCCCCTAGATAACCACATGTAGCCCCTCACCCTGTTTGAGATGAACATGTGTGCATTGACGTAATTCATCGATAGCCACCTGATCTTCTGCGGGTACGAAACAGGCTTTAAAAATGGGTCCTGATCAGCCAACAGTGCTCGCCTGTGGAGACAGCCACAAAGGTACGTCCTTTTGTCAGTCCTGCAAGCGACGCCCCTCTGCTCCATGCCCCGCTTCCTGCCAGACGACTGAATGGCTAGTACCTCCCGATTGAGACGTGACTGAGCCCTCGGGTGAGGAACGCCAGCCCCCTGCATCCGGACTAGACCAGTCTGGGTGCCGGACCCCAGAGGACAGCACCACCGGGACCCCCAATTAAGCCTGTACCCGCAGCATCAGGAACTTGTGTGAGTAATAAAGTGCTATGTGATCTGCAACTGCATCTGTGTCATGTGGTGTAATTCCTCCGGCAGTTAATTGAATTCTTGTGCGTACGCTTAAAATTTAAATGAAAGCCTCTGGTCTTTTTGGTCCTAGGCCTGCCCTTGGTCCTGCTGGCATGGAGTAGCCTCTTCGCCAGCAACTACTTGAATGTCCCAACTCCTTCGCGGTTAAAGTTTATCTCAAGGGACGCCTTGGGTAACACCCCAGATCCTTTCCCGGGATCTACTTGGGACAAAATGCTACACGGAAAACATCCTTATTCCTTATTTAAGCTGGAAAGATATTTACTCTGCCCAGAATAGAGTCTCCAGGGTAAAGGTGTTTAGATTTAGTGCTGTTTTAGGGACAGTTTCAGGCTGTAACAAAAAGCCCTGCTTATACAAAAGGCAAAATTTGCCCTGGCTGGCGTAGCTCAGCTGGTTGGGTCATACCGTGCACCAAAGGTGGTGGTTTGGTTCCTGTCAGGGCACGTGCCCGGTTGTGGGTCGGTTCCTGCCAGGGCACGTGCCCGGTTGTGGGTCGGTTCCTGCCAGGGCACGTGCCCGGTTGTGGGTCGGTTCCTGTCAGGGCACGTGCCCGGTTGTGGGTCGGTTCCTGTCAGGGCACGTGCCCGGTTGTGGGTCGGTTCCTGTCAGGGCACGTGCCCGGTTGTGGGTCGGTTCCTGTCAGGACACGTGCCCGGGTGGTGGTTCGGTTCCCGTTAGGACACGTGCCCGGGTGGTGGTTCGGTTCCTGTCAGGGCACGTGCCCGGGTGGTGGTTCGGTTCCTGTCAGGGCACGTGCCCAGTTGTGGGTCGGTTCCTGTCAGGACACGTGCCCGGGTGGTGGTTCGGTTCCCGTTAGGACACGTGCCCGGGTGGTGGTTCGGTTCCTGTCAGGGCACGTGCCCGGTTGTGGGTCGGTTCCCGTTAGGACACGTGCCGGGTGGTGGTTCGGTTCCCGTTAGGACACGTGCCCGGTTGTGGGTCGGTTCCTGTCAGGGCACGTGCCCGGGTGGTGGTCTCCATCCTGGGGGGAGGGGAGGCAGGCAGGAGGCAACCTGTTGATACACATCGATGTGTCCTTTTCTCTCTCTCAAATCAATAAAAACAGGAGACTTCGCCCTCCCCACGTGGGAGTCTGTACTTGTTCTTCAGTAAGTCTCCATCTTGGCTAAAAAAATAAAAAATAAAATAAAATCAATAAAAAAACATTCTAAAGTAAAATTTAAAAAGGAAAGAAAAGGCTTGAGCCAGCAACAGCATAGAGAGACCCGTGCCTGACACCCAAAACACTAAATCTAAACGATGTTCCATCCGATCCAGCACGGTGGGGCTCACAGAACTAAGGCCACGGCTCAGAATCACAGAGCCTCTCACTCAGGGTCAGGCCTCGAGCATGGCCTGTGGACACCAGCTCCAGGCCCTCGGCGTTTTCAGGCTACACCCCTCCCGTGGCACTCACTGAACACTTTCCGTGTACCATGAACGGCTACATGTAACTATGTGGTAGCGACCTTCTCTCATTTGCTCCACTACCTCCACCTCAGAAGGAGACTGTATAACAGAGTCATCCCAGCTAAGGACTATACGCCTCCGGTCCTGGCCAGTTTGGCTCAGTGGATAGAGTGTCGGCCTGCGGACTAGAGGGTCCCGGGTTCGATTCTGGTCAAGGGCACGTACCTCGGCTGCAGGTTTCCCCCCGGCCCCGGCCCTGGTCGGGGTGCGTGCAGGAGGCAACCAATCGATGTGTTTCTCTCACATCAATGTTCCTCTCTCTCTCTTTCTCTCTCTCTCTCTCCCCCTCCCATCCTCTCTAAAAATCAATGGAATAATATCCTTGGGTGAGGATTTTAATAAAAGGACTATACCATTCCTTATTATGGATAATGTTAGTTGAATTAATAAGTTCAAAGAAACTCAGTCTCTGCAGGAATACATGCTGGTTTAATATTCTGTCATTGCATTTATGGTCAGGGTTTAAAACATTTTTTATTGAATTTATTGGGGTGAGGTTGGTTAATAAAATTATGTCAGTTTCAAGGGTACAATTCTATAACACATCACCGGCATATTCAGGGTTTTAAATAAAAATCACTTAAAGAAAGGAGTTAGCGAAGTCATCTGTGCCTTTTCATGTGCCCTCTCTGCAGAGGAATAGAGAGGAAAGCCGCTTTCCCTGCCAGCCCTCCCCTGAAATAAAGGGCTGGGGACCAGGAAGCCCTGGTCACAAGGCCGCGGAGGCTGAAAACACTGACTCAGCTCTGCAGGAGGGGTGTCTGGGAGGCTGCTCCCTGACAAGCTGATGGCCTGGACAGGAACCAGGCCTGGAGGATCTCTGAGATGTCCCGCAGAAGTGAGATGAAAGATCCAGGGGTCAGCAGGAAGCAGGGAGCCCAGGGCCTGACCTTCCCTGGGACCCCATCCTCACCAGCCCTACAGACACTCGGGGTAAATCGACTGAACGGCAGAACCACTGGTCACTATGACGTGCACTGACCACCAGGGGGCAGATGCTCAAGGCAAGAGCTGCCCCCTGGTGATCAGTGCACTCCCATAGCGGGAGCGCCGCTGGGCTCAGGGCTGGCAAGTGCAGCTGAGGGGATCTGAGACTCTCCCACCTCCACTGCAGCGCTAATGAGCCATGCAGCAGGCAGGATGAGCGGGAGGTGTGTGGTGCCCGGCCGCCTGCCTGCTTCGCACACTGCTACATCTCCCGAGGGGTCCCGGATCGTGAGAGGGCACAGGCCGGGCTGAGGGACCCCACCCATGCACGAGTCTGTGCACCGGGCCTCTAGTCTTACCTAATAAAAGAGAAACATGCAAATTAACCATCACTCCGCTTCGCCCACAGCCAATCAGAGTAAGTATGCAAATTAACCCAACAAAGATGGAGGTTAATTTGCATATGCAGGTGCGGAGCGGTGTGAAGCCTGCTCTGAGCGGAGGGAGCTACTGGAGTGGTGCTCCAGACAGAAGCGAGGACTTGCTGGCTCCCGGTGGGAGCGAGGAGCGGGGACTCCTCCTCCTCCTCCTCCTCCTCCTCCTCCTCCTCCTCCTCCTCCTCCTCCCTGGCTGTGAGTGAAGCCAGGGGAAGGAAGGCCTATTCTTGCACGAATATCGTGCAACGGGCCTCTAGTATAAAATAATACTGACTGTGAACTGTAATTGAAAAATGAACTAAAAAAAGATGGTTTCCCCCCCTCCCATCCCCAAGCTGTTCTAATTGCTGCCTCCACTTGTCTTGTGAACACAGATAGGATCACGTCCCTCCCCTGCTTCGTGTCCTCAGGGTCTCCGCCCACTTTGCTGTCCCTGGCACGTGCGGACTCCTCAGCACGGACTGGGGAGTGCTCGCTTGCCCCTCGCCCGCCTGGCTGCAGGCCTCCATCCTGCTCCTGCCCGTTCCTGAGCTTCTCAGAAATGCCGACTCCTGCCCGCTCCCAGCTCACCGGTTGTTGCTGTGGCCACACAATTGTTTCTCCTCCGCTAGGGGACTCCCCCTCACCATCAAACGCCAATGAAATATTACTTCTTCAGGGGGATTTCCCAGAGTGGACACAGCCCCCGGAGCCTGTAGCCACGGCTGTGTCCACTTTCTTGCTTTAAAAAAAATAATATTTTTTTTATTGATTTCAGAGAGGAAGGGAGAGGGAGAGAGAGAGAAACATCGATGAGAGAGAATCATTGATCAGCTGCCTCCTGCACGCCCCCTACTGGGGATCCAGCCCGCAATCAAATCGAATCCGGGACCCTTCAGTCTTCAGGCCGACGCTCTGTTCACTGAGCCAAATCAGCTAGGGCTGTGTCTGCTTTCTTGACCGCGTCTCCCCATGGCCCCGCTCCCAGCTCCCGTCAGAGTTGTCTCCGTTTAATGAAGGGTCTCACTAGGTCATGATCCTGGCGCTCACGCGATCCCCACCCTCGTAAGTGCCTGCACAGTGAGGCTGCATGAGTGTTGAATGAACAGGTGGATGAAGGAAAGAGGAGACAGAGCTCAGCAGGGCGCCCATTTCCCAGTGACGTGGACGTGCGGCAGGAGAGGGGACGAGGGGGTGACGGAGGCGGCAGGAAACAAGCCCAGGAGCAAGGCCAGAGAAGGAGCTGACCCATCACCAGGCAGGAGGCCACAGTGTCAAAGGTCAAAGGGTCAGCTAATACAGTGGCTCAGAGCTTGAGCATCGACTCAACGTACGGACCAGGAGGTCACAATTCAATTCCCGATCAGGGCATGTGCCTGGGTTGTGGGCTTGATCCCCAGTAGGGGGCGTGCAGGAGGCAGCTAATAAATGATTCTCTCTCATCACTGATGTTTCTATCTCTCTCTCCCTCCCTTCCATGTTGAAATCAATAAAAATGTATTAAAAAACATAAATGTAGTGACAGAGACCATCGGGGACTCTGTTGAGAACATTTCAGGGAAGTGTGGTGTGAGGGCAGGTCTCAGGCTGGGTCCCTGTGAATGAGGGCAGTGAGATGTGCAGAGAATGGGGGTTGAGCTTCCCACCGCGGCCAAGTCGTTGCTGAGCGTGGCCTTCAGAAACTTCAGTTTTGTGCTCCTCATCTGTGACGTGGGAATAATAACGGTACCACCTGCTGGGATGCTGAAGAATCTATAATAATAAAAGCGTAATATGCTAATTAGACCAGACAGCCGAACGGCCTTCTGGATGTCATTCCAGATGTCTTTCTGGACAAAGCCATGGGGGCAGGGGCCGAGGCAGAGGCAGTTAGGGGCGATCAGGCAGGCAGGCGAGCAGTTAGGGGTGATCAGGCAGGCAGAGTGGTTAGGGGCGATCAGGCAGGCAGGGCTGAGGGGACCCCCCACCCGCCCCCTGTGCATGAATTTCGTGCACCGGGCCTCTAGTTAGAAATAAAGAAGCCACAGATATGCCTCGAGGGGATCCTTGATAAAGGGTGGCAGTTGCTATAATCTAGCTCAGTGTCTGCATTTAAATGTGCTGCTCTGAGAGAAGAAAGAGATCTAACTAAAGCGATAGAGCTGATGTAGGTTTAAAAAGTTTACCAGGTACGTTAGTGTGAAACCCTTACATCACAGAGCCTGCCCCAGTGAGAAGTTCTAAAAACTCGTTAAGGAATACCTAATCAGGAGGCTTTGCATCTATCAGTAGTAACCTGTGGAATATTTGAATATAAACCAGTGAATTGTAGACGAGGAATCGCTGTGTGATGTGTTTCCATCGAAGAAGCAACCCCGTCATCGTTATAACGTGTCTCTCTCTAGGCAAAACGTGTCTGCCTTCACCGTGACGATGGTGAACTCCCACTGCTTGGGGAGAGTTCTCAGGTTCGGCATCGGGGTGATCATGTAGAGGACCTGGTCCCTACCCACAGCGCAAACTGGACTGTCATCTGTCTTCTCCACAAAGGGAGAACAGGACCAGGGCTATTCTGCAGCCCAGGACGCGGCCCAGGACCAGCACCCAGGAGGAAAAGCGTCCCACCACGAGGTGGCGCTGCTGCGCTGCGAGAATCCCAGGACCACAAAGCTCATAGGAAACCCCAGCAGGAGGGCGTTTCTGGGGAACCGCCCACAGCCACCCTGCGCCCCCACCTCCACCGGGGAGACTGGCCTGACTCTCCGGTGCTGGACGACAGCGAGCGCGTTGCAATTCAGCTCATCGTGTGCATGTGACTCACAGCCCATCGCTCAGACCCCGACATTCGTACACAGCTGCTCGGGGGCCATGTAGAGATCATGCACACACACACGCACATACTATAACATAGATGCTATATGTCCATTTTAGCACATGTGCAAGGACTAGTACCATGAACCGAGGTGAGACAGGGAAACAGGGTCACACCTTATCGCTTTAAAAATATAGGGTGTCACGCTCTGAGTAACTTTAAAGGCAGCGTTGCTTAAAATGCATTTCATTTTCAAACTGGAGCGGTCCGCTGTTAAAGCGTGCATACATTTGGGGGCCTCCCCGTATGACACAGGTCACCCAGGTTCCCTGTAGGAGAAGCAGAAGGTGCAGAGAATCCGGATGCCGGAAAGTGCCGTCCCCTGCCAGCACGGCTTGTGCAGAGCAGTGCGGCCTGCGTCCCGACGCCGGGAGCCAGGACACCTCAGCGCTGTCGGTGTTGGCCGTCCGTCCGTCCGTCCTTCACATGGTCCTGGGCAAGGCGGGTCCCGACCTCTCAGGTCTGCAGTGCACATGCCCCTCCTTCTGCCTTTTCGGAAGTTGTCTCCTATGGAGGCTGCCTTACCACCGCCGAGCGCCAGGGGGCAGTCGAGGCCTGGCCATCGGTCCCCGCGTGGGAAGGCGCCTGCAGCGAGTTCCCTGGGAAGGAAACGGGGGAGCAAGCGCTCCACGTGCCGCCCTGGACCGTCTGGAAACCAGAGGCCGGGGAGCAGGTGAGGGAGGTGGTGCAGGAGGCGTGCTTTCTGCGTCCCCGTCCCCGGGGCAGGGCAGAGGCACACCGGGGCTGCATGAACCGGGGATTCTCTGAAAAAGCGAGTCACCAGTCCTTTAAATGATGCAAAGTCGGGGGCCGGTGTGCTCAGTGGCTGAGCTTTGACCTAGGAACCAGGAGGTCAGGGTTCGATTCCCGATCGGGGCACATGCTCAGGTTACGGGCTCGATCCCCCGTAGCGGGTGTGCAGGAGGCAGCCAACCAGTGATTCTCTCATCACTGATGCTTCTCTCTCTCTTTCCCTCTCCCTTCCTCTCTGACATCAACAAAAATATTAAAAAAAAACAAAGAAAAGGAAGGACATTCTGACACGTGCTACGCCCGGCGTGGATGGACATGGAGGACCCTGCGGAGATAAGAAACTCATGAAGGGGCAGTACCCTGGGATCCTCTTACCTTATCTGGGACCCAGGGCAGTCACACGCTTAGAGACGGAGAGGGGGTGCAGGGAGCCCAGGCCGGTGAGGGGACGAGGGAGTCCGTGTTTAACACGGGCGGAGTTCCCGTTCAGGAAGGTGAAAAGCTCTGGGGATGGGTGCTGGGGACGGGTGCACACGGTGTGAACGGACTTCATGCCACGGAAGGAAGGGTGCATGCGGTGTGTATGTTCTACCTCCACGGAACACGTTTAAAAACAGGGGCAAGCGTATCTACTGTGGGGGCTGCTGGAAGGGTTCAATGAGAGACGCACGCAAACGGCCTAGGAGGGCTTAAGAACTGTTCCTTCCTGGCGCCTGGGGTTTGGCCTCCACTCTACACCTTGCTGCGAAGCATGAACCCCCTTCCTATGGTCCCGGGGTCCCCGGTGGGGGCGGAGGTGCGGGGGCAGGGATGAGCAGGTCCCCTAAATCTGCGCTTTGACCAAATACCGTAACAGCGACGGCGTCACTCAGGCGCTGAGGGAACAGGGGCTGGACGGGCCAGGTCTGAGGTCGTGGACGAGCCCACGCTGAGGATGCTGCCGAGGGAGGGTGAGCCGCGCTTTGTCTGCTCGCTGACCTCGGGGTCTCTCCTGCGTGAGGATGTTCCCGTTGTATCGTGTGACCAGCATCTAAATGGGCTTCGCTCTCACGTCCCCACTCCCACTCGTTGCGCTGAAAAAGCCGCGGCTCTCCCAGCGGCCCCGGGTCCTAACGGCGTTCCCGCTTTCACCTCCTGACCGCACTCCAGCGTGTTCCGCAGCCAGCGGACGCTGCACGGCTTCAGCGGAGGCAGCGGCCACGGCAGAATGAAAACTTTGTAGGTTAAAAGGGGATTTAAGATGGAAAGCAGTTACACGTGGCACAAAGAAGATGATGGCTAAGGTTATTTCCGAAGGAAGCACGGGGGTGCGGCGTGAGGACTTGGGCAGAGGCGCGACTTAAATAGCCCTGGATTAGCTCCTGAAGGCACGCGTGGCCTCCTGGCTGGGTATTGGCCGGGAACACGGCACAGCACGTGGCTCATCATCCCGGGAGCTGGAGAGCACAGAGCTCAGTGCAGAGACGCAGGACGGGTCTCTCCTCCAGGTCCCGCCCTGCCACGGGGTGGGGTGGGGTTGGGGGTGTACGTGGGGCATGAGCCTGAGGGCGGAGGGAGGGCCGGAAGGACGGGCCTGGGGGGAGGGGGGTGGTCTGCATGGCAGGTGAGACATACACTGATGTGACCCTCGGCCCTGGCCGGGCAGAGTCCCCGAAGGCTCTGGGCTGGCACGTGGAACTCGGCAGACAGAGGAGGAGTTTGTCCGTCCTCTGTCCTTCCTGCTGAGTGGCTGGAAACAGGGGAGCCATCTACAGAGCAAACCCCAGTCTCTGCAGGGGGGACTGCAGGCAGACGGGGGACTCGGGCCCCATGGCGTCAGGGTGCGGCCAGCAAAGGCCCCGTGGGGAGGGACCGGACCTCATACTCTGACCCAGCAGTCCTGAGGGGTCCGCCCACTCGGGGTGTCCACAGAGACGAGTGGGGGGCCCGGGTTCTCCCTCCTGCGGCCGGACAAGGCGGGGCCCCTCTGCTCCTGAGACTGGGCATCACGTTGGCTCCGGGACGGCCTTCGATGGCGGGGTTCCTGGCTGGGTGTCCACAGTCGGTCCCACCGCAGAGCGGCCGCCTGGGTTACCCCAGGTGATGGCCAGTCTCGTGATGAGAAGCTGTGAGCGCCACTGTGGCCTGTGGTTTCCGTCGGGCGGATTCTCTCCAACTCATCTCCGCGTTCAGCCCGTCAGTGTCTGGGCTCACCGCACGTGATAACCATTACATCACTGACCAACACCGGACTTGACGTGAACGCCCGGGCCTTCGGAAAGTGGAATGCTGCTCGCCCGGCCGGCGTGGCTCCGTGGCTGAGCATCCACCTAGGAACCAGGTGGTCAGGGTTCAATGCCCGGTCGGGCACGTGCCTGGTTGCGGGCTCCATAATCCCCAATATGGGGCGTGCAGGAGGCAGCCGATCCATGGTTCTCTCTCATCACTGATGTTTCTATCTCTCTCCCTTCCTCTCTGAGATCAATCAAAAATATTAAAAAATACAGTTAATGTTGCTCAGCGTTGGCGGGACCTGGCTTCATAGCAAGTAGACACACCTTACAGAGAGGCCTGGACAGCAGGTGGGTGGCTGCTCGAGGCTGACGTCCCCCAAGGGGCAGGGGAGGGCCCACGGAGCAGCTCTCGGGCCCAGAAATGCCATCTTCCGTGGGAACTCACTGAGCCACGGCAGCGGGAAGGCGGTGGACGGGTCAGAACGAGGGGAAGGGACTCACACCTTCCCCTCAGGAGGGTCTGGGGTGTGTGTGTGTGTGTGTGTGTGTGTGTGTGTGTGTGTGTGTGGCGGGGGGAGCCCCACCCAAGCAGATGCCGGCTGGAAGCTCAGGGGATCCGACCCTCGGCGCCCACTGCCCAGCGGCCATGGCAGCTTGCAAACACCGTGCCGCTTGAGAGAGAATCACCTTCTAAGGGACAAGAACCCACCCCTGAGAACAGTCTCCGGAGACAGTTTCGTGGATATTGAAGTTCCTACTTTTCTGTCGGGGGACTGTGGGAGTCGGAGTCAGACGCGGATTCACGTTTCGGCTCTGTCCTCGGGCAGATGCTCAGCTCCCACCTGCTGCCGTGTTCTCACCGGAGAAGGTGAGCGCTCCCTGAGAGTGCTGGGAAAGTCAAGGGAACGGTGCGTGGAAACCCTAGCGTGGTGGCCGGTCCCCGAGTCACCCCACCTCTCCATCCCCGGGTCCTGCACATGACGCGCTGACGGGCCCTCCCCACGCGGCTGGGCTTCCCACCAGAGCAGCTCCTCCCTGTGGTTACCGGCGCCTGCGTGGCAGGTGGTTCCTTCCGCAGGAGACTGAGTTTGTGACGGACCCTTCCTTCTCATTTTCGTCCGGAAAAGGGTTTTTAACCTCAAGTTCACTTTTTAAAAATACATGTTTATTGATTTCAGAGAGGAAGGGAGAGGAGAGAGAGAGAGAGAGAGAAACATCCATGATGAGAGAGAATCATGGATCGGTTGCCTGCTGCATGCCCCCTACTGGGGATCCAGCCCACAACCTGGGCATGTGCCCTGACCGGGAACCGAACCCGGGACCCTTCAGTCCGCAGGCAGACGCTCTACCCACTGAGCCACACCTCCTGGTACCTTTGAGGGCAGCCTGCTGTTGACCACATCGCCTGCCTGCAGAGAGCCACGTTTGCAGCAACGCGCCAGTGCTGACAAGAGCATGGTCCACAGGGCCTGTCTGTGTTTCAACGGCGTGCAAAAACAGATGCATGCTGGGAAAGCCCCGTTTGGGGAGAACGCACCTCCTCGTACGCAGAAGAGCTGCTCTGACGCTGGTTTAGGTGCCGGGCTTCGGGGAGGTCGGCCGATGCTTGCTCTCACCGACGTGTCTGTGTGGCTGCAGCAGTCCTTGCCGCTTACCCAGCGTCTGACTGCGAAGGCCTGGGCGTGAGATGGATGCCTCTGTGAGGAATAAGTAACCGCCTTCAGGAGGAGAGCAGGCAGCTGATCAGTTCAGTGAGGGTGTAGCCGAATGACCGCCATCCGTTAGCCACCTGGCATCCGACGGGAGGGCGAGAGGAGAAGCCGTTCCGCGTGAGAACGGCTGCTGGAATCCTGGAGGATGCGGACTTTGGTCTTGAGCCTGCCTTGGACGCTTGGCTCTGAGCCGGATAAACTCTGCTACTTTGGGCAAAGGAGCGAGTCCCTCGGAACCTTAATTTCCTTATAAAAATTAAAAAAATGGTTAAGATTTGTTGATGCTTTTTTAAAAATATGTTTTTATTGACTTCAGAGAGGAAGGGAGAGGGAGAGAGAGATGGATACATCAATGATGAGAGAGAATCATGGATCAGCCCCCTCCTGTACGCCCTCCGCTGGGGATGGAACCCGCAACCTGGGCCTGTGCCCTGACCGGGAATCAAACCCTGACCTCCTGGTTCATAGGTCGACGCTCACGCACTGAGCCACGGCGGCCGGGGGTAGTTTTTAGTTTTAACCATTCTGCCACGTGGCCTTCCTAAAGCAGAGACGCTCAGGCATGCCGAGCGCACCTGGGTTTGGCGGAGGCGTGTGCGAGTGTGTGTGAGATGTCCCATTTTCGGCAAACCTCCTTGGTAACGGCCGATGAAGAATAAACACCAGAATTTCAGAGACCAGAAGCTGAGCAGGAAAGGAAATATTTTGAACCAGGAAATAGCGAGTTACTCCACGTGGGGGAGAAACAACCTCACACACATTCATGAGAAACGCACATCTGGGAAGAGTGTGGTGAGTCTCGTTAGAGAGATCGATCCGGCCCCTCCCGCTCTGCTCCCTGCACCTGCTCAGCCCACAGCCTCCTCTACAGACGGCGGGACTCCCGAGCCAGAGGGGCCCCAGGCTCCAGGCTGCAGACGGGATTGATTCTGTCAGACACCAGGGGCCGTGCTGGGTTATTGATGGGGATCTAATTCTATTTGGTCTTCCCACCCGCACCGCCTGCTCTCCCTCTGGAGGTACATGCCCTTGTAAAATGCAGAATTCCACCACATTTCAGGCGCGTTTCGCCTGAGGGCGATCGCGTCCCCGCGAACACGGATGACGCCCTGTGTCCCAGCATCTGTCCCGGTCCCTGCAGCCTGGCCTGGCCTTCCCGGGCGGTTCCTCAGCCTGCAGGGCCCACACCCGCCCGCTCTGCTCTGCCCGGAAGCTCCCTGTCATCAAGCTCGCGGCAAAGCCCACGCCGCGAGGGTGTGACATGCACGGCGACATTTCAGGTCCGTTTTCTCCGCCGCGAAGGCAAGCACACCTGGGCCCTCTGGATAGAGTGCTTTGTTTAGGCTGCAGCCTATGGAATTGCCAGTAATCCACTGTTCTCAGCCATGAGAGCAGAAACTTCATATGGTTCAACCC
The DNA here is from genome assembly GCF_027574615.1 of Eptesicus fuscus. Lineage (NCBI taxonomy): Eukaryota > Metazoa > Chordata > Mammalia > Chiroptera > Vespertilionidae > Eptesicus > Eptesicus fuscus. The sequence continues at coordinate 104,332,611 of NC_072480.1, read as the reverse complement.
AATGCCTATACGAATGGGCCTTCAGCATCCTATCCTATGTAATAAAACCCTAATATACAAATCAACCGAACGGCGGAACAACCGGTCGCTATGACGTGCACTGACCACCAGGGGGCAGACGCTCAATGCAGGAGCTGCCCCCTGGTGGTCAGTGCGCTCCCACAGGGGGAGCGCCGCTCATCCAGAAGCTGGGCTCACGGCTGGCGAGCAAAGCGGTGGTGGCGGGAGCCTCTCCTGCCTCCGCTGTAGGCGGGCAGTAAGGAGTGAGGGGGACTGTGAGAGCCCCGGACTGCAGAGGGATGTCAGACTGCCAGCTTAGGCCTGATCCCCACCCTGAGGATCGAGTCTACTACCAGGCATGGCCCTGACCAGGAATGGCCATAGGTCCTGGCTCATCGGTCAACACTCAACCACTGAGCCGCACCGGCCGGGCTGCACCAGTTTCTGCTGCTTTTGACCGCAGAGTCCTAATGGGAACCCTGCCTTAGGCCGCGTACACACCCAGCAGGAGGAGCCGCCGGGCCCATGGAGCGGGTGCTAGTGTGGGAGGAGGCGCGTGCCCCATCAGTAAGGCTGGGCTCCAATGCCACGTCCACCAGGAAGAACTGTGTCCGCGGGCACATCGCGGTGAGTCTCAGCCCCATTCGGAGGCTCTACCTACACGGCCATCACGGCCCTGCCCTTGCCGAGGGCTCTCAGGAAAACCACGCGGGGCACGCACCTGGAGGGCGTGGCGGGCTGGCCCGTGGCCAGTGGCTCCGGGTGGAGACAGCGTGGGGAGCGACCACCTCCCGGCTTCTTACCTGGCGGCGGCCTCAGGAAGCTGCGGGCGGCGATCAGTTACTCATGTCCAATCAGCAGAAACTCACCGAGTGGCTCAGACGTGTGGCAGCTGCTGTAGCGAGAGCGAGGCCGAGGAGGCAGCCGTGTCTTCAGGAAGGTCACACCCCGACACGAGACAGGCATGAGCCGCCACCTGCAATTCCTGGGACGGGCGCACACGGAAGGGACGCAGCGCGAAGAAGGAGCCATGATCTGGCGTGTGTGTGTGTGTGTGTGTGTGTGTGTGTGTGTGTGTGTGTTGGGGGGGTAGGGGGGCACGAGCCCTTCCCGTGCTCCGGGAAGAAGACTGGTTTTCACCAGACGGCAGCGGTGGGCTGCCAGGCAGGGCCGGTGGCTGGTGTGCTGTCCGGGTGCCGCGTGCATGGTGGTCCTGGCATCGGGGCCCGGCAGGAGGTGGCGTCGGGACGCTTGGAGGCCAGTCGGTGGCCAAGGGGCAGCAGACGCTGGATAAACATGGGAGGGGCGAGTGGAAAGGGCCAGGCCTGGCGAAGGCTCCCCCCGTCCCCGCCCTGCCTGCACCCTGCCTGCTGCAGAGGGTCAGGCCCCGCAAGGATGGGACGATGCTCACCTCCCTCCTCTGAGGAAGAGACAGGCACACACGATGCTGCAGGGACTGTTTTCATGCTGAGAATTCACGAGGCCAGGTGCCCTGGAGCAGCCCCAGGAGTCAGCACCAGGCCCTGGACGAGCAGGACGGAGACGCTGGGGAGAAGGCAGGGCGGCCACGAGGAGGCAGCAGCACAGAACCCCGCCTCCACGTCCTCGTTGCTTTCTCTCTCGGCTCCTCGTCCACTCCTCCGGGTTGTTTCCGTTTCCCACCTGGTTCCCGAGGTTCCGGGTTTTCAGGAAGAGGAGGGCAGGTGCTGAGGTCCCGCGCCCGCTCCTGGCCCTGGGCCTCCTGTGCCAGGAGGCGCTTTCCGGGGCCTGCCCTCGGGGCCCAGCTGGCCCTCTTCTGGTCACGGTCTGGGGCAGCGGCCCCTGCGCTGTTAGGTTCCCGGATCTCAGTGACTCGGCCGTTGCTCATGGCGCCTCTGGGCTCAGAAACAGCGAACAAAACGGACCCGCTCAGGGCTCCACCCAGCAGCCCATCCTCGGCGTTCACCCCAAGGCGCTGAAACCGACGTCCACACGGACCCGCTCGCAGGTGCTTTACGGCGCTTCGCGCACGGCTGCCGAACCCGGAGGCGACCACGCGCCTCGGCAGGTGACCGGGCGCCTGGACTGGGGTCCACCCAGACCGCGGACTTCGGTTCAGAGCTCACAGGAAGCGAGCCACCGAGCCAGGAAAGGCGAGGAGGGCCCGGGCTGGTGTGGCCCAGTGGACAGAGCGTCGGCCTGCGGACTGAAGGGTCCCGTGTCCGAGTCCCGGTCAGGGCACTGGCCCGGGGTGTGGGCTCCATCCCCAGTAGGGGGCGTGCAGGAGGCAGCCGACCCGTGATTCTCTCATCACGGATGTCATTGTCTCTCTCTCCCTTCCTCTCTGAAATCAATAAGAAACAAAGAATTTAAAAGAAGTATTGCTAACCGTGCGGCCTGTTCGCTTTCTTTGCCTATTTTGATAATTGGGAGTGTTGCCAATTTTAAGCAAAGATTGCTTTTATGCCACCTGTAATGACTCAGCACTCGGCTTCCTTAAGAGCATGTATGAGTCCCCTTCGAAGAACAAGGATACAGTAAGCTTGTTTCCTCCCCCGAGTCCACTCCCCAACCCCCCGATGACCCATGCAAGGCACTCACGCTGATCTCCTGCCTTTCTTCTCCTTTTATTGATTTTTTACAGAGAGGAAGAGAGAGGGATAGAGAGTTAGAAACATCGATGAGAGAGAAACATCCATCAGCTGCCTCCTGCACACCCCCCACTGGGGATGTGCCCGCAACCAAGGTACATGCCCTTGACCGGAATCGAACCCGGGACCCCCCAGTCCGCAGGCTGACGCTCTACCCACTGAGCCAAACCGGTTTCGGCTCGGCCACGTTTCTACTGACGGAATCCTTCTATGCGGTTTCAGGGCACATGACGGCACAGCACCGTCTACCTGGCCCTTGTGTTTGTTTATGTCTTAGTTCTATAGTTAAACACCCAGACTTTAAAAAAGCTGTTAGTTTCCTTACCTGTTAGCCTGAGACTCTGCCTTGATTAATTTCCTCAGCAAGACTCAGGAGAATCAGGTGGTTTGTTTGTTGTCATTTTCATACCTGAGAGTGGGGTCCCCCTGAGCCCCACTCCATCGGGTCCCCCTGAGCCCCGCCCCTTTGGGTCCTCATGCGCCCAGGAACCCGGGACGCTCCAGCCGCCTGCCGGGCTCGAGTAGCTTTTGCTCAAGTCGGTGGCCAGCTTGCAGCTTTCCCACATCATTTGTAGTCTGTGGGTTAGCTCTGCCTCCTACTTTCGCTGCAAAAAATAAGGAGTTTGCAAAACGGCTTTTGTTCTCCTTATTGCTTTTTTCTGATTTCCAGGAGGAGAAAAACGCTGACACGGCAGCCGCGTTCGCACCGACCCTCAGAGGCTCTAAGCTGGAACCTCACGGCTTCCTTTTGGTTGTGCTTCTGGGCATCCACCTCTAACTGTATCGCTTTATGGTCCGAGAACACGGCCCGTATGATATCGATTCAATGATACCAGTTGAGGAATTCTGTGCCACGTAGCGGAAGCCCATTTTGGTCCACGCCCCAGGAGAGCTTGCAGAGAAAGCGTGTCTTCTGATGGTTGGGTGTGGGGTTCGGTGTACGGCCATGGTTTAAGCTCGTTGATTGTTTGGTTTATATTCATTGCTTAATCATTTCCCCCCCTTGCTCGAACGTGTACTGAGAGTTGTATATGAAAACCTCCGCCAGGGCTGCCGCCTCGACCTGGTCATTGTCTCAGGTTTTTGGGGTGGGATTTGTGAGGGTTTGAGCCTGCACTGCGTAGGTGGCACAAGCATACACGCGTGATCATCTCCCTGGTGAGATAATCTTCTTCCTGTGTGGTTCTCTTTAACTCTGCTCCTGTGTTTTGCCTTAAAACCGTTCTTCTGCTTGGCACTGTAATCACTTCACTCCACCTTTCTTTGTCGCTCTGTTTTAGGGAAATCTCTTCCAATTGGCACACAACAGATTTTTTTTTTTTTAAATTCCAGTTATATCTCATTGAACTTGTAGGTAAGATCCTATTAGTATGATAAATATGGAGGGGGGTATAATTAGGTTTACAGTTGTTTGTATGGAAAATCTCTCTATATAAAAGCCTAATATGCGAATTGTCCCCTCAGGAGTTCAACCAGGAGACTGGGAGTTCAATCATTCGCTATGACGCACGCTAACCACCAGGGGGCGGTGTGGAATGAAGGCAGGCCTGGGCTGGCAGCCAGAAGGCCCCAATCAGCTGTGATTGCCACCCAGGCCTGGGGACCCTACATGTGCATGAATTTCGTGCACCGGGCCTCTAGTAATGCAATAATAAACAATATTACAAGAATGAACTCTGGGTCCTGTGTACTCACACCTGGAAACCTACTGTGCTCAACCCTGTATATCTGGATTGACTTACACTTTCTACTTAACATTCCTTTAAATTACTTTTTATATTTATTTTCCTTTTCTGTTGGGTTGCATTTTCCTTGTATACCCAGTGTTATATTGGAGACTGTGGATGTGCTAAGTTCTTAGTGTCTTTAATTACTTTAGAATAATAAGTGTGCAAATGTGAAATCAAAAATGGTGTCAAAATAATACTAACAACATGATGCCTTTGTCCATTTTATCTGTAGGGATTTTATATAACACTAAGGGTTCTGTTGCTTAATAAAGTTTAAAAACCACCCCTCAGGAGCAATCTGAGCTCGCTGCCTGGCCCCTCACTGCACCCACACTGGACGGACCTGTGTCAAGGTCAAGAGCACCGTGGGGCCGGCGGGCGTGGCTCTGTGGTTGAGCGTCCACCTAGAAACCCAGAGGTCATGGTTTGATTCCCAGTCAGAGAACACGCCTGGGTTGTGGGCTCGATCCCCAGTGTAGGGCGTGTAGGAGGCAGCTGATCCATGATTCCCTCTCATCGTTGATGTTTCTCTCTCCCTCTCCCTTTCTCTCTGAAACCAATAAAAACATCTTACCTTATAATAGACAAATATGCAAATTGACCGCACCTTCGCTACGCCCAAGCCACGCCCACCAACCAAGCCACGCCCATCAACCACGCCCACCAGGAAACCGTTACAGGGACGGTGGGGCCGGTGGCTTTCCGGGCGCCTGCTCCGATTGCAGGGCCCCGGCTGGGGTGCGGTGCGGCCGAGTCCATGGACCGGAAAGCCGCCCGGGGCTTTCCGGGCCTTGGGCGCCAGCCGGGTGCGTGCTCCGATCGGAGCGGGGACCCGGCTGGGGTGCAGTGCGGCGGAGCCCAAGGACCGGAAAGCCGCCCGGGGCTTTCCGGGCCTTGGGCGCCAGCCGGGTTCCTGCTGGGACCCGGCTGGGGTGCGGTGCGGCCGAGCCCATGGACCGGAAAGCCGCCCGGGGCTTTCCGGGCCTTGGGCGCCAGCCGGGTGCCTGCTGTGATCGGAGCAGGGACCCGGCTGGGGTGCGGTGCGGCCGAGCCCAAGGACTGGAAAGCCGCCCGGGGCTTTCCGGGCCTTGGGCGCCAGCCGGGTGCGTGCTCCGATCGGAGCAGGGACCCGGCTGGGGTGCGGTGCGGCGGAGCCCAAGGACCGGAAAGCCGCCCGGGGCTTTCCGGGCCTTGGGCGCCAGCCGGGTGCCTGCTCCGATGGCAGGAGGGAGCTGACCTGGGGGTCTGCTCCTGCAATCGGTCGCAGGGACGCTGGGTGCAGCTGAGCCCAAGGCCACCGCCCAGGGCCAAGCCCGGACCCTGAAAGAAGGTAGAGGGCAGTGGCCACAGCCAAGGCCTGGGTCCCCGGTGCCGGCAGAAAACTGGTGCAGGCAGCCAGGTGAATGAAGGTCTATTGCACGAATCTTCGTGCAAACGGGCTACTAGTATTTATAGAAAAAAGAAAGTTCCAGCTCTGGAATCACAGGCGTGGTGCTTTGGGGACCAGCCCCGTCTTGACGTTGTCTAGGGCTGTGGTCAGCAAACGGTGGCTCGCGAGCCACATGCGGCTCTTTGGCCCCTTGAGTGTGGCTCTTCCACAAAATACCACGGCCTGGGCGAGTCTATTTTGAAGAAGTGCCATTAGAAGAAGTTTAAGTTTAAAAAATTTGGCTCTCAAAAGAAATTTCAATCGTTGTCCTGTTGATATTTGGCTCTGTTGACTAATGAGTTTGCCGACCTCTGGTCTAGGGGGACAGAGAGCCACCTCACTCTCATAACGAAGACCGACTGTCCCTGGGGAGACTCTCAGGGCTGCGGAAGCTCTGAGGCAGGAACTGGGGATGGAGAGCAGGTCTGTCTTTGGGACCCCACGGCGCCTTCCCAGGATCCTCCTGGGCTCTCCCCACGGCGCCTTCCTAGGATCCTCCTGGGCTCTCCCCACGGCGCCTTCCCAGGATCCTCCTGGGCTCTCCCTGTGGATTTCCTCTCCTCGCCTCCCGTGACACACGGGCCAGGCTGACTCCTGGTTGGGAGCAGCATCAGCCTTCTCCCGCCTCAGGTGGTGAGAACCCGGAGCTCAGGGCAGGCGCCTCCAGCAGGCCCTTGAGCGTCACAACCTTCCGTTGGTGCAGGCCAGAGCATTTTTAAAAAATATATTTGTATTGATTTCAGGGCGGAAGGGAGAGGGAGGGAGACAGAGAGAGAGAGAGAGAGAGAGAAGGAGAGGGAGGGAGGGAGGGAGAGAAACATCAACAACGAGAGAGAATCATGGATTGGCTGCCTCCTGCATGCCCCCTACTGGGGATGAGGCCTGCCACCGAGGTACATGCCCTTGACTGGAATCGAACCCGGGACCCTTCAGGCCACAGGCCGACACCCTATCCACAGAGCCACACCGGCCAGGGCAGAACCTTAAGAACTCCGAGTAAAAGTGCGTGCATTTTTGTGGACCGAGAAATGCAGGAGCCGTCCCTTTCCACGCCTGAATGGCTCCTAACGTCAGTCATTAATCTCCACCCCCAGCGGCTTGAGTCGATAAAACGGGAATTCCGGCTGGAGGGAGTCACGTGCTGGGCTGAGGTGGGGAAAGGCCTTTGGTTCCCAGGAGCGTGGGTCCCGCCGAGTTCACTGGGGGGAGAGGCAGGAGCCGCCCAGCTCCCGCTGGCAGGGGTGTGGGCGAGGAACCCGGCTGGAGTCTCAGTCGCGGGAAGCGCTCCTCAGTGTGGACCGTGAGGCCCTGCGGCTGCAGCCGCGACCCCGTGTCCCCAATGCATCCGCTGGTTTAAAGGAGGCCATTTCCGCCGCTGTCCGGGGGCTCACTGAAGGCCAGCTCTGACCGGACATGGGCCCGGGGCGGGGGGAGCGGCCTGGCTGGGCTGAGACCACCCGCCCTGAGGGGCGAGCGAGAGCGTGGCCAGTCACGTGGGCCAGTCACGTGGGCCAGGAACAGGTGCAGAGACTTGAGCCGCCGTGAGTGGCTTCACCTGGGCCCATTTCCTCTCGTCTTTCTGGCTTCCACACGCCAGCCTCGTCCTCCCCCGCCCTCTTCCTCTGTCCCGGGGCGTGGAGGGACCACGGCAGCCCCTCCTTCGAGTGGGAAGCGAAGGCGGCTCTGGGCCCGGCCTGGGGAGCTCAGTGGTTGAGCGTCGACCTGTGAACAGGAGGTTCCGGTGCTGCTGGGACCACTGGGCAGGGTGCTCACGGGACCCGTGAAGGCCTCGCCACAAACGTGAAGGTCCCGGCAGAGGTCTCGTCCTGCGCCGCCCAAGACCACCAGCCTCAGAAGCCAGTCCCCCGCGGCCCACCTGCCCTCCCCCTCCACCTGCCTCTGAGGCCAGCCCTCCCCCTCCACCTGCCCTCCCCCTCCACCTGCCTCTGAGGCCAGCCCTCCCCCTCCACCTGCCTCCCCCCTCCACCTGCCTCTGAGGCCAGCCCTCCCCCTCCTGTGGCCCTCCCCCTCCACCTGCCTCCGAGGCCGGCCCTCCCCCTCCCCCTGCCTCCCCCCTCCCCCTGCCTCCCCACTTCCCCTGCCTCCGAGGCCAGCCCTCCCGAAGCCACACCTTCCTCACGTCGATGGGAACGCAGGTCACCAGCAGGGCCTTCGCTGTTCTACAAGCTGCACAGCAGCCGTCTGTCCCGGGACACTGGCGTGGGCTGCGTGCGGACTTGGGGTGCGTGCGGCCTTCGTGTGAGCAAATACAGACGTTGACCCAACGGGCGGGGAGAAGAAGCACCCTCCTCGCAGACCGGCTCCTCCAGGGAAACCACGGTCTCACCAGCAATCGTAAACCTGCCTCAGACGGGGAGGGAGTCCGCCGGCAACAGGCAGGTATTTGACCTTCAGGCTCCCTCGGCCCCACACTCCTTCCCACGCTCCGCCGTCTCTGACAGTGACTTCACACAAGGCTTTTATTGATTTCAGACAGAGGAAGGGAGAGGGAGAGAGAACAACACCCATGAGGGCAGAGAATCGCCCACCGGCTGCCGCCTGCAGGCCCCACCCTGGGGAGGGAGCCCACCACCCGGGCCTGTGCCCTGACGGACACTCGAACTATGACCTCCTGGTTCCGAGGTCCACGCGCACCCACGGAGCCACAGCAGCCGGGCAGAGTCTTTTACGTATTCTATGATTTACTTATTCCCGACTACTTTACGATGGGCTTTTAGGAACCCCACCCCACCCACCTGCTGTGAAGCCCACTGGCCCCTCGAGATCTCAGACCCCCCAGGGCTCAGGCGTCCATCATCTCTGCTTTCTCCTTGGTGCCCCTCACGGTAGGGGGCGGGTGGACTACAAGGGGCTTAGCTCACAGCACGGCTCCTCTCCCTCCATCTCCCTGTAAGCGAGAGAGGGCGTCCTCGGTGGGGCTGAGCAGGCGGGGCAGGGAGAGGAGAGAGGTGAGCCCTCAGCTTCTCCAGCCGGCCCAGCGCCTGCTCCTGTCCGCACGCCTAGACGCTCACACACACCCACCCTGGTGAGAACGGGACTCCTCACTCACACACACCCCTGGTGAGAACGGGCCTCCTCACTCACACACACCCCTGGTGAGGACGGGCCTCCTCGCTCACACACACCCACCCTGGTGAGAACGGCCTCCTCACTCACACACACCCACCCCTGGTGAGGACGGCCTCCTCACTCACACACATCCACTCCTGGTGAGAACGGCCTCCTCACTCACACACACCCGCCCCTGGTGAGAACGGCCTCCTCACTCACACACACCCCTGGTGAGAACGGGCCTCCTCACTCACACACACCCCCCCTGGTGAGGACGGCCTCCTCACTCACACACACCCACCCCTGGTGAGGACGGCCTCCTCACTCACACACACACCCACCCCTGGTGAGAACGGCCTCCTCACTCACACACACCCCTGCTGAGAACGGGCCTCCTTGCTCACACACACCCACCCTGGTGAGAACGGCCTCCTCACTCACACACACCCACCCTGGTGAGAACGGCCTCCTCGCTCACACACACCCACCCCTGGTGAGAACGGGCCTCCTCACTCACACACACCCTGGTTAGGACGGCCTCCTCACTCACACACACACCCACCCCTGGTGAGAACGGGCCTCCTCGCTCACACACACCCCTGGTGAGGACGGCCTCCTCACTCACACACACACCCACCCCTGGTGAGGACGGCCTCCTCACTCACTCACACCCTGGTGAGAACAGCCTCTTCACTCACACACACCCCCCCTGGTGAGAACGGCCTCCTCACTCACACACACACACCCCTGGTGAGAACGGCCTCCTCACTCACACACACCCCTGGTGAGGACGGCCTCCTCACTCACACACACCCCTGGTGAAGACGGTCTCCTCACTCACACACACCCACCCTGGTGAGGACGGCCTCCTCACTCACACACACCCTGGTGAGGACGGCCTCCTCACTCACTCACACCCACCCCTGGTGAGGACGGCCTCCTCACTCACTCACACCCACCCCTGGTGAGGACGGCCTCCTCACTCACACACACCCACCCTGGTGAGGACGGCCTCCTCACTCACACACACCCACCCTGGTGAGGACGGCCTCCTCACTCACACACACCCTGGTGAGAACGGCCTCCTCACTCACTCACACCCACCCCTGGTGAGGACGGGCCTCCTCACTCACACACACCCACCCTGGTGAGAACGGCCTCCTCACTCACACACACCCACCCTGGTGAGAACGGCCTCCTCACTCACACCCACCCACCCTGGTGAGAACGGCCTCCTCACTCACACCCACCCCTGGTGAGAACGGGCCTCCTCACTCACACACACACACCCCTGGTGAGGACGGGCCTCCTCACTCACACACACCCACCCTGGTGAGAACGGCCTCCTCACTCACACACACCCACCCTGGTGAGAACGGCCTCCTCACTCACACACACCCACCCTGGTGAGGACGGCCTCCTCACTCACACACACCCACCCTGGTGAGGACGGCCTCCTCACTCACACACACCCTGGTGAGAACGGCCTCCTCACTCACTCACACCCACCCCTGGTGAGGACGGGCCTCCTCACTCACACACACCCACCCTGGTGAGAACGGCCTCCTCACTCACACACACCCACCCCTGGTGAGGACGGGCCTCCTCACTCACACACACCCACCCTGGTGAGAACGGCCTCCTCACTCACACACACCCACCCTGGTGAGAACGGCCTCCTCACTCACACCCACCCACCCTGGTGAGGACGGCCCCCTCACTCACACACACACCCCTGGTGAGGACGGCTTCCTCACTCACTCACACCCACCCCTGGTGAGGACGGGCCTCCTCACTCACACACACCCACCCTGGTGAGGACGGCCTCCTCACTCACACACACACACCCTGGTGAAGACGGTCTCCTCACTCACACACACCCCTGGTGAGAACGGCCTCCTCACTCACACACACACACCCCTGGTGAGGACGGGCCTCCTTGCTCACACACACCCACCCCTGGTGAGGACGGGCCTCCTCACTCACACACACCCACCCTGGTGAGGACGGCCTCCTCACTCACACACACCCTGGTGAGAACGGCCTCCTCACTCACTCACACCCACCCCTGGTGAGAACGGCCTCCTCACTCACTCACACCCACCCCTGGTGAAGACGGTCTCCTCACTCACACACACCCACCCCTGGTGAGAACGGCCTCCTCACACACACACACCCCTGGTGAAGACGGGCCTCCTCGCTCACACACACCCACCCCTGGTGAGGACGGCCTCCTCACTCACACACACCCCTGGTGAGAACGGGCCTCCTCGCTCACACACACACACCCCTGGTGAAGACGGGCCTCCTCGCTCACACACACCCACCCCTGGTGAGGACGGCCTCCTCACTCACACACACCCCTGGTGAGAACGGCCCCCTCACTCACACCCACCCCTGGTGAGAACGGCCTCCTCGCTCACACAGACCCACCCTGGTGAAGACGGTCTCCTCGCTCACACACACCCCTGGTGAAGACGGTCTCCTCACTCACTCACACCCACCCCTGGTGAGAACGGCCTCCTCACTCACACCCACCCCTGGTGAAGACGGTCTCCTCACTCACACACACACACCCCTGGTGAGGACGGCCTCTTCACTCACACACACCCACCCTGGTGAAGACGGTCTCCTTGCTCACACAGCCGGCGTCCACCCGGGCTGGGATCGGTGGGGGCGCCTCTGTCCTTGAAGTCATGTCCACAGCGGGAAGGAGGCCGGGGACGCAGGGCCGACTTCAGAGGAGCTGGTCCTGCACGGCGGGGAGGCTGCTCGCCTGGGGGCCTCCACGGCCTCCGTTCCTCCGACATCAAACCCATCTAACGCGGACGGCGGGTCACGCGGCGAGGGAGCCGTCAGACCTGTCAGACGCCAGCCAGGCAGCGTGTCTTCCCGCACAGCCAGGACGTGCCCCGAGAGCTGTTTGTATTCTGCTCGGCTCTCCCTCTGAATTCACTCTGTTCTCTTGGCGATGAACTCAGCCAGTTCTGTCTCTCATGAATTCTAACACGCGCACGGGCAACTTCGGCCAGCCTGCAGGCAAAACGAACCCCAGGCCCTCTCCCTTCCTCTCTGAAATCAATAAAAATATATTTACACCCCCCCCCCCCCAAAAAAAAAAACAACAACACACAAAAAACGAACCCCAGGAAAGCCGCCAGAAAGTGCTAGAAAATGCCAGTGTTAACACCTGCCTGCGTGTTTCTTTCTTTCTGTCTCACTTTAATAGGCTGGAGGGTCTCGCTGGAACAGGTGTGGGGGCAGGGCTGTGCCCAGGTGCCCGGAGAGCCCGCGCTGCCTGGGCGGTGGAGACTCGGCGCCCGCACCACCCCGCACGCCTGGTGGTTCTGCAGGAAGAAGCCGAGCGTGGAGGCTGGAGGACAAGCAGGAATACCAGGTGAGTCCGCGCTGCTCAGAACAGGGAGCGCGCTGCCGGGGAGGGCCAGCGGGACGTCCCCTCCTCCATCACCACCTGGTGCTCGGCGCAGTGCTGGGCCCGTGACGTGTGTCTACACAACTGCCTTCAGCGAGTCCGTGAATTCGGGAACTCAGGGTCCAATTTCCAGAACGTTCCTTGTCGTGTGGATGCTCCTCCTCACCTGCCCGGCCCGGGAGGTCACGGTCTGGCCAGGGCGGCTCGGTGCGTCCTGGGCTCCTTCCTGTGTGTAAAGAGGCGATAGTCCTTCGTGAGTGGGAGACCCCACCGCGGGGGTGTCTGATGCTTTGGGGCCACGGTTGTCCTGGTTTCTGTTCTTGTGGAACAAACGACACCAAACTGGCGACTTAAACGCACCATTTCATGATGTCTAAGGGCTCGGGGGCGTGGCTCCGCGTGGAGATCGGAGGCTGCAGGCGGCCTGATGGGGGTTCTGTCGTTTCATGGGGACGAGCTTCAGCGTGGGAAGATGAGAAAGTTCTAGAGATGATGGTGGCGACGGTTACACAATAAACACCAATGTCCCTAATGCCACTGGACACGCAAACAGGGCTGACACGGGAGCGTCTAAGTGGTGTGCATAGACTCACAAAAAGCACACGATAGCCCTAGCTGATTTGGCTCAGTGGGTAGAGCGTCAGCCTGAGGACTGAAGGGTCCTGGGTTCGGTTCCGATCAAGGGCACATGCCTGGGTTGCGGGCTTGATCCCCAATAGGAGGTGGGCAGAAGGCAGTCAATCGATGATTCTCTCTCATCATTAATGTTTCTATCTCTTTCTCCCTCTTCCTTCCTCTCTAAAATCAATAAAAATATGTGTTTTTTTTTTTTTTAAAAAAAGAAGCACACGATAGTAAAACAAGGACATACGTGGCAGCCTCCAAGTTTGAACGATCGTTTGCATCTCCAGTGACGGCTGATCTTCCCAAAGGACCCGGGGTTATGAGGTATCTTTGGGGGCAGTAAGTATCTCTCCTCCCCCTGAGGTTTTGGTACCTAATCGGATCACCTTAAAAAAAAAAAATATATATATATGATATATATTATATATATATAAATATATATTTTATATTTTTTATATGTGTGTATACACATATATATCTATATATATATATATTATTGATTTCAGAGAGGAAGAGAGAGAGAGAGAGAAAGAAACACCAATGATGAGAGACAGTCATTGACCGGCTGCCTCCTCACGCCCCACACTGAGGATTGGGCCCGCAACCCAGGCATGTGCCCTGCCCGGGAATCGCACCATGACCTCCTGGTTCATAGGTTGACGGTCAACCACGGAGCCACGCCAGCCGGGCCTGAGAGCCTTATAAATGTAAGATGAACTAGACCCGTGGTCGGCAAACTCATTAGTCAATAGAGCCAAATGTCAACAGTACAACAATTGAAATTTCTTTTGAGAGCCAAATTTTTTAAACATAAACTATATAGGTAGGTGCGTCGTTATTAACTTAATTAGGGTACTCCCAAGCTGGCCTTTGCTAAAAACGTCCTCAATCTGATTGAGGTACACTCAAGGGGCCAAAGAGCCGCATGTGGCTCGCGAGCCGCGGTTTGCCGACCACTGAACCAGACCCACTGAGGAAGCAGCAGCACAGATATTTCCACTCGTGGCTCCGGTCGGGATACACCCATCAGCTGGTTTGTGGAGTGTCGTTTAGAGACAAAGTCCACTGAAGACTTGCTTGTCCCCGGGAAAATGTATTCCTCAATTACTCATGCTGTTTGCTGCCTTAGTGAAATAAGTCAACTCAAAGGAGCGCTTTAACTCACCTGTCAGCATCTATCAGCAGAATCCGCGCCTCGCTTGCCCACCTTGTCTACTTGTATGCAAATTAATTCACTTTCCCTTGAGGCTCTAACTGCGGGCGACAGAATGACAGAGCTGGTGGGCTCCCAGCAAGCAGCAGGAGTCGTTTATCTTGAATTTACATATTCTGCTCCCCTCTGTGACATAGCCTTGGTTGCCCTGCATTCTTCTATAATATTCGTAAAAAAAATCTAAGCATAACAGGGAATCAGGAAAGTGCAGACACCATCAATGCCCAGGTCGGTGTGGGTGACAAATGGGAATGTGCCCTGGGAACTCGCCTCGGGTGAAAGCACTTCCGGAACCCCAGGACTCCCTGGGGGAGGCCCCCCATTTTCAATGCCACCCTCCCAGGGGCAGCCTGGCTCTCCACCTCCAATCCCAGGGACAGGGTTTTGCTGCCTTTGAACTTGCTGTGCATGGAATGAAGCAATAGTCCCTCTTTCTGTGTTGACTCCTCCTGTAACTGACAGCCAAGGGGTCCGGCTGCCTGTCACTACCTGAGCGGACTCAGCAGCGACAGGGTTGGATCCTATATGAGCGTTCATTCCAGTCCTGCCAGCAGCAGGGAGAGCAGCAGGTCAGCCACACATCTGCTCTGCCCCCGTCCCCCCGCCCCCCATCAGCTGCTGCTAACATCGGGGAGAAGGACAAAGGTTACGTGGGAAGTAGGAATTACAGGCGTGGGAAGTGGGCATGGGATAATCCTTACAGGTTACAAGTCATGCAGGGGGCGGGGTAAGGGGTGCTACAGGGACCAGAGTACAGGGAAGGGGGGATGGGGGTTGTGAAGAGCAGGTGCCTCCGGGACTAGATGGTTTCAACCACGAGGCTGTCAATCTCCACAATGACAGGCAGCTCTGGGGACAGGAGGAGGGACCGCGTCCCGATGTGCGCGCCCCTGTCCCAGGCGCACAGCTCCCAGCAGGTGAGCAGGTGCCTTCCCCTCAGAACAGAACCGTCTGGGCCAGTGGCCGGCAAACTCATCAGTCCGTAGAGCCAAATATCAACAGCACAACGATTGAAATTTCTTTTGAGAGCCAAATGTTTTAAACTTAAACTTCTTCTAACGCACTTCTTCAAAATAGACTCGCCCAGGCCGTGGTGTTTTGTGGAAGAGCCACACTCAAGGGGCCAAAGAGCCGCATGTGGCTTGCGAGCCGCAGTTTGCCGACCACGGGTCTGGGCTAGCGGAGCAGAGTTACTATTTCCTGTCCCCGTAGCTGGTCCCTGTATTCTATTCTGCCCCTAACCCTTCCGCTCAGAGGTACGCTGGGGAGCTGCGTCCGCGGGCAGCGTGGGGCTGTAGTCCTATCTTCTCCCCGGAAGAGGCCGCGGTTTATTTCTCCATCTGCTCGTGGGCGCTGGGGTGGTCCCAGCATCTGGCTCCTGTGAGAGGTGCTGCGGGCGGGGACGCTCTCACGTGAGCCCGTGGGTGCAGCCGTGCCTGCCTGTGAGCTGGGTTTGCAGAGGGAGCTGACTTACCCCGTGGCAGGGGACGCAGTGCAGCACATCACCGCACGCAGCGGTTTCGGGAACCAGTTTTACGGGTTCCGCTCCCCTCCCTCTCCCAGGCTCTCCAGGCCTGGGGCCTCCCTTCCCCACCCCGGCTGGCGGGTGAAGGGCATTGGGGTCACACTGAGCTGTTGGTTCGCCAGCTGGAAAACCAACGCTGTGCTGTGCTGGCTCAGGTCACGTGCCCGTGGTCCCCCCGGGGCCGTCTGCACGTTTCTCACCGCCCCATCGGCATTTCAAATGCGTCTTCCGGGTCTGAGCACTTGCTGCACGTGTTTATTGCAAATGCTGCCACCTGGCGGCTTGGGTTGTCACTCCCAAATGGTGTCTGTGGAGGAACAGGAGCGCTTCACTTCCTGTTGGCGATGGACATCGTTTTCAAGCTTTGGCTTCTCGAAGAGCACTGTCCGTGAGCGCGTCTGTGTCTCCTTTAAATCCGGCTCCACCCCAAGGGCAGTGCTTTTACATTTTTATCGTCCTTTACTTTTGGACGCTCCGAAAGGACGGCCGGACGCCGGGCTGGGCGCCGTCTTGGGGATGAGCCTGCCGCTGTGTGGGTTCAGTCAGTGGCCGCGGTGAGGTGTCGCTGGATGGTAGACAGAGTCTGAGCGCCACGGGGAAGTCACAGGCAGCCGCGCACTCGGCTCCTGGGAGTGAGCCTTTCCCTCGGCAGAGCTTACCGCGTCGTCCCGTCCCAGGCAGGACGACATCTCTGAGCAGAACGCAGAGCCTGGCCGGGGTTAGATGCCTGAGGTGGTGGGGGCAGTCGGCAGAGCAAAAGCTGACCAGGGTCAGATAGGGTGGGGAGGCGAGATTTCCAGCTGACACACTCCCTGGGAAAGGTGTCAGATGAGTGACAATCTAAGGTCGGGGTCCGCAGGGGTTGCCAAGAACACAGCAAAAGGGTCTAGAAGGTGACACAGAACCAATGGATATATATATGTATATGTGTGTATACATATGTACAGATAGAGAGAGAGAAGTTAATTCTAAGGATTCGGCTGACAAATCCGGCAGCTGGAGACCCAGAAGAGTGATGTTCCACTTCATGTCTACGTCTGTCTGCTGGAGCATTCTCTGACTCAGAGGGTCAGGCTTTGCTCTGTCCAGGCCTTCAGCTGACTGGGTGAGGCCCGCCCACGCGGTGGAGAGCAACCTGCTTTACTCAAAGTTGACGGATTCAAATGTTGATGTCATCGAACCCCCGCCCCCCCCCCCTCCCCCCGCCGCTCACAGAAACACCCAGAATGGTACCTGGAAAGCTCTCTGGCCGCTGTGGCCCATCCGAACAGACACACAATTAACTGTCACAGCTCCGGCCGCTGTGGCCCATCCGAACGGACACACAATTAACTGTCACAGCTCCGGCCGCTGTGGCCCATCCGAACGGACACACAATTAACTGTCACAGCTCCGGCCTCGGTGGCTCAGTTGGTTGAGAGCATCGTCCCAGGCACCCAGTGGTCATTTGCTCCATTCCGGGTCAGGCACATGCCCGGGGTTTCAGGCTTGATCCCCAGTAGGGGGCGTGCAGGAGGCAGCCAAGGACCTGACTGATGTTTCTCTCATCATTGACGTTTCTCTCTCTCTCTCCCTCTCCCTTCCTTTCTCTCTAAAATCAATAAAAACATACACTGAGTGGCCAGATTATTATGATCTCTGAACGCATAATAATCTGGCCACTCAGTGTGTGTGTGTGTGTGTGTGTGTGTGTGTGTGTGTGTGTGTGTATTAGAGGCTCGGTACATGAATTCGTGCATGGGTGGGGTCCGGCCAGCCTGGCCAGGGGGAGGGGACATGGGTGGTTGGCCGGCCTCCCTGCTGGTTGAGGGGACAATTTGCATATTAGCCTTTTATTATATAGGCTATACAAGAATTATATCGGATATAAAGAATTAACTGTCACGTAGGTGCAGATAATACACTTTGGAAAGAAGAAGACTTTTTCCATGGCCGAGCTGCCCCTGCCTTTACAGATCGCTCAAAATGAGTGCGAGCTAATGTGCAAAGTTTACAGGGAGTCAACTGAGGGAAGGAGGAAGTGTCTCCTAACCCGGAGAGAGTCGATAGTATTCAATTTCAGTTTCATTTCACAGAAAATGCAAAAGAAGAATCATGTTTGTTTCTCTTTCCGCCTGTAGTCTGGGATAAGTAAAGAAAAAGACAAATGTGACAGCCACAGTTAATAAGTGTCTAAGAGAAAATTTTGATTTCATTACTGCTTAGAAGGGAAACTGACTCTGCACAGTCGGGATTTAATATCTGTGAATTAAAAATTAATTTGTAATGTTATTCAATCCAGACTATTTAATTTAAATGGATAACATATATTAAAAACCAAAGGTCGGATCCTGGTGGAGACTGATATACAGGCTACATTTTTACGAATCATTAGAGATTATTTTTCAACCCTGTATTTTCTTTGGAAAAAATCTGTGACATTAAAGAATGTATTTTTTCTTTGGTGGACTATATAGCCAAGTTGTCTAAAAGAATTTCGCCTATCTTCTCTACAAATGAGAAGTAAAAAGTTGGCTTTCAATTTGTTTCTGACCTTGGGAGAACAATGACTTTAGCTTCTTTGCTAAGCGACTGGATTTTGTGCTGGTGTGGTCTTCGATGTAAGATGGTTTAGACTGGTACAGCCACTGTGGAAAGCAGTGATTCCTTAAAAATTAAGAACAGAGCGACCATATGACCCAGCAAACCCACTCCTGGGTAGGCACCCCAAAACTCAAAATCATGTATTCCCAAAGCTATGTGCACCCCTATGTTCCCTGCAGCATTATTCACGTGGCGAAGACATGGCCACAACCACGTGCCCTGCGACGAGGGCTGGGTGCAGAGACGTGTCCACGTACACAGTGGCGTGCTGCTCGGCCACAGGAAGGGTGGAAGAGCGCCGTTGGCCACAGCACGCATGGCCCCTGAGAGCTTTGTGCGGAGTGAAGTCGGCATCAGGGAACGCTAAGGCCATGGGGTGTCCCTCACAGGTGGGATAGAGCGCTGACATCTGTGGGCACGGACGGCGGTGTGGCGGCTGCCAGAGGAAGGGCTGGTGGAAGGGGGTCCTACTATATGGTGACAGAAGATGTGACTTGGGGGGTGGGTCCACAGTGCCATTACAGATCTTGTCACATAGAAACTCACACCTGACATCTGCATGTTCATGTTGACCAATGTCACCCCAATCAATTTAATTAAAAAAAAAAGAAAAGAAACAGAAAATGGTTTAAGACTTGAGAGGCTCCTGTAGGCCAGTGGTTTTGAGCTTAGATTTCTGTTCAGGAGCCGTGCTTGGGTTTTGTCTGGTGGTCGCTTAGGGGAGCCTGGAGCCCCTTTAAGCTGTGCCCGTGTGAGGGGCACCTCCATGCTTAGGTCAGGCCCCTGGGAAAGAGACTCTGCGTGACCCAGTCAGCTGATCTTTCCAGAACTGTGTGACCCAGTCAGCTGATCTTTCCAGAACTGTGTGACCCAGTCAGCTGATCTTTCTAGAACAGCGTGACCCAGTCAGCTGATCTTTCCAGAACTGTGTGACCCAGTCAGCTGATCTTTCTAGAACAGCGTGACCCAGTCAACTGATCTTTCCAGAACTGTGTGACCCAGTCAGCTGATCTTTCCAGAACTGCGTGACCCAGTCAACTGATCTTTCCAGAACTGTGTGACCCAGTCAGCTGATCTTTCCAGAACTGTGTGACCCAGTCAGCTGATCTTTCTAGAACTGCATGACCCAGTTAGCTGATTTTTCCAGAACTGTGTGACCCAGTCAGCTGATCTTTTCAGAACTAAGTGACCCAGTCAGCTGATCTTTCCAGAACTAAGTGACCCAGTCAGCTGGTCTTTCCAGAACTAAGTGACCTAGGCAGCTGATTTTTCTAGAACTGTTCCACCTCTCCTCTCCCTGGGTGAGTCCCCGGCCCAGCACCTGCCTCTGGGCTCACCCCCTTCTTTGAGCCTCCTCCTGGTGGCTCCAAGTCCTGCCCAGCCACCTGCTCGAAAAGCTGTGACCCTCTGGGCTGTGTGTCTGGGACCCTTGCCTGAACCCGCCATCCGCTCTGCTCTGGTGAACAGCCTCCCATTTTCATTTTACTCTACCCGTCGTCCTGGGTGGGGTAACAGTGTACTCAGCACAAGATGAGTCTGAATTAGAGGAGAAATGGGGCTCATGGGCCGAAAGGCACCGATGGACATCAACTCCAAGGCTTCTCCTCTGGTGAGTGAGTCCCCCGTGTGCCAGGGACTCTGCTCCGTGGTTCACACATCAGTTCTTTCATGTGCACAGCAAGTGTGTGAGGCAAGTAGGGTTATCTCTGCAGTGTAGCTGGAGAAAGCGAGGCTTCGAGAGGGCAAGTAACTTGCTCAGCACCCAAGTGGTGGAGTTGATTCTGGCCCAGTGGGCGGTGGAGTCAAGCAGGCAGCCCTCCCAGGTGGGGGCCCCATCCAGTCACCTAGGACCTGGGTCTGGGTGGGACAGAAGGTGGAGGAAGGGTGTTCCCTCCCTGCCTGACCCCTGAGCTGGAGCTCGGGGCTCCTCCTCTCAGACGGGACCTAAACCCTCGGTCTCCTGGTTCTCAGGCCTTTGGACTTAGACTAGAACTGGGTCACTGACTGACCTGGGTCTCCATGGGCAGACGGTGGATCCCAGGACTTCTCGGCTTCTGTAGTCACATTGGCCAATTCCTCATTATCTATTATCTATCTATCATCTCTATCTATCTGTCTATCTATCTACTGTCTGTCTATCTATCTATCATCTATCTATTATTTATTATCTATCTATCATCTATCTATTTATCTATCATCTATCTATCTACCTACAATCTCTCTCTCTCTCATCTATCTATCTATCTATCTATCTATCTATCTATCTATCTATCTATCTTTCTATCTATCTATCTATCTATCTATCTATCTATCTATCTATCTGCCTCTCTATATATGTACCTATCTATTGTCTGTCTATCTCTCTATCTCTCTATCTATCTATCATCTATTATTTATCTATTATCTATCTATCTATCTATCTATCTATCTATCTATCTATCTATCTATCTATCTATCTTTCTATCTGGTCTATCTCCATCCCATTGGTTCTGTTTCTCTGAAGAACCGGGGCCAATGCATGTTGTTTCACTCCTGAGTATTTGACTTGGGGGAGGGGAGAGACATGTGTCAAGAATTCAGATAGGGATCCCCATCAGCTTGAGCATGCACAGCGCTGGACGTGTCCATACGCGAGGTTTGTCTGCTAACCTCCTCTTATCGTGGAATTGCTCACTGTTGCGTATTTTCTGCTTGGCGGGGTTTCGCTGCTGTTATTTAGAAGAAGATAAACAAACCCTCTCTTCTCCTCGTCGGATGTTTCCGTGGCCAGATGGTATCGGCTCGTCCCAGCCCAACTGCTGCTCCTTGACCCCGCACTCCGCGTTGACAAACAGGATGAGATGCTCTCTTGTTGGAATGAAACTTGACGATCTCACAGTTTCCTCCCGGGAGCAGAGCTGCTGCTGATAGATGTGGTGCGGAGCGGATCTTCCCTGCCGTCAGCGTGAACTAATGTCCCGTCAGCGTGAACTAATGTCCCGTCAGTCTTATGCTGCTGGCGTCATCTCATCGCCCCTAAATGTAAAACCATCCTCGGGACTGCACTGACTTTAAACGGGGCGCAGGGAGCCCCCCCGGGAAAGAGGATGGCTCGATGGCGAGGCTAACTGGGGCCCCACTGGTTTCATCGTCTTCGCACGTGCTCAGCCCGCCAGCTGCTTCCTGGGATTTTTCAGGGCTCGGTACCACACAGACTGTGCCAATCTGATTTACCAGCCCTGGTCATGGGGTTACCCGAAGTGCACCGGGGGTAGTGGGCGGGGAGGAATGATGAACATCCTTCTGGAGCTGTGGAGGGCTGTGGGAGGGGGCTGACTTAGAGCTAAGACAGCGGCCTCTCCCTGCTGGGAACACAGACGGTTAATTTTCATTGATGCATGAGCGCATCTTGGACACCGTGACCACGTTTTCTCAACCCCAGTATCCGAGGGCCTGGGGTTCCTCTGAGCACTTGGGCACACGGCCGTGAGTCATAGGGCACCAGCTGCTTACCTCCCTCCGTCTCAATCACAGGCCTCCCCTATAAGCACTGGGGGGGGGGGTGCCTTCTCCAGCTGCGAGTGGACGCGTTGTTGGAGTCACCTGGAGAGAGCTGGGCCCGTGGACATCCGTGGGACCATCACAGAGGGTGGGCCACGGCTGGGCCCGTGAACTTCCGTGGGACCGTCACAGAGAGTGGGCCACGGCTGGGCCCGTGAACTTCCGTGGGACCGTCACAGAGGGTGGGCCACGGCTGGGCCCGTGAACTTCCGTGGGACCGTCACAGAGGGTGGGCCACGGCTGGGCCCGTGAACTTCCGTGGGACCGTCACAGAGAGTGGGCCACGGCTGGGCCCGTGGACATCCGTGGGACCGTCACAGAGAGTGGGCCACGGCTGGGCCCATGAACTTCCGTGGGACCGTCACAGAGGGTGGGCCACGGCTGGGCCCGTGGACATCCATGGGACACTCATGCAGGCCCAGGGCCACTCGGGCAGTTTCAGGAAAAGCGTGTCAGTGGCCGGAGGTGTGATGTCACCGCGCGTTAGGTTGGTTCTGTGCCTCTTGAGTGCTGGGTTGTAACAAAATGAACCTGTTGCTGAGGCCGGGCTGTCAGATCGCGTTAAATGACTTCACATCCAGGGTGGGCGTCGGATCTGTTCCCTGGGCTCCGGACGCAGCCCCAGCGTCCCCAGCAGTAAACCAGGGCCTCCCGTCCGTCCGCCGGGGTTGTCCTGCGTCTTCTGGCGTGGCTGTTGTTCTTAAAGGAGAATGGGAACTTGTGCTGCTTTTTGTGTTCATTGATTGCTTTCTGTCAGGATTTTCAAAGTTGGCTAATTTTTAAAAAACACTGAATTAGGAACAGTGTAACTCTGACCTGCATGGGCCTCGGGGGACCACCGATTCTTTTCAAACCCTGAGAGAATACGAATCTCAGAGTATTGTTCCCCTGTGGCTGGGGGGCACCTGTAGCTGGGGGGGGCACCTGGGGACTGGGGGGGCACCTGTGGCCTGAGGGGGCCTGCCTGTGGACTGGGGGGCCCTGCCTGTGGACTGGGGGTCCTGCCTGTGGACTGGGGGAGACCACCTGTGGACTGGGGGGGCCCTGCCTGTGGACTGGGGGGGCCACCTGTGGGCTGGGGCCGGTGGAGGGGCAAGTCTGTCCCCTTGCCTACTGGAGGCAGCAAATGAACGGACATAGGAAGGATGGCAAACATGCACAGCAACAGGGAGAGAGAAATCTGACATTCTGCAGCGCTCACCCCCAGAAACATCAGTCACCAGAAACAACAAAGAGGAAGGAGACGGCAGCCAGGTGGCATTGAAGCGCTTGAACCAGGAATCCACGCTGCAGGAGGCACCGGCTCCCGAGGGGAGGAAGGACGGCCTCGGGGTTAGAGGCCAGGCTGCCAGGCGCGGCTGTGATGTGTCCGCCAGCCTCGTGCGTCTCCCTGGGGGCGCGCAGTGACCCGCCGGCGGCAGTGGCAGCTCTTTGTTTGAAGTAGTGACACGCTTTGCCCGGGAAGGTGATGGTAAGGGAGTCTAAAGGGGGCCAAGATGCTGCAGTTTTCCCTGGTGGCCGTGCCCGCGTGGAAATCTGAGGACTCAGTTCAGGACGCGCTGCAGAGTCCACGGGAAGGTGCCCTCGGCTGAGGCCCTCGGCTGTATTTTTTTTTTTTTTTTTTTTTTTGCCCGGAGCTGTCTTCCCGCCGCGCCGCGTGGCGCTCGCTTGCCGCCAGACGTAGGTGAGGGCTGGAGTCCGAGAGGAGACAGTGGAGACGTCCTTCTCTGGGCCACGTTCGCTCCGTGTCCTCGAGTCCCAGCTCTGCCGCGGACACGGCCGCTTTTCGTCTCCCCGAATGCTCGGTTTCGGTGTGCCTCCGGCTCGGCTTACTCTGTTCCTCCAGCCTGAACGCCCTTCCCCTTACTTCCTCTCTGTGGTCAGCCCTGGCCAGGCTGGCGGCCCTCACTCCACGCTCCACAGCAGAACTCTCCCCCCTTCCTCTGCCCCCCGCCCCCGCGTGCTTGTTCCCCACCCCTCCGTTACATTGCACGCGGTGTCGGCCTTCCTGGCTCCTCGGCCGATGTGGGCCTGCGCGGCGACTGCTGCCCTGTAGGTACCGGGCCTCCGAGCGCTCAGCACATGCCGTGGAACCAACGGGTTAAAGGAGGCGAACAGGGCAACATCACCCATGAACGTTTTATATTCCAACTAGGGGCCCTGTGCACGAGTCCAGGCGCAAGTAGCTCGCTGCCACTTGCCTCAGCTGGCCGCCCCGCCCACCGCCGCTGTAGCTCTCTCCCCCGCTCCTGGGGATCGGTTGTTATGCGTCACGGCGTAACGACCATTTGCATACTACCTCTTTGTTACATAAGGATGGCTGTTTCAGAACACGGAGCCTGATTGTATAGAACACGGAGCCTGATTGTACAGAACACGGAGCCTGATTGTATAGAACACGGAGCCTGATTGTATAGAACACGGAGCCTGATTGTACAGAACACGGAGCCTGATTGTACAGAACACGGAGCCTGATTGTACAGAACACGGAGCCTGATTGTATAGAACATGGAGCCTGATTGTAAAGAACACGGAGCCTGATTGTACAGAACACAGAGCCTGATTGGATAGAACACGGAGCCTGATTGTACAGAACACGGAGCCTGATTGTATAGAACACGGAACCTGATTTACAGAACACGGAGCCTGATTGTACAGAACCATGCACATGGCGGCCCTAGAGCCGGAAGTCAGTCCCTCAGAGCAGTGTACACTAGAACGGACAGAGTTATTGTGAGTCTGTCCGTGGACAGTGCCTGGGCCGCCCCCGCCTGTCCCTGAGGTGGGAAGGTGCCACCCCCGTGTCAGTCACGGGCTCAGGGAGAAAGAGGTTCAGGTCGTCCGCTGGTCCCTGCATGGTATCTGTAAGAGCCTGGACTTGGCCCCGGCAGGCTGGTGATGGCCATGTTCCCGCAGCGAAGGACGAAGGATGCTCGGCAATGCCCGTCAGACAGAGGGTACGAGGACCAGGCCCAGAGCGGGAAAGAATTCGGACGATCTTTCTCACGTTCTGTGCTGGGAGCCCAGGTCAGGGCCAGCAGGCGGGGTCTGGGGGGGCCCTCTCCCAGTGACTCTCCCCACGGTGTCCACGAGGTGGGGGGTGGGGCGGCAAAGCCAGAGAGCTCCCTGGGTCTCTTCCAAGGGAACCAGTACCATTCATGAGGCACCCCCCACCCCAAGACCTGATCACACCCAGAGGCCTGCCTCCCAACACCATCACCTTGAGGGTCGGGATGGCAGCATGGGATGATCCTGAGGTCGGGGACGCCTGGACCTGTACTCTCCACGGCCCCCCTTTTCTTCGTGAGCCTCAGAAGAAGCACATCTTCGTATTAATTTTGCCGTAATGGAATCATAGTGCTTCTGGCGGAGCTGACCATGCTGAACATGCATGACGCTCCATCGAAGGCGTGAAGTGCAAAGCATGTTGAGGCTTCGGGAGGTGCGTGCCAGCGCTCAGCCTTCCAGCAAACACGGGGGAAACGGGGTTAAACGTCCCTCGTGGATCTCAAGCCTGAGATCTTTGCTCTGAATATTCTGACACGTCCTTTGTCACGTGTCTGTTCTGTCATCATCGATCTAGACTCAGCGTTGGCGTCAGTTGGGCAGTCAAGAAGCCTTCAGACCCCCTGGGCCGTGGGGCACAGCCCGGTTTGCACAGGTGAAGACACACGAGTCCGAGCGGCTGGTGAGGGCCGGGAGGGCCTGCCTTGCCGGGCTGGGGTCCCAGGCCCTGGCACTCAGTCTTGTGCTTGGCATGGACGGTTCCCTGTGTGTTGATTATCTGGCTTTTTATTCCATTAAAGTTTCCAACCTACCTGCTGCATGAAAAGAGAAAGAAGGAGCCCTAGCCGGTGGGGCTCGGAGGGTAGAGATCAGTGGATCGTGTGGCTCGTCGGCCTGGGAACCGAAGGGTCCTGGGTTAGATCCTGGTCAAGGGCACGTACCTCGGTTGCAGGCTCCTCCCCGGTCCGGGTCCTGGTCGGGCGCGTGCAGGAGGCAACCCATCGATGTGTTTCTCTCACATCCATGTTTCTCTCTGTCCTTCCCTCTCTCCCTAACAGTCAATGGAAGCGTATCCTTGGTGAGGGTTAACCAAAGAGGAATGTCCCGGTGACTAGTGTTCCTTGTTAGCCAGTCACCCTGCATTTCCTGAGGGCTGCAGAAGGAGAGCCTCGTTCACCCCGAGAGGGTAGAAGGGTCAGCTAGTCGTATGGTTAGGAGCCTCTACAAGTCATGTGGCTTCTGGTCTCCAGGGTCATGTTAGAGCCGGACACAGGCAGTCCTGAGGAGCATGAGGGGAGCCACGTTAGACGTCGCGAGGCGTGGCTGGCCCGTGGTGAGCACGTGACTGTCAGGGGTGGCTGTCCCAGGGTCTGAGCTGGTCAGGGATGGTCAGGCCACTAACTTCCAAGGCCTCGGTTTCCCCCACGTGAACTGGCAATGACAGCAATCGCTCTGTGAGATGATGAGACCCCGTGTTTACAAACTACCTGGTGCAAATGGACAAGCTCACAGCTGGCGCTCTAGGATTTCCATCGTAGACTTAGACATGGAGGGGAAGGCAACCTCCCCTGCTATGAGCCATGATTGAATGTGAGGAATGTTTCAGAAATGACGGCAATTTCATGGAAGTCACGAACAGCCACTGTGGAAAATTGGAAAACAGAAGAAAGAAGAAGGAAAGGTTAAAAATCACTTGTTGATCTCAAGCCTGAGCTCTGAGCTCTTAATATTTTGACATGTCATTTGTCACATGTCTATTCTGTCACCATCGATCTAGAGTGTGACTGTACCTGGTCAGGTGCCAGGCACTAGGTGTGTCCGGAAGAACTATAGCCGTGTCTGCCCTGGAAGCGCTCTCTCCCAACAGCTGGAGTGCGGGTGGAAAGTGATAGGCATAACCCCTGGACGCAAAGGAGAGCTTGCCTACTGTGATATCCAATAAGGTTTATTTATTTTATTTCTGTCTAATTTTATCTTTAAATCCTCATCCAAGGATATGTTTTTATTGATCTTAGTGAAAGAGGAAGGGAGAGAGAAAAAAAGAGAGGGAGAAACATTGATGTGAGAGAGAAGCATCCATCAGTTGCTCCTCGAATGCATCCCAACCAGGAATCAAATTTGCAGCCGAGATATGTGCCCTGGCCGGGAAAATAACCCAGCATCTTTTCTGGTGCATGGACGATGCTCTAACCCAGTGGTCGGCAAACTGTGGCTCGCGAGCCACATGCGGCTCTTTGGCCCCTTGAGTGTGGCTCTTCCACAAAATACCACGGCCTGGGCGAGTCTATTTTGAAGAAGTGGCGTTAGAAGAAGTTTAAGTTTAAAAAATTTGGCTCTCAAAAAAAATTTCAACCGTTGTACTGTTGATATCTGGCTCTGTGGACTAATGAGTTTGCCAACCACTGCTCTAACCAGCTGAGCCACCCGACCGGGGCTAGGGTTAACTCAGCAGACATGGAACCTCAGAGGGAAGGCAAGGGAGGGTGTGCGGGTGGAAAGTGATAGGCATAACCCCTGGACACAGACAATGGGGTGGTGAAGGCCTGGGGTGGGGGAGGTATGGGATAGAAGGGGTTCCTGGGGAGGGAAGGGGGACATGTGTAATACTTTCAGCAATGAAGATAAGAATAAAAATGAACACGGCACGAGCAGGGGGGCGATGGAGACGGGAGTTAGAGGATGTGGGCAGGGGCTGTCAAAGGTCACAGAGTCCGCTCTCGCCTTCTTTCCTGTGGGGGCAGAGCTCCTTTTTGGGGTGACCTATTGCCCTGGTCCGACGGGCCGACTTGGCCATGGCTCCCAGCGCCCCCCCTGGGGAAGCTCCCTCTCAGACACACAGGAGGCCCAGGCGCCCGGCCCTGGTCTGTCAGCGGTTACGCCCAGAGGTGTGTACAGACAGCAGCAGGGGGAGGGCATGTTCTATAAAAGGGACGATGCCCGCCCTCGGCTTTCTCTTTGCCCTGAACCCAGGCAGGCGGCGTGGGCCTGGGCGCCAGGGCACCGTGGTGGTCTCAGTCATCGCAGAGAGGGCGCCTGGTGCTCGGGCTCGTTAAGATATCAGCGTAGAGCAGGGCAGCAAACAGCGGCGCCAGGAAGAGAAGACAGTGGGCCCGCCGTGCCTGAGCCCACAGCCTCTCACCTGCGCGGCCAGGCCTAGCCAGCCGGCCACCAGCGCCCAGGGCACCTGCCTGTCACTCAGGGGAGGGAGCTGGTCCGCTCCTCTGGCGGATCCTTACCCCTCACTTCGCAGGAGGCAGAGGTGGCAGCTCTTCTTGTCTGTGCACCACCTCTGTCCCCGACAGTCTTGCTGGCCCAGCCCCTCGGGGCCCAGGCGGGGCTCCTGGCGAGCAGCTCTCACGGGCTTCCCAGGAGGAGGACGCCCACTCCCAGATGCCGGGCACACTCACCCTGACCCCTCACTGACCTCTGCAGAGCAATAGAAATGATACCTTTGCATTTTTAAAAACATATTTGCATTGATTTCAGAGAGGAAGGGAGAGGGGGAGAGAGAGAGAAACATCCATGATGAGAGAGAATAATCAGCTGCCTCCTGCACACCCCACACTGGGGATGGAGCCTGCAACCCGGGCCTGTGCCCTGACCGGGAATCGAACTGTGACCTCCTGGTTCCTAGGTCGACGCTCAACCATGGAGCCACGTCACCGGGCCTAGCTTTATGTTTTGGAGCCAGTGTTGTTGGGCCTCTTTTTTTGTGTGGAGCCTGAGCCTGTGCCTGGGTGATGGCCCCCTCCCTGCAGCCAGCGTCCGGCCCCGGAGAAGGGCAGCCGGCTTCCTGGTGGGCCTGGGGCAGGGGAAGCCGCCTTCACTCTAGAGAGCACTTCTCTTCTCTTTTCTTTTCTTTTTTCCTTTTCTGAGATGATTTCTCTGT
The DNA here is from genome assembly GCF_027574615.1 of Eptesicus fuscus. Classification (NCBI taxonomy): domain Eukaryota; kingdom Metazoa; phylum Chordata; class Mammalia; order Chiroptera; family Vespertilionidae; genus Eptesicus; species Eptesicus fuscus. The sequence continues at coordinate 104,303,937 of NC_072480.1, read as the reverse complement.
TGCACGGTAGGTTATAAATGAAGACTCAGAAGTACCTTCACGGGACTCTTAGGACCTTTAAAATTATTCAGGAACCTTCTATGCTCAAAATGGGACATCAATGGCTTTGCAAACCCCTCGCTTTGAGGGTTCCACTTGCCTCACTACTTCTCAGGGGTGAGGCCCTTATTAGTTCTCGAGGAGGAAAGTGTTCCTCTGGTGTCACCTTACTGTGAGAAATGCCATTTTCCCGGAAATCGGAGAAGTCACAGCATGCACCAGAAAGATGAAAGCTTGTGTGGGAGGGAATTAGGGTTTTTTAAAAATATTTTCAATGGGATTGTGTTCTTGGGCGGTGCCATTGAAGTCACAGTCCTGTGTCTCCTTAGTGGGAACCCTCCCCCCACTGGTGTCCGGGGACACAGGGTCACGCAGCCCCTCGTGTGGGTTTTGAGGGGCCCTCACGTCAGGGTGCTTGCTGGTCAGGATGCTGCAGGGATTCCGTTGCATCGTGATTGGTGTGTTGCCATGTAAGTGCATGTGCCTTTGGGAAGATAAAGAACGTAAGTACTTTAGGGCCCACTTTGCTGTGAGTCAAAAGCCCACCCCCTTGCTGAGATGGTGGGGGCTGGTGTCCCTGAGGGGCCAGGGGTCAGGTTCTCTCAGGTGCGTGTCTCCCCCCAGCGCTCACCAGACGCTCAGCTGTTAGCTCTGTGGACGAAGCCATCACTGCGGAGTTCATGTGTTAGTGAGAGATGAGCTGTGAGCAGAAGTGACGTGTACAATGTAGAAACATGTTTCTCACTCGTGAGGGTCATTTATGTGCGAACTTGATGGACCAAGAGAGGCCCAGAATCAACACATGATTCTGGGCGTGTCTGTGAGGGGTTTCCAGAAGGCGTTAGTGTGGGAACCTGTGGACTGAGGGAAGGAGAGGACTCCCCGGGGCAGGGGGCGTCCCTAATCTAGGCGGGCTCCAGAGGACAAAGTGGGGAGGAAGGCGAATTCCCTCTCAGCGAGAGCTGGGCCGTCGCCTTCTCCTGCCCTCGGACGGGCGTTCAGAGTTAGACCAGACTCAGCCATCAGCCCGACCTCCAGCTTCTGACTCAGCGGAACATCTTAGAGCTCCTGGGGCTCTCGCTGGTCGACGGCTTTACAATCGCCTGAGTCAGTTCCTGCTCGAAATCTCTTCTGTCTACCTGTCTGCCACCCGTCTATCACCTATCTACTATCTATCATCTATCATCTATCTACTATCTATCTATCACCTATCTACTATCTATCATCTATCATCTATCATCTATCTACTATCTACCTATCACCTATCTACTATCTACTATCTATCATCTATCATCTATCTATCTATCACCTATCTACTATCTATCATCTATCATCTATCTACTATCTATCATCTATCTATTATCTACCTATCACCTATCTACTGTCTACTATCTATCATCTATCACCTATCTACTATCTATCACCTATCTACTATCTATCATTTATCTACTATCTATCTATCACCTATCTACTATCTACTATCTATCATCTATCACCAATCTACTATCTATCTATCACCTATCTACTATCTACTATCTATCATCTATCACCAATCTACTATCTATCTATCACCTATCTACTATCTATCATCTATCATCAATCTACTATCTATCTATCACCTATCTACTATCTATCATCTATCATCAATCTACTATCTATCTATCATCTATCTACTATCTATCATTTATCACCTATCTACTATCTATCATCTATCATCTATCTATCATTTATCTACTAGCTATCATCTATCATCTATCTACTATCTATCATCTATCTGCTATCTATCATCTATCACCAATCTCCTATCTATCTATCATCTATCTACTATCTATCATCTATCTACTATCTATCATCTATCATCTTTCTACTATCTATCACCATCTACTATCTATCATCTATCATCTATCTATCATTTATCTACTAGCTATCATCTATCATCTATCACCTATCTACTATCTATCATCTATCATCTATCTACTATCGGTTATCATCTATCTACTAGCTATCATCTATCTACTATCTATCATCTATCACCAATCTACTATCTATCTATCACCTATCTACTATCATCTATCTACTATCTATCATCTATCATCTATCTATCTACTATCTACTATCTATCATCTATCTACTATCTATCATCTATCTACTATCTATCACCTATCTACTATCTATCATCTATCACCAATCTACTATCTATCTATCACCTATCTACTATCTATCACCTATCTACTATCTATCATCTATCATCTATCTACTATCTATCTATCACCTATCTGCTATCTATCATCTATCATCTTTCTACTATCTATCACCATCTACTATCTATCATCTATCTACTATCTATCATCTGTCATCTATCTATCATTTATCTACTAGCTATCATCTATCTATCATCTATCATCTATCTACTATCTATCATCTATCTACTATCTATCATCTATCATCTATCATCAATCTACTATCTATCTATCTATCATCTATCTACTATCTATCATCTATCACCTATCTACTATCTATCATCTATCATCTATCTACTATCGATTATCATCTATCTACTAGCTATCATCTATCTACTATCTATCATCTATCTGCTATCTATCATCTATCACCAATCTACTATCTATCTATCATCTATCTACTATCTATCATCTATCATCAATCTACTATCTATCTATCACCTATCTACTATCTATCATCTATCATCTATCTACTATCGATTATCATCTATCTACTAGCTATCATCTATCTACTATCTATCATTTATCACCAATCTACTATCTATCTATCACCTATCTACTATCATCTATCTACTATCTATCATCTATCACCAATCTACTATCTATCTATCATCTATCTACTATCTATCATCTATCTGCTATCTATCATCTATCACCAATCTACTATCTATCTATCATCTATCTACTATCTATCATCTATCATCAATCTACTATCTATCTATCACCTATCTACTATCTATCATCTATCATCTATCTACTATCGATTATCATCTATCTACTAGCTATCATCTATCTACTATCTATCATTTATCACCAATCTACTATCTATCTATCACCTATCTACTATCATCTATCTACTATCTATCATCTATCACCAATCTACTATCTATCTATCATCTATCTACTATCTATCATCTATCATCTATCTACTATCGATTATCATCTATCTACTAGCTATCATCTATCTACTATCTATCATTTATCACCAATCTACTATCTATCTATCACCTATCTACTATCATCTATCTACTATCTATCATCTATCACCAATCTACTATCTATCTATCATCTATCTACTATCTATCATCTATCTGCTATCTATCATCTATCACCAATCTCCTATCTATCTATCATCTATCTACTATCTATCATCTATCACCAATCTCCTATCTATCTATCATCTATCTACTATCTATCATCTATCTACTATCTATCATCTATCATCTATCTATCATCTATCATCTATCTATCATCTATCATCTATCTACTATCTATCATCTATCTATCTATCTATCTATCTATCTATCTATCTATCTACTATCTACCTACCATTTCTCTCTCCTCTCTCTCTATGTATCTATCATCTATCTATATGTCTATGTATATATTTATCTACATATCTGTCTGTATATGTCTCTGTGTGCATGTATGTATGTTGGCATATATCTGTGTCTATGTATGTATGTATGCATGCATGTTGGTATGTGTCTATGAGTCTGCCTGTGTTTATATATTTATCTATGTGCCTGTGTCTGTATGTATCTATCTGTTTGTATATATCTATGTGTATATGGATGCATCTACCCACCTGCCTATGTCCATTAGCTTCGTCTCTCTGCTGAACCCTGACCAATACCCTGATCATTGATGACTTAGGGTAGATGTTTGAAATCAAGGTGGCGAATATTTACTCAGCATGCACCACGCATGAAGCAGGCAGGCAGAGATGAAGATGCACAGCTGTCCCTGGTGAATGTTCAGTCCGCTTAGCAGGAGTTCCCCTGGACAGACGGCAGCTCCCACGGCGGGAGGGACCTCCATTCAGATCTCTCCATGGGGCGCAGGCCCAGCCGCTCTCTCCCAGAAGGCCGCGGGAGAAGCTGCCGTCTACCTGTGCATGTATGTGTATGTCTCTGTCTTTCCTTGCTTCACGGGGTGACAGAGTCCCCATCTCTGGTTTCCTTTCACTGGCAGTTCGAGGGAGGGACGTGGGAGGAGGATGGATGCAGATGAGATTAATCCCGGAGAAGTGGCCTGTTACAGCAGGCGTTTGTCAAAGTGCTTTATGACCCGGCTCATTATCTCCTCTGCTCGCTGTGCTGCAGGGAACATTAGCTCTCTGAATAGGGCATTCAGGAAGCGCTGCTGTGGTAGGACCAGGACTTAATGGATTGCCTCCAGCAACGCGGCTGGGCGTGCTTTCCGCTGAGAAACAGAGCAGCCCTCGCCTCAGATCCAGTTCCCAGAACCCCAGGCGGAGGCCGGCTTCTGCGCAAGGAACCCGCTCAGGTCGCTTACTGACCCGACAGTTAGTTATGGCGGCGTCCGGCCTGGCGGGGTGCGCCTTTTCTCGTTCCGTCGTTTGAGCCCGTGGAGGAAGCCGAGGGTGCAGCAGCCAGGGGAAGTGTACACGTTATCTCGAAGGGGACGGGCACATGGGGGACGCGGTGCTGATTGCTCCCCATCCCGTCCCCACACTCCAGAGGAGGGGTCACGGCCGTCACACTTACCGCGCTCCAGGGGCCTGGTGGGGGCGCACGGGGGTCCTCGGGTGGGAGTTTAACCTGTGAAATCTGTCTGACTTGACCACGCAGCAGCAGGGAACACAGGTAACCTGTTTCACGGAGGCTGCGGGGTCTCATCAGGTGTCACCGGCCCGAGCTCTGCTGTGATGAGCACACGCCAGACGCGGCCCGTGCTCCGAGGCACTGACTGTAAATGCCTCCATGCTCGCAGACAGCACACGCGTTCTCAAAATCACAGCGATCGCTTCATGTCCACACACACACACACACACACACACAGACGCACCCACACGCATACCTGCAAGTTGCACGTACAGGACCCACGGGAACCTGGCAACGTTGCTCACTTGGGGGAGTCAGGATTGTACCTCTGGAGGGATTTCTTGGGATGGAGCTTTCAGATGAAGAAAAACACACTCACTCCCTGAGTTGCTGCTCTGGGTGGGAGAAGTTAACGTTTAACCATTTCCTTATCTGAAAAGCTGCCCTGCTGGCTCTTTGTGAAATCTGTTGGGAGAGAGGAGGAATGTGGTGGTTGACAGAAGCACGGCAGCTGTTCTCCTAAACGCCTGACCTCCCCTTACACTTGCCCCCGTGCCCTCCTCCACCTCAGACCGGAGACCTCATCTCTCCATGGTGTTTGCAAGGGGACTCCTCAGTGGGAGCTGCTGTCATTTCATTGGAAATATCTCTACGCGGACTGTGAGCTCCGCACAATGAGTCATTTTCTCTTTCTCTCCCACCCCCAAGCCCAAGACGACAGCAAGTCTATCGCCTTAACTTCAAGTCACGCACAGAATTGGGTTCCTCTCCCACTCCAGCCATCGCCTCCTCTGTGGCCCAGCTGCTGCACCCCCTTATCTCTTTCTAGACGGAATGGCCTCCGATGGGGCCTGTTGCTTCCGCTCCGCCCCTCAGGACCTCCTGTTTTCTGCTCAGAAGGTTTCCGTGCCGTCCAGTCTCTCGGAGAACCAAAGCCAGACTCGCCAGGGCTATGCGATCCCGATCCGGTCAGCGCTCCACTCCCTGACCCCACCGCCTCCTCCTCTCCCCGTGGCCCACGTTCCTCCAGGCGCTCTGGGGCCCTGGCAGTTCCATCAGGAGCCCAGGCATTCCTCTCCGCCTCTGCAGGCGTGGCTCTGGGCGCCCGGCCACGCTGTTTCTTGACGTCTGCGTGGCTCCTTCCCCCGCCTCTTCCCACGGCGCTCCAATGCTGCCCTTTCAGGAGGCCTCCCTGGCTGTCCTATTGGGAACCCTACTCCTCCCCCCAGCCCCTCCTCCTTTATCTCCCCCACCTCCCTGTTACCGTCTGACAACCCCATGCTGTCTTCTTGGTTGTCTGTCCTGCTGCCTCAGACTGCAAACTCCGAAAAGGCAGGCCGTCCTGTCTGGTTTGTCTGTCGCGGGATCCTCCATGCCTAGAACGGTGCCTGGTCCACATTAGGCACTGGATCCAGATTTGTTAAACAGATGCCGAGAAAAGGAACTTGGATCCAGGAGGGCTCTAGGCCAGGTCCAGAGAAAGGACCCCTGTCGCATGCCCTCATCCCCCCCCCCCCCCCCCCAGTGTCTTTGTCCATTGGTTGTGCTCATAGGGGCACAATTCACCGTAGCTAAGATTTGGAAACAGCCTAAGTGCCCATCAGCAGATGAGTGGATTAGAAAACTGTGGTACATCTACACAAAGGAATACTACGCTGCGGTAAAAAAGAAGGCATTCTTACCATTTGCAGCAGCATGGATGGAGCTGGAGAGCATTATGCTAAGTGAAATAAGCCAGTCAATGAGAGTGAGGAATTTTAAAGCCAGCTCCCCGGTGTCACCAAGTCCCTTTCCTAGGAACCTGGACGGCCCTCTTATACTTCAGAAGGACAACGAAGACCCCACAGCACTTTCCACCTCAAGTGAACGAAGAAGGTGTTGGCCTGAAAAGACGGTGCAGCCTGGCCGGTGTGCCTCAGTGGCTGAGCATTGACCTGTGAACCCGGAGGTCAGGGTTCAATTCCCAGTCAGGGCACATGCCTGGGTCGTGGGCTCGGTTCCCAGTGTGGGGCGTGCAGAAGGCAGCCGATCCATGATTCTCTCTCATCATGGATGTTTCTCTCTCTCTAGCCCTCATTTCTTCCTCTCTGAAGTCAGTAAAAAAATTTAGAAAAAACGAAAGAGGGTGCACAGACCCTGGGAGGAGAGATAGATGACAACGTTGAAGATGGGCTCACTGGTACAGGGCCGCCCATGGCCCTGGGGGCTCTCGTGTGATTAAGAAAAGACCTGGGAGGACTCGGCAGAGTTTTTCCAGGAACGAAAAGCAATGTGCCCGATGGCCGGCGAGCGAGGCTTTCCTTACAGTCTCATCGTTACACTGTAGTTTACGGACAGGTCTCTCCTTGTTGCCGTCTCCGTGTAGCGGATCACGGTGCATGGCCTGGAAGTAGTCAGAATTGTGGGTTATGCTTTTGGGGAGGCGTGTTGCTCAAAATGAAGAGCAGTTCTCTGTACACTTTGTGGGTTTTTCAAATAAAGCTGTGCCCGGCCGGTGTGGCTCAGTGGTTGAGGGTCGATCTATGAACCAGGAGGTCACGGCTTGATTCCTGGTCAGGGCACATGCTTGGGTTGTGGGCTTGATCCCCAGTGTGGGGTGTGCAGGAGGCAGCTGATCCATGATTCTCTCTCATCATAGATGTTTCGATCTCTCTCCCTCTCCCTTCCTCTCTGACATCAATATAAATATATTGGAAAAGAAAACAAAGCTGTAAACACGATGGATCAGTTTCAGGGAGCGTTACTAGCCCTGTGAATTCCGTGCGGCCCCTTCCCCGGACGTCCCTGCCCCGTGGCGCAGGGCGGTCCTGTGCATTGGGCAAGCGCGCCCCTCAGGGTCCAGCCCTCGGGCTCCACCAGCTCCTCCTCAGTGAGCGACCGTCACCAGTCCCAGTTTTCTTCCTTGTGAACTGGACCTAAGAAGTGTTGCTTTGATCATGTCTCAGGATTATTGCAAAATTAAAGAGGTAAACACCCCATAAATCATAAACCGGCAAAACGTAAGATGTGGTTATTCTGGGTGGACGTTTCCTGCGTGTGGCATTGTTTTTTATGGAATTCTTTAGCAGGGTTACCTCTGACGATTAACATATCATAAACGTCTCACTGTAAAGCAGAGGGGGTGGGGTGCACATGTTGAAATATAAGAGTAAGGATGGTACTTCATTCACGTTGAGTAACCACATTGGCAGCCTGGCCGAGCCTACAGGTCTCGTCCCAGAACCAGGTTTTAAAAGCAAAAACCAAGACATAGGTTTCTGAAGGAGGCGGCTGGTAATGAAACGCAGTTACCAAGCATCACAGCAAGTTAGCTCTGCAGGTCTCTGTGTGCGTCTGTAAGACACTCATTAACCAGGTCGAGATGTTGGTCTCGTAATCACTATAATTTCAGAGACGAGAGAAACATTATTCCAGGATATCGGCAACCACTGTATCCCAATAGCAGTGATTTCCGTTACTGCATACGCCATTGGTGCTGCTAAAACGACTGGTTTTGCCGCCGGCATTACTAATTGCAGGCGAATTAGGGTTCTCCAGGGAAACAACCTGTCGGAGATTGACTACCTACCTACCTACCACCTACCTACCACCTGCCTATCACCCACCTGTAAAATCAGACACTGGCTCGTGTGCCTGCGGAGGCTGAGGGCCCGCGACGGGCTGTTTGCCAGCGGGAGCTGGGGAGAGCGATGCGTACCCGTTCAAAGGCAGGAGAAGACCTGGCTCGTGCATCCAGGCAGAGAAGGCGAATTCCCCCTTCTGTCACCTTTTCTTCCAGCCAGGCCCTCAGCTGATTTTTAAAAATATATATTTTTATTAATTCCAGAGAGGAAGGGAGAGGGAGAAGGAGAGAAAGATAGAAGCATCAATGAGGAGAGAGAATCATGGATCGGCTGCCCCCTCACGCCCCACGCTGGGGATGGAGCCCACAACCCGGGCATGTGCCCTGACCGGGAATTGAACCGTGACCGCCTGGTTCATAGGTCCATGCTCAACCACGGAGCCACGCCGGCCGGGCCCCACCCCCAAGGGGAGGGAGGTAGTCTTCACTCAGTCTACCAGGTCGTCAGTGTTCGAGATGTCCGCTCTGCAGAGAATTTCTGTGAGCTTATTTGAGCCAAACTGACCCCCTGTGCTTGGGAGAAAGGTCTCACATGCTCCGGACGGGAGGTTGTTGGCTTCCTTCATGCATTTGGAATCAAGGAGGGAACGTCAGGAAGATTCCATGGAGGAGGGAGACGAGCTGAGGGGAGCAGGAGGTGCACGTGGCTCTGCCCTTCCCCATGTGCCCACGAGTTCAGGCCGAGAGGTGCATGGAGCTGGCTGGTACCAAACACGCATCATCTTTCGTCTTGAAAATACAGGTGTGCCCAGTGCACTGGACATGCTGCTCTGCACCTCAGGCCGACTTTCTTTTGAGCCTGCCTGGCGTGGCTCCGTGGTGGAGCGTGGCCCTGTGAACCAGGAGGTCACGGCTCGATTCCGGTCAGGGCACATGCCCAGGTTGCAGGCTCCGTCCCCAGTGTGCGGCGTGCAGGATGCATCCGATCAATGACTCTCTCATCATTCATGTTTCTATCTCTCTCTCCCTCTCCCTTCCTCTCTGAAATCAATAAAAAAGACCATAAAATTATTTTGAATTAAAAAAATTTTTAGTAAAACTTTTATCTTCCATTATGGTTGCCAGACACTATTCCATGACCCTAAGGAGCAACACACAGTGACTGACATCTGCAGGCTCAGGAAGTGACGGCCCAGGAAGTCTGGTAACCACTCCCTTCCCTCTGCGGTCCGCAGAGCTGATTTAGAGAGCCACGCTGGGCCGTGTCCTTGCCGGGGCCCCGCAGTCACCGGTGGGTCTTTGCACGGAACCCGCTGAGAGGAGAAAGGCCAGCGGCTCTCAGGGAGGGCCAGCGTGTGAGAGCCGCTCCTCAGTCTCGCTGCTGGCTGACTGCCTCCTGTCTTGGGAGGGTTGTGCCTTCTCGGGTCCCCGTTGTTCCTCGTCTCCGGGAGCTAGGGCTGCTCCGAGGGGTGGAGCTGACAGACGTTGGCCTTTAAGCTCCCAGGACACTGAGCAGGATGGAGAGGAGAGGCAGCCGTGGGTTAATGCGGAGACACCTGGCCGGGAAGATGGCTGACTTCTCGCTGGGTCCCCATAGGGAGGGAGCTCCCTGAGCACGAGGGTGGGGCCCTCGCGATGGGATTAGTGCCCAGGGAGCTCTAATGTAATTAGTGCCCAGGGAGCACTAATCCCATCGCGAGGGCCCACCCTCCTGCCCTAATCACCCCAAAGGCTCCACCTCCTACTATTCACATTGGGGTTAGGAATTCAACATACAGATTTGGGGGGACGAAAATCTGCCGTCCGTAAGAGTCTCATAATGCAAGCCTCAGTAAGTAACCTCCCGACCAGGACACCCCAACACAGGTGTGTTTCAGAGTCCTGCACCCCTTCACCCCCTCCCCTGCCTCCTGCCTCCTGGGGAGCAGGGGGCTCAGATTGGGGCTGTTCTGTGCTCACTTTAAGGGAATGCTTTGCTGGCTCATCACTAACGCTGATTACTTTCTCTTCCTCAACTTTGCAATTAGCTGAGGTTGCTGCACGTTTTGTCACATCCTTAATCTTGATTCAGCGTTTTTGGCCCAAGTGCAGTTCGGGTCTGTGAGCGCCTCCCGCAGCTGCGCCTGGAGGTGAGGTGCCAGGCGGTGACGTCTGCCAGGAGCACCCTGGCCAGGCTGCGGGGCGGCCCCTGCGGACAGGGGAGCCGGCGGGCGGTTCCGGTGCTCGGCCCTTCCCTACGTGGCTCGCTGCTCCTCAGCCCTTCCCGTCTAGTTCTAGTGCCTGTGGGTTTACTCAGGGCCAGGCGCTCTCTAAACACGGCGTCTCCTCGCGGGTGCACAGGGAGTTTCCTCTCTCAGCCCGGCTGGCGTGGCTCCGTGGTGAGCGCCGACCGATGAACCAGGAGGTCACGGCTCGGTTCCCGGTCAGGGCACATGCCTGGGTGTGGTCTCGATCCCCAGTTGGGGGCGTGCAGGAGGCAGCCGACCCATGATTCTCTCTCAACATTGATATTTCTCTCTCTCCTTCTCCCTTCTCTGAATTCAATAAAAATAATTAAACAAAGGAGTTACCTCACTGAGCTGACCTGAGCCGGGCTCTCACCTGGCTGTCTTGTCCCGAACTCTGTTCTCCATCTTGTCTTTGGCCTGTGGTGGGCATCGCTGTGGTGGGGTGTGGGGTTAGCTGGCGTTGGGGGTGAACGTCACGCGTGGGGATCAGCAGGACCTGGTGGAGGAGGGGCCACGTGTCCTGTGACTGAGGGGAGAGTGGACGTGGCGGTTCAGTCCGAGGCATGAGCTCAGGGCCGGCAGGGCCGGGGGAGGTGCGTTCAGCAGGTGCCCAGGTGCTTCCTCCACGAGGGAGGACGTCTCCGTGGGAGGATTTCCACGTGGTTTCTGATGCCGACGGCACCGTGTCCTGTGGAAACTTGAACGTACACATCTAGTGACGGGGCAGGACAAACTGTGGGATTCAGAGGTGACACACGGCAGTCACGGCGGTCAGACGTGAGCAGCCTGAACACGTCGCTACGGCGCCCGTGGCTCGCTCCCCGCGGTCTGTCTGGGGGAGGCCTCCGCTCAGGCCGCGGCGTACAGAACTCGCTCAGACTGATTCGCAGGTGGCAGAGCCGGAGCGGGGCCAGCCCTGTGTCAGCCAGTCCCCGGCCGCCCCGGCTCCCCGCTTGAGTACGGAACGCGGGGTTCCACCTGTTCTGAGGGGGAGCCTGCACCACGCTGAGTGCCCCTGCTGCTCCCTGACCCGACCGCACCCCACATTAGAGGGCTGCATGGGGGTGCCAGCCGCCTCCAGCCACTCTTCACCGAGACCCTGGGCATGGTTTAAAAGACATTAAGAAATACATGCATTTTTATTGATTTCAGAGAGGAAGGGAGCGGGAGAGAGAAACACATCCATGGAGAGAGAGGATCGGCTGCCTCCCGCACGCCCCACACCGGGGGTCGAGCCACAACCCAGGCATGTGCCCTGACCGGCTCATAGTCGACTCTGAACCACGGAGCCCCGCCGGCCGGGCTAAAAGACGCCTTTCATTGTGAGTGTTTTCAAATAAAAGTGTGCGGAACAGCACCTGAGTGCCCAGGCCCACCACTCGGACTCGCCCATGGTTCCCGGGCCACCAGATTTGCGTCCTCTCTGCCATGTTTGCTAAACAGAACATTCTAGGTCTCACAGTGCTCCATCCCCAAACCCTTCAGCAGGGTCTCCCCAAGCAAGGATGCTCCCTTGGGGACCTCCGTGCCATCACCACACTCACTATACCCCCGGCAGTTCCCGCCTCCGCCCGCTAACGGGACGGAATCCCCTCTGTGCGGCCGCCTGGTCTCCGCCTGGACTCGCTCTCCATCAGGTGCCGGTGGCCAGAACTCAGTCTTCCTGCGGCCATGACACCACAGTCCTGTTACCAGTGGAATGCTCGCCGGATGCCAGATCCCAAGCTGAGCTTGACATTTCTGACGTCCCTTAATCCTCGGAGCCGCCCTATCTCTTATTCCCACAAACCGCCTGCGAGGAGGCGGCTTTATCACAGCTTCCCAGGCGGGAGCTGCAGCTCAGGAGCATGTTACCCAGGAGAGAAGTTTCCTGTCTGACGTCTGCTCAGCAGTAGAGAAAATTCAGGGGCTTTAACCGGTGCTCAGCAGGGGTTGTCCGCGTGACCGGGTCTCTCTCAGTCTGAAGGGAAAGAAGTGTTTATTGGGCGTGCCCCATGCACCCGGCGGGGAGAGGTCCTCTCTCCACGTTCTCGTTGTAACCCCGCGGCCGTCGTTGGCAATCACATTAGCGGGCCGCTTCGCAGATGGAGGGACGGAGGCTCGAAGGTGCCGAGTGCTCTGTCTAACATGAGCAGCTGGTGGGATGGGTGCCAGCCGTGAACCTGGGGGAGGGTCAGCTGCTGGCCACCGCGCAGGGGCTGCGGGGTGCTGGGCTCCTGTGCAGGCGGTTGGGAGAGGCTGTGCAGTCTCTCCTCCTGTGACCGTTCCTCTCACTCCTGCCTCCCAGGGGAGGAAAAGTCCAACTCCAGACAAATTGGAGTTCCCTTCTCCCGGTGAGCTGTGAACGCCGGTGATCCCTCCCACCCCCAGTTCTCCACACACGGACCTGCTCAAGGCCAGGCCGACTCCACACCATCCATCCTCCCAGCACTTCCCAAGGAGCAGGGGGAGTGATGGGCAGTGACCTGCATCCCTCCAAGGTTTGGTGCATCTCGGCAAAGAGTTCTGCCTCACCTGGGGGGTCACCTACAAGCTCAGAGTTCAGAAGATGGTGTAGAACACGTCTTTAAAAAAATTAAATATGTATGTTTATTAATTTCAGAGAGGAAGGGAGAGGGAGGGAGAGATAGAAACCTCAATGAGGAGAGAGAATCATTGATTGGCTGCCTCCTGCACGCCCCCCACGGGGGATGGAGCCCACAATCTGGGCGTGTGCCCTGACCGGGAATCTAACTGTGACCTCCTGGTTCACAGATCAACACTCAACCCCTGCACCACGCCAGCCGGGCAGAACATGTCTTTAACGTGGATGTTCAGCTGTCTCCTGTCCGCGTCTACCTCCAATGTAGAGGCTCTTCCTCTTGATTCCCATGCTCTCCTTCCCTCGTTTCCTAGGTCCTGTCCTCTCCCGGGCACTGGCTTCCTCTCGCCCCTGTGGCCACGAACAGAGAGTCTTGCACTCATTGAATTACTACTTTTTCCAGAACGTCAACCTTTCTTAAGTTAGTATTTATCTCCTGTGTCTTAGCTCGGGCTGCTACAATAGAATACCCCCGATGGGGTGGCCTAAGCAATGGACATTAATTTCTCACAGTTCTGGAGGCTGGAAGCCCAGTGTCAAGGTGTTGGTTGACTTAGACCCCGGCCCTGGCTTGTGGACAGCGAGCCACATATCGTGGAGAGAGAACTGGTGTCACTTCCTCCTCTATAAGGGCACTAATCCCCTCACAGGGCCCCACCCTCAGGATCTAATCTAGCCCCAATTCACCCCAAAGGCTCCATCTCTCAACATGCTGACATTGGGAGTTAGGGCTTCAATAGAGGACTCTTGGGGTGGACACAACATCCAGTGCACAACACCCTGTCATTGCTCTTGAGATACTTTGTTGCACTCGGGAGTCTCTTTCCAAATGGGTGAAGATGGGTAGGGCCAAAGTGGGTGCAGGAGACAGCGAACCTGCCCTGAAACACTAGAGAATGAAGGGGAACTTATACAAAAGCAAACATTTGGGTTCAATTCTGCCCACCCAGAGTTGCAACCAAGGAAATGAAATGCAAATGGAGGACAGAGGGTTAGAAGATGACCTGTGACCTCCCCAGGTTAGAAGATGACCTGTGACCTTCCCTGGGTTGGAAGATGACTTGTGAACTCCCTGGGTTAGAAGATGACCTGTGAACTCCCCGGGTTAGAAGATGACTTGTGACCTTCCCCGGGTTAGAAGATGACCTGTGAACTCCCCGGGTTAGAAGATGACCTGTGAACTCCCCGTGTTAGAAGATGACCTGTGAACTCCCCAGTTAGAAGATGACCTGTGAACTCCCCAGTTAGAAGATGACCTGTGAACTCCCCGTGTTAGAAGATGACCTGTGAACTCCCCAGTTAGAAGATGACCTGTGAACTCCCCGTGTTAGAAGATGACCTGTGAACTCCCCCGGGTTAGAAGATGACCTGTGACCTTCCCCGGGTTAGAAGATGACCTGTGAACTCCCCAGTTAGAAGATGACCTGTGAACTCCCCGGGTTAGAAGATGACCTGTGACCTTCCCTGGGTTAGAAGATGACCTGTGAACTCCTCGGGTTAGAAGATGATCTGTGAACTCCCCGGGTTAGAAGATGACCTGTGACCTTCCCCGGGTTAGAAGATGACCTGTGAACTCCCCAGTTAGAAGATGACCTGTGAACTCCCCGGGTTAGAAGATGACCTGTGAACTCCCCCGGGTTAGAAGATGACCTGTGAACTCCCCGGGTTAGAAGATGACCTGTGAACTCCCCGGGTTAGAAGATGACCTGTGAACTCCCCCGGGTTAGAAGATGACCTGTGAACTCCCCCGGGTTAGAAGATGACCTGTGAACTCCCCCGGGTTAGAAGATGACCTGTGAACTCCCCGGGTTAGAAGATGACCTGTGACCTTCCCCGGGTTAGAAGATGACCTGTGAACTCCCCGGGTTAGAAGATGACCTGTGAACTCCCCCGGGTTAGAAGATGACCTGTGAACTCCCCGGGTTAGAAGATGACCTGTGAACTCCCCGGGTTAGAAGATGACCTGTGAACTCCCCCGGGTTAGAAGATGACCTGTGAACTCCCCCGGGTTAGAAGATGACCTGTGAACTCCCCCGGGTTAGAAGATGACCTGTGAACTCCCTGGTGAAGTGGCCTGAGCTCTGGGCTCCTCAGTTCAGGTGTGACCCTGGGCTCCTGTTCTGGTGAAGCTGCTGTGAATGTCCGTGTTATTCCATGTGACTGTGTGACCGTAGGGTTCCTCTGTGAGACACGTTGAGCGAGCTCTTGGCCAAGGACATGGCTCTTGGACCTCGAGAATCACACCTTCACGTGCCATGTCTTCCTGTTCCCTTCCCTGATTCCCATGTGAGATATTCCAGATGACACTGAGGGCACCACGGGATTGTCAGGGGAAAACCAAGCTAAGCACGTGGAAGTATCTGCCTATTTAGGAAAAAAATCACTTGCCAACTATCAACACATGGGAGTGAGTAAGCCACGTGGGAAGGAGGGAAAGGCTACCTGCCAGTCACACGGAGCGGCAGCTGCCATCGCTGGAAGAGAAACATCAATGCCCCAAAACACTGTCTGATTTTTAAGGTGTAGAAAAGCAGAACGCTTGTGATTGCAGGGTTGGTTTTTGGCAGCACCCCAATATTCGTCGCTACACAAGGGGGTTGGATTGTGCTTTCTCTGACCAGGCGTTTCTAGAATGGCTCACCCGCAGGTGGGTGAGGCTCGGTGTGAGGCTGTGAAGAGAGGGGAGTGGGAGGTGAGGCTGCAGGTCTGGCCTGGTGCTCTGAGCAGCGAGGATTTGTACAGGAGTGACCAGTCCTGCGGTGTCGTGACCCCGATAAAGGGGCAGGTCTCCATCACCTAGAAGCGCAGAGGTGGGCCGTCCAGGAGAGGTCCTGGCTTCGGGGGTCTTGACTCCTGCAGCTCCTGTCTCTGTTCTGCCAGGACGTGAACCCATGGCCCAGCGTGACAGTAAGGGCACGGGTCACCCCCAAACCATCAGGGGCAGCCACGTGGAGGAGAACGAGGAAGGAGGAGCCAAGTGCCTGAACTAGGTGCTCCTTTTTCTCTCCTTCTTTCTTTTTGAATATTTTTATTGATGTCAGAGAGGAAGGGAGCGGGAGAGGGAGAGAGAGAAACATTAATGTGAGAGAGAATCATCGATCGGCTGCCTCCTGCACGCCCCACTCTGGGGATGGAGCCCGCCACCTGGGCGTGTGCCCTGACCTAGAATTGAACCGAGACCTCCTGGTTCATAGGTTGACGCTCAGCTACCAAGCCATGCCGGCCGGGTGAGGTGTTCTTTTTTCAAAGCTATCTTCACTGATGCCCAGTGCCCATGCACAAAATGCACAACAGGAATGAGCAGTTTAATAAAATGCTGTACAGGACGCGTTCGCAGAGTCAGCAGAGCAGGCAGGACACACGCGGCTGCCCCAACCCCTCCCTTCCTCTCGCTGCCTCCCAGTCAGCATCCCTCCTTCCTTCTGAGTGGCAGCGACCGCCCCGATTTCTTTGCCCATTTTTCCGTTCTATGTACATTGCATGATATAGCATGTATTCTTTGAGTTCACCTTTTTTACTTAAAAATTTATTTGTTCAATCCAGCCATGTCCTACGCAGCTGCAGTTAATCTGACCTCATCACTGTCCACAGTTCCTTTCTTCCTCTGTTGGTGAGCTGGGTTGTTTATGATTTGGGGCTGTTAGGAATTGTGCTACAGCAACCCCCTCTTCCTTGTCCCTCAGCACGGCTGTGTACATGTTCTGTAGGCCACGTGTATGTTTAGCCTGATTTCACATACTTACCCCTGATGAGAGTTTCTAATGTTCCATGTGCTTGTCAACACTTGGTATTGTCCCCTTCACTTTAGCCCAGTGGTCGGCAAACTCATTAGTCAACAGAGCCAAATATCAACAGTACGACGATTGACATTTCTTTTGAGAGCCACATTTGTTAAACTTAAACTTCTTCTGATGCCACTTCTTCAAAATAGACTCGCCCAGGCCGTGGTATCTTGTGGAAGAGCCACACTCAAGGGGCCAAAGAGCCGCATGTGGCTCGCGAGCCGCAGTTTGCCGACCACGGCTTTAGCCGTTCCTGTGGTTCTATAGTGGCATCTTATTTTGGCTCTTGTTTTCATGTTGAGGGTTACTAAGGAAATGGAACACCTTTTTATGCATGTGTTGTCTTTTGGATATTCTCAGTGGCAAAGTGCCTGTTCATTAATTCTCCATTTGTTTCTGTTGGGCTGTCTGTCTCTTTCCTGTTGATTGTGAGGCCTTCTCACCGAATTCTGTACATTGTTCTATTGTCAGCTGAATGTTTGGCAGATTCTTCCCTCCACTCTGCCTTTTCATTTTTGTAAATAGTATTTTTTTAAAAAAACAACAACAACAGAAAACAGAAGGTCTTCATTTTAATGGGGTCTAATTTACACATTTTGTGTTTTTTTTTTGTGTGTGTGTGTGTCTTATTTAATCTTTCCCTGTCCCAAGATCATGAAAATAATAATTTATCTTATGTTCTTTGGACTTGACTGTTTTGAATTTTATATTTAGATTTAAAATCAAAAGTAACTTTTCTGAGTGATGTGAAATAGAGATTCCACATGGACATTTATTTAACAAGAACTGTCTACTGAAGGAACGCTCTCCCCTCGGCTGGGCGATTGTATTATCCACATTGTAATACAGCCAGATGCCCAGTTCCTATCAGAAACAGGGACACAATTTATTGAATATAATGGTTTCCAAGAAACTGTGCTTCATTGAATTATATAGATTTAAAAAAAAAGATTTTTTAATTGTGTTTTTTTTTTTAGAGATAGAAGAAGGGAGAGGGAGAGAGAGAAACATTGATGTGAGAGCAAAACATCGATCCACTGCCTCCTGCCTGCCCCCTACAGGGGAGTGAGCGTGCAACTCAGGCATTTGCCATGACTGGGAATCGAACCGGCAACCTTCCGGTGCACAGGACTTCGCCCAACCAACTGAGCCACCCCAGCCAGGGCTATGATTTTATTGGGTCGTTGGTTAGACCTGTCAGCCACACGTAAAACACACGGAGTGGCTGGCCTGCCCAGGGTGGGCGGGGTTTTTGTTTATGAACTCTTAAGAAAGTTTATTTTCTCTTATCTCATGAACCTGTTTCTGGGTGAGGTATGAGGGTCGTTTTAAATATTTTCCTGATAATGCATTATCTTCTGTTACGTACTTGCAAGCCATTAAAACTAGTTAAGATCGAGCTGCTATTCATTATAGAAGTTTAAGCTCTTAGTGCTTCACTAACAAGGATTCTTTCATACACTTTGGCTGTAGCGTAAGGGATCTTACCCTAAATTGACTTCCAGTAATCCTCACAGTGGCGTTCCATGACTTCATGAACAAGTGACACGTGATTACATGTCCCCGACAGAGGAAGTGCATCTGCGACGTGACGGTGAACTGCCTTCGGCGTGTTTTTTCACCACCTTCGAGTTAACGAAGAAATCTGTTATCCGTGCCTCTGCTATGTTAGCAGAGCTTTCCCTCTCGGGGTGAGCACGCTTCTGTTTAATTTTAAATATGTATTTGGTGGTCGCCCCGGGGCATGAATAATTAGGATGCGTTTACCAGGGTCCTGTCAGCGCTGCAGAAGCAAGTGAGGCGACTCATTCGCGGGGGCAGAAAGCTGTTCCCAACCCCCTCCGTGCAGTTAGCGGGGAAGGTTTCCTCCTGCAGCGTCCCCGCCCTGCGTGCGATGTACCTTACCCTGCGCAGCGGGTGGATCTTAGAGATCCCATTCCAAGTTAAAAATAGGACAATGAGGACTCAGGTCATCGTATGCGTTGCAGGCGACTCCACAGGACACCTAAAATAGGACCATGGACGGCTCTCAGAGTGTGTGAGTGGCAGGGACTAAAATGGAACAGGTTTTGAGAGAGATTGAGATCCCCTTTTCTGCCCCGAGTCCCGGCCTGGCTGTGCTGGGCTGCGTGGGGCTGGATATATCCTGTCAGGCTGAGCTCCGTCAACAAGGACCTTGTCTGCTCTGACGTCACTTGAGGCTGATGGGATGGTTATGACAATAATTTTGTAATATTAACTTTATGGGAGGAATGGAGACGTTTTCTCTAACACGCCTGGTGAAAGCGTGGACTTTACTATGGAGAGCTCAGATGAACTTCTTCCAGCGTCGCCGTCTTTAACTGAGCGCGTCATGACACGCTCAGGAATTTTGTTGTCGTTTCTCGGAACCTGCCAGCCGTGCTTGGACGCCCACGTGAGCTGAGGCTGCGGCAGAGCCGGCTCCGAGGCAGCGGGCAGGCCCACCGGGCAGTGGGAGGAGGGGAGCCTTTTAACCGCCCCGTCCAGGTGGGGCTCACCCCCGCACGCGTGGCCACGGAGGGGACCAGGCTCCCAGCGTGTGCTGGAGGCCTGCTCTGCACCACGCACAGCTCGTCCTGGGAGCTCCGTCCCGCTGTTCGGCCGTGTTCAGCATCACGTGTGTGTCTTGGCGTCCGGTGACGGCGGGAGAGAGGCTCCTGGCCCAGGAGAGTGGGCGAGGCCAGGAGGCCCCTCCAGAGGCCGAGGAGGAGGAGGTGACGGAGGCACCCCGTGCCCTCTCCTCCGGGCCGGGCCGCCGGCCGCCGGGCCGCGGGGAGCTTTCCCGTCTCAGCCTTTCCGAAGGGCACACCAGCATCATGAACAACTTACTTACTGTAATAACAACACGAAAGCCCCTCCAGATTCATCGCAGTGATGTGGTAAAGTGGCCAGGGCAAGCACAGGGACCTTTATAAAAGCCACCGTGCAGTCCATCGACCGCAGGCAGGTGAGGTTACGAGAGGTGTCGGGGTTCAGCCGGGTCCCTGCTTCTGAGAGTGACAGGAGATTGTTTGCATCACAGCCCTCGGAGGTGACAGGCTAATCTGAGCAATTAGACGCTGGGGAAGGATCAGGACGCTTATCAAACCGCGTCTTAGTCACTCCTAATCACAGCCGCGCTGGGTCCCGGTGGGACGCATTACCGAGGCAAACCCACGGCTCCGTCTTTATTTCAGACGACGGAAGAGGGCTCTAGCCCTGGCTGGTGTGGCTCCGTGGATAGAGCGCCGGCCTGTGGACGGAGGGGTCCTGGGTTTGATTCCAGCCAAGGGTTAGAGTCAGGTCAGCATTAGGGGAGAAGAAAAGGGGCAAGACAGAAGTGGAGGCTGGAGACCAGCGGTTCTGGGGTGAAGGGGAAATGGAGGGCCCGCAGGACCGGGGGCGCTGAGTGAAGAAAGTGCGTCAAGGAGGGAAGTCGATCGCACGAGTCAAATACGTTGGGGAGAGAATTGACCGACTCGTGGGTTTGAGTAAGGACAGGAGGAGGGAACTCAGAGACGCCCTTGGACAGTTTTAATCTGTGACAAATCTTTTTTAAAAATATATTTTTTATTGATTTTTTACAGAGAGGAAGGGAGAGGGAAAGAGAATTAGAAACATCGATGAGAAACACTGATCAGCTGCCTTTTGCACACCCCCTACTGGATGTGCCCGCAACCAAGGTACATGCCCTTGACCAGAATCGAACCTGGAACCCTTCAGTCCACAGGCTGACACTCTTCAGTCCACTGAGCCAAACCGGTTAGGGCGTAACAAATCTTTTTAAAAAATATGTTTTTATTGATTTCAGAGAGGAAGGGAGAGGGAGAGAGAGAAACATCAACAAGCAGAGAGAATCATGGATCGGCTGCCTCCTGCACGCCCCCTACTGGGGATCCAGCCCACATCCTGGGTGTGTGCCCTTGAGCAGAATCAAACCCGGGATCTTCAGTCTGCAGGCCGACGCTCTCTCCGCTGAGCCAAACCGGCGCGGGCTTTTTCTTTTTTTGTGTCAGAAGATGTGCCTCGGAATGCAGGAGTCTTAGGTAACATGAAATGGGTACATGGATGTATTTCCTGTATAAATGTTACGATGTTGTGATATGTGGGTCCTTACACCCACACCCTCACACACCACACCATTGCTCCGCTGCCCTTACACATTTCCGTCAATCCGGTGCCCGACTGATCTTGTTCTCCTAGGACCGTGGTCGGCAAACCGCGGCTCGAGAGCCACATGCGGCTCTTTGGCCCCTTGAGTGTGGCTCTTCCACAAAATACCACGGCCTGGGAGAGTCTATTTTGAAGAAGTGGCGTTAGAAGAAGTTTAAGTTTAAAAAATGTGCCTCTCAAAAGAAATTTCAATCGTTGTCTTGTTGATATTTGGCTCTGGTGACTAATGAGTTTGCCGACCACTGCCCCAGCACATAGGGGCTCTTTAAGAACTTGCAAAAGGGGCCAGAAACACACCATATTTG
Organism: Eptesicus fuscus; assembly: GCF_027574615.1. Lineage (NCBI taxonomy): Eukaryota > Metazoa > Chordata > Mammalia > Chiroptera > Vespertilionidae > Eptesicus > Eptesicus fuscus. Next base: position 104,282,460 of record NC_072480.1, on the reverse strand, counting down.
GGAGACAAAGAAGGTAAAAACATATAAATAGGGAAAATTTCTCCATGTTGGGGCCCAGAATTTGAGAGACATTTTCCTCTGGACCTGTGCGTAATAAAGTGTGACTCCAAACTCTCCAGCATTGTTTGATTATTCCGGTTCTCTGCAACAGTTTCCTTGTTCTTCGAAGGGGACTCATACATGTTCTTAAGGAAGCCGAGTGCTGAGTCATTACAGGTGCCGTAAAAGTAATCTTTGCTTAAAATTGGCAGCACTCCTAATTATCAAAATAAGCAAAGAAAGCGAACAGGCCACAGTTAGCAATACTTCTTTTAAATTCTTTGTTTCTTACTGATTTCAGAGAGGAAGGGAGAGAGAGGGAATGACATCGTCCTGTGCACTAAGCGGTCGCCGGTTCACTTCCCGGTCAGGTCAGGGCACATGCCCAGGTTGCGGGCACAATCCCAGTAGGGGGCGTGCAGGAGGTCAAGGTGATTCCAGGACTTGGTCTGGGTCAATGGTCGGCAAACCGCGGCTTGGGAGCCACATGCGGCTCGCGAGCCACGGTTTGCCGCTTTGTTGACTAATGAGTTTGCCAACCACTGGACTAGACTAAATGTTACCGTGTAGTTGGAAGCTGTGAGGATTAGGCAATTGTGGCATATTGTGTGCAAAGAGGTAAAGGGTAGTACATGACAGTGGTCAGCAAACTCATTAGTCAACAGAGTGGCAAACCGCGGCTCGCAAGCCACATGAGGCTCTTTGGCCCCTTGAGTGTGGCTCTTCCACAAAATACCACGGCCTGGGCAAGTCTATGTTGAGGAAGTGGCGTTAGAAGACGTTTAAGTTTAAAAAATGTGGCTCTCAAAAGAAATTTCAGTCGTTGTACTGTTGATATTTGGCTCTGTTGGCTAATGAGTTTGCCGACCATTGGTCTGGGTGATGATCCCGGGCTTACCTGGTTCAGATGGCATTTATCATGAGCTGATGGGTTCTCTCTCATCGACATTTCTATTTCTGTCTCCCTCTTCCTTTCTCTCTCTCTAACAACCAATAAAAACAAATCTGAGGGTTTCCAGTGAGATAATCTTTAAGCCTTTCTTGGCATTTTCCCCTTTTTTAATCCTTACCCGAGGATATTTTTTCCATTGATTTTTTAGAGAGAGTGGTAGGGAGGGAGAGAGGGCAGAGAGAGAGAGAGAGAGAGAGAGAGAGAGAGAGAGAGAGAGAGAGAAGCAAGCCCCCAACCCAGGTACATGCCCTTGACCAGGAATCGAACTTGCGACCCTTCAGTCCTCGGGCTGATGCTCTCACCACGGAGAAAAGTCTGCCTGGACTCTTTTTACCTGCTTTGAAGTGCTGCCCATCCATCCTCGCTGGTCAGCACTGGCCCATCCATCCTCGCTGGTCAGCACTGGCCCATCCATCCTCGCTGGTCAGCACTGGCCCATCCATTCTCGCTGGTCAGCACTGGCCCATCCATCCTCACTGGTCAGCACTGGCCCATCCATCCTTGCTGGTCAGCACTGGCCCATCCATCCTTGCTGGTCAGCACTGGCCCGATGCAAGGAGGCATCACTTAAGAGCCATGGTCCTGGTTTGAGTCTCTTGGCCAGGCGTCCTCAAACTACGGCCCGCGGGCCACATGCGGGTGTTTTTGCCATTTTGTTTTTTTACTTCAAAATAAGATATGTGCAGTGTGCATAGGAATTTGTTCATAGTTTTTTTTAAACTATAGTCCGGCCCTCCAACGGTCTGAGGGACAGTGAACTGGCCCCTGTTTAAAAAGTTTGAGGACCCCTGCTCTTGGCAGTTTTGCTGACCGCCCGCTGCTGCTTTAAGACACCGCTGTGCTGTGTTTCTAGCCTGTTTCGGGGGTTTTTTAAGCAAACAGCTCTCGATTTGGTCAATTTCACCAGCACCAGTCACCTCTCCCTTTACAGAATTCTGTATTTTTAGGTCCATTTCAGAGTTGGGCACAGATTTCTTCAAAGATCAGAACACAAATGATTGCATTGCTTATTTGAGAGCAATTTATGTTGAAGGCTTCTGCAGCATTCATGGGGAGAAAAAAGCGATGAGGATAAAACCGTAAAGCAAAACATGCCGGAAGCTTCCTGACATGGGGCCATTCGCGTCGCTTTCATCTGTTGCCTAAGAAACTGGATAATATAACTTCAAACACGAGACTCAAAGACATAACCCTTAAATCGCATTCTTAATGCTCAGTGCATTTTCCTTTTGGTGACAATAAACTAATTCGATAGGAGAATTCTGCAGTTTATATAACAAGTTTGCTTTTTCTGTCTTTTTTTAACCCACACCTCACACCCATACACAGCATTACTGTAGCTGGAGGCGCAGACGGCCGCCGTGGGCTGACTTACCCAATGGCTTAGCTCAGGTGTCCTGATGCCCTGGGCTGGGGTGTGTGGAAATGGGGCAATGATTGCACCCACTTCATATGGCGTTTGCCAAACTACACGGCAATATTGGTAAAATAGGTCAGAGCAATTCCTGGCACAGTGCAACAGCTATATAAGTACTTGATTTTTTAAAAAGCTGTGTGTGTGTGTATGTATATATGGGCGTGCAAGTGTGCATATGTATATATGTATGCATATGTGTGTATATATGTACATATGTGTATATGTGTATGTGTATGTGTGTGTATGTATGTGTGTAGCACATTCTTGCCTGCAGTGACTCACTGACATTTCACGGGGAAGCTGGCTTTCCTGAGAGACGCCCACCCACGGAGACCCAGTAGAAGGGCCACAGAGACAGGACCGACTGGTCGCCGGGACATGCACTGAGAGCAGAGCCCGAAGGAGTAAGTTACGGCAAATCAGACAAAACGACACGCCACTCATTTCGCCTTCTCACACGTGGACACGGCCGATGGCGCACTGGGTCAGCCGAACCGCCGTTGTACCCACTGCGCTGGCGGCGGTAACCGTGCATTCCAACCCCGCAGTTTCCGGGAATGGAGCGTGCTCAGGAGGAGGAATCCACGCGTCCTGAAAGCACAGCACTTAATCCTCTTCACGGGCCAGGATTTCCAGGGAAGTCTGGTTAACTTTCACATTTAGTATTATGGAAACGAGAGGGAGAGGGATGCATTCCAACAAACCCCTGTCTCCTACATCTCCTAGTGGCCGGCTCAGTGAGGATGTATAATGTAAAATAATTTCAATGTGTAATTTTACTATCAGTTAAGTTAATCCAACCACAATCAAGCCAACCAGTTAATTACATTAATTTGTTGTTATTTTGTAAATTTAAGAGTGAGGCACTGGGAGTGGGCACGCTGTTTGGGGTCAAGGTGATTCCAGGATTTGGTCTGAGTGATAATCCCTGGGCTTACCTGGGTTCAACTGGCAGTATCATGAGTGACTACAGGTGACACGCTACAAGGCATACAGGTGACATGCTACAAGAGTACAGGTAACATGCTATAAGGCATACAGCTGACATGCTACGAGAGTACAGGTAACATACTACAACGCGTGCAGGTGACATGTATAAGGCGTCTTTGGAGAAACAGGAAACGTAACACGCTCCTTCCCACGAGCCGCATCGGGGCTGGATCACACAGGGGCTGCGTTCGTTGCCTGTGGTTTGTCCCACTCGCAGCCCACGAGTTCCCTGAGCGCTCGCTAAGAGCGTGCTCCGGTGTGTGTGCGAAGAGGTTAATGAACGGTAATTTGATGGCGTTTTAAAGAGAATACTGAATGCATTGAGCTGCTTTCCGGAGAGAAGTCACTTGGAGCCTTTATTAACATTGTTGAAGAGCCTGTTCAGTCCTTTAATTAAATTTATTTAAGAACACTTGAGTAAGGAACATCGAGTTCATGAGCAGGTACCCGACGCTGAGCTTGCACCGATGTCCTCGCCTGCGATGGGCGAGTCGGGTGACACGATCTTTGTGGGGGGCGTTTGGGATCGTCCCCTCAGAATTCCTTCCTAAGTTCTCTGTTCTTAATACCTGACACTTTCTGACTCCAATTAGGGGTCCCCCCAATGTAAGACATGGGTCACGTGACGGCAGCTACCCAAAGTGGTGCATGCCCATTGCGAGTGCTTGGCCACGGAGGAGTCGGCAGGATGGGACTTAAACCTCTGCCATCGGGAGGCGTCTGGGGCACGAGGGCACCAGGGTCTCCAGGGAACAGAACCAGCAGAATAAATGGGGCACAGGCACGTTTCTGTGTGGAGCCGTTTACTGCGAGGAGTTAGCGCGCACGATCGTGGAGTCCGAGGAGCCCACGGCCGGCCGGCTGCGGACGGGGGACCCAGCTGGACCGCTGGATCGGCCCTCACCGGAGGCTCCGGACTCATTGTCCTGTGAGTCAGTCAGGTTCCTCTGGGTCTAGGGTTCGGTCTGACTCGGGTGGGGTTTCCTGTAACTGACAGCCTGCCACTCGGTGTGGGCCGCGTGGCCTCCGCGCAGGCGATGCCAGGGCTGGCGTTCTATCCGCGTCTCCGTGGGGCGCGTGTCCACCATGACCTCCGTCCAGCCTGGACTGTCATGACCTCCGTCCTGCCCTGGGAGGTGTGGGGGCTCCCCGGGAGGTGTGGGGGCTCCCCCAGGAGGTGTGAGGGCTCCCAGGGCTGTGGGTTCCCCCAGGAGGTGTGGGGGCTCCCTGGGAGGTGTGGGGGCAGCACAGCAGCCTGGGAGCCGGGCCTGGCGGGTAACAGGTGGTCCGTGGGTGGTGGGCATGGACGGCTCAGGGTGGACGCTCTCTGCGGACGCCGCCCAGGAATCGCAGGGGAAGGAAACGTGCGTGGACGTGTCCCTGGCCGGAGGAGGCGGGCACAGACAGTGCTCAGGGAGCCGGCCCAGGAGGGGAAGCCCTGCGGCTCCATCGCCCGCCTGCAGAGGAGGGCATGGCCGCCCAGCCCTCAGGCTGACCCCACGTCCTCCCGGGCCCGGAGCCAGGGGACCGCGGTGCAGGGAAACCCCGGAGCCGCCCGCCTGCTCATCTTCCCTGTGACCCGCCCCAAGGACATGTAAACAGTCACAGGGGCTCCGGGCAGGCGTACCTTTTCAAGGACACTAAAGTTTTGCCAATCTCTCCGCTGGAAAAAGTCGAGATAAAAGGCCCCACACATGGATGGCACCTTTTCCTGACGTTTCTACACGGACGATCACGTATGAAGGACCCTGGGTCCTGGGGAAAAGCAACCTTGCGTGTTCGCACACGGTGCACGGCCCGGGAATCACATGCTGAGGTGTCGGAGCCGTCCTGCTGGGGTCCCATGTGGGGTCAGTAGTTTACATAACGTTCACCATTTCCCACATGCCCCAGAGTGAACCTGGTGTTGGTGTGTGCGCGCATACACGTGTGCGTGTGTGTGTGTGTGAGCATGCGTGTACGTGTGCATGGGCCCAGTCTGAGTTTCAGGTGATTTTGGTCAGGTCCTGGGTGAGGACTCCAACAAAGGCCTCGTTGTGGGTCACGATTCAGCCCAAACGCCCCGCACAGCCTGTCCTGGATGTTGTGTGACGTCTGGAAACACGGCGCAGGCTCTGGGCTGGGATCTCGGCGGCTTTCTCTCTCTCACGTGGGACGTCTGCAGTCATCAGCCCAGCTGTGCACTTACTTCCGAGGCAGCGACCCCTCGCTGCCCACCGAGGCCCATCTTCCTCTTCCTCTTCCAACCAGGACCCTCTTCACTGAGGGACAGAAGTATGCGTGGCCTAAGGGCTGTATCTTCCTGCCCGGCCAGCGTGGCTCAGGGTTTGAGCATCTACCTGAATCAGGAGGTGAAGGTTGGATTCCCCGTTGGGGCACATGCCTGCGTTTCAGCTAGACCCCCAGTAGGGGGCGTGCAGGAGGCCGCAGATCAATGGTTGTCTTTCATCATGATGTCTCTATCTCTCCCTCGCCCTTCCTCTCTGAAATCAACAATTAAAGAAAGAAGTGCGTTTTCCATCCTCTCCTCCATTTCTGTGTGGGGAATGGCATGTCAGACAACTTAGCGAGTATGTCTTCTCTTCCTCCCCTGTTGTTCTGTCTGGAAGACGTGGTGGCTGGAGCTCCAATAACCATCTTGCACATGAGGCCGTCGGAACACACGTGGTGACGCGGCAAAGGCGGGAGAGCAGACACGCAGAGCCAGCCCCGCGTCGCCTGCCGAAGTGGGGTCACATGCCAGCCCGGATTTCCTGGCTCCAGGCTTCACTTTATGTGAAAGAAAAACGAGCCTCTAAGTGTTAGGTCACCGTCATTCTGTGAACCAAGCCCGAGTCTCAGGGACACAGACGCAGTGAGGAATGCTCGTCGGCCTGTATTTTTCAATTCATGAATTTATTAAGTGAAACGGAATCTATTGATTTCTCCCAGGACAGAAGAACGAATCAGCACATTTTACCTACCCACGGCTTCTCTCGAACCCTCATTTATCTCTTTGCTGCACCCATTTGCTGACACAGCCTGGATTTTCTCCCAACCCACAGTCGCCGAATTACGGTCCCATTAGTTATCCTTTATTTCAGGAGTTACAGCGGCGTGCGATGGCGTTTAAACTCCACTCACCCAGCTCCTTTTGATTTCCTCCACCTAGAGCTGAATGCAGTGTTGACGGCAATTTCTTTCGCAAATGATCCCCTCGTTTGGGATTTAATCTTCTGTTTGGCGCTCGTGTTTATTGGTGTCATTTAGGATGAGATTTGTGGCAGGTGTTGGGAGTCGGAAAGTCAGAGGCGTCCTCAGAGAGGACTGAGCGCTCGGAGAAGCCTGCAGGTCGTCAGCTGAGACGGGGCTCCCGGGTCCTCCGTGCTCCTGGCCCCTGGGCTCTGCTCCTGGGGAGAGGGGGGAGGGGAGCCCCCCACCCCTGGGCCCTCCCAGAGCCGCACACACACTCCTTGTGGTCACCATGGCCACATGGCTGGAGGGGACGCTGGGAAGTGTTGTTCCTCTGCATGGTAGGGGCCTGGCTGCAGAGGGCGGGCGGGCGGGGAGGGGGGTGCCATCCCTGGGAAAGTCGGGGCCAGAGCAAGTGGGCCAGAGCAAACACCTGTCCCCTGTGAACCCTGAGGACGCTGTAAGACCCGAGGGCTTGAAAATGCGAGCGTATTTTTTTTCCTTTACAAACACACCAAACACACCACGACTTGTAAGCTTAGCAGAGAAGCTTGCAGCCAGTTTCCAAACAGTCGCCGTCGGGTAGGCCTGGCCCATCCGCCCCTGGCCCCCGGGCCTGACCTGACCCGAGGCCCAGGAGTTCCAGGACGAGCAGGTGGTTTGCCGTGAGCCCATTCGCTTAGGGAGTCTCCCTCCTCCGTGAATAAGCTGTGAATCATGTATCCATTTTGCTGGGCACATGGAGTGTCTTGTTTGCCTACAGATGCATGTGGTCTCGATTTCTGGGAAACTGTCTTAGAACTGAAGGCTTTTCTCTCGGTTTAGAAGGTCACAGGGAAGGTGGCCTAGAAGGTCACAGGGAAGGTGGCCCGAGGGCGGAGCCCAGGTCCGAGGAGCAACTCGGTGGAGAGGAAGGAGAAGGGAGGGAGGAGGGAGGAGGGAGGCGAGGGAGGAGGAAGGAGATAAAGGAGGAGGAAGGAGATGAAGGAGGAAGGAGGAGGGAGGAGGGAGGAGAGGGGAGAACATGGCACAGAGCTCGCCTTTGAGAGGCTCACTCTCACCCACTCGGCTGCTCAGGGCGAGGAAAGAGGAGGACACAGCGAGGACCACATGCCGCCGTCACGGAGGACACGTGTGTCCCATGGCCGTGGTCCCCCAGCCTCAAGCGTCCCCGACCCCCGCGGAAACCGTGTGGAGTAACCCTGGGCGCCCTGACGTGCGTCCGGGGGGCCTTCCCTCCAGAGAGAACCCAGCGTCTGGCTGTGGGACGTCCGGATGCCGGGGCCACGCGCTCGTCATTACAGCATCGCAGGTGCAGCGGGCCCCGGACCGGCCCCTGCGGGAGGCCAGCCCCGCGGTAACGCCACGCGGCTGCGCAGCGGCCACCTGCCCATCGGGGGCTCGGGTCCGAATCCCTCCCAGGAGCACGGCTGCCCCCGGCGCTCTCGGACCCGCCGCCCCTGCGCCGTGCGCACCGGGCGTTTCCAATGGAGACGGTGGGTCCCCCCAGCGGCCCCTCCATTCCGTGGGCGCCCTGTTCCCCGTCCCAGCTGGACCCCAGTGGGGGTGGGGGGGCTGGAGGGACCCACCTCCCAAACCCAGCGGGCGCCCCCTCCCCCTCAGGGGACCACCCAGCGCTGCAGGGCGAGGTGCACCTCCGGGTGGGGGCAGAAGCCAGAGTTCCGAGCCGGAGGGTCCCGGCCCCGGGCATTGGCTTTTGTGGAAGCGCGTTGGTTCCGGTTCTTTAGGGCGATGAGCGAATCAGCGGGGTGACTAGGGCCCTGCCCCCCCGCCCCCACCCCCCGCCCCCCCGCCCTGTGCGGAGGCCTTTACAGCAGATTGAGATCCGGCTCCGGCAGGCGCCCGGGCTTCTGGGCTCCGCGACCGGAACCCGCTGTGTCCCAGGCTGGCTGCGCCCGGGCTGCCCACCAGCAAGGAGGCTCCGTCTAATCTAATCCGTTAGCAAATTCACCCCCTGATCCCGCTGCAGGGCGCCCCAGGGATCAGGCTGACCCCGCCCCAGCGGCTGACCCCGCCCCAGGTGCTGACCCCGCCCCAGGTGCTGACCCCGCCCCAGCCCATGACCCCGCCCAGCCGCTGACCCCGCCCCAGGTGCTGACTGTCAGAGTGGGAATTTCTGAGCATGCTTCCAGAGAGGCCGTGGACTGTGCCCCAGACAGAGCTGTTAGTGCTGACACCAGGCCAGGCCTTGAGATATGGTCTCAACACTGTCAGCTTCTGGAGAACAGGATGACCCTGTGAATAACATGGTCGCCAATGGCATGATCCTGACGTTGCTTGGGGAAAACTGTTTTGTCTTGGGTTACTTGTTCTGCAAAAACAGGATGTGGTTAATGTGCTTAAAAGCGGTCCTACACAAAGGGTCGCTGCTGCTCTCTGGTCTCCCTGCGTGGAGAACGGCAGAGCAGTCGCCCAGCTGCCCGGCTAATAAAGGCTCCCTAAATTTTAATTTGGTCTCTGCTCCAGTGGTCATTCACTCGCATCCGCTCCACAACACTGACCCCACCCAGCTGCTGACCCTGCCCCAGCCGCTGGCCCCGCCCCAGCCCGTGACCCGCCGAGCCTGCTGTGCTCCTGGGGAAGCTGCTGTTGGTGCCTTGGGGAACCCTGGACCCCGGAGCAGGGTTGTCAGCATCAGGGTTTGGGCTGTCCCGCCATTAAGGGTCATTATAACAGGGAAGCCAGGGGTTTGGTTTGCTCAGGCAGCTCAGGACGGAGAGAGTTCAAGCATCTTCCGTTCCCTTTAGCCCCAAGGCCTGGCTGCCCTGGGAGCAGGCCCCGCGGGGAAGGGGGCGGGGAGGGGGGGGGTGGGGGCGGAAGGGCGCAGGGAACAGCGTGGCTCCGGCGGCAGCTGTGCCCACGGGGTGGGTGTGCGGGCTCTCAGGAGACTCCCGTGGGCACAGAGGGCAATGGGCCATTCATTCTCTTGCTCACAGTTGTCCGGTCATCTTGGTTTGGGCTGTTTTGAACATGCAGGTGTGGACAACATTGTACTGCGTCCTTGGAGTCTAGCTTAGCTTGGCAGAGTCCCGGATGGCAGATACTGTGCTCTTTAGCACCTCGGAATAATATTCCGTTATCTTTTCTGACTTCCATCACTCCTGCTGAAAAGTCAGTGGCCGGTCGTACTGTTGCTCATTTGAAATTTCTCTAGTCACTTCCGAGGTTTTTCTTTCGTGTTTATATCACGCCCCGCACCAAATTCATCATCTTTCTCTTTATTCTCATCGTTCTTCCTCATCTGGTCCACATGACAATCAATGAACACACAGTTAATTTCATTATTCAAGCAAGAAGCTTGAAAAGCATCTTCCGTTTCTCCCTCGTTTGCATCTTACCACTCCACCTTCTCACAGGAATTGTCGAGTCTTACTGTTGCTGCTGAAGTACCTACTCTCACTTAGAACTTATTTTGTACCGACGTTGCTTACACTCTCTTATTAGCTTCCGGGTCTACCTCCTAAATAGCTCTTGATTTCAGCTTTAGTTTATATCTTGCTACCAGCAACCTACTCAACCTCTTATCCTTTTTTTCCTTCTAATCTTTTCGACACACTCCTGTCTCCAGTATCCGCTGACCTGGTGAGAGAGCAGCATGACCTCCATAAGATGCCGATCTGATGGTCTCACTCCAGCCTGAAACCTTTCAATGGCTTCTTTTAAAAAAAATTTTTTTTATTGGTTTCAGAGAGGAAGAGAGAGGAAGAAAGAGAAAGAAACATCCATGCTGAGAGAGAATCATGGATCAGCTGCCTCTTGCACGCCCCACACTGGAGATCGAGCCCACAACCTGGGCATGTGCCCTGAGCGGGAATCGAACCATGACCTCCTGGTTCATAGGTCGACGCTCAACCACTGAGCCACACGCTGGGCTAATGTTTGATTCCTTTTTTATTAGATTAGACCCGTGGTCGGCAAACTGTGGCTCTCGAACCACATGCGACTCTTTGGCCCCTTGAGTGTGGCTCTTCCACAAAATACCACGGCCTGGGTGAGTCTATGTTGAAGTGGCGTTAGAAGAAGTTTAAAAAATGTGGCTCTCCAAAGGAATTTCAGTCGTTGTCCTGTTGATATTTGGCTCTGCTGACTAAATTTTAGGCAGTTTACTGACTGAGGCAATCAGAGAGACCACAGTCACTTGCTCTTTGGAGCCCGAAAGAACTTTCTTTCCGGCCAAAGCATTATTGCTGGAATTTTGTTGAATGTCAGAAATAATTTGGACATTAGCTTGTGAACTTTTCCTAATGATATGTATTAATATTCCAGGCTTTTAGTGTCTAGTCAACAGAACTGTCTTTTATCATTTAAAAAGTCAGTGCTGCCCAAAATTCTACAGCATCCAAAATGCCCTCCACTGAAATGAAAACCAAACTGTGCCAACCACTAATCTTTGTTGTATTTATCACGGATTCTTTAATCTGAGTAGGATATTTAAGTTAGTTTAGTGAAAAAAACCCAGAAAGTAATATTTTTTGAAACCAGGGTGGAGCTGTCTCTTGAATTCTATGCTATAGCCAATCTCCTTCTACGCATGTATGTGCAAGTATGAGCTGTGGAAAGCATGCATTTTTAAAAGGTTAACCTATTAATATTGCACTTTAGAAGGAAAATACTCCTTATCTGTCATTTACACCAGTCAGTTCTGGTTATAGGCCATGTCCTCCACTCTGGCATTTTCAAGGGGAAAAAAAAAGGCAATATTATTTATCGGAAGATTGAATAGGTCACAGGCGTGCCAGGAAGGGTAAAGAACCAGCTGAGGAAGGCACGCCCCGAATCGTGCCGTAGAATTGCCCTAAAAGAAACACCACTGCTGCCCCCTCGAAGCTTCCAACACGTCTTTCCTAACCCCGTCACCGTGCGTGAGGCCGGGTTACCAGCAGGCCGCCGGTCCCCGCCGGTCCCTGCTCCATCGTACCGCCCTCCAGAGAGAGGTTCCCCACCTCCTGCCGGTGCAGCCTCTGCTTCAGATCCGATGTCTGGACAAGATGTGTCTGCTGCGCAGCCTGCCAGCACCGCACTCTAGCTGCAAGGGAGGCAGTGAGCACCCACCGCCGTGGCTGTTTTCTGCCTCCTCTCACCAGGGTTCGTGGCAGAGGGAATTCCGTAAACCTAGAGGGAGGGTTCAGAATCTGGTGGGTGAAAGAGACATGAAAAAATGCTCAAAGTCACTGATCATCCGAGAGATGCAAATTAAAACGGCAATGAGGTATCACCTCACACCTGTTGAAATGGTTGTCATCAACAAATCAACAAATGACAAGTGCTGGCGAGGATGTGGAGAAAAGGGAGCCCTCGTGCACTGCTGGTGGGAATGCAGCCTGATGCAGCCACTGAGGAGAACAGTATGGAGTTTCCTCAAAAAGTTAAACATGGAACTGCCTTATGACCCAGTGATCCCACTCCTAGGACTACATCCTAAGAGACCCGAAGCACCAATCAAGAAGAATGTATTCACCCCTATGTTCACAGCAGCACAATTTACAACAGCTGAGATCTGGAAACAGCCTGAGTGCCCCTCAGCAGATGAGGGGATAAAAAGCTGTGGGACATTTACACCGTGGAATCCTATGCAGCTGTAAAAGTGAAGAATCTCTTACCCTCTGAGACTGCATGGAGGGACCTGGAGAGCATCACGCTAAGTGAAATAAACCAGTCAGAGAAAGACAGGTATCACATGATCTCACTCATATGTGTAATCTAATGAACAAATTAAACTGATGAATGGAGTGGATCCAGAGACACAGAAACAGAATCTTGGAGGGAAGGCGGGGTGGGAGGTAATCAACGACATTGTTTGCATATATGCCTGGCCCATGGCCACCGACAGTGGGGTGCTGAAGGCCTGGGGCAGAGGGGGGTCAATGGGGGGAAAGGGGGAAATACGTAATACTTTCAACAATAAAGATTTATTTTAAATAATCTGATTGGCTAAAAATAATAAAATATAGAATATTCCAAGATGACTTTCCCATCAGCCGCCGAGCCAGTCCTGAAAGTAACACACAAGGTGGAGAGTCCACCTTAAATGGAAGGAAAGAACGCCAGGCGAAGAGTAAATCCAGCATCCGCTGGCCAGTCAAGGTCACAGGAAAGGCAGGCCAGTCAAGGTCACAGGACAGGCAGGCCAGTCAAGGTCACAGGACAGGCAGGCCAGTCAAGGTCACAGGAAAGGCATGTCAGTCAAGGTCACAGGAAAGGCATGTCAGTCAAGGTCACAGGAAAGGCAGGTCTCCTCACTCCCTCAGGGCATTGTTCCACAGACACTGTGCCTCCGGCTAGGGGATTTAAACGGGCCATGGGTGGTGGGGTGTGCCCATGATAACCTCATCTGCACCCCAAACCCAAAAGTTTCCACAGTTCAGTCTTATTCTTGGGTTTATCCTGACTTGTCTCAGGGCTACGGGGACCATTGAGACCTGGGACCCTCTCAGCGATCTCATCTTAAAAGTGAATGCTTAACATGACTTTTTCGAAAGGAGCTATGGGTTGACTGATTAAATTTCATTTATCTTCTTCTTCTAGCCTCTTTTCCCCGAAGCAAGGCTTCCTAATTTATAAATCTGATGTTTTCCTTGGCCATGTTGCATTGAAGGGTAAGCAGGGAAAGGAGAGAGGTGTGGGCAGAAATCCTATAGTCTCATTTTGTGGGGTGATTAAAAGTGATTGCATATTTATTACATTTGACTGTGCAGACGCATAGAAGGGAGAAAAGACACGTCATGATTTTACTGGGAAAACAAGACCCCGGCTACTCTCTTGGGCGATTCGTTTTCCATCTTTATCGAAAGGCAAATGTTTTTATGGGAACTGTCAAAACTGCGCCCACACTTCTCCTTGGGTTTGACATTAGTAGGAGTTTTCCATTTATTTTCATAATCTCCACGAATGCTATTCTCATGGCTGTTGTTAAAGGAAAAATTATTCATGACACTTGTGAAAACAGCAAGCAGACTTTACTCAGGATTAGCGTGGTAAGTGTGGGAGGGCCGCAGGGTCTCAGTGGGAAGCAGAGACTGGGCCCCTCTGAATGCAGCCAGGATGGGTGGGGCTTGCAGCCAGGGGGCAGGTCTTGGGGCCAGAAACCTCCTGAATGGGGAGGGTGATTCTCAAGAAACTGACCTGACTGGATGCTGGCAGAAGGTGGCCAGGTGATCATGTTCCTGGGAACCCCCAGGTGGGCTCAGGCTGCGTGTCGCTGTGTCCAATCACAAAGGCAGGGTTGCATCCTATAAGGTGTTTACTGAGAAGGCCAGCCCACCAAGAAGACAGGGCGCTTACAAGCATCAAATCCTGCCTTCCAGCAGGTGCAGGGGACAGGACTATGAAGGGGAAGGGGCTGGAGTGAGGCTGGGAGTAGAATGCAGCTACAGGCAGCCCTGGGGTCTGCAGACATCAGCTACTTTCCTCAGGCATCAGGCGATGAGATGGTGTTAATGAGATGATGTGGATGAGATGATGGTGAGGAGATGATGTGGATGAGATGATGGTGAGTGAGGAGATGATGTGGATGAGATGATGTGGATGAGATGATGTGGATGAGATGATGGTGAGTGAGGAGATGATGTGGATGAGATGATGTGGATGAGATGATGTGGATGAGATGATGGTGAGTGAGGAGATGATGTGGATGAGATGATGTGGATGAGATGATGGTGAGGAGATGATGTGGATGAGATGATGTGGATGAGATGATGATGAGTGAGGAGATGATGTGGATGAGATGATGGTGAGGAGATGATGTGGATGAGATGATGGTGAGGAGATGATGTGGATGAGATGATGGTGAGTGAGGAGATGATGTGGATGAGATGATGTGGATGAGATGATGTGGATGAGATGATGTGGATGAGATGATGGTGAGTGAGGAGATGATGTGGATGAGATGATGTGGATGAGATGTTGGTGAGGAGATGATGTGGATGAGATGATGGTGAGGAGATGATGTGGATGAGATGATGGTGAGTGAGGAGATGATGTGGATGAGATGATGTGGATGAGATGTTGGTGAGGAGATGATGTGGATGAGATGATGTGGATGAGATGATGGTGAGGAGATGATGTGGATGAGATGATGTGGATGAGATGATGGTGAGGAGATGATGTGGATGAGATGATGTGGATGAGATGATGGTGAGTGAGGAGATGATGTGGATGAGATGATGTGGATGAGATGATGGTGAGTGAGGAGATGATGTGGATGAGATGATGTGGATGAGATGTTGGTGAGGAGATGATGTGGATGAGATGATGTGGATGAGATGATGGTGAGGAGATGATGGTGAGTGAGGAGATGATGTGGATGAGATGATGTGGATGAGATGATGGTGTGAGGAGATGATGTGGATGAGATGATGGTGAGGAGATGATGTGGATGAGATGATGGTGAGGAGGTGATATGGATGAGATGATGTGGATGAGATAATGGTGAGGAGATGATGTGGATGAGATGATGGTGAGGAGATGATGTGGATGAGATGATGTGGAGGAGATGATGTGGATGAGATGATGTGGATGAGATGATGGTGAGGAGATGATGTGTATGAGATGATGCTTTGACTCCTGGTGGGTCAGTCTGACCCTGCTTGCTGGATTCACAGCTGAGTCACCTCCCTAATCGCTTTGCACAGGCCCTTGCAAAGGAAACTTAAGAAAAACATAGCCCCCTATTCACATAAGTACATGTGCTCTAAGATCTAAAATAATATGATTACTTTTCAGATTAATTCAGGTGCTCTATCTGTCAGGTGATAAGTCCCCCCTGTCAATCAGACCTCACCTGGGGATTGAGGGAGAGCCAGGTATTGACGGTGGGCATCTGGCTGGACTGATTAGCAGGATTCGGGCTAACACTGGGCTTTAAGGACATGACCTGAGCCCGAGGCCAAATGGGAAAATCGCTCGGGGGAGCTGGCTGGCGTTTGGGCTGGAGACAGTCTTGGTCAGTATATACAGCTCTATCCTGGGACTACACCCACGTTTACTTAACCACCCTTTACGTGACTATTCATCCCCGCCCCCAGAACCCCACAGCTGAAAATAACTTACTACATGTGCCTTGTGCAGAGCGAAGTTTCACATTTAGAGTGGTTTTTTGGACGTAGATGCCTGGATTAAAGGCTTTGGTGATTGCAGGGGATTATCAAAACCCTTCAAAGAGCCGCACGGGGCTCCTGCCTCCCCCGCCTCCCCTCCCCCCCTCCCTCTGCCCTGGTTCCAGCAGTCCCCATGCTGGCCTGGCAGCCGGCGGGAAGAACGGTGCTCTATGCTTTGCACATTTCTGGTTTTGTGGGGTTTTTATTGCTAGTTGACATATTTCCATGTCTGTTATTCAGCTACACAGTCTGTGGAATGTAAGGATCCGGTGGGCAGACTCTGCGTTTTGTTTTTCTTCTTCCCCCTGGATGTGGGCGCAGGGTCTAGAAGCCGGGTTTCCAGTCATGTTGGGTGAATGAACGACAGTTGTTTCCTGTCTCCGTGAATCCCCCCCACTTTTCTATTGGGGGTTAGCGCTTTTAAAAAGATTATTTTTATTGATTTCAGAGAGGAAGGGAGAGAGAGAGAAAGAAACATTAATGATGAGAATCTTGGTTCGGCTGCCCCCTGCACGCCTCACACTGAGGATGGAGCCCACAACCGGGGCATGTGCCCTGACCTGGAATCAAACCCTGACCTCCTGGTTCATAGGTCAGTGCTCAACCCCAGAGCCACCCGCCAGGTGTGCTTTTAAGACACAGTAATCCCGTCATAAAGATGAAGAGGCTTATCCAGTTCTTTGCGAGAAATGGAGGTTATTGAAGGAACCTTCCCAATAACAGCGTATTGTCTCACAGGCTGTTTCCGTGGAAACGGAAGCCTGGCCTGAGGGAGCCGGTCCAGGGGACCCAGGCTGCAGGACAGACACGATTTCCCTCTCGCTCA
Source organism: Eptesicus fuscus (assembly GCF_027574615.1). Classification (NCBI taxonomy): domain Eukaryota; kingdom Metazoa; phylum Chordata; class Mammalia; order Chiroptera; family Vespertilionidae; genus Eptesicus; species Eptesicus fuscus. Next base: position 104,265,949 of record NC_072480.1, on the reverse strand, counting down.
CCCGTCCTCGGGACGTAAAGCTTCCTAGCATCTCCTTGGCAGCAGTTGTCTCTGCTTGGAGGGTCTTCGTGTTTTCGGTTCTGTTGAGGGTGGACAGCACCGCGTGGCCACAGGACCGCTCACTGTGGGCTCAGCCCCTAGACGGCACCGGGCTCAGGAGGAAACCCATCCCTCGCGCTTCCCGGCCCGGGTTCGAACACTCTCCTCCGGGGCCATCAGCACCGCCCCGGGCCGACGTGCAGCCGACGCTCACAGGTACCGACAGGCTGGACATGCGCCCCCGCGGGCCCTGGGTCCCTTTCCCTCCACCCTCCTCGGTGGAGGCCCCGACCCACACACAGCAGCCGGGGTCTTCCCTGACCCTTCGCCGGGAGCAGATGGCCTACGATGGCACCGCAGACACCACCCGAACCCGGGCCTCCCCTTGGCGACAGCAGGGAGGGACCGGAGAGCATCACGCTGAGCGAAACACGCCGGTCAGAGAAAGACACGCATCGCAGGATCTCACGCGTGTGGGACCTGCTGAACCGAATGAACAAAAACAGACCAGAGACACAGAGGCCGGGACAGCCTGTCGACCCTCCGCGGGAGGCGGGCAGAAGTGAGCTGATGAGCTCGTGTGCAGCTATGCCACGATTTCCCTCTGGGCATGGACATGGGGTGGTGAGGGCCTGGGTCCTAGGATGGGAGCGGCCGGGAGAGGTTAATGGGGGAGAAGGGGGGCCTATGTAATACTTTCAACAATAAAGATTAAAAAAATAAACGAAAAATAGCAACCAAAGGAACAGTGACATTTGAAAACAAACAAACAAAATCCACGCTCACATAAATGATCTCATGACCCAGTTAGAACCCGCCCACGGCCCCTCGATGGAGGAATGGTTAGTTAGCAGCGGGTAAGGGGGTGTGGCCTGGAGTTTGAGGGGCGTCGGGGACCGGCAGCTGCCCGTGGGCTCGCCCAGCATCGCTTCCGGAGGCGAGCTGCAGCGGCGGCCCTGGCATCTCTCCCCACTTCTCCATATCCCGCCCCCCCCCCCACGCGGTGGCCCTGATTTCTCGGGGGGACGCCCAGGCATTAAAGGCGCCAAGACCCCCTGGAGACGCTGCAGGTGGAACTGGGGGCCCGGCACGCTGTCCCTCTGAGCTGCCAGCCCGAGGGAGGATAATGGGCTCGCAGCTTCCGTCCATTCAGGGTCCAGATAAACCCAGCGTGTGAGGGTGAGACAGGTGCCCCTGCTCAGCCACCTGATGGACATGTCAGGTGACCAGTCGTAGGGCTGGCCAGGTGCCCTTCAGCTGCCTTCCTGGTGGCACAGGTGGTGGGAGGTGCCCCGGACCCCGGGGAGGACGGACGGGCATCCTCCACCAGGGGCCTCGGTCCCGGGCTCCCCCGTCTGTGCGACGGCTTCTCACGCGGAGGCCAGTTCCATCCGGCCGTTCTCATCGAGCAGGTGGGGGATGAAGTCACGGAACGTACAACATGGCACAGGCAACGCTGCACGAAGTTGGGGCTCAAACCACACGCCTCTCCGTCGCCCTTGCCTCCGCAGCTGACAACCTCCGCGCCTCCCCCAGGCTGAGGGCTTCCTGGCGGTTTCAGGTGGCGGGGAGGAAGGTGCTGGGGAGACAGAGCTCCCCCTTCCCATCCCACCTGTGGACAGGTGCCCTCAGCTCTCCGGAGAGCAGGCGCCCGAGGCAAGCTCTCCCCGAAAACCTGGGGTCCCCATCTGTCTGTGTTCCGGGACACGAATAAGAGCCGGCACCACTTCACGGCCCGAATCACCGAGACGTCCGAGGAGTTCTCAGATCATTACAAAACCCAGCCCCGCCTTCCTCATCGGATCAGCATCGCTCGGCCCCGCCGCTGCCCGCTGCCCGCTGCCTGCTGCCCGCCTGGAGCCGTGTGAGGGTTGATAGCGACCTGAGCCGTGCGCCTGCCCACCGCGATATAAATCCCTTTTAGGGCCCGGAAACCGGGTGTTGGGAAGACAGACGGAGAGGCTGGGAGTGGGCATCGGAGCGGTGAGTACTCCGGTCTCACGTGTCCTCCCCCAAACCCGGCTCCTCCCGGCCAGGCCTGGCCCCTTTGGGCCAAAATCCCTAAGATCCACTGGACTGGGTCTCGGGCAGAACCCGCCGGGAGGACTTAACTCTCAGCTGAAGCTTAAAAAATAGTTTAATTCTCAACGACAGCTCGCAGGACGCGCCGGAGGGGCTGCGCGTGCGGCTCAGGGTTTGCTCTGATTCGCTGCGGCTCCCGGAGCAGGTCGCCCTCCTTCCTGGCTGTTTGTCATCTCGTGCCCGTTCGCTTTCCCGCGTTAAATATTTATTATTTAATACAGGGAAGTAATAACCGCGCGGCCTCTCTCTCCCCAGCCGCTCCCTCTCCCGCTGCACTCGGATGCGGGCTGGGGGCAGACTGCCCGGAGCTCGCTGGCTGCCGGAGCGGAGCGCGGGGATGGCTCTGGATCCGGGCGTGTGATCCCAGGGCCCGTGTGGAAGCCGTGTGCTGAGGGGAAGGCAAAATGAAACTGTAAATCACAAACCCGTTCGTTACAGACCCGCCGCACAGACACCGGAGGGCCGCGGGGCGGGGCTGTCACTTCCGCTGGCCGCCCAACACGGCCCTCACTTACCCGGCTGCATTTCAGTGTACACGCACTTTTACTGATGTCAGAGAGGGGGGGGGGGGGGGAGAAACATCAATGGTGAGAGAGAATCCTGATCGGCTGCCCCTTGCACGCCCCACACCGGGGACCGAGACCGCAACCTGGGCGTGTGCCCTGACCGAAATCGAACCCTGACCTCCTGGTTCACAGGTCAGCGCTCAAGCCCTGAGCCACGCCGGCCGGGCAGGTGGCTCACACAGTCTCAGCCGCGATGTGCACCCGGTGGGTCGTTCCAGTCCAGAGGCCCAGGGCGGGCTGGACGTGCCCAGGACGAGAGGAGCAGGCGGTGGGAGGCCTCGAGCCGGCCCTGGGCTTTCTGGTCCAAGCTTCCCGCTGATGTGCTGCCTCCTGCTGGTAGAAACACAACACGCACACGCACGCACACATGCACACACACGCACGCATGCACATGCACACATGCACACATGCCCACGCACACACACACGAATGTCTTCTGTCCATCTGACGACTCCATGCTCCTGTACAAGGACCCCAGTGAAGTGTTTCTTCTCTGGAAACATCTCAGGGACAGTTTCCAGGTGGAGTGAGTCACCTGGTCCCAGCGCCCCTCGGGGTTTAGATCAGCCTCTCCCGGTGGTGACACGGCGTCTCCCGGTGGTGGGTGGTGACACGGCGTCTCCTGGTGGTGGGTGGTGATACGGCGTCTCCCGGTGGTGGGTGGTGACACGGCCTCTCCGGCTGCTTCCCCGCTGGGCTGAGCATTCGCCTCCCTTTCTCCGAGCATTCTTACCCCTCACCTCCTCAGGCTCAGCTGGCGGAGACTTGGACGCAGCAGGCGTCTGTTGAATAAGGAGTGAGCGCGTGAATGGTGACGGGGACAGCACGGCGTCGCGGCGCCCTTTCTTTCCGTGGGCCGCTGAACTATTCTCATCACGCGCGGGGAGGCGGCTTCCTCGGGAACAGGAAGGACGCTAGTCTGCGCTCCGTATCACCGGGGTGAATTTTAACAGCGACCCCCTCGTGGTATTTATAACGCGGAGGAGACGGTGACATTTTTACTGCTCAAAGGTGACGTTCCATGCGGGTGGGAGGGACGCTGCGGCTTCTCAGATGTAACGCCAGGAACAGGTGTCTGAGCAGAGCGGGCCTGAATAGGAATGTAGGATCAGGGAGACGCTCTGGGAATAACGTTCTGGCCGAGCGGCTTTATTTACGGTCAGATCCGCCACCCTTCCCTTAGGGGCCACGCAACACAGATCCGTGGCAAAGGTCACGGCCGCTCCAGTTCAGTGCGGCATCCGGGTCAGCCGCGTGAACCGTGACTATATGGAAGAATTCTGTCTGCGCCCTCAGGCAACACCATGGAGGGCTTACAACAAGCCATGTGGCGTGTCCAGGTGACAGAGGCCGGGGCCCAGGGAGGCGGAGGTGGCTGCCGGGTACGGAGACCCACCCTCACCGAGCGGGCGCATTGACATTGCAGCTGAGCCCGGCCGGCGTGGCTCAGTGGTTGAGTGTCAACCCCTCACTGGGGATCGAGCCCCAACCCAGGTAGGTGCCCTGACCGGGAATTGAACCGTGACCTCCGGGTTCACAGGTCCCCGTTCAACCACTGAGCTACTCTGGCCGGCTGGGCTGCTTCAAACTAAAGGGATCGTTATGGAGGAGACAGCCGGGAGGGGTCTGGCCCCTATGTAAAGGCCCAGGTGCCGTCTGGCCCGCGGGCAATCACAGAGGGTGCCGTGGCCGCCGGGGGAGGTGAACAGCCAGCGAGGGTCTCTGCGGGGACCTGCTGTCCAGGCCGGCCACGCTCTCCTGCAAACCTGTGCTCACAGCCCCGGGGCCACCATGCCCGTCTGGCACACACGGCCCTGACCCGCCCCGGGGTCAGCATCCTCTGTGCCGGTGGCTCCTGGGGTGTTTACAGCTGGGAGGGACCCTGAGGCTGTGGGTGGCACAGAGTCTTGAAATAAGGAGGGTCCATGATGAGAATCAGACTCAAAAGGAGGCGCGCGCTGTCTAATTTTGTCTTCATTTTAAACATCGTCGCCTGGCTTCTCAGACCCAGGAAGGAGGATCCGCCCCGGATCAGGGCCAACCTCAGGCTCCGGAGGCCCTGCCCTCCCGCCTCTCCCGCTGCGGGCTGGTGAGGCCTCTTCGGTTCTGAGGAGGTAATTAGGTAATTCAGTGTTTGGACTGAGGAATGTGTGGAATAGAAAACGCAAACCCAAATCGTGGGAGGTTTCAACCAGCCCTTCCTTTCCATTCCGCTTAATTAGATTTGTACGAAGCTGAAAGCAAGATTCTTGGCAGATAAACCGTCTTCGGAGAACCGGCTGCGCTATTTCTGGGGTCTTTGCTGGTTAGTTTGCTACCTGCAGCGTTTCAAGATCTGCAGTCAAGAGCAAATTATGGCCCGGCCGGGTGGCTCAGTGGTTGAGCGTCGACCCATGAGCCAGGAGATCACGGTTTGATTCCCAGTCAGGGCACATGTCCGGGCTGTGGGCTCCGTCCCCAGTGTGGGGCGTGCAGGAGGCAGCCCATCACTGATGCTTCTCTCTCTCCCTCTCTCCCTTCCTCTCTGCAATTAAAAAAGAAAAAAGAAAAATAGTGTTATGTGTCTGTGGAGGCCTCATGGGCACCGGAGTCTCAGTGAGTGCACAGGTATCTGTTCCTTCTCTGATCGATTGATTGATTTATCTAACACATGTGTATTGAGGCCCATGGAATACCAGGAAGCACCCAGCGGCCACCAGGCCTCAGGCTGTGGGGTGGAGAGCGTCTGCAGCGGTTGGTTTTCTGTCCAAGATCAGCCTCTGTCACACCAGCCCAGCGGAGCACTCAGCAGCAGGGAGAACCCCGAACGCACGTTACAAGGGGCCCCTTTCCTGTGGATGCCGGTCCAGAGGCTCACATCGCGCCTCTCCTTGGCTCCTCCCTGCACTGCGGTCCCAGGCGCACGCGTGGGCTCCCGTGTTCGCGGGCCGGGCCGCGGGGTCACAGTGACGGCAGAGCTGGCGCCCATCGAGGGCAGCTCCTCGCCCGCGGCGCTCAGGTGTGTCCTGTGCATCGCCTTCGTTTTCTCCTGAGCTGTGTTCATTCCACTTTGGGGGACCGGGGAGAGCCCGAGGCCTGGGGGCGCCCTGGAGACCGGCTCCTGCCCCGGACCCAAGCCCCCAGGGGCCCATGCCCCCACCGCAGCCCCGCCCCACCTGCAGCCCCGCCCCCGCAGGAAGCCCCGTTCCACCTGCAGCCCCGCCCCCACCGCAGCCCCGCCCCACCTGCAGCCCCACCCCACCTGCAGCCCCGCCCCACCTGCAGCCCCGCCCCGCAGGAAGCCCCGCCCCACCTGCAGCCCCGCCCCACCTGCAGCCCCGCCTCCACCGCAGCCCCGCCCCCACTGCAGCCCCGCCCACCTTCAGCCCCGCCCGCTCCTGGAAGAGGAGGGCTGATGAAGGCTGGCCTCTCCATGTGCTTCTGGGTAATTGCTTTCCCGCGATGCCAGACCTCTGACCTGATTCTCTTCTTTAATAAGAGGCATCGTGGAGAGCGCTCTCTCGGCAGGTTTGGGTTTGAAGGCTGTGGTGTCGGATTGGGGTGTGTGTGTGTGTGTGTGTGTGTGTGTGTGAGAGAGAGAGAGAGAGAGGGAGGGAGGGAGGGAGGGAGGGGGAATGGAAGGGAAGGAGAGAGAGAGAGAGAGAGAGAGAGAGAGTAGGAGGTGGAGGGGGAGGGCCGTTTCATTTTCCCGCGGAGGTGCTCACACTGAGACGTGTTCCGCTGAAAGCAGGCAGGTTGTACCGAGGAAGGACCAGTGGGGAAGTTCTGGAAAGGTCTCTGAGATACAGACGGGGGCGATGAGATGGGCTCCCCCGGGGGCTCCGGCAGGGCCCACCCGGCTCTGGGCCCACATCCCTCTGACCACTGCTGAGGGGAGGGTCCTCCCAGCTCCGCCCTGGACCCTACTCGCCACCCTGCAGGAGGGTGGTGCCGCCTCCGTGTGCAGACATGTCGTGTGCAGGCATGTGCAGACATGTGCAGATGTGTGCAGGCATGTGCAGGCATGTGCAGATGTGTGCAGGCATGTGCAGACCGGCTTGGAGAGATGTCGCTTCTTTCTTTATCTGAAGATCGCCCAGGGCAGAGCGGTTATCCTGGGGAAATACAGGGGCTCCTTGGGACCCGGGGTTTTAATGAAGCTCATGCAGCTGGGATTCTTCCTAAACCTCAGCTCTTCCGTTCACGGCGCCTTAAAAAGACCTGAAAGCTCCCCCTCCCACATGTGCACATGCACACATCACACATACAACACACACACACATAGATGCACACACATACATACATGTCTATGCACATGCACATATAAACACACAGACACATGCACACACACTGTTTATGGAACTGAAAATACCCAAGGAGCTTAAAAGTTGAACGATGTTTTTCGTTATACTTTACCCCTGACATATTAAAAATCGTTTTAAAAAATGTGGAACAAAAATGAATCCTGTCCTAGGGTAAACAGGACTTCAAAAAGAGTGAAATGAGGGGCATTTTACTGTTCTGTCAGGAGTAGCTTTTTCTGCACAAGCATTAAAGGCCACTCGGCAAGTGGAGAACGAATCCTAAACCCCTGGCTTCTCATACACACACCTCACCGATGGGGGAGCCGAGGCTGGCGCCCAGGCACCCGGCGGAGGCCACGCTGGCAGGCAGGGCCGCCAGCAGCCTGTGAGCAGAGCTGAGGTGCACGAGCGTCCAGGCCACCTGGGAAGCTCGGGGCTCGGTTTGCAGGGCCCCCTCCCTGAGCACCAGGCTCCCGAAGCCCCGAGGAGCAGGCACCACGCTCCCCTCCGTGGAGTGGACACGAGGCCCCGCCGTGAACCGACCCCCGAGACACGGGCCTCGGGTGAGTGCGGCTTCGGTGTCTGATCTGATGGGCTCCTTCTCCTCGTCTCTCCCCTGAGGAGATGCTTTCGAAAGGATGGACTCGCAGATATTCTGAGGTTCAGGTGTTAGTGGAACCACGAGGGCAAGTCCGTGCAAATAAGTGAGCCTGTTAGCTGGACTTGTCTTTCCCAGCACTGTTACACACACACACACTCATACATGCACATACATGCACACATGTGCACTCACACACTCACAGGCACATGCACATGCACCCTCTCACACACACAGGCACACACGCACGTGCGCATGCACACATGACACACATATGTAGACACATGCACACTCTCACACACATGATCCACACACAGATACACGTACACACAGGCATATTCACACACACATGCACACATACATGTGCACACACTGATACACACACAGCGCACAGGGGCCATGAACTCGTCATTAAAACGAGCTTTGGGTGGCAGCTGTGGAATAAGCGTGTCGCCACGGCAGGGGTTAGCAGCGGAGGCGATGTGGTGTCACTCATGTGGGCAGAACCCCTGGCAGTACAGCGGGGTTAGCCCAGCTCTAAGCATCACGGAAGGGAGCCAGGCTCCTGATAAAGAGGGGAGATAGCAGTCGCTGCAGAAGGTGGGAGAGGAGGGGGCACAGGGAAAGGAGGTTACCATGGCAACTGCAGGCTGCCCTTTCCCGCAGGGACGGCCAAGGTCGGAAGGCACGGGGCTGGCTCACTCTCCGGTAGGGACCTGAGGAATGACGGAGTCTCGGAAAACGCCCTCAGAGCACCACGTGGGGTCTGCAGCTCCAAACGCTGGCCTCCTGTTGAACCTTCCTTACCCTGTAGGACCCTCCCCGCGTCGCCCCCTATCTGCCTGGCCTGGGGCGGGGGTCCTCTGGCTCTCAGATGGAACTGAGTTTGGTTACACGTGGACGCCAGCGTCTCCCAGGTGCGTTTTTAACCGAGGAGAATCCCAGCTGAACCCTAAGGGCTGGAGGCTGGTTCCGAGGGCCCCGGGGCAGCCCTCAGTGTCTCCTACTCTCCTACTCCCTGGGGTTGGAGAGCCAGCGCGCTAACCTGACCCCGGGCCCCCACTCCCCAGGGCGGGGCTGCGTCTCCCTGCAGGGCCAGGCCATTCAGCGTCCTGTCCACACACGGTCTCCACGGCTGTCCACACGCACTCTCACCGGCCCCCACGTGTCCCGTGTCCGGGCTGCACTGCAGCCGCGGGCGTCACTGAGACGTCCCCAGATCCTTAGGAAAGCAGCCCCTTTGCTTCCTTCCGCGTGAGCGGCTCACTTGTCCTTGTTCGCACACAGGCCTCTCTCCTCAGGCCTCCACCCCCGTCATCAGGGCATTTGAAAGGGCTCCCCTGTCCTGTCAGCTCGGCGCCCAGTCTCTCCTGAAGTTCTGTGCGTGTGAACCTGTTGGTTTGCAAGGTGCAATCTGTCTCTGCTCTCATCAAATCTGTCCTGCAGGGCCTCCGCCTCTTTCTCTGACCTTTTATTGTTGGGCCAAACGCATCGCAGATGCCAAGTAGCAGGACGGTTCCGCGGCCTCGTTCCTTGTGTCGGCGCCGCGTGAGCTCTGACGTTGATGAAGGAGCCACAGCAAACACGTCGTGGCTCGATGACGCTCAGGTTAGCACTAGGTGACAGGGAACGCAGGAGAGAGGGTGTTGGCTAACTAATTGCAACCCATGTCCCTGTTGAGAATCGTGTTTCCTACACGATCGGAATTGATGGTCTAAAGTAAGCTCATTTAAAAAATTACCATTTTCAAATAACAGCAATAAAGTAGCACTTTAAACAACAGCGGCGATTATACTTCAAATTGCTTTAGGTCATTGTTTGTAATCCACTCCGGAACCGAGAGAAATAAATTCTGTTGCTGCAGCCCCAGGCTGTGGGGTGCTGTGGGGGCAGCGCCAGGCTGTGGGGTGCTGTGGGGGCGGCCCCAGGCTGTGGGGTGCTGTGGGGGCGGCCCCAGGCTGTGGGGTGCTGTGGGGGCGGCCCCAGGCTGTGGGGTGCTGTGGGGGCGGCCCCAGGCTGTGGGGCGCTGTGGGGGCAGCCCCAGGCTGTGGGGCACTGTGGGGGCAGCCCCAGGCTGTGGGGTGCTGTGGGGGCGGCCCCAGGCTGTGGGGTGCTGTGGGGGCGGCCCCAGGCTGTGGGGTGCTGTGGGGGTGGCCCCAGGCTGTGGGGTGCTGTGGGGGCAGCCCCAGGCTGTGGGGTGTTATGGGGGCAGCCCCAGGCTGTGGGGTGCTGTGGGGGTGGCCCCAGGCTGTGGGGTGCTGTGGGGGCGGCCCCAGGCTGTGGGGTGCTGTGGGGGCGGCCCCAGGCTGTGGGGCGCTGTGGGGGTGGCCCCAGGCTGTGGGGTGTTGTGGGGGCGGCCCCAGGCTGTGGGGTGTTGTGGGGGCGGCCCCAGGCTGTGGGGTGCTGTGGGGGCAGCCCCAGGCTGTGGGGCGCTGTGGGGGTGGCCCCAGGCTGTGGGGTGTTGTGGGGGCGGCCCCAGGCTGTGGGGTGTTGTGGGGGCGGCCCCAGGCTGTGGGGTGTTGTGGGGGCGGCCCCAGGCTGTGGGGTGCTGTGGGGGCGGCCCCAGGCTGTGGGGTGCTGTGGGGGCGGCCCCAGGCTGTGGGGTGCTGTGGGGGCAGCCCCAGGCTGTGGGGTGCTGTGGGGGCAGCCCCCGCAGACAGGTGCAGCGATCTGCGGGCCGTTCTGAAGTTTAGGATTCAGCTCAGCGTTCCCATCATCCGTCCCTGCTCTACCTCAATCAGGGCACTTTGGGCCGTTCGCCTGTTAGAATCTGGGGGTAACGCACAATCGAATACTGACAATGAAATGTCAGCCCCACCGATGCCAGCAGCACTCCCTTGGTTTGATGAGCTCCATGTTGTCAATAGCCATGTGGCCGATTCGAACGGAGTGTGTGTGGCCTAAGGGCCGTCCCCGTGAAATGAGGTTGTGTGGGCACCGCAGGCGTCCCACCCAAAGGGGTGTGTGCCCAGGCCTCCGCGGGTGCCTGAAACCGTGGACAGCACCGTGCTCCGTGCAGCAGGCACGCCCCACTGGCTTACTTCACTGCACGTCACAGAGGTGGGGCGTTTTCAGTAAATTGAAGGCAACACCCTCCCCCAGGAAAGAGCACAACTCACTTTGTCGCGACCCTGGCTTCCCTGCGTTGGTGTGGACCCGAGCCCACGCGCCTCTGAGGTCTGCCTGTGCTGCTTTCTCTGTACGTACAGACCTCTGATGGAGATTCGTTACAAGTCAGGCACAGTAACAGGTCAACAACAATCAGTAATACCTAATAGGACAATTATAACAGTAACTAGGGGCCCGGTGCACGAAAACCGTGCACTCAGGGGTCCCTCAGCCCGGCCTGGGCCCTCTCGCAGTCCGGGAGCCCTTGGGGGTTGTCTGACGGGGAGCGGGCCTAAGCTGTCAGTCAGACATCCTCAGTGCTGCCTGGAGGCAGGAGAGGCTCCCACCACCACTGCTGCCCTCGCCAGCTGTGAGCCCGACTTCAGGCTGAGACAATCCCCCTGTGGGAGCACACTGACCACCAGGGGGCAGCTCCTGCATTGAGCATCTGCCCCCTGCTGGTCAGTGTGTGTCATAGCGACCAGTTGTTCCGCCGTTCCGTCGATTTGCATATTAGCCTTTTATTATATAGGACTAGTGGCCCGGTGCACAAAGTTCATGCATGGAGAGAGGGGGTTCCCTTAGCCCAGCCTGCACCCTCTCCAATCAGGGACCTCACAGGGATCGGGCCTAAACCGGCAGTTGGACATCCCTCTCACAATCTGGGACCACTGGCTCCTAACCGCTCACCTGCCTGCCTGCCTGCCTGACCACCCCTAACTGCCTCTGCCTACCTGCCTGACCATCCCTAACTATCCTCCCCTGTTGGCCTGGTTGCCCCCAACTGCCCTCCCCTGCCAGCCCGGTCTCACCCCCAACTGCCTTCCCCTGCTGGCCTGATCTCACCCCCAACTGCTCTCCCCTGCCAGCCTGATCGCCTCTAACTACTTCTGCCTGCCTGATCATCCCTAACTGCCCTCCCCTGCCAGTCAATTTGGTTCTTATTGGTTGGTTTCTATGCCAGTCAGCATCAAAAGCTCTGCCTCCTAGGCAGTCATTGGCTCCTCACAGTTCACCCAGATTTGGTTCTGATTGGTCAGTTTCTATGCCAGTCAGCATCTCGGGGCCTATCTCCAGGCCTGATCAGAGAGGCGGGGCTGATCAGCAGCCCCTCAGCAGTCAGTGCTGAGTCACCACGGCAACCCAGTGCTGACTGCAGGACTGACTTCTGGTGTTCGGTCGAGCCTTTGGTTGGTCGTTACGGACCCTGGGTTTTTATATATTAGGATGACCGTTCTGTGAATGGGTCTCTCAGAACATCTGCTCTGCTAGCCTGCAGCGTGGACACTCGGGACAAAGGGGATTCACGCCCTGGTGAGTAGACAGAGAGAGTGCCAGATTGCCACAGTGAGGGCTCTGAAACGTTCCCCCCGTGGCTCCTCAGCTCCACCTGACACGACAGCATGGTGAAGCCATCACGCGTGGCCACAGTGCAGCCAGGATCACTCTAGGATCTGCGGCTGTCGGTAGAAGAAGTGATAACAGTTTTCAGAAATGCAGGTAGATGTGGGAGCGCTAGGAGTGGCAATCAGCAACGCGGGAACAGTCCCGTGGAACTTACATGTCACACAAAATGTAAGACAACGCCACACAAGTGTCCTCAGGTTCCGTGTCCAGTCCTGGCTGTTACCTGTGTTCTATCCACCCGACCCGGCGGCTGGGTGTGGGGGCCTATTCTTAGATCTTATAAAAATGCGTGTGATTTCCTTTCAGTCATGACCCTATATCAGCGCCTGGATAATTTTAAGCCCCGCATTGAGGACTTTGGGAAGGACCGCCATGAAGGGATGACGACATGGCTCCCCTAACACGGGAATGGCAGGTCTGGGGGCGGGCATGTCTGTGTCTCCACTTCTGTGTGGAGGGATTCGTCACTGTGTGTCGGAGGAACACGATATTCTACCACCACGTACTAATGGAGCAGCCACATGCCGTGATATTTAACAACATTCACAGAAGTCTCATTTTTGGTGGGATAGCATGCCCTCAGAGATTGGTTCTGATTCTGTGTCCATGACTTTGATGCTGGGGTTTGTGGACATGGTCAAGCTGTCGGCGTCAGAAGCAAGGGTATATTATTTTCCATTTTCTTTTTTTAAAAATTACTTTATTGATTAAGGTATCACATATTTGTCATCAACTCCCCTCCCCACTCCATTTTCTAATATTTTAGCGTGGACAGGCCTCTAGACCTTTCCAAATATATTAATTTCCAGTCACCCAATTAATTGCTGCTTAAATATTAAATGGCTTTGAATGGCCTTTGTACACGGCTCATTCATTCACTGGAGACTGTTCTTCTGCCCTGATTTTGGGTTATTTTATACTCAATTACTCTCCAGCTGAATTCTGCCTACTCTGCTGTATCTTCATTACGTTCTGTGTATCTGCCAAGCAGGCGGCAAAGCACATAGAACAAAGAAAGGCGCTAAAAAGCGGTTACAGTTTGTGCAGCCCCCACTCCTGTTTCCGCTTGAGTCGCTTTATAACGATGGTCTAATGAGAGAGGAACCCACCTGCCCAAGTCTCCTGCTCTGAGGTCATACATAGATGCACGAGCTCATCAGACCACCCCAGGCTGGATACCGGACCAGCGTTTAGATTCCCATTTCGCATGTTGACGGATGCCGCGCGCTGCCTGCTGCCGCTGGAACCCCATTTATCAACACGCACACGGCCTGTTGGGGGGAAACGTTTGTCAGTTAATCAAACTCTAATTATAAAATACAGTTTCCTCTCAAGACACGGGGGAAAAACGCCCCGGCGAACACTGGGATGAGAACGACATGGGGTGGCAGGTTCAACGATTGATCAAAGTCAAACATTACATTCTTCCAAAACGTAACCGAGAGAAGGAAGTTGTTCTCCTGGGAGTCGCAGGGTGACATGATCTCAGGTTGTTGGAGTAAGTTATGCTTCCCCGAGGCAGAGGAATACGTTCTGAGAAGAGAAGAAACAGGTGGTAGCCAGGGAATCGAGATGGTAAGACTTTATAAATATAAGGCTAATGAGCCCTACCGTGTGGCTAATTGTGCATCAGCCCATGACCCAGGAGGTCACGGTTCCATTCCCGGTCAGGGCACGTGCCTGAGTTGCGGCTCCATCCCCAGTAGGGGGCGTGCAGGAGGCAGCCAATCAGAGGTTCTCTCTCATCACTAATGTTTCTCTCTCTTCCTTTTCCTTCCTCTCCCTGAGATCAATACCAATAAATTTTAGAAGAAGGTAAGTCTAAGTGCGAGTTTGGGGTCCTGGTGAAATAAACATGTCCTTGTCCATCTCCATGAGTAGCTCTGATGGCTGAGCGTTAGGGACCGTTGGATAGGGCTGTTCAGAGTTTCAGAGTAACTGAAGGATTGAGCCGAGGGCACGTGCAGCTTCGGGTCTCGGGCCTTTGGGCCGCGTGCGGCGTATTGCGTTGGTCGCACGGCCTTCTGATCTGATGGACGGGGGAGGAGAGCCTCATTAGTGTGTGCGGCTAACAGCTGCTCCTCAAGCTGCCTGGGCGCCGGGCACAGATGGGCTGGATGTGTACCTGTCAACAAGACGATAGATGGACTCCGTCTCCAAGACTCTGTCCTCGTCGACTAGGGAGGAACCGTTGGCCAACCCAGGCCCGAAGCTGTCCAAAGCTCAAGCTTGAAGTTTGACGCCGGAAAGAATTAAATTCAATGCGCGTTGCTGAGCCCACGCTGAGGGTTCGGTGCGGCATGCTCGCAAGGTCCTCAGGATGACAGGAGGTGTGCAGGCAACAGTAGCACAACTCAGAATGCAAGGTCCTCCCTACCTACCCCCCCACTCCCTCCCCCTGCTGAGGGCAGGGTTTAACGGAGGAGGAGTCTGAACGGGCCTTGAGCTGCAGTGGGATTTACGTCCGCAAACCTCGTGGCTACCCACTAAGGAAGGAACTGGGAAGAGGAAGCCACGGAGGCGAGAATGGCCGGGCGTGTTCAATCGGCTCCCCAGTCGCGTGGGTAAGGTGAGAACGGAGGAGAGCGTGGAGCAGGAAAGGCGGGTTCGACCCAGCTTGAGGAGAGGGTCCAGCGTCACTCTACGAGTTTGTTCTGTGCAAAGAGGACCCACAGAGAAGTGTGAGCAGGAAGAACCTGATCCCCGTGATGGTTTGGGGCGGTAGTTGGGCAGCAAAGTGGAAGAGGAATAGAAACCGGTGCAGACGCTGTAGGATACATAGGACTAACTGAAAATAGGACTAAAAATAGCGCTAAAATATAACTAAAAATAGGACGGCCACATGGCCCGTGCCCCATTGCTGGGAATTTATCGGAAGGACGGGAGGCCACTCCGGGGACGAGATGGCTGCACGCCTGCGCTCCCCGCAGCATCGTCACAGCAGCACAGACGGAATCCGCCTGTGCCGTGAATGGATGAGCCGACAAAGACGTGGTGCATGCCTGGCCAGGGGACTGTCGCTCAGCCGTGAGGAGGAAGGAATCCTGCTCTCTGTGAGAACAGGGATGGACGAGGGAGTTGTGCTAAAGGAGGTAATTCAGACAGAGGAGCCGCGAGGTGATGGGAACAGAGCGAAAGGGGCTGAGGGAGGGAGGACGGGGCGTTGGTTAAGGGCACGTACTTCGCTCTAAGATGCATAATGTCTGGGATGTAATGTACATCATGGCAACTGTCATTAAAAACTGTGTTATACACCTGAAATCTGTTAACCTTTTGCACTTGGATGTCGAGTGTGACTCGACACCATTAGCATTAGAATAAAGGAATCGAGAAAAAAGCAAGCGAGTGCAAAGGGTTAAGAAAGTAGATCTTGCCGAAACCGGTTTGGCTCAGTGGATAGAGCGTCGGCCTGTGGACTCAAGGGTCCCACGTTCGATTCTGGTCAAGGGCCTGTACCTTGGTTGCGGGCACATCCCCAGTAGGGGAGTGTGCAAGAGGCAGCTGATCGATGTTTCTCTCTCATCGATGTTTCTAACTCTCTATCCCTCTCTCTTCCTCTCTGTAGAAAATCAATAAAATATATTAAAAAAAAATAAAATAAAAAAATAAAAATAAAGAAAGTAGATCTTAAATGTTCTCACCATGAAAAATAGCAATGGCAATTGTGTGAGGGGATGGAGGCATTAACTAACCCTAATGTGGTCATGGTTTTGCAGTATTTGCATGTACCAAATCATTCCATTGTACATCTTAAACATACACAATGTTACATGTCAATTACATATCAACTAGAGGCCTGGTGCATGAAATTCGTGCAAGAGTAGGCCTTCTTCCCCCGGCTGCTGGCACTGGCTTCCCTCTGGAACCCGGGACCCGGGCTTCCCTCACAGTCCCGGCTTCGTCTGGAAGGTCGTCTGGAAGGACTTCCAGTCTAATTAGCATATTACACTTTTATTGTTATAGATAAAGCTGGAAAAGAAATCAATGCATCATGGTTCTGCCTTTATTGTTAACAGCTATGTTTTCCATGACAAGATCAGGGATGGAATCACAGTGACCTGCTAGGATAGTGTCTGAAGCTCAGAGTTACAAAATAACTGCTTCTCCGCGATTCAGTGCACCAACAGGAATCACATGAGGCTTTTGGCTGTGAAATACCGTGATGCTCGAGTTCCCTGAGCGCCTGGCCTGGTGCACGGGAAGCCACAGGCTGTTGTAGAGCAAGCTTACCACCTGGTGTTTCACAGGACCCGCCATGGACGTCGGAACAGAAGATCCCGCTGTGTGTCGTGCCAGGTGCAGTGAGAGGAACGGCGTGGAGGGAAGAGAAGCAAATGGGCCAGGCTGTAGCTGAGGAATGGGATGTGTTCCTTTAGAACAGCCCCGTGGCCGCAGGCGTCTAACGAATGTGAGGTCGGGGCGCGGTGGCCGTGTGTGCTGTTCGCTCACGTTTCGAGGGGACAGTCCTGCTCTCAGGTGCCTCAGGAAGTGACCCGACATCCCCGGCCCGTGTTGATGAGACCGTCCCGAGGGCCCAGGTGCAACCTCTTGAAAATGAATCGGACAGTGTGTGCAGCTGCCCATGCGATCGACTCACTGCTGGCAGGCGCTGGAGAAAAACAAACGTGCTTTCCAGGCCACTCAGAATTCCTGATGCGATCGTACACGTGCCAGAAAGGCCGAGCGTTTTAAGAGCTCCCTCCCCCACGTCCTCCCTCCCTCCCTCGCTCCTCCTTCTTTTTCTCCCTCACTCCTCCTTCCCTCCCTCCCCCACACCCTCCATCCCTCCCTCCCTCGCTCCTCCCTCCCTCCCTCGCTCCTCCTTCCCTCCCTCCCCCATGCCCTCCCTCCCTCCCTCGCTCCTCCTTCCCTCCCTAAAGTCATCTCCTCTCTCTCAATGTGCAGTCAGCATCTTCTTGCCCTTGTCCTCGTCCACAAATCTCCTGTGACCCCACCGCCCTCGGGACATCCTGTGAGGGAAGCTGTGTTTCTCCCACACACTCCTCACCTAGGTAAGTGGCCGTAGGAAATGCGGGGAAATCGGGCCTCCCACTGCACACCGTGAAGAGCACGTGTTCGGTAAAAGGAAAGGGACGAAGGGTTTTCTCCTGGGGTCACGGACGGAAGGCCAGTGCAGGCCTCCTACCCGGTACCCCATGCAGGTCACCAGCTCCTCCCAACTCCTCCCGGCTCCCGCAGAAAGGAAGGCAAAAGCCTGGCACCCAAGCCAAGCCATCTTCTTCCAGCGGGAGCCCCCCCCCCCCCACTCCCAAGGGAGGGTCTGGGAGCCCCTGGGGTGCTGTGCCTGGGACTTGAGCCCCATTCCTGGCCAGTCCTCCTTTTTAAAAAAATATTTTTATTGCCTTAACCGGTTTGGATCAGTGGATAAAGCATTGGCCTGCGGACTGAAGGGTCCCAGGTTCGATTCTGGGCAAGGGCATGTACCTTGGTTGCGGGCACATCCCCAGTGGGGGGCGTGCAGGAGGCAGCTGATAGATGTTTCTCTCTCATCGATGTTTCTAACTCTCTATCCCTCTCCCTTCCTCTCTGTAAAAAATCAGTAAAATATATATTTAAAAATATTTTTTATTGATTTCAGAGAGGAAGGGAGAGGGAGAGAGAGAGAAACATCGATGACGAGAGAATCACTGACTGGCTGCCTCCTGCACGACCCCTACTAGGGATTGAGCCTGCAACCTGGGCCTGTGCCCCGACTGGGAATTGAACCGTGACCTCCTGAGCCACAGCTGGGCCTCCTTTGGAGGCTCGGACCAGCACCAAGGGGAGGTCTCCTCCGGAGTTGGGTTTGTCCCAGCCACTTTGGGTGGTTATTTTGTCCCGTCCCCCTGCACATGCTTCTTCTAAGCCAGGAAGTGTGGGGTGGGAAGACTTCTTGGAATACCTAACAGAAGAGCTGTGCCAGAAGGGAAACGGAGGCACATTTAAATTTTAGTTTGTATTCCACTCCCTCCTGGGGATTTCTTTGGAATTTGCATTTTCTTCCTGGCACCTTGAAGAGAAGCTCTTTCTTTCTTTTTTTAAAATCTAAAAAACGATGCTCGCCAGCAGCTCGCTCTGCGTACGCAGTGACAGCTGTGCTTCTGTGGCTGGGCGACCTCCGGGAGCAGCGATGACAGGCCTGGGTCTGGGCCCGGCAGCGTCAGGGAGAGCTCGCGTGGCAGTAGCGGGGGCTGTATGGGACGACAGCCCCACGGGAGAGGCCCTTCTGGGCCTTCGCTGGGTGTGAGCAGCTCGGGGAGCTCCGTGATTGTCCTTGGAAACGTCTCAGGTACAGATGTTCTCTCCGTCACATGAGCTGAAGAAACGATCGCAGAGGGACGAGGGCTGCACTCTCCAGGTTCCGTGCAGCAGGCGGAGGGATGGAGCGTGCACCGGCGGGTGCGGAGGGGCTGAGCGGCGATGTGCGTGTTGTTTGGTGTATTGTGCCCAAGTGGATGCAGATGGTGGATGGGCATCGATGAGCCTTTTCTTTGGCATACCTCTGTGTTTTCAAACTTTATTTTTACTGAATCTATTGAGGTGACATTCTGTATAATAAAAGGCTAATATGCAAATTGGCCGAACAGCAGGACGACCGGTCGCTATGACGTGCACTGACCACCAGGGGGAAGACGCTCAATGCAGGAGCTTCCCCCTGGCCATCAGTGCGCTCCCACAGAGGGAGCGCCGCTCAGCCAGAAGCTGGGCTCACAGCTGGTGAGTGTAGCAGCGGTGGTGGGAGCCTCTCCCGCCTCCTTGGCAGCTCTAAGGGTGTCTGACGGATGGCTTCGGCCAGTGGTCGGCAAACAGCAGCTCGCAAGCCACATGCGGCTCGCGAGCCGCGGTTTGCCGCTCTGTTGACTAATGAGTTTGCCGACCACTGGCTTAGGCTTGCTCCCCGCGAGGGGGCCTAAGCTGTCAGTCGGACATCCCCTGAGGGCTCCCAGACTGCGAGAGGGCACAGTCTGGGCTGAGGACCCCCCCCAGTGCAGAATTTCGTGCACCAGGCCTCTAGTTGGTTAATAAAATTACATGGGGCTCAGGTAAACAACTGTACAACGCATCATCCGTGTAATGTAGTGTGGGGCACACTCGTCTTTAAAACACGTGGTTTACGAGGAAAGGGCGTTTCAGGGAGAGGAGTAGGTGGCTAAGGCCTCAGCTCTCGCCGGGCATGTACCTGCTGGCGAAGACACAGCAGGCTTTGTAGATCGGAAGAGGCAGAGAGATGACCCATTTCACAGGTCTGCAAACTGAGTCACGCGGCTGGGTTGTGTGGCTGGAGTGCAGGTACAGGCCTCGCTCAGAGGGCCACGCAGGGCCCGGCGGGCTCTGCAGCCTGACGCTGCCTGTTGGTTCGAGGCCTTTACGCCTCCTTCCGTGGCTGTGGAGCTGTGGGCAGCCAGGCCACATGCCCACCTGATGGTCCACTCATAACCGCCGTTCAGCGTCCCACACGCAGGCAGGTGTTGGCTGATTGGACGGGAGCCCCTTGCCCGGGCGATGCCGGTGACCTTCCAGGGGGGATGTGGGCTGTCCCAGCCACTTGGGGGCGGTTATTTTATCCCATCTCCCTGCACTTGCTTCTTCTAAACCAGGAAACGTGGGCTGGGGAGGGTTTCTGGAATACCCGACAGAGCAGCTGTGTGCAAGAGAAACTGAGGCGCATTTAAATTTTACCCGAAGGTATGTTCCCACTGGTTTTTAGAGAGAGTGGAAGTGAGAGTTGGGGTGGGGGGAGAGAGAGAGAAACATCCATATGAGAGAAACATATCAATCACTGTCTCCCGCTTGCATCCCACCAGGTTGCAACCCACGTGTGTGCGCTGGGCTGGAATGGAAACCAGACCCTTCAGTCTGCGGGCGGCACTCTGTCCACTGAGCCAAGCCAGCTAGGGCCACAGGTAAAATGTTTAAACAAAGATTGATCCGAATGGGCCGCATCCACTCCAGCAGGCGGAGAGGAGCTCCGAGCAGCGGTGCAGACCAAAGCCGTCCACAGGCAGCAGGCAGGGGGACACCGCTGGTTCCCGAGGCGCCTTCCCCCTCCTGGGGGGGCGGTTGGGGGGATCAGGGGGTGGCAGGGCCTCTGGGGCAGGCGCCCGCTAGTGCCCACAGGGGGTTCCTGACAGCGTCCCCTCCGTTCTGGGGAGCAGACACTGGAAATCAGTCCGGTTTGGCGATGTGGGCTTAGCCTGAGCGACGCCCCGTGGGCGCTGATGTCCTGTCGTGTGCGGGGCGAGGGTTTTAGTCTTCGTGGGAGAATCTGGGTTAAAGCCGAGCTGCACCTGGAAAGAGGGGGTCCCCGTCTGTCCCTCGCGGGAAGGTGGGACGTGGCAGGGCCTGCGCCTTCCTCCTGGTTCTGCAGCTGAATCTCAGCGCTCTCTCGCGGGGCCAGGGGCTCACAAACCCGCCAGGAAGCAGGGGCCTGGGCGCCTTCTCGGACCCGGCCCCTCGGCTGGTTGACCGGGGACAGCGAGTCCTTTGATCGGTTTTGCTGCCTCATGGGCTTGTCATACGGATTAAGTGAGATGATTAACACGATCAAAGAGGCTTACAGGTTTGATCCATCCGGGCGTGAGGCACCTCCGCCTAAGGCACCAACATCTAACGGTGAACGCCGCTTCCTTCCCGCGTTCGCAGATGGAGACGGGCTTTCCGAGATGGTCAGCTCTCCTCGGGATAAAACAGCATCTTCCTAAACCCAAGTGTTTCCTGCCTCTCCCCGCCTTCCTCCCCTCTTCTTTCTCTTTCCTTTATTTTCCCTGGGGAGCGTGTGTGAAGGCTTTTGCGTTCTCATAAGAAGACGTTGATTCCAAGAATAAAGGATCGTTTATGCTTACAATTGGGCTGTCGTATGTATTAATTTATTTCAGTTCTGATTATTTTTAAATTCTAACACGTTCTGAACACGGAGGAATTAGGACAACAGACATGTGATCTAGATTTTATCGACATTGTTGAGTCTATTTGCTTTGGATGCTTTTATCAAAAGACACAGGATGTTATGGCAACGGGCGGTCACACCCACCTCCACATCGCATTCCTGTCTTGCTTCTTCCTGTTCACTCCCCACTAAAGCAATTCTGCATCCGTCCCATGCAAGGCTTTGCATTTTTAAAAAATATATTTTTATTGATTTCAGAGAAGAAGGGAGAGGGAGAGGGAGATAGAAACATCCACGATGAGAGAGAATCATGAATCGGCTGCCTCCTGCATGCCCCCTATTGGGAATCGAGCCCGCAACCCAGGCATGTGCTCTGAACAGGAATCAAACTGTGACCTCCTAGTTCATAGGTCAACGCTCAACCACTGAACCACGCCAGCTGGGCAAAGCTTTGAAATTTGAATGACAAATGCATGTCTCTATAACCAAAATCAATTATTCTCTCGGGAAATTTATATTTATCTTACTGTATTGACCATTTTTCAATTTGTTCTTTCTCAATATTTGACATGTTAAAGCTTTTGCTAGTTATTAATGTTTGCTATTATGTAGTATTCAGTTTTATTACCATCCCAGCATTTTTTTATTATTATTAAAAAATATATATTTTATTAATATTTTACAGAGAGGAAGGAAGAGGTATAGAGAGTCAGAAACATCAATGAGAGAAAAACATAGGTCAGCTGCCTCCTGCACACCTCACACTGGGGATGTGCCCACAACAAAGGTACATGCCCTTGACCAGAATCGAACCCGGGACCCTTCAGTCCACAGGCCGATGCTCTATCCACTGAGCCAAACCGGTTAGGGCTTATTATTATTTTTAAAAATATGTATTTTTATTGATTTCAGAGAGGAAGGGAGAGGAAGAGAAAGATAGAAATATCAATGATGAGAGAGAATTATTGATCGGCTGCCTCCTGCACGCCCCCTACTGTGGATCGAGCCCGAAACCCGGGCATGTGCCCTTGACCGGAATCAAACCCGGGACCTTTCAGTCTGCAAGCTGACGCTCTATCCACTGAGCCAGACCAGCTAGGGCCCAGCATTTATTTATGTAATTTCCTCGATGGACTTTTAAAGGTTTTTTTCTTCCCAAGTTTCTGCAACCATAAGTGCATGTGCGGTGATTTCCCCGTGTGTATAAGTGTGTGACGGCGTCGCTGGCTGCACGCCTGGGTGTGGATGCTGGACTGCAGGGGTTGCCTGTCTGCACTGCCCACTGTCCCCTGCTCCATGCAGAGGCTGCATCAGCTCACGGCCCGCCCACCTGAGTGCTGGCGTCATGCCTCATCCCTGTTAGCATGGGCTGCTATCCATCCTGGACTTGTTCCTCAAACTTTTCATCATGGTGTCATTGGTATTACCTTAATCATTGTAATTTGGTAGTGATTTGACCACACTTTCATATTCATATTGGCTATTTAGATTTCAACCTTTTGTGAATTGCCTGTTTGTATCCTTTGTTCATTTTTTTTTCTATTGTATTCTATGTATAAAAATATTTACAGGAATTTTCATTTCTCTATAATCATCTTTTGTCAGTCATCCTATATAATAAAGAGGAAATATGCAAATTGACCCTCACGCCATCACAAGATGGCTGCACCCACAGTGGAGGCAGGGCTCCCGTAGCAGGCCATAACCAGTGATCAGCAGGGACCCGAGGCTGCGTGGCCGGGGTGGGGTACCTGAGGCTGTGCCCCCCACCCAGCAGGGCTTGACGGGGGACCTCAATGTGCGCCCTCCACCCCAGTGCTGGGTCAGGGGACCTCAGGCCACTCCCCCTGTCCAGCAGGGCTTGATGGGGGACCTTAGGCCTCGCCCCCACCCAGTGGGGCTTGATGGGGGACCTCAAGGTGTTCCCCCTGACCTGGTGCCAGGCCGGGGGGCCTCAGGCCGCACCCCCCGCCCCAGCACCAGGCTGGGGGGACCTGAGGGTGTGTCGGAGGACCTCAGGCTGCACCCCTTGCCCGGCAGGGCTTGACGGGGTACCTGAGGCTGTGCCCCCCACCTAGCACCGGGCCAGGAGACCTGAGGCTGTGCCCCCGGCCTGGCGCTGGGCCAGGTGATCTGAGGTTGTGCCCCCCCGCCCAGCGGGGCTTGATGGGGGTGGGACCGGTCAGGTCTGGATCTCATCCAATGGGGGTGGGGCTGGCCAGGTCTGGGTCTCGCACGATTTCTAGGCACGTGCGGGTGGGCAGGGACTTGACTTTGGGTCCCGCGGCACGACCCAGACTCTGACAGGAGGAAGATTTTCAAATACATTTTTCTAATTTTCTTTCATCTCTGACACTTCTTTATAAAGAAAGGGCAAGTAGCAATATTAAAATATATCCTCTAATTAATTTCCTTTTAATGTGCACGAATTTCATGCACCGGGCCACTAGTATGTTTATAAATATCTCCTCCCAATCTGCTTACCATCATTTCGATTCTAATGCATCTAATGTGTTTTATAACATAGATTGCTGTTTAATGTTCACGTAGCTAAATTATTTATTTATGATTTGGTGTTTTGCTTTCATGTCTTGTGTAAGCATTCCATTCCTACCTTGATGTCATACATATATTTTTCTACATTTTATTCTAGAGGTTGTCAAAGATTTTCTCGACATAGTGACATGTTTTGTGTGGTAGGAAGAGAAAATCTGTATTAGAAAGGGAATATTAGCTACTTTAACAAACAAACCCCTCAATCGTAGGGTTCTAACCCAGTAAAAACGTATCTGTCAAGTAAGTCCAACAGGGTTGTTTCTGATTGGCAGGTGCCCCTCCCCTAAGACTGGCCTCAGGGGCCGGTGCTCTTTCCACATTGTGGCTCTTCCGTACTCGCTGGGATTCCAGGCGGCCAGGGTGGGGCAGCCACGGTGACTGTGCGGGAGAGCCTTACGGGCAGGCCTGGAAAGTGGGCGCCCTGGGTCTGCCACCTCCCATTGGCCAGAACTCGGCCGGTGGGCACATCGGGAAGCAAGGGAGGCTGGGGAGGCCCTTTAGCTGCGTGCCGGGCGGAAGAGGAAAGAAAGACCAAGAAGCGTTCGATGAACTCCCACGGCCTGATTAAAAATGTCCCCTATAACGACAGCCCAATGTTCTGCAACTTAAAAAAAAAGAAAAGCTCTCTGACATATAATGGCACTTCTGTTATGTACCACGTTCCTATGTGTACGTGGAGTTTATTTTTGACTCTCGGTTTGGTCCCAGTTGCCTGTTCCTGAGCCTGACTGTTTCTGTTCATACAAATTTATATTTAATTCCGGCAGCGGGAACAATGATTCTCATCTCGCTTTTATTCAGAGTGTATACTTGGTGTGCCTGGGGAATTGCAAAAATCTGAATTCCAAAGCAGGGACAACACGCTAGCCTGAGTGGTGCTTATTTCAGCTTTTGCCTGATCCCTGTACCTTATGTTTCATACATCTTTGCCCCAGGCGAGAAGCGTTCCCCTGGAGGCTGGGTTCGGTCTGCGGATTCCGTAGCTCACAACGATACTGCCACTTGTTCCGTTTCAGAAGGCGTCGCGTTGCCTTGTGTTTGTTATTATCGTTAAATGCAGACAGAATGTCTTGGCGCCCGGGAAAGCCAGGTTTCTTCAGACGGTTGAGGGGGTGCTGCTGCTTGGGTTCCTTCGTAATAAGTGGGATCCACACCACGGCTGTGAAACATGCAGACTTTTTACCCTCACATTTCACAGATGGTTACCAGCACGGCGTTAGCTGAACCCCATCACGCCATGTCATTCACATTTATTTTTATTTGTGTATTTGTGTGGAATAGTGCTGTGCAGTGTGGTGAGGACTTGTCAGACTTACTTGCTTAGCCAGAGCTATTAGTGCTCATCTCTATATTATAGCTCCAGAATTTATCCATTGTTCATCCTTTTAAAAAATATACATTTTTATTGATTTTTACAGAGAGGAAGGTAGAGGGATAGAGAGAAACATCAATGAAAAACACAAATCGGCTGCCTCCTGCATGTCCCCTTCTGGGGATCAAGCCTGCAACCAGGGTACACATCCTTGACCGGAATTGAACCCAGGACCCTTCAGTCCGCCGGCTGATGCTCTATCCACTGAACCAAACCAGTTAGGGCAGTTTACCCTTTTCTAATTGACTTGACTTGTAGGAGCTCTTTAGATACCATGGATGAGTATCTTTTGTCAAATATGTGTGTCATAAATACCTTCTTCCAATCTATGTTGTACCTTTTTATTTTCTCGAAGGTGTCTCTTTTTTTACTTCAATTTAAAATCAGTGCTGTCAACTATAGCCACCATGATGTATATTAACCCTCAGATCTTATTCATCCTGTAGGTGAAAGTATAGGCTATGAGGTTGGAGATGGGGAGTGAGAGAAGCAAAGTGGTTAACTTGAATGATGGGGACAGGGAATTAATTACACTATGGTTTTTGAACTTTTTTTGTATATTTGAATTAATTTATATACCTATATATGTAATATGACAGAAATAGAATATTCAAAATCCTGAAGATTACATTCTTCCCACATTAGAAGTTAGATTTTCCTTATTTATCTCTTTTGCTTTGAATAAAAAACCTAAAGAAATAGTAAAACTTTATCTACCTATATCCATCATCTATTTATCTATCTATCATTGATCTATCGATCTATTAATCAATCAATCAATCAATCAATCAGATAATTACTAAAAGAACAGTTCTTAGAGTGATCCATTAGGTACAGGAAGGGTATATTAGAATATGTATAATATATAACCCTATTAATTTACTTTTATTTTTATTAGGAAAAATATTCATGCCCAACCAGCATGGCTTGGTGGTTGAGTGTCAACCTATGAACCAGGAGGTCATGGTTCCATTCCCGGTCAGGGCACATGCCCGAGTTGTGGGCTTGATCCCCGGTGTGGTGTTTGCAGGAGGCAGCTGATCAATGTTTCTCTCAACATTGATGTTTCTATCTCTCTCTCCTCTCTCTCCCTTCCTCTCTAAAATCAATAAAAATATATTTAAAAATATATCCTATAACGTCTATTTTCAGATCATCATGGCATTGGAACATATTAATATATTCAGAAAATTCTAACGGTGCATTAAAATTGGGGACATGAAATATAACTGCCTCAGAAATAGTCAGGTCTAGTAGACAAACAATTTGCAAAGATAGAAAGAACTTAATACAAATGATAGTCACAAACATTGAAAAGAAATATCAATACACTTAAAACGTTGCAATCATATAGACCAAATTTTCAAGCCACAATGATGTAAAATTAGAAATAGACCACAAGGGAACATGAAGAATTCTGATAAGAGAGTCCCACCCAAGCCTAATCCAAACACAGGCTGTCTAATTCCAAAAGCCCTTAGCCACTTTGCATTATTGTCTTTAAAAGGAATTAAATGATAAACGGATGCCAACACAATGAGACTTTCCCCAGTCAAACTGACTCCTCTTTACTGCAGAGACTCTCCATCCTGGGGTCCCAAGTGCTTCCCAAGCCACTGGGACCGGGTGTGGATCAATTCCTGTTCCTCACAGATTTCCCCGGGGTCTCACTGTGTCTTCTATAAACGCGTGTTAGTGGGTGAGGGGAGAGTTAATTGGTTGTTTATCTCCTAAGTTCAAAGGTCAACCAAATCTTGAATATCAAATGAAGGTTTATTTTCCTGAAGGAGAAAGAGAGAGAGGTCAGCTCCAAGGAAATCTTGTTGACCAGCTTTTCCTTTTCTTTGTAAACTAGAGGCCCAGTGCATGAAATTCGTGCACTGGAGGGGGGTCCCTCAGCCCAGCCTGATCACTTTCACAGTCCGGGAGCCCTCAAGGGCGGGAGGTGACCCGGCGATCAGGGGAAGGTGATGCTCCCATCACACCTCTGCTGCTGCCACTGCCGGCAGCGCAAGCCTCAGCTGGCCCTGGTTACCTGAGCCTCGGGCTGGCCCTGGGCACCGGGCAGCCACCATCCAAGGCTAGCCTGCACCTTGGGCCGGCCCTGGGCGGCTGGGGGGCTGAGGGGACTGGGCGTGCCTGCTGCCCTGGCGGGGCTGAGGGGACTGGGCACCGCCATCTTGTGGCTGTGGGTGCCGCCATCTTTGAGGGCATGGCAGTCAATTAGCATATTCCTTCCTTATTGGCTGTGGGTGCCACCATCTTTGTGAGGGTGTGATGGTCAATTAGCATATTCCCTCTTTATTAGATAGGATACAGAAGCGAATCGTAACCAGCGCATCACTACATTCTTTGTGTGGCTGCCATCTCACCTTTTAATTTATTATTTTTTATTAAATGTATTGGCGTGACGTTGGCTACTATAATGATGTAGGTTCCGAGTGTGCAGTTCTATGATATGTCATCTGCATATTGCCTTGCGTGTCCACTACCCCGAGTCAGATTGTCTTCCATCACCCTATACTGGACCCTCTTTACCCTTCACTCCCTCCCCCACCCCCTTCCCACTAGCACCACCACCCTGTGGTCTGTGCCTGTGAGTGTGTGTTGGTCTTCTTGTTCCTTTGTTGCTTTCAGTTTTATAGCCCACATGTGAGTGAAATTACGTGTTCCTGACATTTTCTGTTTGACTTCATTCGCTTAGCATGATAGTCTCAAGATCCTGTTTGTGTTGTAGCAAATTCATCTTTGCACCGAAAAGCACTTACAGTTAGCATGATCTTGAATAAGATGAATGAATTTGTAGTTTTTCTATGACAGGGAAAAAGGATACACTGATAATAATACACTACATACAGTCCTCATTTATTTTCATTTCCTCTCAGTCTTATTTTTTTTAATAAAACACAATCGTACATATGTGTACAACCATGAGCTAGTCCCCTGACTCTCACACGTGGCCAGTGGAAAGGAGTCTTGCTTCTTCAGAGTTGCACGCACACGGACTGGTGCATGCACAGTAACTAAGAAGTCATTTCATCGGCTCTTTATCCCTGCGTCCTGGAAGAAAAGGGAGTGGCCTTCGTCTGTGCCTGCACGTATTTTGAGAGTGTTTTTGCGGTTGTTACGAAGACCAGTACTTTTTGTTTTAATTTAATTGTTAAATATATTTTTATTGATTTCAGAGAGGAAGGGAGAGGGAGAGAAAGATAGAAACATCAATGATGTGGGGATTGAGCCCGCAACCCGGGCATGTGCCCTGACCAGAATCGAACTTTGACCTCTTGGTTCATAGGTCAATGCTCAACCGCTGAGCCACACCGGCTGGGCAGGACTGGTGCTTTTTTTTCAGCGGGAGCCACCACGGAAACACCTCCCATGTGGCTTTGCTTTTCTCTGTGGACTTCCGGTCCCGCCCTCGGGAGTTCTCAGCGTGGGCAGAGTTGTTAGGAGCTAACGGGACCTGTGGGAATCACATCACAAAGGCCCTGAGGAGGCTTCTGTGGGGACAGAGGTGTTGACGTTGAATGTGGTTGGGTAAGTTGTGAGCTCACCCCGCGTGCAGAGATTTGTTTCTGAACCGCCTCTTTTCTTATCCTCGAAATGGTCTGCTTTCTCTGTTACTGACATTGGTTCTGGGGTTGTTTCCCCCTCTCTCATGTCTTCTGGTGCTAATTCTGTCGTCTTTTGTGTTCTGCCTGCTCATCCACTGGGTTTGTGGTTTTAAATGTCACAGAGCGGGTCCTGGGTGCTTGGCCTCACAGGTGACGATTTCTCCCAAACCTCCCCTTTTCGTCTTTTATCTTTATTCCCCCGATTTGAAAACATACGAAGCACAGACATCTGAAAGTCCTTGTCCACGAATCCCAGTATTCGTATCCCCGTGGGTCTGCTCTCCTTTTCCCTCCTGACTATCACCCACGTGGCCCTCTGCATTGCCCTGCACAGACCTTTGTTTTGGAAGTCGGCATCAAGCACAAACGACGGGCGGGCAGTGTCTGTGGTCCGCCTTTCTTCCGTTAGGCCCACGGGGGACAGAGCCGCTGGCGGCTTCGCTGATGTTCATCCTTCCTGAGCTCGCCCTGCTCCTCGGGCAGGTCCGTCCTCTCCTCAGAACAGAGAGGATGCTTTCCTCCACGACGTGAGGGCTCCTTCCTTCCTTCCTCAGCCCCTGCTCTGCGTCCCTTCAGAGGCTGGCAAGGTCTCAGGGGAGCCTGGCATGGGGACGCCCACAGCTTCGATGCCCAGCCACCGGGAGCGTCGGGATGCCCCTGCCAAAGCCGGACCTGGGCGCTCCGTGGCTTGGCAGGTGCCCGGGGCGGCCTGCAGCGCCTCGCCCATCGTGACCATCGCTGCCTCCCTGGGCCTGGCTCCCCTTAGACCCAGGGTCCTGAGCGTCTGGTACCTCTGTTACCTGTAATTTACCTAAACCCCTCCCCCTTGTTCCAAGAGGGAGCTTTCACTGCTGATCCTACGGGGTCCCATAGGATTGGAAATGGAATTCCCATGTGTTGGGACAGGTTTTAGGTTAAAGCAAGACTCTCTTGGCTGTTTGCATTCTCTTCTCCTCTTCTCTTCTCTTCTCTTCTCTTCTCTTCTCTTCTCTTCTCTTCTCTTCTCTTCTCTTCTCTTCTCTTCTCTTCTCTTCTCTTCTCTCTCTCTCTCTCTCTCTCTCTCTCTCTCTCTCTCTCTCCTCTTCTCTCTCCTCTCCTCTCCTCTCCTCTCCTCTCCTCTCCTCTCCTCTCCTCTCCTCTCCTCTCCTCTCCTCTCCTCTCCTCTCCTCTCCTCTTCCCTCCCCTCCCCTCCCCTCCCCTCCCCTCTCCTCCTCCTCCTCCTACTCCTCCTCCTTCTTCTTCTTTTTCTTCTTCTTCTTCTTCTTCTTCTTCTTCTTCTTCTTCTTCTTCTTCTTCTTCTTCTTCTTCTTCTTCTTCTTCTTCTTCTTCTTCTCTCTCTCTCTCCCTCTCCCTCCCCTCCCCTCCCCTCCCCTCCCCTCCCCTCCCCTCTCCTCTCTCTCTCTCTCTCTCTCTCTCTCTCTCTCTCTCTCTCTCTCTCTCTCTCTCTCTCTCTCTCTCCCCCTCTCTCTCCTGGGAGATACACTATGGAGACTCTCCTGTAAATATATGCCTTGTGTCCTGCACCATCCCACCTTTGGAAACTTTGCCTAGACATCTGCTCTGATAACCTGAATGGAAGAATCTGGGGTGGAGGGGGCGATGGGTGAGAAATGGGGCACTGGTAACGCTCTCAGCAATAAAGACAACCGAGCAGAACAACGCCAAGCCCAGCAGAGAGAAATGGAGGGGCCGTGTGGGGCGCACTTACGGAATTCTGGGGTTGGCCACGGGCAGTCCTGACCTTTACGCAGCATCAGCCTGCCCGTCTGCTCTCTATGAGATATAAACCTCACATTAAAAACTCAGGCATCTCAAAAAATAAATAAATGAAAGAACCTGGGCAGCATGCTCAGGACTTTGACTCACGGCTGACCTCAGAGCTCAGAGCCCCCCACGGACCCGCCCGGCTCCCCGGGCTCCCCAGGCCCAGAGACACGCGACCTGCCGACTGCATCCGGGATGCTGCCCAGAAGCCCGAGTCCCGCTCCCCGTCTCCATCTCCCAGCTCCATCATCCCTGCAGCTAAAAATCACTGCTTTCACCTATCGCCCCCAAACGCACAGTGTGGCTGTGACAATACTCCCAGACTCTCCTCCTGGGGGGGCGGGGATAACCATCTATATCTCCTTAACAATGCAGGTGGAGCCGGGGGTAAGCGAGGCCAGGGCCTGAATCAGGGCAGGCCCTCAGTGAAGGGCACAGAGGGGGCACGGAGGGGGCGGGGAGGGAGGGTGCCCCACTTCTCCGGCTGCAGACTCTCCGTTGGGTTCTTTGTCTGCGTCCCCTGTGTCCTCCCCAGACTCCAGCTGAAGGGAAGAGAGGGTGTGGCAGGCGCAGCCAGCACTTCACTGCCTGTTGGCAAGAGGGGTACCTCCTGCCGGGTTAGCTGCGGGGTCCAGCCCTGCGTCTCTGTTCTGAGTCTCCCAGACGGAGGCAGCGCGGGAGCAGGTCGGCTCTGCTCTCCTCTTTCATCTGAGGACACGTGGGCAGAGGCAGCCGCCCGGGGCTAAGTCACGGCTAACGGGGTGGGAGGCCAGTGGGCATTCGGCTCCTGCAGGAAAGGCCGCTGTCCCGGAACAGCGTGCCCACCGCGGGGAGCGCGTCCACTCCGTGGGCAGTGAGGAGAGTGGTGGGTCACTCCAGCAACACTGTCTATAGCAGGGCCCAGGACAGGCCCGCTCCTGAGGGTGAGGGCAGTGCCCACAGATGCCCCCCAGCTCCTGAGGGTGAGGGCAGTGCCCGCAGATGCCCCCCAGCTCCTGAGGGTGAGGGCAGTGCCCGCAGATGCCCCCCAGCTCCTGAGGGTGAGGGCAGTGCCCACAGATGCCCCTGGCTCCTCAGAGGCATAACTGAGTGCCTGTCCTCGGGTCAATGAGACTATCCATACGGCCCCCCATCCCTTAAGCGTCGGTCCTCACCCCGCCCAGCCCAACCCCGTGACGTCTGAAGACATGCACACGTGAACATACCTGGGGAGTGGGGGTGAAGACCAGGCTGACGCAGGTGGGGGTCAGGGCTCCATCCCTGGCCTTGAGGAGCTCCTCTGAGTTTGCCTGCAGGGGGCGCTGTCCAATGATTTCTGCTCCAATCATGTGGATCTTCAGAACTGATTGCCGTGCTCCCGCACCTGAGGAGCCAGTCCTGTCTGGGTGGATGGCCTGATGGAGCGCCATCTCTGTTTAACGGTGAGGACACACACGCAGAGTCCCTTGTGATCTTCCCCAAAGCCTTGTGTGTCTGCCAGGAGCAAATAGACGCTGTGTGCTTACAGCGAAGGCCGTGCAGGCCGATCCTCAGGCTCGGCGTGGACTGCACACGGGCCTTTCAGTTTTATGTGTTTACATGTTTGTTCATGTGGTCCCCGCACAAGCCCGCGGAACAGCGCCTCCTGTCCCCACGCCTGGGCACTGCCTGGGGGACCCCGAGGGACTCCCTGGCTGACTCCCCTTCCTCAGAGGCCAGCTGCTCCCTGACACTCACGGCCAGGCTCTGGCAGGAGAGAGCTGGCTTCAGGGCGCAGCTGGAGGGTTCCTGGGCCCTCCACCCCCGTCACCCCGTCACCCCGTCACCCCGGGCCTGGGCTAGTGCAGCTGTCTCGGCTCCGTGACTGTTTTCCAGGTGGGTAGAGCGAGTGGTCCAGATGGCCTGGCAGGGCTGTTATGGATATTAATCAAGTAAAATTATATGCTCCGAATACACTAATGAATAAATAATTATTATGATTCCAGTCATTAGTAGATGGGTGGTGTATCCCTGGGGATGAGGGAATGAAAAGTGCTCAGGGTTATGCAGATGTAGAGTATTAGCAATATCCATTTAAATGCCAACTATAGGGATATACCAGCGATAAGAACATGCCAGCTATAAGGATATGTCAACTATAAGAACATGCCAGTTATAGAAATATACCAATTATAAGAACATGCCAGCTATAAGGATATGTCAACTATAAGAACATGCCAGTTATAAGGATATACCAGCTATAGGAATGTACCAGCTATAGGAATATACCAGCTATAGGGTTATACTAGCTATAGGGATATGCCAGCTATAGGGATATACCAGCTATAGGAATGTACCAGCTATAGGAATATACCAGCTATAGGAATATACCACCTATAGGGATATACCAGCTATAGGGATATACCAGCTATAGGAATGTACCAGCTATAGGAATGTACTAGCTATAGGAATATACCAGCTATAGGAATATACCACCTATAGGGATATACCAGCTATAGGGATATACCAGCTATAGGGATATGCCAGCTATAGGAATGTACCAGCTATAGGAATGTACCAGCTATAGGAATGTACCAGCTATAGGAATATACCAGCTATAGTAATGTACCAGCTATAGGGATATACCAGCTATAGGACTATACCAGCTATAGAAATATACCAGCTATAGGACTATACCAGCTATAGGAATATACCAGCTATAGGAATGTACCAGCTATAGGAATATACCAGCTATAGGAATATACCAGCTATAGGACTATACCAGCTATAGAAATATACCAGCTATAGGACTATACCAGCTATAGGGATATACCAGCTATAGTAATGTACCAGCTATAGGGATATACCAGCTATAGGAATGTACTAGCTATAGGAATATAGCAGCTATAGGAATATACCAGCTATAGGAATGTACCAGCTATAGGGATATACCAGCTATAGGAATGTACCAGCTATAGGACTATACCAGCTACAGGAATATACCAGCTATAGGACTATACCAGCTATAGGAATGTACCAGCTATAGGAATATACCAGTTATAGGGATATACCAGCTATAGGGATATACCAGCTATAGGACTATACCAGCTATAGGGATATACCAGCTATAGGAATATACCAGCTATAGGAATATACCAGTTATAGGACTATACCAGATATAGGGATATACCAGCTATAGGAATGTACCAGCTATAGGGATATACCAGCTATAGGAATATACCAGCTATAATAATATACCAGCTATAGGACTATACCAGCTATAGGGATATACCATCTATAGGAATACCAGCTATAGGGATATACCAGCTATAAGAATGTACCAGCTATAGGAATATACCAGCTATAGGGATATACCAGCTATAGGAATGTACCAGCTATAGGACTATACCAGCTATAGGGATATACCAGCTATAGGAATATACCAGCTATAGGAATGTACCAGCTATAGGAATGTACCAGCTATAGGAATATACCAGCTATGGGAATATACTAGCTATAGGAATATACCAGCTATAGGGATATACCAGCTATAGGAATATACCAGCTATAGGGATATACCAGCTATAGGAATATACCAGCTATAGGACTATACCAGCTATAGGGATATACCAGCTATAGGAATATACCAGCTATAGGAATATACTAGCTATAGGAATATACCAGCTATAGGGATATACCAGCTATAGGAATATACCAGCTATAGGGATATACCAGCTATAGGAATATACCAGCTATAGGGATATACCAGCTATAGGAATATACCAGCTATAGGGATATACCAGCTATAGGACTATACCAGCTATAGGAATATACTAGCTATAGGAATATACCAGCTATAGGGATATACCAGCTATAGGAATATACCAGCTATAGGACTATACCAGCTATAGGGATATTCCTAGTGAAGAGGAGGGGAAAGTGGCCCTCACTGCCCGTCTCTCACCTTGTGCCCCCCAGAGTGTGAGCTGGCACACAGCACTGGGTGGTGGGCCACAGCTTGTCACTGAACCTGAGGAAAGAGGTGCCCGTCCCGCAGTGATGCCCTCACCCTGGAGGTCAGAGCAGACCTGGCACAGCCACCTGAGAGCTGGCGCGGCCCCTGCACGGGGAGCCGGACAGTGACCCCGCAGACACCCTCAGCTGCCCGCTGCCTAATGTTTCTAGCCCAGGTGGGCTGACATTTCCAGAGCAAATCGGGAAAATCCGAAGGACACTGGGGAGCAGGTCGTATTTCTTGTGTATTTCCAATCCCAGTTTGGAGGGAAACCAGGGCGTTGGCATTGATTTTCACGTATTAATATGGCCCGCGCTAATGGGTTATAGATTTTTGTAGCGTTCGGCTCAGTGAGAGGCGTTGGCGTGGAGCCACGATTTCTAAGGACTTGGGAAGAAGGGTTGTGTGTACTTTTTTTTTTTTTTTTTAAATCAGACCGAGACATCTCACTGCAGGTTATTTTAGTTCCTGTGTATTCTCCTGAGATCTTGAAAGACCAGAATTCAGATAATCATCGTCACACGTTTGTATCTTTAGGCGACGCGGAGGGTGTGCCTGAGACGTTAGTGACATCCTCTACGCGTGCCCGGGAGAAGTCCCCGTTCTTTGCCGCAGACGCCATGGCTGCGGAGTGAGGGTGTTTCCCTAGAGGAGGTCGCTGTGTTCCCTTCAGTCTTTTCCGACCAGAGCATGTGTATCCCCCTCCCGGATCCCATGGTTTTGGGGGTGTTTGCCTCTGTCTGGTGCCCTCTGTGCAGAGCCTAGTATTCCAGCTCTTCTCACCCAAACTCTGCGACTCGGCGGGACTGAGATTTGTTTTCTGAGCTCTGTGTGTGGGGACGGGTTTATGGAAACTTGTACTGGAAGGGGTTGGCTGTTCTCCGCATGTGATGAGGCATCCTGGGTAGACATGTGAATGTCTTTTCCACGATTCTCTCTGAGGGCGTCCCGGTCGGGGCCTGTGAGGAGCCGTGTGAAGAACTGTAGTAGCTAAACTATGACAGTGCAACCGTCCACATGTGGTAAACTGGGTGAGTACCTGCCTCAGGACCCGGCAGTTCTGCTCTGTGGTAACCGAGATGGCGTCTCCCTCGTGTTCCTAACAGGACAGGTCCCGGTCGGGCATAGCTATCCTAGTATATATAAAGAGCTCGGTGGCATCACAACCGAACGGGCGACGGGTAACCATGAAGTGCATGGAGCACCTCTAGGTCCCCCCTCTCCCCCAGCCCCCGAGCCGCTCACCATGAGGGGGGCTGGCGGTGGGGCAGGACTGGGGACTGTTGAGAGGCGGTGGTGGGCTGCTTTGTGGGGTGGCCGTGAGCTTAGCGGAGCAGTCACCCAGGCGGCGGCAAGTTTCGCGAAGCAGTCGAGGGGCAGGGGGAGCCTCCTGGAGCAGTCGAGGGGCCACGAGCATTGCGGAGCGTCCCAGGGTGGGGAGCTTCATGTAGTGTCACAGGGTGGCAGAGGCCATGCAACGGAGGCCAGGC
The DNA here is from genome assembly GCF_027574615.1 of Eptesicus fuscus. Taxonomy (NCBI): domain Eukaryota; kingdom Metazoa; phylum Chordata; class Mammalia; order Chiroptera; family Vespertilionidae; genus Eptesicus; species Eptesicus fuscus. Next base: position 104,230,210 of record NC_072480.1, on the reverse strand, counting down.
TAGGCCTAGGGACCCTGACCGTGCACGATTTCATGTGCGCTGGGCCTCTAGTATGTTTATAAAATCAAGGGCAATTATAGATACAAAGAAAAGACAACAAAGTACACAGAAACAGAAACAAATAGTGACACAAAAACACCCTCTACCAGAGAATGGGTCGCTAACCTGAGGCATGTTCACAAAACTGAACGCCATACCACAACGAGGAGCGTGAGCCAGGAAGGGGGACTTGCTGGGAAATGTTCAGTTGGGTGAAAAGTTATGCACAGGGCTGTGTATTCTGAGGGCTGTGACACGTGTCTACATACCTACCACACATGCATATGCCATGACAGGTCAGGCACGCTTGAGTAGGTACTGATGGCGCTGCCCTCTCCTCATGGCCGGAGGGACAGGCAGCGGGGGGACCAGCTAAGAGAGGAGATACTCATGGCCTTTCTCATGTTTGATGACGTAAAAACCTTCTAAGCAGATAAGACATGTTGCTAAACGTGAACAGGAGCCTGTGAGTTTTATGGAATCGCTGGGTGTACTTTCTGCATATTTTAGCTATGTTGTTATTACAGATTATTTTTAAATGCCGACACGGCCTCATTTTCCCCTGGAGGCAGACATCTGTCACGCAAGGACACCATGAGGGAAGGTCATGGCACAGCTGCAGCCGAGAGTCATACCGCAGGACATCCCCGACAGCAGGGGAGCCGGGCGGGGATCAGACAGGAAAATGCAATTCCTGTTCCCAGGGAGCCCTCTGTGAGGAGCTGCTGTGGTTAGGAGATATCCTTGGAGACATGATACCACGAGGGAGAAATGGTGACAGGGTTAGACTCCCAGATATACGCACAAGCGAGAACCGTGGGTCCCATTGAACAGGACGGCATTTTACCCCAAATCGAGTTCCACGCCTGGATCTAGAATTCAGCAGCCCCACCGCAGGACGGGGGAGATGGGGGAGACGGGGCCGGCCAACGTATAGGGTCCCCACGTGTTGGAGCACATGGGTCAAATGCAGAAAGGGCTATGGGGGTGGGGAGACGAGGGGAGACTTCTCCTGGGGACCCAGGAGGCTCCGCTAGGGTCAGGGCTGGAAGAAGGGTGTCCAATGTGAGAACGAGGAAAAGGAGGTCGTCATGTGAGCCCAGCGGACAATAAAGGCACCCGGACGCAGTCTTGGGTCTCTCTGTTCATCTCAATTCATAAAATGGAGTGAACGACACTGCTGAACTGGACTCTGGCAAGGCCGTGTCAGCAGTGAATCGCCGCTGGGTGGATCTCTGTTTCAACCCGAGTCCACGTTACGCAGGATAAAGACGCCACTCTGTGCGCGAAGCAGTGAGAAGCAGCGCTTGGCCGTAAGCAGTAAAAGTGACGGATGGCTACAGCTCCAAGGAGAGCCGGGAGGAGCGCGGTGTGATATTCAAAAGACAACAACTACGTGAAAAAAATAGTGTTAGAAGATGTGTTGTTGGGGGAAGGACTTTCTTGACTTTATCTTGTTAATCAAGATGGTTCATGAAGGGATGGAGAGAGGTGAGAGTATGAAGGAAAATGTCATATTAAAAGTGAAATCTAAAATGTGTTCAGGTTAGAATTTATAGGGATTATCTTATCTAATAAGGAGGGAATATGCAAATTGACCTTCATGCCATCACAAAGATGGCGGTGCTTATAGCCACAAGATGGCGGTGCCCAGTCCCCTCAGCCCCACTGGAGTCCCCCAGTCCTTTCATCCCAGCCAGCAGGGGTGGGGGTGGGGGGCGCAGCAGGCGCATGGTGCAGCCAGACCTGCCCTTAGCCCCCAAGCCACCCAGGGCCGGCCCAAGGCACAGGTAACCAGGGCTGCCTGAGGCTTGCACTGCCAGCAGTGGCAGCAGCAGAGGTGTGATGGGGTGTCACCTTCCCCTGATCGCCAGGTTGCCTCCTGCCCCTGAGGGCTCCCAGACTGTGAGAGGGTGCAGGCCGGGCTGAGGGACCCCCCTCCAGTGCATGAATTTTCATGGATCAGGCCTCTAGTACTTATATATAATTTTTGCACAAACTGACTCATTACAGAGAACGACTCTGGAGCACTAGATTCAGATGAATTAAGTGTTCGCTGCTACTGGTTTTTTGTTTGCTTGTATCATTAGACATGATTAGAATAGGTTGGAATATATCCTGCCACGTAAGAGATTACGTTTCTTGAAGCTTTTTTCAAGTCTATGAATATGTGTGTGTGTGTACATGCATGTACTCTCAATGCAAAACATAGTCTTTGTTGTTTTAGTTGAGGTATAATATCTTTGCAGTAAAATGCTTAACTATTATATACACATACATATATATACGGTATATATACTCATGCAATCGCCCCAGAATATATAAGTGAAATTTTCATTTTCACAGAAAGTTCCTGTTACTATTTTACGTGTTTATTGGTCCTCAAAATTAAGTCCCCTTTTTATTTATTTGAACAACTGGCTGGTATTCTTTTACCTCTGCTACCCTGCCCCCCCCCCCCCCACTTCCCTCAATGTGCTTCTTTTTAAAAACAAAACAATAAAAATAAACGAATAGCCAGACTGCTTATTAATACCAGCTGAAGCTTTTATTTTAACGGAGGTATCATTTTACCTGAGGTATCCTATATAATCCTATATAATAATCCTATATAACAAAAGGCTAACATCCAAATCGACTGAACAGCGGAACACCGGGTGGAACCACTGGTTGCTATGATGCTCACTGACCATCAGGGGGCAGATGCTCAACACAGGAGCTGCCCCCAGCCCGCAGGCCCCAGGCCAGCTTGAGGCGGGTGCCAGCGGGGGCCCCTGATCACCACGCCCGTCTCCCCACAGATCAGCCATGATCACAGGCCGGGCCTAGGGAGCCTACCCAATGCACGGATTTCATGCACCGGGCCTCTAGTCTGTCTATACAATTCACCCGCTTGCATCTGCAGTAGAATGCTTTCAGTACATTCCCAGTGTTTTCCAATGGCCACCGTTCTCTGATTCCAGAACACATCATAACCTTGAGACGAACCCTTTACTCCTTCGCATCCTTTCATACCCCGGTCTCCCGCTCTGGTCCTTACTGGTCTGCTCTCTGTCTTTATGGACTGTCAGATCCTGGATTTTCCAAATAAAGGAAAAACAAGGTGTGGCCTTTGGCGACTGGTGTGTGTCACTTAGCGTAACGTTTTCAGCGTTCTCCCACACGGTAGACTTTGTGTGCGTGGCTGAGTGATGTTCCATGGTGCCTGTAAACAGGTCTGCAATCTAGTTGTCACGCCTTTTTGGGTATTTCTACCTTTTGGCTCTGTGGGTAATGCTCCTGGGAACAGTGATGTACACGGTCACGGGTGGACACATGATTTTAGTTCCCTGGGTTCTGTACCTGGAGTCGAATTGCTGGGCCACATGGTAACTCTGTGTGAAACTTTTTGAGTAATCACCAAAGGGTTTTCCAAAGTGATAGGACCGGTCTGGCAGGAAGGCACGCCATTGGTTCACGGTTTTTGTGTAACTAAGAATGTGGGACATAGCTTCCTGTGACACCTTGTTTTGAGCCTTTGGTTATTTCTGAGAGTTCTGATGAAGTGCATTTTGACAATTTTGCCATGTTCACATGATTTTAGGGAGGAGGTGACTTTTGGAGGTTCTTACTACTCCACATTACCAATGGCATCCGTCTTTCTTTTTTCTTCCCCTTCTCCCTCTTTCTTTCTTTCTTTCTTTCTTTCTTTCTTTCTTTCTTTCTTTCTTTCTTTCTTTCTTTCTTTCTTTCTTTCTTTCTTTTTCTTTCTTTCTTTCTCTCCATCTCTCCATCTCTCCCTCCCTCCCTCCTTCTTCCTTCCTTCCTTTTTTCTTTCTTTCTTTCTTTCTTTCTTTCTTTCTTTCTTTCTTTCTTTCTTTCTTTCTTTCTTTCTTCCTTCCTTCCTTCCTTCCTTCCTTCCTTCCTTCCTTCCTTCCTTCCTTTCTTTCTTTCATTCTCTCTATCTCTCCCTCCCTCCCTTCCTCCTCCTCCTTCCTTCCTTCCTTCCTTTCTTCCTTCCTTCCTTCCTTCCTTCCTCTCTCTCTCCCCCTTCCTTCCTTCCTTCCTTCCTTCCTTCCTTCCTTCCTTCCTTCCTTCCTTCCTCCTTCCTTCCTTCCTTCCTTTCTTTCTTTCTTTCTTTCTTTCTTTCTTTCTTTTTCTTTCTTTCTCTCTATCTCTCCCTCCCTCCCTTCCTCCTCTTCCTTCCTTCCTTCCTTCCTTCCTTCCTTCCTTCCTTCCTCTCTCTCCCCCTTCCTTTCTTTCTTCCTTCCTTCCTTCCTTCCTTCCTTCCTTCCTTCCTTCCTTCCTTTCTTCTTTCTTTCTTTCTTTCTTTCTTTCTTTCTTTCTTTCTTTCTTTCCTTCCCTCTTTCTTTCTTTCTTTCTTTCTTTCTTTCTTTCTTTCTTTCTTTCTTTCTTTCTTTCTTTCTCTTTCTTTCTTTCTTTCTTTCTTTCTTTCTTTTTCTTTTCTTTCTTTCTTTCTTTCTTTCTTTCTTTCTTTCTTTCTTTCTTTCTTTCTTTCTTCTTTCCTTCTTTTCTCCCCCCCCCCCGCTTAAACCAGCTCACACAAGAGAACAGTGATAACTAGTTACCTGCCATTTGACCAACACACATGTACTAGATGGTTCAGCATGCTCAGCATCTCCTATTCTGACAAAAAGTTAATTAAGTGCCAAAGCTGAATGTTGAAAAATGTTTAAATCATATTTTCTTTCCTTGAGATTTGTTTCAAAAAGTTTGGAGATAATTAACTTATTTTTACATATGAAGATATATGTATTATATTTTGTATACTAGTATAGTATATATATTCTATCTACATAAACTATATATATATAATTTTTTCAAAAATATTGTTTAAGATAGAAGTTTAAAATTGTTTTCCTTGGTATTTTTCCTGAATTGATTTTAAGTCATAATTACAAAGGAGAAAGAAGAATACTTTGCCAGTGGAAAATTATGGTTTTATTCAAATTAGAACTTGACTTTTTAAAAATTACTTCTAAGATAGGGAAAGAATTCTAGTTTAAGATACCAACCTGTTACAATCGCTTATACCAACTCGTTCTGAAGCTCATCACTGCCATGTGGCAGCCAAGATGGTTTCTTTTATTTAGAGAGTATTTTTTCTCACAAAGTTGTCTTCTATAAATACTTATTTTATGAATTCCTTGTTTCTTTGTTCTCTACTGGAGCCAACAGACCGCCCCAGGAGGCGTGGACTGGCCTCATTTTTCCTGTGTTTCGGCAAATCTGGTTGTGCCACCTGACAAAGTTAGAAGCTTCAGCGTTTCCCAGAGACGGACAGAATAAGACGAGTCCATCTGAGACCATCTGAGACCGGCTCGGTGGCTGAGCAGTGCCATTGCCGATCCCAATGGCTTATTCGGATGGTTTACATCTTTTTGTAACGCACTCGGCGTTCTTTCTTGCAGTTGTAACAGACGTGAACTCTTGGACTTTTTCAGATCTCAGGACAACGTGACTCTAAAATTTCTCAAAAGACCTGATGTTTCTCTGATGAAAAGTCTCCCTTCCTCTCAGCTCCTGTGGGACATTCTTTGTTGTCTGGTCCCCAGCACACACGGGCTCCATTCGGGTCCTCTGTCCTGAAGGCCTGGTGCCGGCCGAGCACACTGCACTGTGATATGTCCATGTCCCAGACATTCAGGCCTGACTCTCCTCATGAAGGACCACGAGGGCCTCTCGCGTGGGTGGTCACGGGCAGAATGGGACTCGCCTCATGTGTGTGTTGTCCAACGTCAGTAGCTTCCTTCCTTTACGTAAAAACCCTGGTCACGATGTGCGGGGTGTGTCCTGCGATCTCTTCTACACCATAAGCCACAGCCAGTGCAGCACCCAGGCCCCACCTAACTGCCCCCTTACTCCTCCCCTCACCCGCATCCTGCCCACCACCCAGGCCCCACCTAACTGCCCCCTTACTCCTCCCCTCACCCGCATCCTGCCCACCACCCAGGCCCCACCTAACTGCCCCCTTACTCCTCCTCTCACCCGCATCCTGCCCACCACCCGGGCCACCACCTCCTTCTCCAGACTGCATCCTGGTCCTTCTGTGGACGCCCACGCACAGGAGCAAGTCTGGTTTGGGGTTCAGCACCCTTTGGTTTGGTTTTCAGCGCTCGCCTTGACTAGCGATGTGATTCTGGTGAACTTCCTTGAGCTTCCTGAATCTCTAAAACTGAAGTAATGACCTCTCTCCCATGGATATTTTCTAACTTTTAATTTTTACTTAATCTGCATGTTATTTACTTCCCGTGAGCTCTATTTCCCTAAGGGACGTGCACGCGTACAGTGCGGTGTGGGTAACGGTGGGGACAACGCTGACGGCGGGCCTCAAGCTCACTCACCTTGCAGGACCAACACTTCACGCCCGCTGGCTGGCAGCTCCCCACTCCCCACCCCCTCCTGCCCCGGTGGCCGGCGTGCTGGTGACTAGGACTATGCTAGAGGTCCCATATACACGGGATCATGCAGTGTTTGTCCTTTCGTGACCGCTTACCTCACTTAGCATGATGTCCTCGAGGTTCATCCATGTTGTTGCTCACTGTAAGGTTTCCTTCTTTTAGACCAGTGGTTCTCAACCTTTCTAATGCCGTGACCCTTTAATACAGTTCCTCATATTGTGGTGATCCCCAACCATAAAATTATTTTCATAATGTAAATATCTGTGTTTTCCGATGGTCTTAGGCTCTACAGCAGTGGTTCTCAACCTGTGGGTTGTGACCCACAGGTTGAGAACTGCTAGCAGGGTCGCCTAAGACCATCGGAAAACACAGATATTTACATTAAGATTCATTAACAGTAGCAAAATTACAGTTATGAAGTAGCAACGAAAATAATTTTATGGTTGGGGGTCACCACAACATGAGGAACTGTACTAAAGGGTCGTGGCATTAAAAAGCTTAAGAACCACTGTTTTAAAGGCTGCATACTATTCTGTGGCACGGACATCTCACCTTTATCCATCCATGCACCCATAGAGAGTTAGGCAGCTTCCATTTCCAGGCGGCTGTGAATGGAGCTGTAATGGACATGGGGGTTAATGTCTCTTTGATACCGGATGTCACGTGTTGTGGGTAAACGTTTGCCATTGCGATGGCTGGGTCACATGGTTAGCTTCAATTTCTCAAGGTGCCTCCATGCTGTTCTCCATGGAGGCTGCACCGTCTGCCTCTCACCAGGGCCAGGGTTACATCTTGCCCCTCCCTCGCCGGCGTTCGCCATAGTCATCATAGCAGATGTGAGGGAGTTTCTAAAGAGAAGAACCAGATAAGGGATTAAAAAAAAGTACTGATAAAGTATACTAGGTTACCTTTATCTCGTGTTAATTCTGATAGAATTGGAAACATTCAAATCACACTTTTCATTTTCCATTTCATTTTATAGATACACTAGAGGCCCAGTGCATGAAATTCATGCACTGGGTGGGGGGGTGTCCCTCAGCCCAGCCTGCGCCTTCTCCAATCTCGGACCCCTCAGGGGATGTCCGACTGCTGGTTTAGGCCAGAGTCAGACATCCCTCTCACAATCCAGGACTGCTGGCTCCTAACAACTCACCTGCCTGCCTGCCTGCCTGATTGCCCCTAACTGCTTCTGCCTGCCAGACTGATCACTCCCTAACCACTCCCCTGCCAGCCTGATTGACACCTAACCACTCCCCTGCGGCATAATTGACACCTAACTGCCCCAACTGCCCTCCCCTGCAGGGCTGGTCGCCCCACAACTGTCCTCCCCTACAGGCCTGGTCGCCCCCAACTGCCCTCCCCTGCCAGCCATCTTGAGACAACGTGGGGGTGGCCATCTTGTGACAACATGGGGGCGGCCATCTTGTGACATGAAGGTGTGAGGGTCAATTTGCATATTGCCTCTTTATTATATAGGATTTTTATATTTCCCTCTTCATAAATGTGAACTGAGTGTAAGAATTGAGTTTCTCTGTATTTAATCTCCTTTAGTTCTGTGCTGTATGTTAGAGAGTAATATTGATTAACGTAATAATTACTCAATAAGTTTAAATTTAGTAATAATCATAAAGTAATTCAGGAAAAAGCCATCAGCATTCAAAGTCTCTACCCTTCAGCCACTTAACATTAGCCCTGGTAGGGGATGAGTCAGTGATAGTTCCTGAGATTGAACTCATCGTGATAACGGCTTCTGAGCCCATGCTCAGAGTATGAAACTCTCTTCTGTTTCCCATGAGCTATTTCTGTTTGTTTCAGGAGAGCTAAGGCCGAGCCATCCTGTCTCTCAAAGGTTCTTGTTTCCTGTGCTTTAAGAGAGCAGTTACCTAACAGCACTGCCACCATCTGTGTCGGAGGTGGGTTCTGTGTCAGCGGAGTTTAACTTATTTAAATCTGCAAAAATAAAACGTGATGTTCCCTTGGGTGGATAGGCCTTTCAACAAAAATTTAAACTCACTGATGCTCAACATCACTGATCGTCAGAGACATGACAATGAAACCCACAAGGAGGTATCCGCTCGCACCTTTCAGAACAGCGTCCATCCGAGAGGCAGATGATGGGCTGGGAAGGCGTGGAGCCAGGGAGCCCTGCCTGTCATGGGGGGACCGAGCCGTGACAACGAAGAGAATTAACCACTTACATGGGCATCAGGGAGGTTGGAGCCAAGGCTTGGTTTGGTGGACACTGCCACTGACTGAGCTGGGCAGCGCTGGCGGCCAACGGCGTGGAGGACACACTCTGTGCTCTTCCACGGAGGGGGTGAGGGTGGGGGGAGAGTGAGCTGGCCTGCAGCCCCCAGGCTGTGCTATCAGGTGGGGCTTTCTGCCCTGAGCCCCGCAACATGGTGCCCCTGCACACCCACACAGCCCTGCTCGCCACCCACAGCCACACGGAAGCGGAGTGGAGATGCCTGCCCTCCTGGTGCTTGGCGTCAATCCCGAAACCGTGCCCTCCAGGTGCTTCCTCAAGTGCGATTTCCCCTGTGGTTTCCTCTGCTCCCGAAATCCAGTGCTGCTCCTGAGAGCGGCTTCCTGCACAGGCTTCTCACCGCCACCGAGGGGACCCGCCACCGAGGGGACTCGCCACCGAGGGGACTGGCCACCGAGGGGACCCACCACCGAGGGGACTCGCCACCGAGGGGACCCGCCATGGAGAGGACCCACCACCGAGGTGACCCACCACCTAGGGGACTCGCCACCGAGGGGACCCGCCACCGAGGGGACCCCCCGGAGAAGCTGGGACCCGGCACCTGGCCAGGCTGTCCCGGCAGAGAGGGGGCGAGGATCCGGTCAGACCCCCAGGAGCGGGAGTGGCTAAGGGGGTGGTCACCGAACCCTGAGGCGGAGGGGGGTCCATTTCCTGCCTGTCCTCCGAGCCGCAGTTATTGCCCCGCCTTTGTCTCTTCGCGGCTGGAGTTTTAAAAAATTATATTTTCATTGATTTTTAAGAGAGAGAGGTGAGAAACAGGGAGAGAGAGAGAAACACCGATGAGAGAGAAACATCGATCCATCAGTCGGCTGCCTCCTGCGCGCCCACCTCCTGGGGATCGAGCCCGTGCCCCGGGCATGTGCCCGACCGGGGATTGAAATGTGACCTCTTGTTGCACGGGAAGACCTTCGTTCAACCACTGAGCCACACCGGCGGGCGCGGCTGGAACCTTAATTGGCCAGGTGTTTCTGTACCCCCCCACCCCTCCCCCCCGACCCCCACCACCGTGCCCTCAGTCCCCAGCACGGATGCCTTTAGGATCTGTCACTAGCAGGAGCTGTGGGTGGGCGAGTGGCTTATCGATGGTGAAGCTGCCTGCAGGGGGCACCCAGGAGGCCAGGACATGAGCTGCCGGAGGGAGAAGGAGCTCCTTAAGCCTTGGAGAAACCGAACCGGCAGCTGGAGTCCTTACTTAGAGTGTTTCCCGCTGGGTCTGCCTCAGAGCACCTGGGTCTCCGAGCAGCTGTTACTGGAGCCAGGGAGCGGCGGGCAGGTGCGCTGGGCACGTGGCCTCAGGTGCTCCCCATGCCCTCCGGGCCTTCCCACGGGCTCCTCCCCTCACATCTTCGGGCGGTGGGGGCTGAGCCTGGAAGCTGGCTCTGGCTGCCTCTGACCTGGCGGGGCTGCTCCCCTCTGCTTTCCGACGCGGCTGGAGACCCTCGAACCCGGTGAGAGGAGAATGCAGCACCGAGTGTGTCTCCCGGCTCCTGACGTGACCTGCGTGGCTCCTCGCCCGGCCCCCGTGGCTGAGATTTTCTTCAGGATCCGCCCGTCCCTGCGTTCTTAGCGCCCCTGAGGCCGCGAGTGTCGCCCCATCCCTGGGAGTCTGCACCCTTAGGGCCTAAGAGGTCAGTGGAGCAGACACCGGGGTGCGGGGGAGCGGCCAGCCCCTCTCGGCTCGGCTTCCACGGTAAGAATGACGTGTTTGCAAACCGCACGGCCCCTGCGAAGCAAGCCCAGCCGGTCCCCTGAGGACCCGCCGTGTCTGCGCTGGGGTCGTGGGGAGCACCCTGCCGGGGGTCAGCGTTTTGCCAGCCGAGGTCACCGATCCGTGCTGGCCAGGACTTCACTTAAAAAATGGACCCTTCCGCTCAAATCACCCTTAAACTCAACCAAATGCTTCTAACACCTTCACGTGTCCCAGAAGTCTGAGTTATTTCCATTTCCTCACTAGTCGTTTATTTACTTTTGTCAAAAGGCACTGATTTTTCTTTCCTTTTTTATGGTCTTTTTAAAAAAGTTAAATGGATTGGGGTGACATTGGTCATCATGAACACATACATGTCAGGTGTGGGTTTCTGTGTGACAAGATCTGTATATGCACGCGTGCCACCCCCAAGTCAGGTCTTCCCCCGTCACCTTATATCAGACCCCTTCTCCCCTGCCCCTTCCCTCTGGCAGCCACCCCTGCTGTCTGTGTTCACAAGCTCCATACGGGTGACCTCAGCTGGGTCTCAGCTTCTCTGAGGGGCTTGTTTCACTTCGCACGACGTTCTCACGGTCCGTCCGTGTTGCTGCAAATGGCGCTCCTTCACCGTCGCTCACGGCTAAGAGGACCCCCTTGTGTGTACGGCCCACACCTCCCGTACCCGGTCCTCTTCCATTCTCTGTGCAGCGGGTCTTCTCTGCCGTGTTTTAAGACCGTCTTCCTCCATTTTTTGAAGAGATCGTCTATAATCGTTCATCTATAATTGAGTCGCAAAAAATCTAGGGCTTATTACTGAAAACATTATGTGGACGAACCTGGCTCCCTTTAGGCAACATCCTTTGCAAGGAGGAGTCCAGAGAGAGGAGGGTCTGACCGAGCGGCCTGGGGGGAAGAGGGTCGGTCGGAGTTTCCGTGAGAAGTGGGGGGATGCTCCCCGAGAGCCGCGTGCCGGGGCATCTGGGAACTCTGACAACACGGCTGACCCTGTTTTATTTGGAACGTGGACTCAGAACTATTCGATAGAGTTCAGTCCCATGAAATACCGGGTCACAGTGATAGGGATGGTGGCTCCGGATCCGCAGAGAGGAGGAGCGTCGCGTGCTGCGCTCCGGGCGGCCCGCGTGCCCGCGGGTGGCTGTGCCATCAGGGGTGTCTGCCGCCTGTGGGCCTCGGGGTTCTCGTTATTAAAGGGGGACAGACATCATAGCACTTTCCTCGTGGGGTGTTTGTGAGGATTAGATAAGCGGCCAGAAAGGCAGTTAGACAGCAGTGGGCATGTATTACCTTTCCAGCAGCTGCCGGGATGGTGGTCGCTTGCGAGCCGCCTCTTCTCTCACTGAGCAAAGCCCTGGAAGCTGCAAGGGGAGCTGGGTCAGCGAGGCCACTCCCTTTCTCATTAGGACGAGCCTTGAGCGTCCCTGGCAGCGGTCCAGCTACTCAGAGGGCGGATCACACCCGCCTTGCATCGGAGACTGGCAGGGAGGAGGCGGGGAGGAGGGGAGCCAACTGGGACTTGGCATGGCTCCTGCTACTGACCGCCTTGAGTCCTGTGGACACAGGGAGCTGGTCTGATGGCGCCAAGCTCTGGATGAGTTAACTCACCGGGAGGCAGGGCGGCCGCTCACTCCCAGGAGCCACGGAGCCTATAGCTCAACCTCCGGTGCCCACACCGCCGAGGGGCAGGGCAGGTGGGAGCCGGAGGGGCCAGGCCTCCGGGGAAAGGCCTCCGGGGAAGCCACCTCGCCCGCCCTTCCTTTTGCTTCTGGAAGAAGACAAGGCCCAGGTGAGAAATGGGGGAGTTCAAAGCCACCGTCAGCACAAACAGAAAGCAGCGCTGAATGGTCGCCTTGGTGAGTGGACAGGACACCTGGGCACAGGGAGACGCCCGTGTCGTCGAGCCCGGTGTCCACAGGAAGCCCTCTGCCTCGCTCAGCTCCACGGCGCCGCGGAGACAGCCCTCGGACCCCGGGGAGCGCTCAGGGCTCAGCACACGGCCGTGCGACCCCGCGTGCAGGGGAAGGGTCTCCTGGGAAGCTTCTGCATTTTTGTTCTGAGGACACATTTCATGCTGGCTCCCCAGGCGCTCCGCCCAGCCCCGCACAGCCTCCCCGCAAACCAGCTCTCACCTCCAGGCGACGGCAGCGCATGGGACCAAGCTGCTCCCTGGCCCCTGCATTCGTGTCACTGGGCACCTGACAAAGGCAGGACCTGTGCAGGCGGGCCCCTCAGCCCGCCCCGCCAGGTGATCCCGTCCGTGTGAGCTCAGGCGGGAGCCACAGCACATTCCGGAAGAGGGGCTGCCCTCGATGCCCCACCAGGCACTGCTGAGTGTGAGTCATACATGTAGGCCACACGCCACTTCACGTTTCCTAGCGGCCACATTTTAAAAAGCAAGGGAGCCCGGCCGGGTAGCTCAGCTGGTCAGAGCATCGCCCCGTAGACCAAGGTTGTTGCCAGTTCCGTGTCCAGCCAGGCACATACAAGAAATGGAATACTACGCTGCGGTAAAAAAGAAGGAGTTATTACCATTTGCAACAGCGTGGATGGACCCGGAGAGCATGATGCTAAGCGAAATAAGCCAGGCAGAGAAAGATAAATATCACATGATCTCAATCATTTGTGGAATATAATGAACAACATAAACTGATGAACAAAAACATCCAGAGACAGAGAAGCATCGATCAGAACATCAAACCTCAGGGAAGGTAGAGGAGGGTGGGGGTAAGGGATAGAGATCAACCAAAGGACGTATATGCATGCATATAAGCCTAATCAATGGACACAGATACCAGGAGGGTAAGGGCATGAATGGGGGGCGGGTGGGGGGTAATGGGGGAATAAGGACACATGTGTAATATCTTAATAAAGAAATTTTTAAAAAAAGCAGTTGCGGAGAGTATGAGTAAATGGAACAAGTTGATGGCTCGCTCTCTCTCTCAAATCAATGACAACAACAAAGGAAGCCCAGGTGGAATGAATTTTACTAGCACGTTTCATTTCACAGGATCTACTCAAACTATCACCTCAACATGCGATGGACATAAACGTATTTCCGGGCGTCTTACGTGTTGTGCGTACGCCGCCTTGGAAGTGCGGTGTGTGTCACCCGTGCAGCGTATACTCATTCATTATGCGAATGAGCCAAGCACTCCGCTTCATTCTCCTCGCCATCGGTCTCCGTCGGGAGGCGAGCACCACGCTCGTGGTATGTCCGTGTCTCCCGCGGTCGAGTTGGTCTTATTCATTCCCGCCACTGGGTCTGCCGCCGGCTTTTCAGGGAAGTCATTCCTCTCCCGCTGCGCCCACCCTCCACCTCGGGTCCCGTGCCTCCCTTACCCCCCCCCCCCCCCACTGATGCTCACAGAGAGGGTGCCTCCCGGGCAAGGTCTCGAGTCTCAGACCTGTTCCTTTTGCCTTCACATGCAAATGGCACCTGGGCGCGGGCCAGGCCTGCCATTCCCCATTCTGAACGTATGTGCACGTGCGCGGGCAAGTGATTTTTGCCAGTTTGCTCGGGCAGCGTCTTCTCTGGGGCTTGCTTTGTATGTCGAGTGTTTTCATCCATAAAAGATCACTTGCTTGTGGAGCAGATGCTGGGACCCCATCCTTCCCGGTCGAAGCTCGGATCTGCCGTGGAGGCCGCCTCACAGTTAGGGCTGAGGAGCAGGCGGATGTCCCTCCCTCTGAGGGTAACGTTTGATCAAGGCCTGGATGTTTTAAACATATTCTCTCTGCGCCCTTGGAATCCAACCACTTCCAGGGTGTGTTTGGCTGGCGTTAACTTTCTAATTATTTTTCTGGAACTTGGGGATCACGCTTGATCTGAACGCTGAGAGCATGTGCCAGAGCTGGCGTGGGTGCGGGTCTGGCGCCTTCAGAGGTGTCTTTGAAGTCTCCCTCCCCCACCCCACCCCACAGTCTCTCAGGTAAAACCCTGGCTGCTCCCGACTGCTTCCTCGCTCACCCACAGCTGGCCAGCAGCAAATGCGGCTCATTCCTGGGCACGTGGGGGACCCGCTGCCACGGACCTGCTCACTCAGGAGGCCTCCCCCGCCCCCCCCGCCCCCGCTGACAGGACTGCAGACTCGTTCCCTAATGTGTCTCCTGTCTCTTCACCTGAGCTGGTCGTCGCCGTGCAGACATCGTGTACTTCCGTGGCAGGTTTATTCCGTGGTCAGCCTCTACCTTCACGGCAGCTGAACGTGTCTGCTCAGGAGGAACTTCTCTCCGAGGCGGCCCGCACTGTGTTCTGTGCTGAGACCCGTGTCTCACTTCCCACGCTGACCGTCTGTCCAGCGGGCCGCGCTCCGGTGCCCGTGGGTGGGGTGACCCCAGGTGTGTATCTGGTCACCGTAGCAGCCTTATTGGCATGTTCCCTGCCGACCTGAAGTGGCATCTTCATTGCCGGCGCTGTCTCTGGATGCACACGCGTGTCTCGGGCCCCGCCTTGCTTCCGGTTGTCTAACTGGCGGTGTCACCCACTTCCAGGAGCGGAGCAGCATCAGGCACCGACCGGGAAGCGCTGGCGGTGTAGCCTCCTGGCTTCTGGCCGTCGGGGCGTCGCCATTTCCGGGACCACCTTCCGCGGCTTTGTCCACGGCTCCGCCGCTCTCTTCCCAGTTTCCTGCTTGTTTTTTCTTTTTTAAAGATATTTTATTGATTTTTTACAGAGAGGAAGGGAGAGGGAGAGAGAGTCAGAAACATCGATGAGAGAGAAACACCGATCAGCTGCCTCCTGCACGCCCCCCACAGGTGATGTGCCTGCAACCAAGGTACATGCCCTCGACCGGAATAGAACCTGGGACCCTTGAGTCCGCAGGCCGACGCTCTATCCACTGAGCCAAACCAGCTAGGGCAGTTTCCTGCTTATTCTGTGGGCAGTGTGTTGAGCAATCCTTGTGTGAATGGGGTATTTTTTTGTTGCGATGTCCTGATTATAATTTCTGGTGCAAAGGGAAGCGATCGATGTCCCCTGTCATTCTGTGCGGCCCGCCGAGCCCTCGCACGCATCCCCACTGCTCTCTCGAAGGTGGCGGCGTCCGAGCACGCCGTCCGTGCAGTCCGCAGCCTGTGGGAATGCGTCGGGCAGGTTTTCCATGTGTGTTTCTCTAAAAGGCAGAAGCGCCAGGGCGTGCGTGACGTGACCCTTTCTGCCCACCAGTTTCTCATTTAAAAACACACACCAGACTTTGCATGAAATATTCCTACCAAATCTCTCGATTTTAGCATCACAGTCGTGCGGTCTGTACACGGGGTGGGCACAAGCAGGTTTCCCGTGCCGCGAGAAACCCTTTGCGTCTCAAAGAGATGGTAACGATCCCAGCCTGCATGCCTTCCCCTGGGAGCCGCTGTGCCGCCCGCGTGTGGGCAGCACAGTCTCCTGCCCATCTCCCCGGCAGACCACGCCCACTCACATGGACTCTTCCTGTTTGACGTTGACTTTGAGTGCTGTCTGCCATTCTTCACGCTGGCCATCCTTCTCTTACCGGGGTTATCGTGGCTGACCTCGCTTAGGACTAGTGTGTTTTAACGTTTGTAAGCTGTTCCGTTTGGGTGTTGGTGTTGGCTGAGTTTGGAAACCAAACGACACAATGCGAGATATTTGCCCTTGAACGGCTCCCGGCTCAGGAGGTTCTTAATCCGTACTTGTTGAACAAAAGAATCAGCAATAAAGCTCTCTCGGAGTAAGGACGCGATGGAGGAGCCCAGTGGGAGCGGCTGGGGCCGGTGCCCGATGACGGGGGGAGGGCATCTACTTGTGTATTACCCAACATCGACTCCTCCTCTTTGTAACTTGCAGCCCCATTTTCTTCGAAGACAAACCCTCCCCTCACAGAAAAGTGCAAGGTCAGCGTCTGGTCCACAGCGGGCCTCGGTGGCTCCCGGGACTTTGATTTTGGGCGGAATGACAGGGTCTGACGGTGCAGCGGCCTGTCCTTCCCGACGGCGGCTGAGGAAGCCACTCCCAGCCCACAGGCCCCTCCGACCTCGGCGTTTGCGGAACCCGGGATGCTCTCCGCCTGCTCGGTTCTCCTCGCTACGCAGACCCTGCCGGCTCGTTCCCGTATCAGCCAGGGTTTGCGTCCGTCGCTGTCGAATTAAGTATCCCTCCAGGTACCCGCAGATCTTTAAAGCTCACTAAATCCCCTCCACGGACTAGAGGCCGCCCAGGAAGGTCGCTGGGATCTGGGTGAGCTGGTACATCCTTCGGATTTCCCGACTCATCAATTCATTGATTCCTGCAGCAAATCCTTACGGCACGGACGTCATAAGCTCGGATGATGCTCTGCATTTATATGTAAAGGCGTTTCTTTTTCTTGAGTGTCTCAGAGCCGGATGGGGTTTAATCAAGTTGAATCAAGGTCTGTGCTGGTCACCCTGTGGGTACAAAGACAGGAGTGGCTACACCGACCAGGATGCTGGGTGGGGGGTCAGGGAGGAGGCGCCCCCCTGGAGCTGGGCCTGGGAAGGTGAGTGGACATTGGCCGGTAGACGGGGAGAGGCAGGACCGGAGGGGGCGGGCTTGTGTTCAGGGCGGGCGTCCTTCTGAGGAAGTGGGAATTCCAGGAGCGCCGGCAACTCAAACGAGGTCTGAGATGGGGCATCTCTTTATTGTTTTATTATTTCCCACGGAGGATGGCGATGGTCTTGAAACGCGCTGGAAATTCAACACCCGCCCCCTTCCCGCCCCCCAGGTCGCTGCGTGCACGTGAGGCACGGCGGAAGCCTGGAGGGCCTGCGGGGAGGCAAACACCCCTTCGCTTGGTGTCTGGGCTAAGCTTCCAGGAGGAACGCAATTTTGTGAAATTCCCTCTCAAGGCCGTTCTTCCCGAGGATGTTTCAAAGCAGGGGCAGGTGCTGGGAGCAGCTGGGACCCCGGAGACGGAGAACTGAGCGGCAGGTGCAGCTGCCCGTCCCTCAGCCCGGCTTTAGGGTTTCCTCGTCAGGCGTTTGGCTGAACAGGAGCCAAGGGGTGAGATGCAACAGTTTTCAGCGAATGTCCCGACCCTCTCAGGCCCCACATGCCGGGCCCTTGAACGTCTGACCCCTGTTGAACCTCTCTGGCTTATGAGCGACAGGTCAGCTGAGGGCCAGCATTTCCTGTGACGTGTCGGTGGCATCCTCCATGAAAAGAAACCAAACATCGATGGGACGCACCAACGATGCCGTCTGACCCAGAATACGAAATGCGGACCCGTTCCAGAGGCAGCGTCTGGTTTACAGGCGCGGGGGGGAGCGAGAGGGGACGCTGAATGCCACCACAGGAAGCGGTAGACACAACCACGTGACGGTGGGATCAGAAGGAACCTTGAGGGTGAATGTGCTCTGATCAAGGAAAGGGACGTGTGCCCCGCCCGTGAGCGCCTGCAGGTGCGCCGTGAGCTTCGGCTGACGCGCCTCCAGTGTACGCGCTGGCGTCCTTCCCAAGAAGCCTGGGTTACACCGTTGTGTGAGAGCATTTGAGATCTACCCTCTAGCCCCGTGGTCGGCAAACCGCGGCTCGCGAGCCACACGCGGCTCTTTGGCCCCTGGAGTGTGGCTCTTCCGCAAAATACCACGGCCTGGGCGAGTCTATTTTGAAGAAGTGGCGTTAGGGGAAGTTTAAGTTTAAAAAATGTGGCTCTCAAAAGAAGTTTCAATCGTTGTCCTGTTGGTATTTGGCTCTGTTGACTAATGAGTTTGCTGACCACAGCTCCAGCCCATGGCGATTGCATAGTTCACAGTGTTACAAACTGCAGCCGCTGTGGCTCACGGCGGACAGACACTCGGACCTTCGTCCTCACTGCACCGTGCAGCTGGAGGTTTATGCTTCCCTCCTCCCCCCCCCCCGGCCTCTCCCAGGCTCCCCAGCCCTGGCAGCCACTCTCTGACCCTCTGTGCCTCTGAGTGTGACGTGCTTTTCAGATTCCACATCTCAGGGACACGGACAGTCATGTTGGGCTTTTTTCGCTTAGCACAGTGCCCTCAAGGTCATTGTTGAGAGGCACGGGGGTGGAGGTCCGCCTGCTGGTGACCAGGCCTGGCTGTGGCCTTTACACGGCACCAGGACCCTCCCCCTTCCCTCCCCCCAGTCTCCTAAACAGCCCCCAGACCTCGAAATCGATGGCGGACACGTTGCAGTTCCGAAACAAAGACACTGTCTCACACGCACCACGCGCTTCGGGGCGGAGAGCGTACGCAGACGGGCAGACGGCAGGTGACGGGTGACGGTCCTTGTGGACACAGGGCTGCGGGCTGGCCGTCTGGTGCGTGAGGACGAGGACTCGGAGGAAACCGGTCTCGGCTGCTCAGCGAGGAAGCCAAGCTCTTCTCATCCCAGCGGCTGCCTTTGCTCTGAGACGGGAGAAGCCGCCGAGGCTCATGGCCTCTGAGTGGGGCTCACGCTCACAGGGAGGTCATGACCCTGGAGCAGTGCTGCTCCCTCTGCTGCAGGCAGAGAACTGCCAGTTCTCAGGATGCTCAGATTCTCATTTCTGTTTGGTTAAATATTTTTATTGATGTCAGAGAGGAAGGGAGAGGGAGAGGTAGAAACATCTGTGATGAGAGAGATGCATTGATCAGCGGCCTCCTGCATGCCCCCTGCTGGGGATCGAGCTCACAACCCGGGCATGTGCCCTGACGGGGAATCAAACTGTGACCTCCTGGTTCCCAGGTTGATGCTGAACCACTGCGCCGATCGAGTCTGTTTAATCTTGGCAAATCTACAAGCGTGGATCATGTCACATACGTGTTGGTGGGAATACTCTGCTCACAAAATGTGGCACAGGGTCCTGGCATCTGTCCTTGTGTCAGTGTTATGCCAGCCTGTGCAGTGTGTCGTAGAGGGCCCTATGTGTGTGTGTGTGTGTGTGTGTGTGTGTGTGTGTGTGAGTGTGTGATAGAGGGCTCTGTGTGTGTGTGTCATAGAGGGCTGTGTGTGTGTTGTAGAGGGCTCTGTGTGTGTGTGATAGAAGGCTCTATGTGTGTGTGTGTGTATGATAGAGGGCTGTGTGTGTGTGTGTGTGATAGAGGGCTGTGTGTGTGTGTGTGTGATAGAGGGCTCTGTGTGTGTGTTGTAGAGGGCTGTGTGTGTATTGTAGAAGGCTGTGTGTGAGTGTGTGTGTGTGTGATAGAAGGCTCTGTGTGTGTGTGTGTGTTGTAGAGGGCTCTGTGTGTGTGTCGTAGAGGGCTGTGTGTGTGTGTGTGTGTGTGTGTGAGTGATAGAAGGCTCTGTGTGTGTGTGTGTGTTGTAGAGGGCTGTGTGTGTGTGTGTGTCGTAGAGGGCTGTGTGTGTGTGTGTGTGTGATAGAAGGCTCTGTGTGTGTGTGTATGATAGAGGGCTGTGTGTGTGTGTGTGTGTGTGTTGTAGAGGGCTGTGTGTGTGTGTGTGTGTTGTAGAGGGCTGTGTGTGTGTGTCGTAGAGGGCTGTGTGTGTGTGTGTGTGTGTGTGTGATAGAAGGCTCTGTGTGTGTGTGTATGATAGAGGGCTGTGTGTGTGTGTGTGTGTGTATGATAGAGGGCTGTGTGTGTGTGTGTGTGTGTGTTGTAGAGGGCTGTGTGTGTGTGTGTGTGTGTTGTAGAGGGCTGTGTGTGTGTGTGTGTGTTGTAGAGGGCTGTGTGTGTCGTAGAGGGCTGTGTGTGTCGTAGAGGGCTGTGTGTGTGTGTGTGTGTATGTGTGTCATAGAGGGCTGTGTGTGAGTGTGTGTAGCGGGCAGCTGGGCGGGGACTTCAGGATCTCCGGGGGAAGCTGCCTTGCAGGCGAATGACGGACAGGTCACTGGTCGGTGGAAATCAGTTTAAATAAGAGCGCCCCCCGGACGATTAAAGCATTTGGAGGGACATCAGAATCCCATTGCCCCGTTAAAATCCCAGTTCCTTCATCCTCCGAATTCTCATTTTGAGGAATGAAATGGCCAATATGAATTTTAATGCCATTAGGCACCTGTGACATAATTTAAAATGTCAGTATTGGAGTTTAATCGCACTTTTTTCCTTGCAAATCCTCAAAGCCTGGTTCAGTGTAATGACGTGCTGGCACCTCCCTTTTGAGGCTTGTGCAGCGTGTTGGCGATGTCACGCACGAGCCCCTTGACCTCTGTGGGAGGAGTCCTTCACCTCAGGGTGCCGTGCCCCCTGGACTGCCAAGGGGCGGCCGTCGGCGAGTGAAACAGACTGGGTGTCAGGAGAGGCACACAGGACGCTCACGGGAGAGGCAGCCGCACCTGCCCATCTGCTGGGCCCCCCGGGAGCTCCCGCAGCGTGAGGAGTGCTGGACCACGTCCAGGGAGGCGCTAACTGCTCGGCGCAGTCCTCCGGGGACGCTCACTCCCCAGCATCTGCCGGCTGCAGAGACGTGGACCAGCTGCTCCTGAGTCACGGCAAGGACAGCTTTATGGCGGAGCCAGCGAGGGGGACCCGGGGGAGTCGCTCCGACTCGCCTGGAGGAGAAGAGGAGCATTTGCATCAGAGAGCGGGGTCCCAGGAGAGGGGGCGGATCGGGCTCAGCAGACGAGTGGGGGCTGGGCAGCAGCCGGAGCCCAGGTGGGGTTCAAGCAAGCGTCCCCAGAAACCGTCTCCCGCTGGCTCTAACATGCGTGCACCCGTGGGACGTGTTGGCGGGGGACAGAGCCGCCGCTTGTCTCATGAGGATTTTGAATGTTAATAAAAAGTCAACTTTTCAAAAATAGGAAGATGGGAGAAAGGGCTTCATTTGACAAAGGAGGCAAAAGCGTACCTTGGAGCAGAGACCGTCTCTTCCAGAAACGGTGCTGGGAAAAGTGGACAGGTCCAGGCGAGAAAAAAGTGAAACTGGACCCCCAACTGACACCACACCCAGGAATAAACTCAGAATGGATGAAAGACTTAAATTTAAGACGTGAAACCATACAAGTCCTACAAGAAACCATAGCAATATGTTTACCGACACAGCTCCTCAGACAAAGGGAACTAAAGAGGAAATAAAATGGGACTGAATCAGAACACCAAGCTTCTGCCCAGCACGGGAAACCGTCAGCAACATGAAAAGGGAGCCCGCGGCATGGGAGAACGTATTTGCCGATGATACATCTGATAAGGGTTAATCTTTTTCTTTTTTAATATGATTGTATTGATTTCAGAGAGGAAGGGAGAGGGAAAAAGAGAAATATCAGTGATGAGAGAGAATCATGGATCGGCTGCCTCCTGCATGCCCCCTCCCTCCAACGGGGATCCAGCCCCCACCCAGGCATGTGCCCTGACTGGGAATTGAACCGTGACCTCCTGGTTCATAGGTCGACGCTCAACCACGGAGCCATACTGGCGGCCAGGCCAGGGGCTAATCTAGTTGGACGATTTCAGGGGAAACACTTATCTCTACGGAGCAGATACTCCTGTTCTGGATTCTGACGTGAATGCACGAGGGCTTCGTTCCGAGGAGCTCGGCAGAGGTTTAGGAGACTTCCTTCCATGAAGGCGTTAGACAACCGTGAGGAGGAGAGGGTCATTTCTGGTCTGTGACGGTGGCTCCCACCGGCTGTCTTCTCTTCTCTCTGGTCACCCTTCGCCCACGGTCTCAGCCTCCTCCCCGGGATGCTCGTCACAGACCGGTTTCCGGCTGGAGGTGTCTCTGCATCCACTGGCTGCACGCAGGACGCCGGGCCCTGGAGGAGGCAGATCCCCGCTACCAGGAGACCGGCCCTCGCTGACCCGTGGCAGGCTGCCCCCCCACGGACACCCCTTCGGAGCTTCCCGCGGCCCGAAGCGAGGCTGGTGCGGAGCCCCTCCGCGTCTGGAGGACCGCGTGCCGTAGGGTCGACCTGTGTCTGATTGGTATCCTGGTCAGAGCTGTCCAGGCGAAGGATGATCAATGACTAAACAGCATCTGTTAGTTCAAGGACGCGGTCACATTAGTTTTACAATCGCTTTTTTAAAAGATTTATTTATTTATTTTTATTGTTTAAAATATTACATATATTAGTACATATATCTCCTTTTTCCCCCCTGTTGACCTTCCCCCAGCCTCCCTACGCCCTGTCGTACAATCACTTTATCTGTTTATCTTACCTGGCGCTCTGAGGGTGGTTCATGAAGGGCTTTTGCTCGGAAGGTGCTGTCCTTGGGGCTGGGAACGTGGCATCCGAGAGGCGGGTCACGTCGGGGTCAGAGGGTCTGAGGGCTGCGAGAGCGAAGGAGTGAGTGAGTCTCAGGCACGGCTCCGCGGCCTGCCGACGGGGCGGAGTGTGTCGGCGGGTCTTCGTGGCCTGGGCCCTCCTCGGCCCGTGGTCTCGTCTGTGCCGTTGTTTTAGGTGCGCTCTCCATACACTGTGCTTTGTGGTGCCACGTCCTGCTTTCGGAATTTAAAACACTGGATTTTTTTTCCCTGCAAAACATCTAGAAATCATAGGTATTTATGTTCCATTGCTTTGAACAGACGGGGGATCTCGCAGAGCGAGCGCTGTGTATGGATTTGCCAGGAGACCATGCCAGAGAGGGCCCTGCTCGCCTGTGACGGCAACTCTCCTGAGTGGGGTCTGTTGTGAAGGCTCACAGCCCCCGAGTGTCCGAGCGGCTGGCTTACAGCTGCAGCGACAGAGCCAGGCGTGGGCTCTCGGCATCCAGGAAGCGGGGCGTCGTGTCTGAGCTTACGGGACACATCGCTACGGAGGGCGTGCGAAGCTCACTGTCAGGCGTCATGGACGTGCCAGGTGAATCGGAACAAACGCCTTCTCTGAAAGTTGTCCTCTAGGAATTGTAAGTCTTCAACACAAGATGATAAGCACATGGAAATCAAGAAACGGCTCTCTGGGTATTTATTCATGTCTCACTTTTTATTGATTGACTAGTAGCCCGTTTGCATGAAGATTCGTGCAATAGACCTTCATTCACCTGGCTGCCTGCACCAGTTTTCTGCCGGCACCGGGGACCCAGGCCTTGGCTGTGGCCACCGCCTTCTGCCTTCTTTCAGGGTCGGGGCTTGGCCCCGGGTGGCGGCCTTGGGCTCGGCTGCACCCCAGCCTCCCTGCGACGGTTTCCTGGTGGGCGTGGCCGGTGGGCGTGACTTGTGGGTGTAGCGAAGGTACGGTCAATTTGCATATCACTCTATTATTAGGTAGGGTTTTTAGGGAGAGAGAGAGAGATTTGTTGTTCTACTTATTTATGCATTTATTGGTTGACTCTTGTATGTACCCTGACCGGGGATCGAACCCACAACCATGGTGGATTGGGGCGACGCTGTAACCCACTGAGTTGCCCAGCCAGGGCTCTCTGGGTTCGAAAGAAGGAAAGGTGAACTCTGCTGCGATATAAGAAAGAGCTCAGGCTGCGAAGCTGTTCCCACTGCTGAGGAGGGCAGTGCAGCCCACGGCGCCTCCAACACGGACAGACGTCCCGTAGGCAGCCCGGTCTTCACGGATGCAGGGTTACTGTCCTGCACAGAAATAATCCGGGAGCAGAAGTTCGTCACGCATCGTGTCAGACCAGGGCGCAGGATCTGACCCCAACAGGCCTCTCATCTCCTGAGGAGGGGCTCAGTGCTCCCCGGGTGGTCACTTTTGTGGGACTTGCCCCCCCCCCCCCGGGGCCGGGCCTGTGGGACAGTCGGGGGAGAACAGGGAGTGTTATCAGTCTCACTTTTCCTTTGTCGTGCGGGCGAGTCAGCGGCAGTGGGAGCCCACCTGGAGAAGAGGCAGGACGTGCGGAGCGTGCTTGGAGGCCAGGCCTCTCCAGACGCCGCAAGTAGTTGGCTTTGTTGACGCTGGGGAGAAATTTCTAGAATCCAACTTTATGCATCCTTATAAATATGAAATCACGCTCTAGGCATTTCACCGCCCGCCGACTCCTCGCTGGGGCAGGCATCTCGGAACTCGGGAAGCAAATGGACTGTTTCCGAGCCGAGTCCCGTCGGTGATGTCCAAGAGTGGCGAGAAGCCAGTGGGATGCACGTCGTGAGTGGGGCGTTTTGTTTGGGGTATTTTCGTTCGTGAACCAGATCAGTGCTGCCTCGCACACTGGACATTTCGCTGTTGTAAGACACTGAAAGCCTTTGCACCATTTCCCCTGGAATCACGTTGTGAGGCAATGTGCTCCCGTCTTGCTGAAAGGGGTGATTGTTCTAGAAGCCATGGATCGACGGACGGAGGGCGGTCTCTCCAATGGCGTCTATGAATGCCGGTGGAGGAGTCAGGATATAGAACTCTTGTTAGTCTTAACACAGATGCTTCCCTCGGGATTAAAGTGTCCTTTGAACACGTTGCTCACTCAGTTGCCATCCGTTTATTCGATGTAATCTCCCCACGTCACCTGCCCCTCATCCTGTAGCAATCCCGGTAAGCGTGGTCACCAGCAGTGTCACAGCGTGAATCACGCGGAGTCTCTTAGGTAACCGAGGCGGCATCCGTGACCTTCCAGGAACACGTAACAGAAGCGATGGACGCAGAGCAAGCGCGCCTTCCGAAAGCGGCTCTTTCGCCTCCTTTGTTATCAGCTAATGAGCTCGTACAGTTTGTATTTGTTCTTTCAATTTGTCATATTAGCTGTCAGCGTATTGCTTAATGGAGCAAGGGTTTTTTTTGTTCAGGGAAGATGAGTATCTACCCTTTGATTAGCTCTTCCTTAGAAATGTGCTGATGAAAGCAAGGGAGTTGCTTCTCAGCGGGCTAATCTGCATGTCCCTCATTTGTGAAGAAAATGACAGTGTGTACTCACTCACAAAGGTGACCGTGACTCCACAGGGCCTACCCCGCGCCGGGGTTTTCTGAATGGAGAGCACAAGCACCATTCCAGGCCGTGGGAAAATGTAAGCGCGTGGGGAAGGGAGGTCCTGGAGATCCGGTTTCTAAACATTGAAAAGTCTCCGCCAGGCACGCCTTTCTGGTTTTTACACAATTACCTACAAATAAGCTTCATGACACCTCTTTTGTTTGAACACGCACTTACATTTCAGCCCACGAATTGAACTGCACCTCAGCCTGGGGCATGATCTTCTTGTAGTCGATGGCTGTTAGCACTCAAAGAATGATCTTTTATTTATTTATCTTTTTAAACATGTTTTGTTTTTTGTTTTTTTTAAAGAGAGAGAGGAAGGGAGAGGAAGAGAGAGGTAGAAACATCAATGATGAGAGAGAATCATGGATCGGCTGCCTCCTGCATGCTGCCTGCTGGGGATCGAGCCCATCATCCAGGCATGTGCCCTGACCAGGAATTGAACTGTGACCTCCTGGTTCATAGGTCGATGCTCAACCACTGAGCCACACTGGCCAGGCCAAAGAATGATTCTTTTAATTTTGATCTACTGATCTGTGCGTTTTTTTATTTTTTTTTTTGGCCCTTGGCAAATGCAAAAGCATACTTTAAATAAAATAATTCCATGTTTTATTTCACCAATGTGATGTCGGAGTACCAACAGACGCCAATGAAGACAAGAGCCATCGTAAGTAAACATGCCCCCTTCTAAGTCGCTGGTTCATGGGATGAGCGATCTAGGGCCTGCTCCGTCATAAAGCCAGCAAGGCCGCACCTGGGCTCCTCCAGGCCGGTCTGTCCGCAGGGGGAGGCCACCCCGAGGCCTCGAGGACCCGAGGCCACGAGCACCCAAGGACCTGAGGACCTGAGCACCCAAGCACCCAAGGACCCGAGGACCCACTTGGAAACTGATGTGAGGGAGACTACCTGCAGGGAGCAGGACGATGAGGGTTCCCGAGGGGTGTGAGAGGCACGTGGAGACCCAGTCCTGGTGTGGAGTGAGCAGCCCGAGGACAGAGAGGACCTGGGGCCCGTCCGACCCTGCGCGGCGCTGCCCCCACTCCCTCTGCTTGTCCGCTTGTACAGGGGCCCCCGGTGGTGTGGGGGAGGCGCCGGGTGATGGACTTGCCTGTCGGGACGCAGGCAGGAGACAGGGCAGAGGGCGTCGCTTTGGACCTGAATGTTGGGATTGCCAAGCAGGAAGGCCCAGCAAGTATTTGGGGGTGCTGGTGGGGGTGGGGAAGAGGGTGTCTTAGTTTTCTCCAAAGAGAGAGAGAGAGAGAGAGAGAGAGAGAGAGAGAGAGAGAGAGAGAGAGGAAACTGTCTTATGGGATCATGAAAAACTGGGACCCAGCAGAGCCGCTGGTTAAGTGTCACCCCAAAAGCTGGACGAGCTGACGTGTGGGCTCCAGCCCCAGGGCACGTGGTGTCGATGGCCTGGGACCCACATGGGCGTTCTGCACTAGGAAGAGGCCAGATGTATTGATCGTGGGCCCGTCCCCATGTCCCGGACCAGGGCCGCGCCATCCGCTGGTGGGAATCGGGCTCGTGCACCTGCGGCTCTTCCTGGGCGCGCACATGGCAGGTGTGGCGGGTGTCGGATGGACGGGGGGGGGAGGGGGGGGGAGAGGAGGGGGACGGGTGTGTGTGACGGATGGGGGGGTGACGGATGGAGGGGGGGTGACGGATGGAGGGGGGTGACGGATGGAGGGGGGGTGACGGGTGGAGGCGGGGTGACGGATGGAGGGGGGTGATGGATGGAGGGGGGCTGACGGATGGAGAGGGGGTGACAGATGGAGGGGGGGTGACAGATGGACTGGACGGGGGCGGGTGATGGATGGGCCCGGAGGCACCCTGGCCGTTCACAGCTGTTTCCCTGTTAACACGCCCCTCAGCCCCGCTGAGAAGGCACATTGTAAGTCGTTTCTCTCCCGTACAGGCTCTCCATACTTTTTCAGGACAGACGTATGCATTTTACTTGTTACCTAAAATATGTAGATATCCGGCCTGGACCCGCCCCTGCAGGAGAGGTGCTGACGACAGGAATGGCAGGGCTGCCCTGCAGGCAGAGTAACATGAACTTCATGCATGCAGCGCAGGTGACAGGTAATCCCAGCCTGTCTCGGCCGCCCGCCTTCCCCAGTTCATCACAAGGGGACCGGCCGGAGCAGGCCGAGCTCTGCCCATTCTTCTGTGGCGCTTCCCCAGGTATTTTCAGATACATTTTTCCGGGGAGAGCCTTCACCCCGGGCTTTTGGGTGGCGGGGGAGCTGGAGGGGAGAGAGCGCAGGGTCTTTGTTTACTCGCTTACCCCCTTTCCCTTCCCACCTTACGTGGCTGTTTAATAAGGGACTTCCCTTCCCAAGCTTTCCCTCCCTTTCATACATTTTTGTCGAATGTACTGGTCTCATGTTCTTCTCGTTGCGTCTTATTCAAAAGATATGCATGAAGCCAGGCCCTGTACTGTGCGATGGAGGTGCGTCCTTGAGCAACATACACGCGGTGCCTGATCCCGTGGGGGTTTCTGTCTGTGGGGAATTCCAATTCCCGTTCTCCTGTAAGAAGAGTTCAGTTCTGGGTGCCCTCAGCGCCACTCTGAAAGCGTCCCCCTGAGGTCTGTGGGGAATTTTTAACGTAGCCTTCGTTGTTTGTTTGCTTAATATCCTCTATAATAAAAGCCTAATATGCTAAGTGTCTGGTTGTCCGGTCATCCATTCAACCAATCAAAGCGTAATATGCTAATGATATGCTAAGGCCACTCAACCGCTCGCTATGATGTGCACTGATCACCAGGGGGCAGACGCTCCAACTGGTAGGTTAGCTTGCTGCTGGGGTCCGGCCAATTGGGACTGAGCGAGACAGGCCAGACATGCCCTGGAGCCCTCCACAGTCCCTCCCCAGCTCGCCAACCTCCCACATCCCTCCCCGGCCCAATGTTGCACTAGTGGGGTACCTCGGCCTGGTCTGTGCCCTCTCACAATCTGGGACCCCTTGGGGGTATCGGAGAGCCAGTTTTGGCGTGATCGCACAGCCCGAATTCTTGTACCAGGCCTCTAGTATTTTTATTGATTTCAGAGAGGAAGGGAGAGGGAGAGAGAGAGAGAGATAGAAACATCCATGATGAGAGAGAATCATGGATCAGCTGCCTCCTGTACGCCCCCTCCTGGGATTGAGCCCACAACCAGGCATGTGCCCTGATCTGGAATCGAACCCTGACCTCCTGGCTCATAGGTTGATGCTCAACCACTGAGCCCAGCTGGCTGGGCTGACCTAGCCTTCATGTAATGTGCGGGGTACTGTTTGCTGCATTCTGAGGCTGCCTGGTGCCGACAGAAGAGGAGTTAGCAGCAGACCCCTGCTCCCCAGTCTGTGTGGAAGGGCTGTGAGGTGAGGGGAGGGCCTGGGGCGGTGTGGGCTGCGGTTCCCTCTGTCTGTAAGACCTGGTGGCTTCGCCCTGGTCCTGCTTACGCTGAGTCTCCGACCTTCACTCCTGACACAGAGCTCCTACAACCTTGGCGGTTTTCTCCTTCACGTGACCGTGAGCAAAGCCCATCCAGGGTCAAGAGCGGCTGTGGTGTAAGGAGTGCCTCTTGCTGGGCTGCGGGAGGGAGCTGGTCCCAGGAGAGGTCACGGCTTCTTATCTTAAAAGTGAATATTTTCCCTAAAGCTGCTTACAGTGACCCAGTAAGAAAATATTATGTAAAAGTTCTTTGTACAGACACACACACACACACACACATACACACACACACACGTGTGTGTGCAAAGCACTTACACATAATATTTTCTCACTGGGTCACTGTGACAAAGTTGATAAATATGTTTATATACAAATAAACATATCTTTAATATATACTTATTTATTTAAAAGTATATATATAAATGCACATTTTAATATATAAACATTTAATATATATTGTATTTATGTGTTTATTTCTATATAGTGTATTTTCTATATAAGTAAATGTTTGTTTATTTAAAACACTAGAGGCCCGACACGAAATTCATGCACGAGTAGGGTCCCTAGGCCCGGACTATGATCAGGGCCGATCTTCCCCGGCTGCCGGCAGCTGGCCCATCCCCCACCACCGATGCTGGGCGCCCTCTGTGTGTGGGGCGACTGGCGGGGTGATCGGGCCCTGTTAGCTCGCACCTACCTTGGCCTGGCGCCGCCTGTGTCCACCACCACCTACCCCCGGTTCCCCGTTCCCCATTGGGCGATCAGGGCCTGCTGGCTGGGGCAGCTCCTGCATTGAGAGTCTGCCCCCTGGTGGTCAGTGCGCGTCATAGCGACCGGTCATTCCACCATCCGGTCGATTTGCATATTACGCTTTTATATAGATTGATAGATATTTGTATATTTATCTACTTGTTTACAAAGCACAAATGTTCTCATTGTAATATCTGTTATACAGTCCACATGTTAGTATATATTACACATATAATATATATTTTATATACATGTGTATATTGTACATATATGGTAATATGTATGTATGTATACGTATATGTATGTACGCTTTTTCTTAGGGTTTATTTATGTGCAATGACGCATTCAAGGAAGAGAAAGAGAAATGCGTGAGCCACCATCTGTCAGGCAGGAACACAGAGGAAATAGAGCAGTGGCCGGGCATCCATTTCTCAC
Source organism: Eptesicus fuscus (assembly GCF_027574615.1). Taxonomy (NCBI): domain Eukaryota; kingdom Metazoa; phylum Chordata; class Mammalia; order Chiroptera; family Vespertilionidae; genus Eptesicus; species Eptesicus fuscus. The sequence goes on along the minus strand of NC_072480.1, from coordinate 104,200,454 downwards.
CCGTGTCTCTGCTTCTATGCAAACGACTGCCTGGGCTGATTCCTCTCTCTCACGCGTCTCCTCAATGTCGGCATGAGTTACAGACCTCCCTCCAGGAGCGCCGGCCCAGGCCGCGTAAATCAGCCCGCCCTGCGGTGTCTCCGGTTTTCTCTCTGTTTGTTGTAGGGATGCGTCCCACAGGCAGCGAAGACACTCTCCATGGCGGGCAGGAGGGGGCTGAGAGCCGCTGCCTGGGGTACGCAGGGGCAGCTCCTGTCTGTCCGGGCGCCCCCCAGGGGCCAGCCGGGAACGCTGGGCTCGCGGTGTCTGTCTTCCCTGCTGTTCGCTGAGCCCCGCGGGATCCGTGGCCTTCAAGCTCAAGCGCGGTCTTGCACCTGAGGTTCACGTGGAAACATGAATGGGGCGCAGACAAGCAAATGCAGTGCTCAGGGGGGTACACTTCGGCACGGGGGGGGGGGGGGCCTCTGCGTGTGCGATGGTGATTGAATAGGTCACTCACAAGTTTTTGTTTTGTGATTTATTTGTTCTTTGCTATGATCCAGACAGAGACAGATATTGGACACGCAAGTTACAGAAGGGATATATTGTATGTCACATGTGTGTCTACATTATAGACACATCCAGAGGACATCCACACATCGCTGTTTTATTCAGTGATTTCCAAACGTTCGGCTACAGCAGGCGCATCAGGGACAGATTCCCGCTGCTGTAAACGCTCGAAGGTCAGGGGGGTGATGCGGGGCTGTGAGAGGCCAGGAGCAAACCCAGATTTCAGTGCAGACCCGGGACCATAAATTCCTTCCTGCTTTCCAGTTACTCCACAGCACTTACTTGTGGTGGTTTGCTTAGCGACGAGGGGCTCTGAGGAGGCGGTGAGAACTCTGCTATGTCTGAGGCACAATTTAAAGTGAGCTTTCACGGGCGTTGTGTTCTTCAGAGAGGTGCCCTTCAGCACAGGGGCCAAAGAGCTTCCTCCACTCTGAGCGGAGAAGATCCGACCGTTGGAGGGAGCAGAGCGGGTGGGATGCGACATCACCTCATCCAAGAACCGACTGAAGTTGTGTTCCAGTCAGTACGTTCCCCACGTTCCTGAACGTCCCAGGCTGCACCAGAAATTTCACAGCAATGTTGCTTTGTGCGCGAATCTCGAATGGTCCAGGGATTTGCTGGGCCATTAAACACGGCCTTTTCAGACAGCTACGCCCGCGGGAAGGGGAGACCGCCGCTCTGCCAGCACGTTTATCTGTCTTTCCCGCACCACCGATTTCTCTAAAACCTAAAAGCAGTTTCCACAAACAAAAACCCGCTCGACGTCAACTCTGTCCTTATAATAACAGGGGAAGTAGGAAGTATAAAAATCATAAGGTTATCTAAGATTTTGGAACGTTTGCCAAACATTTAGGCCAAGACTGCAGCCGGCCTGCCTTCACAATTCCATAGAGAACCATGGATCGGCTGCCTCCTGCACGCCCCACGCTGGGGATCGAGCCCACCACCCGGCCACGGGCCCTGACCGGGAGTCGAACTGTGACCTCCTGGTTCACAGGTCCGCGCTCCATCACTGAGCCACGCCGGCCCCTGCTTCTTTACAAACAGACGAATCGAGGAGAAAAGGAGCCGTTCGCTCACTTAAGGTCACGGTGTGGCGCTAAGGGGCTCCCATGGTGGTTAGGGCCTCACGTCTTTGCAGGCGACCACGCGTCGATTTACTCCGGACACGGATCCTTTTCCAAAGCGAATGGTCTACGGCCTTTGCCTTGGTCACAGCAGTTAGTGAGCGAAGATGTGTTTGCATTTCCGCCTGCGTGTGTACATTGCTCCAGTCTGGCTTTCCTCCCCGGGGAGCCCTGAACTCACAGCTGTCATCACGGTCAGCTACCTCAGCACGCCTCGAAAGCAGCAGCACAGGTGACCCCGTGGGAAGGGGGGTTGTTCTCCCAGCTGCTCTTTCATTTAGGAAGTTAGCTTATAAAAATCGCCTTACTGCAAGGCAGTGATGAATAGGAAGCACTCTTCCTTCCTTCCTTCCTTCCTCCCTTCCTTCCTTCCTTCCTTCCTTCCTTTCTTTCTCTTCTTTCTTCTTTCTTCTTCCTTTCTTTCTTTTAAATATATTTTTATTGATTTCAGAGAGGAAGGGAGAGGGAGAGAGATAGACACATCCATGATGAAAGAGAATCACGGATTGGCTGCCTCCTGCACGCCCCCCACTGGGAATCAAGCCCGCCACCCGGGCATGTGCCCTGACCAGGAATCAAACCCAGGACCCTTCAGGTCACAGACGGATGCTCTATCCACTGAGAAACACCAGCCAGGGCTGTTTTATATTTATTTATTTTGTGTTGCAGTGGGCATTCAATATTCTATTAGTTTCAGGTGTACAGCATGGTGGTCAGGTATTTATATAACTTACAAAGTGATCCCCCTGGTAAGGCTTATACCCACCTAGCAACATAAATAGTTGTGACTCTACTCGAGACCTGGTGCACGAAATTCGTGCACGGGTGCGCACCCGCCTTGGCCTGGCGCCGCCCGCTCACCTGCTCCACCATCCCATTGCGGTCCTGCTCTCGTCAGGGCCCATCGGGGCCAACAGTGTCTCCACTGCCTCCTGCTAGCAGCGCTGCATTGCCAACACCCGCCATGTTCCATGCCGCTCCCTGGTGGTCAGCTCATGTCATAGCGAGCGGTCGAACTCCCAGTCTCCTGGTCGAACTCCCAGTCGAAGGACTGCCCGAGGGGACAATTTGCATATTAGGCTTTTATTACATAGGATGCCCTGTGCTGTGCTTTGCATCCCCATGACTACAAGAGGCACCAGTTAACAATGAGGATTTTCTTCAATAGAAGGAGTCACACGTATGTTGATACATAAGTGATTTGATATGTGTGCTAGTTTGTTGTATTGACAACAAGCTTCAAAACTTCATATGTCAAATTTGCTGAAGGTGTTAACATCATAGATATTTTTATGCTTAAAAATGTAGAATTTTGTGCCAAAAAAGAGCATTTGCAGGAAGTTTTAATTCATTACTTTATTTTGAAGGAAAGTGCTGCTGAATACTTCAGGGAGCTTATGGTAAACATGCTCCATCTCAAGATACTTGTGAACGCTGGTTTAAACGCTTTAAAAGTGATGATTTCGATGTGAAAGACAAAGAACGTCCAGGTCAACCGAAAAAGCTTGAAGACCAACAATTACAAGCATTATTGGATGAAGATGCGTGTCAAACTCAAAAACAACTTGCAGAAAGATTAAACATTGCTCAGCAAACAACTTCCTTCTTTATGAGATAACTAGAGGCCTGGTGCATGAAATTCGTGCGCCGGGGTGGGGGGTGGTGTCCCTCAGCCCAGCCTGCACCCTCTCCAATCTTGGACCCCTCAAGGGATGTCCAATTGCCGTTTAGGCCCAATCCCAGTAGGATCGGGCCTAAATGGGCAGTCAGACATCCCTCTCACAATCCAGAACTGCTGGCTCCCAACTGCTCGCCTGCCTGCCTTCCTGATTACCCCTAACCACTTCTGCCTGCCAGCCTGATCACCCCCTAACCACTCCCCTGCCAGCCTGATTAATGCCTAAATGCTCCCCTGCCAGCTTGTTTGCCCCTAACTGCCCTCCCCTGAAGTCCTGGTCACCCCTAATTGCCCTTCCCTGCAGGCCTGGTGCCCCCCAACTGCCCTCCCTTGAAGGCCTGGTCCCTCCCAACTTTCCTCCCCTGCTGGCCTTCTTGTGGTGGCCATCTTGTGTCCACATGGGGCAGGATCTTTGACCACATGGGGGCAGCCATCTTGTGTGTTGGAGTGATGGTCAATCTGCATATTACTCTTTTATTAGATAGGATAGAGGCCTGGTGCATGGGTGGGGACCAGCTGGTTTGCCCTGAAGGGTGTCCCAGATCAGCGTGGGGGTTCCCTTGGGGCATGGGATGGCCTGGGCAAGGGGCCTGTGGTGGTTTGCAGGCTGGCCACGCCCCCCGGTGACCCAAGCAGAGGCCCTGGTATCTGGGATTTATTTATCTTCTACAATTGAAACTTTGTAGCCTGGAGTGGAGGCCTAGGCCAGCCAGGGCTGCAGAAGCTTGGCTTCCTCCATCACCGGGGGCAGCCCTAGCCTCCTGCTCTCTCCAGCTCCATGGCTGCCACCATTTTTGTTGGGATTTATTTATCTTCTATCATTGAAACTTTGTAGCATTGAGTGGAGGCCTAGGCCGGCAAGGGCAGGTGGAAAGCTTGGCTTTATTTGCATATTCGCTCCTGATTGGCTGGTGGGCGTGGCTTGTGGGTGTAGAGGAGGTACAGTCAATTTGCATATTACTCTTTTATTAGATAGGATTCCTGCGAATTTTCTGAGTTTCCAGTGTTTTTCTGCAGAACAAGGAGCTGAGCTGTCTGCTGGCAAGTGGTCACTGTGCATCGTCTTGGGACCCGTGTGCAGAGGCCCCGTGGATGTGCCAGGAGGGTCGTATATGTGGGACTGCTCTCCTCTGGTTAGAAATGAGCAAAACAACGAAAAGCCCCTGAATTGACATGAAAGGAGTCTCCTCCTCCCCGACCCAGTGCATCACCCGCCTGGGCTTCCTGAAGGACGCACCCCATTCTCTGAGGTTGGGTGGCTGTGGGTCACGGAGCTGGCAGCTCCTGGGGCACCACCTGCCTCAGCACCCCGACTGCTTGGAGGCAACCAGAGCCACTGTTCTGGCCCCGACCATCGGATTCCCAGGACACGCTGTATGGGAGGCGGGGCGAAAGTTCCTTTATATCACACTCTTTCTCTCTCTGTCCTTTAACACCGCCAGTTGCTGAACGAGGCTGGCAGGGGGTGTTCCGCAGGGAAGTCGCTGTGTAATGGTATTTTGAATTATTCTGGTGCTCATGGGCCTCACACGTATTGGAGAGAGGGATGCTGGGAAGCGATTTAGCCTGAGACTTGAGCTAGAGTTTGCAGATAATGCCAAGCTTGGTCTAAAAAGAACGGTTTGAGTTTATCTGTCATCACAGCACATGATGGAAATGAAGGGTATGAAGAATAGCCCCCAAGGTAGAGTGCACAGGAATAACTCCAGGTCTCCCATGAATACAAATGGGAAATGTTATGGCTTACTTCCTGTGTTTATTTTTCTTTAATAAAACGATTTTTTTACTATTTTCATGTAAGGCACCCGTGCCCTCCCCTGGTTATCGGCCGGGCTGACGCGTGTCCAGAAGGGGGCGTGAGGCGTGGAGATGAGCATGGGGATCTGCAGCAGGAAGAGGCCGGGGCGCCGCGGCTCTGGGCTGGGTGTGCGACGTGCGTTGACTTTCCTCTGTCTGGTAGAGTGGATTTGTCTGGTCTCCAATTTTAACCAAACCCACCCTCAGAGAACGACACCATGAAGTGAAAACATAGTCCCAAGAGGACTCCATGGCGTGGAAATAAACTCAGCGAGGCCAGCACTCCTGAGGATCAAGAACATAAATAGGAACGAAGCAAAGAGCGAGGGATCATCCGAAGCCCCCGGCGACCTCAGCCCTCGGGGCTGCCAGGCGTCAGGGTGCGTCCCAGAGCAAGCGCGGTGGGCGGGGCACAGGCATCAGAGGGGGTATTAGTTTGGAAAGAATTTTGAAATTGGACCCATTTCCCCCCCATGATTCTTGTTTTAGAAGGTGATGTCAGTGGGTCTACTCTCAAAGCTTGTTATATGTATACACTGGAAAGAGTAACCTTGACAAGAAACTTCAGACTCTTTGCCTGGCAGTGGGGCTCAGTGGTTAGCGTCCACCTATGAACCAGGAGGTCACGGTTCGATTCTGGGTCAGGGCACAGGCCCGGGTTGTGGGCTCGATCCCCAGTAGGGGGCATGCAGGAGGCAGCTGATCCATGATGTTTCTATCGACCCCTCTCCCTTCTTTGAAATGAAGAGGTGTCTTAAATATTTTTATTACTTAGAATTGGTTTAGATCTACACAGAAATTGCTAACAGAGGGTTCCATGTATCCATCCTAGCTCCCCCATGGGCACATCCTGCATTAGTACCAGCATTCATTACGATGAATAGACAGCAGTGGCGCATTATTATCAACCGAAGTCCCTGCTCTCTCCAATGTCCCTCGTGCTCGCCTGATGCTCCTTCTTCCGCCCAGGATTCCACCCACAATCCCACCTGAGCACAGCTGTCACGCCTCCTTCGGGTCCTGTGGCCACGGGAGTTCCTCGGGCTGGTTTGTTCTGACAACCTTGAGCGTGTGAGGCCTGCTGGGCAGGTACTCTGCAGACCGCCTCTCAACTAGGGTTTCATGATGAGATTTTGTTCGTTAAGATATGTTTTCTTTTATGTGTGTGTTCATTTGTTGGATTTATGAATTGAGCAAAACCATTTCATGTTTCTGCATGTGGTTAAATACCCCTAGTTTTGAAGACTGCTCTGTCTAACCCTTGATAAGGCGTTGAGTTGGCCACGTGGCTGTAAGTTCAGCGGGTTGTCCGTCACGTCACCCGGCTGTCGCAGCCTCTGCTCCCTCGGGGATGGGAGGAGGGTATCAGCTCGCTTCTATCCCATCGACCACCTACGCAGTTTATGAGGATGGCTGTCCAACGAACGTCTCCCTCACGGACGTCAGTTGTTCTGACACGTTAGCTAGAAGGTGTTTTATTTCACGTTGGTCACGAATGTGCTCAAAGCAGAGCGTACGCTCGTTCGGGCGGTCACAGTTGGCATCAGCAGGGGTAAGCCCGTGTGCCCGGACCGGGAATCGAACTGGTGACCCTTCCATGCACGAGACGACACTCAACCAACCAAGCCACACCGGCCAGGCCCATAGGATTTCTTTGGAAAAGTTTATAACGGATGATTTTAAAATGTGTTGCTTTAGGGTGACTTTATTGTTTAAAAAAAAACACGGGCTTGGCATTTGTGGGATATCTTTGTGTGGTTTTGGTTGATACCTGGGGATCTAAATGACTGGCAAACATTCTCACTTCCGTGGGAAATGAAAATCTATTTTTAAAAAAATCTCATCTAACCGTGAACCGAATGGGTTTTGCGTTACGATGCGCAATCCCAGGGAGAAGAGTGCATTCAGCAGGCTCTCCCGCGGAGGCTGAAATTGCAGCATCCTGAGACTCTCCTTAAATACGGAACCCCATCTCCACTTCCACCCCGTCCTCAGCCGAGCCACAGGCGCCTAGATGAGGCTCCGTGCTGCTTCTCCCGCCCACACAGAGACAAAGCCTCTGGACACATCTACGGGAACGTGTGCCGGCCGCCGAGGCTGAGAGGCCCTGGTTCCTGTGGCCCGCGGTGAGGCGTGTAGACAGCAGCTCCATCTTTCCAGGTGGGCTGTATTCATTTAGGGGAACGGCGATCACCCTTCCCAGCTCTGAGGACACCGCACGTGTCCCGCGCTCACTGCTGGTCTGTGCCTGACACGAGACGCCGAATGGGTGGACGTCCAGGGAACGCTTCTCTCTAAGCAGCTGTGTCTGCTGCGTTCTTTCACAGAGCAGGGACCACGTCTTTGCTTTATCCACTCGTAACCTCCGTTCTTTGTACTTTTGTAGGAAATGGGTCTTTAAAAGCTTGCAGCCAGGCGAGCTGCCTCTCGAGTTGACGAAGGTACTTTCCTCGTTCTGTTCTCGCCAGCACCGTCGCCCTGACTCCAGGTCGGGCCTAAGTGGATGCCACCGGTTAGGCTACGGCCGAGCAGAGGTTCCGGGTGCTGTCCCCGTCTCCACGCCGTTAGGCAGTCGGCGGCTTTAAAACATGCGAATGCTCACCTCCTCTCGGGAAGAGCCCAGTGGGCTCCGCGCAGGCGAGATGGATCAACAGCTTTGATACCAGTCCGTCCAACGACATAAATACCGTCACCTGCCAGCTACTCAGAGCGAGTGGCTTCCGCACACGCTCACTGACCTCGAGCATGAGGAGACAATGCTCCTTTTTCCTCTCTCCGTCACTTCTGTGTTTGTAAAGAGGTACTGACCTCATCTGGGGAAGGTGCAGCTTCGCACACAGGACGATGCTCAACATGCAGACGCTCAGGAGAACGCAGTGAGAAGAGAGGCACCGTCGTGGGGAGGGAGACCCGGTGAGGATCATGGGAAGTGGCTCTGGCAGTTTTCACTGGCATTTGCACGTGACCCTCCGCTTCAGGGATGTGAGATCCAAGCGCAGGGCTGTCGCATCGAGAGCAAAATGAAAACACGCCGGGGCCAGAGTGACCCTGGGCGCGAGGCCTGTCCTCAGAGCCCGGCGGGAGCTGCGTCTGGCGTGGACGGGCCAAGCAGAGCGCCTGCTGCTCCGTCTCCGCAGATGCAGTTCCCGAGCGGCGCGGAGAGCGTCCCTGGAAAAGCTTCAGACTCCTCGTCTTCCTGCTAGGGAAGGTGGCCGCATCCTCATTCCCTCTCATCCCGTTTTCATCTTCGATTCTGTTTCATCTCGGGCTCCACGGAGCTTCACAGGCGGCATCTTACCTGCCTCCGATTTATTTACACGGAACCATCTCCTCACCAGGGATCACAGGCCTCTCTGTGTGAGCCACCGACGGCTGAATCAAGAAGGCCAAGAGCGGCTAATTATTGGTTTAGCTGGATTTGGAAGGCACCCCGCTGGCCTCGCAGGCCCCGGCGCCGAGCTGAGCTGCGTGCGTGTGGTGTTAATCAGCAGCGACACCACTCTGAGCCAGGCCGCTGGTCTTTGATCACCCGTGGGGTTTGGAGTGCCATCTAGGACTGCCGGGGGGCAGGGGGAGGGGTTCTCTCTGGCCGCGGTGCCAGCAGGAAGCACGCCTCTTGGTGCCTGTCAGTCGGTGGCGCTGTCTTTTCCCCCGGAATACGCTGGGTCCAGATGTCCGCTGACTGTGAGCCAGCCTTCAAGGTCCCTGCACCCTTTGTAGTGACCACCAGAGAGGATGTGGTCAGAGAGGGTAACTGCAAACGCGGCCAGCCCTGAGCCCCTCCGACACGGGGGCCGCAGAGCTGCTCGAAATTAGGACCCTGAGGACAGGAGGCAACCTGGGCTGAGGGCTGCCCTCTGCTCCTAGAGGCTGTGCGGTCACACCCTGTGCTCCTAGAGGTTGTGCGGTCACACCCTGTGCTCCTAGAGGCTGTGCATTCACACCCAGTCTCCTAGAGGTTGTACAGTCACACCCGTGCTCCTAGAGGTTGTGCATTCACACCCAGTCTCCTAGAGGTTGTACAGTCACACCCTGTGCTCCTAGAGGTTGTGCGGTCAGACCCTCTGCTCCTAGAGGTTGTGTGGTCACACCCTGTGCTCCTAGAGGTTGTGTGGTCACACTCTGTGCTCCTAGAGGCTGTGCGTTCACACCCTGTGCTCCTAGAGGTTGTACGGTCACACCCTGTGCTCCTAGAGATTGTACAGTCACACCCTGTGCCCCTAGAGCTTGTGCGGTCACACCCTGTGCTCCTAGAGGCTGTGCGGTCACATCCTGTGCTCCTAGAGGCTGTGCGTTCACACCCTGTGCTCCTAGAGGCTGTGCGGTCACACCCTGTGCTCCTAGAGGTTGTGCGGTCACACCCTGTGCTCCTAGAGGCTGTGCGGTCACACCCTGTGCTCCTAGAGGCTGTGCGTTCACACCCTGTGCTCCTAGAGGCTGTGTGGTCACACCCTGTGCTCCTAGAGGTTGTGCGGTCACACCCTGTGCTCCTAGAGGCTGTGCGGTCACACCCTGTGCTCCTAGAGGCTGTGCGTTCACACCCTGTGCTCCTAGAGGCTGTGCGGTCAGTCCCTGTGCTCCTAGAGGCTGTGCGGTCAGTCCCTGTGCTCCTAGAGGCTGTGCGTTCACACCCTGTGCTCCTAGAGGCTGTGCGGTCACACCCTGTGCTCCTAGAGGCTGTGCGGTCACACCCTGTGCTCCTAGAGGCTGTGCGTTCACACCCTGTGCTCCTAGAGGCTGTGCGGTCAGTCCCTGTGCTCCTTGGGGCTGTGTGGTCACACCCTGTGCTCCTAGAGGTTGGTGTTCACACCCTGTGCTCCTAGAGTCCATGCGGTCACACCCTGTGCTCCTAGAGGCTGTGCGTTCACACCCTGTGCTCCTAGAGGCTGTGCGGTCACACCCTGTGCTCCTAGAGGATGTGCGGTCACACCCTGTGCTCCTAGAGGCTGTGCGGTCACACCCTGTGCTCCTAGAGGCTGTGCGGTCACACCCTGTGCTCCTAGAGGCTGTGCGGTCACACTCTGTGCTCCTAGAGGCTGTGCGGTCAGTCCCTGTGCTCCTTGGGGCTGTGTGGTCACACCCTGTGCTCCTAGAGGCTGTGCGGTCACACCCTGTGCTCCTAGAGTCCATGCGGTCACACCCTGTGCTCCTAGAGGTTGGTGTTCACACCCTGTGCTCCTAGAGGCTGTGCGGTCACACCCTGTGCTCCTAGAGGCTGTGCGGTCACACCCTGTGCTCCTAGAGGCTGTGCGGTCACACCCTGTGCTCCTAGAGGTTGTGCGGTCACACCCTGTGCTCCTAGAGGTTGTGCGGTCACACCCTGTGCTCCTAGAGGCTGTGCGGTCACACCCGTGCTCCTAGAGGCTGTGCGGTCACACCCTGTGCTCCTAGAGGTTGTGTGTTCACACCCTGTGCTCCTAGAGGTTGTGCGGTCACACCCTGTGCTCCTTGGGGTTGTGTTGTCAGACAGGCAAGTTCATATAGCAAGCACAGAGACTGAGATAATTCCTTCTTTCCCTGTGGGTCCCCGAGGGCCCTGCACTCTGAGTCTAGGCTTTTATAGGACACGCTGACCCTGGCATGTGGGAAGATCTGTGTGGGGGCTCTCTGACACAGGTGGCCTTTGCTACCTTTCTCAGCTTGGAATGCCTTTGATTATGTGTTGGCTTCCTACGTGTCAGACTAGTTGTCTGAGTCTACTATGTATGTTGACCCCTCCTGGCTCTGGGGGCCATATCTCAGGGTGAATCTCTTGTCCTCCTGTGTGTTCCCCCCAAAACTATAGGTTGAAGCCATGACTCCCAATGTGATGGTGTTTGGGGCCTTTGGGAGGTGATTGGGTTTAGAAGAGGTGATGAGGGTGGAGCCCCCATGATAGGATTCATTTCCTTATAAGAAGACACCAGAGAGCTGGTGATGCCTTTTCCTCCCTCCCTCTATCCCTCCCTCCTTCCCTCCCTCCCTCCCTTTCTCTTTCCCTCCCTTCCTCTCTCCTTCTGTGACATGAGGACAGCAGAAGGCAGCTGTCTGCAAGCTGGAAGTGGGCCTCACCAGAACCCAATAATGCTGGCACTGGATCTCAGACTTCCAGTTCCAGAACAATATCTATTGCCTACATTGCTCAGTCTATGGCAATTTGTTATGGCAGCCTGAGTAGACCTAGACACTGCATGCTTGATGATGATGGTGATGGTGATGGTGATGATGGTGGTGATGGTGGTGATGGTGGTGATGATGGTGGTGATTATGGTGATGGTGATGGTGATAGTGATGGTGGTGATGCTGATGATGGTGATGTGATGGTGATAGTGATGGTGGTGATGATGATGGTGATGGTGATGATGATGGTGATGGTGATGGTGATGATGATGGTGATGGTGATGATGATGGTGATGGTGATGGTGATGATGATGGTGATGGTGATGATGGCAATGGTGATGATGATGGTGATGGTGATGGTGATGATGGTGATGATGATGATGGCAATGGTGATGATGATGTTGATGTCGATATTGATGCTGATGCTGATGACATAATGATTAGTAGCAGTAGTAGAATAGTGACAACTCTCTTTTATTGAGTGTTTATGTTTCAGTCCCTATTCTAGGCGCTAAGCATATATTAGCCATTACTTTAAAATAATCGATGTGGTTGTAATCTCCACCTTCCCAACGACAGAATAGACCACAAACCAGGTGGGTAACTTGGCCAGGGTTGCGCGGCTTGTTGAAGGTTAAGACAGGATTTCCCCCTGATGTCCTGGTTCCGGAGTTAGCGCCTTTACCCAGCACACTGACATCTCACCAGATTTATTTTAAATTTCATTCATTCCCGTGTCTAATGGTTATTGAGTACTTTCTATGACACATAAACATAAATGACCTCTACGTTCAGAGACCTCATTTTCTAGGTTAAGAAAAATATCTCGCTGTCCTGGAATTTTAATAGCTGCACAAGGCAATAAAGGTTGGGTGCCTGATTCTTTTTTATTGCCCTGTGCCTCGGGTGAGGCATTTAGCCTCCCTAAACCTCATTTCTCATCTGTCAAATGGACTTCCTGCCCATGCTGTCATTAAGTGACGCACTGTAGGCGAAAGCACTTTGCAAACTGAAAGGCCGTGCATGCGCCAGAGGGCGTATACAGATGCTCTGTCTACCCCCAGGCCCCGAACACACAGGTCGCTCTCTCTGTTCAGCACTTGAGTTTGTTTTTATGTTCATTCATTCAGAAGTAGCCGCGTCCCGCATAGAGCTAGTCAGTTACATATCCTGTCATTTAATCTCCATAACACCAGGGCTTCTGTTATTACTCAACTCTTAAGATTAGGCTACTGAGGGCCACAGGGGTTAATTAATTCATACACGATGACACTGCTATTAAATGAAGAAGTAAATGAACCCAGTGCTTTTATCCCAAAGGCTGTGCTTTTTCTATGTAGACCTTTCTTCAAATTATTGATGATATACATTTTTAACCTTCAGGAGTCTCACAGTACAAATGGTTGGGTAATGGTATGATTGGAATACATGTGGTATGTTAAGGAACAGCGACCGGGCAGTGACTGAACCGTGCGCTGGGGCAGGTTGTAGGTTAGAGCGTCTCCCTGGGGCCTGTTTTCTTGGTCCAAGCGCAGAAGCAGTGCTGACATGGAGTTGGGGCCCCGGGTGTGGCAAAGGGCAGACCTGAGAGTGTTAGTCAGCGTCAGGCGCCCGCGGTGCCCCCCGCCGGGAGCCTAGGAGAGAGTGCCGTGGTGCTGCGGTGGCGGAGCGCCCATGGGAAACGGCCTCTAGCCCTTCCACTGTCCTGGCCTTTCCCCCCAAGAGTTTACGCCTCGGGGGAGGTCTGTCATGTGCCCACTCCCCACTTCGGGGCTGGTCGAGAGGGCGCGTGGCTCTCCCGGGGCCCACAGCTGGGACTGGGCCTACCATTTACTGCCAACAAGGCGGGATGGAATGAGGGCAGCAATTCTTTTTATTTTTTAAAAATATTTTTTTATTGATTTCAGAGAGGAAGGGAGAGGGAGAAAATTAGAAGCATCAATGATGAGAGAATCACTGACTGGCTGCCTCCTGCACACCCCACACTGGGATCGAGCCTGCAACCCGGGCCTGTGCCCTGACGGGGAATCGAACCGTGACCTCCTGGTTCATAGGTCGAGGCTCGGTCACCGAGCTACGCTGCCGGGCAAGGGGACAACTCTTTAACAGGGTCGGCATGCTACGAGGAGGATTGTAGATGCAAGACAGAGGCCAACCAACGCCACCACATCGTTAGAAAACGAGGGAGACTGTCCCGGGGAGGAGAAATGCGTGTGTTCCCGGGAGCGGGTCAGGAAGGAGAGGGAGGGGAGCCTAGCGCGTGATGGACGTGCAGGCGGGTGGGCGGGGTTTGGGTCTGGGAAGGTGAACTGGATTTGGGATGTGAAACCTCGTATCCTCATGCATTTCCAGCGCTGTGACGACAGGCCTGGGGAGGCGATCGCATAGGACATTGGTCGGCAAACTCATTAGTCAACAGAGCCAAATATCAACAGTACGATGATTGAAACTTCTTTTGAGAGCCAAATTTTTAAAACTTAAACTTCTTCAAAATAGACTCGCCCAGGCCGTGGTATTTTGTGGAAGAGCCACACTCAAGGGGCCAAAGAGCTGCATGTGGCTCGTGAGCCGCAGTTTGCTGACCACGTGTGTAGGACATTGCTGCGGACTGGTCACTGGGCTGTGTGTCCCACCAGGATTCGTGTTTTGAAATCCTCATACAAAGTGTGATGGCAGGGGAAGGCGGCGCCTGAGGGTCCTGATCACACCATGCGGGTGGCACCCCCGAAGGGGATTCGTGCTCTTATAAGAAGGTTAAATCGCAGGACATGTAAAGGCCTAGCTGCGTGCTGAGTGCATGGATGTACAAACAAACTCAAGTGTTGAACAGGGACAGCAACCCATGTGTTTGGGTCTAGAGACCCCAGAGCTCTTGCCAAGTGAGAACAGGAAGAAGGTGGTGCCTACGTCCGGGAAAGCTCTCACCCAGCGCCGTGACCCAGGGCTTCCCACCTCCGACCCGTGAGGAATTGATTCCTCTTCATGTGAAGCCAGCCAGCCTGTGGGGCTTTTGTTACAGCCGCTCAGACGGACGGAGACAGACAGTGCGTGCACTTCTTCACCTGCCGGGGATGGCTGAACACCGTGACAGGGTCAGGGGGCGCCCTGCGCTGAGACCCGCCGCAGGGGTGGGGCCGGCCGCACGCGCGTCGTTAACCCGCAGGAAGTGCCCCGCCCAGCAGAGGGGACGCGGCAGGTGCTCCCGGAGCCGGAGGAGAACTCAGAGCGCGTCCACACGCAGAACATGCGCGGCGCCCTTTTGAGCCGTCCGCTTGATCTTAAAATTTATGGGCGTTTTGACGTTTTCATGAATTTCTCTGTTCTCCTTCCAAATGTCTTTGAACTCCTGAGACCATCGGTTCTAATTCTGTAGAACGAGAGGGAGCACAGTTCCTCACTCAACATCCATTTCTTCCTTCTGTACTGACAAGTCCTTAGTTCTGTCCCCAAGTCTGCCCGCCCAACACAGCCACGCACGGAGGAATGCTGTTTCCCAGGAGCAATAGATATGCATCTAATCCAGTCACACGGACCAGCATTCCAGGCATACATGTAGGGGTGCCCTTTTATGGAAGGGCAATACTGAAAATCTGTCCTTTTTTAAAAATACATTTTTATTGATTTCAGAGAGGAAAGAGAGGGAGGGAGAGATAGAAACATGGATGATGAGAGAGAATCATGGATCGGCTGCCTCCTGCATGGCCCCCTACTGGGGATTGAGCCCAAAACCTGGGCATGTGCCCTTGACCAGAACCGAACCTGGGACCCTTCAGTCCGCAGGCCGATGCCCTATCCACTGAGCCGCACCAGCCAGGGCTTCCTTGTTCTTCAAAGACAGATGGTGACCTGCCAGTCTTGTTGCCCAGACGCTCTGGTGTCGGGATGTGGTATCTAGAACGTGGCAGTTACTCTGCAAATACTGGGGGGAGGCCCCCTGGGGAAAATGGCAGAGCAAAGAATGGAAAGAATTCGGGAGTTCAATCATTCATGACACCCTGAGCCTGTGGGGGAGCCTCCTGGGAGCCCCCCTCTGAGGCCCTGCTGCTCCGCCAGGGGATGAGATAATGGTCCGAGGCCGTGAGCTGGGGCTCTCAGACCCCACAGGAGACGGTGTTCTTACCCACGAACCCCCGGGGCTCTCGGAGAAGCTGGGGAGGCACAGGAAGATGCACAGCATCGCCACAGGCATGCTGGTTCCCCATACGCCTCCGAACCCCACCATCTCTCACGCCCGCACGTGGGGGTGCAAACCTCCCCTCTTCACGTGCCGGGCCTGTGCATGGACGGCGTGCCGCCCTCATGAAGACGTGGGCAGGAGGCGGGTGCGCGGAGACACACTGTGGGTGGCCGCGATGAAGCTGCCGCCGGCGCGTTTGCTGACCACCCCTCCTGCACGGGCCTGACTCAGGGCTTAGGAGCGCCGGCAGCTTCCGTCTGCTCATGCCTCTGTCTATCGGACCCTCCCTCATTTCCTGTCCCCCGCCTTTTTTCCTAAATGGCCGGGTTCCCCCTTTTCTGCCTGGTATCAGTTTCAAGGTTTCCAAGCTCACCGGCAGTGTGTCCCCCTCCCCTCCCCTCCCCCCTCCCCCTCTCTCCTGACGTCCATCGGGCTGTGGGGAGCAGTCATGATGCAGACCTTTCCATGGCCCTGCCCTCACGGCCTCTGTCTCTAGATCCTCTCAATGTCATCCCCGTTCCTCCGCTGGGCCCCGGGCAGTGCTGCCTGTTGTGATGGCACGTGTGGATGTCGAGAACCATCGTGTAGACCAGTGGTCGGCAAACTCCTTAGTCACCAGAGCCAAATACCAACAGGACAACGATTGGAATTTCTTTTGAGAGCCGAAAACCGACTTCTGTGCATGGGCCATGAAGTTTCAATCGCACTGTACGTGCGCGCCCGCACGTGGTATTTTGTGGAAGAGCCACACTCAAGGGGCCAAAGAGCCGCATGTGGCTCGCGAGCCGCAGTTTGCCGACCACTGGTTGTAGACATTCCCGGGGCACACATGTGAAATCCTCTCTAGATTACGTGCTGGGGTGGGGGTGGGGGGCGTTGTGTGGGGAATCTCTCCAGCGGCCAGGAAAGAACTCTCAGAGACAGAGACGAAGGAGTGCTGACATGCTGTGCCTGAGCTTGTCACGAGACACTTACAGATGCCGGTAACTTTTTAGAATTCTGAATGTGCAATGTAGGAAGACAAGGTGAGCACGCAGGACGTCAGGGAGGAGAGGGGAGAAATAAAAGCTGAGCCGGCCGAGGCCCGGGAAGAGGCGGAAAGGAAAAACCGCGGCGTCAGAGCGAGGCTGGCCGCGCTGCCAGAGGCGCTGTTTGGTGTCTTTCATGTCACGATGGATTAGCCGTGGCGGACCCGGCAGCTCAGACACACTGTGTCCTGCATGCTGAAAAGGACGCATCTGGGTTTCAGAGGCTCATTGTTTATTTATAAAAACCACCACGGAACCCTCCCAGCGTTTCTGAGCAGCGAGCAGCTCGCCCCTTAGTAAGAGAGGGGCCTTTTCGTTCCGTGTGAACTTGGAACCCTCTGTTCCTTATCACGTCGTGTGTTCCTCACTCATCTGTGAGGCCGTGGGACACGTGTGGGCAGTTTTATGCAGTTTCTGTTCCAATCCATCCGGGGATATCGTTTCATTCAGACGTTCTCGTTCCTCTTAGGTAGCAGTCCTGCGGTTTTCGTTCTCTGATGTCTCCCTTACATCATCACCTACACACACCCAAGCGGCATTTTGTTAGCAGCCGAGGGGTGGCTGCACCTGGGCAGGACTGAACTCTTTTTATTGTTAATCTTCACCCGAGGGTGTTTTTTCCATTCATTTTCATAGAGTGGGAGAGAGGGAGGGATGTGGGAGAGAGAGAGGAGAGACAGAGTGAGCAAATCATTGATGAGAGATCATCAATTGGTTGCCTCTCGCCTTTGCCCTGAAAGGGGCTGGGGATTGAACCTGCAACCCAGGCACGTGCCCTTGACCGGGAACCAAACCCCAGACCCGACAGCGTGCAGGCCGACGCTCTGTCCACTGAGCCACACCGGCCAGGCCCAGGAAGTGAGGCTTGACATACCTGCGTCAACACAAGTGTCAGGAGGCCCTCGCTGAGTAGCGACACCGTCCTTTATTTCCCGCCGTTTCCTGCTCTGGCTCCTCTGACCCATCGCCCTGGTTCTCAGCCACGTCGGGATGCAGAGTGAAGTCACGCAACACAGCATCTGCGCGTGCCGGGAGGGGGTCCACGCCGTGGGATCCTGGGGTGTCTCCGTCTCTCCCGGTCTTACTGGGTGTCTATGATGAATTAGGAGCCCACGTCTAGCTCCTGATCCCAGCAGACTCCGTGGCTTCTCATACGAAGCAGGCTGCACGGGGCTCTCCGATATTACAGCGTCCTCAGGCGAGCAAATCAGGCTGGACCCAGTGACAAGCGATGCCGAACGCGGTCCGTCCTCTGAATTATTCATCCGGAGCAGGTCTGCGCGGTGAGTGATGGTGCGCGGGACAGTAGGTGATAAATAACAGTGATTTAGAGGAATTCTCCCGGTGGGTGGCTCATGGCAGTGCCTACCTCATGGGAGGGCTTGGCACTTTATGTCGGGGCCGCCACCCCCATACAAATAAGCAGGCGCCACTGCCCAGCAGGCGCCGGCAGCAGCAAGAACCCAATTTCCCAAGCGAGGCGAGGACCAGGACGGGGATCCCGAGCAGCCGCTCCGCCCTGCGCGCTGCCTCGGCCTCAGCAAGGCGCGGGGAACCTGTGGTATCGCGGAGTCTGTGACCATCCCCGGGACACAAGCACCATCAGACCTTTAAAAACTCACAACCGAGTGAAACATGCCTGACACCAGGAAGCAGAGAGAGTGGGTCACGTGTGACACGCCATGGAGGCTGCAGAACTGAAAAGCACATGGCCACCACAGAGGTCTGTGTGCACGGTTTTGCTGATCCGCTTTCTCTCCGAGTGACAGGCAGACTGTCACGCAGCCTTTAAGGTTTGTAGAAAAAGATATAACCTCTGGTGGGCAGTATCCAAAGTTGATAGACTCACATCATCGAGTTTCACAGGCAGCTGGTCGGCTCATTTGAATGTCTGAGCGACTTTTCCGAACGGGGAAACTATGAGAAAACCCAGTGGGAGCCCCACAGCGAATGTCTAGCAGCTGAAATAAGAAATGTAGCGGGTGGGGGTAACGTCAGGATGGATACTGCTGAACAGGAAGCAGATGAGAAGAATTGATCCCACAGAAAAAATGGAAGAAAAATAATGGGGGAAACCTGGGCCGCAGGAGCCAGTGGGACGTTCTTGGACGGTCCAGCATGTGTGTGATTGCAGGTTTAGCATGTGTGTGATTGCAGGTTTAGCATGTGTGTGATTAGGGGTTTAGCATGTGTGTGATTGGGGGTTTAGCATGTATGCGATTGCAGGTTTAGCATGTGTGTGATTGCGGGTCTGGGGTGTGTGTGATTGTGGCTCTGGCGTGTGTATGATTGCAGGTCCAGCTCACGGAGGAGGAGAAATGAAGGAGTCTGAGGAAATATCTCTCTATATAAAACCCTAACATGAAAATAGACTGAATGACGGAACAACTGAACAACCGGTCACTACAATGTGCGCTGACCACCAGGGGGCACATGTGGAACGTGGTGGGCGTTGGCCGCGGTGGAATGGTGGAGCAGGTGAGTGGGGGCACCAGACCAAGGCGGGGCGCCAGTCGCTGTTATCGGGGCGAGCCTCTGGTGGTTACTGAAAATTCTTTGCTCCCGTGCGCAGCGGTCCCGCCCAGTGCTCGCACCTGCTGCAGGCGTCAGTCCTGCTGCACCCGCTGACGGCGCCGGCCCTGATCGCTTGCCACCATCAGTGGGTGCGAGTAGCAGCTGCCGGCCCCAATTGCCCCTCAGGGCTTCTCCACCGCCCTCTGCTCCTGAGGGGCCATCAGGGCAGCAGGCACCACTCGCACCTGCTGCTGGACCCAGCCCCAGTCGCTCGGTGCCATCAGCGGGGCCTGCACCATCAGCGTGTGGAAGTGGTGGTGGTGGAGCGGGGCTGCCGGCCGACAGGGAACTGGGGGTTGCAGCGTGAGGGGCCGGGCGGGGGCCGGAAGGTGGGCCGAGACCCGCCCCTGTGCCCACCACAGCCTCGAGGCCCACAGTCCTTTCGTGCACTGGGCCCTTCATTGTGAGTAACAGTGGGTGGATCACAATAGACTAAATTTCCAAAGTCAACTTATAAAGCCAAGAAGCCCAACCATAATAAATACCACACGTAAATGCAGGCGGGGAACTGGGTTTACAGCTGTTCATCTGGAAAATACCACAACAATCTACACTAATAAAAGAGAAACATGCAAATTGACCATCACTCAGCTACACCCACCAGCCAATCAGGAGAGAATATGCAAATTAGAAGGACAAAGATGGTGGCCTCCCAGCTGCTCCAGGTGCGGAGTGGCCAGGCAGGGCAGGACACCTACTATGAGAGGGAGGGAGGCGGAGGGGGGTGGTGAAGGGATCTACAGGAGCGGCATTCCGGCTGCAGTGAAGATGAAGACTGCAGACTCTGGAGTCTGCAGCGAAGATGAAGGCGGCAGACTCTGGCCGGAGCCTGCAGCAAAGCCGAAGAAGGCAGACTCTGGCCAGATCAAAGGCCTGGGTCCCGGATGCCAGAGGAAAACCAGTGCTGGAAGCCAAGGGAAGGAAGGCCTATTGCACGAATCTCTTTGTGCAATGGGCCTCTAGTTAGTAAATAATAATATACGAATACACTCTGTGTTTCACCACTCACAACTGTAAACCGACTTTTGCCAAACCTTGTATATCTAAACCAATATAAATACAAAATGCAGGAATTAGCAACCTGGGCATATCATAGTCCTGTGGTTGGCAAAACAAACAAAAAAAAGGATATAATTTTAAAAGCAGCCAGAGAAAAGCAACACGTTTCGTCCAAAAGAAAGTGATAACAGTGATGGATGACTTGTCACCAGGGACAATGGATGCCGAGTGACGTATGGAAAGAGCTGAAAGAAAAAAAGGAAAACTCTTGAAATGCACTCTTTATTTTACTCAATGAAATTTCCTTCAGAACTTGGAGGAAAAGAAGAGGAGTTGAGCTGGAGGAGGAAAGGGGGGGGGTGCAGGGTGAGCACACTCACCCTGGGTGGGAGCGGCAGGCAGTTCTTCAGGGTGAAAGAAAATACACAACACCCCATGGGCACTCAGACCCACGTGGTAAGTGGATGGATGTAAAATAAAATTTATTTGAAAGACAACAGACTACCTAATCCTATAGAATAAAAGCCTAATATGCAAATCGACTGAATGGCGGAATGACCGGTCGCTATGATGCACACTGACCACCAGGGGGCAGACACTCAACACAGGAGCTGCCCCCAGCTCGCAGGCCCCAGGCCAGCCAAGGTGGGTGCCAGCGGGCCCCTCGATTGCCCCACTGGTCGCCCTGCAGATGAGTCCCGATCACCGGCCAGGCCTAGGGACCCTACCCTAGCACGATTTTCATGAAGGCTTCATTACCTCAGACAAAAGATCTCCAGCAAATTCCTTAGCTTTTTCTGAGCCTCTGTTTTCTTTTATTTCACAAAAAACACACACATAAAATCTCTATGGGAGGCTTGGTTAGATCCTGCGTATACAGGGCCACTATTGTGACCAAGGGGATTCGATCTATGAGAGCATTCATTTTACGTATTGTTATTTTCCTGCGGACCCTTTAGCTGCACTTAGGTTGTTGCTGGTGAGCTGAAGAAATAATCGGGAGAAAGCATCCTGGCTTA
Source organism: Eptesicus fuscus (assembly GCF_027574615.1). Lineage (NCBI taxonomy): Eukaryota > Metazoa > Chordata > Mammalia > Chiroptera > Vespertilionidae > Eptesicus > Eptesicus fuscus. Next base: position 104,179,407 of record NC_072480.1, on the reverse strand, counting down.
CCTGGAACCTTAATCCTCGGGCATCACCGGGACTCGATAGGGTGCGTCCACGGCCCTTTCTGGCTTTAAATCGTGGATTTTAAACGCATTTGAAGCGGCCTTCCACGACGTGGTGAGTGAGCGCGGGGTCACTTCCCCAGGGTCAGCACGTGAACTCGGAGGCCGTGTTTCCGGTCCGAGGCATCTGTGCTAAAACCCCCTCTTTTCTCAGTTTTAAGGCATCCGCGGGAATGCCTGCAGGGCCGCTCACCCTCCCTCCGAGGGACCAGGAGTGAATGCCCGCCCCCCAGGGCTGTGTGGGGGGCGTGCAGGAGGCACCCGTCCATGATTCTCTCTCATCACTGATGTTTCTATCTCTCTCTCCTCCCTTCCTCTCTGGAATCAATAAAAATATATTAAAAATACTTGCTTGAAAGGAAAGATAAGAGAATTACCATCTGTACTGCATCTATTATGTGTCCAGAACTCTACCAAGTTTCCGGGTGTTGTTCATTACACACCCATGTCACAGGGGTGGCTACTCGCATTGTGTGGATGAAGGCCCGGCTCACAGCAGCTGTCCTGTCCATCTGCAGGTGGAATATCTGCTCTGGGAAAATCATCAGGCACAGCCCTCACCTTCTGCTCTTGTCCTCGGAGAGGCAGCCAGCCTGCTTCAGCGCTCGGGGGGCCGTGCTGTAAGTATGAAGCATTGTTACCTGTAAACCCCAGGATGGGCTCAGGCTGCCTGTCGCTGTGTCCAGTCACGAAGGCAGGGTTGCATCCTATAAGGCCTTTACTGAGGAGGCCAGCCCACCAAGTAGACAGGGCGCTTACAGGCATCAAATCCTGCCTTCCAGCAGGTGCAGGGGACAGGACTATGAAGGGGAAGGGGCTGGAGTAAGGCTGAGAATGGAATGCAGCTACGTGCAGGCCTGGGGGTCCACAGACATCAGCTGTTGTCCTCAGGCAACAGGCAATGAGATGGTGTTGGAATGATGGTGGTGTGAGGGTGTGGATGAGATAATGTGGATGAGATGATGGTGAGGAGATGATGTGGATGAGATGGTGTGGATGAGATGGTGTGGATGAGATGGTGTGGATGATATGATGGTGAGGAGATGATGTGGATGAGATGGTGTGGATGAGATGATGGTGAGGAGATGATGGTGAGGAGATGATGGTGAGGAGATGATGTGGATGAGATGATGGTGAGGAGATGATGTGGATGAGATGATGGTGATGAGATGATGTGGATGAGATGATGTGGATGAGATGATGTGGATGAGATGATGTTGAGGAGATGATATGGATGAGATGATGTTGAGGAGATGATGTGGATGAGATGATGTTGAGGAGATGATGTGGATGAGATGATGGTGAGGAGATGATGTGGATGAGATGATATTGAGGAGATGATGTGGATGAGATGATGGTGAGGAGATGATGGTGATGAGATGATGTGGATGAGATGATGTGGATGAGATGATGTTTTGACTCCTGGTGGGTCAGTCTGACCCTGCTTATGGGTTCTGCTTGATGGAATCACAGCTGAGTTACCTCCTCAATTGCTTTTCACAAGCCTTGCAAAGGAAACTTAAAACTTAACCCCCTATTCACATGTAAGAAACTTAATCCCCTGTTCACTTAAGTACATGTGTTCTAAGATCTAAAATAATATTATTTTCCAGATTAATTCAGGTGCTCTGTCAGGTTATAAGCCCCCTACAGGGTTGCCATGGTGATGACCAGCTCTCCTGCGCCCCCTGCAGGGCTGCCACGACAATGACCGCAGTGAGCCTGAACAGCGACCCGCAGACAGTCCACCCCATCCCGGCCGGCAGAGATTTCACGCAGATGAACGTCCGCCTGTCGTTGCCAAAGGTACTTTGTTCTCTGGTATCTTAAGTGCTCTTATCACAGCAAAGAACAGAACATCGGGAACTTACAAAACCGTGTTCCTGTATGAATAGGTGCATGTGTGGGAGAGATACATCCGTGTGCTACCTAACCCCAACTAAAGGGCCGTCCGCAGGAGGTGGGTGTTACCCACCCAGAGCTCACGCCCCTGCACTTGGGGGTGAGGAAAGCGAAAGTGGGTGCTTCTCTGGGTCGTTTAAAACGCCTGCAATCCGAGGAGCTGCAACGGGCGTGCCCTAAGTCGGCCTTGCTGTGCAGTTTCCATGGCAAAGCCGGCATTCGGGAACTGAGCCAGAAAAGATACAAGACACGCCCGTGTGGCCGTCCATGTTTCAGCGTTCTTAGCATGTTGTCTACTGTGATGGGCTGATGTAAAGATCATATAGGAATGTTCTTTTAATTTCAGCATCTGCTTAATGTTACAAAATCTTTTTAAAGTTGGTAATTTTAAGACATGAGTGACTTTCATCGAGAAATCATTCCATCGTCCAGGCTCACTCAGCTGGTGCTCTCAGGACTGACGCTGTGTTCAGGAGCAGGGGAGTGCTTGCGCACTAGTGTTGGCAAACCCCTCCCCCCCCAAACTTAAAAATAAGACACTATTATAGTCTAAAGCTGAATAATCGTCCCTTTGGGTCTTAGGATGTATAATGTTGTTCATTAAATTCCACAAATAAGTGAGGTCATGTGATACTTGTCTTTCTCTACCTGGCTTATTTCACTGAGCACAATGCTCTCCAGGTCCCTCCATGCAGTCTCAGAGGGTAAGAGATCCTTCTTTTTTATAGCAGCGTAGCATTCCATTGTGTAGATGGACCACTGTTTTCTAATCCACTCATCTGCTGATGGGCACTTAGGCTGTTTCCAGATCTTAGCTATGGTGAATTGTGCTGCTATGAACACAGGGGTGCATACATTCTTTCTGATGGGTGTTTCTGATTTCTTGGGATATATTCCTAGAAGTGGGATCTCTGGGTCAAATGGGAGTCCCATTTTTAACCTTTTGAGGAAACTCCATACTGTTCTCCACAGTGGCTGCACCAGTCTGCATTCCCACCAGCAGTGCACGAGGGTTCCTTTTTCTCCGCATCCTCGCCAGCACTTGTTATTTGTTGATTTGTTGATGATGGCCATTCTGACAGGGGTGAGATGGTACCGCATTGTCGTTTTGATTTGCATCTCTGGGATGGTCAGTGACGGTGAGCATGTTTTCACGTGTCTCCTGGCCATTTGTAGGTCCTCTTTGGAGAAGTGTCTATTTAGGTCCTCTGCTCATTTTTTTAAATTGGATTGTCTTCCTTTTGTTGAGTTGTAGGAGTTCTTTATATATTTTGCGAGTTAACCCCTCATCCGATGTCTCATTTGCAAATACGTTTTCCCATACACGGGGCTCCCCTTTCATTTTGATGCTGGTTTCTCTTGCTGTGCAGAAGCCTTTCAGTTAGATGTCCCGTTAACTTACAAAGCCACTGTACTCAAAACAGCCTGGCACCGGCACGAGAACAGGCATGTGGGACAGAGCAGAGACCCCAGAAATCGCCCCGAGCCATTACGCTCAGTTAACACTTGGCAGAGGAGGCAAGAGCATGCAATGGAGTCAGGACAACCTCCGTGTTCTCTTACTTCTTCCCTCCAGAGCACCCACCGTGGACACATGGAACTGCAGGGGTCCAGGACGGTCTTAGTAAACCTCTCTTATGCGCTCACGCACCGCCATGGAATCGCACACGCTGGGGCCAGCCTAGCCAGCATCCTCTTTCTACACCGATGTGTGCCAGCACAAGGTGGAGCCCCTGCGGCCCGCAGCTCCCCTGGGCCAGGATCCGGGTCCGATTACATCACTGAGGTTAACATCCACTCAGTCCTGCTCTATACTTGTGGCCGCCACAGCAGACAAGCCAGGCGGGTCACGGCTCGATCAGATCAACGAGTTCATCAGCAAATGGACGCTCCACACGGGGCTACTGAATGGGAACCGGAATGCCGCTTCGATCTGTCTCGGCCGCCTCTCCACCCGCCGATCGAGGTCAGCACAGCTGGCAAAGGGCCGGCGGGGCGGCCGGCGGAAGGAGACGGCCTCTTGGGTCCACAGAGCAGGAGTTCTCCTCGCTCAGTAAGAAGGGCCGATTCAGAACCAGTAACAGAGAACTAAAGGCAAACCCCCAAACAGCCCTCTGCGATGCCCCTTAAGTGATGGACGTGTGAGGCCCAGGGGGCCGGGACCAGGGAACGGGGTTCTGTGTGACAGGGACAGACTCTCCTGTGTTTCCCAGTTGACAGGGAGGTGCTCACCCCTCGCCCGGGTTGTACCGGGACGTGAACTTGAGGAGGATGCAGAGCTGCCCTGGGGAGCCCGGGGGCCTGCACAGCCGAGCGGCGTCGGCGGCACCGAGGATGCTGACGCTGATCAAAGGTGGCAGGTGGCGCTCGGAGCCTCTGAGCACAGATACCTGGAGACGCTCGGAGGATGGGAGGCTGGCGGAGAGGGTAGACTCTCTCCGCTCCACTTCTCGGAGGACGATGTCATTGCTGGTCCAAAACCCCCCACCTCTCTTTTCTCTCTCTCTCTCTCTCTCTCTCTCCCTCCCCCCCCCTCATAAAGCCAGCCGGTGGTCCTTGTGCCTCTCACCCACATGGTGCTTAAGGGGAAGAGCGTTAACGTGGGGCCTGGAATCAAAGAGCACAGAGAGCCAGGAGCCAAAGCTGTGGAGCTGGAGCGAGGTCAGAGGTCGAAGGTGTGAGCCCACGCAGGTGCGGTTTGATCAGGGCGAGAGGCAGGGATGAGAAAGCGGGTCCTGGAGAAGGTAAAGAACTGTGGCAAGCTCTGAGGACGGCTGCGCCTCCTGCCGGCCCGGGTCCTTGTCCTCATAACGCGGCCTGCGGGGCGTGAGGGGAGCCAGGCGCCCACGGTGCCAGGCGCGTGGAGAGAGGGGGTGACGGACACGTGATGGAGCCAGGTGACATGGCTGCATTGCGCCCTGCCTCCAGGTACGAGGGTCAGAGGGAAAGGGTCTTGGGTGTGCGAGTGGGAGAGGGAGCAGGGTGCTGGGGTTTCGCGCTGCAGGGAACAGGTTGGAGCAGCCCGCGGCTGGTGGCCTGTGGGGAGGAGTGAAGGCCCGCGGGGAGGTTTTGAAAGCTGAGTCGGAATCAGACAGGAAGGGCCTGTGCAGGATGACAGCAGGGGTCGCACCTCTTTGCCAGGTGAACGCCGGGTCGTGGTGGCGTAGGAGGGAGGGCTGTTGGATTCTCCTGCCTCAAATCCAACAGCCCAGACAAGTGTCCGCATGAAGAGAGGCTGGTGGGATGCGGAGTCACAGCAAAGCCCTCACTGACGTGTGTGTGGCCTGGTGTGCTGCCGCCACGGCACACCTGTGTGTCCTTACGGAGGCCGTGTGGCTGAGTTTCCGCCGAGCGGCGCTCTGTGCCCGTGAGCTGCTCTCCTGACCATGGAGGCCTCCACACAATAACCCTCCTCACAGTTGTCATATCGGATGCATTCACACATAGGCCTGCTGCACATCTATATATATACTAGTAGCCCGTTTGCATGAAGATTCGTGCAATAGACCTTCATTCACCTGGCTGCCTGCACCAGTTTTCTGCCGGCACCGGGGACCCAGGCCTTGGCTGTGGCCACCGCCTTCTGCCTTCTTTCAGGGTCCGGGCTTGGCCCTGGGCGGTGGCCTTGGGCTCGGCCGCACCCAGCGTCCCTGCAACGGTTTCCTGGTGGGCGTGGCTTGGGCGTAGCGAAGGTGCGGTCAATTTGCATATCTGTCTATTATAAGGTAAGATAAGCCTAAGCGACCATTATGACTGTTCGACCAAATGACTGGTCAACTGGTTGCTATGATGTGCACTGACCACCAGGGGGCAGATGGTCAATGCAGGAGCTGCCCCTGGTGGTCAGTGCGCTCCCAGAGCCAACCTCCCATGGTCCCTCTCCCGGGCCAGCTGGCCCTGATTTTCCCTGATCGCAACTGGGTGAGACGGCCCTGATCGGCCCCGATCGCTCTGATCGCAGGCCAGGCTGAGGGACCCCACCCGTGCCCAAGTTTGTGCACCAGCCTCTCGTGCTCTAATAACATAAAATGGTAACACAGCTGAGCTTTGTTTCGGAAGGGCCAGCATTCAGGTCACAGCTGTGTGATGTCGTGGAGGTGGGGGTCCCCCTCCAAGGGGAGTGGGGCGCTGCACGCTGTGGGCGCCCATGCTGTGGAACAGGAGTGCTCCCCCCTGGGTGTCAGCGGCCGGCCACGGGAGGGCAGGTGCGCCCTGGGGAAGGGGGCCTTGGCCGGGACTCCCTCTGCCACCATCTCAGCTTCTGAAAAATGATTACCGAGAATCAGGACTTGCTTCTGGGTATAGGGGCACCCCCTCACCGGCACCCCACGTGTGGGGGAAACACCGCATGGCAGTGCAGGAGGCTTCCCCGTGGTGGCCCTGGGTTCTGTGTGTGCAGTCAAGGCAGACAGAGCCCGGCTGGTCCCATTGCTGATGCCACTCCTGATTCTCGGCAGAGCATCCTGGGTGTGGCCTAAAGAGGGCCAGGGTGCGGCCTTTGGAGCTGAGTGTCAGCAGTGGGCATCCGCAGGCGAGGGGTAGGCAGTTTCCAGCCCCGGGTGTCTGATCCCCAGGTCCCAGGTGTCTGACCCCCAGGTCCCAGGTGTCTGACCCCCAGGTCCCAGGTGTCTGATCCCCAGGCCCCGGGTTTCTGATCCCCAGGCCCCGGGTGTCTGATCCCCAGGCTGTCTGATCCCCAGGCCCCAGGTGTCTGATCCCCAGGCCCCGGGTGTCTGACCCCCAGGTCCCAGGTGTCTGATCCCCAGGCCCTGGGTGAGTGATCCCCAGGCCCTGGGTGAGTGATCCCCAGGCCTCAGGTGTCTGATCCCCAGGCCTCAGGTGTCTGATCCCCAGGCCTTGGGTGTCTGATCCCCAGGCCTCAGGTGTCTGACCCCCAGGCCCCGGGTGTCTGCGTTGCGGGTGGGTGTTTGCATCGTGGCTTCTCCGGAGGTTCCGATGTTGAGAAGGACACGGAGTGGCTGAGCCACATCTGGAGGTTCCTCAGACCCGCTGACTGAGAACCCACGGTGGGGTCCAGGAGCTGTGTGTTTCCAGACCCTCTGCTTCCTGTTCTCAGAAGAATGTGAGGAACCAGGCCGTGTGCAAACTGCAGAGGGCGCTCTGCAGGCGGCAACTGACCAACACCCTCTATTGCCCCTGGAGGGACCAGTGAGGGCTCCTGTCCCGAGGCTTCAGCCCCCCTTCTCCTCCCCCTGCACCCCTCCCACCAGACTTTGCTGCTGGGAACATCCCTGCACAGGGCCCCTTCCTCCTCCCAGTGGGGGGCGGGGAGGGGGGGCAGGAAAACCACGGTGCCTGACATCCAAAGGGGACGTCAAACACAGACAGAGCAGAAAGCAGCCTCCTCATCAGAATTCCTGGCGCGTCACAGGTGCTCGTGGCTCCGAGACCGCAGGTGCGTGAGGCGCTCACACTCTCCTCTTCTGAGAACCCACAGAGCTCCCCTCTCCACGTGGTCAGAGCCACTCAGAGAGGGCGGGGCAGGCGAGGGAGCCGAGCTGCGTGTGGGGCCTGCTGCGGGCACCGGCTCAGATCCCTGGTGGCCACCAACCAGGAGGTCAGGGTTCGGTTCCTGGTCAGGGCACATGCCCGGGTGGCAGGCTCCATCCCCAGTGGGGCGTGCAGGAGGCAGCCGATCCAGGGTTCTCTCATCATTGATGTTTCTCTCTCCCTCTCCCTTCCTCTCTGACATCAATAGAAATACTTTTTAAAGGAAACTAGCAGATGCAGTGCCTGCGGCTGTTTCTGGAGAATCTCTTCATCCCACTCCCCGTCTGTGGGGAGGACGGTCACTGTGGGTCACGCACACACCGCACAACACCCCGAAGTTCACAAGCTCCTTTCCTCCCAGGAACACTGCCTTCCGCGGCCTGGCAGGGACTGCGGGGGAGACGGGAGGGGCAGCAGCAAAGGAATCTTAAACAGGAAAGGAGAGATGGAGAGGCAGGGACAGAGCAAAGAGAATACAAATCGGTATTCAGGAAAGAAGCTAATTAAAGGGACAGCGAGCAAGCAGGAGAGTCATCAGCTTCAGCGAGTACACCCCTGGCTGTCTCTCTGTGTCATGTGGGCACACCCCTGGCTGTCCCTCTGTGCACGTGGGCACACCCCTGACTGTCCCTCTGTGCACGCGGGCACACCCCTGGCTGTCCCTCTGTGCATGGGGCACGCCCCTGCTGTCCCTCTGTGCACGGGGGCGGTGGACAAGGAGAATGACCAGCCGTTGTCACTCGCATCGAGTTCAGAAGAGCTCTCTTGCAGTTGGCACCACTTTTTGTGCCGTGCAAGGCGGCTCCCCGATGTCCACTCTCAGCCGTCGGGTGCTTGGAGACAAGGTTTGTTTCCGCAGTGAACTCCGTGAGCCTCTGTCGGAGCTGAGGCGAGGGGTTCGCTTCAGACCCTGAGGGCGGACGTCCAGACAGCGCGTGCCTCTCCCGAGAATGGATTTACTTTCCTCACAATGTCTATGTGCCTCTTGCTTCCTTTTAAAGCTTTTAATCGACTGTGCTGAGTAAATTTGGAAATGCAATTTAAAAATCTGCAGAGTTGGAAATAAAATAGAAAAATGATAGAAGTTCTTAGTGAAAGTCATTATTATCTTTAAAAGGAAATATTTATCCCTAGCCGGTGTGGCTAAGTGGATAGAGCTTCGGTCCACGGACTGAAGGGCCTTGGGTTTGATTCTGGTCAAGAGCACTTACCTCGGTTGTAGGCTCCATCTCTGGTCCTGGTTGGGGCACGTGCAGGAGGCAACCAATCGATGTGTCTCTCATATTGATGTTTTTCTCTCTGTGTCTCTCTCCCGTCTCTCTCTCTAAAATTAAAATATATATATATATATATATATATATATATATATATATATATATATGATCAATTTCTTTTAAACAAAAACACAGAATATTTACAACCCTTGACCACTCTTCTCTAACAAAGCACCGCTGAGCCCTGGCCCAGGGGAGGGGCAGGGCGGCCTCCGGCCCCGGGATGTCTGAATGAACGCAGGCGTATGGTATGGGGACGAGGCTGGGCAAGAGCGGGCTGTGCGGCCAGTAGATGAATTTAGTCTGGAGTAGAAGGCAGTGAACGTCGCTTCCCAAGGACTTTGGTCAGGATGGCTCACAACGTAGAGGAAACCTGGAAAGAGCTCAGGCAGGTGTGGGCCCCCGTCCCCCCCCTCCCCCCCAGTCTGCACCTGGACTCCCGGTTATCCATTTCCAGCCCCCATCTCACCTGGACTCAGTTTACCCATCCCCCCCATCTCACCTGGACTCCGGGTTACCCATTCCCAGCCCCCGCCCCCATCCTGTGGTAACGCCCTCCACCTGCTGGTGTGTGATACTGTGATGACGTGATAATGGTGGCCGGGCCTCCTGCCCACGGTCGGAGCCGTGCCCGCCTGTGTGTGGTGTGGAGGTGCCCTCACGGACGCGGTGTCTGCGGTCAGGATAACGGTGTCTGGAGCTCCTGGGGCCGCGATGGGGACGGCGCTTGTGCACTAAGTCGGCCATCGCACGCCTTCCCTGTCCGCTGACCTGGCAGCGCTTCATCCCTCCATCCCGCAAGCTGACCCCCGAAGTCCGTTTCCTGGGCCTCGGTCCGTGTAGCATCCTGTGCCCTGTAGCTCCGTATGTGGAAGCTCCGTATGTGCGTGCGCGATGCCTTCTCTGCCCCTCGGCAGGGAGCTCGCGTGATGGGAAGGTATGTGGGGACGGCGGATGCTGAGACAGTCGTTCCACACCCCGCCCCCCGCCCCGGAGACACCTGATCAATACGTCTCCCCCGATTGATTCTGGGCAGAAGGGCCCAGTAGGAGCAGATACACAGCTGCTTGTTTTGAGAAACCAGACGGAAATATTGGGCTTGGGAAGCGCAGAAACAAAGCCACGCGGTGAGGGACCTGGCTTGTGCTGGGCGCGGGATCTCCGGTGGCCTTGGCGGCGTGCAGCGGCTGCCGTGCTGGGAGCTCAGCCTGTGAAAACGCCCAGGGAAACAAGGTGCGTGCACACCTCCCTCTAAGCCCCACTCTGAACCGCCGGGGTCGCTGGAGAGCTGCTGACCAGGGGACGTGTTTGGTCCTGGCCCTGCTCGACCGGCCCATCACCGAGGCCTCAGCCTGTTGGTGCCGACCCCTCGTTCAGCTCCCTGCCTCATGGGGTGCAGCCGCTGTTCCAGCGTTTATTCCTAAGAGAGCGAGGCTGGCTGAGCCCGGGGCCAGCATCTGTCCCGTGATCGCCGCCTGACCTGAGAGCTGTTCGCCGGGTGTTGGCGGTAGTAACTGCTGGTGTGTGTGTGTGTGGGGGGGGCGGGTCTGCAGTGAAGGGTCCTGATCCCGTGCACTGAGCCCCGAGGAGGGTGCTTTCTGGGGACCGGGCACGTGGCTGTTGGCTGCCAACGGGTGTGTTTGGCTGATGAGGCTGAATGCCCCCCGACTTGCTCTGTGGTGGACATGAGAGGCGCACACGGAGTGCTCACAGAGGGTGATGGCTGGGGCAGAACGCGAGGTGCTGTTATCACAGCCACAGCCACAGCCACAACCACAGCCACAACCACAACCACAGCCACAGCCGCAGCCATAACCATAGCCACAGCTGCAGCCACAGACACAGCCGCAGCCACAGCCACAGCCACAGCCACAGCCACAGCCACAACCACAACCACAGCCACAGCCGCAGCCATAACCATAGCCACAGCTGCAGCCACAGACACAGCCGCAGCCACAGCCACAGCCACAGTTGCTGTATGGGCCGGTGCAGGCCCTCCTGGCTCGCGGGCAGGTTCAGCGGGTCCCACAGCTGTTTCTCATCGCAGGTCGCTGTGGCGGGGGATGGACGCTCCTTCCTGGAGTGGCATCTAGTGTGACACATGCGGCACTCGCTCCAGAAAGTCTTGTCGGCACGGTGGCCAGAACCAGAGGACCGGCTCCCCCGGCAGCTGGGCCAGCCCAGGGATTCAGCTTCCTCCCAACAGACCCCAGGCCCCAGGACGTACGCACAGAAGGACCCCATTGCCCCTATGGCTCCATGGGACGGTGACGGGTCAGCGCAGTGCGTCAGGTGTAAGCACTGTCCCCTGGGTGGGGGTGTGGGTGATCGGCAGCCATGCAGGTGGGGGTGTGGGTGATGGGGCGGCTGTGCAGGTGGGGGTGTGGGTGATGGGGCGGCCGTGCAGGTGGGGGTGTGGGTGATGGGGTGGCCGTGCAGGTGAGGGAGTGGAGTGCGGGAGCCCTGTGATGTTCTGAGGGCACAGGAGAGCCTATACGTGTGGGAGGAGCCTGCAGTATAGGAGGAGCCTGCAGTGTGGGAGGAGCCTGCACGTGTGGGAGGAGCCTATACGTGTGGGAGGAGCCTGCAGTGTAGGAGGAGCCTGCAGTGTGGGAGGAGCCTGCAGTGTGGGAGGAGCCTGCAGTGTAGGAGGAGCCTGCAGTGTGGGAGGAGCCTGCAGTGTGGGAGGAGCCTTCAGTGTGGGAGGAGCCTGCAGTGTGGGAGGAGCCTGCACTGTGGGAGGAGCCTGCACATGTGGGAGGAGCCTACACGTGTGGGAGGAGCCTACAGTGTGGGAGGAGCCTGCAGTGTGGGAGGAGCCTGCAGTGTGGGAGGAGGGACATTTCTTTGTTTCCTGGTTTCTTCCTGGAAAAGCACTCAGAAGGGGCCCCAAGAGTCCCCCCTCATAACCTCCTGGTCTCTCTGAGCACGCCCTCAGTCATAGCCCACAGTCTCCAGCACCACCTTCCTCTGGCCCATCAGCCTTCGTCTTGGTTTTTATACATTAAGTTCAGTCGAATCCCATCCGCCTCCTCGGCCAGACCTTGGCCTGACCTCTGCCTGCCCTCGGCCCCCTTGGTGCTGGCCCCTGAAGTGAACACACTCCTGTGCCTCCCAGCTCGGCCAGGCCGGGAGTGAAGGGAGGTCTGGCTAATCCCGGCTGATCCGTGTGAGAATCGGTTTATCCGCAGGAGCTCCATCCCTGCCTTTGACGTGGGAACAGGGGACGAACAGGGATTGGCATCGGTTCTGGGCGAGGCTGCCAGGACGGGAGCTGCCCCTTCGCCTTCGCACAAGGAGAGGATGGAACAGCCTTGGGCTCCTCCTTTTCCAAGAGAAACTCACCCTCCACCCAGCGCCGTGGTGCTGGTCACGGTCCCGGCCCCGGCACAGGTCACGGTGTAAGCTGTGCAGCCTGGGAGGCGTCACTAATGCCTGAGCGACGGGGGCACCTCAGGGGGAAGGAGAGGCCCCTGGAGGACCCGCCTGGACACTTTTCAGGGGAGAAACGGCGGCAGGATAATCCCCCCAGCAGGCCCCTGTGCCAGCGAGAAGTGGGAGTCTCAGGCCTCCAAACGCTGGGATTTTAAAGGGCATGGGAAGCCCTGGCCAGTGTGGCTCAGTGGATAGAGCATCAGGCTGCGGATGGAAGGGTCCCAGGTTCGATTCTGGTCAAGGGCATGTACCTCGGTTGCAGGTTCCTCCCCGGCCTGGGCCCTGGTTGGGGCTCATGTGGGAGGCAACCCATCAATGTGTTTCTCTCACATCGATGTTTCTCTCTGTCTCTCCCTCTCTCTTCCAGTCTACCTAAACATCAATGGGAAAATATCCTCGGGTGAGGATTACAAAATAAATAAATAAAATAAATAAAGGGCATGGGGATGATGATGAGAAAGTCTTGCCAAATCTCCTGGGTCTTCCTTGAACACAACCGTTGGGAGACCCAAGTGCCCGCTCTGTGTCTGCCTGGGAGTCTCCACAGGACACAGGTTTGTGGTTTAAAGCCTCTTTAAAAAATATGTTCTTATTGATTTCAGAGAGGAAGGGAGAGGAGAGAGAGAAACATCCATGATGACAGAGAATCATGGACCGGCTGCCTCCTGCACGCCCCACACTGGGGATCGAGTCCACAACCCAGGCATGTGTCCTGACTGGGAATCGGACCAGGGCCTCCTGGTTCATAGGTCGATGCTCAGCCACTGAGCCACGCCAGCCAGGCTTAAGGCTTGTTTTTTTTTTTTTTTTTTTTTTACCAGAAGATGAAATTCTCTCAGGCTCTGCCTTCACTGTCCCCGCTCTTTCTGCTCCTCTTTAATCACCATCTCTGTTATTCTCTCTCTCTCTGAGCACAGCCCATGAGGAGGTTTAAGCGATCATTAGGTGTGCAGTCTACTTGGAGTAAACCCGAAATGCACAGACGCGTGTGAGTGTTCACGGAGAATTCCGCTGAGTCGCAAGCTCTTTGAGGATGCAGTACATTTCCCTTTGTTTCTGTTGGGGTTCTGAGCGCTCCCGTCAGGGCAGTGTCCTCTTTATTTGCAGCAGCGGAGCTGGGAGCCCTGCACTTCCCACGCTGCCACTCCCCGGAGCGGGGTCTGGGCCAACCTCCACAGGCCACGTTCAAGGGCACCTGCCCCGCCACCGGGCGGCCCGTGGCCTCACCTCCCACAATACCCACATTGAACGGTTTCCTGAAAGCTACTTAAATTTTGTGGTATTTCCTGAGAGAAGAACAAGGGGTTGGGATTTGTATTTATTTATTTATTTATTTATTTATTTATTTATTTATTTATTTATTGTTACACTAGAGGCCCGGTGCACAAAATAGGTGCACGGGGGCGGGGGGGGGGTCCCTCAGCCCAGCCTGCACCCTCTCCAATCTGGGACCCCTTGAGGGATGTCAAACTGCCCGTTTAGGTACGATCCTGATGGCATTGGGCCTAAATGGGCAGTCAGACATCCCTCTCACAATCCAGGACTGCTGGCTCCCAACCGCTCACCTGCCTGCCTGCCTGATTGCCCCTAACCACTTCTGCCTTCCAGCCTCATCACCCTCTAACCACTCCCCTGCCAGCCTGATCAATGCCTAACTGCTCCCCTGCTGGCCTGGTCACCCCTGACTGCCCTCCCCTGCAGGCCTGGGTCCCCTCCGAAACTGCCCTCCCCTGCTGGCCCAGTCACCCCTAACTGCGCTCCCCTGCTGGTCTGGTCACCCCTAACTGCCCTCTCCTGCTGGTCTGATCACACACAACTGCCCTCCCCTGCCGGCCATCTTGTGGTGGCCACCTTGTGTCCACATGGGGGCAGCCATCTTTGACCACATGGGGGCAGCCATCTTGTGTGTTTGGGGTGATGGTCAATTTGCATATTACTCTTTTATTAGATGGGATGTTAAATATATATTTTCATTGATTTCAAAGAGGAAGGGAGAGGGAAAGAGAGATACAAACATCAATGATAAGAGAGAATAAAAAAAAAAAAAAAAGAGAGAATAATCCATTGGCTGCCTCCTGTACCCCTCCCCGCCCCCCCATGGGAATGGAGCCCACAATCCAGGCATGTGCCCTGACCGGGAATCCAACCATGGCCTCTTGGTTCAAGGGTCAATGCTCAACCACTGAGCCACGCTGGCCGGGCGGAATTGAGATTTTAAAAACAGATCTGTAAGGAGAAGTGATGAAGAGTTTGGGAGATGGAACTTTAATGAAACAGGAAGGGGAAGAAGGTGTGAGGAGACGTTCATGATGAACCCAGGATGGAGAGTCTAGTTGTTCCCAGAGCTCATGGCTCCAGCCCCACCCCAGGGGGCCAAGGCCTGACGCTGCGTCCGAGCACGGGGCGCCGGGGACCCACGTTCTTGCTCCACGGACATAACTCTGGGGCAGAATGTTCGGCCCTCGCAGGTCTTCCGTTCCATTTTGCCCGGAAGGGTCCTCTCAGGGCTGTGCAGCATGGTCCCCCGCAGGAAGCTGGAGCACGAGGCTCTCAGGCCACGGGAAAATGACTCCACGTGGTTGGGTCTGGGAGACCCACTCTTGCAGCCCAGAGATGCAGATTCAACCTCTGAGCGAGCAATGGGGTCTGCGAAGGGACGGGCGGGGATCGGGCGTGTGAGCCAGAAATGGGAATATGCCGTGAACCGAAGTGGCATCGCTGCACGAATGAACGCTGAGTCACGCAGAATTGGTGCTGGAAGTCACGCTGGCAGCAAGAAAGCACGGGAATGATAGCGCCACCCTCGCTCACGGGCAGGTGCTCAGAGAGACCCCAGGTACGCCCAGGCACTTTCCTTACTGGATGTCCTGACGCGACACCTGCTGAGGTTCGATCACAGCCCCAGAGGGACCTGTGGGTTAGTGGGCGGGGGACCCGCCGGCTGTAGCACATGGTGACTCCGTAGGCCTCTCGACACTGCTCAGGCCCCCATGCAGTTATGTAACCGGGGGTTGGGAGCCTGACCCAGCCTCGCCTCCTCTCCTCTGAAGCGTGGGCGCGGATCGTGGTGAGTCCCACGGTTGTTTCCAGTGCGAGGTCCAAACATCACTGCTTAGTTACCAATTGTGACGATAGACTGCGATGTCTCAGTCTGCGATTTCTCAGTTGCTCTCCTGCATGCCCCATACCCCGCTCCCAGCATCCACCCTCCTGCCCGGCAGGGAGCTCCTTTCCACTCGACACCCCATCTCCGATGGGAGGGAGAGGAGTGAGCACCTGCCGGCTCCTGAGCAGGCAGCCACCACACAGGCAGGCAGGCGGGGGAGGGGGCTGGTCAGTGTCCCCGTGTCCCCCCTCCCCTGAGTCTGAATTGCAAACTGTAAGCCTTTAAGGCAACCTGGCAGGAGGGAGCAGAGTCTGATTTTAGTGAGCAAGGACCTGGGGTTCCTAGCCACCCCCGCCTCCCCGTCCTTCTCGGGCGAGCTCCCTGCCTGGGCAGCCGCTTTCCTTGCTGAGTGGCGGAGGTGGTGGAGGTGGATTGGTGGGGGGGTCCAGCCACAGCAATTCTGCCCGCTCAGCAGGCCTGGCTCTGTGCAGATGGAGCTGGAGCAGAGAAGGGCCTGGGCAGAGAGGAAACAGCAACGTCGGGAAGGTGTGCGGCTCTCCACGGGGCAGTGTGGGCAGCGCTGCTCAGCTGTCCTTGCATCAGGCTGTGGACCCGTGTGAGAAGCCTACTGCATGTGTGTGGGCTGCAGAGCCGTGTGAGAGGCGTGCTGCATGTATGTGCACTACAGGAGCATGTGAGAAACCTGCTGCATGTGTGTGCTCTGCAGAGCCGTGTGAGAAGCCTGCTGCATGTGTGTGCCCTGCAGGAGCTGCCTTGGTCCGTGGGGGGACTTACGCGGCTCCCAGTCCCTGTGTGTGAAGTGCCTGCAGGCTAGCAGTGTTCTCTGTGCCCCTTCCCCAGCCGAGGGCCTCCGTGGCCCGTTGGGTCTGACTGTTCAGGCCCCTACGGGACTTCGGTCTCCCCTCTGGGGAGGATTTCACGGACGCTGAGCCCGTCGGGTGCAGGATGGGGCCGCCTTCGCAGCTCCCCTGGTGAGTCCTAGGAGGCCGAGGACCTGCTGCCCCACCTCCAGCGACGAGGACAGCGACGCCATGACACTACCAGCCCCTTCACCGCCCTCACGCCCCGCTGCCTTTTGCCTGTTGTTTCCCTGCACCTCGCCGACCCCAGGGGTGGGAGGCGGTGGCAGCTCACCAGGCAGACCAGGCCGAAGCCACAGCCCGGAGCCTGTGCAAGGTCAGACAGCCGGGGAGGAACCCCCGGGACCCCTAACTGCCTGCGCCCTGAATTCTAAGGAGTTTTTTGGCTTTTGTTTTTGTCTGAAAAATTGTCATTAGCTGCCTGGCCAGTGTGGCTCAGTGGTTGAGCATCGACCTATGAACTGGGAGATCATGGTCAGGGCACATGCCCGGTGGCAGGCTCGGTCCCCAGGGGGTGGGAGGTGTGCAGGAGGCAGCTGATCAGCCTCATCTGTGTGAAAAAGATTGCCATTAACTTACCAATCACTCCTGCACCATCTCCCCCCTAACCCCCATTTCCCCTGGTTGCCTCTTTGCTTATTTACTCTGAATCCGGGTCTACAGTTCCGATGGCCTGGAGGCCTTTTATCCTCTCCACTCTCCCTCCAAGGACGTTCCGGTGGGAACCATTTCCCGGCCCAGCCAGAGGGAGCGTCAGACCTGCCGATGCCTCCATTTTGAAGGTTTAATCATGTGTGATGTCACCCCGAGTCGAAACATCCTGGAAACGTGAGCTCACCTGCAGAACTCAAGGTCCCTCCCCGGTGTCTCTGAGGAGGTTGTGAATGGGGTTCGATCACAACCGAGTCACAGGGTGGGTCCAGTCCAGGCTCTGAAGGGTCCGGGGGAGACAGTTTCCCACCCCGTGGGACTTGGGCAGCTGCCGGCCTGCCCTCTTCTGTCCGTGCCCCACCCACACGTGATTGCTCCTCCGTGTCAGGGAGGAAACTGGTGACTTACAGTGAATGATGAACACAATCGACAGGACGTATCTCCTGTGGCGTTCGGTTCTGGGCTCTTATAGTAGACAAGAGGCCCAGCGCACGGACGGGTAGGGTCCCCAGGCCTAGCCTGCGATCAGGGCCATCTTCCGCCCGCTCGCCAGTCCCCAGTCCCGTTCCGCCGCCACCCCCCGCCCACCCTGCCCAGTTCACTGTGGTTCTCTGATCGCAGCATGGCTCCGCTTCCCTGGAGCCTGCAGGCTGCGGGGAGGGACCAACAGGCCAGCCATTCCGCCCGCTCACCAGTCCTGCCCCGCCACCACTCACCTCAGTTTGCTGTGGTTCCCCGTTCACCATGCTGCGATCAGAGCCTGTGGGCCGGGAGACGGGGGGAGGGACCAGAGGTGGTCAATGCACCCCATGGCAACTGGTCGTTCCAGTCGTTACGCTCATGGTCTCTGGCCTTTTATTATATAGGCTGATGGGGATTCAGAACAATTCCTAGCCTGCAACCTGAACATAAATCAGCGGAAGAATGATGACTGTGTAGCCTGAATGTCTATTTCACTCCGTCCCTGCACCCCGGCTTAGATGATCTGAGAAGAACCGTCGTGTGGAGAGAATGCTGCAGTGCATGTCACCTGCACACTGCGATCGCTGACACCTGGGTACGACGGCCGCAGGTAAACACATCCCTTACGTGATGCAGCGTTCACGGCCTCCGGCCCGGAGGGGAGCCCCGGTGGTCTGAGGTTTCCTGCGTCGGCTGGCTTAACTGCAGTGGCCCTGAGTGTTAACGGCAGGTAGATCTGACAGAAGTTTGCTCTCATTCACCCTAATTAGTACGGATTTTAAAGGCCACGTTAGCACTTCAAATGCACATTGTATTTTTGCTTGTATGTGTTCAGACAAGAAAGCAATTCTGAAGCATGGAGGCCTCATTTCTGCACACGTCCTCATGCCCGTGGGACGGAACGCTGTTCCCACAAGAGCCGAAGCCCATGGGAGGAGATAATCCCCCACTGTGTCCTTAGCTGATAGCCACGCTCCTGGCTAAGCCGGCGGCACGGGACCTCTCAGTGGGAGAGAGGAGATAAGGGCTGACGGTGATAAGTGTGTCCTCTTGGCCAAGTCCACAGCACCAGCTCTTCATGTGCAGGCCAGGCTCCGTCTTCCTCAAAGGACACGGATCCGTTACTTCTCATCTCTGGAGGGAATGGGGCTGTTCATGTTGTTCCCCCAGTCCCTTTCCTCTGTTGTGTGGACACTTTCTTTTGTTGCAGAAGCCAGTGGCCACATGGCCGTCAGACAGGACAGCCCTTCACAGCAATCCCGTAGAGGCGGCCATACACGGGCTGGTAAATAGGCATCTTTCCTGCACAGCAGTAGCTCTCTCTCTACCCACAGTTACCGTCGAAGATGGACTGGTGGCAATGGGTGTTTTCGTTCTTTCATAGCGTGAGAAAATACACTCGGAATTCAGTGTGATACTCTATGAGGTACATCCTGATATTCATGCTTTATCATATTCTATTGACTCTCTGAGTCTAGGTAGAGAGTCTTTAGAATCATAGATGGTAGATTTTCTGTGTGTTTCTAATAATGTTAAGGTTTCTTTCTTACATGTGCCCGTTGAATGGTTTCAGATCTTCCACCATCGATGAAACACACCCTCAGGTCTCCAACGAATGGAAACAGCAACTTTCCCAGAAAGTGAAGCCTAAACATGCGTGGGTCTGTCCTGGGATCCCCTCGTTCCTCAGTCGAGCTGTGTGCCTGTGAGCAAAGACCTGCCGCTGTCGTAGCCGAGTTCTGTGAGGTTTGCTTACACGTCATGTCGGCGCGACTCAGTTGCTCTTTAGGTTGGAATCCGGCCGAGAGGATCTTAAACTGTTCTCTTCTCAGGCAACTGTTCTAATTATTTATTAATGGACTTTCTAATTGATGGTGAAGGGCTATACCTCGCCAATGATTCCAGTTATAGTTTGCCTTTCAGTAGAATGTGACAGTGTTCCATGTGGATTGTGTGCGTGCCTTCTGGCTTCTTATTTCTAGGCAGTTTAGTAGCCTGTTTAAAATTTACATTTTCTAACTCTATGCTGTGATTATCTCATGAAACTACTGATTTTCATCATTTAATCAGATCTGGCAAATTTACTATAAACCTTTGCAAAATACATATAATTTAACTAGAGACCCAGTGCACGAAATCCCTGCACGGGTGGGGTCCCTAGCGGCTGCCGGCTGCCGGCCAGGGCCTCCCCTCACACCCGCCTTGGTCTGGCGCCACCCGCTCACCTGCTCCACCATCCTGCCGTGGTGGTCCCACTCTCGTCGGGGCCCATCAGGGCTGGCAGCACCTCCACTGCCTCCAGCACCGTGTCACCGACGCCCACCATGTTCCATGCCGTCCCCTGGTGGTCAGTCGAACTCCCAGCTGTGGGGACAATTTGCATATTAGCCTTTTATTATATGATTTAACGATGAGGAATATATATTTTATACTGACATCCCAGATTTAAATACCAGCTGCCACTTACTAGCTACACAGCCTTGAGAAATGTTAATCCGGCCGCCGTTTTCCCACCTGTGAAGTGAGAGGTAACACGCTCCTCCGTGGGTTATTGTGAAGGTTGACCGACGGGACAGCTGTGCACACTCGGCTCACGTGGCTGTCCCATGACAGTAGCAGCCGCCGCAGTAGCTGTGTGTCTAGGGCAGTGGTCAGCAAACCACGGCTCGCGAGCCACATGCGGCTCTTTGGCCCCTTGAGATTTTAGCAAAGGCCAGCTTAGGAGGACCCTAATTAAGTTAATAACAATGTACCTACCTATATAGTTTAAGTTTAAAAAATGTGGCTCTCAAAAGAAATTTCAATCGTTGTCCTGTTGATATTTGGCTCTGTTGACGAATGAGTTTGCCGACCCCTGGGCTAGAGCAACTGGAGGCGGAACCACTTCCTTTCGATATAAATAGGAAATACACTTCTTAGGGTTCAGGCGCATTTTGCTCCCAGGGATGCAGTAAAAAGGTGCCACAAACTGGGGGGCTGGGGTCGAAGGTCAAGGCCCCACAGGGTCACCTCTCCCTGGAGCCTGTGCTGACATCCCCCGCCCCCCAGCTCCTGTGGGTTTGTGGGCGTCTCGGGGTTCCTAGGCCTGCAGCTGCGCCATTCCTCGCTGCCCCCGCATCACAGGCCTCTCCTGGGCCTCTGCTCCCAGGGCCATCTTCCTGTAAGAACCCTGAGCCCGCCTGCCTGCTCCTCGCACTCACTGACTCCGTCTGCAAAGCCTGCCTCCAAGTCAGTCCCCTCTGAGCTGCCGGGGTTCCCGGGGGTTGGGGCGTAGACTTGCCTTTTGCCCTGCGGGGAGGAGCTCCGTTCAGCCCGTAAGGAGGTGAAATTATACACCCGGCCTTCATCTTCACTGCGCACGCTTGTCAGATTTTTTCTCGTCTAGATTCCTTGATTAACATCTTCAGGAACATATTCTAAATGGATGAAGCGTTTTCGTTTTTTTAAAGAGCGTACCCCGTTTAGGCTGAGTCGGGTGTGTTTAATGGAATTTTGAGCAGGTTTGAGCAGCTCTATTTTTAAGCCAGAGAAGGAGCTGGCAGTGCCATTTGGGAGGGAGTTCCCCCGGCTCCAGTCAGCGCTGTCTGCCCGCTGCCGTCCTGTGACGATGGCGTGAGGAGAAGACACGTCACTAACCCACCATCAGCAACACACAGCGCACCAACGGCAACTGAAGTTACGAAAACAAACATGGATAAATACAAAATAGTTTAATTTTCAAAAAATGAACCTTGTGACTCTTAGATAAGATATTCTTGGTTGTCAAATTCAACGTCAAAAAAAGCAGAAGCCTTTGACATTGCAACCTCAGATCGAATTGATAAACACGTAGTGTCCAGGGGACACCCCCTGTATTACCTCATCCTTGGCAAGCGCCAGGGACGCCATGGCCCAGCAGAGGGCGCTGCTGGGACTAAAGCACAGTTCCATGTCCGATTGTTCCTCTGAAATGGTTTCTGGGTTGACTGTCTGCCATCTTCCTAAGGCCTCCTGTTGATGAGCCGATATTAGCGGTGCTTGCTTTCTTTTTCTATAAAGTAGAGGCCCGGTGCATGGATTCATCCTGCTCTCGGGGCTGAAACCGGCTCTACGACATACCCCAAGGGGTCCCAGATTGGGAGAGGGTGCAGGCCAGGCCGAGGGACCCCACTGGTGCATGATCGGGGCCAGAGAGGGACCACAGGAGGGCTCCAGGGCGTGTCTGGCCCGTTTCACCCAGTCCCCATAGGCCAGATCCCAACAGCAAGCTAATCTACCGGTCGGAGTGTCTTCCCCGTGGTGGTCAGTGTATGTCATAGCAATTGGCTGAATGGTCAAACTGTTGAACACCTAGCATATTAGGCTTTTGTTACGTAGGATATATTTTTATTGATTTCAGAGAGGGTGAGGGAGAGAAGAGAGAGAAACATCAATGATAAGAGAGTCATTGATCAGCTGCCTCCTGCACGCCCCCTACTGGGGATCAAGCCCACAACCGGGGCATGTGCCCCGACCAGGAATCAAACCATGACCTCCTGGGTCATAGGTCATGCTCAACCACTGAGCCACACTGGCCGGGCTGCTTTCTTATTAAGGACAGTTTTTCCCCTCATGGGTGATTTTAATGAAAGTGTAAAATTCTTAGTCCAGGATGAAGTGTAGGTTTCGTGTTCCTGGTACAATGACCGGCTCTCAAGCCACCCAGATCCTCGTGGATACTGACTGTCGAGAATTCGGTGGGTCTAACAATCCGACATAAGGAAGCAGAACTGTGGCAAAGCTAATATTGCTGTAACCCGGACGTCTATGGAGACTGTGCATTAATTACTTGGTGGACCTGGGCAGTTTGATAAGAGCTTAGAGTTTAGAAATTGGGGTCTGTTCAGGAAAAAGCAAAGCCTGATAAAACGTGTTTTCGCCTCTCGCCTTCCGCCTCTGTGGCCTCTGGTTCTGTGAGTGACTCTCGCCGTTTGCCCATCGGTTCCCCGTGACAGTGTCACGCGGATCCTTGTCAGACGTCCTGTTTCTCGGTCCCTCAGCCTTCCCTTCCTTGTTTTTCATCGTGTGTTTCTCGTGCGTTTCCCTCTCCCAGCACCGTGCTGGGCTGTGGATGTGCCCGGAAGCGTAAATAACAGCACGCAATGAGCACCTTCCCTCTGTCCAGACGCGTAAATTACAGCACGCAATGAGCACCTCCGTGTTCAAAGGTCGCCCCGTCCAGCAGAGGCGAGAGGCACTTGACAATGAGCAGGCGACTTAATAAATACCGCCTGCCTCCCGGCTCCCGGCCTTGCAAATAGCAGGGGTCAGCCACTCAGTAAATGAACGATGGCTGATCCGTCCCTGGGCACCCTTGCTACTGAAATGTACCAAGTGCCTTCGATGGGAAGAAGTCGCTGGGCATCTCGTTAATAGAAATGGGAGATGTGCAGGAGAGACTTGAGCTGGAAATATTGCACCTCTGGGCACGGTGTCCCCCTCCTGCATGCCGATTGGCCCGATAGAACCTTTGTCTGGCGTCTGACCGAGGTTTCCTGAGAGCGATTTATTCCAGGAGCCTTTGGGTTTTCCGTTTGTCCCGTGGTTCCCAGGAGCACACTCATCCGTGTCCTGCTGGGACCGCGCTCTGTGCCGAGGGCTCTGTGTATGGACATACACCACGCGGATGGGTGACGCTCCTGTTATTTTTGTAACCTAATTAGGCAACACTTAATATTAACTCTTCTTGACTCACATTAATACATGCAATTTACAAATTAGTGTCAGCTCTGGTCTGCGAATGGAAGTTAATTAGAAAGTCCCAATTCAGCACCTCCGGAAAAGGCCAAAGCACTTTGCATGGAAATAGCCAATTTCGCGGTCACGGACGCCCCAGGCTCTTTGCAAACAAGGTTCCTGTGAGCTGTCCTCCGTCAGAGCGAAGAGAGAGCATTCTGAAGGTGGGGAGGCCTCAGACAGCGCCCGCAGCGCCTTCCCCTAAGCACCTGGGCCTGAGCCGCGTGAGCTGTAGGCTCACTGTCCGGCAACAAAACTCAATAATTTGAAAAACTACACTAGTTTATCAATGCAAATCAAGATGGTTTAGAGAATAGTTCAGAAATGATAAAGCACAGCAATACATGGAGACCCCCATGTTATTGTTAGTTCTTCTTCCTTCTTCAGGAATTTAAAAGTTTTTTTAAAAAAAGCAAAGAGTTATCTAGAGAGTAACAAAGATATAACTAACAGAAATTTATTGTCCTATATAATAAAAGCCTAATATGCAAATCAACCAAACGGCAGAACGACTGTTCGGCAGGGGGCTGGGCCGGTGAACAGATGGGGCCAGGCCAGGCATGGCAGGTGCCAGCGGGCAGAGGGAGGGGACGGTGATCGGCGGGGGGGGGGGGGGGCGGATGGCGGTGACTGGTGACAGTGGAGGGGCAATGGGGGGGTGGGGCTGTCCCCTTGCCGGCCGGCACTGTCCCCCGATTGGCCCGCTGGTTGCCTCCCGCAGCGGGAGGCCAGACTGCAGCTTAGACTGAGGAGCAGGCCTAAGCCATCAGGTGGACATCCCCTGAGGGCTCCCAAACTGTAAGAGGGCGCAGGCCTGGCTGAGGGACCCCCCCACCCCACCCAGAGTGCATGAATTTCGGTGCACCGGGCCTCTAGTTTAAAATATAAGATTATAGCCCTAACCAGTTTGGCTCAGTGGATAGAGTGTTGGCCTGTGAACTGAAGGGCCCCAGGTTCGATTCCGATACCTTGGTTTCAGGCACATCCCCAGTGGGGGGTGTGCAGGAGGCAGCTGATCGATGTTTCTCTCTCATTGATGTTTCTGACTTTATCCCTCTCCCTTCCTCCCTGTAAAAAATCAATAAGATATATTTTAAAAAATTATTAAAAAAATAAATAAAATATAAGATTACAAATAGGAGATTCAAACAATCAAGGGGAATTCTACGTCAGAACACGCTACAGGACGGTTTCCCACGTGGATGGAATAAAGGACCCGCACCACCATCTCAGGGCGTGCAGACAGAGTGTGCAGTGCAATTCACTCCCCGGAAATCAGAAATCAAAGAGAGTTCTCTAGTTTCAGAGTCCACGGCAACCCCCTTCACACGGAGTACAGGGATTTTAGACACTGTTTCTGAGAACTTTCCAGAACAAGGCAGGAATGTTTCTCAGGTCAGGCCTGGACAGAGGGCGCCGTGGGCACCCAGGCGTTTCAGGCAAGGCAATAAGATGCGGACATGGACGCAGGAGGAGAAAATGGCAATAAAGAAACGAATCTCATCATCCACAGGAGACATGCTTACCTGATTTTGCAATTAAATGTAATTAGCAAAATAGTGAGATAATCTATTTAAAAGCTTAAAAAATGTCACTAAAATTTCTGGATACATAATCAATTTGCAAAAAGGGTGTAGATATTCTAACTTTAGAAAAAACACCTGAAAAAAGATAACCTTTACAAAAGCTACAATAAAAAAGAAAAGAAATTAACATCATAAAGTATGCACTAACATTTATAGGGAACATTTTAAATTATATGAAGGGATATTAAAGGTGATCTAAATAAATAAAAGCAATTACATTTCTATTAAATTTCAAGTGCAATGCAATTTCAATAAAAATTTCTATAATAGGTTTTAGCAGGGAAGTTGAAAACCTAATCTTAATATCTATGTAATCCTACAATTTATATTTTTCTACAGTCTGTAGCCTAAAATACATAAATATCCAAGACAATTCAAAAGCTAGGTTCAAAGGAGGTAAAGTAACTCCACTAAATATCTATCTATATAAAAGCCTAAGTGACCATCACAACTGAATGGATGACTGAACAGGCTGCGTGGGGTGACCAGGCCGGCAGGTGGGTTAGTGAGGGACAACCAGACAACTGAGCAGCAGGCTGCATGGGGTGACCAGACCAGCAGGGGGTGCAGTCAGGGGCAAACAGGCCATTGGTGGGGGCAGTTTGGGGCAATCAGGCTGGCAGGCAGAGGCAGTTAGGGGTGATTAGGCTGGCAGGGGGCAGTTATGGGTGACCAGGTTGGCAGGGGGGGCAGTGAGGGGTGATCAGGCCAGCAGGCAGAGGCGGTTAGGGGTGATCAGGCTGGCAGGTGAGTGGTTAGGAGCCAGCAGTCCAGGATTGTGAGAGGGATGTCCAACTGCCGATTTGATCGGGTCTAAACCGGCAGTCAGACATCCCCTGAGGGGTCCTGGATTGGAGAGGGTGCAGGCTGGGCTGAGGGGACCCCCCCCCCCGTGCATGAATTTCATGCACCGGGCCTCTAGTTAACATATAAAACGTAGTAAAACTGCATGGCATTGTGTGCATGGAGTCCATGCTTTTTTAAGTGAGTGTTTCATTGCTTTAATGAAATACATATAAATTTCCAGTACTTTTAAGCAGTATCCTATCAGTCTTTAGAAATTTTAATAGGTCTATAGTAAATTTTCAAGTGCAACATAATTTTATTAAATTAACAAAAACAGTGTGGACCTCCAATAGTGTCATTTCAGACACCGAGCCCCTCAGGGTGGAGGGTCTGGCCACTGAGGTCTATTGTCCAGGCCACAGCTGGGGAAGGGTGACCTTGGAGAAGATCATGTGGAGGCTGACGCTTTGTGACTTGACATTCTGAAAGTTGGAGAAAAACGTACGAGTGAAAGGACATTTTGTGTTGTTTAACATTCCGTTAAGTATATTTTTTTGAGAATTTCTTGCCGAATTGGAAATTGGAGATAAAGAGGCAGCTGGACCCCTTTAAAGTCAGTGCTGAGTGCTGCTCTCCTACTGAAGCCAGAGCCGCCTGGTCCTGCTGCACTGCCCCCTGCTGGGCACTCCTCTCTCTGCAGCAACGGTGGGAGGGAGGGCTCAGACACAAGTTAGGGCTTTTCTGGAACGTCCCCGAAAGTTTATTCCAGAAGAGAAGAAAGCTCCATCTTATCAGCATTTTGCCCCTGACTCCCCCAGGCTCATTTCCTCTCACAGGGATCCCTAGAATCGTACCATAGTCAATGCTCAGCTCCATGGGAGGTTTTTTTTAGCTCAGTCTATTCATCCTATAGAATAAAAGGCTAATATGCAAATAGACCGAACGGCAGCACAACCGGTCGCTATGACGTGCACTGACCACCAGTGGGCAGATGCTCAATGCAGGAGCTGCCCCCTGGTGGTCAGTGTGTTCCCACAGGGGGAGCACTGCTCAGCCAGAAGCCAGCTGACGGCTGGTGAGCACAGTGGTGGTGGTGAGAGCCTCTCCCGCCTCCGTGGCAGCGCTAAGGATGGCTTAGACCCATGGGGAGTGGGCCTAAGCCATCAGTTGGACATCCCCTGAGGGCTCCCAGACTGTGAGAGGGCACAGGCCGGGCTGAGAGACCCCCCGAGTGCACGAATTTCATACACGGGGCCTCTAGTCCTATATAATAAAAGGGTAATATGCAAATAGACTGAACAGCAGAACAACTGAACAACCAATCAAAGCATAATATGCTAATGATATGCTAAAGCTGCTCAACTGCTCACTATGATGTGCACTGACCACCAGGGGGCAGATGCTCCAACCGGTAGGTTAGCTTGCTGCTGGGGTCCGGCTGATCAGGACTGAGTGAGATGGGCTGGACACGCCCTGGAGCCCTCCCATGTTCTCTCGCTGGCCCAATTGTGCGCTGGTGGGGTCCCTTAGCGTGGCCTGCACTCTCTCGCAGTCCGGGACCCCTTGGGGGATGTCAGAGAGCTGGTTTCAGCCCAATCCCACAGGCCACTCCCCTTGGGAGGGCGCCAGACATAGGGCTCATGGCTGGTGAGCACTGCTGTGGCAACATAAGTCTCTCCTGATTGATCGGGACTGATTGGGCAAGAGCCCGTCGCAGGCACAGTGGGGCCGGGATGAGCTGGAGCAGCAGGTAGGAGCTGCAGGCTACATTGGACTGCGGGTTTCAGCCCGATCCCTGCAGACCACCCAGAGGGACCCCACCCGTGCACGAATTCGTGCACCGGGCCTCTAGTTTCTAGATAAGAAAGCTGGGACGTGGGACGTCGCTTAGTAATGTGAACCTGCTTGTCTTAGAAGAATCAAACCTGTGCCCAGTCCTGTCACTAAAGCCCACGGTTTTGCTGTCATACTGTTCGCCCCCAAACCAGAAAGAGCGTAACCTTCAGGGATGTAGTCCCAAGTCTTGGAGCCCTTGACATTGGTATTTGACCTTTCACCTAAGCGGATCTAGACCCTTCCATACGCACTGACCGCTGGACTCCCTCCAGCCAGGGGCCTGGGGGAGGAAGAGGGAGCGCTTGGGGCATCTGACCAAACGCCAGAGGGACTGGGACCGCCTCCGACCCCGGGACCCGCGCTCATCCTGTTTATGGACTGAACCTGCGCAGTGAAGACAGACTCAGCCATGATGGGGTGAAGGCCAAGGACGAGGGCAGCATGAAGTCTGGGTTGAACCCTCCTCAAGCCCATTATCTTCCTTTGTTGTAAGTCTTTGAATGTTTTCTGGCTCCTGATAGAAATCGGACGTTAATGAGGAGGGATTTAGGGGCCTTAGACTGAGCATTTTGGGGGCATTTCTTGCATTTCTGTGTCAGGGTGAATGATGGGCCACATGGAGTGGGTGCTTGACTATGGAATAAACAGTAAAGAATGTGGGATGGAGCCCGGCCAGTGTGGCTCAGTGGTTGAGCGTCAACCTATGAACCAGGAGGTCACAGTTCCATTCCCCGTCAGGGCACATGCCCCGGTTGTGGACTTGATCCCCAGCAGGGGGGGCGTGCAGGAGGCAGCCGATCCATGATTCTCTCTCATCATGGATGTTCCTCTCTCTCTCCCTCTCCCTTCCTCTCTAAAATCAATACAAATATTTTTTTTTAAAGAAATGAATGTGGATGGAGCTGGTGGCCAGCACAGCAGCCTCTGTGCCTCGCCACTCCCCTCAGCACACGCTTTCTTTACACTCAGCCCGACGGCTGTCACGTTGAGCATCGTTCTGTGACGTGTGCCCCACTGGGAACTGCCCCCCGGGTGGGATGTCTCAGGCAGGATTTCCTGTTGCACCACGATGATCCCCCTTCCTGTCAACCACGAAGACACCCTCACGAGGAAGAAGGAGACACTGGCCCCCCTCACTCCCAGCTGCTCCTCAGATGACATCATAAACGTATCCTCAGCTATTTGGCCAAAGCTGGCCCCGAAGAGGCCTGGGATCTGTCTTGTCCTTTGGATCCCACCCGCCGTGGCTGAGAGACTGTGACGGTGACACGCTCAGCCTCAGCCGCAGACGGGCCTTGTTTGTGGTGCAGATCCGAGCTGACGAGGTTTCTGGGGGAGCTGAGACACGGGGCCGTTTGGGGGTGCGGGTGCTGCGGGCACGGCAGGGCCCCCTCCTCTCCTGCTGGGTGAATGGCCTCTGAGGCCAGGCAGGGCCCCTTCTCTCCTGGCCGTGGGGCGGGAGGCCTCTGGGCTGAGACTGTGGGCCCGGAGCGGGTAGAACGTGGCTTAGCCGTCTGAGGGGCAGCCCTCTCCTCGGGGAGGGGCGGGGAATCAGATGCTCTGCTCTGCGGGCCGGTTGAGAACGCCCGCTTTCCTAAGGGTCTGGAGGGGAAGGCACTCTCTCCCCCGCGACCTGTGCGCCTGGCGTGTGTGTGCCTCCCTCGGCGGCCCTGGGACAGTGTGTGGTGCCGTTTCAGCACAAACTGCTCTGAAGTCCGCTGGCCACTCCTGGTTTCCGAGAGCATCGCTCTGGGGCCCAGCCACCCCGAGGAGGCCCGAGATACGGGGGGCGGCTCCGTGGTCGGCCGGCAGCACTGACCTGTTCCCTGTCCACGGCCAGACAGCATGTCTACTCATGCAGCCATGTACATGGGAGCAGCATTGCCAGGCCACATGCGTGTGCCCTGCTTGCTCCAGGGACAGCTGGAGTCGCAGTCCAGGAGGAGAATGCCCGTAAGGAAGTGACGTCTCCAGGGAGAAGGAGTTGGCATGTTTATAACACTGGCCGGGAAGGGGCAGGTCCTACCGCGTTCTGGCAGCTGGCCATCTGAATTATTAATAAGAAAACTCCGGCTCTCAAATTGTGAATCTTCCATTACTAAAAAATGATGTATTCACATAAAAAAAATCTGTTCCCAATCTGTCTTCCTAGAGAAATCTTATAAAATCCAATTAGGTATCAAAAAGTAATTTAATACATTACAGACCTTTAAGGTAACGCTACTGAATCCTCTGAGTAAAGAAAAAACATAGTCCTGTTTACTTTAGATATTTTCTGTATAGTGTTTTGTACCTCTAAATTATTCAAAATAGAATTATATACACAGTATTTTATGGATAGAAAAATAAAAATACAGTTAAGCAACATTAAGAAAACCAATGTTAATTCCACTAACCAGCCAATAACTGCTAGCACATATGAGGCACATTATTCCAGAATTACTTCAGAATGTGCCCGCGTACACACACACACACACACACACACACACACACACACGTGCGCGCGCACAACTACCGTTTTTAAAGGGATGTTTGTCCTAAGGATGTTAGCGTGAACTCTGTCCCTGGATCTCTTGGTAAGCCTCTTTCCCACCATCTGTGCATTATCAGGGCAGAAGTGTTCACTGTTTTGTTAAAGAATATGTTTCATTGACTTTAAAGAGAGAGGAAGGGAGAGGGAGGGAGAGAGAGAGACATCGATGAGAGAGAAACATGGACCGCCTGCTCCTGCACGCCCCCTGCTGGGGACCGAGCCCACAGGACAGGGAATCCAGCCAGAGACCTCCTGTCTCCAGGGATGACGCCCAACAGAGCCAGGGCTAGAGGTTTCAACTTTTACTTTAAAAATAACCCTATTCTTACACTTCAGGAAAATGGATGGTCTCACAGTGGTTATAAATCTATTGGTCCGGTGTCAGCCATATTTATAGCCTTTTCTGAAGTCAGCGGACTTGGGTGTTCTTGCTGGAAAACAATTCATCCAAGACGAGGGAGCGAGCGGGCCCATGGTTCTTGACGGGCCCGCGTGGGAAGTGGCTCGTGGTGCACGACCCCAACCTCACCTTCCACCCTGTGGATGCAAGTGTCTCTGAAATGAGTTACTTCATTCTCGCTCCCTCGCGGCCAGGAGGGCATCTCTGTGGCAGGATTCCTCCCGTGTCCGGAACGGCAGGGAGCCCACGGTCAGGTGGTGCCAACGTGGCTCTGGGTCAGCGGCCTCCCGAACCACCCCGCCCCCAGCCCTCTGGTCCTGACACCGCCGCCCTGCTCCTGGCACGGCTCATGGCTTCCCGGCATCCTCAGCCCACGGCGCCTTCACCTGCATTGTCTGCCCCCACCCCTCGCCACCCCCCCCAGTAAATTTCTGAAGAGTTTTATAGCTCTGTTAGCCTGATTATTATTTCATGACTAGAGGCCTGGTGCATGAAATTCATACAGGGGAGGGTCCCTGGGCCTGGCCTCCCCACCTCCCCGCCTCCTCCTTCCCTTGCTCCCTCAGAGCCCCGCCTATGCCGCTGGTCTCCATGTTCCACGCCGCCCCCTGCCGGTCAGCACACGTCATAGCGAGTGATCAAACTCCTGCTCTCCAGGTTGAACTCCCGAGCAGACAATTTGCATGTTAGCCTTATACAGTATATATATACTCGTAGCCCTGTGCACGAATCTGTGCCCCCTAGCTCGCCAGTAGCTCGCTGCTGCCCTCCTGTAGCTCTCTGCTGCCCGCTTGTAGCTCGCTGCCCCACCCTCCTGCTGATCCGTGATCTGGTTGTTATGCGGTCGGTCGTTATACTTCACGATGTAATGCCCATTTGCATGTTACCTCTTTATTACATAGGATGGATTACATGTCACAGTGTAGATGACGCAGCATTGTGAGTGAGCAGTTGTCACACTTCCCGTGAGGAAGGGGCCTCTCGTGCCTCCCGTGTTCTTGTCAGTTGGATGGGTTGCATGTTCACACCACCGCCAGCTGAGAATTCCCATCATGAGCCACTGGGTGACGCTGGTTCTCACCTGAACCAGAGGAGGCGCCACTTCATCATTCTGGGGTCTGATAAGAAGGCAGCTCAATGATGTCCCGAGGGCCCGAGAGGCATCCTTGTGAAATGTAGGAGAAGTGCTGAGTTGAATCTCATCTTCAGTCCTAATGTCACTTAACAGCTATCCCAAGTCATTCAGATTGCAGACCATGTTCTCGTGAAGAAATAGTGTTACTATTAGAATTTAGTGACCTTTTTGGATAATTGATATCGTTAATATAATGTCTAGTCTAAAAATTCAATGGAAATTAATTATGGCTCATTATATTTCTTTTAGTTTAGGTGGACTATAATAGGTTTACTGTATATAATTTTTATTTAGAAATTCTGGGCTGTATTTAGTAAACAAACAGGTTAAATTGTATTATAAAATAATCTAAAAGCCCAGATTATTCTGTGGTATTAGAAACTGCTTCCATCAAATATTAGCTGGCATATTTATGAAAATATTTTCCTTTTTTCTTGCCTTAGACACTTCTGTTGTTGGAACTTTGAGAAGGGAATTTGAAGGGTGCGAACGTCACGTTTAAGGAACCCATAAGCCATCCCATGATCGGTCCAATAGCAGTTTATTGAAATAGACTCGTTACTCACCCGCATGCCTGGCGTAGGTGCAGCTACACCTGACACCCCCTTCCTCTGTCAGGGGTGACTCAGCAGTGAGTGGGACTGTTTTACCCACAGAGACCGTGTTGCTGCGTGGCTTCCCACCAGGCCTCGGCTCCCCGTGGACAACGAGGGGAAGTGCACGCCCCTTTGTTTACTGGGAGGTTGGCATACGTGTGCTCATGTGTGTACATGCATGTGTGTGCTTGCGTGTCTATGCCTGCGTGTGGTGAGCCAGGGTAAATGCCAGGCCAAGTTCGTGTGAAGGCTCACACAGAAATGAGCCCATTTTATCCGTTCCTGTGGAACGTGGTTATGGATGACATGTCCATGGTCGGGAACGTTTGGATCGACAGATGAAGGAAGGAAAGAGCCCGGCACGTGAGAAAAGCCCATTTTATGTCCGCCCTGCATTAGTCTAGCAAATACTGTTTTAGTGTTCCCAGTGAGCCATGGTCAGATCCTGGGGGCACAGAGTGAGTTCTGTTACCCCAGGGCCTTCATAGGCCGACAGCCTCGAGGGGCGGCTGCCACATGCATTTCCGACATCCGCTGTGGGAGGTGCCGGGAAGGCAGGCTGCACAGGCGTGGGGACGAGGGGGAGTTTCCAGCTGGGGCGGGAGGAGGTCGGGAACGTTCATGTCGAGGCAGCAGGAGGAAGCTGGCCTTCCAGGCAGCAGGTATTAATCGGGGAACAAGATAAGGAAGTGCATTCTGGTCAGAAGAAGTAAGCCGCGATGGCTGTGGGGTGACAGCCAAAGGGCTGTGTCCACGTCTCCCTGGTGAGCGAACGGATGCAGGAGGGACCGGTCAGCTAGCGCGCTCACTCGGTCACATGGGGCTTCAGGGAAAACAGTTTATTTTCTCCTGTGACAGTGCAGGGAGGCAGAGCCTGGGGTTGGTCCAGAAGTGTGAGCATCCAGGTGCATGGATGAATGTCCCAATGTGTGGGTGAGCTTCCAGGTATGTGTGTGAGCGTCCAGGTGTGTGGGTGAGCGTCCAGGTGTGTGGGTGAGCATCCAGGTACTTGTGTGAGCGTCCAGGTGTGTGGGTGAGCGTCCAGGTGTGTGGGTAGGCATCCAGGTGTGTGAGTGAGCACCCAGGTGTGTGGGTGAGCGTCCAGGTGTGTGGGTGAGCGTCCAGGTGTGTGGGTGAGTGTCCAGCTGTGTGGGTGAGCGTCCAGCTGTGTGGGTGAGCGTCCAGGTGTGTGAGTGAGCACCCAGGTGTGTGGGTGAGCGTCCAGGTGTGTGGGTGAGCATCCAGGTGTGTGTGTGTGTCCAGGTGTGTGGGTGAGCGTCCCGGTGTGTGGGTGAGCGTCCAGTTGTGTGGGTGAGCATCCAGGTGTGTGTGTGTGTCCAGGTGTGTGGGTGAGCATCCAGGTACGTGGGTGAGCATCCACTGGGGTTAGAGAGTAGAATGTCTATTATTCCAGTTCTTCATTTAGGGAGACCTGTGTCATGGCCCAGCCTCCAGTCTATGCTGGAGAAGATTTCATGACCCTAGAAAAGCATTTTTACCCTGCTGGATGCTCTGTAGATATCATTTAGATCAAGTTTCATGATCTATTTATTTATCTTTCTTGATTTTTTAATCTTAATTATTTCAGTCATTACTGAGAGGAGCACCGAAATATCCAAGTATGATTGAAATGATTGTGCCTTCTTTTTGATGCTTACTGATTTTGTCTTATGGATGGGGGGTCCTTTGCTAGGTTTTATGCAGTTATCATTGTCTTTCTGATGTATTAGCCCAAGACTTTCTAACATACTGAGGCCGGTGGCTTCGCGAATTCATGCCTCCTGCCCGTTCTCTGAAGGCGTGTGGCTTCCCAGTGTTCTCTGTCACGCGTGGCAGTCTCTGTGTGCACACCACCCGGGAGCCGAGTTCAGCAGGCAGAAACACCACGTCACATCGGGACGTCGATGTACAGGAAAGGGAGTGCATCCTCCATGAGCATCTGAGATTCAAATGCACCCGCAGGCCTTGCACGGACCTGCTGGCCTCACCTGGGCACATTTTAGAGACTCGGACTCGAGGACTCCACCTCCCACCTCCTGAGTGGAGCCTGCGCTCCAAGGAGAGCCGGGGAAGCTGTACGATAATGCCCACCGGTGAGTGACCTGGGAGACGCCGCGGGAGGACTTGGAAGGAACAGCGAGGGTGGGCCCCACGGCCAGGGCAGGGGCAGGGGAACGCGAGCCTGGCATCGGCTGTGAGCGTCCCTGCTGCTCTCCAGCTAATCACCCATGTTTCCTTAACGGCACCTTCAATCGAAACAATCCTCCAATGAATGTTACCTCTTGCATAAACACGTGCCACAACATAAAGAGACAGCGTTCAGGAATGTAGCCACTAGACTGCTATTTGGTTGAACAGATCTATTTCAATTTTAACATTTGTGTGTGTCTCTAAATAGACATTTAACAGGAGTTGCACAATGCAAACGAGAAACACGTACATGGGGTTAATACTCTAGATTGTGTGTGATGTGGTTTTTACTTCACCTCGAATCACACATTTCCTTCCCACTATGCCCTGCAGGCGGGCATTTCTGCATTTGGGCTGTAAACTAAGATTAACGTGAGACCCGTTCAGGCCAGTTGTCTGGTCTGGACCCCTCCCCTCCCCTACCCCCCAAGAGCTGCGGTCAGCGGTATTTGTTCTCTCTTATCACCTCGCGACACACTGTGAAGCAGCATAAGGAGAAATCAATTAGCTTCAGAGAACAAGATTTCCTTGGCAAGCGTTCTTTCTGAGTAATTGCTTTCCGAGGCTATAGTTACAAATGCTGGTTGTTTCTACATCTCATACATCAAGTGCTAAACTACGATATGGTTTTACAACTTTTTTTTGTTAACATATTCAGTGCTACCCTTCAACATTTCTCCTCCTCCTCCTCTTCCTTCTTCTCCTTCTCCTCCTCCTCCTCCTCCTCCTCCTCCTTCTTCCTCCTCCTCCTCCTCCTCCTCCTTCTCCTCCTCCTCCTCCTCCTCTTCTTCCTCCTCCTCCTCCTCTTCTTCTTCCTCCTCCTCCTCCTTCTCCTCCTCCTCTTCCTCCTCCTTCTTCTCCTCCTCCTCCTCTTCTTCTTCCTCCTCTTCCCCCTCCTCCTCCTCCCCCTTCCTCCTCCTCCTCCTTCTCCTCCCCCTCCTCTTCTTCCTCCTCCTTCACTTCTCCTCCTCCTCCTCCTCCTTCTCCTCCTCATCTTCCTCCTTCTTCTCCTCCTCCTTCTCCTTCTTCGTCTCTCTCTCTTCTCTCTTCTCTCTCCTCTCTCCTCTCTTCTCTGTTCTCCCTTCTCCCTTCTTCCTTCTCCCTTCTCTCCTCTCTCCCCTCCCCCCTCTCCCCTCCCCCTCTACCCTCTTCCCTCTCCCCTCTCCCCTCTCCCCTCCCTGCAGTGGGGTGTTATGCCTTGGTTGTGCATCTGTTAGAGTTGCAGGCAGGGGCTGCGTGCTCTGAGAAATCGGCCTTTGTGTGTGACATTAATTTGTGCAATGAAACCTGGGCAGTTCGAGTTGGAAACAGTGCTATTTTCATTTTTTAACGTCTCTGTTCCTTTAAGCAGATTGGGACCAATGTCAGACTATGCCCCTCATTTAAAAAATGCCTTTGCTTCAGAGGGACAAAAGTTATTTTGCCTCTTCCCTCTGAGCTCGCAGCTGGGACCCCGTAATAAGAGGCAAACGAACAAGAATAACGCACCCAGCTGCTGGGTGAGCATGTGCCGTGCGGGCCAGGAGGCATCGGAGAAAAAGGAGGACCTCAGCGAGGTGGCTTAGGATCCAGGTTCGGCCACATCACACTCGGGAGAGCGGCGGGATGTGGCCTCGGAGGTGAGAGATTAAACGCGTGCACAGGCCCCGCCCGGTGTGGCTCAGTGGATAGAGCGTCGGCCTGCAGACCAAAGGGCCCCGGGTTCGATTATGGTCAAGGGCACGTACCTTGGTTGCAGGCTCCTTCCCGGCCTGGGCCCTGGTCAGGGCTCAGCAGGAGGCGACCAATCGAAGTGTTTCTCTCACATCAATGTTTCTCTCTGCCTCTCCCTCTCTCTCCCACTCTCCCTGACAATCAATGGAAAGATACCCTCCGGGGAGGAGTAAAAAAAAAAAAAGAAGTGCGCACGACAAGCCCCATCCCCGGGGAGTTAGGAGCTGAGCGACCCCACCTCTTGCCCCTCGAATCAACACGCTCCTTCATCAGCTCCAAGGCGTTAGGGACACACGTGCATGAGCATTCTTCGGGATGAATCTTCCCGGGTCCGAAGCCACCGGGAAAGGATCAGCCGTGTCCTGGCGAAGTGGAACGAAAAGCTGGAGGCAGGAACATCAATAAATGATGAAGGCGGCGAGGCCCGCTCAGCACGAGGCCCGAGACCTGCCTCTGCTCCGGGGGCGTCCGGGCCCCGGTCCTCCTTAGCCATCGGCCGCCGGCTGATCTGTACCCCGGGGACCTTCCTGGCGGCACGCGGCTCTGTGCGCGCTGAGACACGGAACCGTCTGCATGGAGAGGCCGCGGCTCCGGCTCTCGGCGTGTCTGTGGTCCGGCTTCTCCCTTCTGTTGTTCGTTTGATTCCCTGCTTTTGTCAACAAAACCTTTGCCGAGGGGTTGGACGGTTTCAGGCCTCACAGGGTGCCCCTCACGGCTCTGCTCTCAGGCAATATGTGTTTTATTTCAATTGTCACAAAGAAGTTTGGGGGCGCCGCAGCTGAAATGTGCACCCTGGGCAGAGGAGGGGACTGTGGGCGAGGTGGATGGCCCCTCGTGCTCTGGCCGCCTGTGCTTTGAGGGGCATTCTTGCAGGAAGGGGTGCGTTCCTGAGCTGGGCAGGGGCTCATTCTTGTCCTCTCTCGTCTGTAGCTTTTCACGCTTCCACTTGGCCAGCAGCGGTGGCTGCTGTTGCATGAGCACTAGCAATGGACCAGAAAAGCAGCGGCAGCAGCCGGCATCCGGGTGGGTGCGTTCTGTTTGCAGAGCCTTCAGCCTGGGACCCAGGAGGGTCTGAGGCATCGTCCAGGGTCAGCAGTGAGCAGGCAGGTGGGGATGGAGAGGAGGGCACCCCTTGGTGTCCCGAGGGGCCCAGGGGACCCTGAGCCCCGCCCTCTCTCCTCCTGTGCCTTGACGAGGGGTGACCCTTCCCGAAAACAAGTGTCTCCGTGAACCTCTAGGTCAGGCTGTTGGTGGCGTTTCCCGTCTTCGCTCATTTGTTGGGTTGTGGGCGGCTCCAGTCACTCAGGTCCTTCTGCTCGCTGCTCCGTCCTCAGGTAACATGGACATCTCATGTGATGGTCAAGTTCGGGAAACTCAAGCCGTCGCCCTCGTTATTGGACCCACTTTGGCTGGAAAAGCACCGATAGTCTGATCCCGACGGGTTTCCTTTTAAAGCTTTATGGGCTCCTGAAATACAGGAGCCGTTTTTAGGAGAGTCTGGCGGGGTGATCGATACAGACTCTAAAGCATGAACATGTGTCTCATTAGGATGAAACCACGTGGGAGCAGGACAGAGGAGCACACGTTTGAGGAGGAAATGGGGCCGATTTGCTCTAAGAGAAGAGCTGGTTCCTATTTTAAGTGGAAAACGCTGAGTTCAAAACGGCTGTTTGACAGGGATCCAGGTTTCCCGGAATCCAGTCAGAGACGGTGCCGCCGTGGCGTTTTAAATCCTGACGTTTGCGATTGCAGGAATCACACCCTTCGTGCCTACGTCCATGTGTCACCACATCTTGGATTCGAAGGAAGAGTGTGAACAGAGAGGTCGTTTTTCAAAATTCTCTTCAGGTTCTGAGAGCAACACAGTGCGATGGCCCTTGTTGTAGAGAGAAGCGGCCTCAGCGACACACCACGCTCAGCGCCCTGGAGGTCCAGAGTGGTGCGCGAAGTGTCACCCAGCGTTGTGACAATAGCGTGATGTCGGAGAAAGTGTGTGAGTGTGTGAGTGAGTGTGTGAGAGTGTGTGTGAGAGTGTGATTGTGTGAGTGTGTGTGTGATTGTGTGAGAGCATATGTGTGAGTGTGTGTGTGTGTGTGAGAGTGTGTGAGTGTGAGTGTGTGAGTGAGTGTGAGGGTGTGAGTGAGTGTGTGAGAGTGTGTGTGAGTGTATGTGAGTGTGTGATTGTGTGTGTATGTGTGTGAGTGTGTGTGTGTGAGTGTGAGTGAGTGTGAGTGTGTGTGTGTGTGTGTGTGTGCGAGAGTGTGTGTGAGAGTGTGAGTGTGTGTGTGTGTGTGTGTGAGAATGTGTGTGTGTGGGTGTGAGTGTGTGTGTATGTGTGTGTGAGATAGATAGAGAGAGAGAGAGACAGACAGAGAGAGAGGATAAGGTTGTCTGAGTACACAGTCCCCAAGGCAGGTGAGGTAAAAAGCTAGGCTGTGTAGTGCTATCCTGTTGGCATGGTTACCAGCCACAGGTGGGCATTTAAATGTAAATCAACAGATAATGGAAAATAAAACTCCTTTCTGCTGTCACACCGGTCAGTGTCAAGGTCCCCGTAGCCACGTGGGTGTGGCGGCTCCGAGGGTGGCAGAGAGGAACCCTCTCTCTCGCAGAGGGGTGTGTGGGAAGGCACTCACCTCGAGGATGGCCCGGCTGTGTGAGGTCACCTCTCTCACATGGGTCTGACCTCAGTGGGTCTGACCTCAGTGGGTCTGACCTCAGTGGGTCTGACCTCGATGGGTCTGACCTCAGTGGGTCTGACCTCAGTGGGTCTGACCTCAGTGGGTCTGATCTCAATGGGTCTGACCTCAGTGGGTCTGACCTCAGTGGGTCTGACCTCAGTGGGTCTGACCTCGATGGGTCTGACCTCAATGGGTCTGACCTCAATGGGTCTGATCTCAATGGGTCTGACCTCAGTGGGTCTGACCTCAGTGGGTCTGACCTCGATGGGTCTGACCTCAGTGGGTCTGACCTCAGTGGGTCTGACCTCAGTGGGTCTGACCTCAGTGGGTCTGACCTCACATGGGTCTGACCTCAGTGGGTCTGACCTCAGTGGGTCTGACCTCAGTGGGTCTGACCTCGTGGAGGCTGAGGACCCATCGACTCCCCGCGAGGGCCTGTGCAGTGCAGTGAGGAGCATCGTGTGCTGCAACTGGGGAGGGGCGTGACCTTCCGGCCGCTCTGAGCACGTGGAAGGCGGACGGACCCGAGGAGGAGGCAGGGAACGGACATCCGGGCAGATCTGGAAGCTCTGCTTCAGCCAACATTTCCCAAACGAGCTCTCCTGTGGGCCCCCCTTTATGGATGCAGCAGTTCTCAGACGGCACTTGGTTTTGGTAGAATCGGAAAGACGTGAGCATTAGACCTCAGCGTTTGCACTAATAAATTATTCACTGCTCACGATAAAATTTTAACACTGGCCCCGAAACACAGGCACTGAGTCCTCTCATCTAAATGTATAATTCTTTGGTTTGTAATGGATTCATCTCCCTTGATTGAATTTTGTCTTAGGGTGAAGGTGGTACAATGCATTCCAATTGGACACCAATTATCCTCATTTATTTTTAGAGAAATGTTTTCAGCTTTCCATGATTTATTATGAAAATTACTAATTTCAGAATACTTCGCATTGAAGTCTCTCATTTTAAAAGGTGCAAATGAATATAATTAATTGAGCATATTAACAGTGATTAGGATGAAAACTTTTCTAAGTCACACAAAAGTGAATCCAAGCGGTTTTTAGATTAATGAATTTGGAGAACTGGAAATATTGTTTACAACAGAAAATAATCATAAAAAGGGTTTGGCACGCTCTACAGAAAACTGCTGTTGACCGGAGTGACACAGATATCCAGTGATTTGTACCAAACGGGGTATTGATTGAGGTTATTAAGGTCAGCACTTCTCTTGAGTGAAAAATAAATCTTGAGTTTTTCCTTGAGTCAAAATGTCAATATATGTTTTGTTACCAAAACACTAGAAACATACTGTCGTCCCATGTTAGTACTTTCTCATGCCACTGAGATTTCCAGGGAAGGCCACTATTTCTCTGCCTGTAGTTTTGAAAGAAATGAAATCTATGAAGATCTCGGTGAGGACTTTCCAGGGCGATTTGAATGCACCCCATTTGCTCTGCCCACCCCCTTTATCTCTTCTTAGCCGTCTCCTCTGAGAGAAGCATCTTCGCCCCGCTCTGGTTTAAGGCACCTGAAGCGCGAAGGGCCCTGGGGGGGTGTCCTTGACGGAAGGGCAGAGAAAGCCTGTGAGTTTAAGTTGCTCAGGATGCTGTCACATCTACATCTTGAATTTCCTCACTCAGGCGAACACTAGTGCTGTAGGTGGGCTTTCATGTGTGCAAAGGGTGTGCATTAGTGTGTGCATGCATGTATGTACATGTGTGTATAGATATGCACACATGTTGTATGTACATGCATGCCCGTGCGCATGTGGTTGCATGCACAGCCGCGTGCAGTGTGTTGTGCATGGAGGCTTGTGCACATGTGTGTGCATGTATTCACTTATGCAATGCGGGTATGCACAGATGTGTGTACTTGTGTGCATGTGTATACAGGCATTTGCAGGTATTCGTACATGTGTTTGCATGCATTTGTGCACACATGCATGTGCAGGTGTGCTA
The DNA here is from genome assembly GCF_027574615.1 of Eptesicus fuscus. Classification (NCBI taxonomy): domain Eukaryota; kingdom Metazoa; phylum Chordata; class Mammalia; order Chiroptera; family Vespertilionidae; genus Eptesicus; species Eptesicus fuscus. The sequence continues at coordinate 104,138,963 of NC_072480.1, read as the reverse complement.
TGCAGGTGTGTGCACACATCTGTATACATGTGTGCATTGTGTGAGCGCAGGCATGCACAGGTGTGTACAGGGATTGTGCGGGTGTGCATGTTTGCACACACATGTGCACACATGTGTGCATGCATGTGTGTGTAGGCATGTGTGCAGGTGTGAGTGTGTGTCAGGCACACAGGGTGAGGAGTATGGCATGGATTAGAACCCGCTGCCTCCTGGATGCCTGTTTGCTTGCCGATGGCTTGTTTGCTCTGGGAGGTGAGGCAGGGGTGGCGTGAGTGGCAGGGGTGGCCATCGGGCCCACAGAGCTGGTGCGCGCTCTGCAGTCCTCCCTGTGGTTCATGTCAGTCCTGCTCATAAACGTGATGTTATTCATAGTTCTGAGGAGAAGAAGCTAACGTGAGCGGCGGTTTGAAGCGAGGGACACTCAGTCCCATAAGCCTCCGGTCCCAGGTGTCCTCTCTGTCAGCTGAGCCAGCACACGAGCCCACACATGTGAATTTACCCAGATTAGAAAGCCCTAAGGCCCGTCTTTCGTCCCCGAGTTCCAGGGACTGGATGGGGAGCCTCGAGGGCCAGGGGCGCTGCGGGGTGATGGTGTTGGGGAACTCCAGCCCGGTCAGCGTGGGTCTCTGCATGAACCTTTGTCCCCAGGGGCTGCCCGTGATGATGAGCTACACGTCAGCTGAGACTTTATCCTCTGCCCTCAGCCTCTGCTCCATCATCTGCGAGCCATCTGCCCGGTACGCCTGTCCCTGCGTCTCCCTGGGCTCTGAGTGGGAGCTGCGTCTGTGGCCACCCCACGGCCGCAGGGTGTCATGGCTGAGGGTGTGGTCACTGTCCGACCCGGAGGTGTAACACTGCACTCCAGCGGCCAGCGGCGAAGCCTGCTCTCTCCCTGCGGTCGCTGGTTCCCCCCCCCAGGCTCCTGCAGAAACATTCCCTCAAGGGCAGAGCGGTGTGTGTGGGGGGGGTTCCTGGCTCCGTGAGGCCCACCCGGCGTGGCGCGGCCTCCACCACCCGGTCCCGTGTGGGAGCACCAGCCCCGGACCCCTGTGCAGTGGGTGTGAGAGAAATAAGTGGCGGTCGCCCCAGCGGGTGGGCTCGTGGGGTGGGCATCGTCCTGTGCACCAAAAGGGTGCCGGTTCGATTCCCAGTCAGGGCCCGTGCCCGGTCGCGGGATCGATCCCCAGTGAGGGGCGTGCAGGAGGCAGCCCATGATGCTTCCCTCTCTCTCACTGATGTTTCTTCCTCTCTCCCTCTCCCTTCATCTGTCTCCAAACATCAATGGAAATAGTTAAAAAAAAATAAAAATAAATGACAGGTCACGCACACGGGGTCTCCTGTTTCTGAACAGCCCCCCCCCCCCTGCCTAGCAGACCGTCCCCGGCCTGGGTGGGGGTGGGGTGTGCATGACAAAGGCCTGGAGAGAGTGGAAGGGAGAGGGAGAGGCAGAGAGAAACACTCAGGTGAGAGAGAGACACATCGATTGGGTGCCTCCCGCATGCGTCCGACCAGGGCCAGGAGCCTGCAGCCGAGGTGCCTGCCCTTGACCGGAATCGAACCCGGGACCCTGTAGTCCACAGGCCAATCCTCTATCCACTGAGCACACCTGCTGGGCGTTTCCTGGTGCTCGTCAGTCACCATCTCACACTCACCTTCCTTTCGGTCCGTTTGATGGAGCTCCCAAACCGGCCCCGTTGGGTTGAAGGCCCTGGATGATAGTTGGATTCTGAAAGGACGTACTGTCCGCGGTTCCTAATTTACCTCCGTTGCCATGACCGCAGCCATGGGGGGCGGGGGGAAGTGTGTGAGTGAACACGGCAGTCTCCTTTGGGCACTGCATCGGGTGAGCCTGAGAATTCACTCCGGGTCCTGGGGATTGGAAAGCATTAGGTGCCTGTAATTCGATGACAAGAGGGGCAGCCAGTACAGCACCCACACCTGGCAGACGGCGGACATGAGGCCCGGCGGGCGATGAGGGTGCCCACCCTGATGGGGTCAGGAAAAGGTCTGAGCTGCACCGAGCCCTGCACCTGAGCCCCTTGCTCCCGCCCTGTGACCCCCGGGCTCCCTCCTGGGGAGTCGGAAGGACGTTGAAAGGGGGCGGAGGTATGCTTTGCACGATTGTAAGTACCTGAATGGGGACCTTTTGTTAATGTGCTTTACAATGCAGTGTAAAGTTAAACTGCCAAAGTTTTTTCCCTGGAAATGAGGGGAGGATTAAAAATGCACAGGGTTTGTGAAGGTGCCACAGGTCACAATGGGTCCCAGGAAGCAGAGCGTCAGCCTGGTGTTTCTGCTGACACCCCTGCTGAGAACACACACCTTACACCCGTGGAGATAAAGCTATCACCAGAGGTCAAGCAGAGTGACCTTGAGGTGGCTAAGCACTCCTGGGGGACGGCACCCGGCCCCGCGCATTCCTGGGTTTCCCAGAATGCAGATCTGGGAGCTCTGAGGGAGAGGGAGCCGGACAGAGCGAGCCGCTGATGAACGCGTGTCCCTAAAGCAAACCCGCGTGTCCGGATTCTAACCAGCTTGTACCTTGCTCGCAGCCAGGATGAGAGTTAGGGTACGTCTTCCTGGCAGTGTTTCCGTTAGTTCTCAGCCTTAGAGCTGGGACCTGCAGACCAGACGCTCGCCCTCTACGACCTGGGTAAGCCACCGTGAGGCCGGCAGAAGACTGGAGAGGGAAACGGCCACCCCTGACACTGCACCTTTAACCTTTAACCTTTAACCTTTGCCTGAAGCACAGAGGAGAGGGGGCTAATCGGAAACAGTAACCCCATGTAGACAGTTGCTCTACGTGTACCATGTTCTTCGTTTCCAACTGATAAACTCCCAGAGGTGATGGGAGACAGGCTCTTGAATCCCATAGGGCAGTGGTTGGCAAACTCATCAGTCAACAGAGCGGCAAACCGCGGCTTGCAAGCCGCATGTGGCTTTCGAGCCGCAGTTTGCCGACCACTGCCATAGGGTGAACATTGCGTTTTTCGGTTAGTGAGTTTCTTAGCAGCTCTTGTATTTTCAGAGCTGCCTATAATATGGTTATATTTTAACTAGAGGCCCTGTGCATGAATTCGTACATGACTGGGGTCCGGCCAGGTTGGCCCGCCCCGATTGGGGCTGATTGAGGGTGGGGCCAGCTGGAGAGAGGGGCCGCGGCCAGGATGGGGGAGGGGCTGCAGGTGGTTGGCCCCTCTCGGAAACAGAATCTGAAACCCCGGAGAGGTCGACCTTCCACGTGGACGCAGTTTCCTCAGGGACTGAGAGGCGCAAGCCTGGCAAGGCCACAGGCGCCTGGCAGCGGGTTTGGGGGTCAGTGTGGTAGCCGGCAGTGCCCGCTCCCGGGCCAGGAGAGACGTGCCCATCTGCACATTCTCTGCGCGGCGAGTCCTGCGAGAGCTGCCGGATGGTGGGCACTGAGTGATGCTGACCCAACAAGACACCGCAAACAAAAGGAGCTGCAAAGCACAACTGCCCTTCCAGCTGGCTGGGCTCACGCTCTCGCCGTCATTTCTGCTTGAATTTGACAGCTAATCATTGGGACACATATGTTGCTTGTGCGTCCCGATCTTAGAGCGATGACGCTGGGTGCCAAATGGACAGTGACTGTGTTTTAAGTACCTACCAGCTCAGAGTCCGCACAGAGCCACAGGTCCCTGCAGAGAGGCCGACCGTATGGAGCCAACGTGCTTTGGAGGATAGCTGCTTTCTGAACTCAGACTGACTGCAGGCGTACGAGGGAGCCAGAGCCCAAAGTCAGTCCTGTTCTACAGACACGCAGAGGCCTGCCTTGCTGCGTGTTGGCTGAGAGCTGAGACTGGGCATACATGTAACAGCCATGCAGGCGTGTGCGGTGAACACAGTAAGAGCTGCTGCAGGGCCGTGCTGACCCCATGCGGGCAGCGGGCCATCTGCTCCAGGTGGGAATGGGAGGAGAGGATTTATTCATGAGGCAGCAGCTGAACCGAGCCCGTGCGTTGACTGCAGATAAAAGTAAGAGAAGGATGTTGGTAAGAGCACGGATGGCGGTGGGAGGGTAATTATTTGAAAACGTTGACGTCGTTCAGGGTAGGTCGCTGAAGACCTTGACAGAAGTGAAACTTGCACGAAGTGCAAGCAAATTCAGGAGAAAAATGGGGATGGAGCCAACAGTTGTGTCTGGTGAGGCGGAGAGTTTCGGGAGTGATTGTAAAGGATGGTGGACACTCCAAGGGCAGGAGGCTGTGTAGACAGAGAGGGAGGGAGACAGCTATCGAGGAGTGTCTTATTGAATGTCTACGCGGCGATTCCTGCCGACAGTGTTGCCATACCCACTGTCTGGAGGAGGCAGGTGGCAGATTTTTGAAACGGAAGGCGAGTGCTGCAATAGTTACACTGTGCACAAAGCACCATGGGACCCTCCTGACCATGCGGTCATCCGATTGATGGCCCATGACACTCAGACCGCCATCGATGAGCGAGCACTGAATCCGACCTTCCTGAGAGCAGGAAAGGGACAGTCTCCCTCACCAGCCAGGCAGCGAGGCCATGCCGCCCGCCGCTTGTCTCAACACAACGACGGAGAGAAGGAGATGCCAGCCCCCTGGTTTCCGCTAGAATCAGCACCTTGTTCCTAACCTGCCACGTCGGGGACAAAACCATGTTAGAACGAAGCGTCTGAGGGTGACGCTCGGGGGACAAATGAAGGGGAGCACGAAGGAAACCCCACCGCTCCTCACACCTCTGAGGAGAGGCAGCAGCGCGTTCAGAAACGAAGGCCGACACAGAGCCGCTGGGCGGGTGGCGACGAGTGGAGCTTCCAGAGGGTGATGTCATGTCAGCGAGGTAGCAGGTGGCAGTGTTGGACTGGGATTGGAGAGAAGGTAAGATGGGTTGCCGTGGGCACTGTGGTTCCTGCCGGAGCAGGGGCTGGATGTGCAATGAGCAGATATCGGTGGGAGACAGAAGGATGGCCTGTGGGCCACATTCCTAGCAGCAGCATGAGAGGAAGGGAAAAGCAGACGAGGTCGGAAAGGGCACAGAGGTGTGTGTGTGGGGGGAGCAGGAGAGCGTGCAGCCAGAAAAGCCCACGCTGGGCATTCCCCGGGTCCCCCTGTTCTGCCCTGGCTACTCCGTCCCCTGGAGGCTGAACTAACGTGTGACGGTGATGAAGCAGGGGCATTGGGGACCCTTCGGGGGGGAACGTCAGAGCGAGAGGCACCCACTAGGACAGCGACGTCCATGGCGGAGACTGAAAAGGACACTGAGCTAGGAAGAGTGTCTTTTCTTGGTAAAAACACGCACGGGCAGGGACACGTTCCCATTTTTATCTCTAAAGTGGAGATAGTCATCCTTGCACACGTTGCATCACTGGAAATGTTCAAGAGAAAGCGACTTATGAGGAAAACTTCATGACGTGACAGAGAGATCTTCTTCTGAGCTAGAGAACAAGGATGCTTTGCTCTCGGATCCCCTCCTTCCAGAAGGCATAGGTTGTGTCAGAAATATTTGCACCAATGAGTGCGTACACTAGACTCATGTAGAGGGACCTTTGAAAGCCTGCATGTTGAGAAGCTGAAATCAGTATTGGTCCATGGGAAATTAATAAACCCGGTCATCATCCATCTTCATTAAGGACGTCTCCAGTGTGTATTTGAGATTCAGATCAGATATCACCTGACCCTCATCATCTTACTAAAAGCCGGTCCAAGCGCTGAGATGAAATAAGTTCTCTCCGGCGGTTTTACATGTGGGAGCAGCAGGTTTTAAACTCTATGTGTTGCTGTTACCGAAACGGGCTCCTCAGCGATCTGTGTTTTCACCGTGTGAACACAGCGGCCCCTCCCGCTAAGGGAAGAGTGAGGGAGGAGGAGCAGGCACTGCCCTGTGATGACACAAGACCGGCCGTGCGCAGAGCCCGGCCGTACTTTGTTTCTTGTGTCTTGACGACCTCTGACTGGACACGCGCTGTCAGGGGGCCTCCGCGTCCTTGTCAAGGCGAGTGTTGACCCTCCCCCTTCCATGCACGCTGTTTGGTGAAGATCCCTACTCCTTGCAGAGTGGGGATTCCTTCTCTGTTCCACTTCTGCTGAGGAGCTTGGAGCAAACATTTGAGGACGGACGAGGCAGTGGGTGTGGCCGCTGGAGGCGAGAACTGGGGTCCCACGTGGCGTCCCATTGGAGACAGGGGTCCCCTTACCCAGGACTCAGGTTGTAGCCAAGAGCAGAGCTGGTGGGCAAATCGGATTCTTAGCGAAGGAGCAGGCCTGCAGCAATCGCCCCCAAATGTATGGAAATCCAAGACAATGCGGGAAGCCGTAGAAAACTCACAGAGGGTAGATAGGATCCACACATGGCTGTGCCTTTAAAACCCCGGAGAAGAGATCGATAGATTCCAACACAACAGGAGGGTCCCCGGCCCAAAGACACCAAGATACTCTGATCGAGAGGTCCACAGGCAAGAAATCGAACCCACAAAAGTGAAGCGTGAAAGAAGAGGTGTCATCCGGATAGAACGTAACTGGTGAATCTAAGTTTTCAATGTTAAGTAAGGACCGATAATAGCAGAGACTATCAGTGAATTAAATATGCCTAATGACAGGGATTCTCAGGTTGGATTTACAATCTAGCTGTGTTTTATTTATAAGCATCACAGGCGAGTATAATGACATAAGAAGACTGGGAAGAACAGACAAATCCAATCCAGGAAAATGCAAGTGAGAGCAAATTCCGTTGTCATTGTTGTTACTCCTCCCCCAAGGATGTTTTCCCATTGATTGTCAGGGAGAGTGGGAGAGAGAGGGAGAGACAGAGAGAAACATCGATGTGAGAGAAACACATCCATTGGTTGTCTCCTGCACGAGCCCTGACCAGGGCCTGGGCCAGAGAGGAGCCTGCAACCAAGGTACGTATGTGCCCTTGACCAGAATCAAACCCAGGACCCTTGGGTCCCTAGGCCAACGCTCTATCCACTGAGCCACACTGTCCAGGGCGAGAGCAAATGTAAATGTGAGCCACAGGGGGCTCTAGGGGGGAGCCTCCCCATCCTGATTAAGAAGCACACCTCGGGCCACTTAACGATTTGAAGCCGCATCCACACGTCTTGTCGGGGGCAATCGGACCTGATTTAGTCCAAGTGTGTGTGTGTGTCCTGTGTCCCCCAGCTCCACGCCAGCACAGGGCTCAGCGCGTCGCCTCAAAGGCGCTCAGAAGGCAGGTTCCTAGGGATTTCTATCGACATGTCCGTGGGGTGGGAGGGGGTCGTCGCTGGGGGAACGGAGAAATGGAAAGTGATGGGAAGTAGGAGAGGCCAGGCAGGTGTCAGGGCACACAGACTGTGTGTGCACGCAGGTGCAGCTGGATGCTAAACACATAAAACTTAAAAAGACCCACCCAGGAAGGGAGTGAGGACAGTACTATCACGCCATGGCCATGACTTGAAAGTGCATCGACTCCAGAGAGGGATGAGGGATGGGAAGAGAGAATGGGCACGAATGAGCTCAAACACAGACCAGTGCTATCGTGTTTGTGATGTTGGAAGTGGGGGTGGGAGGAACCCCTGCACCTGAGGACAGGAAGAGGGGGCGTGACGCACAGCCTGCTCCCACTTGGGTCTGAGGCAGCAGGCTCCTGGCAGGGCAGCTCATCGATAAACCTATGGCAGCAGCAACAATCAACAGGAAAACTCAGAGGCACTGGAGCCGGACGAGGGCAGGGACTGTTTTTTGGTGGCACGTGGGGAGGGCTGGTCAGAGGTGGAACCTTCCATCTGCAATGGAAAGCGGTTTCTGTCGTGCGGCTTCTTCTCTGGGTGGGCCTTTCGTCACCGCCCAGCCTGGGGCCGACTGGAGAGTCCAGGAGAGGAAGCCAGGGTGAGCAATGACACGCCGATGAGCTCACAGAGAGAGCGATGAAGACGTTATCGGTGAATCCATAGCATCGCTCTGTCGGAGAGTTATGAAGCCGCAATAAAATACTGCTGCGCACCTAATAAGATGCCTCCGGTGACAAAGGCCGTGGGTACCGGGGTATTTATAAACCCTTCATTCAGAAAGCCAACGACGGAAAACGCCGCCGTGTCTATCGGGAGGTGAATGGATTATCAGCAGAATAAGGCACCCGGGACCCTTTCCTTATCCACAGAATAAAACAGAGCTACCGATGCCTGCAAACATCGGGACGAATCTCCGAACCACTGCGCTCCACTAAAGCAATGCCACGGGGAACAGCCGTGTGTGTGAGCACATTTCTATGAGGTTCTGGAAAACGAGAGGTGATGTGAGCCGATAACAAGCAAATCATTTGTTGTTGGAGGCACTGGGGTGGGGCGCATGGCGCCGTGGGAGGGAGACTGTCGGGGATGTTGGGGTGTTCTGATTTGTATGGTGGTGGTGGTTTCATGGACAAGTTCATCTCTCAGAGCTACTGGCTCTTAAATAGATGCGTCTCAGCCCATCAATGCCACCAGAGAAGAGGACTTTAAAAAGGAATCCATAACAGGATTGCTTCCATCATATTCTAAAAATACATAATCCTGTCATTTGCAGATTTTTAAAAAATATATATTTTATTGATTTTTTTTTTTTTTTTACAGGGAGGAAGGGAGAGGGAGAGAGTTAGAAACATTGATGAGAAAGAAACATTGATCAGCTGCCTCCTGCACACTCCCTAATGGGGATGTGCCCGCAACCAAGGTACATGCCCTTGACCAGAATCGAACCCGGGATCCTTCAGTCCACAGGTTGACGCTCTATCCACTGAGCCAAACTGGTTAGGGCTATTTGCAGGTTTTTAATATTTCCTACAACTTTGGGGCTATTACACTACGTTAGCACAGTTTTGGTAATATTATTATATTTAAAATTGTTTTTCTTGAAATATTAATGCTTATTGCATGTAAATGGCTAATTATTTTGTATCTACAATCTGGTAATAGATTTATTTTGTATATTGAAAAAATAAAAAAGACAAAAGACTATGAAAACCATTAAAAATTTGTAGTCATTAAAAAAAAAAAAAGGCATCCAAAAGTATATACAACAGCCTGGACAGAATATAAAGTTACAGCGAAATTCTCGTGGCCCTTCTCTCAGAAGTGAATGATGTATGCCGCAAAGAACACGCATAGGAAACGTGAGTGATAACGCTAACGAGCTCTGAGCCTCTCCGTGTGCATTCGTGCATCGGATCTAGGGGGGTCACAGCGCAGGCCTCACTCACTTCGGACGCGTCGACAAAACACTCTTGTTTTTAGCCACGAAGCAACAGAATGAGAAATGCGTGGTTTAAAATAGCACAAACCACCTCAGCTTTGAAACTTGAATAAAGTGGATTCTAATTAAATTCTGGATTTAAAAATATTTTTAAAATAATGTATTTTTCAGAATTTAATGATCACGGAGAGCCTAAGTATCGAAACGAGCAGGATTCTGTTTGTGTGATGTGAGTGAAAGGGTGTTAAAAGATTGAAACCAAGGGGGAGAAAAAAGAGCAAATATTAATCACCAAAGAGTGTTAAGTTAGAGAAACAACACCTAACCCAAGGCAAGTTGGACAGCGATAATAATTATGATAAATCAACCAGACAGGAAACAAGGAGAGAATAGTCAAGCTCAATAATACACAAGGCCATTTGTTTAAAAAATGATAAAATATGTAAATGTAAAAATCTGGGAAAACTGAAAAGAGAAAAATCTATATGCGTGCAAAGTAGACACATGGTCTAAGAGAGTAAAGATGGAAAATGATAACCAAGAACAGATTTCAACTTTTCACTCTAATTAAAAAAGATGAATGCCTTTGTATAAAATCATAACAGACACATAGAATTGGATTAAGCTAATATCTATTAAAATTGTGAAATGGTAATAAATTAACTTCTGACTCCTCCAGTCCCAGCTATAGCAAAGTAACCAGGTTCAGATGGTATCATATAAACATTTCACCAAAACGCCAAGAATGATTTTTATGTATTATCAATGATTCGGGTGACCCTAACGAGTAGACTTCATAGAAATATTCTGTAAAAAAAAAAATAATGTATCATAAAAAGTATGGTTTCTTTTAAGTAGTTTAACATTTAAATACAGCCCCACCGTGAATATTTTGAAGGTAAAAATTGTATTATTTTTTCAATAGATACAGAAAAGGTAGTTTTTAAAATTCATCAGAAATCCATGTAGATGTATGTTTCCTCTGTGGTAGGAAAATGTAGAGACCTTTTCGGCCTAAAGCTCAGGGGGGCAGCGAGGGTCACATTAGAAATGCAGGTGCCCGGACTCGGAAAGCCGCCAGGTGGGCAGGTGGGATGAATGCCTTGTTATCAGACCCCAGTGGTTACATTTCGTTCAGGACACATCAAGTATTTATAGACCACAGTCCGCTGTGCCGTTCCCTTTTTCTGCTTAAAGCCCAGCGGATTAGGCCTCTCCAAAGCTAGAATAATTACACCCGAAAGGGCCGACCCTCTTCCCTGATGGTCACCATCTCATCCCGGGCCCATTTACCCATCACTCACACTAAACCTCCTCTGGCTTTTAGAGTCGTTTTTAAAAGCCGTGAAAAGCTCTCGCACAAATCACGTAAAACTGTTGTTCTGACAGCCTAACTGTCCCATGCATCAGAAAAACACATTAGCGTTATCCACGCGGCCATGCAAAACGCACCCCACAGAGCAGGCTCCGCTTTCGCTCAGCGCCCCCCAGCAGGGAGGGCCCCTGCTCGCCGCCCCCGGATGTGGGCAGCCCCCGCACCCTGCTGAGGGCCCGGGAGGGTTTGCTGAGCACAGGAAGTCGAGGGTCTGGGCCTTGAGTACAGCTCCCCAGGGAAGCGGAGATGGTGGTCATGGGCGGATCCAATGGTGTCTTCACTGTGGCTTGCAGAGTTTAATTTTAAGAAAACAATCACCTTTTGAGTTTTATTTTTTATTTTAAGATAGTTCTCTGTATTCTTTTTCCCCCAAATATCTATTTTTTATTGATTTCAGAGGGTAAGGGAGAGAGAGAGAGAGAGAAACATCCATGTTGAGAATCATTGATTCGCTGCCTCCTGCACGCCCCCGAGTGGGGACTGAGCCTGCAGTCGGGGCATGTGCCCTGAGCAGGAATGCACCAGGGACCTCTGGGGGCACCGGACACTGTTCTACCCTGAGCGCCCTGGCCAGGCTTTGGCGAGTGTCTTTAAAGCTGTGTCCCGGGAATGGGCGCAGCTGACACCTCACTGTGATGTGACCACTGCATGGATGCAACATGCTTCTGCCATGCAGCGTGTGAACACACCTGCTTGGACTTCCTTCCCTCCGGGCTCACTGAGACGTCTCAGATCTGAAACACGCATTTGCCTGGGGAAGCGCCCCCTATGCTGACAGCCCTGGGGCGGGGGGGCGGGGGGCAGAGGGGGAGGAGCCTGCTCCCTGTCCTGTCCCAAGGCCCTCGGCCGGTGCAGCGTTTGGAAACCACCGGGGCGTGGGGGGGGACTTTGAAAAGGTTCTGCAGTTCCGACTGGAGACCCACCTCCCGCCTCCCGCCTCCCGCAATGGATCGGAGTCTGACCCCAGCTCAGGACCAGGCCAAGAGCCGGCCAGGAGCACTTCTCCTGGGCTCCTCCGATTGGACTGTGCCACGGGGAAGAGCAGGCAGCGGGCACCCAGTGGGTGCACGGAGGACGGGGAGGGGTGTCAGCACCAGAGACGGCGTCACTGCCCAGCAGCAGGCTCTCCTGGCCCGGAAATGTGGTTCCACAGGCCCAACAAGATGGCCTCCGTCAGGGGAGAGCAAAGGAGGAGGGCGGGCAGGAAGCTGAAGGGATTAGGGCCCCCCCACCCCCACCGCCCACCACACACACATATCACATAGACAGGCCAGCAGGGCGGTGCCAGCCCAGGGAAGGGCGGGGGAGGGGGAGGGCGGCAGCGGGAAGGGGCGGGGATGGAAAGAGATTTGCTTGGGGTGCTGGGCGCACGATGCAGGGTGCTGATAAAGTTTTGTTTAGTTGGGCACTTGGCACCTGTATGGTTCTGTGAACCAATGTCACCCCAATAAATTCAATGGAAAAGATGCTTGGGAGATTTATTTATTTATTTATTTATTTATTTATTTATTTATTTTTGTTGGTTAATTCCTCATAGGTAAGACTTTAAAAAAAAACTCTATTGTTGAAAGTATTACATATATTCTCCCTTCTCCCCATTGCCCTCTCCCACCCGCCCCTCTGACTATTCTACAGGAGTGTATTTTAAATATGTTTTTATTGATTTCAGAGAGGAAGGGGAGAGAGAGAGAGAGAACGAGATAGAAACATCAATGATGAGAGAGAATCATCGACCGGCTGCCTCCTGCACACCCCCTACTGGGGATGGAGCCCACACCCTGGGCACGTGCCCTGACCGAGACTCGAACCCTGACCTCCTGGTTCACAAGTCGACGCTCCACCACTGAGCCACGCCGGCCGGGCGATGCTTGTGAGATTTAGATCCTAGGAAACTCTCTGTGGAGATCTGTTAGACACCATCGCCTCTCTCCAGTTAACCTTCAACATCCCTTCTTCTTGGATGCGGGCTCAGGGGCCCCCCGGCGCAGCAAACACACAGGGTGTCCCCCAAAAGGTACACACGCTTGGAATCATTCTTCATGCCAGTGGGTTAAAGCGGAAAAGGAGGAAACATCACTTGAGCTGTCAGCTGCTAAAGTGTGTCTACGTTTTGGGGAGACACCCTGCACTGTAGGAAGACACTTCTGACTTGTATTTCACTCCCAACGGGGTCAGGGACCTTCCTGGTGTTCCCAGAACTGTCCTGGGTTTAGTGCCCAAAACCCCAGGTCTGGGGCATCTGTTTCTAGGGTGTAAACGTCCCGGGTTGGGGTAATGACCAGCGCTTGGGAAGAAGTACAAAACCCACGTGGAGGCCCTAAAACGAGGTGCTGAAAGCCACACTTGGCTCGGTGTGAGATGGGGTCTCCCCCGGGCCCCGTGGCCGCGTGTGGGACCCGGATGCTGGCAGGCACAGCGGACTCCTTGCCGCGTGGGGCCACCCGCGTCCCTGCGCGTGAAGCAGAGGACATGCTCCGGGCGCGGGACGGGGCTCTCCTTGTCTGTGCCGAGCCGCGTGCTTGGGCCGTCACGCTGTGCGCGGTGGGCCTGCTGGATGAGTGTTCCGATTCGGAGCGCAACAGTGAGCACAGTGACTCCACCTGCGTGACGCAGACATCGGGAAAGAGAAGGCGAGACCCCTGCATTATCCTCAGGGTGGACAGAGGCCACGTGTGCCTGATGGGGAGGTCAGTGACCAAGACGGAAGTCATTACCGGGGTGCAGGGGAGGGTTGGGGCTGAGCACGGAGGGGAAGTGAAGACCTGCCAGGACTTTAAAATTAACCAAACCCTGCCGGTGTGGCACGGTGGTTGAGCATCCACCCATATGAACCAGGAGGTCACTGGTTCGATTCCCAGTCGGGGCACAGGCCCGGGTTGCAGGCTCGATTCCCAGTGTGGGGTGTGTAGGAGGCAGCCGATTAATGATTCTCTCTCATCATTGATGCGTCTATCTCTCTCTCCCTCTCCCTTCCTCTCTCTCTAAAAACCAATAAAAATATATTTAAAAACAAAGACTGATCCGCCGTAAAAATCATATAGTCAGCAAAACTGGAAAGTACTTTCCTCTCACTTATCAGCATTTTGAGGACGATAATGGAGAAAGGGAAGAAATCAGGAATTTATAGCTCTATCTCCAAAAAGTTAGGTGATTGCCGGGGAGTCCTAAGGGCTCGGGAAATCGATGGGCTGGCTGCCCTTGAATTGTCAGTTCAGGGGGATGTCTGGTTGCAGCAGGAAGTCCCAGGGCAGAGCACCCCCTCATCTGGGGAATAAGGTCGCTGCCCTTGAGGCTGCACGGTGCCTGGTCCTTGGAGACCAGGGCCCCTAACGCTGCCCACCTGCTGTCCCCGGCAGGGCGGGCCTCCCACCTGGAAGGGATGCTCTTACAGAGACAAGGGGCCCATTAAGCTTCACGGCTTTGCCGTGCGCGGCTCCTAACAAGCCCGTGCGGCGTGGCCGCGTGCACTCATGTTGGCCGGGCGCCCGTCCCACAGACCCTTCCTGGGCTCGGGGACTCGCCGCCGCCTCTGCCTGCGACCTTGCTTCTGTCTGTGAGTTTCTTTCATTCCTCCTCCTCCTCCTCCTCCTTCTTCTTTTTGCTGCAAAAAGTTTTATTGTTTCCATTTGGCCCAATGCACGGGAGAGGTCCCCAGGGAGGTTAATGAATGGCTAGTAGTTTAGGGGAGAGGCTCAGGCAAAGCCAGACACCAGGGGGTGCAAAGCCCCCCCCCCCCCGCCCCCTGCAAAGGCCTCCTGCAAAGGCCTCAGGCTCCACAGCTCCTGGTCGTGGGGGAGGGGAGCCTTTCTAAGAGACTGCGGAGGGGAGGCAGGTGCGGCCCATCTCCTGAAGAGCCTCACCATCTCCTGGATGAGTCTCACCTGCTCCCCGGGAAGCGGTTCTGGGAGTCACAGGCTGAGCGTCTGCGTGGGCAGAACCCGGGCGTCAGCTCCGAAGGGCCCGGCTCAGGCTCTCTCCTGGCCAGGGCAGCCTCCACGGCGTCCTCCTCACCTGGGGAGGCCTCAGCGTCCTGGAGAGGGTGCGGCCACCACGCTGGTTTCCCAACTTTAAGAAGCTCAGCGCCCTCGCCTCTTCTCCGCCAGCTCGCGCAGAGGTGCCCCCTCCGGAGCCTCAGGGTCCCGGGTCCTGGTGGAAACAGAAGCCCAGAGAGAGGTGGGTGTGGCAGCCGCGAGGCAGGGGCCAGGCGGTGACCGGTGACCGGTGACCGCAGCCCCCCCCCCGCCGGGGGAGTAACTGACGGGCTTGGAGGTCATGGGTGTTGGGCCATGAGGAGCTGGGGTAGAAAGACCCGTGTGTTGGCTGGTCTCGGAGGTGGATCTGAAGGGGGTGACTGGCTATGACGCTGGAGGGGGTCGGGCTGGAGAGGGGGTGCCCGGGGTCTGCTAGTCCACACACTGCTGGAGCAGGAGACGGACCGGGGCGCGGAGGCACTGCCTTCCCGGCGTGTGGATGTGGTTCTGAAATGGTCAGCCTGTCTGCGGGCTCTCGGCGCCGGGAACTGGTCCCAGCACGGGGAGAGGGCAGCCACGGAACAGGACACCTCAACGCTTTCATTAAAACGGAAATCCTGGGAACCGGCTTCCTTCTCCCCAGTTCCGGTCACATCTGTGTTTTAGAGGCATTTTCCTGGAGGAAGAGGGGGTTTAGCTACCGATGCCGCCCAGGGTGCTTGGGGTGCTTCCGGGAAGGGCCGTCTGGGTGCACCGGTGACTGTGTGTAGGCCCCACGGCCGGCCGTTCTCTCCGGACAGTCCTGACGTGGAGACGTGAGCTCGGGGTTGCGGGGAGGAGGATGCCAGCTCTTCCCTGACACCCTGCGTCCAGTGGTTTCATCGCTCGCTTTACCCAGTGCCCAGGTGAGTGTCTACTGAACGAGCACAGAAAACGTTTTACATACATGTTAGTGGCACGCTTTAAAATTAAATACCCGTTGCATTTTGAAGTTATTTATTACGTGTTCTTACCAGCTAGTATCTCTTTAAAGTATGAGACTTTGGAAAGCGCTGTGTACTATGAAGCGAGAATTCTCGTGATCCGTCCGCACTTTGAATTACAGGCTGGGCTCTGGCTGGTCAGTTCCTAAGTTCTTGGTGTACTATGAAGCGAGAATTCTCGTGATCCGTCCGCAATTTGAATTACAGGCTGGGCTCTGGCTGGTCAGTTCCTAAGTTCTTGGTGTACTATGAAGCGAGAATTCTCGTGATCCGTCCGCACTTTGAATTACAGGCTGGGCTCTGGCTGGTCAGTTCCTAAGTTCTTGGTGCTCAGACACTCGCTTTTTAAAATATGTTTTTATTGATCTCAGAGAGGAAGGGAGAGGCAGAGAGAGGAACATCTATGATGAAAGAGAATCATAGATCGGCTGCTTCCTGCACGCCCCACACTGGGGATGGAGCCTGCAACCTGGTCATGTGCCCTGACCGGGAATTGAGCCATGACTTCCTGGTTCCTAGGTCGATGCTCCACCACTGAGCATCACCGGCCCGGATCAGACGCTCTTATGCGCATTTCGCTCGATGTCACCTGGCGGACTCCAGGAGTCGGTTAAGTGCCTTGCACAGAACAGCACTGGCTGTCCCACGGAGTGTGACACCCACAGAGTGTGACGTGCACGGCATGTGACGTGGGGCTGGGTTCTAGTTATGGCCGCATCCGAGGAAAGGGGCGGCCCACAGTCACCCCAGCGGGAGACCAGGTCAACCTGCTGAGGACCGTGGGCCAGCGAGACATGTGTCATTGTCACATGTTTAATTGGTCATTAAATGCTTACATACCTTCTCCGTTACCCCAGTCACGCTTACATTCTCTTTAAAAAGGCACACTATGAAAAGATCATGCAAAAGCACAGCTTGCAAATGACAAACGTCTAATGAGGAGTTTAGAGAGCTAAACTGAACGTATGTATCCGAGGACAGAAAGAATACAATAACATACACTGAGTGGCCAGATTATGATGATCTCTGAACGCATAATAATCTGGCCACTCAGTGTGTTTGTGTGTGTGTGTGTGTGTGTGTGTGTGTGTGTGTGTGTATTAGAGGCCCAGTGCATGACATTGTGCATGGGTGGGGTCCGGCCAGCCTGGCCAGGGGGAGGGGACATGGCCAGCCTGCCTGCTGGTTGAACTCCTGGTCAGGGGGACAATTTGCATATTAGCCTTTCATTATATAGGATATACACTGAGTGGCCAGATTATTATGCGTTCAGAGATCACAGTAATCTGGCCACTCAGTGTATAGCTCTGTTTTCTGCATCTTATTAACTTAGTCTTTCTATTGTGTCCTGTAACAGCCTCTGTGCCTAAAGAAAGCCTAGCCTGTAGAATGATGCATGGTTTCAAATGCATTTCTTTTTGTATTCATTCGATAACGGTGTGTATACTCACGTCGCTGTTGTGATTTTCTGGTCTGCTGTGATATTACTGTTTAATTACTCAGGCCTGGACTTAGGTTTGTTAAATGTCAAGTTGGTTGAGACTCGAAAGGACGGTTTGGCTCTGGGACCCCCTGTGGACACCTGGGCAACCCTCCCTCGGGGAGACCTACCTCCGC
This sequence comes from Eptesicus fuscus, assembly GCF_027574615.1. Lineage (NCBI taxonomy): Eukaryota > Metazoa > Chordata > Mammalia > Chiroptera > Vespertilionidae > Eptesicus > Eptesicus fuscus. The sequence continues at coordinate 104,121,823 of NC_072480.1, read as the reverse complement.
TGGCCGTCTGGTGTTCCCGGATCACCCCTTAGCGCTCAAGCGCTCCCCAGCCCCGAGGGCCGCCTGCTCCTTCCAGGGTCCGAATGGAAGCTCTACATTCTCTGTCCAGGCTCAACGCCAGGCAGGCCCCAGCTCTCCTGCTTCTGCCCCCCTCTCCCCTCGACGTGGGCCCTCGACGTGGGCTCGGTTGGGTTCTGGCTTATGGAACGTTCCTCCCGGGATCCCTCTGTCCGGGGTGCCCAGCCCGGCTTCCTTCTGAGCGGCATGTACGCCCTCAGGTGTCCCCGCCGCCCTGTCTCCCCTGCTGTGTGAGGGGCCTCAGGGTTTCCCTTCCGTGCTCCCGTGGCTCGTCATGGATGGAGGTGTGTTTGCTCTGCACCGAGCATCATACTTACACGTGTCACATGAAGGGCTTCCTTCCCTGGTTGCCGGGAAGTGAGCCACACAGGTAGCTCAGGCGTGTTACGATGCGGCCTGGTGGAGTCTGAAAGGCTTATGCTCTAAGGTCAACACGGAGTTGGAATGAGGTGAACGGGAGTGCGACTCTTCAGGGTTTGGGTGGACACTGTGCTGTGTGGAGCCCCAAGGCTGTGGTCAACCTGCGGACATGGGCCTCCTGGTGGGCATGGGTGAAACTGGGGTGCACTGTGCCCTCCAGTGCCACGCAGGCCTGTTTGGGAAGGAAGTGGCAGAAGGACAAAGGAGAGGGAGCACACCTCACGTGGCTGAGTTTTGGGGTCACACGAGGGCGCAGTAGGAATTTCAAAATCCCAGTTCTAGGGCCTTCTACTGAGGGGAGTGCATCCGAATCACTGGGCACGCTGGGGGTGGGAGGTTTGGAAAGACTTGCTCCTCACTTTATTCTAAAAGCGTAAACAATTGATATTAAAAAGACGGGGTGTGTCCTGTCTACCAAGAGGTTGTGGGTTCGATTCCTGGTCGGGGCACATATCTAAGTTGCATGTTTGATCCCTGGTCAGGACGTGCACAGGAGACAACTGATCAGCGTTTCTCTCTCACATCCATGTTTCTCTCCCTTCCCCTCTCTCTCACATCAATAAAAACATATCCTCGGGTGAGGATTTAAAAAAAAAAAAAAGTTGTGAAGTTGAGAGTTCAGAAATAGCGCCGCATTGGGGATGGTTGCCAGAATGAATCTGGGTGATAAAACTTTGTCTGTATTCTGTTTTTATTTTTTACTAAAGGCCTGATGCACGAAGATTTGTGCAAGAATGGGCCTTCCTTCCCCTGGCTGCTGGCACCGCCTTTGCTCTGGCCTTTCCGCCTTTCCGCCTTTCCGCCTTCCCACACTGCCCAGAGGCCCAGAGTGGCTGGGGCAGTGTGGAATGCCTGCGTTGTCGCCATGGTGACAACACAAACATCCCACCCCTGGCCACTCAGCGCCTGTGTATGCAAATTAACCCGCTATCTTTGTTGGGTTAATTTGCATACTCACTCCTGATTGGCTGGTGGGTGTCACAAAGGTACGGTCAATTTGCATGTTTCTCTTTTATTCGTGTAGATAAGTTTTTATTGTAACGGTGGTAGTGTCACCTCCATGAAGAAGGGGGAGGAAGTGGTATGTTTTGTTGTTGCTCGTTTCCTGAGGAAAGAAGGGGAAGTCTCTCTCTAAAGCTGCTTCCACTCTATTATTTTTAGAGACCTGAGCTGGAGATCAGCGGAGTTCCCCTTTTGTTTGTCTATGGAGGCTTTGTCATGTTGGGTCAGGCGAAGGGCAGGCGTGTTCTCTCTGGGCCCGTGATCATTGAGCGCCCAGCGATCTGAGAGACGGTAGGACAGCATCGCACCCGCATCCCAATGCCGCCTCCCGAGGCAGCAGAGCAAACCTTTCATATTTTGATTTTGCAAAAATGAAGGCCCAGAGCAGTGTCGTGGCCTGAGGCACACAGTGTGTGTTTATAATTCAAACCCACAAAAAGCCAACATGGCCATCTTTTAAACGGATGCCGTCTGACTCTGGTAGATGGCTGAGTCATAAAAGGTTTTGTACCCGGTTTTGCACGGGGCGAGGTGACGGGATGGCGGGAACTTGAAGGAACAGATTCCTTAGATCACATGCTTGTTCACACAACCTCCGCGCTCACCTCTGAAACAGGTATCAGACGCCACGCGAAGAGCACAGGCTCACAGGCAAGATGCATGCATGAACGTGACTTGTTTTCGTGATGCACCTCAGGCCTCGCTCGTTGTAAAATGCTGTTTGCTTTCCGAATTAGTGACACATGCTCAGGCTTCAAAACTTCGCTCACATGATTGGCTATTGAGTGGAAACTTCTTCCGCCATCAGCCACCTTCCACCAAACCCCCTCCTAAAGGCTGTGAACACAACCACGTTTGGTGCGCTTTTTGAGAGACATCCACTACATGTACTAACAAATTTACATACATATGTAGCGAAGCATATTTACATACATTTTACATGTTCATTGTAAGTTCACTGCATGCATAGGAACTTGCCTCTACACACATACATTTGCACACAATAAATGTGTACATATGAATTTGCATATAATGAATTTATTATTTTAGTATTATTTAGTATCCTATATAATAAAAGGCTAATATGCAAATTGACCAAACGGTGGAACGACCAGTTGCTATGATGCGTACTGACCACCAAGGGGAAGACGCTCAATGCAGGAGCTGCCCCCTGGTGGTCAGTGGGCTCCCACAGGGGGAGCGCTGCTCAGCCAGAAGCCGGGCTTAAGGTTGGCAAGTGCAGCAATGGTGGGGGGAGCCTCTTCTGCCTCCACGGCAGTGCTAAGGATGTCCGACTGCTGGCTTAGGCCTGCTCCCTGGGCCTAAGCCATCAGTCAGACATCCCCCGAGGGCACCCGGACTGTGAGAGGGCGCAGGCCGGGCTGAGGGACCACCCCAAGTGCACGAATTTTGTGCACCGGACCTCTAGTGTTTTAATAAGCCGAATCAATTATGATCATTAATGTAATTAACATCGAGTATATATTACATAACTTTTTGATATAATTATGCATAATATATGTTATATGCAATATTTATATACAATGTGTACATTCTTCCCTCCTGGTTAAAAAGTGGGAACAGCCTGTAGCCCTCTCCTGGTCCCCGTGTGCAATGAGCAGTTCTTGGAGGTCACTGCATTCATGGACGGTCCTGCTTGTTCTTCTGTGAGGCCATTGCGTCTCAGTCAGGGAGTCCTCTAGGGACAGACCTTTAGTTTCCAGTGTCCTGCTATTGTCAACAATGCTGCGAGGAATAAGCACGCATGTGCATGCATGTGTGTGCGTGTGCATGCGCATGTGTGTAACTTGTAATAACGGCTTTATGCCTGGGCACTGTTGGCTCTCCGTGGCTTTCTCTGTGCTCGTCTATAGAGTCGGGATAACAGTGTTACAGATAACAGTGTTACCCCCTTTGCATGTTGGCTGTGCAGCTGACAGCGTGAGCTCTCTGTAAACTAGACCAGGACGTGCTTGATAAGCAGCCGTCGCATCAGTGTGCATGTGGAGAATCCTGTAACACATGGATTTGATGTCTTCACAGCAGGGCAAACCGAGGCATTTGCTTGTTGGAGAATAAAGCAGAATTGGAGGCTCTCATGGAGCGTGAGGCTGTGGTGGTCCCACATGGGTAGGAGTTCTACCAACTACAGCCCGAGGGGAAGGATTTCCCAGGTGAATGTGGGATGCGTGAGCCTGTGCATCCAAGGGACCACCTTTGCCTGAGTTTCTCATCACTGTTATTCACTCCCAGGCTAACCTGAACCTGGACTTTTTAAGTCATGTTGTTCTTGAGTGAATTAAAGATCGGTTTACTTCACATATGATGCTCAGTGTGTTGGTAAACAATGTTTCTACCGCGGGTCCTTGCTTTCTGAGAAGTACAGGCAGCTAACATAGGAAGCACTCAATGGACATTTTACAATGAGAAACACATGATAAAAACTGGTTTTTGCTTATTTACGGGATCATAGACATTAAAAGGTCTATTAACGCCCTGGTTCCGCCTTCAGTTCCATGTGATTGCGATCACAGGGTTAGTATTAATGTGGAGAAATAACTTACCGAGAAAATGTCATTTGGAAAGTTCACTGATATGAGCCTAAGCCTTTCAGGCTGTCCCTGATATCCTCTGAAAGAGGAAAAGATGTCGCCACTCTATTTAGCTTCAAAACGTTTTAACCAACTTCCCCCAAAAGGAACACTACCCAGGAATCAGTTGCTCCCTATTCTTACTCCTCTCTCTCCCCTCCCACCCCCCAGCTTCTGGCAGCCACCAATCTGTGTTCTTTCTCTCTGAATTCAGCTCTCTGACATTTAACATCAAGGGAATCTCCGACTATGTGCCCTTTTGATGCCTGATTTCTGTCACTTGGCATAAACCTTTGTCAAGTCTATCCCAGTTGTAGCCTGAATCAAGGCTGCACCCATTTCCATGGCTCCCGAATATCCCCCTGTGTGTATGGACCAGCATTTGTTTATCCATCCAGCCCTGATGGACTCCTGGGCTGTCTCTACCCATTTTTCTGTGAACATTTGTGCATAATTTGCTTGAACACCCATTTTCGGTTCTTCCGTGGAATTGTATGGTGATTCTATGTTTAACTTACTGAGGAGCCATTCCTGGCTGACCATGGTAACATTTCTATGGTGCAACGACCAGTTTCCCAATCTCCCTCCACCCTCAGCCAGCCCTTACCAAGGGGAGGAAGAGGGGGTGTCAGGGGTGTGAGTGTTTCCTGCACATTGTGCATCCCGTAGGCAAGGAACTTCTTGATAGGAATGGAAATGAAGAATGCACGGACCCTTTGATCCAGTGGCTTTCTTGTAGGAAGTGATTCTGTAGAAATCCCTTTACGAATTGAAAAGTGACGAATTTAATTCTTGTATTTGGTGTTCAAAAATAAAGGATTGAAAACAATACAAGTTATGATATATTTACAACTTATACAAAGGAATAAATTCCCTATAACGTAAATACAATGCAGATTTTATATCAGGCTTTATATTTCATTTCCATTTCTATAATTTTACTAATTGTACATCTGTCTTATCAGTTGAGAACTGAGAGAAATGGGTTTAAATTTCTTGCTAAACTAATTTCTTGCTAAACTAATAGTTTGTGTGTCTTAGGGATAGAAATGCAATGGATTTTTTAAAGAATTAAGTGGCTTTGGCAACTTATTAGTTTAATTACTCATGGGATACTCTGGAGTTTTTATATAGTAATCTACACTAATAAAAGAGAAAGATGCAAATTGACCGTACCTTTGCGATGCCCACCAGCCAATCAGGAGTGAGTATGCAAATTAACCCAACAAAGATGGCAGATTAATTTGCATACACAGGTGCCCAGCAGCTGGGGGTGGGACGCAGGCATTCCACACTGCCCCAGCCGCCCGGGCCTCTGGGCAGCATGGGAAGGCAGAAAGGCAGCTCCGGGCCAGAGCAAAGGCGGTGCCGGCAGCCAGGGGAAGGAAGGCCCATTCTTGCACGAATCTTCATGCATCGGGCCTCTCATATGTAAATAATGTGTTCTATATTCATGATAATTAGACATATACATCAACTGGGCTAGGCTCTGGTACCCCAGTTTGGGCAACCACTAGTCTAGTTGTGGCTGTAAGGGTATTTTTAATATGTTTTTACTTATTTTAGAGAGAGAGGAGGGAGAGGGATAGAAACATTAGAAATTCCTAATTATAATGCAGTTGACTTAGTGAATAATTTATATTCTAAACAATTTGACCTTACGTTATATTCTGTAATTTGCATTCCACTGAAATCACCTGAATGTCTAGTTCCTTATCTTAAAGAAAATGTCTTCAGACCTTTTTTTAAAGTAACTAGTGGAGAAATTATTTTGCAAGTTTGAAGTGGCTTTGCAAGTACATTTATAATTCATATGTATGACAGAAACTATTAAATGGTCTAATTTTTAAGTTGATAGCATAATCATCATTTTTGTTGGGGTCACCATCCTCCTCATCATCACCATGTAAGCAGACTCATCTTTCATCGGCATCCACATCCTGAGGGCCATTTTCAGTCCTTTATTGTGGGATCACTTCTATTTTTTAAAAATATATTTTTATTGATTTCAGAGAAGAAGGGAGAGGGAGGGAGAGATAGAAACATCAATGATGAGAGAGAATCATGGATCGGCTGCCTCCTGGGGATGGAACCTGTAACCCGGGCATGTGCCCTGACCAGGAATCGAACCATGACCTCCTGGTTCATAGGTCAACACTCAACCACAGCCACGCTGGCTGGCACGTGATCACTTTTAATTTTCAAAGCAGCTCTACAGACCCGACGCTGCTGTTATTCCCATGCTCAAAAGAACAGCCGAGGCCCAGAGAGCAGGCTCCTTGTTCCCCATCAGAGAGCTGTAAGTGGTGGTCAGAGAGCGGGGGTCCGACGGTCTGACTCCGTGGACCAGACTCAGCCGCTGCCCTGAGCAGCCTCAGCACCTTCCTCATGCTCCACCCACATCCCCATTCCAAAGATTTCCCGGGATAGACAAACGCTAGGCTCCCCAGCGTGGTGAGCCTGTTTTCCCAGCAACCTCCCTTATTTCAGTGGAAGGAAACTTCCTCTCATCTTTCCTAGGAACCAGACAGTGGCTGCCTGACAAACAATCAGCGATATGTTGGTGGGTTTTTTAAAAACACGTTTTTATTGATTTCAGAGAGTAAGGGAGAGAGAGAGAGAGAGAGAGAGAGAGAGAGAGAGAGAGAGAGACATCAATGATGAGAGAGAATCATTGATGGGCTGCTTCTTGCATGCCCCACCCTGGGGATGGAGTCCTCAACCCAGGCATGTGCCCTTGACTGGAATTGAACCCTGACCTTCTGGTTCATAGGTCGATGCTCAACCACTGAGCCACACAGGCCAGGTGTTTTTGTTGCCTTTTTTAAGCAATGTAGACTGCAGCAACGTATAAGCTGGAATTGTGGGGATGATCCGTCACCATCAAGGAGGAGCAGAGGTGGGTGGGAAGGCACTAGGAGAGGAGCTTGGGAGGGAGCACAGCGTGCCTGTCAGAGGTGGGAAGACTTGCTGCCAGGCAGGGTCGCCCAGGACTGTGCACAGCTGTCCGGGAACCACTAGCGCTGTGTTCTGAATGTCAGGGTATCTTCAGAGCCCCAAGAGCACAATTAGTTTTAGGCAACTTACCATTATGACCAGCCTAGAGTCTTTCCACTGCATCCAGCATTTTATTAGGAAGATTTCACAGGACTGTTTCCCCGCCGAGTTCCCAGAGCGAAGAATGGGGGGCGGGAGGTGACGAGGACCCTGCAGCAGGAGGCTGTGTAGACTCGCTGGTGAGATGCTTGTAGAACCAGGAGGAGGGCGGGAGCACACATGGAGAGGCCAGTGCGTTAGCACATGGCTGTAAAGGAGGTTATTTCCCAGCATCCTCGCATCTTCTCTCCTCTTATAGATACGTTGTGTCATCAAGTATCTTTCTCCTATATTTTAAAAACTAGTGACCCAGTGCACGAAATTTGTGCACATTAAAAGGGGATTAATTAGAGGAAATAATTTAATATTGCTATTTGCCCTTTCTCTATAATAGAAGTGTCAGAGATGAAAGAAAATTAGTAAAATGTATATGAAAACCTTCCTCCTGTCAGAGTCTGGGGCACACCAAGGGACCCAGAGTCAAGTCCCCGTCCACCCACATGCACCTCAAAATCGCATGAGACCCAGACCCGCCCCCCCCCCCCGCCCCCCTGGATTGGGCTAGATCCAGACCCGGCCAGTCCCACCCTTGTCAAGCCCTGCCAGGTAGGGGGTGTAGCCTCAGGTCCCCTGGCCCGGTGCCAGGACGGGGGGGGGGGGGGGGGGCGTGGCCTGAGGTCCCCTAGCCCAGCACCAGGATGGGAAGTGCACCTTGAGGTCTCCCGTCAAGCCCTGCTGGGTGGGGGGCATGGCCTCAGGTCCCCTGGCCTGGCACTGGGGTGGGGGGTGTGGCCTGAGGTCCCCCAGCATGATGCCAGAGTGTCAGGGAGGATAGCAATGTCCTGCATCTCAGTGTGTATGGTGGTCACATGGGTGACTGCGTGTTGAAAGCTAAGGTCTGAGGTCCCCTGTCAAGCCCCATGGGGGTGGGGGAGGGCGTAGCCTCAGGTCTCTGCTGATTGCTCCTTAAGGCTCCTGATGGGAACATGGCCTCAGCTGTGGGTGCAGCCATCTTTGTGATGGAGTGATGGTCTAATAGCATATTCCCTCTTTATTGAATAGGATTAGAGTTTTGCCCTGGCTGGTTTAGCTCAGTGGACTGAGCATCAGTCTGAGGACTGAAGGGTCCCGGGTTCGATTCCAGGCAAGGGCACATGCCCGGGTTGGGGGCTTGATCCCCAGAGTGGGGCATGCAGGAGGCAGCCAATCAATGATTCTCTCATCATTGATGTTTCAATCTCTCTCTCTCCCCTTCCTCTCTGAAATCAATAAAAATACTTTAAAATAGATTTATTGGGGGGAGACATTGGTTAACAGGATTACGCAGGTTTCAAGTGCATGCTTCAATGGTGCGTCATCTGTATATGGCACCCGTGTGCCCACCACCCAGAAACAAGTCTCCTCTGTCACCAGGAATTTGACGCCCTTTACCCTGCACTCTGGAACCCCGCCTTCCCTCTCGTGACCGCCACGCTGCTGTCTGTGCCTACGAGTTAGTGTTTGTTTGTTTCTTGTTTGTGCACTTGCTGCTTTCGGTTTTATATCCCACACTAGAAGCCCGATGCACGAAGATTCGTGCAGAATGGGCCTTCCTTCCCCCGGCTGCCGGCACTGCCTTCACTCTGGCCAGAGCCGCCTCTCAGCTCCAGCCCAGAGCCGCCTTTCCGCCTTCCCACGCTGTCCAGAGGCCTGGAGCGGCTGGGGTGGTGCAGAACGCCTGTGTTGTTGCCATGGCAATGATGCAAGTGTCCCGCCCTGCCCCCGCCCATCTTTGTTGGGTTAATTTGCATACTCACTCCTGGTTGGCTGGTGGGCGTTGTGAAGGTACGGTCAATTAGCATGTTACTCTTTTATTAGGTAGATCAGAGGGAAAGCAGGTGGTTCTGAACACTTTCTGTCCGACTCACCACAAAGAGCGGGGAGATGAGAGGACGTCAGGGAGGACAGAATGTCCTGCCTCTCAGTGTGTATGGCGGTCACATGGGTGACTGCGTGTTGTTGAAAGCTAAGCGGAGGCATGGTAATATTTACTTGAGCAAACACTGATTTGATCGGGGCAGCAGAGTGGATAGAAAGGAGCTGCAGGGAGCTGTACAAGTGAGAGACTTTCACAGGCAAAAGGGAGCAAGACTGAGGAGTTCATTCCAGGCAAGAGAAGCCGGCGGTCATTTCAAGGTCAGTTTCCTCTACAGCTGGTGGGGGGTCCCTCGGGCAGTGGCTTCCCCAGCGCCAGCCCGGGGGTCAGCTTCGTGGCTGGGAGAGCAGGACTACGATTAAGTTGCAGTTTGGTGGCGTGGGGCTTACGTAAGCGACTCCATTTTGGGCCTGTTGTCTTGGTTTTAACAATTGTCAAAACTCATTGAAATGTACCCTTGAGAGCAGCATTTTATTTACCATAGAATGTACCACAAGGACATGTTTTAAAAACACAACACTTCAGAACTAAAGCCGTAGGTTGTTTTCATGTCCTGGTTAACATCTAAGCTTCCGAAATGTGGCAATTACCGACCTGGATACACAGGGAGCTGGGATGAATCTCAGGTTCAGTGTTTCTATTCCCCACTCAGGCTGTGCGTCTCCGTCTCCAGGTCAGTGCACGGAGGCGGAATATTTCTAAGCTCTTTGATCAATTAGAGCCATGAGTGTCAAGTGCAAAAGATGTTAAAAAAGGAGAAAAACTTGTTTCCATTATTAAAAACTGCAACACACAGCTCCACTCAGATTTTAACTGCAAGCACTTCACTTCGCCATCCTTCTTTTGCCTCCGGACCAAGCAGCCACGCGTGGATCGAACGGAGCCGTCGCCTAATGAGTTAGCGCTGACAAGAACGAATGCCGCCTTAACGGCTATAAATGGGAGCGGTGACGATGGCCAGCCAATTACCGCCGGTGCTTGTCAGAGGTGGCAGCACCAGCCGGCCTGCTTGGGATGCACATTCGTACCTGCTCATTAAACTTCTTCTTCTTCATTTTTTCCCTTTCCCAGCAGACTTTACTTTATTTCTCGCCGGCCCACACGGAGGCAAAACCTATCCCTTCTCTAGAGATTGGATTTGTCTTCCGTGAAATCAGAGCATCGCCCATGTCAGTGAGCATGGCAGGCCTCTCTCCCAGGCGGAAGCGAGGGGCTGGGGCAGTCCTCTCCGCACAGAGGCCAGGGTGGGGGGGGGACTGGAGCGAAGGCAGGATTCAGTGAGAGGCCCAGGACAGGGCGCAGTGAGAGGCAGGAGGGGAGCCGCTTGGAGCCCCATCCTTGATGCCGTTCGCATCATCTGGCTGTGGACAAACACTGACCGACAGCGGGCTCCGTCGTTTGGTTTTCCCTGTTTCTGAAGCCACACAGCAGCTCAAACATGTCTTCTTTTCTGGACAATAAACAGCAAGTCCAGTGGATCTGACAGGAATCTCTAGACCGGATAGAGGCGGGCAGCACCAGTCCTGGGAGAGGATGGTGGGCTACGGGGCAGATAAAGCCGTGCTCAGTCTGTGTCCAACCTCCTCCAGGGCCTCAGGGGGCCATCTGGTTCCCTTCAGCAAACACGTCGTCACACCTGCAGACGCCAGCGCACTTGGAGCTCGGCGAGGAGTGGGGCAGGTAGGGAGGACCTACATGCTGAACGACATACAACACCCCTGTTGGAATAGTGTGGAGAGCGAGACCCTTACCCCCCAGGAGTCTGAGCGAGCTGCACAGAGGCGGTGGGCTGACCCGGAGAGAAATCTGCTCAGGATGTCCCCGGCGGAATGCCCTGCCCGGACTTCCTGTGACTCACAGGCTCACAGAAGCGTGAACATCCATCGTGCGTTGGGGAATGTCCGTGTGTTCTCATGGGCACGGAACATCCCGGAACGCTGAGGGAGCCCTCCGATGAGGCTGGAGTGGTCATCAGTCAACGTGAACAGACCCTGAGAGACTGATGTTCTCTGTGTTTGCTTCATCGGATTCCATAATGACCATCTAAGTGTGTGGTCATACCCCGCGTCAGGCACAGATCCCACGTAGGAAAGCATCCCCGTTGCTGTTTCGTTTACTTCATTGCTAAACCATGGACGTTCATCTCTCCTTGTTTAAGAGACGGTTTCCCGCCCTCTTGTTTATTCCCCCCGGGACCCTCTCACCCGGGACATCACACCCCACACCCAGCCTGGCCTGTTCGTCAGATCCGCCACTGCCCCCGGTGTGTGCCTTCTGCATCTTCTTCCTCCCGGGAACGGACTGTCCTGGTGCCTTACGCCCATAAGACCGTTCTGTAAACCAGTCCTGCACCAACTTTAATTATTCGACAGGAGGGTCTTCACACCTTCACCTGTCCTGTCCTGTCCTGCCAGCGGTGTCTTTCATCTCCAGGACTGCAGGCGTCTTTGGAGACCAGCGTTTGCATTAGTGAAGGGTAGAAACTGTGGATGTCCCAGGGCAGAGGATGAAGAAGAGACTCTTTTTTTTTTTTAAATATAATTTATTGATTTTTTACAGAGAGGAAGAGAGAGGGATAGAGAGTTAGAAACATCAATGAGAGAGAAACATCGATCAGCTGCCTCTTGCACACTCCCTACTGGGGATGTGCCCACAACCAAGGTACATGCCCTTGACCGGAATCGAACCTGGAACCTTTCAGGCTGCAGGCCGACGCTCTATCCACTGAGCCAAACCGGTTTCGGCAAGAAGAGACTCTTCATCTCATCTCACTTTGCCATTCGCTGCTCGCCGCTCAGACAGCTGTCTCTCTGTCGGCAGAAGGCTGCCCCGCTCATTGACCAAGGAAGGCCACTCGTAATTCCGGTATAATTTGGAATTATTTTTAGAAGGCCTACCAGTATCTATTTTGGGGCTGGTGGTCGATTTCCATAAAGTTAATCTTCTGCAGGCAGTGGGGAATGTGTGATGCGCCATTCGTTATTACCGCCGGGCACTCCGGGCAGGGCGAACACGCTGATGAATGCCGAGGGGATGACCCGTGTCCCGGGCTTTGCTACCTTCCTCATGTGGCAGAGACACATCCTTCACCAGCAATGAGCGTGTTGCCGCCGTATGTTATTTCTTAATTACATTTCAGCTTTTGCGAGCTTAGATGGTAACTCAGAAGAGAAATTTGAAGTTAGAAACTTTCAGAGCGTACAAAAACCACTTGATTTGTATACAGAACCCATCTGGCCATCTTCCGAGGCAATAAAACACGCTCGAAACTCAAGAGACCGAAGTACATATCTCTAGATTGCTCTGTTCCCTGAAGACATTAGTATTCCCGACGCAAAGGCTTTTGCTTATAATGAAGCCACACTTTTTCTACGCGTGGGAACTGGAGTCCAATCGTGTGAATAATAATAACCTTAACAAAAAGCAGCTTTCACTCCAGTCGCTGTACTGTAAGTCACCATTATTAACCTCGGAATTAATTTTCCTCGCAAGCCTATTGAGATGTGCATCACTTCAAATGTTAATTTTGGTTAACGGTGTAAGCAAGGACTGCCTTTGGGGTATAGCGAAAGCTTGGTGGAGGGAGCTCAGTTACCTTAATTAAAAATATGCAATTAACTCAAACCCAGTTGACTATGAGTCCAGACGACATTAAATTTCTGATTAATAATTACTAAGTAAATAAATAATAAATGGAGAACGATTGATTTCCCCCCCTGGAAACCTGAAGTCAAATAAATTACTCTTTGCATTCTATTTTCAAGTAATTAGTCCGTTAAGAAAATACCAACTTTACAAAGAGACTCACTTTAGAATCAGAAGACAAACTTGGAAATACAAGGAGAAAACATAGATTCTGCTGTCAAATTGGAATGGGACTTATAAAAATGAGTTTGTACTCTATACCTGAAAGGTTAAAACATGAGCAACTAGTGCATATATCAAAGAAATAACTGCTAATAAACACAAATAACATTAATTGACAAGAGAAACACCGTTTAATGCATGTTAATGCACAATCAGAAATGTGTGATCCTGGCATGTGGTCAGGGGGAGGGAGTGCACATGGAGGACAGGGTGTCTGAGGGACTAATCTGCCCAGTGCAGGGCCTAAGACAAGGAAGGCATTTACCAGCAAAGGTTGGGTCTAGGCCTCTCCACGGAGAGCTCCACTGGGGCTCTGGCTATGGGTGAAGCTTAAAATCTTAGATGGAAATCCAAGCTGGGCAGACAAAGAGTTTCCAAGAAAGAGAAAAACTGCACAGTAGCTGTGAGTCGACAACTCCCAGAGCTCATACACGGTCAGACATTTTCAAATTCTGACGAGTCTGAGAAGAGAGACCTCTTGATACCAGCAACATTGAGGAGAGTCCCCATGTGGACGTGCCATCAAGTGTGGTCCAACGAGGCTAGGGGTGATGCTACTCTAGCTGCATTAACAGGAGCATAAAATCAAGGTTTCATAGGCTGGAACGTATCTGCAAGTAACTCCGATTCCTGATAGAACAATGTACAGTATTGTAAAATACAGCAAAACCCTACTTTCAAAACATTAAAAAGTGTCAAGCATCTAACAAAAATTAATGGACACCTGAAGAAGGAGGGAACGGACACACATAGCCTGGGGAAAAATCAGTCATTAAAAACAGAACCAGCAATAAAAGAGAAGATGGATAGACATAATTATGCTCCACATACTCAAGAATGTACAGAAAAACGGGAACATAAATAAGAGTTACTATATATATATGAAAAGAACTGAATGGAATTTCAGGTGTTGAACACTACAATATATGAAATGAAAGTATCATTGGATGATATTAACAGCAGAATTGATAGGACAATAAATGAAAATTAGTGATCTTGAAGACAATAAAACAGAAACTCCTTAAAATGAGATACATCAAGAAAAGGAACCAAAAATACAGTAAGAGGAAGAAAAGAAAAGAAAGGGAGAATTTCAGGGATCTATGGGAAATATCAAGTATTGCAACTTCCATGTAAGTGGAGTCACAGAGTAGGAAACTAGGAATAAGATGGAAGAAATAATTACCAAATTTTCCAAACGTGATATTGAAACAATAACTCACAGGTCCAAGCTTCTCAATGACACCCAAGTAGAGGAAACACGCATACAACACACAGACACACATAGTTATCCTTGAATTCTATGCCTAGTTAAAATATCCTTCAAACATGATGTGACATAAACACATTTAAGATGTGTAAAATTTATGATCATTTTTCATCGATACACTTGCCCTATAAGAAACGCTAATAAAGTTCGTCAGGCAAGATTAAAATTATACCGTATGGAAACTTGACTCTAGACCAAAGAATGGAAGTGTCTGAATATGGGAAACATGTGATGTTCATATAATTTTAAAATTTCTTCTAAAAATAATACTTAAAGCAAAATAAGTATTATTCCTACCTGGTCTCTAGATTACACAGAAGTACAAGTCTTCCAACAGTTACAAAAGCTGAGCGTGGAAAATATATGTATACTTGGTAAGCATGTTATGTTTTACATAGAAAGGTATAACATCATTTAAAGGTGGGCTAAGTTAGCATGATGTATATTATAAATCCTAGAACAGTCACTACAAAGCTAAACAAGAAAGAATAGTCAGTAACACAATAGTATAAAGAAAAGGGGGTCATACAACTTATCAAATCCAAGCAAAGCAGAAATCAAGAAAATATTAATATGGGAGATTTAAGCCCAACCATATCAATAATAGCACAAACTCTCTCTATATAAAAGCCTAATATGCTAATTGTCCCCATGGGAGTTCGACCTGGAGACCGATCGCCTGCTAAGATGTGCGCTGACCACCAGTGGGCTGTGTGGAATGAAGGAAGGCCCCAGCCAGCAGCCAGAAGGCCCTGATCACCAGTCAGGCCTAGGGACCCTACCCATGCACTAATTTTGTGTACCAGGCCTCTAGTGTAAATATAAACACTTCTATTTCAAGATAGTTAGATTAACGCGTTAAGCACCCAGCCTGTTTTGTTTTACCAGGATGGAAAGTATAGAGTCAGTCACCTGTGACTGATAGGGTGCTTAACGTGTTAAAAAGGGAACCCTTGCCCTAGTCGGTTTGGCTCAGTGGATAGAGCGTCGGCCTGCGGACCGAAGGGTCCGGGGTTCGATTCTGGTCAAGGGCATGTACCTCAGTTGCAGGCTCCTCCCTGGCCCAGGCTCTGGTCAGGGCTCGTGCAGGAGGCAATCAATCAATGTGTTTCTCTCACATTGATGTTTCTCTCTCTGTCTTTCCCTCTCTCATCCATTCTCCCTAAAAATCAATGAAAAATATCCTTGGGTGAGGATTAACAAAAAAACAACAAAAAACAAAACAGGGAACCCTAACTATATACTTGCCCCAAAAAACCTACTTATATTTAAAACTAGTGGCCTGGTGCATGAATTCATGCATATTGAAAGGAAATTAATTAGAAGAAAGATTCGTGTGGTAATGATGTTACTGCAAAAAATTACATGTCAAAATAATATATATAATATAGTATTATACAATTAAAATACAAAATATTTTAATATCGCTATTTGCCCTTTCTTTATAATAGAAGTGTCAGAGATGAAAGAAAATTAGTAAAATGTATATGAAAATAATATATAAATTGATTAATAAACAATAACAACATGACATAAAACAACAAAGACATGATATAAAAATAACAAACATCATATAAAAACATTGATAAAAACAATGATTGATTAACTGATTAATAAATAACAATATGATATAACAACAACAAAGACATGACATAAAAACAACACTGATAAAAACAATGACTGATAAATTGATTAACCTTATTCTAATATCTCCCTGTACACCACAGTGAGAGTGAAAACACTCTCAGAGTGCATGAGTCATTTCCCTTGTGATAAAGTATTTACAACTTTAAGGTCACACACTCTTCGGACTCTAGAGAAAGCAGCTTATAACTGACCATGTCCGAAAACGGGTTCAGGTAGGAATATTCCTACTCTGTCTAGTGTTTGTCCTTGTGATTTATTAACAGTCATCACAAATGCTGGCATCACGGGAAACTGTCTTCGAATTAATTTAAATGGGAGGCCAGTGTCAGACGGGGACAAATCAATTCTTGGAATCAGAACAACCTCTCCTTCCTCAGATCCCGTTAATACTTCAGCTTCGATTATGTTAGGCTGCAAGCTGTGGTGCCAATAGTTCGTCTTCAGACCTATTCTGTTGACGATGCCACTTTCTTTCAGCTTCAGAGGTACGCTGTGCCAATAGTTGGTCTTAAGATATATTCTGGCGTCGTGTGTGATTGCGCCAGTGAGAGATTTATATGTATCGAGCATGTGTTTATTTTTAAATTGGCAGTGTGTGTCATATGTGCTGGTCTATCAGTCAGATGGTCAGACGGTCAGTCACTTAGCCTTTTATATATATATATATACACACACACACACACACACACACACACACACACACACAGCCAGCCAGATAGCCCAGCTGGCATGGCTCAGTGATTGAACATCAACCTATGAACCAGGAGGTCAAGGTTCAATTCCTGGTCAGGGCACATGCCCGGCTGTGGGCTGGATCCCCATTAGGGGGTGTGCAGGAGGCAGCTGATCCATGATTTTCTCTCATCATTGATGTTTCTATCTCTCTTTCCCTCTTCCTTCCTCTCTGACATCAATATAAATATATTCTAAAAATAAATGAAAATAAAATACAGGTAGGTAAATCATTACAGGATGAAAAAGATTTGCAACTAGTCATCATGAGAAAACTTAGGGGCCTCTGTTAACATCAAACATAGAGTCATCAGAACTGGGAATATATTTTGGTTTTTGCAAAGCACGTCCTATGATTATAGAGCCAGCAATTCATCAGAAAGTCATAGCACCTATAACCACCTCCCCCAAAAGAAGGAAAATAATTATTCTGATTGAAAGAAGCTAGATGAAATAAAGTTACACACTGTGTGATTTCATGAATATGAAAATCTAGGAAATGCAAAGTAACCACTCGTGGCAGTAATCTGTGGTTGCCTGAGGATGGGGAATGTTGAGATGGATCACCCAGGGCATAAGGAAATTTGGGGGAAGATGGATACGTTATTTTAAGTATGGTGATGGCTTCCCAAGTAAATAATATGTCAAACCCCACAATATTGGGCATTTTAAATGTATGTAGCTTACTTAATGTTAATTACAACTATAGTGACATACCATTACACACCCACTCCAATGGCTAAATTAAAAATACTGACAATACCACATACAAAGATTTGAGCAATGAGAAGTTTCATCGATTGCTGGTGACTAACGATGTGGGCACTTTGTACAGAAGTTTGACAATCTATAATAATAAAAGCGTAGTATGCTAATTAGACTGGACATCCTTCCAGACAACCTTCCTGATGAAGCCGGGCTGTGAGGGAAGCCTGGGTCCTGGGTGACAGAGGGAAGCTGGTGCCGGCAGCCGGGGGAAGGAAGGCCTACTCTGGCACGAATTTCGTGCATCGGGCCTCTAGTGTCTTATAAAAAGACCTACATTTACTGTATCGTCCAGCAGTCCTGCTTCTAGGCATGGTGGTAGCTATGAACATCGCCTCTCAAATCTCCCCCAGTGCCGAGTGTGACTGACCAGTGGCCCGGCTGCTCAGAGTCCGGCCCTGTGTGTGTGTGGACACCACCGGTCCTACCAGTTGGCTCTAGGCAGTGGGAGTGAGACGCATAGGAAGGCTCATTCCCAGGGTTGCAGGACCCGGGAGAGACGGCCGCCTCCCCTGGGGGATTGGCTCACAGACTCCCTGTCCGCCTGCACGCCAGACTCCTTGCTCTCCTCTCCCCTCTGGCACGGAGATCTGACCTGCTCTGTGGCTGGTGGCTTTCTCCATCCTCAGTGTGTTTTTCGTGTGTTTCTCCCACTTAATCTTTTGTGCATCTTGCATTTCCCCTTGGTGCTGGCTTCTCCGTGGACCTGGATCCACACAGGTCACTTCCCAAGGCTGGTTTCCCAATGCTTACAGTAGCTCTACGTGTAACAACCCCACGCCGGGAACAACCCGTGCCCATGGGCAGGCGCGTGGGTGAACCATCGGTGCCAGGCGGCACAGCGGAGCGCTCCTCGGCACCGGGTGTGAGTGGGAGTCGGTTGCCGAGACCGGCGACGGCGTGGGCGGATGTAAAACATGCTGTACACACGGAAAGATACAAAAGGGTGCCAATGGGGTGACTTCTGTGTATGCAACTCCACCTCAGACGGCTGGTCCAGAACGACTGCGAGGAGATTGGTGCCGGGGCAGACCCTCTAGGCTTAGCGGCGATTCTTTATCCTGACGGGACAGTGATTTCTGGGTAACATACATTCGCCAAACTCACTGAAATGTATGCAGATGATCCCTGAAGTTCATTTTAAACATCGACACAACAAACAAAATAGATTTAAATCAACTTTAGGTGAGATATTGAGAGGAACTTTCTTAAATAGTGTCCATCCCAGTCCTATTATTTCATACTCAGTAAATAAAACACACGCATGTAACATACCCACGCCCACCATTTCCCCACCGACAGGTGAGCTCCGTGTCACTCGCCTGCACCCCGTCCCCTCCCGACGATGAGGTTCTCTCTGAAATATAACACATACCTCCGTGTTTCCTCTTGGGTTTCTAGTTCAAGGGCCATCTTCTTGCTCCCGGGGTGACCGTGGGCTTCCCGCTAAGTGAGTCAGCCTTTTGGGGGGATTCGCCACGTGGAAGTCTGAGGGGAACAGGGTTCTTCATCTTTGGCAGAGAGGGAGAGAGACACATCAATGATGAGAGAGAATCATGGATCAGCTGCTTCCTGCACACCCCCTACTGGGGATCGAGCCTGTAACTCAGGCATGTGCCCTGACGGAGAATCGAACCGGGGACCCTTCAGTCTACAGGCCCACGCTCTACCCACTGAGCCACACCAGCTAGGGCCTGGCTGTATCTTTAATGCTTGGGATGGTGCCTAGGATATAAAGTGGAGTTAAAGAAAGTGTATGTCTGGATTAATAGTGTAGAGAATACCTATCATTATAAACATTCTGAGCATTGATTCCCTGGCATAATCCAAAGCGCCTCCCGACTGGGATTTCTACGCAGATCAAGTTTGAAATGAATGTTTACAACAAGACCAAGATTCATTGTAACGTTGTTTCCACATCTTTTTAAAATAAAATAATTGTTTCTTTAATAATTTAGAAATGATTTTTTAAAAGATAAGTATAGCTATTCGGAGTTCAACAGTCATATTTCCACATCTTCATCGATAAACCAATCATGGCGATTATCATTAGTATTACATCTTGTACTAAATTTGACTACTACTCAGAATAAATTCCCTAAGTATTCTCATAAATCCATTTCACCTTTATGTTAAATGTCATGCTTTTTGTTTTTACCATTTTTTTTCTGTTTTCTTGTTGTTTTTTTAATTTAAAATCTTTATCGTTTAAAGTATTACATATGTCTCCTTTTTCCCCCATTGACCTCTCCCCGGCCACTCCCGCCCCCCAGCACGTGTCCTCACCCCCTACTGTCTGTGTCCATGGCTTATGCTCATATACATGCATACAAGTCCTTTGGTTGATCTCCTACCCACCCCGCTCCTTCCCTCTGAGGCTAGACGGTCTGTTCGATGCTTAAGTGTCATGGTATAATGCAGCTCTTGGTTATCTTCAAGTGCATCATGTTCTTCCATCCGGACTCCTCTGGTCACATCCTCGAATGTCCCGCCATAACCTTTCCAAAGTCTCATCCTGGCAAATCAGGATCGTCGAGACCTTGTCCCCATCTGTGCAGCCTTATTGGACGCCTGTGGGCTCCCTGGTGGGAGCCTCGAGCTCATCCATCCTGTCGCCCCAGCACGTAGTGTCCTGTGTGATAGACAACAGCTACAGGGGAAGAGCCCAATTATATATATATATGGCTAATATGCAAAGTGTCCCCGCGGGAGTTCGACTAGGAGGCCGAGAGTTCAATCACTCGCTATGACGTGTGCTGACCAGTACGGGGTGGAGCCGCAGAATGAACGAAGGCCCAGGAGGCCCCGATGGCCTCTAGTGAGCAAATAACATATAAACACACGGATGGATTTTCGTAGGATAATGCAGACATTTCTGGTTCTTTCTTGGCAGTTTTCATTGGCACCTGTTTTGGGGGGAAATCAATGAGCCATAACAAATACTAAAGCTCACCTAATCCACATTTAATAAGAATGTCCTGAACAAACAGATTATCATAGATTAATTCTGTAACAGTCCGTATACTGTAATGTCACATGATATTGAATAAAATGAACACATTCACTGTAATAGAAAAAAACACACACACACCTAAGTCTCTTCTGTTAGTGGATTTAGGAAAATGCATGGATTTAATGTTTTAGCTGCGTCCTAAGGCTGTCTGTTCTCACGTGACCACGGCATACATACTTCTGAAATCTAGCCTCTTTCTAACGTCCCAGTGTCTGCATCCCAAGACAGCGTGAACGTGAAGGTTAATTTTTCTTGGGAGGGAAAGGGTTCGCCCTCACGTTGGTGATATTCTTGGCCGTCGGCCGTCGGAAGTCCTCCTCTGTTATTAAACACCTGACTTCACAGCATCTGCTGGACCCGCCTGGCAACGGGGCGTCTGCAGCCACAGATGCACTGCCACCAGCAGGCTGCTTGGAGGACCCAGGATTCTGGTGTCCACACGGACGTTCCCAGACCAGCCCGGCTGAGGTAACACCCCTCTTACTGGTTTGCTGAATGGAGCTTTTTTTGCTCAAAAATCATGTTTCGTTCTTGAGGCTTTTTTGCACCTCATAGAGTTAACACTGCAGAGCTGCCGCCGTAAAGCACGGGGCTAACGGCAGGACGATTAACTTACTCTATAAGAAGTTTAAAAAACCCAACCACTGTGGTGGCCAGTGAGAAGTAACAGGTGTGCCTTGGTTAAAAGTACTCCATTTAATTTCTGAATGAACTGTGGAGTGTCTGAGGCAATTCAACCCACAAAACTGAGTGAGTAAGATCAGCATGTGCACTGCAAATTTTAGGAGAAACGAGCGAAATAAAAGCCTCACCCTATTTCACATGAGTGATGCTTTTATTAGTGCTAATACATTAGACTTAACATGCTCAGGGAGTTGATATTCGCTCCGTCGAAAAGATCCCTAGGAGGCGTGGGACGTGGAGAATGATGGGTGCCTTCAGCTCTGAAGCTACAGCCGCGATTAAAATGCCAGTTTTTGGATTTTATTAAAAAGTAAAACCCTAGTTTTTCTTTTTATGTTCCACGTGCATGTCTTCTACAGCTCACACCCCCCTATTGGTTTGAGAAACAAGCGATGGTTATGAATATCGCAAACACGCGTCTTCCCCGTGGGTGGGGCAGATGAGATGTGGCGTTTGCACCGGCACATAGAGATTCGACGTCGATGTCCGTTATTCCACTTTCTGGCGCTGGTGTGTAACTTTCTGAAACACGGGCCAGCTCCAAGGGAGGAAGTGTGTCATTGGCTTCAGTGCATTCTTTTTAAAAAGCAGCTGAGGACGCTACGACGCGCGCCACTCAGAGCCAATAGGACGTTCGGACTTTCACGCCCTCGGGCGACACTGCCCACGGTTCACGTGTGTTAGGGGATGGCCCGAACCCTCTGGTGCCGGGCGATCTGCGACTTCCCCTGCGAGGGGCATCTCTCAGGCTGGTCTGCGCCAGGCACCTCCGCGCAGGGACCTGTCCATCCTTGGACACCGCCTCGCATCCTGTTCCCACACCTGTCGGTGAGGTTTGGACTACAGGATGCCGAAATGTGGGCATTTTCTTGTTTATTTTTCACATGAAACATTTTTTCCATTTAAGATCATTAGAAAAAGATAATTATTTGGTTATGATGCTTGGTTATTTGGTTGTCTAGCTTTTCTTATGGTTCGTAAAGTTTCCCCGTTTTGTATTAAATGAAAAAGTGAATGAAGGCAGCGAGAAGACAATGGAATCCTAGCCGTGTCCTCCCTGCGGGCACACGGCCCCGTGAGCACGTCTGCCAGGGGCCGACCTGTGCGTGTGTTGACCTGGGGAACTGGAAAAGGGGGCGGTAGGCTCCGTGCTTTTCCCGAGGGCAGCCGGGCGGGTTCAGGGCAGGAGGGTGTGCGCCCCACAGCTGACAGCGGGTCCGGCGGCCCGGGCGTGGGGCTGTCCTCCTGCCGCTGCGTTAACGGCTTCCGCCTGCTCTTTCTTTCTCTGCGTCTTTCTCCTTTGTCTTAGTCGAGTCCCCGATCAACACAGCGGCTCAGCTGCAAAAGGAAGTGAGAAATTTTCATTTTCAAGTTAAGTCAGTGCTCCTTTGTAGGCGTCGGTTCCACCACGAGGCGGAGTGTGACACAGGACAGGCTGACTTGGTTAAAAGACAGACACTGTTTATTCAAAGCAGTCATCTCTTCAATGAGTTCGGGAAAGGGTGCTACTCGTTGCAAAGAATATTCCAGAAGAAAACAGACAGTCACCACCCACAGGACGGAGGCAGGGGGTGCAGGGCCGAGGAGACCGAGACAGGTCCCTGCCGGGAGGGCGCCCCCTCCTCAGGGCTCCAGGAGACGGGCTCGCGTTGAAGGGGACCCTCTCGGGCAGTGGTCGGCAAACTCATTAGTCAGCAGAGCCAAATATCAACAGGACCATGAATGAAATTTATTTTGAGAGCCAAATTTTTTAAACTTAAACTTCTAACGCCACTTCTTCAAAATAGACTCGCCTAGGCCGTGGTGTTTTGTGGAAGATCCACACTCAAGGGGCCAAAGAGCTGCATGTGGCTCACCAGCTGCAGTTTGCCGACCACGGCTCTCGGCTGAGCTCCAGGACGTGTTCCTGGAGCTCAGGACGTGTTCCTCCCACCATTGAGGCTTAGAGCAGGTGCCCTGGACTCGCCGCAGGGCCGCGAGCTGGGGATGTGCCTGAAGCCAGAGGGAAACGTGTTCTGTGGAAAGTCCTGCTAGAACGTTCTCTGGGTGAGAGTTCACACCTTCTCTCAGGTTCTCCCATGGCCCAGGACCAAGGAGGGCCAGGGACCCCACCTGCCCTGACTTGCGAAGCCCTGGACGTGGCTGCCGGTGGACCCAGAGTGGCCGTCGACAAGGACAGGACTGGGCGTCTGAGGCCGAGCGGGTGACTGCTCATCCCCGCACACTCGCTGCTTGTAGGGACGGACACAGACCTGGGTCTCAGGTCCTGTTCCCTGGGCCACCCCCACCCTGGATGTCACCATGCCACGGCCTGGCCTGCTGCCTGCTCCCCGAGAGCCAAGAAGCCCCAGGTCCCACGTTCATGCGCTTCCTCAGTGCCCCCCCTCCCCGCCCCCCATGCTGGGGCAGACCCGGCCTTTCTTACTTGAACTGTTCCTCCTCACGCTCCACCAAGGACAGAGACGTCTGACGTCCTCGGGAAATGGCTGGGAAGACGCCCTGGAACACCGACTCTGAGGTGTCACCCCTTCAAGGCAGGAAGCGAGGCCAGTGTCCTGGGTCCCCTGAGTGTGTGCACTTCATCCCCGTCCCCGCGAGGCCATGGCCACTGGGGGCAGCGGGCGCCCTGGCTCCCGACGGCGCTCCCCGGCCTTTGCGGCCCTTGACCCGGCTCCCTGCTGCCCGCTGTCGTGGCTGCCGTGTGCTTGGAGCCGGATGTGAGGCCACAGGATGTCCGTCCCAGGAAATGAGAAGGAGGGAGTGTAACGTGAGGGAGGCGGGCCGCGCAGTAAGGAGCGTGTGGGCTTCGTTCTGGTGTGACATCAGGACATTTAACTTTAAGTGGAACTGGTTTTACATGGGCCCCACGTGTTGTAAACATGTTTGCAAAGCCCGCACTGCAATCTGTTCATTCCCGAGACCTTCGATACATTTTTGAAATGATTTAATGTTCATGTAAAAATATAAAAACCCTGAAAGAATCTTTGTGTTTTATATGAATAGAAAATATATTAAAATATACCTGGCCGGCATGGCTCAGTGGTGGAGCGTCGACCTATGAATCAGGAGGCCACGGTTTGATTCCATGTCAGGGCACATGCCTGGGTTGTGGGCTCCATCCCCAGAGGGGGGCCCGCAGGAGGCAGCCGATCCATGATTCTCTCTCATCACTGATGTTTCTGTCTCTCTCTCCCTCTTCCTTCCTCTCTGAAATTGAGAAAAATATGTTGAAAAATATATTAAAAGATCAAATTATGGATAGGAAGGTCACATCCTCCTCCTGACAATAAGCATCACTGTGGGGCTTTATTTCTCTTTTTGAACCCTAATTGTTGAAAGTATTACAGATGTCTCCTCCCCACCCCCGCCCCGTTGACCCCTTCTAGCCAGAACAAAATAAATCGAGGGACTTTTTTTTTTTTCTCTTAAAAGCAAAAAAGAAAAAAAAGGCAAACCAAAGATGTAAAAAAACTATCAATTCTGAGGGAGAGTACATATTTCTTTGAGAACGATTCCAACTATTATTAAGCTTTTAAACGTTTTCTTTTCATACACTTGTGAATGCTCTGAGATTTAAGAGGCAAATACAAACAAAAACCACGTAATGGAAAAACCCGATTTCTTCCCGTGCCCCTCCCCCGCCCCTCAGACAGGAAGGCTGGCCCTTTCCATGAAGAGCTGATGTGCACGCACCCACGGCGTCCCGGAACTCGGCCGTGTTGCCAGTATTATGTTGAGTGACAGCTGTTAGCAACGTCCACGACCCTTTCGTACCTGCCGGGAATGACACATTGCCTTCCACTCTTTCTGCTGTCTTAATGGATCCTTAGGAGGACAGCAGAGTTAATTTTGATAAAGTTCAATTTATTTATTTTTCTTTGTGCTTGAGAGTTTGGAATTATATCTAAGAATTTGCTGGATTTAATTTTAACAATGGTTCCTGTGACATCACCATGTAAATCAATGCACAGTCATTAAAAATTAATTTCCTATTCCACGTAGGAGATGTCACTGGAATTTTCCCTATGAAAGAGTAACGGTAAGATCTATAACAGTGTTCCCATGAGGAAACCCTTTACCTCTGTGTGAATTATGAAGAATTGCTCCAATGGACGGTGGGCTCTGTGTGGCATGATGGCGTGGAAAGCGTATTTTCCGGGCACTTTCATGTCTGCGTGGGTGCTATTTAGGCAGCGGTACTCAATATATAACAAGAGGGGATTGTTTCTTATTTTGTTGTCCATTTGGAACACAAGTTTTTCTTTGAACCTATTTTTCCATTTAAGACATTTTCAACATCTACCCACCCTTAATACATATTAAAAGCAATTGAAACACTATCCTTTATATTCTACTAGAGGCCTGGTGCACGAAAATTCATGCACTGGGGGAGGTCCCTCAGCCCAGCCTGCCCCCTCTCACAGTCTGGGAGCCCTCAGGGGATGTCCGTGGGGAGTGGGCCTAAGCCGCAGTCTGGTCTCCCTCTGCGGGAAGCGACTGGGCAATCAGGGCAAGGCGCCGCCCCCATCACCCCGCTGCTGCTGCCACTGCCGGCCACTGGCCCTCCTCGGCTCTTGCAGCTGCCATGACTGCCTGCCCTCCTCGGCCCTTGCAGCCACTGTGGCTTTGTCCGGAAGGACGCCTGAAAGGACATCTGGTCTATCGGTCTAATTAGCATATTGCCCTTTTATTAGTGTAGATTGAGAGAATTTCCTCCTGAATTTCATTTTCCTAAGAGCACAGCAATGATCTCCTATCTTTGTAATTATTCATCTAATGATCTTTATCTTGGTCCTGAGACATCATTACTGAGTTTCGCCTGAGACATACTCTCTAATCAGGTTGAAGTAAAGTTGTGTATGCCATTTACGGACAATGGTCACCTGGAACGTTGGTACGTGTCTTGTCACAGTGTTGCAAGGTCTGATAGGTTGTGCGTTGCTGTGAAATGAGAATTGGATTCGCAGCCAACATCCCATACTGGGGCTATTTCCTGTCACTCCCCAGCCGTGTGACGGGCGATTCCCTGGCTCTCTGGGCCACGGAGTCCTCAGCTGCCAGAGCATGATGAAAATAACTTTATCACGTGATCCCTTAGAGACTGCCCCAAATACTGGCCGGGTAGGCGAGGGCTTAAAATACATGTGTTTAATGGGGATTGCCAACCCAGTGCCCAAGGGTGTCCGTCACACTGTCCACACGGTTCCAGGCAAAGTCTCAGTGGGTTCTAACATTGAAGTTGGCTGTGGCTACAGCAGCTCTAGGTGCCAACCCAAATGTAAGGCAGGGTACTGAACTAGGAACGATGCTCTGAGTCTTTAAATCGTGCTCTTTACGGGGAAGATCATTGAGCAATCAGACTGCATCTGTGCTCGATATCGATGGTGAATCTTTATGGACACTGTTTGCTTATACGTATATGGATTATTAATTCCAGAAGCTGGAATCATTGGCACACCACAGCTACACATTAAATTACTCCCCACCTGTATATCCAACATATAAAGTGACGCTGCTGTGAGCCTGTGACTACTCTCTTGCCTTCTATTTTCATAGGGAAATCTGGCCTTTACGCATCCGATCAGGTGTGACTTCTGTAGTGAAGGAAGAGGCAGAAACCAGTCCCCAATGTTATGTGCACCTGGTTTCCCCGACTGTCCGAGCGTGTGCCCCGTCACTTCTCCACAAGCGTGTCTCCTGAGCGAGCGAGGAAAGGGTCCCAGGGCCTCTCGGGAGTGGCTTCCCCGGGAGAGAGCCGTCTCACCGTCGTGTTTGGGGTGAATGGCAGGCTGTTAAACAAAACCCGCAAGTCCCCCGTGGAAGGAGGGGACACTCCAGCTGGTGGAGTTTGGAGGAGGATTAGCTGCTGTGGAATGATCCCCGGGCTCCAGTCTTGACTGTGCTGAGAGGGTCACTTTTCCTGTCTTCATCTTCTCCAGCTTTTCACTGTCTATGCCCAGCAGCAAAGAGCTCAGCCTTCTGTGCACACATGTGTGGGAGCACGTGTGTGTGTGTGTGTGCATGTGTGTGTGTATGTGTTCGTCCCTAAACTGTTGAGCATTTATCAAGCCATATATTTTTTATTCCCAAAGGCATTATTTCACCCCCAGCTATACTGCATTTAAATGCCATTCATCTCAGAAGACAGAACAGAGTTTTCTGTCTTCTTACACAGTCGGGGGACGGCCCTGGCTGCTTAGAGAGCAGCACAGACGCCATGCCCCCCCCCCCCCCCCGTAATAGACTACCAATCGCCATCTTCTTTACATACATCATTACATATATGATTATATGTGTATATATAATTTTATTTATTTCAGAGAGGAAGGGAGAGGGAGAAAGATAGAAACATCAATGGTAGAGAATCATTGATTGGCTGCCTCCTACACGCCCCCTACTGGGGATCGAGCCTGCGACCTGGGCATGTGCCCTTGACCGGGATTCCAACTGTGACCTCCTGGTTCCTAGGTCGACGCTCAACCACTGAGCCACGCCGGCCTCCCATTGCCCGATTTGCATACTTCCCTGCACATTACTTGTTGCATTTACTTTGACAAAAGCTTTAGGACTCACACGCTGCTGATGGAAGGAGGCAGGGGGCGCGGTGGGACCAACTACCCTCGTCCACGCAGGGAGGGGGGTCTCCTCCTCCAATTTGGACCCGGCTCCAGCAGAAGCTGTGCTGCCTCTGGCCCGCAGGCTCCTCTGGCGAGGTTAGATGCAGATGCTTGTCAGGCCACGCAGGGGTGGGCAGGAGTGGGTGTGCAGCTGTGATACCAATAAATAGTACAGTGATTCACCAGTCCTATATAATAAAGAGGTAGTATGCAAATTGACCATCACTCCAACACACAAGATGGCCACCCCCATGTGGACACAAGATGGCTGCCACAAGATGGCCGGCAGGGGAGGGCAGTTGTGGGTGATCAGTATGGCAGGGGACGGCAGTTGGGAAGGACCAGGCCTGAAAGGGAGGGCAGTTCTGGGCAACCAGGGCTGCAGGGGAGGGCAGTTGGGGGCAACCAGGTCTGCAGGGGAGGGCAGTTGAGAGTAACCAGGCCTACAGGGGAGGGCAGTTGGGGGGACATGGCCTGCAGGGGAGGGCAGTTGATCAGGCTGGCAGGGGAGTGGTTAGGGGGTGATCAGGCTGGCAGGCAGAAGCAGTTAGGGGCAATCAGGCAGGCAGGCAGGCAAGCGGTTGGGAGCCAGCAGTCCTGGATTGTGAGAGGGATGTCCAACTGCCTGTAGTTGGACATCCCTCTCAGGGTCCCAGACTGGATAGGGTGCAGGCTGGGCTGAGGGACACACATACACCCCCGTGCATGAATTTCATGCACTGGGCCTCTAGTCTACCTAATAAAAGAGTAACATGTTAATTGACCATACCTTCGCAACACCCACCAGCCAATCAGGAGTGAGTATTCAAATTAACACAACAAAGATGGCAGGTTAATTTGCATATGCAGATGCCAAGTGGCCAGGGGCAGGGCGGGACGCTTGTAGGCCTTCCACACCACCCCAGCCGTTCCGGGCCTCTAGGCAGCATGGGAAGGCGGTGCTGGCAGCCAGGGGAAGGAAGGCCTATTCTTGCACAAATCTTTGTGCATAGGGCCTGTAGTAATAATAGAATACCTGGGAAATATTATGCTCAGTGAAGTAAGCCAAACTGAGAAGACAGTATCGCATGACCTCACTTATTTGTAGAATCTAAGGAACAAAAGGAATTGACCAGCGAAGTTAGGCCGGAACCAGGGAGGCACGGAACAGACCGACAGGCTTTGATGTGGGGTTGGGGGCGAGAAGAGATAAACCAGAGAACCTACATACTTACAGGCACAGCCCATGGACGTGGGCAATGGGGGGTGACGACCTGAGGTGGTGGGCTGAGCGGAGGGGGGCGGGGGGGGGTGGGAGAGATCTACAAAACTGCCAACAATAAAAATATATTCATAATAATGTAACAAACCCTGTGCTTTGCATACTCATCACCACAAACCTACTTCTCCCGACCCCTCTACTCCTCCTCATTCCAGGGATGGCATTTACACTGACATTATCGAATTTAGAAACAGGAGGAAAACATGTCTTATAAACTGTGTTTGATTGTTTTCAATCTAAGTGTTTGTAATCACTTCTCAAACAGTGTCCGTTTAGAATTGTCTTAAACGTTATTTCCATTTAGGATCTCCACAGAACAACACAGAAGTCAGATTATGTTCACATGAATGTATTTCACTGACGTGTTCCAGGTCTCAGTGAGATGAATCCCATGGTAACTACAGAGGCTGCTTATAAACAAGAAAGGCGGGTCCTGTTTCTCTAGCAGGGGTCGTCAAACTTTTTAAACAGGGGGCCAGTTCACTGTCCCTCAGACCGTTGGAGGGCCGGACTAGAGTTTAAAAAAAACTATGAACAAATTCCTGTGCACACTGCACATATCTTATTTTGAAGTAAAAAAACAAAATGGCCAAAACACCCGCATGTGGCCCGAGGGCCGTAGTTTGAGGACGCCTGCTCTAGGGCCTAAACGTCAATATGCGCTGAGTACCGTCTTTGAATCTCTCAAGGGCGGTGGGGGGACTATAACTCGGAGTTTCCGCCCAAGGAAAACTGTAGCACAAAACAACCGCAGGCGGTGTTTCCCATCCTAAAGCAGGAGGAAAGATCTTCCCGCCTTCTCTCTGGCATCTGTTTGCTGGCAAACCACCTGGAGGCATTGTCATTTACAGAACAAAACTATTGTGTGGGTTCATTTAAGGTTTTGAGAAAACTTGAATCACCAGGGGCGTATTCTATCATAAACATTATTTTAACACATTACCTAGCTAATGGATAGGATCGCTGAATGTGTCACAATATTTATTGCCGCCAGTGGCAGCTGGAAAAGGCGGAGAGGAACCGAGGGGTGAGCACTGTTGAGAGTTACACCCAGCACAGCCCGAGGCACAGCCACCCTATTGGCTAATTAACCTGCTCATTAATTTACATGAAAGTACTTTCCATTTTTGCATATAATTATGCAGCTCTCCACAGCAGCATGATTGGAGTTCCATCACAGGGTTTATTTAGCCGTGTTCTCTGAGGCCTCTCTCTTCCCAGGTGACTGGGTCAGGCTAGTTCTAGGCCATTCAACTTGACCTTGCAATGGGCATCAAGGTCAAAGGAAATGCAAATATACGTCCCCAGGCCTGGGCTCCGGGTCCACAGCATCACCTCCCTGGCATTCCCTCAGTCCAGCCACGCCACACGCTCGCCCAGCACAGCAGGAGGGACGTGACTCCAACTCCTTTTTTTAATTTTTTAAAAAAATTCTTCATTGTTGAGAGTATTACCTATGTCTCCTTTTCCCCCATTGAGCTCTCCCCAGCCACTCCCATCCCCTAGCACATGCCCTCATCCCCTACTCTCTGTGCCCATTGGTCATCCTCATATGCATGCATAGAAGTCCTTTGGTTGATCTCTTACCCACCCCCTACCCCACCCACCTTCTCTCTGAGGTTTGACGATCTGTTCGATGCTTCTCTATCTCTGGATCTATTTTTGTTCATCAGTTTATGTTGTTCATTATATTCCACAAATGAGTGAGATCCTGTGATACTTATCTTTCTCCGACTGGCTTATTTTGCTTAGCATAATGCTGTCCAGGTCCATCCATGCTGTTGCAATGGTAAGAGTTCTTTCTTTTTCACAGCAGTGTAGTATTCCATTGTGTAGATGTACCACAGCTTTTTAATCCACTCGTCTGCTGATGGGCACTTAGGCTGTTTCCAAATCTTAGCTATGGTCAATTGTGCTGCTATGAACATAGGGCGCATATATCCTTTCTGATTGGTGTTTCTGATTTCTTGGGATATATTCCTAGAAGTGGGATTAATGGGTGAAATGGGAGTTCCATTTTCAGTTTTTTGAGGAAACTCCATACTGTTCTCCACAGTGGCTGCCCCAGTCTGCATTCCCACCAGCAGTGCACGAGGATTCCCTTTTCTCCACATCCTCGCCAGCACTTGTTGTTTGTTGATTTGTTGATGATGGCCATTCTGACAGGTGTGAGATGGCACCGCCTTGTCATTTTGATTTGCATCTCTTGGTTGATTAGTGACTTTGAGCAGGTTTTCATATGTCGCTTGGCCTTCTGTATGTCCTCTTTCGATAAGTGTCTACTTAGGTCCTTTGCCCATTTTTTGACTAATAAGCTTTTATTGATTTTAGAGAGAAAAAGGAAGGTAGAGGGAGAGAGAGAGAAACATTGATGAGAGAGAACTATCAATTGGCTGCCTCCTACACGCCCCCTACTGGGGATTGAGCCTGCAACCAAAGTATGTGCACTGACTGGGAATCGAACCTGAGGCCTCTCCATGTAGGCGACAGCACTCAACCAGCTGAGCACCTGGGTCAGGCGGCTCTACCTCCTCCCGTGATGGTTGATGGGCCTCCACGGGGCTAATGTAGTGTTTGAGGGTGAAAAACGCACAACGAAGCGTATCATTGCGAGGAGTGGGACTGCGAGTACACATGTTGGGTAGGGAGTGGGCTTCACTCCGCGGGGCTCGAGATGGAGCCGTGAACCCGGTTTTCAGGTTGAGACATGGACGTGACTGGCTCGGTCGTAAAGGAGTCAGGGCATCTCTGGCTGATGCTGGGCTCCGCGGTCGGTCCCCTGAGGAAGACGCCATGGCTGAAGGGGAACGTCGTGAACAAGGTCACAGAGCTTCCTAGAAAGTCCCCCAAGAACGGCTCAGGTGGGCACAGCAGGGCTGACCCCGCACTCTGGGGCAAGACAGCTGAAGGGCGTGACACTGTCCGCGCTGCGACACCTGCGGCCGGCGTGACAGGCTCACTCAGCTCCTGCCCTCCCCGCCCCGGGCAGGAGTGCCAGCAGCGTCCTGTCTCTCTGTCTCTCCTGCGCACCGACCTCTGCCTCTGAGCTGACTCCCGGGACCCCCCGGCTCCAGCTGTGACCACAAGGGGCACAGAGAGCAGTCACCCAGATGGGATTCGGGGCCAGCTCAGCCGCAGCGGGAGGGCGGGGGCATTCCTGTGACGAACGGAAAAGCAAGGATGGGACTCTCAGAGGGACAGACCGCGGGACGGACGCCGTGCTCAGGTGGGAAGCCAGCTCTGGGCCGCGATCAGATGAGGCCGTTCTCCCCGGAGCAGAAGGGACTGTGTTCGTGCGTGTAAGACACGTGGGGGCCCGTCCTCCAGGCGTGCGTTCTTATCGGTGGTCGTCATTGTCACGTGTCCATGCAGTTTATCCACTCAACGTGCTGAAGGCCGACCCTGCGGCACACCAGGCCGTCCGACCTTCCTGAGGGTGACAGGACACGGAGCCCACAGAAGCCGCTTGGTGGAGGGTAACTGCCCGAGGCCAGGGATGTCATTATAATTGAGGCAAAGCCAGAGGGACAGCTTTGGGTGGAGGGGGTAGGGGGAGGCTAGGTGACCAGTAGACCACAGTGCCACGAGGGGGCCAGAGGACAGGGCCCCTGGTCCCGACTCGATCAGCACACACCCCTGGTCAAGGTCCCGGGCCGACAATTGGGGACACGTATTTCTTTCCATCTTGGCAAGAAAAAGGAGGAGAAGCCGCGTGTGCACGTGGCGGGCAGCAGAGTGCGTCTGCTGGGCCTCTGGCTGCGGCCGTAAGCCCCTCCCTGGCTGAAGAAGTTTGCTGCGAACTCAGTGTGTCCCAGGGCCCAGACCGCGGACTCCCTGAGGTTGGGGTACATGGACTCAGCAGTCCGGGCTCCCCCAAGAAACCACTGGCTTCCCAGAGGCACGTGGGGGGCCCAGCCCGCCCTGGAGCCGTGTCTCGGTGCAGCTCTTCTCCTGCCCGACCTGCCTCCTCCTCTTCCTTCCAGGCAGAAGCGAGGTCACCGCCTTCTCAGGAGCCTCCACCCCTGCGTGGGCTTCCTGGGGAATTCCCCCACGACACGGGGAATGTCTAAGACGCATACACGCGTGTCTATGTGTTCAGCTTATGTTTTAAAGGGAGAGAGAGAGAAACATCATGATGAGAGAGAATCATGGATCAGCTGCCTCCTGCACGCCTCTCACTGGGGGTTGAGCCTGCAACCCGGGCATGTGCCCTGACCAGGATTCCAACCGTGACCTCCTGGTTCCTAGGTCGGCGCTCAACCCCTGAGCCATGCCGGCCAGGCTCTGCGTGTTCATCGTGACTCAGACAAAAGACTTGAATAATTTGTTCAGCACTAGTTACTCTCCAGCCAAAACTCTTAGCTCATTCAAGCAGAGAACATTTGCTGCTCTTTGTCCGTAAAGAGGCCGGGGCTGTGTGTTTCCTTGCGCTTGGTTTGTGGAGTCCGTGGGAATAGGAGTGGGGCAGCCTGGGTGATGTTCTGACACTGTATTTGGCTCAACAGAAAAAAAGAAAAAAAGGGTTCCTTCAGAAGGGAGTTACAAGAATTTTTCACTCACGTCCAAAGCTAACAACCTAAAAAATCATCCATCGGCCAGCTTATGTCCCAGAGGCACGTGTGTCATCACCAATGCTTTATTACGTACTTATGCACAACTTATCCATTTAATTACGGGTATTTAAGGCATGCGTATATAAACTTTTAAGAGTATATAATACATCATGATATTCACTATAGTATAATTTGTCATAATTGAGCATTCGTGTTGCTTCAAATGTCTCAGTTTTTTATCTTTAACTATATTATCTTTGTTTCCAAGAATTTGTTTTAAGGTAGAGTGTGATAAGTAGAATTATTGAATAAAAGGCATGGATTTTTATGAAACTATTGATATAGAACATTAAATTATCCATCTGTGAAAATTCCCCTCACATCATATCCTACCAGCATTATGCACACACACACACACACATACATTACCAATCGTTATTATTTTAATTTGCCTGTAAATTTTATTATAGTAGTTTCATATTGTTTTGCCCAATTCAGATGACAAATATCACCTAGAATTTTAAATAACAACATCGCCAGGGAAAGTACAGTGATCTTTAAAATAGACCTTTAAAACCTATTTCAAACCACAGTTCTGTGTTTAGCTTTCCCCACAGAACTTGGTTCCTGTGTTTTCTGCAGGCGATCACGCCTCCACAGACGTCGCCTTTGAGGTCACAAGTTCATCCTTTAAGGAGCGAGCATGTTCCCAGGGTCCCAGCTCGGGTGGGAGTGGGAAGTCACTGACCTCGTCTCTCTCTGCTGTGAACTCTCGGTCACGCAAAGGCCGGGCACTTCTCAAAATGTCTGTTTGGTTCATTTTTTTTTTTTTAAAATAGGTTTTTATTGATTTCAGAGAGATAGAAACATTGACGACAGAGAAACCCACCGATCGGCTGCCTCCTGCACGCCCCCTAATGGGGATGGAGCCCACAGCCCTGAGTAGGAATTGAACCCCATCCTCCGGGTTCATAGGCTGATGCTCAGCCACCGAGCCACGCCGGCCCGGCTGCTTGGTTCTTTCCCGGGAGAACAGGCGCCTCGTCAGGAGGTGGTTTACAGAGAAACCAGGAAGGAGGGTGGAGCGTGGAACCAGGACCAGTCTGCTGTCCGTGCGTCCACATCCCAGGAAGTGCCTTCTCTCCATGTTGAGACATGACTCGCACACTGGACCGCACATGTGCTGTGTCCGTGAGCTGGTGCGGGCTGTGCAATAAGTCACCCTTTCCAAATGAACCGCTCACTTCACCCGTCTCGGGAAGAGAGGTCCAGTCACGCAATCTTTCCGTTTCCTTATTGAACCAAACCAGAGCCCAGTGCTCGTAGTTCCACCCCCACCGGATGACCACGGAAGGCACAGGATTGTTTTAGTTTTATTGCTGTGGGGCCATCCTAACGTGTGCGTGCGGTTTCCCTTGGCCCCGGTTAAGAAGAATAAGCGGGTCCCTGCACCCAGAGACATGGACACAGCCGTGCTCCGTGCATTCTGCCCCGGAGTTCACATCTCGCCGAGGATCTATGGGGTGTGCGGCCAGGACGGGTTCTGAGAGCTCAGTGCGAGCTCCGTAAGGAATCTGGGCTGGAGATACATCGGGGCGCCATCAGCCTCGGATCGTATGGAAGTCATAGACGTGAAGAGGGACATTGGGGTGACACACCGACTGGGATGCACATGAAGATGCTGTCGGGTGAGAATAGAGGAAGGGAGCGTTCACCTGTGAGACGAAAACCGAATGGATGGAGAAGAGGGCGAGACGAACAGGAGGGAGGCCAGAGATGCCAAAGGAGAGGGATTTCCGGCCGGGGGTCAAGGTGTTGACATGGTGTCCGTGGGGGAAGGACCGGAAAACACCCATTGGCTTTGGCAGCAAGCCAGCTGCTATCCTTCAGATTTCAGTCAGTGGGAGGTGTAGGCGGAGCCCCAGGAAGGCGGGCTGGAGGTGATTGGTCCAGGGGTCCGCAGCTCCACTGTCAGAGGACTTACCTGGGGCTGTGAGGAAGGGTTCCATCTGCCCAAACATCTATTTAGAGCTATTCATGGGGGGAGGGGGGGAGGGGCGCAGAGATCAAGGAGGGCTCTTTAAACTCGGGAGAAATGTGAATGTGATGTAAATGAGCAACAATGGGAGGTGCTGGAAACTGAGCAGAGCCCAAACCTGTTTACTTTAGTTTCCCCTAATATTTCATACTAGAGGCCCAGTGCACGAAATTCGTGCACTCAGGGTGTGTGTATGGAAGGGTTCCCTCAGTCCGGCCTGCGCCGTCTCACAATCCAGGACCCCTCGCTCCTTGCCGCCACCTGCTGGCTCCTTACCTCTCGGCTTGCTGCTCCTTAGTGCTGCCTTGAAGGCCGGAGAGGCTCCCGCCACCGCCATTGTGCTTGTCAGCCATGAGCCCAGCTTCTGGCTGAGCGGTGCTCCCCCTGTGGGAGCGCCCTGACCACCAGGGGGCAGCTCCTGTCCCCTGGTGGTCAGTGCACGTCATAGCAACCAGTTGTTCTGCTGTTCAGTCAATTTGTATTTTAGGCTTTTATTACATGGGATTTGGAGTACTGTAGCATCTTGCCAACTGGTCTACCCCACCATCTCTCTAGTCCCCCTTCCCCCAGCCACACGTAGCCGAGTCAGGCCCTCTATGCTGCTTGCACGTCTCTCTGGCAGGTATATCTTTAGGGAATCATATATCCGACGGAATATGCTTCCATGAGTTCCTCTTGACTTCTCTCCTCACCTTTGCTTAGAGACAAGGGTTTTCCATGGTCTGGAAACACCACTTCGGTAACTTTTCAAGAGAATATGGCTTTTGAAGGCAAAGGAAGCTGGCCGATCTGAGAACTTTGAGATCTTGGGAGGAAGTTTCCCATCAGGATTGAGGGCACGCTCTGAAGGGAGCCCTATGTCCATCATTACTCACGGTGTTATCCTGAGGAGATCAATTCCTAGCCAGTAAGCGGTACACTTTCGACCTCTTTAGGTTCCTAGCAGTTTATTAAAATAAAATAAATAACATGTGACATTTCCTAAAATAGTTAATGGCTACTAGTGATTGTTTCGCAGCGCCTGGTAGTGGGGAGGTGGGTAGATTTGGGAAGATAGATTTTGCAGCACTTTTTAACCACAGTTTAGAAATTAACCATCATTTTCCTTACATCTCCTTTTTGGAGTTTTTAAAAAGGAGATTTGAAGGTGAAATAAGTAAATTCTAATGGAAGCAAGGACTAGAGGAAAGTACAACTGCTCTGAATGTCCAGGGAAAGCTCTCCTTGTCCTAGTTTCCTCTGGGCTGATGCCTTCCTGGCCACAGGGGAGCTCAGGGCCTCCTGAAATCGCCATTTCGGGACACAGACCTGGGTTTGAAGACAATTACAGACTCTCAGGAGTCCATCCCCGGTGATAATGAGCTGCGAACACCTTCCTCAGAAACCACAGACTCGCCAAAAGGGCAATTTAACACCTCTTCAAGAGACAGATGCGCCATGAATTATTCATAGGAGCCCAGCCAGACTCCCTGTCCACCAGCCTCCTGCAGGACATCCAGGGGGTGACAGGAACTACCTCTCCTGGAATGTATGGGCCTTCTCCCCCAGGCAAAGGTCACGGTCTTCAATCCACTTAAAACTCTTAGAGCAAGGGTGCTGAGCGCTCGCCTCTCTCCTCTCTCAGTTCACTGTCTCCTGTACCATGTCATCTGGGATGTCCGTGTGTGTGTGCACATATGCAGATGTCATGTACACAGCACATCCCACATTTGAACCCGAAGATCGGCAACATTTTCTGTTGTGTCTTCCATCCTTCAGGTCTGCCTCCTGCGTGCTCTTGACTCGTGATTCTGTGTATAAGAGGACACTTATGCCAACTTTATTTTTTTATCTCTTTGCTCCCAGCAGCTGGGCTGTGTCGGGCCCCACCCGGGGCCCATGGGAGAGGCCGCCATGGCCGTGAGGCAGCCGCTTGCCCCAGTGCCTCTGAGGGTGGGAAATGCTTTTACTGTGTTGAGTCGGTTGATGAATACACGGCCAGGGTCGACTCCAACGCTGTGTTTGTCAAACAATTTCATGGAACCCCAACGGTGCCATGCAAATGAAGTGCCTAGAGTTGTTTTGCAAATAACGTTTAGTTTTAGATGATTAGGTGAAATACTCTTTTTACTTCATTGATGACTTTGCATGAGGTCCTTCTTTATTATTATTCTAGCCTCTATCCCTCTGAATCAAAACTCATTGTATCTAGTAGTTTTTCCCCGATGAGCTTAAAATTAGGCTAGAATATATATATTGGAAATATATCAACACCACTAAGATGGACATTCAGGATGTTACCTTTCCTGAGATCTGACTGTTCTAAGGAATTCTGAAATACACATTGAACAAAACCGTTTGTCTTTAATGATACCTAAAATTGAAGTCATATTTTTCTTTTGAGACTCTTGTAATTTTATATTTGTCAACTATGTTCACATTCAATATTATTTTATATTTGTTTCAGGTTAGGCATTTATATAATTTACAAAGTGATTCCACCGATAAGTAGTAGCCCCCTAACACCATATGCAGTTATTGCAATGTTTATTGACTGTATTCCCTGTGCTGTACTGTACACCCCCGTGACTATTCTGTAACTACCAGTTAGTACTTCTTAGTCCCTTCACCTTTTTCACCCAGTCCCCCAACTCCCTGCTATCTGGCAACCATCAGTCTATTCTCTGTGTCTGTGAGTCTATGTCTGTCTTGTTTTATTCCTTCACTAGAGGCCTGATGCACAAAGATTCATGCAAGAATAGGCCTTCCTCCCCCTGGCTGCTGGCACCAGCTTCCCTCTGGCACCCAGGACCCAGGCCTTCACTCTGGCCACTGCCTTCCGCCTTCGCTCTGGCCAGAGTCGCCTTCTGCCTTTGCTCTGGCCCTGCTGCCCTCCTGTAGCTCCCTCCACCGCCTGCCCCCCTTCATAGCAGGCATCCCGCCCCACCCCGGCCACTCCATGCCTGCGCATGTGTGCTGCCTAGAGGCCCAGAGCAGCCGGGGCGGGGCAGAACGCCTGTGTTGTCGCCATGGTGATGACGCAAGTATCTTGGCCCGGCCGCCGCCATCTTTGTCACGTCAATTTGCATATTCCCTCCTTATTGGCTGTGGGCGCTGCCATCTTTGTCACAGAGTGACAGTCAATCTGCATATTCTGTCTTTATTAGATAGGATTTTGTTCTTTAGATTCCACATATAAGTGAAATTGCTGTCTCTGTCTGACTTATTTCACTTAGCATAATGCCCTCTGGCACACCCATGTTGTCACAAACGGTAGGAGTTTACTCTCCTCTAAGGCCAAGTAATATCCCCTTGTGTGTATGCTCCACACTGTCTGTGACGAGCGTGTAGTTCACTCCCACGTCTCGGTTATTGCAAACAATGCTGCAGTGATCATAGCGGTGCACACATCTCCTCAAGTCAGCTTTATGGAGTTCTTCAGAAATTCACCCAGAAACTGGAATTTTTAATGTTGATACTTATGCCAACTTTATTTTTTCATCTTAAATTTTAGAGTCCCGTTGGTGGAACTGCTAGAACACTGATGCACAGAGAAGGTGTGAGAAGCAGAGTTTAGTGACAGGAGGAAGCCGAGCTCACCTGAGACCAAGCATCCGTGTGCGTCTAGAGCTGCTTCGAACCAAGGACACCTCTCCCTGAGCCTCCATCTCTTCCTCCCTGTTGTCCAGGTAGAAGTCAGTTTCCTTCATCAAATCACAATTCCATATGCAGCTGAGGGAACCTCTCCCTTGAAATTAATCTATTGACCAAAACTCTGTAACTGCTTCTGTTTTTCTCACTTAATTTTGTTCGTGTATTCTCTCTTTTCCTAATTAGAGTAATGTTTTCATGTCAAGACACCACCAATTTTAAGGAAGCCCATGCTTTAAAGAGTAAATTGGGGAGGGGAAATAATGCATTATCAATTAAATATACACGGGTAAATTGCATGGCACCACCTGGTTTTTGAAAAAGAAAACTTTAGTGAGAAAATATGCTTCTTGGAATTCAGAATATAACTATATCACCCTAGAAGTTTGACTTACAGATTTTCAATTTTAAAAAGAGTAATTTTTTTTGTGACAGTTTTTCAATTATATTATTTTAAACATTTTTTAAAAAGGTATTATTTTGCTTTTTCAGCTTTCCTTGACCTGGCTTGTTTGATCTGTCTTCTTACAGGAACTCTTTTGTAGATTAACTTGCACTCATTTTAGTTAATTAAGGAAACAGCTAAGGACGCAGGCTTGCTGCTAAGTGAAATATTTCCTGGATTTCAAAAGTGACGTTAGGAAGTGTCCCTGTCTTTATCGAGATACACGTGTTCGTACAGCTATTTCAGAGGAATGGCTCCGCATTCCACAGGGGAGGTGCTATTCCGGGTGCTCGGAATACAGTGCGGAGCTAAAATAAAACCCGGCACGCATCCCAGCAGGCCCGCAGCCATTACCTTGTCAGCGGAGGCCGTGAAGCTGACGTGTGGCGGGCGCTGCTGGGAAGGAAGCGTGGTGCTCGGGGCCGTTCTGTGTGTAATTGAACCCAGGGGGCTCCCATTGAGACAGGGGACCGAGGGTCGGCAGGGGAAGCTGAGGCCGTTGAAACAGAATTTATGGCTTCATTTCTTCTCTTTTTTTTTAAATTACTGAATTTATTGGGGTGACATTGGCTAATAAAATTATATAGGTTCCAGGTGTGCAATCCTATAATACATCACCTGTGTATTGTATTGTGTGTTCCACCCTAGTCAAGCCTCCCTCCATCACCATCTTCCCCCCTTTACCTGCTTCTAACCCTCCCTCCCCCGGCAATCGCCATGCTGCTGTGTCCATGAGGCTTTCATTCTTGGCTCAACCCCTTCGCCTCTGTCACGGCTCCCCACCCGCCCTTCAGCTGCCAGTCTGTCCTCTGTATCTATGAGCGTGTTCCTACGTCGTTTGTTTGTTTCTGATGTTCGTGACCTCCCAGGGAACTGAGATCCCGGGGCACCTGACTTTCTCTGACTGGCTTGTTTCACTTGGCGCAATGGTCTCCAGCCCCCTCCCTGCTGTTGAAAGGGCGAGACTTCCTCCTTGCTTACGTCCCAGTAGTCTTCATGACGTAAAGGCACCACAGCTTTCTCACCCGCTTGCCCTCTGATGGGCGCTGGGTCTGCTTCCAGATCGTGGCTATTGTAAGCAGCACGGCAATGAGCGTAGGGGCGCATGCATTCTTTTCAATCAGTGTTTCAGGTTTCTTTTAATGCATTCCCAGACGTGGAATCGCTGGGTCGGGACTTGCATTTCTTTTTTTATTTTTTAAATATATTTTATTGATTTTTTACAGAGAGGAAGGGAGAGGGATAGAGAGTTAGAAACATCGATGAGAGAGAAACATTGATCAGCTGCCTCCTGCACACCCCCCACTGGGGATGTGCACACAACCAAGGTACATGCCCTTGACCGGAATCGAACCTGGGGCCTTTCAGTCCACAGGCCGACGCTCCATCCACTGAGCCACACCGGTCAGGGCGGGACGTGCGTTTCTTGAAGGCGGGGGCGGGCCATGGCAGCGGGCCACGTGGGAGGCAGCAGGCCAGCCAGGAGGCGGCAGGGGTGTGGGAGGTGTGCCCCAGAGCCCTTGTGGTGTTTTCAAGGGGACAGGCAGGACAGGAGGGGCAGGTTGGGACCGGCGAGTGTGACCAACGCCAGCAGGCTTTGGGCTGCGGGGTGACTTCAGCGGTCTGCCCCCTGCCTGCTCTGTATCTGTGGGCAGCCCGCTTCCGTTCTGTCCTGAATTCCACATGCATCTGAGTGGAAAGTGGCGAGGCTCACGTGTTTCCCACCGAGAATCAAGAATGTTGACCTAAGTCATGCAATGGTACATAGACGACTTGAGAGAAAATAATACCCAATTTCATATCTCTGTTGCAAACAAATGGTTTGGGATAAATTTATACAGAGCAGTATCTTAAAAAAAATAACTGAGGCCCACCCCCATCGGTGCGGCTCAGTGGGTGAGCATCGACCTATGAACCAGGAGGTCACAGTTCGATTTCCAGTCAGGTGGTACCGGGGGGGGGGGGGGGGGATGGGAGTTAGCTGTAACAGTCTCAACAATAAGAAATATTTTTTTAAAAAGCAATGGGAGACTTTCTGGTACATAAGACTGACGGTGTTCACGTTGTGAGTGAAGGGAGAAAAGAAGTCCCAAGACTGAGCCAGGGCACCCCAACACCTGCAGGCTGGTGAGGAGTCCTGTTGCACATGGGGAAGGACTGGACGATGGGGAGGGAGGAACCACACACTGTATTGCATGGAGTACTGTACTCTGTAGCCAGAGAGAAAGGGACTCAAGAGTAGGTGTGGGTGCCCGTGTGAAGGATGCTGAGAGGGTTACCAAGCAGAGCTCTGAGAATCGTCCATTCACTTCGGCAATGAGGGGATGACGGGGCAGGAGCAGGCCACGGGGAAGCCTGGTATGGGTACATTCCAGGGAGATGAGGCGGGGGAAGTGGGAGGGGAGACTGTAGCTATAGGCGGGGGGAGTGAAGAATGGAGCGAAGGTGCCGTGTGGACGTGATCAGCTCTTCAGTTTAATTAGGTGTTTGTTCAGAGCGGGTGTGTCACTGCACGTGGGTTTGCTGATGGCGGGAATGACGATGCAAGAGATCAGAGGGACCACCAGAGTGCGTTTAGCTAGTTGATCAGGTAAGGGCGCACCTGGCCCAGGACATGTAGTTATTATTTATTTGTTTTAACTTTTCTTATTGTCGTGGAACCTTCCTTACTAGCTTGTGGGTGGCTGGTAGATTACCAGTGTGATCTTGAATTTTCCTGGTCAAAGAAATAATGTGTAGAAAGCTTTACGATGATTGAAAGCCATGGGAGAGGGGACATGGTCATCTTTAACTGACACAAATAGGTAATTGAAATTACAGCTTACCATATTACTCTGCCTGAAATTATGTGTGAAAGGAGGTTTTATACACGCACGCCTCTTGCTATATTTCTCCAGGAAAGAAATGTTTTCCCATAATGACTTTATTGCATGCAAATTCAGTAACTGTAGGCTGCGTCCCACGTGAATAAATAATATAAACCAGCTCTTCGGCGAGAGAAGCTATGACATAGACGTGGCCCATGGCATTATGAACGAGTCGTTCTGATGATGAGGAGACCCACGCACGGCTGCACGGTCTCATATATCCGCTCTCAGCCCATCCCTGCCATGAGTCTGGGAATGAAATGGAACGTATGCAGTAGAGGCGCTGAACCAAACATCAGCTGTCACCTACCTCAGCGGATGAAACATCTGCTTATCAGAATTCCATGTTCTAATTTAAGGTCTCAGTTTTGATAAAGGTATCACAGCTTTGAAAATCCTTTAATTCACTAACTAGAGGCCCGGTACATGAAATTCGTGCACTGGTGGGGGGGTGTTGTCCCTAAGCCCAGCCTGCACCCTCTCCAATCTGGGACCCCTTGGGGGATGTCTGACTACCGGTTTAGGCCTGGTCCTGCAGGGATAAACTGGCAGTCAGACATTCCTCTCACAGTCCAGGACTGCTGGCTCCTAACAACTCTGCCTGCCTGCCTGATAGCCTCCTAATGACTCTCCTGCTGGCCTGATTGACACCTAACCACTCCCCTGCCAGCCTGATAGTCCCCAACTGCCCTCCCCTGCAGACCTGGCCCCCCCCAACTGCCCTCCCCTGCAGACCTGGTTGCCCCAACTTCCCTCCCCTGCAGACCTGGTCCCCCCAACTGCCCTCCCTGCCAGCCATCTTGTGACAATGTGGGGGCGGCCATCTTGTGGAGGCCTTCTTGTGACAATGTGGGGGCGGCCATCTTGTGACGACATAGAGGCGCCCATCTTGTGATGACGTGGGGATGGCCATCTTGTGACGATGTGGGGCAGCCATCTTTTTTATTTTATTTATTTATTTATTTTTATTGTCTAAAGTTTTACATATGTCACCTTTTCCCCCAATTGACCCCTCCCCCATTCCTTCCCAGCCTGGGCATCTTGTGATGACATGGGGGTGGCCATCTTGTGACAATGTGGGAGAGGCCATCTTGTGACACGAGGGTGTGAGGGTCAATTTGCATATTACCTCTTTATTATATAGGATTACATTCATTTATTTAAAACTGTATTGCATAGAGATCACAATTAAATTAAGGTTTAATTTATTTGTAAGCTCTTGAGATTGGACTTTGTATAAAATGAACTGGAGCCCAGCTGGTGTGGCTCAAGGGTTGAGCATTGATCCATGGAGCCAGAAGTCCCTGGTTCAATTCCTGGTCAGGGCACATGCCTGGGTTGTGGGCTTGATCCCCAGTAGGGGGTGTGGAGGAGGCAGCCGATGGATGATTCTCTCTCATCATTGATGTTTCTATCTCCTACCCCCTCTGCCTTCCTCTCTGAAATTAATAAAAAAAACAACAAAACATTTAAAAAAAGAGCTGTAATGAGTTGGAAGCACTGAAAGTGAGACAAGACTACACATCTTCTGTCCACAAACATTAAAGTTGGGTGAATTTCCAGTCAATATCAGCATCTTTCCAAATAATTCTTTCCCGTAAACCACAACATATGTGGGATTTTCCCGTGTGGTTTCATTGCAGCCCTCCCCCAATGGTGAAGGAAGACAGGTGCTGCTGCTGGCTGCATGCTCTCCCCATCCGGTCTCCCCGTGTTCGAATGGGGGTGAACCCGTGCTGATTCATGTCTGTGCTGGTCCCAGGTGCGTTCCTAGCTCAGCTCTTCCACCTGCTGCACACGAGGGCCTCCCTGTTCTGCTAAGAGCTCTCAGCTGTCACCCCGCAGGCCTGGAGAAGATGTAAGTTTCCTGTGGAGTCACAGTGGCACATTGTTGACGTCTCAAACCTCATCTCAGTGTTGCCCAAGGGAAGCCAGACACATTTTGAAAGAAAGGATGGACTCGCCGAGCTGTGTAATTCTGAACTCAAAATGAAAACCATCTCATTT
Organism: Eptesicus fuscus; assembly: GCF_027574615.1. Taxonomy (NCBI): domain Eukaryota; kingdom Metazoa; phylum Chordata; class Mammalia; order Chiroptera; family Vespertilionidae; genus Eptesicus; species Eptesicus fuscus. Next base: position 104,077,325 of record NC_072480.1, on the reverse strand, counting down.
GTATTCACTTATTTTTTCCAGCAACAACAGTTTACTCAGTTCCTACGATGTGGGAGGCAAGGTATTAACATCGGTTGCTATAGTGATGACGAAACGCCATTCTCGCCCACGGGGAAGTGAGGGACCACAGGAGAGAGCTATGAAGGAGACCATCATCCACCCCAACAGCACAGAGCGAAACTGCACTAATTGCAGGAAGGCCGATGCATGCAGTGATGGGTGCGCTGCAGGGAGGTCTGACCTGACCTAGGGGCTAGATGAGACTTCTTCAAGATGCGACGGTTCATGGACATCCCAGGGAGACGACGCTGCTCATTCAAAGTCACATGGGACAGGACACACCTTGGTGTGTGTGTGTGGGGGGGGGGGTGCGGGGGAGCCAGAAGAGATAAACCAAAGAACTTATATCCTTACTAGAGGCCCAGTGCACGAAATTCATGCAAGGGCCTTGGCCCCCACCTGCTGTGGCTTTATCTGGAAGGAAGGATGTCCGGAAGGATGTCCAGCCTAATTAGCATATTACACTCTTATTAATATAGCTAGGCACAGACCATGGACACGGGCAATAGGGTGGTGAAGACCTGGGGGGTTGGGGCTGGGAGGAGGGGGGGCGGGGGGGATGGGAGACATCTGTAATACTATCAACAATAAAAAGTATATTAAAATATTTATTGAAAAGAGAAGTTAGAATTAGGAAAACACACGCACACACAACAAACGCTCTAAGTCGGAGAGCGGGGCCTGCTGTGTGTGGGGCGGATTCTGTGAGGGAGATGGAGAGACAGACATCCAGGCCAGACCATGGACGCACGAGGGACAAGTGGACAAGAGGAGAGAAACAGGTGTTTCCTATGAGCGCAGGGGGTGCAGGTGTGCATGTCGGAGGCTCTGCCAGGTGCACGGGCGGCACCTGGAGACGAAGGGGCGGGAGGGAGAAGGCAGATGGGCGCGTGGACCTGGTGCTCCGGGGATGCTGCTGCTGGATGGGGCCGGGCCTCACGTGGTCTGCTTTTCAGATGCCCACAGCACTGCCGGGCACATACCAAGTGCTCAGTATGTGATTCCTGGCTTGATGGATGCCCGGCCTGGGTTTCACCCTTGGCCATGGTTCTAGCCGTGGGTCCGATGAGTGTGCCAGACGGAGGTGCCAGACTACCACGCGGCGAGGAGGGGCTTGGGCTGAGCAGTGAGGAGGGACTTGGCTGAGTGGTGGGGGTCGTGGTGTTTGCTGCCTGGGAGGAGAGGGCACGTTTCAAATGGAACTTGGAAGGAGTGGCCAGGGAGGGAGGTGTCAGCGTGATTCTTGCGAGAAAGCCGCGCGGGATGAACACTGGACATTGTCCAAGGACCTTCCCGCGGGGAGTGCTTCATCGCCAGCACGCAGGCCCTGACCTCCGCTGGTGGGTGGGGAAGCGAGTGGGGGTCGGAAATGGGGAGAGTGATGCCCGAGGGAATGGGCTGTGGATGGAGGGGGGGTGGGGTTGGCCCAGAGACAAGTCGCATTTTTAAAATAATAATTGGAGCCACTTGGCGGATTGAAAAGCTCAGGAGAAGACGGGGCTGGAATATGTTAAAGAAACAGGGCCGACCTGCCATGTCCCGTTCCAGACGCACAGATGGGAACGTGGCCTTGCCGAGGCCCCGGGAGCAGGTGCTTCCCCCGAGCTGCGAGCCTCAACGTATGAATCTGCTTTCGCTACTTGTGTTTTAACTGCTTTAAAGGTGTGTGTGTGTGTGTGTGTGTGTGTGTGTGTGTGTTAGAGAGACAGGGGGGGGGCTGTGTATGTGAGGGATGCACTAAGACGGACACAGTGCCACGCGGACAGTCGTCCGCGCCCTGGCCGCACCCTCTGCTGTCCCTTCCGGATCAGCGTTGCGGCTGGAAATGCTTCCAGAGGCATGTTCTCTGCTTCTACCTGAGGCAGCAGCAAGGCACCGTCTCCGTCTCCGCTCCAGAAAGTACGCTCACGCTGTGTGCACAGCCCTGCACGTGGGCCTCGGATTCCCCCTGAGGCTCCTGGTTTCTCTGGAGTGACTTCTGGCCGCCAGGGTGATAGTGTTGCTTACTGCGGGCGTTGTCTGGGCACATTGGCGTGCTTCGTGGCATCGGACGTATTCCCCTCGCTCCGCGCAGAGAGAAACAGCTTGGCTGCCAGAAGTTGGACACCATGATTTTCCGGAGAATGTGAGCAGCGACAACTCCAGCCCGTGTGTGCACGTGGCCACCTGGGAAAACCAGGGTGTGGGCTCCCGCCTCCCCCCAGCTTGGCGTGGAGAACGAGGTTAGGCTTGGAGAGTGGTTGACAATTTGGGAAGGACGATTGAGTATCAGATGCTCCAGTGGTGCCATTCATTCATTCATTCATTCACTCACTCACATATTTACTCAGACACCAGAAATCCATTCACCCTGTGGCCCAGTATTCACTAGGTAAGAGACTGTAAGGTGTTGGGGATGAAAAATAATTGAGCCCGTATTTCTACTCTCAGCAGATGAGCAGTCAATTGGGCAGACAGAGGAGTCAATAGATAGCAGAGCCCTCTAGGTGACTTAATGGTGGTTTGGCTAGGGTTTCTAGAGCATTCTAGGAGGGTGACTCCCACCCCTCAGAAAACCAGCAGTTCTTCAGAAGAGGGCAAAGCTCAGTGCAGAGAACATACAGTCGCTCAGCTCTGTGCTCAGCATTCTCACATCGATTCCAGGTGGACAGTTACCCCTTTCCTCAGAGCAGCGTGGACCCAGGCCCGCTCCAGGCTGTGGCTCTGGCATCGTTTAAGACCGCAACACCATTTGCATCCGTGGCGGAAGGTGAAAAGCCAGGACAGTGGCCGTGCTGGCTGAATCTGAGCCCCTCCTCATGTGGCCCCGGCCCTGACATTCCCTAGAAATCCCCCCGCCACCCCCCCCTGCCCCCGCTACCTAACTGTCAGGGCAGCAGGAGAGGCTCCCTGGCCCAGGAAGAAGGACAAGTGGATTTCACCAATCAGCTAGCTCAGTGGTCGGCAAAACGCGGCTTGCGAGCCACATGCAGCTCTTTGGCCCCTTGAGTGTGGCTCTTCCACAAACTACCACGGCCTGGGTGAGTCTATTTTGAAGAAGTGGCATTAGAAGAAGTTTAAGTTTAAAAAATGTGGCTCTCAAAAGAAATTTCAATCGTTGTACTGTTGATGTTTGGCTCTGTTGACTGATGAGTTTGCCGACCAGTGAGCTAGCTGTTTCAGCCACAGCACACTGAAAGAACTGTAACGTTTGCCTAGGGCAGTGTGTGGCTCATGGCAGAGAGACCGAGAGGAAAACATACTTGGAATAACGCAATGCACAAATGCATCATGTCGAAAGTCAGAATCCAAAACAACCATTTTCTTAATTACAATGCACCCGTGCATCGGCAAGCTGTTCAACAAGTACGTTACCAGGAATTAGAACCGCAGATGAGGAGAGTGATTTAGGTTATGGGCTTCAGATTAATTCTAAGCATAAGGAGTGATTAATCAACACACAGTATGCTAATGAGTTGTTGCTGGCCCTAGTAGACATCTCATGAATAAAATAACCAATTAGAGGAGGGCTGTCATCGTTTTACAGAGTAGAAACGCTGGCCAGGAGGTACATAGCCTTCGGTCCGTGCACTTGATTGCATTCATGCACCAACGGGAGCAAACAGCCCCTCACACCATGTTGCAGGGAGCGGCAGCGGTGGGATTCCAACTTGCATTTCCTGAGCTCGGATCATTCTCCTTCTAGCACATTAGACATCGCGTGCCCTGGCTGGTGTGGCTCAGTGGGTAGAGCATAGGTCTGCAAACTGAAGGGTCCCAGGTTCAATTCCAGTCAAGGGCACGTATTCAGGTTGCAGGCTTGATCCCTGGCCCTGGTTGGGGTGCGTGTGAGAGGCAACCAATTGATGTGTCTCTTCCACATCAATATTTCTCTTCCTCTCCCACTCTCTAAATATCAATGGAAAAATGTCCTCAGGTAAGGATTAACCAAAAAAGAAAAAAGAAAGGAAGGATGGAAGGAAGGAAGGAGAGAAAGGAGGAAGAGAGGAAGGAGGAAGGGAGGAAAGGAGGGAGGGAGGAAGGAGGAAGGAGGAAGGGAGAAAGGAAGGAAGGAAGGAAGAAAGGAAGGAAGAAAGGAAGGAGAAAGGAAGGAAGGAAAGAAAGGAAGGAAGGAAGGAAGGAAGGAAGGAAGGAAGGAAGGAGGAAGGAAGGGAGGAAGGAGGAAAGGAGGAAGGAAGGAAGGAGAAAGGAAGGAAGGAAGGAAGGAAGGAGAAAGGAAGGAAGGAGGAAGGGAAGAATGAAGGATGGAGGAAGGAAGGAAGGAAGAAAGGAGGAAAGGAAGGAAGGAGGAAAGGAAAAAGATGATTACATTATTGATTTTAGATTTTTTCTTTTTTTAGCATACTCATTTAGTGCTTTAAATTTCCTTCTACACACTGTTTTCCAAGCACCTTACATAGTTTGATAGGTTGCATTTTCATTTTAAGTCAGTACAACATATTTTTATAATTCTTGAGACGTCTTTGACGCATGGGTTGTTTGGAAGTATGTTGTTTAAGGTTCAAATATTCCAGAATTCTCCTGGTTTCCTTATGCTATTATTTTCTACGTTATTTCCGTTGTGGTGTGAGAGCATACGTTGTATGACTTCTGTTCTTTTAAATTCGTTAAGGTGTGTGTCATAACCTGCAGTTCGCCCGGCCTGAGGAATGCTCTGGGTGTCCTTAAGAAGTGGGTGTTCTGTTGTTGGAAGGAGTGTTCTGTGAATGTCGTTTACATCCAGGCGAAGGATGTTGCTCTCCATCCGCATCCTCACTGGGTTTTCGCCTGCTTCCTCCATTGCTTCTTGAAGGAAGGCTGTTGAAGCCCCCCAGTCCGTTAGCTTCTATTTCTCCTCTCTGCTGAGTGAGGTTTGCCTCACCTGGGAGAAACCCTGTTGCTGGGTGGGGATTCCCAGGCATTCTTGGATAATTGATCCTCTTTATCATATGCAATGAAACCCTACTTTGTCCCTGATGTCTGCTTTTCGTGACATTAATTATACAACTTCATGCCACTTTAGATTAATTTTAGAATGAATTATCTTTTGACTGTTTTCCTATCTTTCACTATTATTAACCTATTGAGCATTTATATTTAAAGTGGGGTTCTGGTAGACACTTAATTTGGTGTAGATTTTTTAAGTGGTGCTATGACCATCTCTGGTTTTCACTGCTGTATTTAGACCGATCACATTTAAAATGATTATTTGTATTTTAGGATTAATGTATACCATGTTCATAACCATGTTTTCCATCTACGACCTTTTTTCTTTCTTCCTTTCTTCCTTAATTTTCTACCTTTTCTGAGTTTACGTGAGCATTTTATGATTCAATGTTATCTCTTCTCTTGGCATATTAATTAGGCGTCTCTATGAAATCACTTTATTGGATCTTCAATATACATTTGTCTCTAATCTAACCCCACCTACAAATGACACCATGCTGCTTCCTGGGCAGGGCAGGCCTCTCACAGCATGAAGTCCCTCCCTCTGGTCTCCATGGCACCCTTTCATCCGTGTCACTCATGCCGGCTACTTCTGCTGGCACCGAGTGGCTCTCAGTGCTGCCTTTATTATGTGGGTCTGAGTTTAAATCGGTGGCATTTTCAATCTCCCTGTGGATCTCTTTAGCTCTCTCATAGGGCAGGTCGCTCCTTGTGAATTCCTTCAGTTTTTGTTGAAATAAGAAAGTCTTTTTCTTCCCTTGTTTTTTGAAGAATAATTTCACTGAATATAGATCTCTGGGTTGGTGTTTTATCATTTTAACTTTTACATTTAACATTGTAAATATTGTGCCTCTCTCCTCTTCCTGACATGGCAGCTGATGAGACGTTCTCTGGCGTCCACGTGGTACCTGCGTGCAGATCGCCCGGAGGATTCCCACGGTCCTGCCTCCGGGCTGCGCAGCCATTGACCTTGAATCCTAGGCACCCTTCTCCTTCCCCGCGGCCTTGTGACCGGTGTTCTGACGCCTCCTAGTTAATATTTTATTGCTGTAATTTTAGACGAGGCACTTGCTCTCTCTGACCTTCCCTCTCTTCTCCTGTTAAATGACAGCATTGATTATATAATTTCCACGATCCTATACTTTTCTAAAATTAACCTCAGGATTTGCATTTAAACTAGAGAGACTCGCAGCCTCAGACTGAGTCACCTCAGTTCATCAACTACAACACAAACCTTCCATCGCGGTTTTGAACAAACCGTGTGCGCGTTAGAAGTGGGTTGGGGAGCACCTGTGGGTGGCCCGGCCTCCTCCCACGTGTCCTCCGACAGAGACTCTCAGCAGTAGGACCGTGTGGAATAGACGGAACCTAGGAGAGTGGAGGACATGTACCTGTTGCGACGTGAGGGCCATGGGCAAGCCCACGCTGCCTTTCATTCTTGCTTTCATCACCAGTTGTGACTACCTGGAACTACAATATAAAAGCTCTGTGTGTGCACGTGTACCTACAAAATCACCTTCAGAGCTTGAGTGGAGCTGAAGTCTCTATCTGTCTAACTCATGTTTGTCTAACTGACTTTTTATCATTATTTTTGTCATTCATGTTCTCTTTTAGTTTCTTTTTAAAATTATTAAAAAATCACCCATTATCACATGACTTTCTTCTTTTTAAAAAAATATGATTTTATTGATTTCAGAGAGGAAGAGGGGGAGAGAGAAAGATCAATGATAAGAGAGTATTATGGATCGGCTGCCTCCTGCACACCCCCTACTGGGGATCAAGTCCACAACTCAGGCATGTGCCCGGACCAGGAATTGAACCTTGACCTCTTGGTTCATGGGTCAACCCTCCACCACTGAGCCATGCTGGCCGGGCTGTTTAGCTTCTTGCTGACTGATTTGTTTTTCTGTTTCCTTCTCTCCCCATATTGCATTCTGTTTTAGCTATTCTATCCTAGAGGCCCAGTGCATGACATTCATGCACTGGGGAGGGTCCCTCAGCCCAGTCTGCCCTCTCACAATCTAGGACCCCTTGTTGGACATCCCCCAAGGGGTGCTTAGCATATGCAAATTGACTGAACAGCAGAACGACCCATCACTATAATGTGCACTGACCACCAGGGGGCAGACGATCAACACAGGAGCTGCCCCCTGGTGGTCAGTGCGCTCCCAGAGGGGAGCGCTGCTCAGCCAGAAGCCGGGCTCATGGCTGATGAACGTAAGTGGCGGCGGTAAGGAGCGAGGGGTCCCGGACTGCGAGAGGGCAGTCTGACCTAAGCCGGCAAGTGGACATCCCCTGAGGGGTCCTGGTCTGTGAGAAGGCACAGGCTGGGCTGAGGAACCCCCCCCCCAGTGCAAGAATTCCATGCACCAGGCCTCTAGTTTAGTCATAATTAGCTTAGGACCTTGCTATGACTCTGCCCTTTCTCCTCTGGTCAGAGGCTAATGGGTGACTGTAAATAATTTAAGCAGTTGGAGCTCTTTGCTGAGCCACAGAGGTACCTGCCACGGAAGGCGGATGCAGTACGGCTCCTGATTGCTATGCTGTGGGACAGCACTTACCCAAACACGTCTTCACAATCAACGGGCAGCCACCGAGTCTAAATGCAGGCCCTTTGTGGGGGATCGGGAGGGAAGCGTGTGTCCTTATGAGCTATGGACACGTGGATGTGTGTTCTGGGACACGTGACCTGAAGGGCCTGCATCTGCCCGGTCTGGGGGCGGGGCCCATTTCCTCTTCGACCTGCTATGGGTGGGGGGGGCAGTGGTGGGCATCTCAGTGGGCGTGTCTGAGGCAGAAGGGGAGCATTGAGGGAGGGCATGGGGCAGAGCTGGGTCTGGACCCCGATGCAGTGGCTCATGAGTGTGCATCTGCGGTCAAACTCCCAGCACGACCTCTGGCTCCACAGAGGGCGTGGCTGCCACCAGCCGAGAGCAGCCCATGCCATTCACAAGGACAGTTCAGTGGGCGGCCTCACCCATCAGAGCCGGTGGTGAGGGTGCCAGGCCGCGGGCTCGGGACGCCGTGAGCATCGCTGTCCTTCCCTGCATCCTGCGTGTTTTCTCAGCTGTGCAGCTGCTCCCACCCAGCAGCGAGGCCCGCAGGCTGGATGCCCGGGCCAGAGGCCATAAGGCTGTGCAGAAGGAGCCGTAGTGGCTGAGTGCATAAGTCACGTCAGCTAGCGATGCCGTGGGCATTTGCAAAAGGAAAGGACACGCGTCCTCTATTCAATGATGGAGGATGAAGCTGAGGGCTGTGAGCCGGGCCAGCTCGGGCTGTGGAGGTTACTGCCCGTGATCCTGTAAGGCTGGGAGCCACACACTGTCCTTCTCTGTGCAGATGGCAATGCACAGAGGTAACGGAGCCCGTCCACGGCTCCACGGCTGAGTGTCGGCCTAGGAACCAGGAGGTCAGGGTTCGATTCCCGGTCAGGGCACAGGCCCGGGGTGCAGGCTCCATCCCCAGTGTGGGGCGTGCAGGAGGCAGCTGATCCATGATTCTCTCTCCTCATGGACGTTTCTATCTCTCTCTCCCTCTCCCTTCCTCTCTGAAATCAATAATATATATATACTTTTCAAAAGGTAAATGAATCACACTAAAGCATCATTTATGGAAGCGAATCAGCTTTTAAATATCACGATGGGCTCGCGGCAGCCGGCGGACAGGACCGGCACATGCGCTCCGGGTCGCCGGGGCGCCAGGGCTCTGAAAGCTCTTGAAGGGTCTCTGAAAACTGCCCAAGTTCTTGGTCCCTAAAGAAGTTTCTTTGTCCGAAACTCAGGCGAGTTCAGTGCATCTCACATCTCTTAAAGCAATTATGTGTCGCGCCAGCACAGCCAAGGGTTCGGCGAGCCTGAGGGAGGGCCGGCGAAGGATGAAGAAAAGACAGACAGAGAATAAGCTGGGTCTAGGTGGATCTTCTGTGCCTGGCTGAGACCACAGAAAAGATCCAGATGGCAAGCTGAGCCTTTATTTTATAGCCAGAGGTAAACAAGGTAGTGGTCACCATAGTTACAATGTTCTTGTAAGTTTCACTTGTTTTGGCAGCACTTGCTGCCCCTCCCACAGCCCATTAGCTACCCAGGAAAGATCTAGGGAGCAGTCACAAGATCAAGCTTAATTATGCTAGGAGGGCTGTGCCCTCTAAGCTGGGACTTGTTTGTGGCTTTGCCAACAGGTCAGTCCGAGGCTTAACCCTATAACCGCTCCCTACACAATTATTCACGTTTGTACCGAAAGAGATCATCAGACTGAGCCTCGGGACACAGGGACCACAGCTGCAGGGCCGTCCCAGCCCGAGGAGTGGCCGCGGACTCGCCAGTGACCTTTACAGGGACTGAATTGGCAGGCAGACCTCTCGCTCTAAAATCAATAAAAACACACTTACCAAATACCGTGATGCGATCTGCAGGTAGTTTACAAACTAAAATCAGTTTAAACAAAGAAATCCCCGGCCCTTGGCATCTCCCAGCACCGCACGCTCCCTGGCCGGCGGGTTAATCCCACGCATTAGCTATTGTGAAACTGGAAGAGCGGTTCCCGTTCGCATGTTGTGAGAAATGCCCGAAGTGTAAACAAAGCATCCCCTCTCCACCAACGTGAGCGGCACCGGGACCTTCTGAGTGAAATGGGAGGGGCGCCCAGGCCTCACGCCAGGTCACTTTCCTACGGACGGCGACAGCCACGCGCCGTCTACGAAAACTCCAAGCAACGCTTAACTCAATTCTCTGGTGAAGCCAAGGGCCTGCAGGCTTACTTGCTCGAAGGTTGCAGCATTATTTGCACGTGTGATTAAATTTTCCTGGAGTTTTATAATCTTTTATTGATGAACAAATATTACGTTGTTGGTGATAAATAAAGCTCTACATACAATAGATGGAACTGGCATTTTAATTCTCTGCTCAAAGCTAAGAGATGCAGCCCTATTAACAATGGGGGACTGGCAAGAGATGAGGAAACGTCACTGAGTTGTAGAGTGGTAACCGCACGCTGTGCTCCCACACGTTTATTACTTATTTAACCTCCACAGCGGCTCTATTACGCTATTTTGTTTTATTTTAATATTGCAAAGGATAAGGCTGCGTGTGGAAAACTCATTACCCTATCTAATAAAGAGGGAATATGCTAATTGACCCTCACGCTGTTGCAAAGATGGCGGCACCCACAGCCAATAAGGAGGGAATATGCTAATTGAGTGCCACACCATCAAAGATGGCGGCGCCCATAGCTGCAAGGTGGCGGAGCCCAGTCCCCTCAGCCCCACCGGGACAGCAGGTGCGCGGCAAGGCCGGGCCCACCCCACGCACCTGCCTCTGGTGTCCCCCAGTCCCCTCCGCCCGCCAGCCACTCAGGTCTGGCCCAAGGCGCAGGCAAGCCTCGGATAGCAGCTGCCCAGCTGCCCAGGGCCGCCTGAGGTTCAGGTAACCAGGGCCGGCCGAGGCTTGCACTGCCGGCAGTGGCAGCAGCAGAGGTGTGATGGGGTGTCACCTTCCCCTGATCGCCGGGTCGCCTCCCGCCCCTGAAGGCTCCCAGACTGTGAGAGGGGGCAGGCCGGGCTGAGGGACCCCCCCCCCCCCCAAGTGCATGAATTTTCATGCACCGGGCCTCTAGTAGTATAATAAAACTATAACACATGGCAATGCCTTCTGAATAACCTGAGTTAGTAGAAGTGGGTTTGGAATCTTCTAGAATCTATTACTCATGCTCTTTCCAGAATGTGCCTTTTATGCACATCCTATATAATAAAGAGGTAATATGCAAATTGACCATCACTCCAAACACAAGATGGCCACCCCCATGTGGTCAAAGATGGCCACTCCCATGTGGACACAAGATGGCCACCACAAGATGGCCAGCAGGGGAGGGCAGTTGTGGGCAATCAGGCAAGCAGGGGAGGGCAGTTGGGGGGAACCAGGCCTGCAGGGGAGGGCAGTTAGGGGTGACCAGGCTGGCAAAGGAGGGCAGTTAGGGGCAATCGGGCTGGCAGGGAGCACTTAGGCACCAATCAGGCTGGCAGGGGAGTGGTTAGGGGGTGATCAGGCTGGCAGGTAGAAGTGGTTAGGGGCAATCAGGCAGGCAGGCAGGCGAGCGGTTGGGAGCCAGCAGTCCTGGATTGTGAGAGGGATGTCCGACTGCCTGTTTAGGCCCTATCCCCCCAATGAATCCCCCAAGTGGGATCGGGCCTAAATGGGCAGTCGCACATGTCTCTAGGGGTCCCAGATTGGAGAGGGTTCAGGCTGGGCTGAGGGAACCCCCCCCTCTGTGCATGAATTTCGTGCACCGGGCCTCTAGTACCATCATAAAATGTAAACACAATATTATAAATGCATTTTAAGTGAAAAAAAGTAGTCCTGGTGGTAGCTCAGTTGGTTAAAATGTCTTCCTGATAAGCTAAGGTTGCAGGCCAATGCTCAACCACTGAGCAGGTAACTGTATTTTTTAATGCACTTCATTATATTAAGTTACAAGTATCCTAGGATGGACACTATGATACGTAATTTCCAAAAAAGGAAACATTGATTTTCCAATTATGTGTTTATCATCCAGTCAGCCTTGTCTCTAATTCCAAACTGTGTGTTACTGCCAAACTGTAATTTTGCTTCAGCAAATACCACACACCCATAACATGCATCATATTCTGTGATTCTTTTTAAAAATATATATCTTTATTGATTCCAGAGAGGAAGGGAGAGGGGGAGAGAGAGAGAAAAAACATCAATGATGAGAGAGAGTCATTGATCAGCTGCTTCCTGCACGCCCCACACTGGGGATCGAGCCCGAAACCTGGGCATGTGCCGTGACGGGAATCGAACCTTGACCTCCTGGTTCATAGGTCAATGCTCAACCACTGAGCCATACTGGCTGGGCTGCAACCTATTGTCTAAAGTCAATGCTCTGAGAAGGAAAGGAGAAAGTGAGACGAGGTGAGCACGTGAATACTAAGAAGGGGAACGAGGGAATGAAGAGCTGGAGGAGAGGCGGGGCATGGGGGCCAGAGGAGGTCGGGAGCACAAGGGGGGGTGGTGAGGTTGTTTCTGAAGCTCCAATTGAAGCCCTTTGCTCTCCCCCTTCGGTCATTGCCATCAGGGCTCTTGGCCTTAAGAACCCTTTACGGCTCTCCTGATAATTTTCCTGTCAAACTGTTGTCTCTGAGCACACGCTCTCCTCCTAGAAATAAATGCACCCAAAGCCGCACTCACCACTGGGTAATGCCACGCTGTGCGGAACATCAGGAATGTGGTTCATCCCTGGCCAGTGTGGCTCAGTGGACAGAGCGCTGGCCTGCAGACCAGAGGGTCCCAGGTTCAGTTCTGGCCAAGGGCATGGACCTCGGTTGCAGGCTCTTCCCTGGCCCCAGGGCCCTGGTTGGGCGAGTGCAGGAGGCAACCGGTGGGTGTGTCTCTCTCACATCAGTGTTTCCCTGTCTCTCCCTCTGTCTTCCACTCTCCCTAAGAATCAGTGGGAAAATAGCCTCGGGTGAGGGTTAGCAAACAAAACAGAAATGTGGTTAATCTACGGCAGTGGTCGGCAAACTCATTAGTCAACAGAGCCAGATATCAACAGTACAACGATTGAAACTTCTTTTGAGAGCCGAAAACCGACTTCTGCGCATGGGCCACAAAGTTTCAATTGCACTGTACGTGCGCGCCCGCACGTGGTATTTTGTGGAAGAGCCACACTCAAGGGGCCAAAGAGCCGCATGTGGCTCGAGAGCTGCAGTTCGCTGACCACTGATCTACAGTAATGACTCTGACGCAGCTGAACAACTGTCTGTGCAGATGTTTCGCATTTTCCACTTTTATCCTCTTACACGCCACCTGGGGGGTTGACTTCCTGTAGAAAAGGCACCTCGGGTCCCGCCAGTGTGGCTCAGTGGTTGAGCATGGACCTAGGAACCAGGAGGTCACGGTTCGATTCCAGTCAGGGCTCAGGCCCAGTGTGCAGGAGACAGCCGATCAATGATTCTCTCTCATCACTGATGTTTCTACCTCTCTCTCCCTCTCCCCTCCTCTCTGAAATGAATAAAAATATATTTAAAAATAAAAAAATTAAAAGGAACATCCTTCTATCAAGACTCTGAGCCACAGACTGCCCGGCCAAGAGAGCTAAGCACATGGCCTGGTGCGGAGGAGAGCCGGGCGCAGAGTCTGTGACCTCCTGGGCCCCGAGCAGCGCTGGTGAGCGCAGGTGGTGTCCTCCTGCGGGCGGGCTCTGCAGGCCCATCCTGCCTGGGGAGCGCGGGCCGGGGCTGCCTTCCGGCCACGGCTGTGGTGCCTGGCTCCCGTGCAGGTGCAGGGACGGCAGGTCCTTCCTAGTGACCAGTCCGTAGTGTGACCAGGTCAGCCTTCAGCGGAGGGCCCTTCCTGGAGGCACGGAGCTCTACGCAGGTTCCGGTGTTTCAAACCCACTGGAGGGCAAAGGGGGCATTTCTGTGGGGTTGGCATGGTGCCAGGTACTCGGTAAATAGGTACATTTGTCAAATCACAATGGAGATGCCAAAAGCTCTACTGAGATTTCCTCATAATTCCGCCGCAGTGGCGTTTTATGAAGCAATCACTTGCCTCCCGGCGCAGGAGTGCGAGGTGCTGGCTGGCCTCCCCGCCAGGAGGCCGGTACTGTCCATAGACCCGTCAGCGGGACGCTCCTGGGACCGCAGCGACCTGGGGCCCCATCTCCTGGGCGTGTGTGAGTCAGTTACACGTGGAAACGATGACGGACTTGAAAGAGAAGCGTGCAGAAATCTAATGGAAGGGACGTTGTTGACCTTTGAAGTGGATATCTGCAATTTCACACTCTCCTGACTTGCTGAGAGTCCAACAACGCTAAGCACAGGCTCAGCGGACTAGATTCTGCCAGTGGATTCAGTAGCTCCTGCTGAACCCATGCGTTTCTTTACACACACATACACACACACACACACAGACACACACATACACAGACACACAGACACACACATACATACACAGACACACACACACACACATACACACACACACACACACACACACACACACACACAGAGACACACACACACACATACACACAGACACACAGACACACACACCTACACACATACAGACACAGACACACACATACACAGACAGACACACACAGACACACACACGCTCTCACACACTCATAATGTGTTATATCTTCATTATTTACTTCTTTCTACTGTCTTTGAATGTAAGTTACTATGTTTTCAGGTTCCTGGGGGAAATGTTCATTGGTGATCTAAGTCTTTCCTTTAAACAAGTCGAGCTACACGCCACCAGGAAGTTGAGGCCCGGGTCTCGCTCACTTGAATTAGAACGCTCTCTGTCTCTGGTTTGGTGAGTTCACCACCCACTCTATCGTTTCGAGGTCGATTGCCCGATTGCTGCACATTTGATGATTTACTGGTTACATTCTTATTACCACGTCGAGCTTATTTGCACTTGGTCAAATTGCAACTTGTAGTCCAACATTTGACATTTGAAATTTTCTGGGATTTGATTTATTCCCCAATAAATGACTCATTTTAGAAAACAACTCATATCCATTCAAAACAAGTTGTACTTCTGTTTGGTGCGTTGGTGTCTAAAAGTCAATCAAGTCAGCTGTACTTTTCAATTTATTAACATCTTTTATCTATGTATTTCTTTCTATTAATTAATTACAAAGAGGGGGATGTTCACTCCTCCCCACTGTCATGATTACTTTGTATATTTTTCTTTTTAATTTGTCACTTTTCACTTTACAGTCTAATTTGCATAACATTATAATGGCTGTGCCACTTCTATTATGACTGGAGATTAAAATGAACATCCTTTTTGGGTTTTCTTTCACTTCCAACATCTGTGTCCCTGTATCATGGTGTGTCACTTTTAAGCAGAAGAAAGTGGATCAGCATTTGAAATTAAATCAGCAATAAGGTGTTTACCATTTAATTGATGTATTGAGCTTATTGAGTTAATGCAATTATTGATATATTGGGGCTGAAAGACATGATCAAAATTTTGATTTGTATTTGTTGGAACTCCTTTTTCCCCCCAAGTATTTTCTCTTTGTTATATACACGCTGTTTAATGGCCCTTTTTGTATTTTTTCTTGAGATTAAACATGCATCTGTGACTTATTATACCTGGCATACAATATGTCTTCCCATCTCAATCACTAGGATTAGTTTCCGAGTTCCAGAAATGAATAATAAAAAATAGACTGTAATTTATTCAGCGAGTCACCTTCATACAACCGCATTTCCCATGAAACCTGACAGTAGTATTTCATGTTTTGGAGTGAAAGGAAGTCATAAAATACAAGAGAGACACGTGAACACAACACAGAAGAAAAATAAAGCACAGCCCGTTTCCGTCCTAATGTCAGGGTGCTCCTCCCCGCCCCCCACCCCCCGCCCGGCCACGGTGTCTGTGGCTCTCTCGATTCGTGAATATTATTTCCCTTGTGCAACGGATGTTGTCACTGCCATGGGACTGACAGCCACTCCTGGGAATTCTGCTCCACGATCGATGGGTGCCTGATCAGCTGTGTTGATTTCTCCTCGCCCACAGGTGTCCCGTCCGCAGCCTTGGGGTGAATGTCCTCCTCCCGCTCACCAGCAAGCTTGGCAAAGGCATCGGGAGTGTGAGTACCGAATTCATGGAAACATTTCCATTTTTCCAACTTAAAAACGTGAAAGGTCATGAAATTCGGGGCAAGAAGATAAACAAGCGTTCCGATATGAAAGGACATGAGGTCTTACCTGAGAGTAATTCACCTCCTTGGCTGGAATTCCGGGGAGCGGGGGAGAGCCAAACCCTTACACAAACATTTTAAAGGGACAAGCTAAGAATCAAACGCTGTTTATTGGTGAACATAACCCACTGAACCCCCGGAACGTGTCAGAAAGAGGAATGGCCTTTGTAAATAGCCAAAGGGAACTACAGAATGCTGCAGCCACTGAAGGTCTTGTTTCTTTGGGCAGGAAGTTAAGCAGCAGTTACACTAGGACGAAAGTCCTCTACCTGCACCTGCGGGGGAGCGGGGGGCGGGGGGGGGCGGGTGAGGAGGACAAGGAACACCGCAGGGACGGATTTGGGGATGAAGTGAGATGGTTAAATCTCACCAGATCTCAATCCGGCTAGTATGTGGGGTTTTTAACCACAATAATCTTTCAAATGACAATGTTTTTTTAATTGATCAAGAGTAGTTTCTTTAAATTCCTTTTAAATTAAATCTTTGTTGTTGAAAGCATTACAGATGTCCCCTTTTCCCCCCATTGACCCCTTCTAGCCCGCCCCCACCCCACCCCAGGCCTTCACCACCCCATTGTGTCCCTGGGGGATGCCTACAGGCATACAAGTTCTCTGAGGTTTGAAGACCTGTTCCATGCTTCTGTGTCTCTGGATCTGTTTTGTCCGGCAGTTTATGTTGTTCATTAGATTCCACGTACGAGTGAGATCCTGCGAGACTTGCCTTTCTCTGACTGGCTGGTTTCTCTGAACATAATGCTCTCCGGGTCCCTCCATGCCGTCTCCAGGGATAAGAGAGCCTTCCTTTCACTGCTGCGTAGAATTCCACGGGGCAGATGTCCCACAGCTTTTCACCCACTCACCTGCTGATGGGCTGTTTCCAGATCGCAGCTACTGCACATCGTGCTGCTCTGAACATTGGGGAGCAGGTGTCCCTTCTGGCTGGTGTTTCTGATTTCCTGGGATCTGTTCCTTGAGGTGGGGTGCCTGGCTCGAATCTGACTGCCATCTTCATGGAGCTGAATCTGAACCTTCAGTCCTTGTTTCCCGAAAAGCGCTCCGCACTTTCGCCGCGGGCTCCTCTGTGTCCCGGGGACACCTGGATTCCTCTCACGCCCATGCTCTCCCCAAAGCCCCACTCCCCAGCCAACCCAGTTGCCCCCACCCAGGTTCAATTCTACATTGTAAAGTACTTCAACCGTTACAGCCGAAGTACAGAACATGCGTAACACGTGTGTAACACATGTGTAACACAGTGTAATACACACGGTCACATGCTATCTGAAACCTTTTGTTGTGTTGGGAAGGATGCCTCCTCAGTGCATGCAGGCGTGTTAAGGGCAGAGAGCCGTGTTCTGTGTCCAATCGCTACCCCGAGGAAGCAAGATCGTAAGATGACTTAGACCGTGGTCGGCAAACCGCAGCTCGAGAGGCACATGCGGCTCTTTGGCCCCTTGAGTGTGGCTCTTCCACAAAACACCACGGCCTGGGCGAGACTATTTTGAAGAAGTGGCGTTAGAAGAAGTTTAAGTTTTAAAAATGTGGCTCTCAAAAGAAATTTCAGTCGGTGTGCTGTGGATATTTGGCTCTGTTGACTAATGAGTTTGCCGACCACTGGCTTAGACACACTCCTGAGGGATAGATGTCTAAGGAAATCTGAGTCCCCGCAGCACTGGGAGCCAGGAGCGGTGCTTCTCTGACATTTTACTGCCCTAAAGCTACCGACTTCGCCCGCCTGGATGTCGTGGCTCTTGGAAGAAGGTATGAGACTTCGACTTCAGGATGGGAAACAAAGAACTATGATGTATTACTCACAGAGGCAGCGTAGACACAGGCTGTCTGTCTGGAGTCCTGAATTTACGCTGGTGCCACACCATTTCTTTCTCTCGGCCACATCCATTACCGGAGTCTCACAATATCTCTTCAAAACCTTGACGTTTGTCTCCTCAAAAAAATAGTTAAGCTTCTTTTACTTGTTACTTCAAATACACACACCCCAACAGCTTTCTCTAAATTCATTTTCTCTTTAATTCTGCATGTGCCTGTCCATAATCTTTCATTTTTTAAATTATTTTTATGTTTTCAGTTACAGGTGATATACAATGTTATATTAGCTTCAGGTGCCCAGCACAGTGATTGGACATTGTGTAACTTATGGAAGGATCACCCTGATAATTCAAGCACCCATCGGACACCCCACCTAACACTGACTCTGTTCCCCAAGCTGTAGTTCACACCCCTGTTACTGTTTTATAAACTTTCTGAACTACAACTATTCTAGGGCAACTTACTTAAGTTTTTTTTTAAAGAAAAGCCATACCTACAACTGGGAGAGGCTGACCGAGGGGTATGAATAATCAAATTCCTCACCGGTCCTCAGAGAATCCTCTGCCCCATTAGGTATAGCCACAGAGTCTCCTGGTCACACCCAACACTTCCTACCTTTTACTCCACCCCACAGCCTCCACCCCATTTCCATCTAAAGTTTTGATTAAGTAGATCTGTTATTTTTTTTAACTCCTCATCTGAGGATATTTTTCTCTTGATTTTTAGGGAGAGTGGAAGAGAGAGGGAAAGACAGAGAGAAACATTGATGTGTGAGAAAACACATCGATCGGTTGCCTCCTGCACAAGCCCCGACCTGGGCCCGGGCCAGGGAGGAGCCTGCAACCAAGGTACATGGCATTGAACCCGGGACCTCTTGGTCCACAGGTCAACCAACGCTCTATCCACTGAGCCAAGCCGGCCAGGGCTGATCAAGTGGATCTTGACTGATCACTACGAACTCATCCTCCAGCCTCCACTCTCTTTTACTTAAACTCTGTCATGGCTGCCCGACTCGTGAATAGCTCACACTTAGTTAGATTTGATGACACTTAGTTAGATGTGTCGCCTTAGCTACACTCCCATTTCCGGTGGACGTTAAGGCCAAGCTCGTTATCGTGGCTCTTGGGGCTGCTGTAGGCGGGTTCAACCCAGGAACTGCCTCTCCTTGTCTCTGGACTCACACACGCCCTCTCCTAATCTCATCTCTCAAACTCAAACAGCCAATCGCATCGCTCTGTCAGGGACAGCACCTACTACTCAGGTCCTTCCTTCCAGCCCCGTGTTCCCTACCCCATTCCTGCTCTCAACCAGTGACGTCATCGCTCATGGACCCCATGTGCTATTTTGAGTGATGGCTGTTGGTAATATTTGGTAAAGACTTAGAGTGCCTAGTGTTCACATCCTTGCTTTAGTCAGTAAAGGAGGTCATCAGGGTGTTTGCATCAAAATTCAAGTTAGGACAAGAACTTAAAATTACTAGCATGTGAATTTCCTTTCAAGGCTATGTTATTTCTGAAGTTTATGCTCACCTTCATTTGCTTGTGGGACACTCTTTATTTAAACAATAGTATATCTATGTTTCTCCTTTTTGAATTGCTGGTGTTTCATTATATTAAGGACTAGAGGCCCGATGCACGAAGATTCGTGCAAGAATGAGCCTTCCTTCCCCTGGCTGTTGGTACCACCTTCGCTCCAGCCAGAGCCACCTTTCTGCCTTCCCACGCTTCCCAGAGGCCCGGAGCGGCTGGGGGTGGTGTGGAACGCCTGCATTGTCATCATAGCAACAATGAAAGCATCCCACCTCGCCCCCGGCCGCTCAGCACCTGCATATGCAAATTAACCCACCATCTTTGTTGGGTTAATTTGAATACTCATTCCTGATTAGCTGGTGGGTGTCACGAAGGTACAGTCCATTTGCATCTTACTCTTTTATTAGTGTAGATGACAAAATATTTAAGAATTTTATACATTCGTCTCAATAAATATTTGTTGTTAAACAATATTTTAATTAAAAATACCCTGATTTTATTATAAAACAATCTTATAATTAGCTTCAAAGCCTTATTTACATTTCACATAGCTTTCTTGCTTTATATATTAACTAGAGGCCCAGTGCACGGATTCGTGCACCGGTGGGGTCCCTTGGCCTGGCCTGTACCCTCTCACAATCTGGGACCCCTCGGGGGATGTCAGAGACCCAGTGCACGGATTCGGGCGATCCCTGTAGGCCAGGCCAAGGGACCTCACTGGTGCACAAATCAGTGCACCGGGCCTCTAGTACGCATATAAGATCTTCAGTTAATCTCTTCCCGCCCTCCCCCCTCCCCACTTCCCTCTGAGATTAATCAGTCTGTTTCATGTTTCCATGCCTGTGTGTTGAGTGTCTGCCCCCTGGTGATCAGTGCGTGTCATAGCTACCGGTTGAATGTCAAACAGTTGAACAGTCGCTTAGGCATGTGTGTGTGTGTATATATATTCTAATACATTTATATCCTAAGTCTGGTTCATTCTGAAACTCTTTACAGATCTGTGGCGTGTGTGGTGTATTTAAGCTTTTGCGAGATTCTAATTCATAACAAGTGTGTGGGCACATTCTGTTGATTGAAATCTTCATGAATGTCCCACCGCTCAGGGCCTCCTGTAGGGTACACGGATGCTGTGACTCTTTCGGGAGAAAATGGTTAGGGAGGCGCTCGCTCTAATTCCCTGCGCTGTTACAATCAGGCTACGGAAAAGGGCGAAGATCGGCCTTTGCTTGCAAGTCCTTGACTGAAGGAGCTGTGCTCAGAGCTTCCGGGGAAGACGGTTGGTCAGAGCGAGTCCGTCCATGGCTGTTTACATCATCCCATCCACTCCCATGAACCAGCAGCGCATCGGCATTTATGAAAACTGCCATTAGTGACGGAGTTCTTTAAAAAATGTGCAAATATAACACAATTCACAGGGTGGGAAAGTAGGTTTTATGTTAATATATTAGAAAAGTGTTCTCAGGGATACTAGCACATTTAAAAAAAAATGTCTTGCCCAAAATTAAATAATATGCTACCAGCAAACCTCCTTGCTTATCATTACAGACATTTCTCCCGAAAAGAAAAATGTCACCATTCTATTTTCACTACAAATGAACACAGTGCAGTGAGAGTGGAATTTAAATTCTTTAAATTTTCTCAACTCAGTTTACCATGACACGAGAAATTTATTTTGTTAAAACTTTTTTTATTTGAGAATATTTTAAAGTGTTAGTATCTACAGTCCTACCCTCTGAATTAGGCTCGGGAGTTACATCGGTATGACTGACCCGCCAGCCTGGCACCCGAAATGCACTTCATCTGATGGGGTTCTCCGTGCACGATGCAAGGGGTAGAGCGTGGTGGGCACTGATGTTCGCACCCCATGTACAAGGTGAAGCAAGTCTTTTTCTTGACTCTCCATAAAGCCACAGTTCAATGGATGCCTCTCCCACTTTCTCCCCGGACTGCCTGGAGGGAGGGCCAGTGCCCTGGTATTTATCTTCATATCCCATTGTGCAGGCGGTGAAGGATTTCCCAGGTAATCAAGGAAAACGATCCGGCCACCAGGAGGCAGCAGCCCCATGCACTTTATTAACTGCTACTTTGACAGGTTTGCAAGAGGGGGCGTCCCTTTCCCTGTGAAACGGCCCAGAGGCTGTGGTGTGGCTCAGAGGCCACCACAGAGGGGAGGGGGGGGCTTCCGGAGAGGAGGGGGCTGGAGAGGGTGCATGTGGCCAGCTGCTGCCCCTGGGCAGCCCGGCAGCACCTCTGGGTCAGCGCGGCAGGGCGGGCGGCAGGGGCTTGGGGTCCCTATGGCCACAGCTTATGTCCTCTGTGCCTGGAGGATGCTGGGTACAGAGGGCAACAGGGACAGCTCTAAATGGTTAAATATTTGAGGTCAAACTGAGAAAGACAAGGATCTCATGATCTCACTTGTTTCTTGAATCTAATGAATAGAACGAATTGGCCAACAGAGTCAGACCCAAAGCAGGGAGGCATGGGACAGACGCACATGCCTCGATGTGGGTTTGGGGGACAGGAAGACATAAAGCAGAGAACTTATGTACTTACTAGAGGCCCGGTGCGTGAAATGCGTGCAAGAGTAGGCCTTCCTTCCCCCGGCTGCCAGCACGGCTTCCCTCTGGCACCCGGGACCTGGCTTCCCTCGCAGCCCGGCTTTGTCTGGAAGGTCAGCCGGAAGGACGTCTGGTCTGATTAGCATATTGCACTTCTATTATTATAGACTAGAGGCCCGGTGCACGAATTCGTGCACGGGTAGGGTCTGGCCAGCCCCACCTCTGATTGTGGTGGGGAGGCTAACTGGAGGCAGGACTGGCCGGGGGGAGGGGCTGAGGGTTGTTGGCTGGCTGGTCCCACCCCCTGGTTGAACTCGTGGTTGAACTCCTGGTCGAGAGGACAATTTGCATATTAGCCTTTTATTATATAGGATATGCACAATGGGCAATGGGGCAGTGAAGACCTGGTGGGTGGGGAGGGGCTGGGAGGAGGGGAGTACAGGGAGGGAAAATGGGAGACATCTGTAATGCTACCAACAATAAGAATATATTAAAAAACTAAATAAATATCTGCGTATTTGAGCTATGTTTAACACAATTGGAGGTGTGGAGGTGTGAACAGTAAGTTGGGTGCGCGCAGGCCTTTGACATAATTCATTTTAGCCTGCTGGGAAGAAAGACATGAGCTATGAGTCACCTTCCGGAGACCAGCTCAGCTTCATCTATGCAGCGCAGTGCCCAGCACCGTCACGGCACACAGAGGGGCTGGTACGTGCCCGCTCAGGCATGCAGTCTGATCGCCTCACGGTGACATGGTTGTGCTCGCCTCTAGCGAAGGTGCCGCTTCGGTTCCTGTCTGGGAGGGAAAGCTGAGCAGCGGGAGCTCATGGCTTCCATCCTTGGTGAACGCGCAGTCGAGTCGGGGACGCTGGCTCCGGTGTCTGCACTTTAGATGAAGTACACCAGGTGGTAAAATATTTGTGAGAAAAAATAGTAGAAAGTATTCTGTTTTAAAAAATATGCTAAAGTTTAGGAGCGTCTGTCGTGGGGTGACACTATTCAGGAGTTTGTGGAGAAATGTATGGGCCTGAAGTGATTTGTGCTCAACACGGAGCTTAGATTCCTTTCAACGTGAAAGTGATATCTATGTGCCCAGGAGGCTGCGATTTCAAATTAAAGATATTAGCTTCACAAAGAAGCCCAAAGCTCATCGACTCACAGCAGCCTCCCGAGTCCTCTCCCAGAGCTTTGTCACTCCTTAAATCTAAATTACATTAAATCTCAAAGTCTCCGTCCTCATAAAGCAGCCGGGGGAGGACGGGGCCCGGAAACAAACACGCGTTCCGCTCTTCCTCAGAATCCACCTGCGTTTACCTCCCGTTGTTCAGTGGGATGGAGAGTGCTTCATGCAAGCGACTCCTACTTCTATACATTTTATCAAGAGAGATGATCGATCTATCTAGATGCTCATTTCCCCCTTTACACGTGCTGCTCTGTGCCTGATCTTAGAGGGAAAGCTTGACATTTCTCACCAGAAAGCATAATGGTAACTGTTGGGTGTTTGTAGATGCACTTGACCAAGTTGAGGAAAGTCCCCTCATTCCTGGTGCGAAAGTATTTAAGCAAGAAGGCCGCTGGACCGAGGTGGCCTGTGGGATGTCTTGAAAACCTCTGTAATCAAAGCAAAACCTAAGCAGAAGCCACTGCACTCAGATATGAGATAGGGACATTTAAGAACAACCGGTTACAGCCCAGCCAGCGTGGCTCCGTGGTTGAGTGTCAATCTATGAACCAGGTGGTCACAGTTCAATTCCGGTCAAGGGCACATGCCCGGATTGCGGGCTCCATCCCCAGGGCGGGTGTGCAGGAGGCAGCCGATCCATGATTCTCATCATTGATGTTTCTCTCTCTCTCTCCCTCTCCCTTCTTATCTGAAATTAATAAAAAAAATATTTTTAAAAAAGAACAACCAGTGACAAACAGCAAAGTAGACTTTCCAAAATAGTGTCCCCGCTGATGCTATAACCATCAGACACATTTGCCTTGGCTTCAGTGGAGAACCCGCTCCCCTAGCCACGTGCAGTGGGACATCCCTAACTACCTTTGGACCAGTGTGAACCCATGTATACTCATATAAACGCTTGAACATGTTAATGCTCCTCAGGTTATCTTTTCATTCTAGTTTACTGAGAGTTTTTTTGATCATGAATGGGTATTTTAATATTAGATTTTGTGAGATTGTCCATGTGTTGATATGATCATGTGATTTTTCTACTTTAGGTGATGGGTGGGATGCATTTTAGTAATGGATTTTTCACTCTTGAACCAGCCACACATACCTGGACCAGATCCCACTTGGTTGTAGTTTACAATTCTTTTTCTGAGGAGTCTTTTTGGATGTGACTTACTAGCATTTAAGAGAGGACTTTTGCATCCATGTTAATGAGAGATAGTGGTCTACAGTTTTCCCTTCCCATAATGCTGTGCCTGGTTTGGGTTTAGAGTAATAGTGGCCTCGGGTGATGAGTTAAGAAGTATTTCTGTGCTTGCTCTAAAAGGCATTGTAGAGAATTGGTCTCATTCTCCCATAAGGTTTTATAGACTTCATCCGTGAACCCATCTGGGCCTGGCTCTTTCTGTTGTGGGAGGTCATCAATTATTGATTCAAGTTCTTTAATCAGTATCAGTCTATTTCGACTTTCTATTTCTTCTTTTGTAAGTTTTGGCAAATATTATCTTTTGATAAATCGATCCACTTCATCTGGGTCATCAAATTTGTGGAAATAGAGTTGCTTATAGTATT
This sequence comes from Eptesicus fuscus, assembly GCF_027574615.1. Classification (NCBI taxonomy): domain Eukaryota; kingdom Metazoa; phylum Chordata; class Mammalia; order Chiroptera; family Vespertilionidae; genus Eptesicus; species Eptesicus fuscus. The sequence goes on along the minus strand of NC_072480.1, from coordinate 104,052,952 downwards.
CAACTATTATCCTCTTAATGGACATGGAGTCTGTGGGGATGTTGTCTTCTCTCTCTCTCTCTCTCTCTCTCTCTCTCTCTCTCTCTCTCTCATATCCTGGTTAGAAGCATATTGAATTTATTAATCTTTTCAAAGAACAAAATTTAGGGTTAATTGATTTTTTATATTGATTTTATATTTCAAATTTCACTGAATTCTTCCCTAATTTATTTCTTTTCCTCTTCTTACTTTGGATTTAACTTGCTCTTCTTTTTTTATTTTCTCAAGGTAGCAATTTAGATTATTGATGTTAGATCTTTCTTCATTTCTAATATGTGCAATAACTAATACAGATTTCCTTTTAAGCACTGCCCTTGCTGTGTTCCATAAAATTTGTTAAGTTGTGTTTTCATTCATATTTAGTTCAAAATGGTTTTAGTTTCACTTGAAATTTGTTTCTTTGACCCACATGTTATGTAGAAGTGTGTTTTTAATCTCCATGTATCTTTGGGATGTTTAAGTTATTTTTTTTGTTATTAACGTCTAGTTAAAAGCCATTGTATTCTGTGAGCTATGTATAATTTCTGTTTTTAGATTTGTTAAGATGTATTTTTATTGCCCAAGAATATGGTCTTTCTTGATGAATGTTCATTGTGAGTTTGGGAAGAATGTGCATTTTGCTGTTTTTGGATGAATTCGTCTATAGACCTCAATTACATTCAGTTGATTGATGGTGTTGTTGAGTTCAACTCTGTCCTTACTGATTCTGCCCTCTGGAGCTGTCCATTGCTGATAGATGATTGTTGGAGTCTCCAGCTATGGGGATGGATTTATCTAGTTCTCTTTGCAATTCTATCATCTTTTGTCTCAGACAGTTTGACGCTCTGTTGTTGGGCACATACGTGTTAAGGGTCGTTAAGTCTCCTTTCGGAGAATCAACCTCTTTATCATTACGTACTGACCTTTCTCTCTGACCACATCCCTTGCTGTCGAGGCCTCTCTGTCTGAAATTAATGCAGCTACTACTGCTTCCTTTTCATAGTGTTATCATGGCATACTTTCTCCATTAATTTAGTTTTAATCTATAGATGTCTATAGTTAAAGTGGACTTTTTGTAGATAACAACACACCCTAAAAACCTGTTGATTTAACTCATGTTTAAAAGGATAAACCTCCTGACCACGTATACTTTTATGTTGCCAGTAACATATACCAGCAATTTCTTTTCTTTTTAAAAAAATATTTTTATTGATTTCAGAGAGGAAGGGAGTGGAAGTGAGATAGAAAAGTCAATGATGAGAGGGAATCATTGATTGGCTGCCTCCTGCACGCCCCCTACTGGGGATTGAGCCAGGAACATGGGCATGTGTCCTTGACTGGAATCAAACTCTGGACCCTTCAGGCTGCAGGCCAACGCTCTGTCCACTAAGCAAAACTGTCCAGGGCCCAACAATTTATGTAAGGGAAAAAATGTATAGTGTTAGAAGTGTCATCCACTTTTTAGTTACTGTATTTCCTGGCTTCAGAAGTCACAAGTATATGCTAAATATTTGAATCTGTCCCATAAAGGGAAACACTCTGGCCTTCATGGTCAACCTAAAAAGATAAATAAATAAAGTAATATCATATCTATGATTCTCCATCACAGAAAATATTCTTTCACTATGGAATGTCTCAGAGAATGGGCAGACAGTGTGTGTTTAGGACACAGAGGGTCTTTTAAAAAATTTTTTAAACTCTAATGCAGGAAAGGTCTTCTATTTCACCCACAAATTTAAAAAGCAAACAAACACAATTAAAAATAATTACAATTTTAGAACCAACCTTGAATATCAGGAGATGGTGCCTGGAAGCTAAGATAAAACTTATAAATCACTAGAGGCCCAATGCACGAAGATTCATGCAAGAATGGGCCTTCCTTGCCCTGGCTGCCGGCACCACCTTTGCTCTGGCCCAGAGCCACCTTTCCACCTTCCCACGCTGCCCAGAGGCCCATAAGCATCCCGCACTGCCCCTGGCCGCTCAGTGCCTGCATATGCAAATTAACCCGCCATCTTTGTTGGGTTGATTTGCATACTCACTCCTGATTGGCTGGTGGGCGTCACGAAGGTACGGTCAATTTGCTTCTTACTCTTTTATTAGTGTAGATAGGCAATACTGTGATTTTTATCATTACTTTGCTAAACCATTTTTCCTGGCCTAGTTTCATGAGTATCTTTACTGTTCAATAGTAATAAAAAATCTGAGGGTTTTTATATTTTGGTATTTTATTTTCTGTTGCACAGTTTGGGGTGTTTGGATCAAGTTTTCATGGAAAGACCTAGGCAGCGACGGGTGACTGTGCTCCAGGGGAGGCACTCTGCTCTGTGTTATTTAACTCGATGTTGGCTCAAGGAGCACTAAGCTGTTTTTGAAGAAAAATCTACTCAGGAAATTGTAAATTTTGCTGTGGGAACAGCTCAGCTAGATCAAAACCAACGTGTTCAAATAAAAGGTCGGTTGCTATTTCCAGTCTTGCTCCAATCCTGTGCTCTCCATGTCTTGCCTCTTGTGTGCCTTCCTTTCTAAATAGATACGTTTTCTCTGTGGCCATCACCACTTGATCAAAACTGACGTTTCTAATGCAAGCCGCAATGCACCTGCTATTTTTAGGCTTTGCCCACTTTCCTGTTTTCCTTTTTAACGAGTCTGTCTTTATAGAAGTGGATTAACTTCAGAGCATTTTGTCTAGAATTGCAGAGTATTTAAGTTGTTTAATAGATGAAGAACTGTGGTTACTCTGAAAATTTATATAGAGCTGCCAAAAATAAATCTCAGAAGATATGTAATGAAACTCATGACATTATTCAAATGTTGTAGACACTTTACATCTATACAGACACATGAAAAGTAATTGAAGAAAACTTAGCGGGAATCCAAGTTTGTGACCATATATTCTACAATGACACGGCATTCTACGCTCTCCCGAAAATGGCACATGGTGCTGGCGCAGTCATGGCCTTTGGCATGGAGCCCTGCGTAGGGCTTCGCGGCTACTACCTGCTGCTGGCTGTTCACAGCATACGTGTCCCTCTAAGTCCCTCCGGCCCCTCGCCTCCTGCACTTGGGATGCTGTGCATTAGCTCTTGTCCTTGACAGTCCTGGGTCCATATTCTGCCACCGTGAGGGCGGCCGGGCAAACGTGCATAAATTCCGAATTGCTGTGTTCATGTGACAGGTGTGAGATAAGATGAGCCTGAAGGAGCGGAGTCAGGGAGGGACACCCTCACAGCAGAGAGCCCTGGCCCTGCGCGGTCACCTCGGAGGAGGAAGGGGCACTCGCTGTGAGAAGCGTGTCAGCAGGGATGGTTTTCTCAGACATCGGGTGGCCCCTGTCACAGCTCTGCTGCTGTAACTGGAATTGGGGAAGCAATGATGTCTCTAAAACATACTATCATTTCCTTTTCTCCCATGTGTGTTGCTATGTCATTATCCATTTATTTATTTACTAGAGGCCCGGTGCATGAATTCGTGCACTGGTTGGGTCCAGCTGGCCTGTCCCGATGGGGGCCATCTGAGGTGGGCCGGCTGGGGCCAGGGGCTGATCAGGGGTGGGACCAGCTGGAGTGAGGGGTTGCAGGTGTTCAGTCAATCCACCGTTCGGTTGATTTGCATATTACCTTTTTATTATATATGATATCTTGTAAAAATAAATAAGTGCGTTTGTAAAGCGAGCTTATATAGCTTGTTCATGCTATGGAAAAAATAACTCTGGGCTGGTCAGCATGGTTCAGCGGTTGAGCATCAACCTATGAACCAGGAGGTCACGGGTTGATTCCCAGTCAGGGCACATGCCATGGTCGTAGGCTAAATACCCAGTAGGGGGCGTGCAGGAGGCAGCTGATCCATGAGTCTCTCTCATCATTGATGTTTCTCTTTCTCTCTCCCTCTCCCTTCCTCTCTGAAACCAATAAAACATATTTTTAAAAATAAAATAAAAAAGAAGATAAATGACCATATTTATCTCGTTTCTTATTACCTGACATTGAGGGCTACATGCTTCCAAATAGTTTTCATCAAATCCACCAAATCTGACGGCCATATGTCCTTGTGATTGTATCACCTGGAAAGTCATCTTTTTTTCCTGTCACCTGGCCACGCTCACGGTGCTGTCTATCTTTCACACGCCAGCAGACCCTGACCCTGTGTTCCGGCAGGAGGAACTTTGGGTACACCTGCAGATGCCTAAGGAGATGGATTCTCTGTAGAACCATTTGCCGCTAACCTACATCTACATCCAAGTCCATGTCCCCGTCTCCATCCGTCAGTACCTACCGCTTATCTCTGTCTATCCACCCGTCCATGTCATCTAACTGACTCGCGTTTGTAGTAGATATGTTAAAGATCTCGAGAACACCTAGAAGCCAGGAGCCATGCTGAGGGGAGATTGCACCTGCCATCCCTTTAGCTACGTTATTCTCTCTCTGTCTTCATCGCTACCACATCAGTAATATTGGGATAATATCTCCTGCCCAAATCACAATAGTATTTCAATTTTTCATATTTATTATTTTTGTAAGAGAGGAAAGAGAAAGAGAGAGAGAGAGAGAGAGAGAGAGAGAGACAGGTGTAGATCCACTTGTTGATGCATTCATTGATTGATTCTTATATGTGCCCTGACCTGGGATCAAGCCCACAACCTTGATGCCACTGACCTACCCGGCCAGGGTTTACATTACAACATTGTATTAAACTTTCAAATTACTTTCACGAATTTTCCTGCGAGTTAGCGCATTTGAATCAGCTTTGAGAAGTCTGGAATGCAAACGCAGTGACATTGATTGAGAGAAAATATGGGAAATTGCCTTATAACCTCTAATGTTGCTCTTGAAGCTGTGAGCTATTTTGCTTTGAGGCATTTTTCGCTTTCTCTCATGGGCATTCTTCCTGCGAGGAACGAGGGTTTGAACCTGGAATTGGCAGTTATGACTTGATGAAATCTAAAATGAATGGGTGTTTGGGGACAAACCGTTAATGCCTTGTCAAGTGGCGAAGACACATGCTCTTACCCTTTAATCATCCTCTTTATGGATTAACTAGTGAGGCCTCGCGCTGTACATAAATTACATGTTAATATCAAATAGTCTCTGTGATTTTATTAGAAATCCCTCTCTATGTGCTGTTTGCACTAATTTTCATCAGAACGGTATCATATTTCATCCAATCAAATCCCAATAAATTATAGTGGAGGCTGCAATTCTCTCCCACAACTGTTTATACGGATTTGAAGTGTACGGAAGGGTTTAAATGTGCGTCATATAGTAGAATATGCCATGAAAGTGTAAAAATATGTACATAAAGCACTAACAGATGCAGCTCCGTATCTCTGTGTCCCATATGTGATCCCAGTGACCCTGCCTCTCCCGGTTCCCACTTGTGATCTTTCATTTATTTCCAAAGTGGGGAGGGGGTGCATTTTTGTAAAAGGTGGGGAGTTCCTTAGCACGACGGATAGATGTGGGAATACACTTCTGATGTACTTACTACACATGCCAACGTCACAACAAAACAAACACTGAACTCAGAGGGTCTATGACCAGATAAACACTAACACTAAAGCTATGGGATCAACCAGTTGTCTGATTCTTTCAGTCCTTGTTTATTTGCTTAAGGCTTTATTTTAAATCTAGAGGCCTGGTGCATGAATTCGTGCATGGGTGGGGTCCCTCGGCCTGGCCGGCAATCGGGGCCAATCAGGGCCATCTCACCTAGTGCCTATCGGGGCGGCCAGGGCCAGCCGGCCGGGGGAAGGGACCACAGGAGGTTGGCTATTGGAGCACACTGACCACCAGGGGCAGCTCCTGCATTGAGCGTCTGCCCCCTGTTGGTTAGTGCACATCATAGCTACTGGCCAGTCACCCAGTTGTCCAGTCGTAACAGTAACTTAGGCTTTTATAGATATAGATAAACTAAGTCCCCCTAAAATGTTGTAAAAATAATACCAAGAATCCCCGTGTCAACTCAACCAGGTTCCCCAAATGGTAGCATGTTGGCACATTTCCTTTATTTCCTTATCATTTTCAGCTTCATTCTCTTGACTTGTCTCTGTCTCTCATTCTCTCTCCATCCATGTGTCCGACCCAGGGGAGCCACTGGCTCCAGGGCACTGCCCATCTGCGATCCAGCCTGTGAGGGCAGGTGAGTGGCACAGCACGTCTCTCTAAAAGGGCTGGACCTGGCCTGGCTGGCATGGCTCAGTGGTTGAGCATTGACTGAGGAACCATGAGTTCATGGGTTTGAATCCCAGTTAAGGCACTTGCCTAGGTTGTGGGCTCAATCCCCAGTAAAGGGCATATAGGAGGCAGCTGATCAATGTTTCTCTTTCTTTCTCTCTCCCTACCCTCATCTCTAAAATCAATAAAAACATATATATATATTAATATATATATTAAATAATATATATATTAAAAAGGGCTGGAGCCTGTTCAGAGATGTGAGGCTCCTGGTCCAGCCTGGCCTCACGCTGGCGAGCAGGTTCTGATTGTAACTTGTGTGAGGTGCACCCATGGGCGAACCTGGGCGATGTCCTCCACCTTACGCTCTGAGATCTCCTGCTGGGGTCCCCAGGGGTTCCAGAAGGTTATAGAGACGCCGCCTAGATTTCAGGGCTCATTGATGGAGCTCCACTGCCTGGAACCCCTGGGCAGGAGCCTCCAGACTTGGGCTCCCGCCAACGGCCGGCTCAGGAAGTTGCTGGGCTTCCTGTCTCTGCTTCGAGGGACGGGCGATTTAATGGCTTCCCATTAGTTATGTCATTAATTACATGCAAGGCTGCAAACATCTAACTGAATCGTCAGAAATCTGCCCCAGCCTTTCCCTTCGGGGCCAGTTCTCTGCATGTTCCGTCTCCTCGTTCTTTGCGTTCCTGGCATAGACTGTCTTCAGAGCCAGCTCCAGTTCTTCTTAATTTTTAGGTAGAATTTCAAAGAACTTCCCATGTTTGCCCTCTTTCACTAACGTGAACAAGGCTTACTGATTCCAAGGCAATTTTAATGACACGTTTTCCCCATTTGCTCCCTTTGTAAACATCTTTCTTTTTTCTCAGTCAGGTGCCTATGACCCCAGTCTGTTATCCTCTTATGTCATTCTTAAATTTACTGTTGGTTGAAGTGAACTATAAATTTTAAAATTTTGTGTACATAGCAGATTGTCTCTTTAATATTTTAATGGGAATTTGTTAGAATATGCCGTTGAATGCTTTGAAAATACTACATTTATTTACGTCAGGAGTGCATGAGGTCTCTGCTTTCTTTCCGTTAATGTCCATTCACTCCCCTATAGGGAGGCCCACCCCCCACAGCAGCGAAAGGGGAAAGCCTGACAACAGTAATTGTTGGTGAAAAGTGGTCCGGCTGCAACGTACACACTGTGGGACTCGGTGCATATTTTCACAATAAGTTCTGTCTGTGAAAACTGACCATCGCATGCTCTAGGTCTCCCAAATCCTGTTTCTTGAAATATGTGCATAGATTCACCTTAAAACATGTACAGTGATGTTCATGGAAGCACTATTTGAAGTGCTTGAAAATGCACCCAACTCAAATGTCATCAACAGGAGGAAGAATAAAGAGCATTGACCCATGATCCAGGAGGTAAGGGTTCAATTCTCGGTCAAGGGCACAGGCCCAGGCTGTGGGCCCAATCCCTAGTAGGGGGCGTGCAGGAGGTGCTAATCCATGATTCTCTCTCACCATTGATGTTTCTATCTCTCTCTCCCTCTTCCTTCCTCTCTGAGATCAATAAGCATATATAAGAATATGTATGTAACATCTATGTCTCTGAGAAGCTGTGGCTTGAGCATGGGTATGGATAGTCTCCACACAGATGACACACCAATGTGGCACACCTGGGCTCGTGTCTGCCGGGCCACTCAAGAGGCGAACAGTGTGCATACCACGGCTGGGCACAACCAGGTAGGATTCAATCCACGTATGCAAATAGCAGAGGAAAAAAAGAGCGCACAGAGAGGAAGTACTACCTGTGACACATGCCTGAGACGATGCAGAAGGCCGAGCCCTGCACCTGTTAGGAGATGCGGGGGTGCAGGTGACGCCATTGCCTTGCTGTGAGCATGTGGGCGTGGCCTCAACATCGGTTCCCTAGGACAGTGGTCGGCAAACTCTTTAGTCAACAGAGCCCAATATCAACAGTACAACGATTGAAATTTCTTTTGAGAGCCACATTTTTTAAACTTAAACTACTTCTAATGCAACTTCTTCAAAATAGACTCGCCCAGGCCGTGGTATTTTGTGGAAGAGCCACACTCAAGGGGTCAAAGAGCGGCATGTGGCTCGTGAGCCCAAGTTTGCTGACCACGACCCTAGGAGGATTTTTGTGCAAATTCAATGTGGCAAGTGTCTCCAGTGGCTGTAGATTCTTTTTAATATATATATAATAATATATATATATATATATATATATATATATATATATATATATATATATATATTTAATTGATTCAGAGAGGAAGGGGAGGGAGAGAGATAGAAACATCAGTGATGAGAGAATCATGGATCGACTGCCTCCTGCACTCTCCCTACTGGGGATTGAGCCCGCAACCTGGGCATGTGCCTTGACTGGAATCAAACCCTGACCTCCTGGTTCATAGGTCAATGCTCAACCACTGAGCCACACTGGCTGGGCTGTAGATTCTTTTTTTTAAATAAGTCTTTATTGTTGAAAGTATTACATATGCCCCCTTTCTCCCCATTGCCCCCTCCAGCCCACTCCACCCCGCCCCAGGCCCTCACCACCCCCATTGTCTGTGGCCATGGGTCATGCATATATGCATACCAGGTTCTTTGTTAATTACTTCCCAGCCACCCACCCTCCCCCGCCTGCCCTCTGAGATTCAGAACTCTGCTCCATGCTTCCGTGTCTCCTGATCCACTCCGTTCACCAGTTTATTTTGTTCCTTCGATTCCACACATGAGTGAGATCCTGTGATACTTGTCTCTCTCTGACTGGCTTATCTCACTTAGCATGATACTCTCCAGGTCCCTCCATGCTGTCTCAAAGGGTCAGAGACCCTTCTTTTTACGGCTGCATCAGATTCCGTGGTGTAAATGTCCCACCGCTTTTTATCCACTCATCTACTGAGGGGCACTTGGACTGTTTCCAAACCTTAGCTATGGTGAATTGTGCTGCTATGAACTTCTTAATAAATGTTAGACTCCTTCCCTTTTTAAAAAAATATATATATTGTATTGATTTTTTACAGAGAGGAAGGGAGAGGGATAGAGAGTCAGAAACATCGTTGAGAGAGAAACATCAATCAGCTGCCTCCTGCACACCCCCTACTGGGGATGTGCCCGCAACCACGGTACATGCCCTTGCCGGAATCGAACCGGGGACCCTTTATTCTGCAGGCCGACGCTCTATCCACTGAGCCACATTGGCCAGGCTAGACTCCTTCCCTTTTAACACCAGGCAGTGAGCCCAGATCCTCAGGGGCCACGTGAGGAATTGAAGGCACTTACAGATAATCCAGAGCGTGCACAAATGCGTAGCCATGGAGGCTAAACCCCAAGGACACCTGCCTCGGAGGCTGAGGGCTCCGTGCTCCGTGAGCTGGTGCTGGGGAGATTAGTGGTCAGCCCAGAGGAGCGACAAGAATCTCGTTGTGAAATTCATTCCCAGCTCCTCCCTGCATGTGCATTGTCTGCGACTTGTTTTCTTTTTGCTGCTCAGAAACCCGGAGTCAGAGCTGCCCCGCAGTCAACCCCCCCCCCCCCCCCCCCCTGCCCGCCCCCGCCCCTGCCTCTACGGACTGCGGGCTCTTATTTGGGCTCCTCTAAAGCGAGGAGGCCGGGGAAATCAGTGCTGCTGGTTCTGTCTGTGGGGCACAGACATTGATTTTCTCATCCTTCATCTTGTCGTAGGAAGATTATGAGAATGCTCTTTGGACACAGCCGCCGGCCATGCTGCGGTGCTGGCAGGAGCAGTGAGGACGCGGGCTCCATGCTGAGGGCCCGGGCTGGAGGAACCGCTGCTTCGGGGGTGGATGAAGGGTGGCTTTAAAGTGCCCCCGACGCCATATGATACCAGGGTGCATTTGTTTTGCAAATCAAACTATCTCCTAGAATCTGTGTTTAAAATTCATACTTAATGAGCAGGCAGGGTGCCGACCTCCCAACACGATGGCGAGTGCTGATTTCTCTAATAACAGCGGTGTGTTTATGTAGGAAACAGCAACATGCTTCCACCGGCAGGCCTGGCTCAGGGGCTGAGCATCGACCTGTGAACCAGGAGGTCACAGTTTGATTCCCGGTCAGGGCACGTGCCTGGGTTGCTGGCTGGATCCCCAGTGGGGGGCGTGCAGGAGGCAGCCGATCAACGATTCTCTCTCATCATTGATGTTTCTCTCTCTCTCTCCCTTCCTCTCTGAAATCAATAAAAATAAATTATAATCTTTAAACACACACACACACACACACACACACACACAAAACAAAAAAATACGCCCCCTCTGTCGCTGTCCTGAGTTCGAGGAGCCGTGGAGGAAGCGGAACGCGCCAGGCCTGTGCTGTGTGTATCCCGATGTCAGTCCTGACACAGGGAGGGTGTGCATGTGTGTTTCCCTTAATCCCGGGCGTCCAGGTGAGCAGACGCCCCGGCCACCCTCTGGTCCTGCCCAGGTCACGCTGCACCTCCTCCCCGAAAGGGAGAGGGAATTCGGGGAGTCGGGCTTCAGGGAAACTGGGCGATCTTGCTGACTGAACCAGGCGCTCAGCATGCCCCTCTCTCCTGCAGGCCTTCCTTTTGAGCTGCGGACGGCCCAGTAGGCCCTCAGGCCTGTGCGCAGGCAGAACAGCCGGGCCCCTGTGTTTTCAAGAACCAAGTTGGACCCCTCCATCCTGTGCTTGTAGCATCTTCAGACCCAGATGAACGGGAGGACATTTGTCATCCATCCGTGGCATCTCTGGGGTGAGAGCGCTCAGTAAATCCTCTCCCCGTAGCCACGGAGCATAAAGCACACTGGGCTCCAGAATGTCCCACATCCTGACACACGTGATAAAACAGCTCCGGGGCTCCTGAGTTTCTCCCACTATTTACAACGTTATATTAATCGAGGAGCTCAAATGAGCCCGAGCCGCTCACGACGGCACATCCCGAAGACGCGGAGTTTGGGCGTTATTGCTTTAGTTGGATATTCACTCACTTCCATTCCACGTTACCAAATAGTCTCATATCTATGTATAAATTCATAAAGGACATGATATTTTGAAATATTCAATCTGCCTGCACGTTATGAAATCAAATAGAATAATTTTATGCTCTTCAGAATGTACGCGAGATCTCCATACCTAAATGACACAATCTGTTCCAAATTAAGTACATTTTCTAATCAAGAAATTCTGCGATGTTGATATTGGAAAGCCGCACGGCTTATATAAAACAAAGAATAAACTATGCGAAGATATAAAATGAGTTGGAAGATTTAAAAATGTTTGGGGAATGTACCCTGACCAACACCTGAAAGGCAGACAACGGCGGGGGAAGCGCGAGGCCATGAACAAACACGGGGGCCTCCCTGGAGAAGGAGGGCCGTCTGAGCTGGGAGGCGACTCCAGGGCGTGGAGACCACAGGAACGACGAGGCCACGGGAGGTGAGGTCTCTCCCGCTGGAGCCGAGGACCAGGGAGAGGGCTGCCCGTCCAGACCTGGCTGCTCACCCAGGTGGCCCCTCGGAGGATGAAAGCAGCTTTTGTGACTCCTCACGTTTCAGAGACAAGGATGCCCAGACTGAGGGACCACAGAGGGAGGGGGAGGGGTGGGGCGGGAAGAGGTGAACCAGGTGTGTGGGTATGTGCCTAGCCCATGGGCACAGTGCATCCTGTGGGGAAGGCCTTGTGAGATGGGGGTGGGCCTGGGAGCAGGGTAGAGGGAGGCCATGTCGGGGGGATGAGTGGGGACATCTATAATACTCTCAACAATAAAGATTAAAAAAAGAAAAAGAGAGGAACGGGAAACAAACGATTAATAAAACAATGATAATAGACTAGCAGGTAAGGTCTAACCTATCAACAGTCAGCGTTCAGGATAAATGACCTGAATGTGTCGGACGGCTTTGGCGTGTGACGTACAAGGGCTGCCCATTAGATCTCTAAAACGTGTTCGTCTCACACGACTGAACCTTTGACCAGCATCCTCCCAGCTGCCCCTCCCACCACACCTGTAATCCCCATCCTCTTGGCCGCTACAGATGTGATGAGTTTAGGTCCCACATGCAGAGAGAGCAGCTAGCGTAGAGCGGGTGACGGTGGTTAATACGCTCGGCTGTGCACGGGAAATTTGCTGGGAGAGGGGAGCTTCGGTGTTCTCAGCTCCCCAGAATGGGCGTGCACATTAGCCTGACTGTAGAAATCACTTCATAACGTATGTGTACATCAATGCATCATGCTGTACACCTGACATATGTACATTTTATTCAATCATTTTATTTTATTTTATTTTAAAATATATTTTATTGATTTTTTTACAGAGAAGAAGGGAGAGGGATTGAGAGTTAGAAACATCGATGAGAGAGAAACATCGATCAGCTGCCTCCTGCATACCTCCTACTGGGGATGTGCCCGCAACCAAGGTACATGCCCTTGACCAGAATTGAACCTGGACCCTTGAGTCCGCAGGCCGATGCTCTATCCACTGAGCCAAACTGGTCAGGTCTATTCAATCATTTTAAAAATAAATAATAACTTAGGTGAAAAAAATAAGAGACCCCACTATATGGGGTTGATAAGACATGAATGGGAATGCAGCACAGACAGTTTGAACATAGCAGGAAGACACATGTGTGCAATGCCAACGCCAGTCAGAGCAGCAGGAGGGGCTGTGCTCCATTCAGCACACAGCAGACGCCACAGAACAGAAAGGACTGTGCACAGCGATGGCCCAAGGATGACAGCCCAGGGAGACATGGAAATCCTGCGTCCTCACCCAGCAGGAGAGCGTCGAAGCCAAGGCAGGAACGACGGAGTTTGCAGGAGAAACGGGAACTTCCACAGTTAGCTCTGGGGACTCCCGCCATCAATTCAGCGACACATACATCAGCAAAGCCAGCCAGGGCGCGAGGAACCAAGCAACACAGCCAACCGCCAGCATCGAACTGACACACACAGCCCACCCACCCAGCAACAGCAGGCGAGGGGTGGACTCTCTTCTGGCACAAACCAGACCTCGAAGAACGAGAAGACGTGAAATCGTTCCAGTGTCTGCTCAGCATCCTGGGCTCAACCAATAAAGCGGCAGCCGGAAGGGAACAGTACCGTCTCCGAACTTTGGAAATTAAACGAGACGCCGCTGAGTCAGGCACTGGTCTCAGAGGAAGTCTGAAAGGAAATGTTAAAAAGGAAAATGCATAGGGCTACACGAAAATAAAACTATAGCCTCTCATCTGATACGGGAGGCAGTCAACACAGCGTAGAGAATAAAAATTATAGCACAAAACGCTCAACTTAGAAAGGAGGGAATGGATGCAATTAATAGAGTAAGGATCTACATCAGAAAACTACGAGAAGATGTAAACTCAAATAGATGGAACAATGAGGAATGAAGACAAGAGCAGAAGTCAGTGAAATTGAAACCAGGAAAATAATAAAGAAGCTAAATAAAACTGATTATTCTAAAAAAAAAAAAAGTCAATAAAATTGGCAGACTTCCTGAAAAACAGTACAGGAATGAACTAGGTCAGTGGTCGGCAAACTCATTAGTCAACAGAGCCCAATATCAACAGTACAACGATTGAAATTTCTTTTGAGAGCCAAATTTTTTAAACTTAAACTTCTTCTAACACCACTTCTTCAAAATAGACTAGCCCAGGCCGTGGTATTTTGTGGAAGAGCCACACTCAAGGGGCCAAAGAGCCGCATGTGGCTCGCGAGCCGCAGTTTGCCGACCACGGGGCTAGGAGATCGCTCTCCACTCCGGAGTCATTAGGAAGATACTAAGGCAGCACTGCAGACAACACGGTGCTCGTAAGTTGAGCACTTACACAAGACAGGCCCATTCTGCAACATCCACAAACTACAGAATAGACACTCTGAATAGCCCTATAAATATTAAGGAAATTGAATCCATAATTTTGAAATATGAGTTTGGCAGTTTCATAAATACACTAGACACACAATGACCCGGTGGCCCAGCAGTTACACTCGCGGCATTTTTCCAAGAAAAAATGACGACTTATGTTCACCCCAAACCCTGCAGAGAAGCGCTACCGCAGCTTTATTCGCAATAACCAACACTGAAGCACGCCAGACACCTGTCACCAGAGGTGGCTGTGTGCACCCCGGTGCCTTGACAGCGTGGAATAATGCCCGGCCGTGCAAAGGAACTGCTGGAAGAGGGACCTGGACGCGCTCCAAAGAATCACGCGAAGGGAATGAAAAGGCCAAGCTCAGATGTGAACACACGGTGTGATTCTATTTGCATAACATTCAAAAATAACAAGTTAATAACGTGGACAGAGGTTAGCAATTGCCAGGATTGTTTTAAGAAGTGGGAGGCGGCCGGTGTGGCTCAGTGGTTGAACATTGACCCATGAACCAAGGGGTCACTGGTTTGATTCCCCGTCAGGGCACATGCCTGGGTTTCAGGCTCCATCTCCAGGAGGGGGCGTGCAGGAGGCAGCCGATTGATGTTGATGTTTTTCTCTCATCGATGTTTCTCTCTCTCTCTCCTTCTCCCTTCTTCTCTCTCTAATAATCAATAAAAACATATTTTTTAAAGACGGGGGTAGGAGGGTGATGGGTGTGGCTATGGACGTGCAGCATGGGGATGCTGGCCGTGTTGAAATTGCTCTCTGTTCTGACTGTGCCAACCCGGTTTGATTGTGTTCGATGGTTTTGTGAGATGCTGACCTTGGGGGTAGGGGAGGGAGGAAATGGGTAAAGGCCTGGGATCTCTGAATTATTTTTGACAACCACGTCTGAATCTACAATTATCTCAAGAAGTTTCGTTAAAAATTAAGGAGGTGAGACCCCGAGAAACTCTGGGATTTGCTTAAAGGAAACCTCGTGTGAAATATCCCGACCCCATAGAGGAGGCGGCATGCGTTAAAAACCACCCAACTTACCAAGCTCCTCCTTCACACGTCCGTGAGGTCTGAACTGAGAGGAACAGCACAAACCAGAAAGAAAGGATTCTTAAATCACCTTAAGGTCCAAGTAAACAACGGAACGAAGAAAACCGTCCAGGACGAGTGAGAGGATGGGACCACGGGCACCCGAGGACCCGGGGGCAGAGGCAGCGCCGAGACCCGTCTCCACCCTGGACGTTTGGTCACTCCCGTGCGTGCCACAGTCACGGTCATCTATATATATAAAAAGCCAGTGTCCACGCCGACCGTGCTGACCAAACGACCGGTCACCATGAGGCGGCATGGAGCACCTCTTGGTCCCTCACCCCTGGCCCACGAGTGGGGTGGGGCAGGACCGGGGACTGGCGAATGGGCTGAACGGCTGACTTCTTAGTCCCTGCCCTCGGCTGCAGGCTCCGATGGATCAGCGATGGTGAACGGGGGAATCGGGGTGGGTGGCGGGAGGACCTGGCTGGCTGTCAGGCTGTTGGGATCACCCCACAGATGGTGACCAGCGGCAGCGGCGGGGGCGAGGCCGCCACCCGGCTCCCGGGCACTGGGGGAGAAAGGGCAAATAGCAATATTAAAATATTCCTTCTAGTTACTTTCCTTCCAGTGTGCACACATCTGTGCACCGGGCCTCTGGTGGAATATAAAGTTGTAACCTGTCTTGCCCTGACCTACACGTGAGTGCAATAAACATAAACCTGTAGGACTAGTCGTGCCTTTAAAATGAAATACTCCCTGGCTGAGCGTCAGCCCATGCACAGAGAGGTCGCTGGTTTGATTCCCCGTCAGGGCACATGCCAGGGTTGTGGGCTCGATCCCCAGTGGGGGGCGTGTGGGAGGCAGCCGGTCGATGTTTCTCACACCCATGTTTCTCTCTCTCCCCTCCCTCTCCCTTCCTCTGTCTCTAAAACAATTTAAAAAATGTCTTGACTATGATGTGGTATAGTTCAGATCATTCATACTTGCAGAATTATATGTTTGCTGCTGTCCTATTAGAATAATGTTTAAGTAGAATTATGTAACTTAAAATACAATTTAAAGTTGACTGCAACCCTTTTCGAACATGTGCAGTGTGTTTATTTGCTGAGTGAGATTCACAAATGTTAATTGAAGGCCATAATCTCTAGTGCCAGGGGCTGATGGTCTTCGACACTTGACATCCTGTGAGATTCTGTCCAAAATGAACTTCGTCCCCTGATGCTGATGTGGTGGGTGGATTGTTATTAAAATAAGCAAACACATTTAGAAACTGTTACCCGGTTTGACTAGCTGCAAATCACATTCTGAATCATCCTTGATAAGGAAGTAATTTTTGAGCCACTGTGTATATTTGCCACAGAAAACCCTCAAAAACCATAGGGCTTGCCGAAACCGGTTTGGCTCAGTGGGTAGAGCGTCGGCCTGTGGACTGAAAGGTCCCAGGTTCGATTCCAATCAAGGGCATGTACCTTGGTTGCGGGCACATCCCCAGTAGAGGGTGTGTAGGAGGCAGCTGATCGATGTTTTTCTCTCATTGATGTTTCTAA
The DNA here is from genome assembly GCF_027574615.1 of Eptesicus fuscus. Classification (NCBI taxonomy): domain Eukaryota; kingdom Metazoa; phylum Chordata; class Mammalia; order Chiroptera; family Vespertilionidae; genus Eptesicus; species Eptesicus fuscus. Next base: position 104,036,320 of record NC_072480.1, on the reverse strand, counting down.
CTCTCTATCACTCTCCCTTCCTCTCTGCAAAAAATCAATAAAATATATTAAAAACAAACAAACAAACAAAAAAAAAACATAGGGCTTAATTCCGGCTTTTCAGAAGTATGGCCATTTTCCTTCCCAATGTATGCACTTCACCCATTCACACTTCTCCTTGGAGCCGTGGGCCTAAATTCTCCATCGGGAACTGACCACGTTACCTGAATTTACTTATTACTTTTCTTGGGGTTGGCATCCTGCGCAGGCCCTGGGTGCGTGGCCCACGTGTCTGACCCGCCTACAGTGGGGGCCCTGGTCTCTCTTGGAAATCAGGAAGGGGACTGGGCCCATTGCTAAGAAGAAGGGGAGAGCAGCAGGGGAGACACATGGTTCTCTCTCGGACGAGGGATCTGCCCTGCCTCGTGGAGGAAGGCTTCTGGGTGTGTGCCCGCGAGCCCCTTTCTCTGCGAGCCACTCCCATCTCCGTCACGTGGCCCTGACCTCAGCGCTGCCTCCTTCTGGTGTCTGCCCGGCCAACACCGCATAGCGATTTCGCCCTCCCGCCTCCTGGCCCAGAGAAACCCCTCACTGAGCTCCGAGGCACCCGGCCAAAGTACGTGCTATTTTCTGCCGATCTGACAAAAACAGGTGTAATTTTGATTCATTCACACGGGACGGCTGTTGTTGTGTTGGCTGTTATCTTTTTGATTGGACAATCTGAGGGGACGGAGGTCCGAGCCCCTGACTACACAGCCAGGTCCTGCGTGTTTTAAGAATTCTTGCGGCGCCGTTGGCCATCGCCGATCGCGTGCCCTTTTCACGCAGGCGTCTGTGGAGTCTGGTTAATGCCGGGATGTGGAACAGAGCCCGTGGGTTCCTGTGGTAAGTCCAATGGAGCGACCACAGAGCCTCCCCCAAGGGCTGCTGTGGCCTCTGTCTCTCTGATGCTCTGAGGTTCCCAGGCATCTTTCCAAAATGTCCTCATTTCCCATGATGATGGTCTCTTCCTTGAAAACCACGGATGCAAAAGAGGAGTCTGTTCGGGTCGGAGACTGTGGGGCTCTGAGGCCCCTGCCCGTGGCAAAGCCTGCGGCCCCTCCTCCTGAAGGAAGGACAAGAGGAAGCCCAGCCGGTTCCAAATCAGCGCTGAGTTAGAATTACACCGTCGTCAACGTCACACTTTCCACATTGGCAGGTTCACGATGCGTTTTTTAAAAATATACTAGAGGCCCGGTGCACAAAATGTGTGCACTGGGGAGGGAGGGCGTCCCTCAGGCCAGATTGCGAGAAGGCACGGGCCAGGCCAGGGGACCCCACCAGTACATGATTGGGGCTAGGAAGGGGCATGGGTGGTTGGCCAGCTGAGGAGGTACCACGGGAGGGCTCCAGGGCGTGTCCGGCCTGTCTCACTCAGTTCCGATCGGCCAGACCCCAGCAGCAAGCTAACCTACTGGTCAGAGTGTCTTCTCCCTGGTGGTCACTGAAATGAATGAGACCAGCCGGGCCAGCGCAGCTCAGTGGTTGAGCATCAACCTATGAACCAGGAGGTTGCGGTTCCATTCCTGGTCAAGGGCACATGCCCGGCCTTCAGGCGCGATCCCCAGTGTGGGGCGTGCAGGAGGCAGCTGATCAATGATTCTCTCTCATCATTAATGTTTTTCTCTATCTCTCTCCCCCTTCCTCTTGGAAATCAATAAGAATATATTAAAAGAAGAAAAGACATGAGTGAAACCAGTCAGATAGGAAAACCGGGTCCTCACTTACTGCCTGCCCATTGCACGTCTTGATTGCAGCCTACAGGGGGCCGTAAGCATTTGAAATGTTGTCACTTCTCATTGAGCACGGCTACCCTTGCTGCTGTGCATATAGAAGACAACCTCCTGCCCAACCTTCTCCCTTACCCTCCTGATTCCTGTCATTTACACCCACCACCGCCTTCTTTCTACCGATTTCTTCTGACTTCTATCCAGACATGAAGGATTCTTACCAGACCCGCTTCATACTCTGATATATTAACAAAAAAACTTGTGGCAGTGTGAATTCCAGATGACCTAGATCAGTGGTGGGCAAACTCATTAGTCAACAGAGCCAAATATCAACAGTACAACGATTGAAATTTCTTTTGAGAGCCAAATTTTTTAAACTTAAACTTCTTCTAATGCCACTTCTTCAAAACAAACTCGCCCAGGCCGTGGTATTTTGTGGAAGAGCCACACTCAAGGGGCCAAAGGGCCACATGTGGCTCGCGAGCCGCAGTTTGCCGACCACGGGGCTAATGTTTTTGAGAGGAGAGTGCGGATACAGGGAACAATGAGAGCAAACCTATACTGCGTGTTACACCCCCCAAGAGAAGACACACACACACACACACACATACACACACACACACACACACACACGGGCCCTAGGTCATCACTAGCCTTCCTGAGGCCCAGCAGGTGTTATCACACAGGATTACTGAGGTGGGTTTAAATCTGAGCTTTAAGGAGCAAATGGACGTGTCCCTCCCTGTGAGGACACTGTGGGCGCTGAGGCCTGCGGCCGAGTCATTTTGGGGGGACAGGCGCCATGGTGCCGTCCACACGCAAGAATGGTCATGTGATAGGTGTAAACAAAGGACGGCCATGAAGAGGCCGGAGGAGAAGCCACCCCCAGAGGAAGGGTAAGGGCTGGCCTAACCTTCAGCTCACGCCTCCAGAAAATGTCCCGTTTAAAACCGCTTAAAGCCGCGTCGGGAGGCAGCGCCTGGCCGCGTTGATCGACTCGCTCAGAAGGAAGCAGTCTGGGAAGAGGCTGCAGTTGCGGGGTGCTCTGCGGCATGTTGACTCTGTGGGAACTAAAAAAGGAGCCGTAAACACGGCAATTAAAGGGGCGTGCTTTCGTCCTTCACAGTCAAGAACTTTCTTGCTCAAGATCAACCTGATGCGGGTGTGATGGGATCAGCGAGGAGATCTGTGATTTCCCGCTGCGCAGACGGGCGTCGTGGCTGTGGGTGACTGACCACCGCGGAGACGGACACGGGGCCGGGGCCTGCACCGCCCTGCCTCGGCGCGGCCTGGGTGGGAGCTCGCCTCTGTCCTTCCGCCTCTCCGTGCGACTTCATCACCGTCACCCCGTCAAAGCCAGGCGCTGCGAGTGCTGAGCTGCAGGGGACAGGCGTGCGCCCGGACCGCGACGGCAGCTCCCACACTCATTGTGTCCACTGAGGTCCCTGCATTTCTCTGCCGATCCTCAGGGTGAGGCTCACCTTCAGACGTCAGGAGGCAGCGGATGACGTGAGCGATGAAGTGGAGAGCGGGTGACAGATGTCGCTCCTTCCAGTCGCTTACCAGGCCTGGGAGAGAAGCACTGCCGTGGGTGTGAACCAGTGGGGCCGGGAGCGGCGCACCCACACTGAGTGCTGAAGGCCGGCACGTGTTTATTCCACACGGAGCTACGCGGCCTCGGAGGCGTGCCCCTCTTCCTGGTTCGCCCTCTGCCATTCGAACACCAGGCTCAGGCGCTGCCGGTGGTAAAACCATGAGTCATGGGCGCATGGGAGCAGAGGTGTCGGTGTCCCTGCTTTCCAGCTGTTTGCATTTCACTAGCAGCTGTTCCTGGAGGCAGGCCCGGCAATGGCTTGTCTTCCACCTGCCCCTCATGTGGTGTCTCAGACCTTGCCGAGGAGTAACACTGAACACACGTCAGTAAGCACACGCTTCTCTTCGTTCGTTTGCTTTTTAAGTACACGTTCTGAGGAGTCTGTGCAAAATTCCAGGAACATGGACGACCGACGGCTTTATGAAAATGGCTTCCTCTTTCCAGCCGTGCGAATCTGTTCTGCTGCACCCTGGGACGCGGCTAAGAACTCTAGACCAGTGGTCGGCAAACTCCTTAGTCAACAGAGCCAAATATCAACAGTACAACGATTGAAATTTCTTTTGAGAGCCAAATTTGTTAAACTTAAACTTCTTCTAACGCCACTTCTTCAAAATAGACTCGCCCAGGCCATGGTATTTTGTGGAATAGCCACACTCAAGGGGCCAACGAGCCGCAGTTTGCCGACCACAGGTCTAGGGCAACGATGTCACACAAGGAGGGAGGGTGGCCGTCATCCCCCTGATGGTTGGGGTGCTCCTAGGTTCATAAAGAGCGAGCTGTTGGAGGGAGCTTTCTAGCAGAGAAGCTCATTTTGGATTGAAGTCAGTCTCCGTCACTGGAGGGTGAACGGGCCGTTAGGGTAACGTTCCCTCCACTGTCCGCGGAAATGAGTGGGTGAACATCAATGTGACGGATTATGCTGACATGTCTTCTGAGGCTGAACCATGCCTACAATCCTAGCCTAAAACCAACCTGCCAAAACATGTGTGCACACGTGTGTGATATGTGTGCTGACTCGTGCTATCTTTAACACTGTGTGTCTTGGACTGTGGGGCAGCTGGGACTTGCATAAATGACTCTGCTCCCATGCCTGCTGGGAGCGTGCATTTGGCCTCCATAGGGTGCCTTCAGGGTTGAAGGTCACCTTTCAATGTGCTGTGGAGGGAGCAGGAGAGCAACACCCCATCATAACAGTGATGTCTGGACTTAACATTGCTGAACGTACAGGAGGGTTGGACCTAGGTGATGACCCCTACCTGTACATGAGGTTATGGAGAAACCATGACCACGCTCTTTTTGACATCATATAAACAAACTAGAGGCCCAGTGCATGAAAATTCATGCACTGGAGGGGGTGTCCCTCAGCCCGGCCTGCCCCTCTCACAGTCCGGGAGCCCTCAGGGGAGGGAGGCGACCTGGCAATCAGGGGAAGGCAATGCCCCCATCACACCTCTGCTGCTGACACTGCCAGCAGCGCAAGCCTCGGCTGGCTCTGGTTACCTGAGCCTCAGGCAACCCTGGGCAGCTGGGGGGCTGAGGGGACTGGGCGCTGCCATCTTGTGGCTGTGGGCGCCGCCACCTTTGAGGGTGTGACAGTCAATTAGCATATTCCCTCCTTATTGGCGGTGGGTGCTGACATCTTTGCGAGGGTGTGATGGTCAATTAGCATATCCCCTCTTTATTAGATAGGACAAGGAAACGGAATCTAAAGGCCGGTCTTTGAAAGGGTGACTAATGTGACATGTACCTGCCACACTCGCCATTCAGAGAACCTCAGAGGCGACAGGGACTTACCTGCTAAAACCACAGCCACACCTGAAGCAGCAGGAACAGCAGCCTGTCCTGTGGGCTCCACTGAACTGTGAGGTGAAAGTCTGGGGGATACGGCTGAGCTATACTCAGTGCCTCCAAGGACGTTATTTGATTTCTAGGCAGCCTCCCCTCCTACTGCCTCTAACACCAGCATTTAGAGCCGGTCAGATGAGAATCTGACAGAATACCATTTCTTTCCAAATGACAGCAACTTAGAATATTCCCAGGAGGCGAATTATGAACAAATAATCTGGAAAAGCTACTGAATAAGGTTTAACTCTCTGAGTTTCAAGATAACGTGCCAGAAATCTTATAGTTTTTAAACTGTCAACAAAGCAATATTTTTAGAGCAAAGCAAGAAAACCTCTATACATATTGTTATAATTAGTGTCTATAATTAGTGTCTCTGCTGTCATGTCTGATATTAATTGTAATGGTAGACTCTCTCACAGCTCCATACAGGGGCACCTCAAAATATAAATATCACTGCCTTTCAAGCTATGGGGTCACTCAGAATTTTACTTTTATTGCTGGAAAAATAAAGGTTCATTTTGCTTTTAAAAAATAAGATTTCAACTAATCTCACTTTCGGTTTTAGAATGAAAATATTGCATATTTAACAAGAAGGATGAGAAATGAAGTCTATGGCATCATAGCAGATGGCCCGAGAGTCTGAGATCTTATAGATGTGTAAACACCTTATTTTGGCTTAATTTCTTCAGATATTTTACTGACCACGCAGGTTTTACACACTATGGATATAACTTCGTCTCCTTCTGCCCTTCCAACATTGTACCGTGGTCCTGCTGCAATGCCACAGATCTGTTCCTCAAAATCACCATGTCAATAACACACAAATCATACAAATAACACGCAAACATGCACACACACATAAGGGGACCCTGATGTTCATGGCATGTGTCCGGCTGGCTGTGTCCAGGACACTGGGGTACATGGCCGAGGTCCCCCCGGCACTGGGGTCCTGTTGATGGCCCCCAATCTGGTGCCAGCTGACGCCAATCGAACGGGTTGTGTCCCACCCTCTGGAGGTCTGTTCATCAGGGGCTGCGGAGTGGCTCCTCCTGGGAGCTGTCAGCCAGGACGGCGGACAAATGAGCGGTTCCTTCTGGAGAGGCCACCCCTCCACCCCCACCCCTGCAGCCTCTCTGGTTTCTGCTTGTCTTGCACTAACGCGAGGTCCTGCCCTGTTTCATATTGTCTTCCTTCCGAAGGCCAGGCTGCTTCCTCCATCAGTCTTGGGAGAGACGAGCGTCTCCTCCATCCAGACAAGAGGCAGTTCGTTCCCTGGCCCCTAGGAAGGAGTGATGTTCCCAGAGAGAGATTCCTCTGGCGGAGGGGGGGGGGGGGGGGGAGGGGGAGGGGGGGGGGCGCACCCGCATTCCTCAGCGCCACCTCCATTGCTCCCAGGGAGTGAGGGCTGTGGAACCCTTGGCAAAAAAACCAGCCGACCTTCTGGCTGTTTCTGCGAGCTGGGAGCTGGGAGCCACCCGCCCTTCCTTTCTGAACCATAATCTCACGTACCAGCCAGCATTCCTGCCCGGCAGCTGAGTTGCAGCTTGTGAGGAGGATAAATGAGCAGACCTTCACAGTTCTTCACACGCTTTCATCTGTTTCTTGAAACTTTTCCCCTATCCACTCATTTCAACTATTTGCTTTTGCTAACGAGCTGGGAGCATGAGCGAGTAGTGCATTGGGTGTGCAGGCAATGCAAAATACTACAGAGAAAACTGCTTTTCCGTAGGAGCTCACTGTACTGAACATGTGTTTATTAGGTCAGGTAGTGAACAGCTATAACGATCAACAATGCACTAGAAGTTATAGGAACACACGCAGTGCAGCCCCGTGGAGTTAGGCACGCACCGTCCTCATTGCGTTAGAGCCGAGTTGATAACAGGTGTGTGTTAGAGCTGTGCACACTCCCCTGACTGCAGGGGGCTCACTCAGTCTGGCTGGGCAGCAGACAGACTTGTGGTTAAAGAGATAAACCACTGATGCTTCTATCTCTCTTTCCTCTCCCTCCTTCACATCCTCTTAGCCTCACTAGACTGTTTTTTTTTTAATATATTTTTATTGATTTCAGAGAGGAAGGGAGAGGGAGAGAGATAGAACCATCCATGATGAGAGAGAATCATTGATCGGCTGCCTCCTGCATGCCCCACACTTGGGGTCGAGCCCACAACCTGGGCATGTGCCCTGACTGGGAATCAAACTGGTGACCTCCTGGTTCATAGGTCGATGCTCAACCACAGAGCTATGCCGGCCGAGCAGGCACCCAGGTATTTTAACCCCCTTCACACATGAGGGTCTCACTATCGATACACCGACGCGTTCACCGTAAATACAATCGCGGTTTCCATGTCAGGACATTCCAGGAAGACTCGTCAGATGTGCGGGAGGCTCTGCGGCGGCATCAATATTTCACGAAGCCATCAGATGCACTTAGGCGCGCACGCTGCTGGCATTCATGCGTAATTGCCGTTGTGTCTCTTCATGGTAAAAAGATTATTTTTGCCCGACTATTAAGTTTTCTTCGGCATTAAATTTTTATGAATGATGGATGAAAACGGACCGTTTGCCTTAAAGAAGGAAATGGAACATGGAAGGTATTCGTCCACTTTCGGAAGGTAAGACCAGTGCTGGGAGAGCGTGGCAATATCCAGGCAAAATGCGTGTGAAGACACAGGAGAAAAATAAAAGCCAGGGCTGAGGTGCGAGCCCACGTGCGGCGGTGTGTGGTGCAGATCGCCATGGTGAATGGACTCTTCCAGACATCAGGACGTCTGGGCCCATTCAGTTCAGAGCGAAGAAGAGAGATCGAAAAGCTCGCCTGACATCAGCGGCTTAATTCAATATTCTATCGAGGATCGATTGAGCAAGCTCAAGCAGCTCCAGTTTAATATAATTATATACGACTCCCCCCAAAATTGGTGGGTGATGTCCTGACTGCAGGCGGTGTTCAAAGCGGTGTTGCTTTAATTCTATTAAACTCAGTCAATGAGAGGAGAGGAGCGTGGAGTAAGAAGAATGAGATCCGAGGAGCATGCTGTCAGTTGGAAATTTCAGGACGCCCACCAGCCTGACGATCCAGGAGAGAAAGCCGGGAAGCGTTGTTTCCGGAAAACAAGAGTCTGTGTTCCGCTGGAAGACGCGGATGTCCTCGGGCCTGGCCGGACGTGCCGGCCACCGCTGTGCCCCCCAGCCCCAAGGGCTCTGTCCCCAGCGCCTGGGCCATTCCTGAAACCGGGGAGGAAGTCGGGTGTGCACTGGGACCCCATCTCTGCCGCCCCGCTCGAGGTCTGGGCACTGGTCCCGGGTGTGTCCGGGACCCGCTGCCCAGTCCCCAGCCACGTGCTGAGTCATTCCTGACCCCAAGGTCCCCCGCTCCTCCCTCAACCGATGGCACTGTCTTGTCAGAGCCTCATGCCCGCGGCCTCTCTCGGCCTTTGCTGCTTCAACAAGGAACAGGCCAGGTGGTTAGTCTTCCTCCACTGCCTTGACCACGTCACCAGTTCGGCCCGGCCACTGGCTGCACGCAGAGGGAGCCATGGAGACGACCAGGGCCCCTGTGGGAGATGTCCATGGATGTCACCTCTCCTGCGTCCGCGTGTGGGTGTTTATTCCCGTCTCCCATGTCAAGGCGGCCGTTCCCATGTCCCATCGCGGTCAACAGGTGTCCACGCAGGACGGGTCCACGCAGGACGGGTCCTCTGTCACCTGAGCAGACAGAGCGGGACTTCCCTGTGGACACTCCGAGACCTTCACCCGTGAGGACCGAGCCACCTAACAGGTGGGTGCAGCCTGGCCGTGTGGCTCAGGGGCTGAGCATCCACCTGTGAGCCAGGAGGTCACAGTCCGATTCCTGGTCGGGGCACAGGCCCGGGTTGCAGGCTCCATCCCGTGTGTGGGGTGTGCAGGAGGCGGCCGATCCATGATTCTCTCTCATCGTTGATGGTTTTCTCTCTCTCTCCCTCTCCCTTCCTCTCTGAGATCAATAAAAAAATAAAAAAAAATAAAGCAGTTTTTTAGGTATTTAAAAAAATCCATCTCTGGAGTCTATTGGAGCAGATTTATAAGTTTCCTACATTTTCTTAAGGCTCATTTCATACCAAATCAAAAATCTAAAGGAAGCCCTAACCGGTGTGGCTCAGTGGATAGAACGTCGGCCTGTGGACAGAAGGGTCCCGGGTTCGATTCTGGTCAAGGGCATGTACCTTGGTTGTGGGCACATCCCCAGTGGGAGGTGTGCAGGAGGCAGCTGATCGATGTTTCTCTCTCATCGATGTTTCTAACTCTCTATCCCTCTCCCTTCCTTTCTGTAAAAAATCAATAAAACATATTTTTAAAAATCTAAAGGGACTATACCTGTAAAATGGACAATTCATGTGCAGGTTCCCTTCCCGATGTCGGACGGGGTCTGAGGCCCACACGCTCCGGGGTGAGAACACACCGCGCCCTGACGCTGACCCCACAGCCATGCCCAGCGCTGGGCACGCGGACTCCGCAGCAGCCGGGGCAGAGGGAGGACAGCGTGTGTGACCCAGAGCCAGGCCCTGGGTTAGCGATGCCCCAGGACCCTAATGAGCCGCGTGGGAGCTGTTCTCCCTTCTATGAGAGTCAGACAAATCAATCCCATGTTCCCTGTGACGAGTGAGAAACCGAAAACCCCCAGTTCAGGGGGGTTGGGAGCGGCATTTTGCAATTACTTTTTATTGTGTGTGACTGAGTCAGTTTCTGGGGTCCCCTCCCCCTGGGCCACAGTTTTTGGGGTCCCTGCCACCTGAGTCAGTTTCTGCAGGTGCCCTGAGTGGGACTCGAACCTGAGGCCCTTGGTGCACAGGGCGATGCCCCAGGCAGCTGAGCCACCGGCCGGGCAGCTCCGGCTCCTGCGCAGCCAAAGGCCAGCACTGCCGCGCTCACCCTGCGGCACCACCGTCTCCGTGGCGGCGAGGCCTTCGCTAGATGGAGGCGCCCTCTCTTCCCACCGCGCCGAGCATTTTCTCAGGAGCGTGTTTCCAGCCCTGGCTGGTGTGGCTCAGCGGACAGATCACCAGCCCACTGACTGCAGGTCCCGGGTCCGATTCCAGTCAAGGGCATGGACCGCGGTTACAGGCTCCGGGCCCGGCCCTGGTCAGGGCACGTGTGGGAGGCAACCAATCGATGTGTCTCTCCCTGCCTCTCCCCCTCCCTCCCACTCGCTCAAAAAAATCAATGGAAAAATACCCTCGGGGAGGATGAACAAAAGACAGAAATAAATAAACAATAAAAACGCACCCCGTTTAGATGGCACCCCGTTCCATCAGCGTGCACCCCGCGGGACACGCCTGCACTGCTGTGTTAAAGGCCTTTCTGCGCGGCTGCTGCAGCCGATGTGACCACGGACGCACGCGGACCGAACCCTGACAAGGACCCAGTCCCCACGGTGACGGTGGGAATATCCCGCCATCAGGCCCAGCTTCCATCACGGACACCGAGCCGCTCCCCGAGGTCTCAGACAAACAGCAAGGGAGGGCCAGAGCGAGACCACGTCTCGACCCAGCGCTTCTCCGCGGCCCAGCTCACTCCCGCCCCCTCCTGAGCAGCTCCTGGTCAGATGTGTCTCCTGTCCTTGGCAACGCGTCTCGGAACGTTTAGGTGCATGTCCCAAACCCGCTGATGTTTAAAAGATCCTGTGTAAGCAGATGGCAGAATGAGGGGGCGGTTTTAATTGCACGACTCCCTTTGTCTCCACGTCTGTGCAGCCGAGTGTTTGCCGTCATCGCTATGAGGTTCAGGGTTGACGTGGCTTTTTTTCACGCGGGCCGTGCAGTTTTCGGGGGGAAAACCCCGATCATTTGTTGGAAGAGGCGTGATGTTCGCCTTTGCTCTGCGGTTGGATGCAGCCTGCGCGTCTCCCTAGAAGTCTGCATGTGGAAGGCTTCGTGAGACTTCCCGGCTGGAGGAGACGCGATTGTCAGGGAAACCGTTTTGAGGGAAGAATCGAGGACTAAACACGGTGACGTCACGTTCAGCTTTTTCACACGCCGCTGGCAAGCCGCTAGCTGAGACTCCACGTGCCTCTCGCTCTCCTCTCCTTTCTAAGCTTAGCCGTCGGAAGGGGCGGGAAGGGCAGGGCGGAGAGAAATCCACAGGTTGGAGAGGCGGGGGGCTGCCCTCGCTCTGCGGTTCAGGGGGGTTTGGGTGGCTCTGGGGTCAGTATGGCGGAGGGTTGGAGGGGCCCTGGAACGCAGATTTCTCGGAGACTCGGGGTTAATTGGTGCGTGAACTAAAGGCCCCGTTGGGGTGGTGTGTTGCCCCTTCAGGGGGCACCCAGAGGGTGAATCTTCAGTTCTTCAGAAGGTAAGAGGCTCCTGGGTAAACTAATTACAGAGCTGTTATTCATGGAGCCCGATACCGCACGCAGTGTCGGACAGAAGGGAAATACTTAGAAAGTTCCAGGCTTATTTCCAACTCAGACTTTGGCCACGATGTCCATCACCATGGGCTCCTTTGTTCCATTCCTAGGAAACAGGCGCCCCGCCGGGCACACATACATCGCCGTGCTGTCAGGGAGCCCACGGGGAGGTGGGGGACACACACTGCCGGCGCGATGGGGATTTATGGGAGTGAATGTGACATATCTGCTCCCCACTCGCCTATGAACAGGGCACCACACAAATACCGCACACGGTCTGCTATCCCACTTTTGAATGGCGGTGGGTGGAACCCTAGCTGCGAGCTTTCGCCTCAGCAGGAAGCAGTAAATAACCCCAAACCCCAGTGTTCCCACGGCCCTGCTCGGGGGCTGCTTGCAGATCAGCGAGAGCGGGTTGTGTCTGAACCCAGACAGACGGGGTGACAAAGAAGCTCTTGCCTGGGGTGCTTTTCGGGATCTGGGTGCGGCCTCCTCCGGGATGCGTGTGCCAGTCCGCGGGAGAGCGTGTGTGGGGAGCAGAATGGATGGTGGGGCAGAGCGGGGCCCGGGGTCTCTGTTCTGTGTCTGGGAGGCACGGGGCAGCCCAGGCCGGTGCTGGGCAAAGCTGGCCTTGACTGCCTGTGCCCACTGCCCCGAGGCCAACACTCCTAAGCTAATGGCCGTTCGTGCAAATCATGAGCAAATGAATGCTAATCAGACTGTGAACTGGCTGGTTGCTGATCCATCCCAGTATCCGAAGGAAGCCACGGCTGCACTGCAAGGCGTGCTTTCTCACGTCCCTTCACACAGGTGCACCTGCAGGATCTCGTTAGGGTCTGGTTTGAGGCAGGACAGTGAGAAGCTGACTGTTGCTGTGGAAGATCCCAGGAACAGATAAACGCTGGCAAGCCCGGCAGTCAGATGTCTGAGACCTGGCCTCCTCCTCTCGCTTCATCGTGTCTGAGTCGCGGTCCTTAACGGAAGTCCTTCAGCGCTAAGATGGGGAAGTGCGCAGGAGTTTCAATCACCTCTGTGTCTGCGATTGCAGGGATTCTGGGTCAAGAGGAGCTTTAGCGTTTTGGATTCGATACTCTAGTAAGTGAATGGATTTGTGATTAATCACGGTGGCCACCTCATCTCCAGAAATATCATCTGTGAACATTTCTCTCTTCTCCACGTCCAGTGCAGCTAGAGAGCAGTCCGGTTCCTGAGTAGGGGTGGCTGGGGACTGAGAAAATGAAAGAAAGAGACAGACACAGAGATAGAAGGGAAAAGCTGGGGCCTGGTGGGACCACTGTCCTCTGATGGAGAGACAATGACCCAGAGCAGATACAGTGTGTTTATTTTATACAGCAAAAACCAGGAAGTTTTACTAAAGCCCAGGACAAAGGAGATTATGTGCATCCTAGGGTGGGCCTGAGTCCTATTCATTCCTGGTGCTTGGCTGGATTTAGATAACGAAACCCACCCCCTGGTACCTGGGCGGAAGGTCAAGCTGACAACACTCCTGCCTCTGGCAAAGTGTGTTTCCAGAACGTGGCTTTGCCAACGCCACCGGATTCAGCTGACAGTAATTACAGAAATGCCCACGTGCCTTCCCAGGCGCTCTCTACAATCATCTGCTTAACCCGCCTTCATTGCCAGCCATGCCAGGTGGAAGGGGGCTGGATGCGGCCAGTTAGAGGAGGGGTCCCTGAGAATGTCCTTCCATGAGCCAAAGTACATTTCCGAAGAGCAGCCACCACAAAGGTGATGTGAGTTCATAGAGAAGCAGGTTCAGACTCTGTATTTCTAGACGATTCAATCACTTGAGGTCCTCCATTTTTGACAAAGAAGACAAAATGAGGTACCCCCAACGTGAAAGCACATTTACAGTCTGCACATTACATGACAGTAAGAGTCCAAGAGCATCATAAGGGGATAATATGGAGAACATGCGGCAATGAGTCCAACACCGGAGATGAAGCAGGCACGTGTCCTCGGGGTTCAGTCCGTGGAGGCTCACACGAGAAGGAACGGGTCATCGGCGTAGCTCTGTGTCTATTAGAGAAACGGAATTCTGTGTTAAAAACCTCCTCCTGGAAAATATGCATATCTAGGGGTCTTCACTGGTGAAATCTGTGAACCGTTCAGAAAACCGAAGAAAAGGGGGAAATTCACAGTTCATTCTATGAGGTCAACATTATTCTGATGTCAAAACAGAAATAATATGACAAGAAAAATATAAGAAACGATGCCTCTTGCCATTGGTTTCCATTCCCTTAAGCATCACATCCTTGGGTTGCCTGTTGCCTAAATGACGAGAAGAACAATCTTATCGATTCTGCGAGGTGAGTGGCTGTTTCCCGTCGGAGGGCGTTTCCGTGGCAGTGGGTGGGATGGGAGTGCAGAGGCCATGCTAATGCGTTTTGACTTGATGTTCATTGTGAACGCCAATCAGATGTTATGGTTTTATGATTCAGTGTAAACTCAGAGTTAGAGGGGATTTTTAGAGACTTTACTTTCAGAAGTAATTGGCAAAGTTGAGAAACGTATTAATTTAAGGACTTTATAGTTTAGAGTAGGCTTCGGTTCACAGCAACACTGAGAGGATGACAGAGAGATTTCCCACACTCCCCTGCCCCCACCTGCCCATCGACCCTCATTATCCACACGCCGCCCCCCACCCCCACCCCAGACGGCACGGTGGTCGCCATCCATAAACCCACGTCCCACGTCATGGTCACCCAGAGCCCCACTCTCTCTCCATGGAGACCCCCTCCTCCAGCAGATGTTCTCAGAAACCATGCTCACCCTCCCAAGAGCAGAGCCCTCGGCTGACACTGGGCACAGGGCCACTGCTCAGTAAACCTACTGTGTATTTCACTGCACGTTTCTTCAAAATGTGACTTGGCCGTGCGTTAGAAGCACTGAAAGTATCTTTTTCTCCACAACCTGGGTTCCCTTACTCTCATTCCGTATCGAATGGCCACCGATGCCAAGCCATGCAGTCTCCATCCTGCTCACTATTGCTTCCTATAAAACGCCACTCACTCATCCCTTCTCCTGCTGCAGGACTAGGATTGTCTCCTGTTTTCTCCCTCCCTCCCTCCCTCCCTCCCTCCCTCCCTTTCTCTCTCCTTCCTCTCTCCCTCTTCCCTCCCTCCCTCCCTCCCTCCCTCTCTTTCTTTCTCTCTCCTTCCTTCCTTCCTCCCTCCTTCTCTCCCTCTCTTTCTATCTCTCTTCTTCCTTCCTTCCTTCCTTCCTTCCTTCCTTCCTTCCTTCCTTCCTTCCTCCCTTCCTTCCTTCCTTCCTTCCTTCCTTCCTTCCTTCCTTCCTTCCTTCCTTCCCTTCCTTCTTCCCTTCCTTCCCTTCTTCCTCCCTTCCTTCCCTCCTTCCTCCCTTCCTAAATCCTCACCCAAGGATATTTTTCCATTGATTTCTAGAGAGAGTGGAAGGGAAGGAGGAGGAGAGAGAGAGAGAAACATTGGCATAAAAGAGACACATTGATTGGTCACCTCCGGCACATGCCCCTACCAGGGCGGGGGGAACCTGCAATGGAGGCACATGTCTTGACTAGAAATGAACGCGCAACCCCTCCAGCCGAGGCTGACACTCTAACCACTGAGTCACACTCGCCAGGGCTGTTTCCCGTGGTTGACATGAGAGACAACACCACCATGACCTCCCCATGCACGTCTCCTACTGCAGGTTCCTCAGAATCACTGCTAACGTGTCCCTGGTTCCCTGATGGGGGTAGAACCCTCTTCACCTCCACTCAGTTTTACCGAATTTCTCCCCAAAACGTCAGCCCTCGTCCCACCGCCCCCGCAGAGTCAGAAGGTTCCTTCTGCTCTCAGTCCTGCCGGCCCATGTTCAGGTCTGTCCTCCCAGGGGTGGGCAGGTGCACCTGGCATGCGGAGGACCGAGCGAGCATCTCCATGGCCGGTGCCTTGCCGAGGAGACAGAGTCAGGTGTGAGGTCATGAGGACCCAGACATTCATGGGGTGCATTCGAGGGCGTTACTAAAAGCAAAGAGGGGGAAGGTAGTCCCTCTGACAAGGTGACAAGGTGACGATATATGGGGGACGTCAGGCCCTGTGACCACAGAGTGTAGGTGAGGGACAGGGTTACTAACCACACGTGGAGGACAGAGAGCGGAGGGCGGAGGGGACAGGTGCATCCTGTGCTCAGTGGGCTTATTCTTTATTTTTAAAATTATGTTTTTAATGCCCTAACTGGTTTGGCTCAATGGATAGAGCATCAGCCTATGGACTGAAGGGTCCCTGGTTTGATTCCGGTCAAGGGCATGTACCTTGGTTGTGGGGGGTGCGGGGGGTGCAGGAGGCAGCTGATCAATATTTCTAACTCTCTATCCCTCTCCCTTCCTCTCTGTAAAAAATCAATAAAATATACTTAAAAATAAAATAAAATTATGTTTTTATTGATTCTAGAGAGGAAGGGAGAGGGAGAGAGAGAGAGAAACATCAGTGACGAGAGAGAATCATGGACCAGCTGCCTCCTGCACACCCCTCACTGGGGATGGAGCCCACAACCTGGGCATGTGCCCTGACCAGGAATCAAACCGGGACCTCCTGGTTTACAGATCAACGCTCCACCACTGAGCCACGCCGGCCGGGCAAGGGGTTTGTTTTTGAAGAAAAGTATGTGTTCTGGAGGCCCTAGCTTCTCCTCACCCCTAGAATCCAGCACGAGTGCCCGGCACGCCTACAGTCTTAGAACCGGCCCATTGTCGGAGGTTCCTCCTCACGGCCTGGAGGCTCTTCAGAGGGAAAGGGTGGGGGAGAGGGGGTGGTTCTGGCTGTGGAGGTGCCCCGTCCAGAGGACCCGTGGACAGCCCTGAACCTAAACCGCGCTTCCCTTGCTCCCGGCCCGGAACGCGACTCGGGGGGAAATAGAACCGTGACCGTGCGACGCTCATTATGCGAGTTCTCCCTGTAATTACCAGAAAATTATTAGTTCCAGTGATGCTCAGGGCACCTACGAGGGTTTCCTGAATGATCGCATTCTTGGAAACACACGGGGATGCCTTACCCTATAATGACGCTAAGAAATGTAATTAATTACCCGGCAGACCATGCAATTAGAAGGTTACTCACCGAACGTAAGGAACACGTGTTTGGAAATATAAACAGTGAAGCCACAAGCAGTAGGAGCCACGAGGGGAATCTCTATCGACACGGGGACGAGGCTCCGATGGGGGGGGAGGGGAGGGGAGGAAGGCTCCGCAGGGTGCCATCGATGGATGTGCACGTTTCCATCATTCTGTCAGCGATCATTGTGGAAGGAGAGGTCTGACCACAGTCCCTCGATCTCCATCCTTGTGGGTGTCAGGACCTAGTCCTTCTTATGGCCGCTCCGTGTCTCGGGGGCAGGAGCAGAAGGCTGGCCCTGCTGTGAAGACCCGTCTGTTCCCAGGTTCGCCCTCGTGGATGGAGTCCTAGAAGCATTCTGGAACAAGGGGTGTGTGTGTGCATGTCTGTCTGTGTCTTTGTGTGTATGTGTGTATATGTGTTTGTGCATGACTATGTGTGTGCGTGCATGTGTGCATGTGTGTGCGTGCGTGTGTGTGTGTGTGCACTTTCTCTTGTGTAAACTCCTCATGGTTGACGTTCTGGGAGGTGTGCTACATGCATGTCTAATGTATCGGGGATGCCAGTCCTCCCCGAGCACACTGCACCGTCCCTCACACTCGCCCGTGCTGTGAGAATGTCGCCAGTCTCCGTGTCCCTGCCAGCGATCCGTGTGAGCCATCTCCCCTTCCTTTGCGGCTTTCCGATACTGCACGTCCCGTTGGTGCTGCGACGTGCATTTCTCCGGGTGCTGAGGGGGAGAGGGCTTTCCTTGCGTGCTGACTGGGCCTGGGTGTGTTTCTTTCTGGAAAGGGCCAGTGGTCTTTACTGTAAGCATGTTGTCAGGTGTGTTTTACATTATGCCTTTTCTCCACGTCTGTGACTGGCTTACTCATTGCTTGACAGTGCCGTTGGTACATAGAAGTTTGCTGGGTGTTTGAATGTGCAAAATGTCTAGTGTTTCATTCTCAGCATGTGCTTGCTATGATTTGTCTAAGAGGTTGGCAAACTCATTAGTCCACAGAGCCAAATATCAACAGTACAACGATTGAAATTTCTTTTGAGAGCCAAATTTTTTAAACTTAAACTTCTTCTAACGCCACTTCTTCAAAATAGACTCGCCCAGGCCGTGGTATTTTGTGGAAGAGCCACACTCAAGGGGCCAAAGAGCCGCATGTGGCTCGTGAGCCACAGTTTGCTGACCACTGGTCTAAGAAAGCACAGCCTCCTCCCAAACCATGAAGGCGTTCTCCTATATTTCCCTCTAAAGCTTCATGATGTTCGCTTCTATATCAGGTTTGGAGCCCCCTAACCTGGTCTGTGTGGAGGTGTGAGCTAGGAGGAAGGTTTCATTTTTCTTTTTAGTGAATATTTATTTGTCCAGGAGGTTTCCTCAGTGGTGCCGTCTGCTGATGTGTCGGCTCTCTACCATTCTCTTCTGCCATCAGTCACTTTCTGAAAAGTTGTCCACTACTAACGTGGGGCGAGAGCGAGCCCCCAGGTGCATGGCGTCTGCTGATCGACGCACCCTCCCTGCGTGAATCTCCTCAGGAATGCAGTCGCTCCTTGTAAATCAGAGCTGGTCTTTGAAAGCGGGGGACCCACTCGGCTGTGACCGCCCTGGCTGAGTGCACAGCGGCCTCCATCTCAGAGAGAACTGCCCATCACCGCCGCCCTGTCCTCGTCGGCCTTCGTTTTCATGGAGGACGCAGGTGCTCAAGGCTCCTCCTGCATCTGAGGCACCTGGTCCTGCCCCTGGCTGTCCCCGTGGAGGCGCTGGGTCCACGCTGTCGGAGAGGAGCTGCTCAGAGGCTGAAATAGTCCAGAAGGAGTCCCGACCTCTCCAGGCCCCATGCCTGCGGCCCCCGCAGACCCGGGAGGCTGCTCAGGAGCCCTCGCTGCCATTGCTCCACGCCCAAGAGCTGCTCCGAGTCTCGGGAAGCTGCTTCCAAATCCAATGGCGGCAAAGACGTTCCGTCATCCGAGCTCGGAAAATCACGAATGAAGCCACGGACATGAGCACAGATGGCGCCTCGAGCTGTTCCCGGGACACCGGCTCGCAGCTCGAGTTAAGGGATATCAATGCGAAACCTCCGCTTTGGGGTGCGCCCCTTCTCAGCGTGGCCTCACTTTGATGTGAATGGAAAGCTCCAATCTTACACAACTAGTGACTCCACAGTATTAGCAGGAGGTGTAGGGTCACTAATGAACAAAATAAACTGACAGAACAGATCCAGAAACATGGAGGCAGGCAACAGACGGATGAATCTCAGAGGGAAGAGGTGGGGGTGGGGATCAACCAGAGAACTTGTGTGCATGACCCATGGACACAGGCAGTAGGGTGCTGAAGGCCTGGGGCGGGGAAGGGAACGGGGAGGAGGGGGTCAATGGGTAAAAAAGGAACATCAGTGAGACCTTCACCAATAAAGATACATTTTTTAAAAACGTTTTAGGATTCAATAAGAGGAAGACGTGTGGGATCCCCCACAGGTCATGGATAAACATTGACCTTATTCCTCTACATTTATGGACGCCGTCAGCCGGCCTGGGTGTGAAAGCGCAGGTGCCCGGGTCTGCCTGTACGTGGAACAGTCCTCTGGGCTCCTGTGGGGCTGGAGGGCGTTAAGACGGTCAGATGAGCTGAGAGGAGGGAAGGTGGCTTCATGCTCTTTAACCTTTCAACCCACCCTCCTGTTTATGTTCCTACCTTACTTTCCAGCTTCCAGACATTTGGGGGTTCTTCCCCAAAACACGGGTGCTTCCCAGGACTCTCCGATGTCATTGTAGTGTGTGGCTCCCTAGGGCCCCTGACACTGTTATGACCTCCCATCGCCTGCCCTTACTGCATCTTTCTTCTTGTCTCTTCTGTTTACATACTAGAGGCCCGGTGCATGAAATCCCTGCACCAGCGGGGTCCCTAGCAGCTGCCGGCTGCCAGCCCAGTACTCCCTCCCTCCCCCTGGCTGCCTGCCACCACCAGGGCCTCCCTCCCTTCCCCCGGCAGGCCCCGCCCCGCTCCCTGGTCAAACTCCCGGAGGGGCTCTTGGTCCAGGGGACAATTTGCATACTACGCTTTTATTATATAGGATGGTTGTTGATTTTTTTCCCTTAAAAAATAATTGGCTGTAGTTTAAGGAGATTTAGGGAATAAAAATGCAACCGTGTTTTCTGGGCAATAAAAGTACTCCACGTGACCCCGTCATGATGGGCACAGGTCCTTACCCGTTTGTCCAAACCCGCAGGCCAGTGTACATCGCCAAGAGCGGCCCTGATGCCCACGGCCCACGATGGCGTTGTGATGAGCGTGTGCAGGTCCGTCCTTGGTGAAAAGCGCACCCTTCGCTGAGTGGTACTGGTAATCGCGGGGGTGTCTGTGCCTGAGTGGGTCCCAGGGCATATGGGCCATCTCTGGACCTTCCTCTCAATTTGGCCATAAACCTAAACGGCTCTAAAATATTAAGGCTTTAAAAACGCAAAAGCATAGGATCGATTTGCCGTTCTAACCCTTGTGTAGGGTTTTTGCATCTTCTCCTGCATTATGATCCAAACCAGCAGACTGTGCGACTGCTAAGATGAATGATAAACTATTTATTAGGCAAAGAAATGTAATCAACAGATCATGTTACTCTAATTAATTAACATTTGCTGAGCCAATTACATCTAAATCCTGAAACGAATTAGTTTACTTATTTCAAGTGATATATTTATTTTTCAAATGTCAAAATATAAACACACCCGTCCCTCTTGCTGTAGTTGTTATTAGAGACTCAATCGGAGCGGCTCCATGGGGGAGAAATAGGCCTCGAGGAAGCGGGCGGCCAGGACCATGCATTGCTGAGCTCAGTGACGGCTGGTCATTGGAAGGACATTTGAAGACAGACTGATGCTAATTGCATGAAGGACTGTGGTTGCTGTTTTCATGAGAAAAGGTGTAAAAGAATAGAAGGATGAGAGGGAAAGGATGTGCATGATGTTCTGTGGAAGTCAGAAACACATGGTCAGAACGTGGGGCGCTGTGGAACGGGAACAGGTGCTATGGTGTCGGTGTGGAAAGAGCAGATGCGTGGCTGCATGGGGGTGACCCGAGGGATGCTTTTGACCTCACAGATAAGCTGGGTGATGCGGACCAAATCACTGTACCTCAATGGCTGGCCTGGATCACCCCGATCCCTGTGAGCAGCTCCAGGAGACCTGAGGAGGGGCCTTGCATTTGGCCTGGGCTCCAGGACAGCCCCCCTAGGCTGGGGTTCATCCATGAGCCGTCCCATCCTACAGCGAAGGGATCCCCGGCTATTTGGGAGTCAGCAGTTCTTCATTGTGGGGTGAGGCTATAGTGTCTGGACAGGTTCAAGCCTCGGACTCATGGGAGGGCACAGTCCTCTCGTGGCCACGTGCAAGTCCCAGCGTGGAGGGCAGAGCCTCCCCGCACAATGACAGCCAACAGCTATAGTTGTAAGCTTGAACCTGTGGTCCGAACACGTGGCCCCACGTGCCTGAGTGATATCGGCTGCAAGTAAACAAAGCTGGATCAGGTGCATGTAGTTGAGTAGGATGGAAACCCAGGAGAATGTTGTGAACATCTTGACCACGCCCTTCCTGTGCCTCGTGGCATCGGCTATAAAATAAAGACACAGCTTGTGGGCGCTGTCACTGTCTCTCCATCAGAGAAGCAGCATCCCACCGAGACCCAGCTTTCTTCTCTTGTCTGTCTTTCCTAATCCTTCACCGCCCCCACTCAGGGTCACTCATTCCTCAGTCTGAGTTGGGATTTCTCTGCTCCCCTTACTCTCTGGGCATCGTCTAACCATGTCCTTGGCATCGTCATCATCACCTGTTGTGTCCATTCGTCTGACCAGGTGTGAGGGAGGCCCTCTGCGGGCAGGGGCCACGTGCTGCTTTTCCTGCGGCATCCGCAGCCCCCAGCCCCAGGAATCAGTCCAGACCTGGTGAAGAAATACAGGGTTTTCCCTCCACCTGATCATCGGAGGACATTTCACATTCTTACAAAGGTGTTTGGTATCCTTCGTCAATGTTCTAGAAAACAATTCGCAGAAAATGGTGACAGCCATGAAAATGAAAGTAACTTTGAGTTTATGTACATACATTTGCTAAGCTTCGGAGTGTTATAGTCACATAGGATATGCAAAGAGAAGAACTTACTGTCAGAGATATGAATGTTCATGACACACGCGTGTTAAAGTGGCCAGGCCCTTTCCTGCTGGGCAGTCATCTCAGGGGTGGGGACCCCCACAGCCGGGAGGGGTATCCAGCTCAACTCTGAGGTGGGTGGGAAAGTGAGGCTCTGTCACCGCAGAGCAGGCGGGTCTTGGGTGGACCGTTATTGAAAGAAACACGTGGAGTGGGTTCTCCCTCTACGCCGACTCAGCAGGAATCTTGCTGACGGGGGCTCTTGAGGAGGTTCCCAAGGACTGTGCCGAGTTTAAGGAGGGCTCAGGGCACCTGACGGGTTTGGTTGATAATCTAGGCCCTAGATTCTAGGGGGTCAGTGTCAACATGCCGTCAGCCATCCTCATTATTACAAGGAGGCACACACATGTCTCTGTAGAAGGAGAAACTTTTCCCCAAGAAGACGAGTTTAGGTTCTTTGTAGACTGGGATCTGGGTTATCGTCCTTCAACACCGTAACCATGCTTTCGATGTAATGCAAACACAGCTTCCCGAAGGAGATGTTCAAAGTTCAGAAGCTTCCAGGCCCTGGGTTCTCCAGCACCTTCGGTGAATGGAATGAGTTCAGGATGAACTTTTACGTGATAACGAGTGAGCAGGGTCCGTTATACAAATGTTAACCTTAGATTCCGGAGCGGACCTGGTGTGATTTGAGAACATAGACCAGAGCCCTTCTCCTCTGTCGGCGGGGATGACAATATTATTCATGAATAAGCCCTGAACAGCCATTGGCCTGATTATAAATGTAACAGTCCATTCATCATCAGCTATTCAAATAAAATGCCCTGGTTAAGACTAACGTGGGTGAGTTTAACAGAATTACCTGTAAACATGCTTGTTCTGTCTGCTCAGATGTTTTCTTCCACAACGTCTGCGCTTAAAGCTCTGTGAGGAGACCCGGCGCTGAGAGACCTGTTCTCTCTGGTGACCTGTCGTCTGTCCATCCCCAAACCTCGGTGCAAACCAAACAAGATGGAAAAGGGAGAGTCTGGCTGGAGAGGAGCCACGGCTCAGCCTCGGTTCTGTCCCTCGGCTTGAAGTGCCGGCTGGGATGGCTCGCTGTGCTTTCCTGACCACATTCCTCAGCGGAGGGAGCACCCCCATGATTGATTTAGACGGCACACGGGCTGGGAGTGACTGGGACTCGCTCCAAACTTACGAAGCAACAGGACATGCAAAATGGAACTCACTGACTAGTTTCATGATGATTGAATTTCATTCCGTTTCAGTCGTGAAGAAGGAGCAATGAAAGAACTGTTTCCAGTTGCAGTTTCAGGAAATGACCGGGATGGTGGGAATCCGAAACACATGTTTCCCAATTACATTCGGCACCAATTTTGTCTTCAATTTTACACGCACGGCAACACTTACTCTCTTATTTTTAGAAGACATCTCAAGATGTAAGCCCGTCAGACACACAATCACGGAGGAGAAACGCTTTTCAAGGGTTCGTGTCTCCGGGGCAGCAACCTCTCTGGGGACCGTGTTGATAGATGCCCTCTGAGCTTCAACGAAGCGGCCCCCTTCCCTGTGCTGCCACTCAGCAGGGTTCCTCAGCCCCGCTGCTGCCAGGACTCACACACTCGGTCAGCGACGGGGGACCAGCTGGCTTCTGAGCAGCAGCCCTGGCCAGGCCTAGTGGGCGCATTCCCGAGGGCGGGCGCCGAGTCGTCTGCTTCTAATGGGAGCGGTGTTTGCAGCTTAGATTCCCACTGACACGTTCGACGATAGTTCTAGAGCACCTGCCTTTACTTTATTTTTAAAAACGTATTTTTATTGATTTCAGAGAGGAAGGGAAAGGGAGAGAGAGACAGAAACATCAATGTGAGAGAGAGTCATTGATCAGTCGCCTCCTGCACGCCTCGCACTGGGGATCGAACTTGCAGCCCAGGAAATCGAACCGTAACTTCCTGGTTCATAGGTCAACACTCAGCCACTGAACCACACCAGCCGGGCCAGAGCATCTGCCTTTAGAAGTGATGGTGGCTCCTGAGGCCATCGTTCTCCACTGAGGGCACTAGAACCCATGACACATGTTATCACGGATCTGCACGCTTAAGGCGACCAGCCGTGACACAGGGTGTCTGTGGGGACGAGCTGGTGTAACTGCTTCAGGGGTTCTTGTTGTGATGAACTGCTACTGTCACCTCCTCCCTTCCCTCCACTGTCACCCTCACTTTCCCCTTAAATGGTCAATCAAATCCATGGACGGGTTGTTGGGGTAACACTAGACAAGCGCGTTCACCAGCAAATGCACCGCCCAGGCAGCCTCCAGTCATCCGGAGGGCCGTTCACACAGGAAGCATGTGCTCCTGTCCAGCTGTGGGCACGCGCACTCGAACCCGCCCCCAGGAGCCGGGCGTCGGGCAGCTGCCGGGAGGAGCAGCTCCGAGACGTTCAGCCACGAGCCGCCATCGAGAGGAGCGGACGGTCACTTCAGCTCCTGTCCCCCTTCCCTGGGACATGGCGCAGCAGCAAACTAAATTCTTCCATTTTCCAAATGAATCGGACTTTTACCAAAACTGTCACTACTTCCATTAAGCAAGAGGCATCCGGAAATGCCAGTGGGAGGAGGACACGCCTGGATCGTTCCAAACGTGCAGTTATGTTTGTTGTCCATGCTTCTTTTCTATGTTTCGTGAGCCTGGTGCTCACTTTCAGACGTGGGCATCCTGTTACACGTTAGGAAAGAATTCCTGATTTCATGGTAACAGACGGGCAGCAGGTGCTGATCCATCACAGGTGTTCTTCGTGGACCAATACGCGCTCATTTTCACGGGCAGATAAAGAGAGAACCCACAGAAAAGGATGTTCCCCCGACCAGCATGGCTCAGTGGCTGAGCATTGACCTTTGAACCAGGAGGTCATGGTTCGATTCCTGGTCAGGGCACATGGGGTCAGGGGGTGCAGGAGGCAGCCAATCAGTGATTCTCTCTCATGTGATTCTCTCTCATTGATGTCTCTATCTCTCTCTCCCTCTCCCTTCCTCTCTGAAAGCAATAAAAATATATTTAAAGAAATAAAAAAATAAAGCATAGCCCTAACCGGTGTGGCTCAGTGGATAGAACGTCAGCCTGCAGACTGAAGGGTCCCAGGTTCGATTCCGGTCAAGGGCATGTACTGTGGTTGTGGACACATACCCAGTGGAGAGTGTGCAGGAGGCAGCTGATCGATGTTTCTCTCTCATCGATGTTTCTGACTCTCTATCCCTCTCCCTTCCTCTCTGTAAAAAAATCAATAAAATATATACTAAAAAAATAAAGCATACCCAGGTTTGAAGCCTCTTAAAACTCTCGGGGGGTCTTTCAACCAAGAGCAGGTTGTGGGGCCCAGGGTCACCCCCCCCCCCTTTCTCTCTGACCTTTCACAGCCCTCCCCTGAGCCCAGGAGCAAGAGAGGAGTTTATCCGACCTCCTGAGGAGGAGGAACTGGCCTGTTCCCTCTGGGCCACGCTAAGGCCGTGGCCACAGTGCAGGTGCCACGCTCGGCCCAGGCTCCTCTGTCCTGAGTCAGAGCCCAGCCGCGGGAGTTCTTTTCTCTCAGGTCTCATTGGGTGTCGTCTCTCCCGCGTGCTTTGAAAAGTCCATTTTAGCAGCGAAAGGTGAACGGTGATTCCTTTTTCTCGGCAGGAATCCGCCTTTCCCGGATGATGTGTAAGGGTTTACCAGCTGCTGGGTTGGGGCCAGGACTGGATTATTTGGATCGGGTTCTGCTCCATATGAGCCGTATTTTTAGATATTCTCACCCGAGGAACTCCCAGTGGCCGAGTAACAGCAGGCTTGACTCCACCTCAAGGCCTTGGGTGTCAGTTCTTATTGGTAGGGACGTGGGCATTTCCCTGACAATATGCCGGGGACAACGGCAACTCGATGCGGTGCTGGTATTACATGACGTGGGACCCGACTGGCAAAGGTGTGGACGGCCGTCACCCTCGTGTCCCTGTGAGTGTCTGTGTGGCCCCAATGTGTTCCTGGGGACGCTGCTACTACACGGCTGTCCACGCTAATCTCTAACGGAAGAGGTCACGCTGGCATCATTTGCTGAAACGACAGCGAGTCCTTCTTCATGTGTTACGGGGGATTAGGATGCGCGGGCTGTTCCAAAGGTCGTGGTGCTTGGACTCAACGTAGATGGCCTCCCACGATAGACACAATTAGCAGTTCATGTCCGTTCCCTCTCAGAGAGTTCCGTGGGGCCTGAACAAGATAGGGAGCTACCAGGTGAATCTGTACATGGTGGTAAATCGGGGCCAAGTTTTATAGCCCTTTTGTAAATTCAAACCTGAACACCAGCTTCAAGATTGCACTTTATTTGTAAACTAGGGGTCCAGTGCACAAATTTATGCACCTTGAAAGGAACTGGGCACTGAGGCTGTGGTGGGCACAGGGGCGGGTCTCAGCCCATCCTCCACGCCCCCATCTGGCCCCTCCTACCGCAGCCCCAGGTCCCCTCTCTGCCGGCCGCCCTGCTCCCGTCGGGCCACTGCTCCCAGGCACTGACAGCTCCGTCCCGCTCACACCTGCTGAAGACATGGAGCGATTGGGGCTGGCGCCAGCAGCGGGTGTGAGCGGGGCCAGCGCCATCTGTAGGTGCGAGTGGCGGCTGCAGCCCCGATCACCCCTCAGGAGCAGGGGGAGATGGAGAAGCCTGAGGGGTGATCAGGGCCGGCAGCCACCATTCGCACCCACAGACAGCACTGAGCGATCGGGGCTGGCACCAGGTGCCGGCAGCAGGTGCAAGCAGCGGCTCCAGCACCGGCAGCGGATGCGAGCAGGGCCGACACCGGCAGCAGGTGCAAGCGCCCGGCGGGACCACAGTGCACAGGAGCAAAGAATTTTCAGTAACCACCAGAGGCTCGCCCCGATGACGGCAACTGGTGCCCCACCTTGGTCTGGCACCCTCGCTCACCTGCTCCACCATCCCTCCGCGGCCGATGCCCACCATGCTCCTTGTTCTGCCACCTGGGGACGCTGCTGCTACACGGCTGCCCACGCTAACCTGTAACGGAAGAGGTCACGCTGGCATCATTTGCTGAAACGACAGCGAGTTGTTCTTCATGTGTTACGGGGGATTAGGATGCGCGGGCTGTTCCAAAGGTCGTGGTGCTTGGACTCCAGCTGGTCATTCAAGAAAGATTCAAGGCCAATTCTTAGATTGATTTGAGTTCTGGCTATTTAGACTCATAGGTTGTTGAGGATGGAATCTCTGACCCTCTCCCTCTCTTTGGTAAAGGAGAATGCCCGCTCTCGCTGGGTTTCACTTTGAGCTCCAATTAGACCTCGTCTAGACATTGGAGACACAGATGTGATTCAAACAGACAAAATGATTGCCATGACATGAGCCCAGACGGTCCACGCTATGCATTCTACAGAGACAGAAACCACGCTCCTATAAAGTGGGGAATTTCTGAATATCTCACAGCCAATTACTCGCGTTCTGGAAAAGACTAAAAGGTGAGCCCCAGCTTCTAATTCGTTGTCCAGTCTTTCATCATTAGCATCTCCCAGGGGATATGCATTCCTATTGGCTACGCAGTGTTTCGTCAAAATGGACCTTCCTGCCATAAAACACAGCTGTTGACGTCGTGTTCATGTGAGCCACTCAATGATGCTTTCAACCACGTGGACTTCCTGTTGACGCTGAGACAATGTGGTAGAACATACCTCTTTGGAAACTTTCTAACTGCATGTATGATGCTAAATTGGGTAAAGACTAACAGCTTCCGACAGCAACGACTCATGTACGCATTCTCAAATTCCACTGGAATTTCCTTGTAAATGGCACATTCCAACATTAATAAAGAATTAAACGTTTTTAGATTATATTTTGGATTGTGTAGAGTACACCTCATTATGATTAGGAGCAAGGTACGTGGAATTGATGAGCCATATTTTATTCTATTTAGTGAACCCTAAAACATTTCCTAAAGGCACCAGCACATACTTAGTATAGGGTATTTTTTGCCTTAAATTGTCATTTGGGAAACTAATTAGAAAGGTGTCTGGTAGTACACAGGTAGTGCCTTAGAATAATAAATCAGGGATAGGGACATCATTGTAGTTTATTTGATTTTGTCTTGACTTCTGACTATTTTCAGCTTATGGGGAATCTGCTGTCAGGGTGATTTCTACAAAAGCATACTTGCTGGGATTGATTTATTTACTGGCTGTGTCTCTACAATAATTACACTCTTGTGGATTGTGACTTTCACCCACTTGTTGGTGGGATTTACAGGCGAGACCACCGTTTTCCTGGGGAGGAAGGGAAAGACGTAGAATTCCCGGGAAGCATGAGAGCAAGGTCGCAAAGGAGTTCAGAGTGATGTCTGGTTGTTGCCAAAGCACGTGGGACCCTGGCTTAGCTTTGGAACGTGTTGATCTTTATTAGCGTCAAGATGACCTGAAAATGACCCCTCAGACATCTTAGAGCAAAAGACACTGGAGAGCCAGACCTCGTCTGCACCCCTGGGCGGCATCCCCAGCAGTCAGTGCCAACACCCGTGAGACTGCCCGGCTCCTCTGGGGAGACCGGTGTCCAGTCCCATTTCCAGACATCAGAGGCAAGGAACGTGTCTTCACCAACGAAGGTGGTAGAAATGGGTAAGCTCGAGTATTCACATCCGTAAATCCTGGGAATGACGGCTCCCAGGGATGCTTAGTAAGCAGGTGTCATTTGTGTTGATCTGGACGCGTTTGAAGGAACGGGGCACATAAGCATTCTTAGGTCAGCCTTTCTCGTCACGGGAGAGCAGGTCTCTCCATGACACTCCAGTGAGCTCCCCACCACGGTGTACTCAACGTGAGATACGCAATAGAACCGCAACCCGGTGGCACAGTGGTCGGCAAACCGTGGCTCGCGAGCCACATGCGGCTCGTTGGCCCCTTGAGTGTGGCTCTTCCACAAAATACCACGGCCTGGGCGAGCCTATTTTGAAGAAGTGGCGTTAGAAGAAGCTTACGTTTAAAAAATGTGGCTCTCAAGAGAAATTTCAATCCTTGTACTGTTGGTATTTGGCTCTGTTGACTAATGAGTTTGCCGACCACTGGCCTAGCACATGTAATGCAACTCACGGCAGGGTAGACGGTGGGACTCACGCGAGCGTGATGGGATCCTGAGACTGTGCCCCGCCCATAAAGGCTTCGCCGGGAGAACGGCGCGTGTGGGCATCACACCTGATGATGATGTGCGGCCTTGGAGGAGAAACACTGATGAATGTGATAAGTTGGATAAAAGGTTCCATTTGCGCTCATACCCTCAAGCTCCCAGAACGGACTCCAGAGGGGAATTCCGTGAGCGATGATGATTGTGCTAAGCACACGTTAGTGTTTGTAGCTTTATGAACCACTTTATGGACAGAGAGCAGGGGAGACGCTGCAGAGAGAGAACCCTTGTAAATATTTTACTGGGGAAATGTTCCCCCAGAGAGCAACTTTTCACTCTCAGGGCGATGAAAAGGGGAGAAACTTCATAAACACAACAGATGGAACTATCTCTTCTTTCCTTGCTGGTCATAATATTTTTTCTCCATCACGGAAAGTACACATTAATGGGAAAATCTAGATACGAAGACAGACGTAACTACATGAGCAAAAGACAGCCATGCATAACTTTCCAACATGTGATTTCAGAAAATACCAAACATCTACTTGCATATTAATTTTGATGGCATTGTAGTGTATAGATAACTTTGCAAGAATGTCAGTTTCTTCTATAATAGCTTTAGTAGATTCTTATTTTAAGTGAATTATTACAGTATATTCAACAACATTTTTTAAATTTGCATTTCCCTATCAAATAAGAAAAAACAACCCTGATGGGTATACCTGTGAGCATATTTTTGCTCCCTTGTTGAACTTATATGTTGACCAATGGCTGGCTGCGGTGGGCACAGGGGCGGGTCTCCACCCATCCTCCTCGCCCCTGCCCGGCCCCTCCCACTGCAGCCCCAGGTTCACACATGGGAAGGAGGCCTGGAAGTGAATGGTGCCGTCGCGGCTGTGGTTTCCTCTTTAGCAGTGGTGTGTACCAGAAGAGAGCAGGTGTGAGCTGGCATTTCTGGAATTACATCTCTGCTGGGATCCCTCCTAGCTTTGAAGCCTTCATTTATTTATTTATTTTAAAATATAATTTTATTGCTTTCCAAGAGGAAGGGAGAGGGAGAGAGAGAAAAAAAACATCAATGATGAGAGAGAATCATGGATCGGTCGCCTCCTGCACGCCCCCTATGGTGAGGGGGAGGGGCTGGGGTGGAATCAATGGCCCATGGAGAGCCCACCAGCCTATGTGATGGAGCTGCCTATGGCCCAGGAGGCTGGGGCCAGAGAGCTTCAGGCAGGGGCAGCAGAGCACACCCCATGCCACGTGCCCAGCCCGGCCTCCTCAGGGAAGGGAGCTGCTTTGTCGGGACCTTACCCTCGAATCTCCTCATCTGGCTGTGGGTTTGCATTCTTTACCACCCTTTGTATAAGTCAGTAAATCAGGGAGTGGATGGGTTTTCTGAGTTCCATGAGCTTTCTGGAAAATCAGTCCAACTCAAGGAGGGGTCGTGGGAACCTCTGACTCATAGCTAGTCAGTCAGAGCGCAGGTGACAGCCAGTCGGTCAGCGCGCAGGTGACAGCCAGTCGGTCAGCACAGGGGACAGCCAGTCGGTCAGCACAGGTGACAGCCAGTCGGTCAGAGCACAGGGGACAGCCAGTCGGTCAGCGCACAGGGGACAGCCAGTCGGTCAGCGCTCAGGTGAGAACATGCAGGGAGAGCTGGTGCCTGGGTGGAGGGCAGCCTGTGGGGCGGAGCCCTTTCCTGTGGGTCTGATGCTCGGGGCAGGGAGTGTCAGACGTGAGTTGAGCTGAGTTGAAGTCCTGGATGCTCTGCATTGGGCTGGGGTCCGAGGACGGCTCGGAGGGGGGTGACTCCACACTCAGGGCCACGGGTTCAGGCGTCGAAGACCCAGGGCTTCAGGTACTGACTCTCACGACCCGTCTCAACGCTCACCATTCACCTTGACTTCTGCCTTTTGTGAAGTAATGTCCTTGGAAATGCGTTTGTGCTTACAACCACGTATCTTCCTTCTTGATGATCCACGCCCCATCACAGGCCTTCTCCTGCGCACCCTCAGCCCCGTCACCCTGTTCCTACCTCCCAGCAGCCCCGCCTGCTCTCTCCTCCTCAAGCAGCTGTCAGCCCCGAGCTCCCTGGACGTCGTCTCTTCCCAGCATCCTTCACTTTCCTGCTCGGTGTCCCCTCTTCCCAGGACATGGCAGAGAAGTTCCAGCCTCAGGTGACTCTACCTTCCACCTCCTTTCCCACCCACACCAGAGTGTTTCAGGAGATGATTTTTCTTGCATATTTTACTCTAAAACCTAACCAACCGCCATGAGCACCTCAAAGTCACCCCAAACCCACCCCCACCCCATTTCCTTAGTCAGTTCTCCCTTCCTTCTCCTCAGTGGCCATGAGCACTCGACTCTCCTGCAAACTGAGCCCCTCCCTCCCCACCCATCTCCAGAGGTGTCACAAGCCAGAGAAATTAAAACCAGCGTGCTTGTCTTATAACTTCCTGTCCGTCTGAAAGCGTTTCAGGCCATTTCCATCCTGAGCCTCGACCCCCTGTGCTTTGAAGCTGTGCCCGGCGTGGAGAGCACAGGCCACTCCTTCTGGGCTTAGTCATTCCCGCCTCCATGGCGAGGACTAGTCGGGACTCGGGCGGATTGCAGAGCGGGTCACAGAGGTAGCCGCTCTCCCCCGTCTCCCTGGACGTGCAGGGAGCTCCCTGGCGCCTGAAAGAGAGTCAGCGGCAGAGGCGGAACGGGTTCAGTGACCGGCGTCCCCATCAGTGAATTATCATCGGATCCCACGCACTCACAAAACCCCCAACGTCTTCGCATTGAAGAAAACATCTTCAGAAAGAGAAACTGTAGACTCCCTGGCAGTTCCTGGGAGAAATGGTGAGCTACCGAAGATTCTAGTTTTATCCAACGCATACCAGGCGGGTCCTATCAGATCACGAGCTTCCTGAACACGCATGAGGTCATACTTTACAATAAACAAATAGCGACAATTAAATCTGTGCCTTTACACGTGGCCACGCCACCGCCCCATCCCTCTCTCCTGCCTCCTTTCCGTCTTTTATCAGCCTCTCTCTCTCTCTGCGGCCCGGAAACCAGAGCTGTGTGTCTAGACGGAACATCATTGATTATCTTGCCGAGGAGTAAGGCATGGGCCACGGAGGGAGGTACGGAGGCGTCCGATGAGTCTCAGGCCTCCGCGCACCTGCCTGGAAACCCTTTTAGCGTCTCTGCGTATTGGATTTCTACTTGTGGGCTCCGTGGGTACTTCTCCGTGCCTCATCTAAAGCTCATTTGTGCGTCGCGGACTGAGGGGTAAAGAGGCACCTGGGGCCATGCAGTTATTTGTGGGAGAAGGATGATTCCGGGATGATCGGGGAAATACCTGGGAGGTGGAATGAAACCAAAATAGATGCGGTGATCGAGGCGAACGAGAAACGGGGTGGGGAGCGCCAGCGTGTGTTCAGTAGATATCGTAGAGGCTGAGGATTTCCCCCGTTTCCTGGGGTGCCCTCGCTCAGGCTTCCCCTCCAGAGTCGGGGTCCACGGCTCTCACTGGGGCTCTGCGGTGACCTGGGACTCGGGGAGCCCGGCCAGAAGCTGCCTGCCCTCCTTCCCGGGCCTGAGACTCCCACACCCCATTCAGGAGGGAACTGCAGGCTGCTCGGTGGCTGTGGGTTTCATCCTGAGGGGCCTTTGTTTATTTCTCTTATCGACTGGACTTGTAAGCAAGAATATTCCTTAAAAGAGCGACGTGGCTGAACTTGGTGAACACTGCTCCTCAAAACACGATTATTTTGGATATATTGTTATGTCAGATGTTATGAAACTGAGGCTAAAGTAGCGACCTAACACAAATCATGTAGTTTATTTATTATGCTTAATTTCACTTAAAAATAGGAGCAAGCACGAGCATCTATGGGGCAGATGAAACGCGCGCACAGACATGCCAGGCCTTCCGGGTTAGAAGCACGTGGCGAGGATGCGCGGCTTGCTTTCCGGTGGCTCCCGAGGCAGATCTCACCCGAGCGCTCTGCCCTCCGCTTTCTGAAGGTGCCAGATGCCGTGTAATTAACTCTCCTCGAGCTGATCCAGGCACCGGGCGGGTTGTCTGGCCGCCATTATTAACCACAGATACAAGGGAATCTCATGGAACAAAGAGAAAGAGTCAATGGAATCAATTACCTTGTCCTTATTGTTTTTAACTGTTCAAAATGAGCACAGTTCTTCCTCATAATTGTAAGAGGCCCCTGGGGTCATTCAGAGGATGACCTTGAAGTAATAGGGTGACGATCATCCCCAGGAAAACCCTTACCATCAGCATCACAGTGAGCTTCACGGGGAATGGTTCCTGAATGTATTACTGTAACCGGGCACCCAATCCGTGCCCCAGGGGAAGGAGACACGGGCAGTCAGAGGGGGTGCTCCAGGCTACCTGACCCCCCACCCCGAGGAGAAGCCTGACCCCCCACCCCGAGGAGAAGCCATGGGCACGTATATGACACATATGGGCGTGTATAGGTATGAGGCGTGTGTGTGTGTGTGTGTGTGTGTGTGTGTGTGTGTGATGCATAGGCTATGTAAGAGGGAGTCAGAGATTGACTTCCACATGCTAGTCACATGCCAAGGACACATAATTTTAAAATATATCTGTATTGATTTCAGAGAGGAGGGGAGAGGGACAGAGAGAGAAACACAGATGTGAGAGCGAAATACCAATCGGCTGCCTCCTGCATGCCCCACCCTGCAACCCGGGCAAGTGCCCTGACCGGGAATCGACCTGTGACCTCCTGGCTCCCAGGTCAATGCTCAACCCTGAGCCACGCCGGCGGCACTTTTAGTTTTTCTTAGCAGCACGTGCCGAACTCCCATTTGAACCCACCCAGGTGCCAGCTGCCGGCAGGCTGGTGCTGCCGCCCCGTTTCTGCAGGTCCCGTGGGACCCACAGGGCAGCTGGGCGGCTGTCACAGACGTGCTCCTGGATGGGCGCGCAGACGCCTGCAAACTGGACTCAACAGGGTCTCTGACGGCGACAAAGCCGAGGCGTCGAGGGGGCGGCCTTGGCCCGGCTTCAGGCAGCACAGGGGGAGGTGGGGACACAGGGGGAGGTGCGGGCACATGAGGAGGGGGGCACGGGGGAAGGTGGGGGCACGGGGGGAGGTGTGGGCACAGGGGGAGGTGCGGGCACAGGGGGGTAGGTGCGGGCACGGGGGAGATGGGGGGAGGTGCGGGCACGGGGGGAGGTGTGGGCACAGGGGGAGGTGGGGGCATGGGGAGGTGTGGGCACAGGGGAAGGTGTGGGCACAGGCGGAGGGGGGCACAGGCGGAGGGGGGCATGGGGGGAGGTGCGGGCTGGGCCTCACTCTCTAGAACCCGCTGGCAGGACTGCCCGGCCTCCAGCTCCTGCTCAAAGGGCCCTTTCTCCCTCCTGCTTGTCATGCTGCCCACGTTCCCCGGGCGGCGCACAGGCTCCCTGCCCCCCTGCGTGCCTGGTGCTTCATCAGCGCCGTTCGCCCTCCTGCTCCCCTCAGCCCGAGCGAGTGATCCCGGAGCACCCCATCCACGCGCCCCCCACGCCCACGGCTGCGCATGGCCTTCCTCTCCTGGGGCAAGAAGGGAACCGGGTTTAGGTTCCGACCTTCTGGTCCTTGGCATTCCCTCCGCCTCTGCCCCTGGAGGCTCCTCTCTCCCCTCTGGGTGTGCGTCTCCCTTCCCCCTCACCTGGTGGGATGCAGGGTTTCCCTGTAAGCCGCGGCTCCACGTCCTACCCTCAGAGCTCCTCCCCGCGGCCTGGCATTAAACAGCACTGACACAGGGAGGGTTTATACAGACACAGCATCTTCGTTACTGCCTTAGCCGGTGTGGCTCAGTGGCTGAGTGTCGACCTAGGAACCAGGAGGTCAGGGTTCGATTCCCAGTCAGGGCACAGGCCCGGGTTGTGGGCTCCATTCCCAGTGGGGGGCATGCAGGAGGCCGCCGATCCATGGTTCTCTCTCATCACTGATGTGTCTCTCTCTCTCTCCCTCTCCCTTCCTCTATGAAATCAATAAAAATATATATAAAAAGAAGTCTTTGTCACTACCCCGGCCCTGGGGGTGACCCCGTGTGCTGTGTGTTATCTGCAGTAGCTCAAGGATGTTAGTGCCCGCGGTTTCCGGGGCGTCCACAGGCAGGCGGCCTCTCTGCGTCCCTCACGGGTGTCACACCCTGCCCTTGATCCGGGGCTGGCAATGGCTCTCTGAGGTTTGAAATCGAGTTACCCATCTCGAGAGGGTGTCCCTGCTGTGAGGCCAGGTCCCTGCTGTGAGGCCAGTCCCAGGGTGCAGAACCCTCTGCTCCCCGTCCCGCGTCCCTGCCTCTGTCTTGGTCCCCATGCTTTTGCATGAAGCCACCTCCCCCGAAACTACCACTGGGGCCTCATCCAGGACAGGCGTTCTCCCCCCTCCCTCCTGCGTCGCTCCTCTCCTCCCTCCTCCCTCCTCCCTCCTCTCTGCCCATCACCCCTGACCCAGTCCGTGGTCCCCTCCCCTCTGAGCATGGCCCCCATGACTCTTCCAACTCAGCGTGTCTGCCCGGCACCCAGTGAGCGTCTCAGCGGGAACACACCCTGAAACACGCAGTCCCTTCCCTCCGCCCGACCCGGCCCCACCCCGTCTTCCCAACACCAGGGAGTCGCAGCGTCATCCTTCCCTCTGCTCAGAACGAAGTGTCTGAGGTCATGCCTGGCTTCCCTCTGCCTCCCTGTCCCGTCAGAACCGCGTGGAACGGTCCCACGTGTGATGGTTTCACTGTGATCTCCAGCTTCACCGTCTGTGAACGCCGTGCGCGCTCGGGAGAAGCCGCGCTTGGAACTGAGTGTTGGTGGAGCCCCCGGCTGGCGACGTGCGCGGGAGCGTGGCTCCCAGTCAGCCACGCACACGGGGGTCAGCGGCCCGCGCTCAGGGTGCTGCGTGGCCGGAGTGCTTGGGACACTCCACCAGTGCATCACGCCAGATAGTTAACACCTTCTCACAACACAGCTTCGTGTCCAATGGTTTTGCCCAAATGCAAGTTAATGTGAGCGCTCCGAGCACGTTTAGGGGGAGCTTGGCCCAGCGCCGCTGTGGGTGGGTGAGGGGTGTGAAAGGCATTTTCATTTTGACTTCCGAGAGGAAGGGAGAGGGAGAAGGAGAGAGAGAAACACCCATGGTGAGAGAGAATCATGGATCAGCTGCCTCCTGCACGCCCCCCACTGGGGATGGAGCCCACAGCCCAGGCCTGTGCCCTGACTGGTTTGAACTCTGACCTCCTGGTTTATCAGTCAACACTCCACCACTGAGCCACACCAGCCGGCAAGGCGTTTTCGACTCACAGAACGTTTACTCGGCCGTGGGTCCATCTGGGTGTAACCCCGCCGTAGTCCAGGGGCACGGGCAGCCCTTAGTTCGTTTTCCACTTTTCTGCAAAAAGGATGGAAGCTCTCCCCCGGTTCTAGGTGCTAGGAATGAGGTACGTTATCCCATCTTTCTCTGTGGAAACTGGACGTGTCGCAGCACAGACAGCTCACTTCTTCCAGTCTGTTCAATGTACCAACGAGCCTCGCCTGGTGCTGGTTCATACACGACCCAGCATATTATTTTAACATTTCAATTTTCCGATTGGTTGGGCTTATGTCCGGCTACATTTTGAACATCCTCAGTGGACAGGAATGGCAGACAGTGAGTCCCTGGTGTTTTGATAAAGTACGTGACGTGAAAGGGGCAGCTCTCAGACCTTCTGGGCGCGATGCCTTCCACTCTGTGAGTGAAACCACAGCGGAGGCCCCAGGAGGCTGCCTGTGGGGTGCGCGTGGGGAAAGGCTACAGCGTGGACAGGCCCCCCTTTAGGCCCAAAATGTGAATTAGAGATATCGATCCCAAATCTTTTAAAGAAAAAGTCTTTTTACTGACGTTGTAAAGTCAGTAAAGTATCCCATGATCACGTTTTCTGGGTCACTTCTTTCTTTTTAATTTTATTTTTCAATTGCTTTCGATGCGATTCTGTATTAGTTTCTGGTGTTCAGCATAGTGGTTAGACAGTCATATACTTTTAAACGTGATCCCACCCCCACCCCCATATTTCCATCTCCCCGCCGGGCACCAGGCATAGTTAGTTACTAAATATGATTCCCCCTGTTCCCTGTGCTGTGCTTTATCCCTGTGCCGGCCCCTCTGTACGTCATCCCTTCACCTTTCACCCAGCCCCCAGCCCTGCCCCCGACGACCCTCCGGCTGTCCTCAGTGTCTGCTCTGTGAGTCGGTTTCTGTTTTCTTTATTCATTGATTTTGCTCTTTGGATTCCA
Source organism: Eptesicus fuscus (assembly GCF_027574615.1). Lineage (NCBI taxonomy): Eukaryota > Metazoa > Chordata > Mammalia > Chiroptera > Vespertilionidae > Eptesicus > Eptesicus fuscus. The sequence continues at coordinate 103,999,110 of NC_072480.1, read as the reverse complement.
CGTTGGAATGAAATCAATGGCGTTTGTCTTTTTCTGTCGGACGCCCTTCCCTTAGCACGATACCCTCCCGGTCTGTCCGTGCTGTTGCAAGTGGCAAAGTTTCGTTCTTCATGGCCAAGTCACATTCCGTGTGTCTGTGGGCGCCTCTGTGTATCGACTCGTCGGATGATGGGCCCTCGGGCTGCTCCATAGCGGGCTGTTGCGAAGAGCCCGCCGTGCACATAGGGTGCCCGTATTCTCTCACAGGAGTGTCCGGGCTCTTAGGTCCGTGCCCAGGAGCGGAGGCGATGGGTCTTTAACTTTTGAGGACTGTCCACAGTGGCTGCCTAGGGTGCTGACCTAGAACGGAAACAGCGTGAAAGGGGCGCCAACGCAGAGACTGCCCAGAGGAGACGCCCCAACAGCTGCTGGTCCTTCTGCAAAGAGGGGGGGATCAGGTCATTGGCAGCTTTGGATAAACAGCCCGCACTGAGTTACAGTTCAGGAGACAGCTGTGTGTGTGTGCGTGCATGTGTGTGCATGTGTGTGCATGTGTGTGCATGTGTGTGTGTATGTGTGCACATGTGCATGTGTGTGTGAGTGCATGCGTGCGTGTGTGTGTGTGTGCGTGTGTGAAAGAGCAGCCATTTCCATTAGTAAGCACACCTTCCAACCCGTCCACATGAACACACGTGAATACAAACAGAGAAAGAAAGGAAAACAAGAGGCGGAAAGGCCAGGGGACCAGGAACATTGTGAGCTCAGAGATGAAATTCAGGAACATAAAACGGCCCCAGTAAAGCGTGGGCACAGCACGTTCCTGGGGAAGGATTTGAAGTAAAAACTGAGAGAGGAGCTAAGAAGTGCTCTCAGCTGCGGCGTGGTTGTGGGGGCTGACACCGTGGGGGCCCTGTGGGGTAAGGTTGTGGGGGCTGACACTGTGGGAGGCCCTGTGGGGCAGGTTGTGGTGGCTGACACTGTGGGGGGCCCTGTGGGGTGAGGTTGTGGGGGCTGACACTGTGGGGGGCCCTGTGGGGTGAGATTGTGGGGGCTGACACTGTGGGGGCCCTGTGGGGTGAGGTTGTGGGGGCTGACACTGTGGGGGGCCCTGTGGGGCAGGTTGTGGGGGCTGACACTGTGGGGGGCCCTGTGGAGTGAGGTTGTGGGGGCTGACACTGTGGGGGGCCCTGTGGGGCAGGTTGTGGGGGCTGACACTGTGGGGGGCCCTGTGGGGCAGGTTGTGGTGGCTGACACTGTGGGGGGCAGTTGTGGGGGCTGACACCGTGGGGGCCCTGTGGGGTGAGGTTGTGGGGGCTGACACTGTGGGGGGCCCTGTGGGGTGAGGTTGTGGGGGCTGACACTGTGGGGGGCAGTTGTGGGGGCTGACACTGTGGGGGGCCCTGTGGGGCGGGTTGCGGGGGCTGACACTGTGGGGGGCAGTTGTGGGGTGGGTTGTGGGGGCTGACACTGTGGGGGCAGCTGTGGAGCTCTGTGCCCAGGGCAATGCCACAAGCAGAGAAGGAAACACATTTGCTCAACATGAGCTTTTAAACAATGTTTGCAAATGCGTGTTGAATAATACAAGCCCCGTGGATTTTATTTGGTTCATTAACATAGAAGATGAGCTTTAATGGCACATTAGCTGATACAGAAGGCAAAGGTGTTGAATGATAACAGAGAAAAGGACACCCTTTTAAAGGAGACCAAGCTCCCTCCAAGGAGCATCCCCCACCCGTGGACCCAGCACCATCGCGCCAAGATGCACCCTTAGTCAGGGTTGTTCGTTACCTTTTGAAAACTAGGAAACACACGGATTTCAGAAGACACGCAAGGAACTAAGCATGATCGGTCACTTTAAATAAGCAAACGTTTACACAATCTGAAATACAGCATCAACCCCATCCAGGAAGTGGGAGCAAGTTCACTGTCAGCCACCACGTCTCTTCAAAAACATATTCTGAGAAATACACAGGCCTGGTCATGACACCTGGCTTAGTGAGAGCTTAGTGACAAGTGGACACGCCCCATCCTCCCTCAGTGACAAGTGGACACGCCCCCTCCTCCCTCAGTGACAAGTGGACACGCCCCCTCCTCGATCCTCAGTGACAAGTGGACACACCCCCTCCTCCTCCCTCAGTGACAAGTGGACACGCCCCTCCTCCCTCAGTGACAAGTGGACACACCCCCTCCTCCCTCAGTGACAAGTGGACACGCCCCCTCCTCCCTCAGTGACAAGTGGACACGCCCCTCCTCCTCCCTCAGTGACAAGTGGACACGCCCCCTCCTCCCTCAGTGACAAGTGGACACGCCCCCTCCTCCCTCAGTGACAAGTGGACACGCCCCCTCCTCCTCCCTCAGTGACAAGTGGACACGCCCCCTCCTTCTCCCTCAGTGACAAGTGGACACGCCCCTCCTCCTCCCTCAGTGACAAGTGGACACGCCCCCTCCTCCCTCAGTGACAAGTGGACACGCCCCTCCTCCTCCCTCAGTGACAAGTGGACACGCCCTCTCCTCCCTCAGTGACAAGTGGACACGCCCCTCCCCTCCCTCAGTGACAAGTGGACACGCCCCTCCTCCTTCCTCAGTGACAAGTGGACACGCCCCTCCTCCTTCCTCAGTGACAAGTGGACACGCCCCTCCTCCTCCCTCAGTGACAAGTGGACACGCCCCTCCTCCCTCAGTGACAAGTGGACACGCCCCTCCTCCCTCAGTGACAAGTGGACATGCCCCTCCTCCCTCAGTGACAAGTGGACATGCCCCTCCTCCCTCAGTGACAAGTGGACACGCCCCCTCCTCCCTCAGTGACAAGTGGACACTCCCCCTCCTCCTCCCTCAGTGACAAGTGGACACGCCCTCTCCTCCCTCAGTGACAAGTGGACACGCCCCTCCTCCTCCCTAAGTGACAAGTGGACACGCCCCCTCCTCCCTCAGTGACAAGTGGACACGCCCCCTCCTCCTCCCTCAGTGACAAGTGGACACGTCCCCTCCCCCTCCCTCAGTGACAAGTGGACACGCCCCCTCCTCCCTCAGTGACAACTGGACACGCCTCCTCCTCCCTCAGTGACAAGTGGACACGCCCCCTCCTCCTCCCTCAGTGACAAGTAGACACGCCCCTCCTCCTCCCTAAGTGACAAGTGGACACGCCCCCTCCTCCTCCCTCAGTGACAAGTAGACACGCCCCTCCTCCCTCAGTGACAAGTGGACACGCCCCCTCCTCCCTCAGTGACAAGTGGACACGCCCCCTCCTCCCTCAGTGACAAGTGGACACACCCCCTCCTCCTCCCTCAGTGACAGGTGGACACACCCAAGGGAGAGAGAGATAGAAACATCCATGATGAGAGAGAATCATCGATCGGCTGCCTCCTATACATCTCCTACTATGGATCGAGCCTGCAACCTGGGCATGTGCCCTTGACTGGAACCGACCCTGGGACCCTTCAATCTGTAGGCGGACGCTCTATCCACTGAGCCAATGCGGCTAAGGCTGTGTGTACGACTTCAAACATAGTCCCTCAAGCACAGGCGGTCCGCGGGATGTCATTTGATGGGACATTCTCTTTTCTGCTTTGTTTCAGTTTTGTTTCTACTGTCGCCACAGAGCGTCCAACCCACTGAGTCGGTCCAACTGAGAGCAGTGCGTCTGTGCTTGTTTCTTTGTTGTTACTCCTCCTCCTCCTCGGTCGTTATTCACCATAACCAGCAGGGTGATGGCACTGACGGCTCCCGAGTGTCTGCAGCTGCTTCGTCTCCCTCCCCAGGTGCCCGGGGCCCGGGGACAAATAAGGAAAAGGAGCTCTTGGCGCTTCCGCCCTCCCGGCTGAGGGCCTTCATGTTGTAACCCAGGACCTCCAGCAAGTCTCCTGCCACTGGGTGTCTCCCACTCTCCGTGAATACCTTGTTCATGTTCAAGCTCTTCCTTCATTGAAGCATGGCTGCTACTGTCGTAGACGTGTTGGCATCTGGATGCGGACAGACCGGGGTTGAAACAGCATGTGAGAACGTGGGGCAAACATGACGATGGTGTGGGCAACAGGGAGTTACTCTTAATTCTATTAACTTAATAGTTACCTTCTGGTTATCGAGGGAAAGGTCAACATGCATCTCAACATGGCATCTGGCATGTTGATGTGTGTGTGTGTGGAGTGGAACATGGCATCTGGCATGTTGACATGTGTGGGAGTGGAACATGGCATCTGGCATGTTGATGTGTGTGGGAGTGGAACATGGCATCTGGCATGTTGATGTGTGTGGGAATGGAACATGCCATCTGGCATGTTGACACGTGTGGGAGTGGAACATGGCATCTGGCATGTTGACACATGTGGGAATGGAACATGGCATCTGGCATGTTGACGCGTGTGGGAATGGAACATGGCATCTGGCATTTCCTCTAAAATGCATTATCAAAAGTTGAATTTAGAAACGTTGGATCCATGCAGCAGATCTAACCACATTTTAAAAAACTGAGAGCAAAGGGATTAAAGATGGCGACCGGCAGGAAGGTAGGGAGAGAGAGAGTGTGAGTGAGGAACCCATAGAGAAGAGTGTAGACGTGTGTGGTGTGTGTGTGTGTGTGAGCTAGGGTCAGTTAGATTCTGCACGTCTTCCAAGGGGCTGCCTAACCGGGCAGTCCTAGACGGCGGAGCCCCGCGCACAAAGCGGACACATCTCGGCGGCTGGTGCGGACGCGGAGACCACGCAATCTTGAGAAACAGAGCTGCCTGAGACTCGATCCTGGCTTCTGACACAAACCAGGACCCTGCAGCCACTGGGAACAGAGAACTGCTATCACAGCTTCAGACCAACAAACAACAAGAATCCAGACTTCCTGGCAGAATTCCGTGAGTCAAAGAGCCTATTCCCCTCCCCGCAGGCGCGCAGACAGCGCCATAGTAACTGATAGATCCGCCTCTCGCCCAAGCCACAGAGCTGTGCGCAGGGACTCGCTCCCCCTCAGGGAATTTGGCGCGCGCGGGACAGAAGCAGCTCCCTGTTGGGGAAATCTGTCAGTGCGCACAGAGGGCTCCCCTTTGGAGAATTTGGGGGAATTTGGCTTGCGGGTCACAGCTCTCCCTTCGGGGAATCTTAGTGCTTGCACAGAGGGGCTCCCCTTTGGGAATTTGGCGCTCAGGACAGACTCCGCCCCCCTTCCGGGACTCCGGTAGAGTGCACGGAGCCAGCTCACCTTCAGGAAATTAAGAGTGTGCGCCCTAGCCGGTTTGGCTCAGTAGAGAGAGCACACACAGGACGCAGCTCCACTTCAGGGAATTTGGCATGCCGGACACAGCTGCCTGGGATCCCTGACTCACAGCGCATTCACACTAAGAGCCAGCGACCCCAATTGTTGGTGCATGCACACACAGGGACCCTGAGTCTCAACGAGAAACTGCACAAGGCAACAGAGACTCTGACACTCTAGTCTTGGTGCAGACACAGGGAAACTCTGACTCCCGGCACATGCTAAGGATCTCATTTTCGGCACATACCAACAGTGTGGTGCAGACAGGGCTCCTGATTCTAAGTGTGCACACGAGACCACACGGAACACTGGGGACACTGACCCTGGGCAAGTCTGGTTCCCACCAACCAAAGGCAGCCACACGTCCTAGTGTCAGAGCACTTCAGTGAAACTCGGGTGGAGCGAAGTCCCCACAGCACACGGCCCAGGTCCACGCAAACAGAAGCTTGAGCTTTCTGGTGATAGCCAGAATGGGGAAACGAAATAACTCACAGAGGAAAGAACATGTGGAGTCGCCAAGAAAGGAAATCAGTGAAACTGAAGCTTGCAACATGACCGAAAAGGAGTTTAGAGTAATGGTCGTGGAATTTATACATCGGATGGATGAGAAAATCAACAACTTATGCAAGAATCAGGAAGAAATGAAAAGTGATATAGCTACAATCAAAAACACCATGGAAAGTTTCAATAGTAGACTACAAGAAGCAGAGGACCGAATTAGTGAGTTAGAAGATCAGGTACAGAAACAAGCTCAATCTGAACAGCAATTGGAGAAAAAAATTAAAAAGCAGGAGGAAAGCCTAAGGGAGCTTCGGGACAACATGAAACGAAGTAACATGCGTATGATAGGGCTGCCAGAAGGACAAGAAGAGCAGCAGGGATTAGAAAATTTATTTGAAGAAATAATGACAGAAAACTTCCCAGATATGGGAAAGATAAAAGTTACGCAAGTACAGAGAGTCCCAAGCAGGATCAACCCCAAAAGACCCACACCAAGACATGTCATAATTTCAATGGCAAATATAAATGATAAAGAGAGAATCTTAAAGGCGGCAAGAGAGAGACAGAGAGTTACCTACAAAGGAACACCCATCAGATTGTCAAATGATTACTCAACAGAAACACAACAAGCTAGAAGTGAATGGAAGGAGGTATACAAAGTGTTGCAAAGCAAAGGACTGAATCCAAGGATACTATATCCAGCAAGACTATCAATCAAAATTGAAGGGGAAATCAGGAGCTTTGCAGATAAAAAAAGGCTCAAGGAGTTTATCACCACCAAACCAGCAATGCAAGAATTGCTAAAGGGAATACTGTAAAAAGAAGAAATAAACAGGTAAGAAGGAATATAGACACAAAAATAGATATGACCACAAACAAATACCTTTCAGTAATATCTTTAAATGTAAATGGACTAAATGCTCCAATCAAAAGATATCAAGTAGCTGAATGGATAAAAAAACACGACCCATATATATGCTGTCTACAAGAGACCCACCTCAGAACAAGAGACTCACACAGATTGAAAGTGAAGGGATGGAAAAATATCTTTCAGGCAAATGGAAATGAAAAAAAAAGCTGGGGTAGCAATACTTATATCTGACAAAATAGACCTCAAAGTAAATGCCATAACAAGAGATAAAGAAGGCCACTTCATAATACTAAAGGGAGAAATACAACAAGAAGAAATAATTCTGGTAAACATATACGCTCCCAATATAGGAGCACCCAAATACATAAAAAAACTCCAGGAGGATTTCAAGGGAGAGATTAATAGCAATACAATCATAGTAGGAGACTTTAATACCCCACTATCACCACTGGACAAATCCTCTAAACAAAAAATCAGCAAAGAAAGAGCAATCCTAAATGAATCACTAGACCAGATGGAAGTAATTGACATCTTCAGAACATTTCACCCTAAAGCCACAGAATATACATTCTTCTCAAGTGCACATGGGTCATTTTCAAAGATAGACCATATTCTGGGTCACAGGCAAAGTCTCTTCAAATTCAAGAAGATAGAAATTATATCAAGCGTCTTCTCAGATCACAGTGGCATAAAACTGGAAATCAACTACAATAAATACAATCCAAAGAAATCAAACACATGGAGACTAAACAGCATGCTATTAAACCATGACTGGGTCACCAGAGAGATCAAGGAAGAAATAAAAAACATCATGGCAACAAATGACAATGAAAACACAACAATCCAAAATCTATGGGACACAGCGAAAGCAGTCTTGAGAGGGAAGTTCATAGCTCTACAAGCCTATTGCAAAAAACAAGAAACAATGGTAATAAATTACTTAACCCTACAACTCAAAGAGCTAGAAAAAGAGCAGCAAGAAAAGCCCAGTGTAACCAGAAGGAAGGAAATAACAAAGATCAGAGCAGAGATAAATGACATAGAGACCAAAGAAACAATACAAAAGATCAACAAAACCAAGAGCTGGTTCTTTGAAAGGATAAACAAGATTGATGGACCTCTAGCCAGGCTCACCAAGAAGCAAAGAGAGAGGACCCAAATAAACAAAATCAGAAATGAAAGAGGTGAAATAACAACAGACCCCACTGAGATACTAAGGATTGTTACAAAATACTACGAACAACTCTATTCCAACAAACTGGACAACCTGGAGGAAATGGACATATTCCTAGAAAAATATAACCTTCCAAAAATCAATCAAGAAGAATCTAAAGAGCTCAATAGGCCAATAACTATGGACGAAATTGAAGCAGTCATCAAAAAGCTTCCGGCAAACAAAAGCCCGGGGCCTGATGGCTTCACAGGAGAGTTTTACCAAACATTCAAGGAAGAACTAAAACCTATCCTCCTCAGACTATTCCAAAAAATTCAAGAGGAAGGAACACTTCCAAGCTCCTTCTATGAAGCCAGCATCACCCTAATACCAAAACCAGATAAAGACAACACAATGAAAGAGAATTACAGACCAATATCCCTCATGAACATAGATGCCAAAATCCTCAACAAAATTCTAGCAAATCGGCTCCAGCAGTACATCAGAAAGATCATACACCATGACCAAGTAGGATTTATCCTAGGAATGCAAGGATGGTACAATATCCGCAAATCAATAAACGTGATACATCACATAAACAAATTGAGAGATAAAAATCACATAGTCATATCAATTGATGCAGAAAAAGCATTTGACAAAATCCAACACCCTTTCTTGATAAAAACTCTCAACAAGGTGGGAATAGAAGGCTCATACCTCAACATAATAAAAGCTATATATGATAAACCCACAGCAAACATCATACTCAATGGACAAAAACTAAAAACATTTCCCCTAAGAACAGGAACAAGACAGGGATGCCCACTCTCACCACTCCTGTTTGACATAGTACTGGAAGTATTAGCCATTGCAATTAGACAAGAAGAAGAAATAAAAGGCATCCAAATTGGAAAAGAACAAGTAAAGCTGTCTTTATTTGCAGACGACATGATATTGTACATAAAAAATCCGAAAGACTCCGTCAAAAAACTAATAGACTTAATAAATGAATTTGGCAATGTAGCGGGATACAAAATTAACGCCAAGAAATCTATGGCCTTTCTATACACCAATAGTGAACTTACAGACAGAGAGACTAAAAAGGCAATTCCATTTACCATCGCACCAAAAAAATTAAGATACCTAGGAATAAACTTAACTAAGGAGGTAAAAGACCTATACACGGAAAACTACAGGACACTGAAAAAAGAGATAGAGGAAGACGTAAACAGATGGAAGAACATACCATGTTCATGGATTGGTAGAATCAACATCATTAAAATGTCCATACTACCCAAAGCAATCTATATATTCAATGCACTCCCCATTAAAATACCAATGGCATATTTCACAGACCTTGAAAGAACTCTCCAAAAATTCATCTGGAATAAAAAAAGACCCCGAATAGCCACAGCAATCCTGAGAAAGAAGAATAAAGTAGGAGGGATCTCAAGACCAGATTTCAAGCTGTATTACAAAGCCACTGTTCTCAAAACAGCCTGGTACTGGCACAAGAACAGACATATAGATCAGTGGAACAGAATAGAGAATCCAGATATTGACCCAAACCACTATGCTCAATTAATATTTGACAAAGGAGGCATGAACATACAATGGAGTCAATACAGTCTCTTCAATAAATGGTGCTGGGAAAATTGGAGAGATACATGCAAAAAAATGAAGCTTGATCACCAACTTACGCCATACACAAAAATAAACTCAAAATGGATACAGGACTTAAACATAAGACGGGAAACCATAAAAATACTAGAGCAATCCACAGGCAGCAAAATCTCAGACATATGCCAAAAGAAATTCTTCACTGACACTGCCCCTAGGGCAATGGAAGCTAAAGAGAAAATTAACAAATGGGACTACATCAAAATAAAAAGCTTTTCACAGCAAAAGAAACCATCAACAAAACAACAAGAAGGCCTACTGCATGGGAGAACATATTTGCAAATGGCATCACTGATAAAGGTTTGATCTCCAACATCTACAGGCAGCTTATACAACTTAATAAAAGGAAGATAAATGATCCAATAAAAAAAATGGGCAACAGACCTAAATAGAAGCTTTTCAAAAGAAGACAGAAGGAAGGCCAAGAGACACATGAAAACATGCTCAAAGTCACTAATCATCCAAGAGATGCAAATCAAAACAACAATGCGGTACTATCTCACACCTGTCAGAATGGCTATCATCAACAAATCAACAAACGACAAGTGTTGGCGAGGATGCGAAGAAAAAGGAACCCTCGTGCACTGCTGGTGGGAATGCAGACTGGTGAAGCCACTGTGGAGAACAGTATGGAGTTTCCTCAAAAAACTGAAAATGGAACTCCCATTTGACCCAGTAATCCCACTCCTGGGAATATATCCGAAGAAACTAGAAACACCAATCAGAAAGGATATATGCACCCCTATGTTCATAGCAGCACAATTCACCATAGCTAAGATTTAGAAACAGCCTAAGTGTCCATCAGCAGATGACTGGATTAGAAAACTATGGTACATCTTCACAATGGAATACTATGCTGCCATAAAAAAGAAGGAATTCTCATCATTTGCAGCAACCTGGATGGAATTGGAGAACATTATGTTAAGTGAAATAAGCCAGTCAATGAAAGAAAAATACCACATGATCTCACTCATTTATGGGTAATAAAGAACATTATAAATTTGAACAAAAAGATAGATACAGAGACAGTAAAGCATCAAACAGACTGTCAAATTACAGGGGGAAAGTTAGGGAGAGGTGGGGGAGATAAGAGATCAATCAAAGGACTTGTATGCATGCATATAAGCATAACCAATGGATGCAAAACTCTGGGGGGTGAGGGCATATATGGGAGTGGGGTGGGGGGTGGCAATGGTAAGATATGTACACATATAATACCTTAATAACAAAAATTGAAAAAAAATAAAAATAAAAAAAAAAACTGAGAGCAACAGGCACATGAGGCTCGCTATGCTCTTCACGCTAATGCTTGCCTGTCTGGTTTACTTTATGGCAGGAAGTTTAATACGTGTTTGATGGGATCCGCGGACGGCCTCAGCCATGTTCCTAGCAGATATGAAATCCATGCACAGGTGTGACTGGAGAGTGAGCACCTCTCCCCACAGGTGGGACATGAAGAGCACAGACCCCGGGGGTGGTCCCGGGTTTGAGGGGACTTGGTGTCCAGTGGATTTAAGCCTCTCACACCAGGCCCTCCAGTCAGCTCGCAGCTGCCCTCAAACCTGGTCAGGGAACAGGAGTGAAAGGAGGACATGGGAGCAGACAGAGGGACAGGGAGCCCAGGAGGCCACTCCCTAAACCCGGGTGCACACGAGGGCCAGGCCCCCAACCACCAGCGCATGCCGCTTCCTACCCCCCTCGCCCTGGCATGGAGTGATAACCATGGAATTCACGTGACATTCACGTGAACAAAATCCTCTTAGAGTGACCTTCAAAGCCCCTATAACAGTGGTCGGCAAACTCATTAGTCAACAGAGCCAAATATCAACAGTACAACGATTGAAATTCCTTTTGAGAGCCAAATTTTTTAAACTTAACCTTTTGCACTCGGATGTCGAGTGTGACTCGACACGGTTAGCATCCGTAGCAGCTCGAGAAAAAAGCAAGCGAGTGCAAAGGGTTAAACTATATAGGTAGGTACATTGTTATTAACTTAATGAGGGTCCTCCTAAGCTGGCCTTTGCTAAAAACTCAAGGGGCCAAAGAGCCGCATGTGGCTCTCGAGCCGCAGTTTGCTGACCACTGCCCTATAAACAAACCAGATTCAAGTAGCAGAACTGCCTGGTCAGTGTTCCCAGTGGTTAGAGCATCGGCCCACAGAACAAAGGGTCATGGGTTTGATTCCCAGTCAAAGCCACGCACCTGGGTTGCAGGCTCATTCCCTGGCCTCAGTCAGGGTGCATGCAGGAGGCAACCAATCGATGTGTCTCTCTCATCAGTCTCTCTCTCTCTCTCTCTCTCTCTCTCTCTCTCTCTCTCTCTCTCTCTTTCTTCCTTCAAGGCGCAGGCGCGCTACCACATCTGCCCTCCCTGCTCGCGCTCCTTGGAAAAAACCAGCAGGAACATCAAAACCAAAGCCCTTCATTGATTCCAAGAGCTATTATTTTTTCTTTAGAAAAAGGCGAGCAGGGCTGGCAGGGAAGTCGGTGAGCTGGAGGCCTTGGAGCTTCAGGAACTGGCTTTGAAGTTCCCCAATTAGCGCGCAGCCCCATCCTGCCTGTGGGGGGACCGGGCGTCTGACCTGGAGGGGCTGCAGCTGCCCCGGCACCCCACCGCCTCGCCGTCCTGGGGAGACGCGGGGCAGCCAGTGGGGGGTTGTGTGATGACCAGGACCCAGCAGCAGCGCCGCGCTGACCTTGTCCCTTTGTCAGGGGGTCAGGAGGAGGAAGGCTTTCCAGGCGTGAGGCAGTCCTGGCAGATGCTCGGCAAACACCAGGGCCGCCTCCAGGGGGGCCGCTGAGGGGCGGGCTCTGGGGCTTCTGGTTACAACCTGCACCCCAGAGGCTGCCGGCCTTGGGGAGTCCTCCACACTGGCTGCCCTGGGAGCCTCACTGGATCCCACACCTTCCCCGGAGAGCTAGAAGTGGGCGTCAGGGAAGGTGCTCCACGTGGGGAGGCTTTGCCTGTTGACTTCTGCATCGCCAGGAACCGGGCTGACCCCAGCCAGCCTCCCCCATGGGCGCGGGGAGGGGTCACCCTCAGCCCCTGGTTCCTGAACACCTTGTGGGATCAGCCTGAAGCCGCACGTGTCACACGTCACCGGAGAGGCACCCCCGCCCCACTTCTCCCTGCCCCCCTCCCTCCCCTTCCTTCCTCCTCACAGGTCCCAACACACCAACTCTCCACCAACCATCCTTGTTGTCCCCTAACCAACGATGGCTACGAATGGCAGCCCTGAATCACACAGGTCATTTTATCCTCGCAGGAGGATATGTGTATTGATTTTAGAGAGAGGGAGGAAGAGAGAGAGGGAGAGACATGGATGTGAGAGAGAAACATTGACTGGCGGCCGCCCGCATGCATCCCGACCAGAATTGAACCTACAACCTAAGTGTGCCCCCTGGTTGGGAATCAAACCCTCAACCGTTTGGTGGAAGGGGTGAAGCCCCAGCCACTGAGCAGCGGCCAGGGCCACACAGACGTCTGAGCGGGTACCAGGCACGAAGAGGTCTCAGGCCACACTGGCCAGGGCTGATTTTAGATTCTTTGTCATACAGGTGTTTAAAGCTACACATTTCCCTCTAGGCATGGTTTTAACTGCATCCAACACACTTTGGTATTTTGAAAATTCATCTTCAATTACTTTCTAATTATTTCTTACCTCATTTTTCATCTCTATTCGACTGCCAAGTATGGAGTGTGTCTCATAATTTTTAAATAGTTTCAAATGTCCTTTTGTTATTCATTCCTATTTTCATTCCATGTAGGTCAGAGAAAATACACTTCATGAGTTCAATCTTTTTCAAATCAGGAAGACTGTTTTCCCCTAAGGTCTGATCCGTGCTGGAGAATGTTTCAGAATGATGGCGTGGAATGTTTGAGTCTTCTATTTCTAGAAAATGTTCTCCCGAGATTTTTGTCTATTGCTGAAATTGTGACATGGAAGTCTCTGAATATTATTGCTGAAGTGTTTCTTTATTTTTGTCTTTGTTGTTAGTTGTGTATATGTCTATGATTATTACAGCTGCCTGGTGGAATGAAACTGTTATGATTATGAAATACTATTTCTTTACTTACTGGTGTTATTCTATAGCCCATTTTCATGATATTGGTAATCCCCCTTGTGACTGTTTGCATGGTACATCTATTTTCTATACGTTTACCTCTATTTAATCTATTTGTGCCTTTGACTCTAAAATTATTCTGTTGTAAACATCATACAGGTGGGTCATGGTTTTTATCCATCTCGTCAATCTCTTTTTTTTTTTTATTGGTACATTCAATTCATTATGTTTAATGCAATTACAAATGAAGTAGGGTTTACATCTTTTGTTATTTGCTTTCTATATGTCCTGTGTATTCTTGTTATTCTATTCCTCCATCACTATCTTATCTACACTAATAAAAGAGTAAGCTACAAATTGACTGTACCTTCGTGACACCCACCAGCCAATCAGGAGTGAGTATGCAAATTAATCCAACAAATATGGCGGGCTAATTTGCATATGAAGGCACTGAGCAGCTGGGGGCAGTGCGGAATGCCCCAGCTGCTCCGGGCCTCTGGGCAGCGTGGGAAGGTGGAATGGTGGCTCTGGGGCTGAGCGAAAACGCGGCTCCAGTTGGAGCAAAGGTGCCAGCAGCCAGGGGAAGAAAGGCCCATTCTTGCACGAATCTTGGTGCATCGGGCCTCTAGTATTTTATATATAGACATAATCTTATGTAGCTTTTTAATTTCCTAGTTGTTTATTTTACTACATATTTTTATTAATTTTTGTCCTCACTCCAAGGATTGCAATTTGCATTTTAAAATAATCTTGCTCCGATTAATACCAACTTTACTTAAAAATATACAGAAAGTATTGCCCGATACAGCTCCCTCTTCTCCTCTCCTATGCTGTTATCATCAGTCAAATCACACATTCATACCTTTTATGCCCACCAGCACTGGGTTATAATTCCTGCTTTAAGCAGTTGTATTTTAAATAAGAGAGAGGAAACCAGTTACAAACCAATGTGTATTCATATTGTTATCACGCTCACCTCTAACTCCCTTATCAGCGCCCCAGTTCTCTGTATGAATGAGAATTGCTGGCGACTGCACTTTTATCTCGCCCTGAGGAGTCCCTGGGTGTTCGTGGGAAGGCAGGACTGCAAGAGACACATCTTTCCAGTGTTGGTTTATCTGGGAATGTCTTCATTTCTCTTTTATCCTCAGAGAATGGTTTTGCTGACTGTGGAGTTTCTGGTATACAGACCTCCTCTCTCAGCACTTTGAACGTGTCACCCACGGCCTCCCAACTTCCACGGGTTCTGAGCAAATCCATGGTTACGCCTTCCGAGGGTCCTTTTATGCGCTGGGTTGTTTTCTTTTGCCGCCTTCATTTCTGTCTCTTAATCTCTGGCCCTGGACGGTGTAGCCATCTTCACCCCAGAAGAAGTCAGCTTTCCTCAAGCACAAAGGCCCGCATGTGAGCGAAGGCATTGCGGGCTGAGAGCTGCAGATTCGGGGTCACAGCGCCGCTGGGCTCTGGAGGGAGACGAGAGGCCACGTGTATACGGGCAAATAGCAATCTGTCTGCATCTTTTCATTCCAGGAAGGACTGCTGGCTGGTAGGCAGCGACGGGTTCCTTCATGTCCGAGTGCAGGGGTGAAGCCTCGGGATGAGGCCCCGCCCCTGTGTGTCCATGGCCGTGGGGGTTGCTCCAGGATGAGGATGGCTTGGCCCCGCGCTGAGAGCAGCAGCCTCAGCTCCCAACGCGCCTCTGAGGACCCCGGCGCAGGGCGTGCCCCCGTCCCGCCTCCCTGAGCGCCTCCGGCTCCATTTCTGTGACTCTCTTAGGTTGCTCACCCCCTTTTACTTTCTCCATCGTCCGCGGTCACCTGAGTGGGTGGGCGTCTCTTTGAGTTGCTCTCACGTTAAGCTTGTGAAGTTGCGTGGGTGTGTAGATTAAGGATTTTCTCAGTATTGGGAAGCGCTGAGCAGTTATATTTTCCAATATTCCTTCTGCTCGTACTCTCTTGCCTCTTTCCTGGGACTTCACATGCTTTCGCTGATGACGTCCTTCATGGTCCCTTTCTTCCTGATTTGCTGATTTCTGTTATTCAGGCTGTAGACTGTATCTTTCCGTGTATAAGACGCTATTTTTTTCTAAAATCCTTAGCCTGAAAAGCGAGGGGCGTCTTGTACAGGGAAGTCAGCCGAGGAGGGAGCCCCGAGGGTGCAGGTGCCTAGCTGCCCAGACCTTGTCAAACAGGCTTCCTCCAATCACGGGCCTTATTGTTACTGAGGTCAGCTGATGCCGTAACAGGAGGTGGAGGTGGAGAGTGCGCAGATGCAACAGGGACCGGAGCGCTCTGAGCCCATAACGATGTCAGAAATAAAAAGATAAATACCGGTAAGCGATGGTCTTACTCTGCAAAATTCAAACCGAATGTAATCTGTCTGCAAAAGAGCATGGAAACCGAGCTGCAGAGAGACCATGTGGACCTCCTCCCAGGAGGGTGTGAGCAGACTGCAGAGAAAACAGGGAGAACAGCTCCTGAAGATGCCAGAAAAGACGGAGGCCGGAGCGGAGAACCAGCAAAATGTTTAAAATAGTGATTTCTGAATTTTGGGTTGGAAAGTGGGGGCGTCTTATACACGGAAAAATGCAGCATTCACTTTCCCTGTAACGGGGTTGAGGGCTTTGCTCTTATTTCACTTTGAATGTGCCGGTGAGTCCCTCCGGTGAAGACTGGAGTTTAGGTACGATGCTTCCCACGGCAGTTTTTAGAGCTTTGTGTCTTTATCGCTGTCTCCTTACGCTGTTCCCCACTCGGCTCTTTGGAAGTGGTGTCCTTTAGGTTACTGAACTTACTTAAATACGCGGATGTAATGTCCTCAATAAGTGCGGCAGCTGGGCTTTGTCAAGAACAGTCCCCAGTGCCTTTTTCTCCTCCTTTCTTCTGTGCATGAGCTTCCTTTCTCGCTCCTGTGTGTGGCTGGTGATTTTCGCTGAAAGGGGCCATGTCGATCGTCTGCTGTGGCCACGCTGGGCTGAGTGTGGTTCTCGCTGTTTGTTCAATGACTCTCTGCTCTCCTTTGGTCACGTCTGCGTCCTGTCATGTGAGGTCTCTCACCTCTGCCTGGTGACCGTCGTGGGAGTTCGCTGACTGGCCCACCGTGTCCCCAGCAGCCGTGCGCTTTGCCACGGTTCTGTGTGTGTGTGTGTGTGTGGTGTGTACCCTCAGGGGCTGTGGGCGTGTGTAGATCTGCATCAGCCTTTTCTTTCCGCTCCTGCACAGACTCAGGGTCCGCCAGGCAGGAAGCCTGGGTCCATCCCAGACTTCTCACAGGAACGCCTGTAGCCCCACACTCACATGTGACTTTCTGGACTCCCGTGACTTTTAAAGCCCCCACTGCTACCCAATTTCCACGATGTCCCTTTAAGCTATTGCAGTGCTTTGTGTGCCATCTTAGGGAGCTTCAATGCTAGAGAATTTCCACTTGTTTATTTCCACAGGGACCGTGGGCATGGAGTTTCTCAGCAGCAAACGCTCGGTGGAGAGCCCGAGTGAATAAGTAACTCGAACCCAGGCTCTTCTCGCTCTCTGATCTCTCACCAAAATCTACTGAGTAGCAGAGGGCACAGGAGCCCAGAGACCCTTCCTCACAGCTCAGCCCCGGGCCACAGAGCCAAGGAGTGTGGGGAGCCCCACAGAGCTTGTCCTGCCCCCCTTACATAACATGGAGCACAGCTGTCACCACGTGCATGCCCAAATCAGGCCGAAATTCGATCACGCAAAATGAAGAAACACAGGATAACAGAAACAGAGTTGTGTACATCACTCTTCAGTAATAACATACCAAGTAGACCAAACACCAAGTTAGGATGTGGAAGGTTGAAGCTGCCTAAGTTCATATGATACCCCGTACCAGCATGCACCTCGCTGTAGGCATTTATACTTGGTTAGAAAACATGCAAAGGAGAAAACCCTACAAATAATATTTAGTTGCCAACTCAATCCTGACAAAAATAGATCAAGGAGGAAAATTTCACACATACACATACACACATACATATACACACATACATACACACATACATGCACACATACATGCACACATATACACACACACACTGACCTGTGAAGACAGTCAGTACATACAGTATAGGAGCACATGACAAAACCATACATTGATGACCAAATAGTGTTTGTTCAAGTCAAGGGCACAAGGCAGAAGGCATGAAGGGAATACACAGGTCAAACCTCCAGCGATAACGTAACTAAGTCCTGGGGGTGGGTGTGCAGCCGGCAACCACGGTTCACAAGGCTCTGCTGCCTCTTGGAAATTTGCTGAGAGAATAGATCTGAACAGTTCTCATCACAAGAAAAATAACTAGACTTATAGTGATGATCATTTTGCAGTATATACAAATATTGAATCGTTATGTAAAAAAGGAAAAACAGAATACAAGGGTGATTTGGTATATAGACAACTAGATACAACTATTTAGTGACATAATTTAAATAATTAAATTTAATTTAGTTTCAAAGCAGCGAACACTTCTGTCCAGATGTGTGAATATAATTACATTATGCATAGTAATTAGACAGAGAGATGTCACCACATGATGACTTGAACAGATGTAAAAAATGCCCGTGGCAACATTTAACATTGATGCCAATGAGTCTTGGTGGGCTCGGAGAAGACTGGGACATGGGCTGAGCAGGGACGCTGCTTTGCCCCTCACCGTTTGCTATTTCATGTGTACCCATGGTGCCATCCTTCTGAAGCAACCCCAAGCGTGTACGGGGGTTGGGATTACATTAATATTTGCATCAGTGAGGGTAAGAGAATTTATGAAAAAAATAGTGATTGTGTGCTCACAGAAATAACCCTGACATGTTCATGCAAGTGGATAAAACAATCAATATAATTAAAACATATAAGATATCAAAGAGAGTAGAAACATATGTGTATCCTGTATAATAAAGAGCTAATATGCAAATGGTCATCACGCCCTCATGCTGTCATGCTGTCATGGCTCAGACACTCAACACTGGGGAGAGAGGAATGGGGACCAGCCAGGCATAAATGAGTCACGAGAGAAGAATGGGGACCGGCCAGGCTGCAGCCCGGGAGAAGGACAAGCCGCCCGCCCTGTGGTCCTGGACACCTGCGGCTGCGGCCTGGGCGAAGCTGCCCACCCTCAGTTCCCTGTGGCTGTGGCCAGCCTGGGCGAAGCCGGCCCAGATCCCGGGGGCCTTTGGCTGGCCATAGGGAAGGAATCCTGGATCCTGGGAGTGGGGCAAGGCAGAGGTGGTTAGGGGCAATCAGGCCAGCAGGGGAGCAATTAGGGGCGATCAGGCAGGCAGGCAGGTGAGCGCTTAGGAGCCAGCGGTCCCAGATTGCAAGAGGCAGTCGGACATCCCCCAAGGGGTCCCAGATTAGAGAGGGTGCAGGCCAAGCTGAGGGACCCACTCCTCCCGTGCACAAATTTTATGCACTGGGCCTCTAGTACACACACACACACACACACACACACACACACACACACACATATTCTTTGGATTAAAGCTCTATTAATAGTAATAAAATCTACAGAACATTTAGTACCTGTTATCAATCATGAATTATTCTAATTATTCTAAGGACTTTAGCATTAAAATTATTCAGTATCTTTCAGATGGATACTGTTGCTAGCACAGGTCCTGGGGAAACGTTCATAAATGATATGAATTGCATGGTAGGTATCACAGTGTATTCCCTTTAGTGACAACAAATTTATGCAAATCAATGAAGAAAAGAAACGGCTGAACAGAAAACTGAGCAATTTGTGTGAAGGAAAGGTCTCCAGGCAGACAGACGCCCGATAGACACGTGGAGAGGAGCCAGCCTCAGGAAGACCGCGTCTCTGGGCACCAGTGAGTGCTCCCTCTGCCCACGGGCAGGGGACGCCGTGAGCGGGGCCAGCGCCACGCCCTGCATTTCAGTCAGGAAGCTGAACTGGCCAAACGCTTTGGAGGACAACTGCCATTCGATCTCTGCCTTTAAATGCACATGAAACTTTGATGAGCAATTCCAGGATTAGGGATTTAAATTATGGATACACTTTTTAAAAATCGCAAGGCGTGAGCAAGGCTGTCAGTGGAGCACCGGTGGTGATTCTGAGAAGACAAAAGCAAAGTAAAGCCCATCAAGATCAAGCGGATTTAAGAAGTGTTTGCCCTGAGACAGCATAATAAGAAATATCATGCAGATGTTAAAAACAATAAGGCAGAATTTGATGAAAGGAGCCTGGAACTATATCAGTAGGAAATAAAGACAAGGCCAAGGAATGGCGTGTGCATGTGTGTGTGTGTGTGTGTGTGTGCATGTGTGTGCATGTGTGTGAGTATGTGTGTGTGTGCGCGCGTGTGTGTGCATGTGTGTGTGCATGTGTGTGTGTGTGTATGTGTGTGAGTATGTGTGTGTGTGTGCGTGTGTGTGCGTGTGTGGCTGGGGGTGCACTGTGAGTAGGAAAGTGTTATTGTGTGAATTTCTTATGCACGTTCTTTCCAACTATCGGGAGAGGTCATCACATGGACCGTGAAGTTATTGAACATATTTTAGGGCCCCCACCTAGCTTTCTATTTTGAAAAATGCTATTTCTACAAAGTGGGTGTGGCTCAGTGGATAGAGCATCGGTCTGTGGACTGACGAGTCCCGGGTTTGATTCAGGTCAGGGCACAGGCCTGGGTTGTGGGCTCAAACCCCAGCATGTGGCATGCAGGAGGCAGTGGATCCCTGATTCTCTCTCATCACTGATGTTTCTATCTCTCTCTCTCCCTCTCCCTTCCTCTCCGAAATCAATACAAATATATATTAAAAATAAATACATATAAATAAAAATAAGAAGTGTGAGGAAAAAAGATACAGAGTAACCCATCAGTGGTAGGACAGCCCCCTCGGAAGGGACTGGGCCGCGCGTCAGGGCCCCAGGCCAGCCAACAGGAGCTACACACCCAGGTGGTCCCTGCACCAGCCGAGTGCTCTGTGCCTCCTACTGGGATCCTTTAAGAACATATATGTGCCGAAAACGCTGATCAGCACAGACATGTGTCCTGTCTGATGTTCTGGGCAGATGAGACCTTTGTGCCGACGGGTCTGTGCCACCTGGGAGCTCCTGGGGCCGATGACGGCCCTACGCCGGTCGGGCCTATGGTTTCTCCCCTCGGCTCCTGCTGCCTGACCGCGGGGCAATGGGTGTGGCAGGTGCCAAACCCAGACGGAGACATTGGGATGTGGTGATGTGGGCGCGCCTCCCCCTGGGCTCGCCACGCTCTCAGGAAGGGCCGCGTGGAGGTCCTCCGTGTCTGTGTTCAGTGCTGAGTGAAAGCAGATCAGCGTTTGGAGACAGGAAAATCGAGGCAAGAACAACATGAGAAATCCCATCTTTAGGAAAAGTTCGGAATCCTGATAAGTAACAAATCATCAGGCATGACAATCGAGTTCTATTTCCGTTTTCGTTCACACGGTTCCACCTCCCTCTAACTCATCTTTCAAACGTGCGCCTGCGGAATCCGTCATCATTGAAATTCACGGAGACTCGACAGGCCCGTGTTAGCCGAAACGTGCCGGAATTCCCAAGGCAGGGCCAGGGAGCCGCGGCTGCTTCCTCTCTGCCCTGCTTGCTCTCAGGGGAGCCCCGTGTCACTGCCAACCTGATTGTTGACTAAGGGCCCGTCAATAACAGTCAATAATATTTTGCAATGTGAGGCATTATTGTTGAAATATTCCACTTGATTAAATTCCTATTTTATTTTTGACCATAATTCTCCAAAAAAAATATTTTTTTTTAGATTTTGAAGGCTTTGCTGGAGAACACTGCATGTCTATGCATTTACAGTGAAAAGCGGTTCCAGTCAAATTTACATTAACGTTGCCCTTTCAGCTTTGCAAAAAAGTGCCAAATACATTTAGAAGGGAGTGCCTACCCTTGGAGTGTGGAGCCTTCATTTTCCATGTAAATATTTTAGCTCATTTCTTCCCGTGCCTCTGACTTGGCTTCAGTTTTCCTCGCTGGTTCCGGGGCCCAGAGCGAGGTTCCCGGCTGCTCCCTGCACCCCAGGCATCCGGGCAGAGGCAGCCCCCCGACTGGGCAGGAGCTGTGTTCTCCAGGCGCTCACGTGTCTTAGGAACAGAAAACACGCGGCCAGCCTCCGGGTCTGTTCCCTTCACCTCACATCCCCACCTCCTCCCTTCCTTCCCCACGTGGGACATCCCTGGGGAGGCCGGACCGTGGGTGTAAAGGGTTGGAGTTCAGAGCTGGCTCGGTGGGGAGGTGTCCACCCTGGGAAGGTGTCTGACCCTCCCGGGGCCCCTGAGGGCACTGCTGGTCCTTTGCTTTCGGAGTGGTGTCTGTCTTTTTCCCCGTCGCCACTGGACACCCCCCCCCCCCCCCCCCACATTGG
The DNA here is from genome assembly GCF_027574615.1 of Eptesicus fuscus. NCBI lineage: Eukaryota > Metazoa > Chordata > Mammalia > Chiroptera > Vespertilionidae > Eptesicus > Eptesicus fuscus. The sequence goes on along the minus strand of NC_072480.1, from coordinate 103,977,248 downwards.
AGATGGGATCGGCTCCTCCTTGGTCCTCACTCCAGACCATGGTGACCACTCCTCCCCAGGGGCACTCCTTCCCTTTGAGTCCCACGTGGCCAGGCCAGGTGGCACTAAGAAGCTCACGCTGGGTGCAGTCGCTCCTCCCCCCCCCTCCACCGCCCCCCCCCCCGGGCGTCCCCGCAGCCCTGCTCCCTCCTCCCTCCCTGAGGGCTAAGGAGCTGGCCAAGCCTTTGTTTATCACCAGGGCCGCTGTCCTTGTGGGGGAGGCAGTGGCCCAGCAGACAGCCTGTCTCACCCGGGCCTTTTAGCTCCCTGCCCTGCGCACTCCTATCGATTTTGTCTTAAGTTCCCCTCTCCCAGGGGCGAACCTTAGAGACGGTACCCACTCTCCAGCCTCCTCAGCTCCCACAGAGAGAACGGCTTCCGGCCACAGCCTCCTGCCCTCACAGCCCCTCCTCACGTCCCGATTCCAACAGATATTTCCCCACAAAGACTCCAGCCCACGGAGCAATCCTGCCTACTCATCTACTTTCTCTCTTTTTTAAAATATATTTTTATTGATTTCAGAGAGGAAGGGAGAGAGAAAGAGAGATAGAAACATCAATGATGAGAGAGAATCATGGATCGGCTGCCTCCAGCACCCCCCCACTGGGGATGGAGCCTGCAACCCAGGCCTGTGCCCTGACCAGGAATGGAATGGTGACCTCCTGTTCATAGGTGGACGCTCCACCGCCGAGGCACACCAGCCGGCAATACCTGCTTTCTTTACTCACCACCCAGGCGAACCAGTTCCCTCTCTACCCAACCTGGCCCACGGGCTGTATAACTTGTAGGACCCTCTCTTCCCATCACCCCTGAATGAAATAGACTTTTGTCCATTTTGTCTGCATCAAAATACCTGAAAATGGTTGGGGGGAAATGCACACCGGTGCTGACTGAGCTCACATGTATGGCACACGGTGCACCGGCATCTCGCTGTCCGCCTGCTTCCCTGGTCGTCTTCCCTCTGACGTGACTGTTTCCCATGCTGTCTCTCTCCTAACGACCAGCACCCCCTTCGCTCTCCCAGCGGATGGCCATCTTCTATTTCTTCTTCTTTTCACTTCTTTATTTTTGGAAGTATTACATATGCCCTTCCCCCCATTGACCCCTCCTGAGAAAATGAGACAAGAGCGTTCCTATCACTCATTGTCTTTCACTTCACGGCCTCCCTCTTTCACAGCAACCGTTCCATTTATGCAATTGCTTCCTAAATACTGGACCCAACTGCACACAAGTTTATGGGGTGGTGCGGGGGGAGAGGGGGGAGGGGGCGCGGGGGATGGGTTCCTTATACCAACAAGTGATTCTTCTCTGGCCACCAGCTGGGTGGCTGACAGTTCAGCTCCATTGGGACAGTTTACCCAGATTCCGCAGGTGCAGGGCTAGCCCCACCCCCTCCTGCAGATGCCAATCACAAGTCCAGGGTTAGCCCCACCCCCTCCTGCAGATGCCAATCACAAGTCCAGGGTTAGCCCCACCCCCTCCTGCAGATGCCAATCACAAGTCCAGGGCTAGCCCCACCCCCTCCTGCAGATGCCAATCACAAGTCCAGGGCTAGCCCCACCCCCTCCTGCAGATGCCAATCACAAGTGCATGTTGTCACCTGGGCTCCTGACTGACCCTGCAAATGGAAGGTTCAGGTCCCCCCTTGGCTTGATTACTTTTCTAGAGCAGCTCCCAGCACTCAGGAAACCAGTTGCTCCCTGGTGTGCTGGCTTATTATGGAAGGATGTCACTCGGAGCAGCAGGTGGAAGGGGTGCTCAGGGCAGGGTGTGGGCACAGGGCGGGGTGCAGAGCTCCCATTTCCCCTCCTTCTCCCCCAGCATCTTCACAGGCCCCCCCAACCTGGGAGCTCTCGGGCCATCCTTTCTGGCTTTGCTGGAGGCTTTGTGGCCTAGGCAGGGCTGCTAAGGTCATTGATTGATTCATTGATTGATTGAAGCTCTAGCCCAGTGGTCCCCAACCTTTCTGTGGCCACGCCCCACCGAAGCATCTCTAAAACCCAGATGCCCTTTCTCCATGACATATAGCTCTTATTCTTCAAAAAGTGAACTCCTACTCCCATGGAGGAAGCCTAAAAGGCCATGAACTTGGTCTAAACAAGCTTTCAAAGAACATGGCATCCATGAGAGAGAAAAATAAAAGAATGAAAGGACAGCTGAAGTACTGAGGAAGAAATCACTAAGAAATTGTTAAAAAATAATAACATGAAGTGATATGAAAAAATAGCAAATAAAGTTTCAAAACATATAATAGAGAACTGAAATGCATAAATATGTCACAATATATATTTATATACTGTATACCAGTGGTCGGCAAACCATGGCTCGAGAGCCACATGCGGCTCTTTGGCCCCTTTAGTGTGGCTCTTCCACAAAATACCACATGCGGGCACACATGTACAGTGCGATTGAAATTTCGTGGCCCATGCGCAGAAGTCAGTTTTCGGCCTGGGCGAGTCTATTTTGAAGAAGTGGCATTAGAACACTCAAGGAGCCAAAGAGCCGCATGTGGCTCCCCGAGCCGTGGTTTGCAGACCACTGCTGTAAAGGATACTCCTAGAACCGTTAGAAATGCAAAAAATTCACTGTGAATAACTCACTCTCCAATTGCCCCCCTTAAAAATCCAATTGCCCCCTGTGGGGCGTGTGCCCCCCGTTGGGAACCACTGCTCTAGCCCCTCTGCCATCCCCTGGGGTCCTGGGGGTGGGACTGACAGTCTGGTGCTCCAATCACATGGTTAGATCCCAGGGCAACCCTCCCCCATCCTTGGTCGCAGCCCCAAAGCCAGTTCATTAACACAACAAACACACCTTTACAGCTTCACACAAAGGAAATGCCGGTGGTGGGTGGTGTTAGGGGCTCTGTGCCAGGACAGGGGTGAAGGCCACACACACATTTCCCATAAATCATGTCCCCTGTGTCCTCTCCAGGCAGGCTCCTCCCTCACGTTCCTCTTCCTTACCTTCCGCTTTCCCTTTCTGGTGGTTTACCCCGCAGCCCGGCTCCCATAGCTACAGAGCTTAAGATCGCCTGTGCCCAGATGCCCCGGAGGCTGGGACCCTGTTTCCTTTTCTCCTTTACAGCACAGCCTCTCACCCCAGGAGCCTCGACTTACTGTCTCGAGGCCTCTCAGACTCACACCAATCCCCATCAGGGTCTGACCTTACAGTTCCACGGGGAAACCTGTTTCCCAGGTCACGGAGAACTGCCTGCGGTCAAGCCCAAGGATGAATTCTGTTTTTATTTCACTCCACCTTTCACTATGGAACACGGGGAATCGCATGTTATTTTCTGGAAAGACGTCGTTACCCTATCTGCTGGGACAATACCTTCTCCCATCTACCCCCTGCCCCCCTGCCCCTACCTTCTTACACCCCTTTATCAGCGTCTTCATTGCTTCCCGCTCCGCTCCCTAGACAGGGAGGTGCCCAGGGGTCTTTGCTTGGTTTCCCTTTCCTCTTGTCTGCCTGGACGCCTGTTCTTTGTCAGCCCAAAGCAGTCCTGAGGCTTTCAATACATCTTTACGCTGACAACTCCTAAATTTTGCATTTTACATTTCCATCCGTTTCCTAAATTTCATACTAGAAATTCCAGTTGCCCACCAGACATCTCTAGCTGGATATTTAAAAGGCTTCTTAATGATACCTTGTCATTAAGGTACAGCGAACCATCACCCCACCAATGATATGAATGGGATGGGAGGTCTACCTGGGGGTTCCCTTCAACTGAGCCAGAGCCCATGAAGCCACCAAAGGCTGGGCATCAGCGACGCTCGGGCTCGCCACTCCCGAAATACTCCTCTCCATCCAGTTTCTTCCCCTGGACTCCCCTCACACCTAACCATTTCCTTCGTGATAGACTCTTTCACCATCTCAACAGCCTCAGAGGTAGGGAGTTTCTTCCCATTCTACAGATGGGAGGACTGAGACCTCAAGAATTTTACCTGGTTGCCTCATTTCTGCAGCTCATTAGTGAAAGGGCAGAAAGAGAATGTTGCTCCTGCTGACGGCCTCCAGGCCCAGGATTCTCCCCACCCCATGGCCCAGTGGTTCTTGCTGGGGTGGACTTTGTGGTGGGAACTTCATGCTGCTAGATCACAGGGTCAACCCAGCAAGCCCCAGGGTTTCCCCTCACTGACTCTCATGCAGCAGCCAGATTCATTATCCTCCTCCTTCATGGTGGAGTCCCACTGCCCCCAACAGAGGAAACCTTCAGACACTGTAGAGTGACCATTTTGAGTGGCTACATCACTTCGGGAAAGAGCTATTTCTTTTGGGGCTTCAGTTTACCCAGCAGTAGAAAGAGGTGAGATGGGTGGGTGGGTGGGTGGGTGGGTGGGTGGATGGATGGATGGATGGATGGATGGATGGATGGATGGGTGGGTGGATGGATGGATGGATGGATGGATGGATGGATGGATGGGTGGGTGGGTGGATGGATGGATGGATGGATGGATGGATGGATGGATGGATAGGTGGATGGGTAGATGGATGGGTGGATGGGTGGATGGATGGATGGGTGGATGGATGGATGGATGGGTAGGTGGATGGATGGTGGGTGCATGGATAGATGGATGGATGGATGGATGGATGGATGGGTAGATGGATGGATGGATGGATGGATGGATGGATGGGTAGGTGGATGGATGGATGGGTGGGTGCATGGATAGATGGATGGATGGATGGATGGATGCATGGATGGATGGATGGATGGATGGATGGATGGATGGATGGATGGGTGGATGGAAGGATGGATGGATGGATGGATGGATGGATGGATGGATGGATGGATGGGTGGATGGATGAGGGCTCTCTGCACTTGGAAGTCCTTTTGCTCAGCTCATGTTCTTGAGGTTGTTCTGAGTCCCTGGTTGCTGACAAATGTAGACATTCTGTCCTTACTCAGCCCCATCCGGCCCCACATTCTGCCCTTGACTGTCTGATCTCATCTCCTGGCCCTCTTGCCCTTGGCCCTCCACCCGCCTCATCATCAGCCTCGCATCTGCCTTGCTGGTCCTCACTGGTTTCAAGGCTGCTCACAGGAGGCCTTTTGAACCTGCTCTGCCCTCAGGCCGGATGCCCCCGGCTGGGGAGTTAATGCCACTTCATTCTTCAGAACATTCCTGCTCCTGTTCAAATATCATCTTTCTAGATAAATCTTTGAAAATCTTACCTAAAAAAGCACTCCTGCCTTTCTTTAAAAAATATTTCTTCGTAGCATTTATAGCTACCATAACTTACATATCTGTTTACTTTTTATTGTCTGTCCCTTTTTATATCATTCCATAAACATAAAGTTTTTATTTTTATTCTTAGCTATTTCCTGAAGAAATTTCAATAACTTCTCAATAAATATTTGTTGAATGGATGAATAAATATTAGAGCCCCTACTGACCTTTACACTATTCTGTATTCATGAAAATTAATCTGGCCAAGCACAGATCAGAAGGGAGGAGGGGATATAAGCAGGGGTCCAGTTAGAGAATCATTGCAGAAACACAATGAAATAGATCAACCAAAATCAGAGTGGGAGGAGAAATAATGTCAAAAAAGACCTGGGATTTTTTAAAAAATGGAAGTACAAACATTTCTGTTGGTTTTGTTTTATTTTTTGTTTTTACTTCATTCCCTTTCTTCCAAACTGGAAAATAAAATCAAAAGAGAAAAAGAGAAAAACAACCTCTTTCTTCAATGAAAAAATTGGATCTGCCACAGCTCCCAACCACTGTGATGTGTGTCTCCTAATATTGTGAAATGTAGCCCGAAACAAAGGGTACGGGGATTTAATTGCTGAATCCTCAAACCTCAGGCCAAGTAAAACGCATTTATTTAAAAATAAGAATCAAAGTTTTAAGGTGATCTTCGGTGAAAAGTATCTTAATTTTATGGATAGACCTTGAGAGAAATGTGTGTTTTCCCTCCAGAGCAGGGGTGGGAGCGTCCAGCCCGTGGCCGCATGAGGCCGTGAAATCCCTTGGTCTGGCCCTGCCCAGGCATTAGGGGGCGTTAATGAATGTTTGACCAGATGGAGCAGGCTGGTTTTTAAGCTGATAGTTTTGTGCGGCCCGAGGGTGATGTTACAAATACCCACATGGCCCTTGGCAGAGACAGGTGCCCACCGCTGCTCTAGAGTTTGCCGGGGGCTCTGGACTTTGACTGGGACGCAGGGAGAAGAGAAGTTACTCCACATCCACTTCCAGGCTCTGACACCGCAGCCTTGAGGCTCGGGGAGCGGCTCTGGGCCCAGCAACGTGATGGGGAAGATGCACAAAAATGAGACGGCCTCAGTCCCGTCCTCAAGGGGCTTTGCCATAAACCTTACCTTTTCTTTTCTAGGTTTATAGTTTTTTTTAAATAATTCTTTATTGTTGAAAGTATTACATATGTCCCCCCTTCTCCCCCATTGACCCCCTCCAGCCCTCCCGCCCTCCCACCCCAGGCCTTCACCACCCCATTGTCTGTGCCCATGGTGTATGCATATCAGCGTACAAGGTCTTTGGTTGATTCCCGTCTGCCCTCCCCTATCCCAGTGGTCAGCAAACTCATTAGTCAACAGAGCCAAATATCAACAGTACAACGATTGAAATTTCTTCTGAGAGCCAAATTTTTTAAACGTAAACTTCTTCTAACGCCACTTCTTCAACATAGACTCGCCCAGGCCGTGGTATTTTGTGGAAGAGCCACACTCAAGGGGCCAAAGAGCCGCAGGTGGCTTGCGAGCCGCGGTTTGCCGACCACTGTCCTATCCCCTCCCTTCCCCCTTTGCCTTCCCTCTGAGATTCTGCACTCTGCTCCACGCTTCCATGTCTCTGGATCCGCTCCGTTCATCAGTTTATTCTGTTGCTTAGATTCCACACATGAGTGAGATCATGGGATGCTTGTCTTTCTCTGACTGGCTTGTTTCACCTCGCCTTGTCCTGGGCCTGTGTCCTGGCTGCTCAGCGTTCCCCGCGGTTAGACAGGGAGACGGCGAGTCTGGGGATGACTGTCCATCCCCGGCGGCTGGCTCTGGAAGGGCCCGGGTGTGAACAGCTTCCCTGGAGGGCCGGCTGGCCTGCGACAGCAGGAAACAGGAAGCATCTCTCCCTGCGACCGCTTTCCCGCCTGCCGGACAGGAGGGCCCTTTCTCGGAGCTTCACCGGAAGCCGAGCGCGGCTCCTGCTCCGTCACATCTGCTCTCGGGCCTTGGGAGTGAGTTTTCATTTTGGGGGTTGTTCGCGGCAGCTCTAGGTTCCTGTTTGAGTCCTAACCTTTCTACCTCTGTTGATCTGTCCATGTTGTTCAGCCATCGCTTTCATGGCGTTCTGTAGTCGTTGGGCAATGGTTTTCTTTAATTTTTAGAAAATATTAGAAGGAGTTTATTAAAAGTCTTTGTCTAGTACCGTAACTCCACAACGTCTGGGCTCCTTCAAGGATGGCTTTTGTCCGTTTACTTTTCTTCTTCCCACGGGCCATCTCTTCTCGCGGGGTGGCGTGCTTTGTGGCTTTGGGATGTGGCTTTGGAGCCGGATGTAATTCCGTGGTAACTCTGTAAATCCAACTCTCCCCCCTGCCCCGGGTTTTCTCTTCTCGATGGTAGAAGTTGACCTTTTGTGTAACTAGTCTAATGTCAAGACAAAGATTTCCTTCGGTACCAAGAGCGAAAGACAAAGCAAACAGAACAAGAGCCAAGCGATCAAAATGCTCGCCTGTGCTGTGGGCTGCGGCCCGGCGCTCCTGCTGATCCGCGGAGTGGCAGGTCGGACTCTCATTGCGGCTCTTGTCCTACAAAGTCTGAAGGATAAAATTTACGGACGAAAAGACGATAGCGAAAATGTGGGAGTTTATTGTCAGCGTATACAATCTCCCTCTGAGGAGGGGCCCCCAAGTGGAGAAAGCCTGCTCTCTCCCCAACAGGAGGAAATGGAGTCCCTGGGAGTCTGTCTCAGGGCTTGTAAATGCTGGAAGCTCTGGTCTCCTCATGACTCTTTCTAATTGGACCCTTCCTCACTTTATGTCCCCTGTGCTTTCCCAATTGGCCACTCTCCCCCTTTCCCCACATGGTATCAGTGTCAAGGTTTAAAGCTCACTCAGTGTATACCCTATATAATAAAAGGCTAATGTGCAAATTGTCCCCTCGACCAAGATTTCGACCAGCAGGCAGGCCGGACAACTGTCCATGTCTCCTCCCACTGGCCAGGCTGGCCGGACCCCACCCATGCACAAATTCATGTACCGGGCCTCTAACACACACACACACACACACACACACACACACACACACACTGAGTGGCCAGATTATTATGTGTTCAGAGATCATAATAATCTGGCCACTCAGTGTCTACCCCTCTGCATGCGTTTTCCTCCTGCCTAGAATGTACTCCCCCCTCTACGTCCGTGTGTAACTCTTCTCTCCCTTTGGGTCCCTGAGACCTTGGCAGAGCCCAGCTCCCCACAGCAGCTTGGGAGGCCGGAGGCCGGTGGCGGGGGTGGGGGGGGACCTCACGCTGAAGCTTCTGTCCCGTTTCTCATCCGTGCTCACCTGACCCAGAACATGTTGACCAGCCTTTTAGAACCCGCATAAGCGAATATGTGACACGCAGTAGGGATGTTATTGGGGCATCCATCTTCCCTCTTCTAACTATGGAGAAAGGAACCCGCCTCCTGCCTCATGCCATGGCGCTAACTCAGACTCCTCCACTCTCCGACGCTCCGAGGCGGCTGAGTGGCCGCTGCTGCTGGCGAGGTCAGACAGAGGCTGCTATTTGAGACCCGACTCAGCACCGCGCTGCGTGAAAGGGGAGACCGCGCGGTGACGGCTGGCGGTCACTCCAAGGACGTAACCGCTGCTTTAAAGAAATCTGTTCCGATCAGAAAGGCTTTGTATATGCAGTTTCAGGAAATATTCTAGCGGATGTTATTTCAATCAATAAGAGAGAAAGACAGTCTTTCAGGGGAAAAATATCAAAATGCACTTAAACTCAGCAGCAAAGATAAGGCGAGTAGGAAGAAAGGGAGCTGACCTTGCTATTCTGCACAGATGTGACAGGATGGACGCTCCATCAGGGGCTGGGCCCCGGTGTGTGGGAGGCACAGGCTCTGGCAGGAGGGGGGTAGGTAGGCCCCGCTTAGGTGAGTGAGGAGCCGATCTCCCACCAGGAGCCTCCCAGCCACGGACTGGGGACCCGGGCAGCGGATGGAGGGCGGGGACAGGGCTTGCGAGGTCACCGATGAGGGTGTCTTATCCGTTCTTGACCTTGGGACGCCCTGTTGGTATGCGTGTACTCAGCGAAAGGTCAAGTAGGTCACAGGAGTTGACCATCTCAACTCAAAACCCCTACAAGCATCTTCAGCTCATTGGGCTGTCTTCAACACCAACCCCTCCCAGACTCACAGGACGAGGCTCTGTAGGGCCCTTTGGACAGACGGACACTCGCAGAGATTTGGGGTCTGTCCATGGACAGTATAGAGGCAATTGCACCAGCTGCCTGTCTTTAAGGCCCGTCAAGAGAGAAGTGAGAGAGCGCGCATCGGTGGTGGAGGCAACAAGGGGGAGGGGTGCTGAGCGGCCGTGTCGCTGGGCAGTCCCAGGCCCTCCCCTCACGGCACCCAGAGTCCCTCTGCTGACCACACGGTCTACGAAATCAATGACCGAGGGAGGGGACGCAGACGGGCCCGTTCCACCTCCACCTGGGCCCCTCTCCTACGTCAGAGCTGCAGAGTGACGAGTGGGTGATGCAGACACATGTCCACGGTGACGCCACAGGGTCCGCCTGAGAAGCCACCAGGATCCGGACGCCTGCTTCCCAGCGGAACGATGGCTGTCCCTCACGCGTCCCAGAACCGAGACGCAGGAAACATGGTCCTCACATGAGGGAAACGGTCAAGTAGGAGACGGCACCGCTGGTGAGGAGACATGGACGCCCTCAGTGGATGAGGTCACCACCCCCTCTGGGCTTCTGGATCTAAGACATTGCTGGGCAAAAAGATTGTGTTCAGGTTTGTGATCGCTGCACAGCTCGCTGACTTTTTATGAGGAAAATACTAAAAAATCAGAAGGCTTTTATTTTACAGATGAAAACAAATGCAACAATCTGCATTCTAAAGCTACTGCGGAGACCGTGTGCACGTGTGCATGCATGTGTGTGCATGTGTGTGTGTGCGTGTGTGTGTGCACGTGTGTGTGTGTGTGTGTGTGTGTGTGGAAGACTGCTCCTTCGCAGCCTGTTCTGGTAAATGCAGATTTTTTTTTATAAGTTTCGAATGCCTTTCCCTTAAATAACTCCCTGAACCTAAACAGAGACATGCAACACAGGTCCTTTACGGAGACTGAGGGGCAGGGACATGCCGCAGCGAGGAATGCGAGGGGGAAAATAGGAGCGGCCTTTAGAGGCAGCGCCCACGTGAGCAAAAACTCTCTGTGCCACGGGTGAGGGGGCGGAGCCTTGAGGTGCAGGGTTTCCCCAAAGCACCCAGCCTGAGTGCCCAGGGGCAGGCCGGACCCACCCCTCGATGAGGAGCGAATTTCCCCAGCTCTCCACGCCCCGTCAATGTCCAGTGTGTGCATCTGACACGCCACACAGGGTCCATTGAGCAATCATGGCACACACCATATTCTCCAAGGTTCTCGCACACGCTTCACGGCTTTTCTAGATCATCAGCATCCTCTTCTGTGCAAAATTTTTAAATTTCTAATTTTAAAAAATATATTTTTATTGATTTCAGAGAGGAAGGGAGAGGGAGGGAGAGAAACATCAATGATGAGAGAGAATCATTGATTTGCTGCCTCCTGCACGCCCCCTCCTGGGGATCGAGCACACACACAACCAGGGCATGACCCCTGACTGGGAATTCAACTCCTGGTTCCTAGGTCGGCGCTCAACCACTGAGCCACACTGGTCGGGCTTAATTTCTGATATTATCTTAAGTAACTGCTCCTATTTTGGCTCCCTCCTTAGATGATTTCACTTAAGACAAAGCGAGGCTCCCTCCTCAGTTACAGCACTTCCTCTCTCTCCATTGGAGTCTTCCTTCTGCCCTTACAGGATTTCAGGGCAGCCCCCTCCTTCCCAGAAGCCACACCCTCTGCTGTCATTCACCCGACCTCGGCTCTCAGCCCCGAGCCCACGAGCCCACGATGCTTCCAGTCCTGCTCAGCCAGACTCCGGGCCACAAGCAGTGATGCCTGTGCCACTGCCGGAGCCCACAGGGGTCGCACCCGGCCGGGTGGGCACTCCGGGGGCACCCCCCTGCTCTGACCCCATTGGCTAAGATGCCTCTAGATGCCTGGCATCAGAGCTGCCCAATACATCAGGGCTTTCACGTTCATTCCAAGTCCAAAGGGAACGCCTCTGGGACGCTGACAGGCGTTCTCAGTCCCAGCCCCATCCTCACAAGGCCCAGGGTGCCCAGGGCCCTGGAGGGCCAGCAGGGGGCTGGGGCAGGTGGGAGCGGTCAGACCCTGGACCACCAACTGGTGTGCAAAGGCCCAACCAGAAAGCCTGGCCACTAGATGGCAGCAGGGCCCCACGCTTCCGGCAGATGAACCTGCCTGGAGATCCTGGGGAAACATCGCAACATTAACGCAGATTCAACCACGTTACCAGATCAGAAGGTCTTATTTGACAGCCGCCTCCCGCTCCGCGCCCCTATGATGAAGAACACTTGGGCTTCGATCACTGTAACGGCCTGATGTACAATCTGGTTAAAGAAAATACCCCCCACGAATAATCGCAAACAGGGGTATTTACTGGTCACTTGGGTCATTTTTCTCAAAGATGGGAGCCAAATGGACTCTTTGCACCGCAGAGAGAGGAGGGGGCATCGGAGAGGTGACACAGAGCCGGGCGATGGGCCAGGATGTTCCTCGGTTCCTCACGGAGAAGTCCGCTCTGCTCCTGCGGGAGCTCAAAGGTCTCGTCTTCTGAGGAGGAGCTTGAAAGGGGGCTTCCTTTATGGGCCTCCAAACGCACTGTGTTCAGGTGCTGAGTTCCAGGGACATTCGGGGTCTGATGTGAAGTCACAGAGCAGTGACCCTCCCTCTGCAGGCCTGGTCCAGCCTTAGGGGCGGGGTCCCTGGGGTCCCGGGAATGCCCCAGGCTCCCCCTGCTGTCTCCCTCCCCCACCAGCGCTGGGGAGGCCGAGGAGGGCTCTGCAGGTGGAACCACCTGGCCAGGGGAAGGCCAGCGGCCTCAGGGAAGCCCCGTGGCCCCTGGCGTGCAGCTCCCTCCCAGCACCAAGGAGTCCTCCTGCAGGCAGCGGCTCCTGCGTGAGATGACAGGGGGAGACATGCTTCGGAGCTGACATTCAAGGTTGTCTGCATTCACCATCCCCTTAGGGAGCCTGGAGACCCGGGGGACAAAGGCACTCCAGGAAAAGCAAGCCAGGAAGTAGCACAGGATGGAACTCTCAGCTGTTCCTCTCGAAGGCGGAGACACATGCAGGTGGACTAAAGCACCAGGACCTTTGCCACCCGGGTGTGGCCTCCATTCCGCCCACCGGTCCGGTCCGGTCCGGTCCGGTCCGGGCTGCAGAAGACAGGGCTGTACTTCAGGGCGCTCCTGGGCCTGCTCCCTCCCGCCCTCCCACCCTCCCAGGGAGTCACCGGCACCTCTTGGTGTCCCTCTGTGAATGCCAGCCGCACCATGCCTCCTCTTCTCCTGAGAATGTACCACCTCATCCCCTAAACCGCCCTGCCGTCCGTCCCGCCCTCCCTGTTCCCCAGAGATTGCATCTGCGGGGGGCACCTCCTCTACTGGGGAGAAGCTGGGTGAAACGGGGTTCCTCCCATCAACTTCTGGGGCGCTCCCGTTCTGTCCCGGGCTGCCCGCTTCTGCCGCTGCAGATCCAGAGAGAAGCTCTGCCTCTTTGCTCCCGAAGACCCCCCTCCCGGGGGGGTGGGGGCGCGCAGGTGGGGTTCAGCTCCAGGGTGTGCCAGGCCGCCAGCCCTTCCAGACCCTCGTCCCCCTTCGAATGGAAGGGGAACCTGCGTGTGCAGAGAGCGCCCCCACACCCCAGTCAGGAAGCGGGGAGGCTCCAACTCCTCGCACACACTCCTCTGGCCAAACCTGTCCCATCATAATGACGGTATCCATGGCCCCTTTCCCCGGGAGTTGGAGCGGGTCTGCGCCCCGCCCGCCTGCGCGCCCCGCTAAGTTATGCAGGGACCTCTCTGTGGTCAGCAGGGAACAGAGGTTGGGAGATTGGGGGGGGCGGGGGGGACTGCCCTGCCCCTCAGGTCCCTCCAGTTTGCAGGAGTTGCCTCTCCCTCTCCCTTGTGCGGCTTGGGGGTCCCCACCTCGCACCCAACAAGTCTGCCTCCCCCAGCCTGCGCGCGGTGGCGCAGGGGCGGGATGGGGCGCAGCGGGGCGCGGAGCCGGCGCCGGGCCGGGCGTCTGGGTAGCGAGCCCGGCGTCCCTCCCGCTCCCTCTCCCGCTCTCCCCCTCTCCCTCTCCGCGGGGAGGGATGGTTGAGTCCGGCCGCGGCGGCAGCTCCGTGCGCGCCGGCAGCCCGTCGCCCGCGCTCCCCGCCTCCCCCCAGCCGGTCTCCTCCCCCCGCCCCTCCTCCCGCTCCCACTCGCTCGCAGCCTCTCTCTCCAGCTGCCTCCGCTCCGGGCTCCGGGGCTCCGGGCTGCGCGAGCTCCTCTCTCCGCCCGCCCCTCCCGCAGCCTCGGCCGCGGCGCCTCCGGCCGGCTCGCCCCGCAGCCCGCAGCCCGGCGTCAGCTCCCGCAGCTCGGCCCGCAGCGGCTCGGACCGGCGATGCTATGAGAGCGACGCAGCCCGGCGCCCAGACCTGCGGGAGGCGTCGGCGGCGCGGGGCCGGGGCCGGGGACCGGGCTCCCTGCGCTGCCCGCCGTGCCCTCCGGTGACGGCCAGGCTCCGTCCGCAGCCGCGCGCCCGGGGAGCGGCGCCCCGGAGGAGCCCTCGGCCCGCGCCGCCCGGTGGACTATCTGCAGACATGACGGCGCGGAGGGAGCGCCGGCCGCCGCGCCCGCTCCCGGTGCCCGCGGTGCTGGCGCTCTGCGCCGGGCTCCTCGCCGCAGCGAAGGGTAAGGAGGCGCGGGCCGCGGGGAGACGGGGCCGCCGCGGAGGGGAGGCGGCGGCCGGGAGCGCGGGGGGCTGCTGGGGAGGACGGGGACCCGGCCGCCGGCGTGCGGATGCGCCGATGCCGGGGAGGCAGTGCCGGGGAGGGAGCCTCGGTCGCGGGCCGGCTGACCCCCTCCCCCGCCCCACGCCGGCCTCCGCTGCCGGGGGCCGAAGGGAGCGGCGGCCGCTCTGGGGGGTGCGGGTTGTCAGGGAGAAGGAAGCCGGACCGCGGGGCTGCCGGCGCCGTGGCGGCCGCCTCGCCTCCATGGAGACGTGGGCGCAGCGGGGCGGGCGGCGGGGGCCGGAGCCCAGGACTTTCCCGACCGGGACCCGGGCGGCGGGGAGCGTGGTGCCGGGAAGCCGGCCTCTCAAGTTGGGGCTCTCGGGGGCGGGGGGTGCCACCCTGCAGCGCAGCAGCCGGCCTGGCTCCCCGCGCCCCGCGAGCGCCCCGCTGTCGCTCCCACCGGCCCCTCCGCCAGCCCGGGGGTGAGGGGCCGCCTCGGGGAGGCCGCCCCCCTGCGCTCCCCGCACTCGGCTCCCTGCGAGTTGGAAGGAGCTGGCGAGGCGCCCGCGGGAAGGGGAGACCCGGAGGGGATTCCTCCTCGCGGGGCTCGCTGTGCACCTGGGTGCTCCCCGCTCGGTGTGCTGCCTCCGCGAGGGGCGGGGGGCGCCGGGGCCGGGAGCCCCGCGAACTTGGTTTTCTCCTTGAAATGAGTTGGGGCGCTTCCCTCCAAGAAGCCCCCAGGCGCGAGCGAGCGAGCAGGCGAGCGGGCTGCAGGGCCGGGCTCGTCCGTTCTCCGAGGAAAACAGCCCCTCTCGGTTCGGGGGCGGGGCGGGCGCGAGGGAGGGAGGGAGGGGGGTGATCGCTGTGCACCCCGCCAAGTGCGCGCCCCCCTCCCGCTGGCCTCGCGGGCGCCTGTCCGCCACACCAGCCCCCACTCCCGGGAACAGCTGTCGGCGGTTTGTCTTAGAGCGGGAGTCGGTCCTGTAGTCTGTCTGCTGGTCATCGCTGCTCCCACATGAAGTTGCCCGTCCTCCCGGGTCCTCCCGTCCTCCCGGGTCCTCCCGTCCTCCCGGGTCCTCCCATCCTCCCGGGTCCTCCCATCCTCTGCCTCCCGTGTTCTGCCCCGTCCGTGTTCCGGGGGTCGGGCGTCCAGGCTCAGGGCTGTCCCTGGTGCCTCTGGGGCTGCCCGGGTGGCCGGCCTGGGAGGGTGGAGAGGGGGGCGGATGAGGAGTTCCCTCCTGTGGCTCCTCTCTGGGCACCGGCTGCCAAGAGCTGACCGCTGGGGACCGGCCTCCGTGCCATCGCTCAGCCTCCCTAAGGGCTGCCAGAGGGAAGCACCTGTCTGGGGTCCCCAGCATCCCGGGGGGCAGAGGGCTGGGGTGCGTGGCCCGTCCCCATTCCTCGGGGATTAGGAGCTGCGCGGACACTGGCCCTCTGCCCGCCCGCCTGCTGGGGTCCCCATGCCAGCCCGGGGCACTGGGCTCAGGCACCAGGAGGCACAGCGGGCACATCGGGGCACAGGGATGATGGGCGGGTGGTGGGCGGGCAGGGCCTGGGGAGCCCAGTCTTGGCCGGAAGGAGACAAAGCTGGAACCTAGAGAGCCGGCGGGTGGTCCCTGGGAGGGGCCGCCCATCTGCCTGGAGGTGGGCCCAGGCCTGGGGACAGGATGGCTTGGCCCAGTCCAGCGCCTGGTGGAGAGGAAACACTTGCGAAGCAACTGCAACTCCACCAAACTTCCCGCCCCTCCCGCACCCTCAGCCGCCCAGCCTGGGCCTCAGGGCGCCCCCTGTCCCAGCTGGTCCCGCTCCCAGCACCTTCCCCCGCGGTTACCAGGAGCTGCTGCTGGAGAAGGCAGCCGCCCGCCGGGGCTGCTTAATAATCCGCACGCGTGCCTGTGTGGGGAGGATGCTGCCCCCTCGCGGGTGGGCCCCGCGCTTCCTGGGGGCGGGCAGGCGGGGGCGGGAGCAGAGGGGGGGCTCTCCAGGCCCCAGGGCCCACAGAGCGGGGGAGGCAAAGTCCTGGGCTACCCTGGAGCCTGGAGGGGCAGCTGCAGGCAGAGAGTGCCCTCCACTCCGGGGCGTCCCTGGTCCAGGCTGCAGGAGCCCTAAGTGCTGGATGCAATAGCAGGGCATGTATGTCCCTGCGTGTATGTGTGGGCATGTGTACGTGTGTGTGTGTGTGTGTGTGTGTGTGTGCGTGTGCTCTAGTGCCTGGCCGAGGCTGAGGTGGGTGTGCAGGGCGACTTCATCTCCCCAGTGATGGGGCTGGTCTCTGCTCCCCCAGGGTCGGGGGGGGGGGGTGTGTGTGAGGGTCCCATGGCAGTGGCTGCAGGCAGGAGGCTAGTGATGCCAGCACATGGGTCTCCCCTGTTCTCTGTGGCTCCTGGGGCAGGGCTGCACCCCCTTCACAAATCCCTGGTGACCCAGGTCGGGCCCTGCTGGGGGCTGGGGGCAGGGGCAGTGCCTGGGGCTGGGCCTGCAAGCACATGGCTCCCAGGGGACGGGGGCGGGGGCGGGGGCGGGGGAAGGAGGCTGGAGGACTGCTCAGGCCACAGGAGCTGCGCAGCTGGGCCTGGGTGGCGGCTCCCCCTGTGGCAAAGGCCCTGACGAGGTTTTGGTGCGTGGGGCGTCCTTCGGGATCTGCCGGCGGAGTCCCGCGGGGCTGGAGGCAGCCTGGGCTGTGGCCCTGGACCCTGTGCCCTCCTGCCTGGCCGTGGCTCTAGGTGCTGGTGTTTTAAGCTTCACTACAGCTTTGGGGCGCCCGGAATTTGCTCTTGATGTTTCTTCTTTTTGGTGTTAAGGCTGTTGTGAAGGTTGAGCACGGAGCACATAGCAGTACTGCCTTAGCAGCGCATTTGCAGGGACCGGGGAGGGGGAAGGAGGCGGTCAGCAGTTCCCTCTAGTTAACAGGAGGAGAAATTCCCTCCAAGAGCCCAGATTCTCGCCCCCCAGCCCCTCACCTGAGGCTGATCTGAGGCCTGAGGCCAGTTGGGGAAACTTTGCTTCTCAGCTGCTTCCTGCCTTGGTGCAGGGGGTGGCAGGGTGCAGGGGGTGGTGAGGGTGCAGGGGGTGGCAGGGTGCAGGGGGTGGTGAGGGTGCAGGGGGTGGCAGGGTGCAGGGGGTGGCAGGGTGCAGGGGGTGGCGAGGGTGCAGGGGATGGCAGGGGGCAGGGGGTGGGAGGGGGCAGGGGATGGCAGGGTGCAGGGGGTGGCGAGGGTGCAGGGATGGTGAGGGTGCAGGGGATGGTAGGGTGCAGGGATGGTGAGGGTGCAGGGGGTGGTAGGGTGCAGGGGGTGGCAGGGTGCAGGGGGTGGTGAGGGTGCAGGGGGTGGCAGGGTGCAGGGGGTGGTGAGGGTGCAGGGGGTGGCAGGGTGCAGGGATGGTGAGGGTGCCCTGTTAGCAGCATCACTCAGACAGCCTCCCAGAAAGGACCAAGCAGGCCCCAGGCAGCCCGGACAGAAAGGTGTCAGGCTCACCGTTCCTGCATTCCCAGCCTCCCAGCAAAGAGATGTACCCATGCATCGCACATTTCCACAGAAACCAAGTAACCCCCCCCACCCCCACCCACACACACACACAGAGAGAGAGAGAGAGAGAGAGAGAGAGAGAGAGAGAGAGAGAGAGAGAACATCCAGACGGCCAACCACCCTACCTGTTTCCACATGTCACCTTTCAACAGTTCCTCTCCCAGGAGATCCCAGGCCTCTCAGTGGCCACCCCGATTCCTCATGCCGGGCCACGCCACACGCTCCCTCCCCCGGGGTAGCCAGGAACCCGCTAATAAGTGTCTTTCAAGGAAAAGCCCTAATCCATCAGACTAACGAGGTGGAGGTGGGCCATGACTGACTCGGCACGTAGTTTTGATGGCGTGTCCAGGGGAGTGTGTTTTCGGAGCGGCTCGGCGGGGAGCACGCTGGGGTAGCCTCCGGGGCACGTCTGCGGGGCTCGGTTCGGGCTTTTAGGTCTTTAAAGGGGAAGACAAGGGGAGGCTTTCTGACCCAGCAGCAGGTATTGTAAACTTAACCCTGTAACTGGGTGGGGAGAGGCCTGTGGCAGGTGAGGCCGTGGCGGTGGGGGGACTCCCCGGTCTCGGCCTCTGGGCCAGCTCAGGCCTGCGGAGAAGGGGAACCCCAAATGCGCATGGGCTCTCCTGGCCGCCAGCTCCAGCTGTCCAGCCTCAGGAGGGGACGCAGAAGGCCCTGCTGGGCAAACAGCCCCTCCCCGGCCTCAGGGGATTGCCGGACACGAACAGGGCTTTGAAAATGTCAAGAAAATGCGTCCGCTTCCTTTAAGAAATAGATCAGCACGCGCTCCGGGCCGGTGCGGCTCACTGCAGACCAGACAGCAGCGCCGGTGTAGACGTCCCTAAGCCGTCCACATGCAAATCGCATATTAAGTGCTCCGTGTGGGGCTGCACGCTCCGTGTCTCCAGCAGGGTTTCTGCTGAGCTCATGGTGGGAATCAGCCACACCCCGTGCATACATGCAATTTTTTTTAAGTTAATCCTCACCCGAGGCTATTTTTTCCATTGATTTTTAGGGAGAATAGGAGAGAGAGGGAAAGACAGAGAGAAACATGGATGTGAAACACATGGATGGGTGGCCTGCTGCATGCGCCCCAACCAGGGCCAGGCCAGGGAGGAGCCTGCAACCAAAGTATGTGTCCTTGACCGGAATCGAACCCGGGGCCCTTTGGGCAGCAGGCTGACGCTCTTATCCACCGAGCCACACCGGCCGGGGCTTACATCCGTGCCATTTACCCTCGACGTTCCCTCCGGCTTTTTGTAGGTGCACTGCCTCCTCTATTAAGTAGCTGAACGGTACTCCTTGCTCCCAGCAGGCAACACACGGTGCATCTTTACGTTCATCGTGCTTGTTGAGCTCAGCCAGAGGGAGACGCACGAGCAAAGGCACAGACATCCCCACGCCTGCGTCCTCGCACCTCGTGCTGCTGGGGACTGTGCCCAGCCCTGGCCCCCGTGGGACTGACTGTGTGCCCAGCCCTGGCCCCCGTGGGACTGACTGTGTGCCCAGCCCTGGCCCCCGTGGGACTGACTGTGCGCCCAGCCCTGGCCCCCGTGGGACTGACTGTGTGCCCAGCCCTGGCCCCCGTGGGACTGACTGTGCCCAGCCCTGGCCCCCGTGGGACTGACTGTGTGCCCAGCCTTGGCCCCCGTGGGACTGACTGTGCGCCCAGCCCTGGCCCCCGTGGGACTGACTGTGCGCCCAGCCCTGGCCCCCGTGGGACTGACTGTGCGCCCAGCCCTGGCCCCCGTGGGACTGACTGTGCGCCCAGCCCTGGCCCCCGTGGGACTGACTGTGCGCCCAGCCCTGGCCCCCGTGGGACTGACTGTGTGCCAGCCCTGGCCCCCGTGGGACTGTGTGCCCAGCCCTGGCCCCCGTGGGACTGACTGTGTGCCCAGCCCTGGCCCCCGTGGGACTGACTGTGTGCCCAGCCCTGGCCCCTGTAGGACTGACTGTGTGCCCAGCCCTGGCCCCCGTGGGACTGTGCGCCAGCCCTGGCCCCCGTGGGACTGTGTGCCCAGCCCTGGCCCCTGTAGGACTGACTGTGTGCCCAGCCCTGGCCCCCGTGGGACTGACTGTGTGCCCAGCCCTGGCCCCTGTGGGACTGTGTGCCCAGCCCTGGCCCCCGTGGGACTGACTGTGTGCCCAGCCCTGGCCCCCGTGGGACTGACTGTGCCCAGCCCTGGCCCCCGTGGGACTGACTGTGCTCAGCCCTGGCCCCCGTGGGACTGACTGTGTGCCCAGCCCTGGCCCCCGTGGGACTGACTGTGCCCAGCCCTGGCCCCCGTGGGACTGACTGTGCTCAGCCCTGGCCCCCGTGGGACTGACTGTGTGCCCAGCCCTGGCCCCCGTGGGACTGTGTGCCCAGCCCTGGCCCCCGTGGGACTGACTGTGTGCCCAGCCCTGGCCCCCGTGGGACTGTGTGCCCAGCCCTGGCCCCCGTGGGACTGACTGTGCGCCCAGCCCTGGCCCCCGTGGGACTGACTGTGTGCCCAGCCCTGGCCCCCGTGGGACTGACTGTGTGCCCAGCCCTGGCCCCCATGGGACTGTGTGCCGGCCTTGGCCCCTGTACTGGTGGCCAGGAACTCAGTGGTGCCTCATGGACCCAAACCAGCGCCTCCCCGTGGCAGGGCCTCCCCGGGACCAGCGGCAGATCTTGTTTCAGACCTTGGGATGGGCCGGGATGCGCCACAGGAGGCTGAGACAGCAGCTGGTGGGCTGGGCTGCGGGCACAGGGTCCTGGAGGCAGTCAGCCTCGCCCTGGCCTTCGGTCCGCAGCCCTGCGCTCAGCCCGCCCCCCGGACGTGCCCCTCAGAACAGCCTCGCAGCGTGAACCCTGAGCTCTTAGGTGTTTGCCTTCTAGCGGGAACACGGCCCTCTGCCACCATTAGCTCGCGGTGATGAAGGGACCTCTGGCTCACACAGATGTCTGTGTGAAGGGAGAATTCCTTCCCTCGCGCTGAGGTTGGTAAGCGACAGAATGAAACGTCCCTTTTATAGGAACAAATCGGTGAGCGTTGTTTCCTTGGGCTGGCTAAGAAGGGCTTGTAGCAGCTTGAGGGAAACAACTCACCTCTTGTAGGTCGAGGTTTTCCCCCAAAAGATCAGCCTTCGTTTTGCCGAGCATGAAACACTTTCCCTTCCTGAGTCCAGCTGCACCGTCTTGCAGCCCTGTGAATCAAACACTAATTTTTGCGAGAGGAGAGTGCCATCAGCGTTAGGGACTCTGCGGGATCTTCCTCTCCCCTCAGGCATGCAGCCGGCTGAGAGGTTTCATCCTCCACACACACCGTCTCCTGGACCAAAACCTACCCCCGCAAATGCCGAGGAGCGAGATTTCAACACGTTCCCTGGATTCACAGCCAGGGTAACTCTGACCCACCGTGGCAACGCTTCTCTCGTGAAGGAGAAAACTTGCCGGCGTGAACACCTATTAAAAATAACTCCTGAATCTTTCATTTCTCTAAAACATGTTGTAATTTACTGATAGAAATCTCCGTGTTTGTCTTGTACTAGTGTTAGCTCGGAAGGCCGTGACAGGGAGAGGGATTTCAGCATTGCCGTTCTCTCCAAATATAAGTAGAGTGAAGGACATACTTCCTTCTAATGCTGGTGATCTGAATGGAGAATTGCCCGCGTTGTTTCTAAAGAAGTAAGTCTTGAATACTACTTTGGGAGTTCAACATGATTCTTGTTACTAACCTGAGATCAAGGGAAATATAGGCATGAAGGAGTCACGTGTTGGTGTGACTTAGCAGTTTTATCATCCATGAGTTACTTTTAGAATATTATTGCAGCCTGAGATGGAAATGATATAAAATAGTGGCTCAGTTCCAGGTACCTCTTATTTATTTTTTGTTTTATGTGTTTTGAAGAGCCTTGATCTCAGTAAAATTCAAGGAAAATCTAGATATGATCAAGGTAAATCTGAATTTCTATCTGAATTATCCAGATAGTTGTAGCCACAGGAGTCCCAGCAGCATCCAGCAGGTCCCCAGTGTATGGTGGCGACACTGTCTTCTGTACTAAACATGTTGACATTGTGACCATGGTGTAAAGTCGTTGAATACTCTTTTGCAAACTTTGTGTGCGTAAGAATCACGTGAGGCCTGGCCAGTGTGGCTCAGTGGTTGAGCATCGACCTATAAACCAGGAGGTCACAGTTCAGTTCCTGGTCAGGGCACATGCCCAGGTTGTGGGCTGGGTCCCCAGTGTGGGGTGTGCAGGAGGCACCCCATCAGTGATTCTCTCTCAGCATTGATGTTCCTATCTCTCTCTCCCTCTCCCTTGCTCTCTGAAATCAATGAAGTTATATTAAAAAAATTTTTTAAAAAGAATCACTTGAGGTCTTATTTTAATGTAAATTTAAAGGCCTCTTCCCCAAGTGATTCTCAGTAAGTGGGTTTTGGATGGTGTTAGAAATCTGGTTTTATATATAAATCCATCCATCCATCCATCCACCCACGTATCCACCTATCTATTCACCTATCCATCCATCTACCCATTTGTCTATCTACTCATCTACCTACTCATTTATCTATCCATCTATCTATCTCTAACTCCCTTTCAATAAAAGTTGTCAAAATCTAATACCCTATTTATTGAGCCTTCACAGGCTAATTTGCCCATGTTGATTTCATGATGAATGTACTATATTATGAAATTGTGCAATTATTTCCAAAGATTTCTTCATTATCATTAGTGCCTCCATTATCAGTGTTCATCATTCTATGCTACTTAATCTTATTTTTTTTTTAAAAAGGTTTTACAACAAAGTTGAGATTCAGACTTCTCTGTCCATAATGCTTATATTTCTGCATGATTTCAAGGGATAGTTATGGGCTTTCATATATAAACACCGCACCAATGAATTTTTTCCTTTTCTTTTACTGTTTAGTATACTCTGATATGATTAGTGTTATGTAAAGAGGAGCTAAATGTGGGATTAAAATTATAATTATTTGGGGAGTGATCGCTAATGAATTGAAAGCCTTTGAAACTAATTGTGAATTCTAAGCTGTCTTTTCCCAGATGCTGGGTGAATTCCTAGGCCCTGATTCAGAGAAACGTATTTATTTCTCCTCTTGTCTTTAGTGGAAACATCTTTATTGATCTTTCACACGAGAGTGATTTTCTACATGAAGTTGACACTCATGTAAAATGTATGGGGAACGCTCCTCATTCCTGTTCCTATAAACTCTCACACCCTGGACTTGACTGTGGCTCTTGAAACCTCGCTCCTTGCCTCTGGGAGTGAACCTTCACTGTTCACTTCTTTTGCTGACGGCGAACGGATCATCGACACCACAGACATTTGACTTCTGGGCCCAGGGTCATCTGCAGGGTCACCGAGCGTTCAACCCAGCTCCTTCTCAGGAAAGGGTGGGTTTTCCCGAACTTAACGATACTCCGTGTTCTTTCAGATAGCGCAGTGGTCGGCAAACCGCGGCTCGCGAGCCACACGCGGCTCTTTGGCCCCTTGAGTGTGGCTCTTCCACAAAATACCACGTGCGGGCGCGCACGTACAGTGCGATTGAAACTTCGTGGCCCATGCGCAGACGTCGGTTTTCGGCCTGGGCGAGTCTCTTTTGAAGAAGCGGTTCTGACGCCCATTGCCGACCGCTGAGATAGCGGGTCAGAGTGTTCAAAGGCCGTGTGCAGCTGTGTCTCCACGTTCACGCCGTCTGTTTCATTTGCTGGGTAGGGGAGCGGCGCGCTTTGATGCACCTACAGCTGTGCACGGGTAAGGCTTGATTGTCGCTTCCTACAGACAGAAGGGGGCCCCTGACCACCTAAGGAGGCCGTGTTTCTGGGAGATGCTAACAGCATCGGCAGGTACTTCTCTGTGTGTGGAAATGGAAGTTTCTTCAGCGTCCACCGTGCGTTTCTCGTTCTGTCGCGTTCTCCTCCTCCTCTCTCTGCGAAACAGAAGCCCTGCGCACAGCCTACGACAGATGCAGCCGTTCGAGTTCTTTTTGTGCTGTAGGCTGCAGACATGAGGTGGCTGGTTACTAGCTCCGTAGGCCGGCTCCATTTTACATGAAAACGATGTACAATTTTTAAACATAAATCATAATACTTTTAATAAAGTTGTAGATAATATCAAGAGAAAGTCAAGTGAAAAAAAAAATCATCTTGTTACCGTTAAGTGGGATTACTTTTATTTAGTGATCCATTTAAGTATCTACGTTGAGCCACTCTCATTTGGAGGAGACAGACATCTGTTTAGTCTCAGCGTCCTTACCAATGAAGACCTGGGAACCAAAGAAGAGATCTGGGAAGTCTAGACTCTTAAATATGAGTATAGTCACCTGCTCGCCTGAAGAATTAGGCTGGGGATGCCAGGCCGGTGTAACACAGTGGTTGAGCGTTGACCCATGAACCAAGAGGTCAGGGTTCAATTCCTGGTCAGGGCACATGCCAGGCTTGTGGGTTTGATCCCCATTAGGGGGCATGTAGGAGGCCACCGATCAATGATTCTCTCTCATCACTGATGTTTCTCTCTCTCTCTCCCTTTCCCCTCCTCTCTCTCTATAAAGCAATCAAAACATACTTTTTTTAAAAAAAATAATTATGCCCAGTACTTACTAGAATCACTCAAGTCAGTAAAACTGCAATTTGAGATCCCTTACTGTTTCCCTACATACTTTAATAAAGAAGTTGAAATGTGATTTCATTCTTTCATAAAACAAAACAAAACAACACGTAGTCACCTGACTTAATTGTATTGATAATGAGCCTTTATTGCAATACTGGGCGGTGAGGGAGACGTTAAATGCCATGAGATATCAGAGAGGAGTTCCTGTCAGAGGCACCCACCTGGTCGTCCAGGGAACGGAGGAGAGAGGGGCAGGGGCCGCGAGCAGGAGGGTGTTGAGAACAGGCCAAGGACAGACAGGCGTAGGTAGACCTACAGACACTTCCTCAGTGACCACCTGGGACCCTTGCCTACAGTGCTCCCTCCTGCCCACCTGTCCCGGCCTGCCCTCCTCCTCTCCTGCACAGCAATGGGCCACGCCCCTGCTTGGACGGAAAACCTGTTTCTAAGATTTTTCTCACGTTAAACTGTCTTCAAGTCCCATGCCCTTCCTTTCATCTTTGTTGCAAGGAGCTCCAGAATGTAGCGCTAATAGAAGAAACACACACACAACACACCACAGGCAGCCCTTCCCGGCCTCCGCGGCCGCGTCCCTGCCTTCCGTGCTGGGTGCCTCGCACCCGGTGCAGAACACCCGTGCTTCCTCGCTCACCTTCACAGCTCTCCCTCCCCGGGCCCGCCTCTCCTCTCTCCAGCTCCAGCCCGAGCTTCCTGCTAGCGACACGCCCGCTTCAGGCTCACCCTCCATGCATCTCCTTAGATCTCCCAGTCCCCACGAGGGAAAGACGTTCTTGCAACCAACACAATGTCAGAGGGCTTCCCCGCTCTGTCGGCGTCTCCTCGTGCTCCCACGACCTGCTTCTGTCCCTTCATTCCATGAGCCAGAGGAACGTGTGGTGAAGGATTTATGAACGGATTCATAGAGAGAGGGCCTGCAGAAGGGGTCAGGAGCGAGACCTTCGAGTCACTGTTCATGATGCATTTATTGATTCGCACACCGGGGCGAGGGCTCGATTGGGTCTGAGACCTGCACCCGAGTTATGATTCTGCCATGCGTATCGGATTCATTTGCGTTTCCTTCTCCCAATGTTTTTTTTTTTTTTGGATACCAAGCAAGGTACCTGGGTGTTGGCATTTTCCTCTCGTGAGAATGATGTCATGCTATCAGCGCTGGCTCAGAGGCGCCGCCCGGCCTGCCACTTGGATCTTCATGACTGCTTTATCTCGCAGCTTTTAATTTCAGAGACTTACATAAGAGGATTATGGGACAAAGAAGAACTAATCAGTCTCTTTCTTCTACCCCTGCAATTACAAAAATTACCTTTCCAGCATTCTTTTCAGTGGCAACGGGAGTCGAAGCCGGGACGGGCTGTCCGAGCGTTTAACCGATGAGGGGTCTCCTGACCTGGACGCACGGGCTGGACGCCCAGGGATGATGGATGTCTCCTGGCAAATGTGTTTTCTTTCCATTTTTGTGATGGATGGACAGCAGGAGGCCTTTTAAAGGAGAGGGCATCACAGAACGAAGTGTGAGAGGACAAGGTGAAGTGCTGTCATGCCCACTGGGCGGTGGGTGCCCTTGGACATGAAGGAAAGGGATGGGGAGCAGGACGGACACAGAGCTGCACGCCTGAGAGCCCGGGCGTCGCTGACGGCAGCCTTACCTCGAGAGCAGAGATCCGCGCTCCTTTTCTCAGGCCTTTTCATGGCCGCTTGTTCTTTGCCCCACATTGAGGAGGGGGAGGGCAGGGGCCAAAGGGGTTTGGGGCAGGACTGACAGCTCACACTCACTGCTTGAGGCCACCTCAAGTTCCTGGTGGCCATCCACACGTCCTCTTTACACGGGGCTTCCCACCGGGCTCCCATTCCCGGGCGGAGAGAGCGACCCGGGCAAGTCGGGAGGCACAGTGTGTTTGTCATCACATGATCGTGGACACATGATCCTGTTACCCTATTCTATTGGTTAGAAGCAAGGCTCAGCCCAGCTGGCGTGGCTCAGTGGTTGAGCATCAACTTATGAACCAGGAGGTCATAGTTTGATTCCCCATCAGGGCACATGCCCGGGTTTCCATTTCTATCCCCAGTAGGAGGTGTGCAGGAGGCAGCCGATCCATGATTCTCTCTCATCATTGATGTTTCTATCTCTCTCCCTTCCTCGCTGAAATGGATAAAAAGATATTTTATAAAAATAAAGAAGCAAGGCCCGGGTCTTGCCCACCTCAAGTGGAGAGGGTTACAGGGGTGTGGCCATCGGGAGGGGGATTGTGGGGCCACCTGCCCACATAACCATAGAAACATAGAAAGAGCATCATGGTCAGTAGGCAAAGGGCCCAGGATCTGAGTGAAAACGGGCAGCACAGTTAAGTTGTATTTTGTAGAAAGAACAAACATAAGCAATAAATGTAGGAAAAGATCCCCAAACTTATTATTTATCTAAAACTTGTAAATGAAACAATGCTACTTTTTCTCCCAGTGCAGTCATGAAACCATTGATGCATCAGGTGTTAGCAAGTGCGTGGGAGATCCCTTCTGCACGGTATTGTTGTGTATCTAGAACGTGTGTGTGTGTGTGTGGGGGGGGGGGGTGCAGATTATTTGTCCACGCCCATAAGTATTCTACACAGTCACATGTATTAACCCAGACACGTGGCATCGCTTGCAGTAACCGATGCTTATTCATTGTAGCCCTCTTCCTCGTAGTGAAAACTTGGGCAGAGCTTAAATGCCCATCGTCCTAAAATAGCTAAATAAATCGTGTAACACGCTGCTCTGCCCACAGGAGGGGGCTTCCGTGGTGAGAGCTTGAGCTGAACATTCACACTCGTATGTATATTTAATTTCCATTTCTAGGTCGGGGGAAGGCAAGCTACGTCTACGCACAGGTAAAACGACCTGTGAAGAGAAGGTAAAACCGTGGAGAGCGGCTACAGCGTTTGGACAGTATCAAGCCTCAGACTGACTCATGGCAAAGCCACATGCAGGTCCCAGCTCGCAGGGCAAAGCCCTCCCAGCACAATTATAGCCAAAAGGCTGTGGTTGTAAGCTGACCTTATGGTGCGACCATGTAGTCCTAGGTAGCTAAGGGATGTGGGCTGCGGGGGGTGCAGCCAGTGCTGCCTAAACAAGGCTCGATAGAGTTCAGAGAATGGGAACTACAGGAAAGAAGCAAAGATTTGAAACTCGCAAGAACATTGTACACA
Source organism: Eptesicus fuscus (assembly GCF_027574615.1). Classification (NCBI taxonomy): domain Eukaryota; kingdom Metazoa; phylum Chordata; class Mammalia; order Chiroptera; family Vespertilionidae; genus Eptesicus; species Eptesicus fuscus. The sequence continues at coordinate 103,949,820 of NC_072480.1, read as the reverse complement.
TCTTGCCCTTGTTTTGCTTTGTGTGATCTGACTATAAACTAAAGATCCTGCTGACAGGCGGTGTCACTGTGTCCTCATCCAGGCCCAGTGGTCCACCCGGCCCCAACTGTATTCTCTTGTCTGTCTTCTTGAACCCTTCACCGCCCCTCCTCAGGTTCACCCCTGGCCTGGCCGTGCTGGACGCAGTTCATAAAACTAACTTCATACACAAGGCAGCTTCGGCATTTCAGTGTGTTTCTTTCCTTTGAACAACGGTCATACTTTTCTCCCTAAAATAATCGTTTTTAGAAAGGATTCCTTGAAACAACCACGAAAAGAAGGACAGTGGCTCTCAGCAGAGCGTGTTGATGCATAGGCCACAGACACGTGATACGATTTTTGAACTTGCAGTGACCTTCAAGGTTCTAAGTCCGACTGACTTGTTTTACTTGTGTCCAGGGGAGTGGTGTGTCTTGCACAAATGCTTTGGGGAAATTAAGCCGGAGCTCAGCCTAAGTCAATGATCTTCTCATGGGAGCCCAGAGGCCTCTTTATAAAAAAAAAAAAAAAGTTTTTATTGATTTTAGAGAGAGAGGAAAAGAGAGGGATATATAGAGAGAAACATGGATGAGAGAGAAACATGGATGAGCTGCCTCCTACATGCCCCCTTCTGGGGACCAAGCCTGAAACCCAGGCATGTGCCCTGACCGGGAATCGGACCTGTGACCTGCTGGTCCATGAGAGGATGCTCAAACACTGAGCCACACTGCTGGCCCAGAAGCCTCTTGATGACCCTACACACATGCCCCCAGGGGCCCAGCTGGGCCTCCTCTGCCTCCCTCAGGCCTCTCCATTCCATCTCGGCTGCACCCAGAATCCTGGGAAGGCAGGATGGCTAGGAGAGCGCTGGGCGTACATTTCAAGCCTAAAATCCTGGCAGCTGGAGAAGTGCAGTTGGCAACCTGCAAGCTTCTGAGATGGAGAGGACCATGTGGCTGCGGGACCCTCAGGTGTGGGAGGTTAAGGACGTGGGACCCTCAGGTGCGGGAGGTGTAAGGACGCAGGACCCTCAGGTGCGGGAGGTTAAGGACTCGGGACCCTCAGGTGTGGGAGGTGTAAGCACGTGGGACCCTCAGGTGTGGGAGGTTAAGGACGCAGGACCCTCAGGTGTGGGAGGTTAAGGACGCACTGCTTGCTACATGGGCAGCTGCAGGGATTTCCCTGGGTCCTGAGAAGCACAGGGTTGCAGGGCCTCATGCTAACCAGGCACTGGCTGTATTTCACATCATAGGATTCGGGTGGCACATTTGTCGCCGCAGAATATTCTGTCGAAAGGGTCAACACCGAACGGTTTTATGCTCGGACGGCTCAAGTTAGGACACTCGGCCGCTGCAGGTTCAAATTTCTGGATGATTGCAGACCTTGAATTAGGAAATAGCTCTCAGGAGGGTAACCAGCTCATCACGTGGATGGGCCGCCAGCATCAGGAGAGGGAATGATCCGTCTTCCTGGTCCTGAGCTCAGGGTCCGTTTCGGCCAGGACAGCCCCTCGGAAACGCTGCGTTTTGTGGGTTTGGAGGCCTCCTCGGGGCAGCTGGACAGTCAGATTCGGTTCCTGCGTCTGCCGCTCACCGTGGAAAACACAAAACTTGGAAAATAGAAAGCTCTCCCCACCGGGCCGTCTCCTCTTTGCAAAGCGCTTGCGCACCAGGCCCAACGCGGTGAGGCCTTGATGAAGCGGCACCGGGCACGCTAGCCCCGCGGCTGCCAGAGACCACCCTACCCCACGTCATCAGCCACTCCACTGTGGCGACTGAGGAATCAGGCCATCCAGTCAGCTGCCCGTCCCCCCCCCACCCCCACCCGGGGATGTGGGAGAAAGCCTCGTTCCGGAACCAGGCGTGTAAGTGGACACCGATCTTTCTGTTGGGACAGGACGAGTGTCTTGTGTTTGTACGGATAATCCTGACCCTCGTTCCTAGAATTCTGTAGGATGTGCAAAATGCTTTCGTGTTCCTTACGTTGTTTACAGATAAAAATAGAGATTGCCCGGTAAGGCCGAGTGATAATAGCACCAAAACCATCATCTGGCCTTGGGGGTCACATTCGGTTTCAACGCAATTAAATAAATGCTCAGTCATGTCACCTGGCGAAGGTGCCTTTAAAGTCCTTGAGGCTCAGGAAGCCGGGGGCATTTGAGGTGACCCGGGGAGCCAATGGCAGGAAGGAGGAAGCTTCCACAGGGAGGGTGCCCTGGAGAACTCGCTGTCTGCGCAGCCGGCGTGCTGGTGTGAGCGTGCGCACAGTCTGTGGCGCTCTTGTGCCCGAGAGTCCGCCTGTGCTGCTAGCGGCTTCGTGTTGCCCAGGAGAAGGGGCTGCGGCTCTTTTAGGAAGAAGGTTGGATGGTGGGACCTGCTGACTGAGCCGGGAGAACGGCTCCGTGTGCTCGCCGGGCGGCGCGGTGAGCTGTGACCTCTGCCTGGGCGGGTCGGTGGTTGGCGAGCCTGGTGTCATTGGAACCTTTCAAGTGGGAGGGCCTGGCCCTGACCTCAGCTCCCCTGCCCGTCCCACTGACGCGGCGTGTCCCTCAGCACGCAGGCAGGAGCGCCGGGCGTTCTCCTGGTGTGGACGCCCCGGCTCCGTGTCTCCTGACTCAGGGACGGTTGACCTTGGCATTGAAAAGCCGCCCGTCCCGCATCTGCCTGCTCACAGGAGTCTGAGTTCCCGAGTGGAGATGGTAAAGGGCAGGGCCCACACGGGTGAAATGCCAAGTTGTAGCGTCGAAAAGAAATCCCCAAATTGTGACTTTAGAAGGAGATGCTCCGTGCAGGGTTGCATGGTGGAGAGATGGGGAGAGTTTCAGAGCAGACGGCCTGGAACCCAGGGCAGGAGCCAGTGCAGACTCTCCAGGCCCAGGCTCGGGGCGGGGGCTTGCGTGGCTCCGTGGCTGAGCATCGACCTATGAACCAGGAGGTCACAGTTCAATTCCTGGTCAGGGCACGTGCCTGGGTTGTGGGCTCGATCCCCAGTGTGGAGCGTGCAGGAGGCAGCCGATCCATGATTCTCTCTCATCATGGATGTTTCTCTCTCTCTCTCCCTCTCCCTTCCTCGCTCTGAAGTCAGTAATAAAAAATAATAGTGTGAGACAAGGGATAGCTGCCCCTTTGGAGGCAGTTGGCACAATATTTGCAGTGAAATTGTCAGAGAGGAAACCAGGGTTCGGATAGCTCCGTGGTAATTGGGGACTGATGACTCACCCTGACATTTAAGAGATTCTTCCCTGAAACTAAACAGAACTTCCATTTGGGCCGCTCACAGGCCCTTTTCTGAGCAGATTCCTCCTGGTACATGCAGTGATGCTGTTCAGAGGTGGCCAATCTGAGCCAATCAGGAGACAGCTTCCTTCCTTCCCATCAGCCCACCTCAGGCTACTCTGGGCGCCCCAGGCAGCACCCACTCTTTCCCCTTTTCTGTGCACATCACACACACAGGTCTCCCTGGCCTTTGCTCCTGGACCTGCGGCTGCTGTCCTGTCAGACGGAGCCCCCAGGAGCCCGGGGTGGGGGCGCCCTTTGGCCCACATCTCGAGTCTCCATCCATCCCCTGGAGTGGCACCTGTTCCTCCTCCTCCAGAGGGAGCACCTGCTCCTGGAGCCTGCAGGGGTGTGTGTGTGTGCGTGTGTGCGCGTGTGTCTGTGTGTGTGTGTGTGTGCGTGTGTCTGTGTGTGGGCGTGTGTGTGTTGGGGGGGCGGGGTTCTGGTCCAGGCTCTGTTCCCTTCTTGGTTGGAGACTGCCCCGGCCTTAATGTCTTCATCGGAACAGGAAGTGGTTTGGCCCTCTCCCTCCCGCCCTGACCCCCTTTGACTCCTAAGTCCAGCGGCGATCAGCTAATCGATACACACTTAGAGGGCCACAGCCGAGTGGCCTTGAATTCAATAAGGCCACTCGCAGCCGGGAGGGAGAATTAATCCATGTTGTGTGTGTGCTTAATTTTTCTTTCCCCGTCCTTGTTTCCAATGCACTGGCTTCAGCACTCGGCAGTTTTTCTCCTCAAATGACATAAAGTAGATACTTCTTTTAATTAGTAGAAGTTGAAATTAATTACTCTCGGAGCCTATTTCTCCTGATAGTTCACCACGGCTTCGAACGGTAAGTCACCTTGGTGTGTAAAGGCGTCTCAATTCCCGGGGCCACGGGGTCACACGGATTATCTTTATTCCACGGATCTCGCCCTTCTGGGAAGATAAGTGTCATTGAGCCCTAGGGAGACGCTTCCGTCCGCAGCCTTATCGCTCCACGTGAAGACACGCTGCGGGAAACGTGTCTGTTTTCTCAAAGCATTTGCCCTCCATCCGTTTTGGAGTTGAATCTACTGTCTGATAACTTTCTCCTTCCTTTCCAAACCCTAGTCCTGGCATCAGCAGCTGTTTATTACTGTGGGAAGGGAAGGTTTGCACCGTGGCAAAGTTCTTACGCTTCTGAGTGGCCCGCGGCATCTCGGGACAGCTGGGTGCTGTGTCTTAGCTAATAGCCTCCCGACAGGGGGTTGCAGGCACCTCGCCACGTGCTTTGTGTGGGAGAATGAAGAGTGCGGACGCTATTCCCAGGCTCTGCCCTAATCGTAGGTCTGAGTCTAATGGCTCTTCTCCTTCCCTTCCACATGTCGCCATGAGAGACCTCAGACCTGGAGAGAGTGTTTACAGTTTATTTGGGGCAAACGGGTGACCTGCTGGGGAGCAAGTTCTTGAACGGGTCAGAGAATGGCAGTTCTGCAGCTTCTTTTATGCATTTGGAACGAAGGAGGGAACATAAGGAAGAGGAAGTGAGTGTGGGAACAAGCAGGATGGGAGTCTCTCTGACTGGATGGCAGGCTGGGAGTCTCTGTGATTGGATGGCAGGCTGGGAGTCTCTGTGACTGGATGACAGGCTGGGAGTCTCTGTGATTGGATGGCAGGCTGGGAGTCTCTGACTGGATGGCAGGCTGGGGGTCTCTGTGACTGGATGGCAGGCTGGGAGTCTCTGTGACTGGATGGCAGGCTGGGGGTATCTGTGACTGGATGGCAGGCTGGGGGTCTCTGTGACTGGATGGCAGGCTGGGAGTCTGTGACTGGATGGCAGGCTGGGAGTCTCTGTGACTGGATGGCAGGCTGGGGGTATCTGTGACTGGATGGCAGGCTGGGGGTCTCTGTGACTGGATGGCAGGCTGGGGGTCTCTGTGATTGGATGGCAGGCTGGGAGTCTCTGTGATTGGATGGCTGGCTGGGAGTCTCTGTGACTGGATGGCAGGCTGGGGGTCTCTGTGACTGGATGGCAGGCTGGGGGTCTCTGTGACTGGATGGCAGGCTGGGGGTCTCTGTGACTGGATGGCAGGCTGGGAGTCTCTGTGACTGGATGGCAGGCTGGGAGTCTCTGTGACTGGATGGCAGGCTGGGAGTCTCTGTGACTGGATGGCAGGCTGGGGGTCTCTGTGACTGGATGGCAGGCTGGGGGTCTCTGTGATTGGATGGCAGGCTGGGGGTCTCTGTGATTGGATGGCAGGCTGGGGGTCTCTGTGATTGGATGGCAGGCTGGGAGTCTCTGTGATTGGATGGCAGGCTGGGAGTCTCTGTGATTGGATGGCAGGCTGGGAGTCTCTGTGATTGGATGGCAGGCTGGGAGTCTCTGTGATTGGATGGCAGGCTGGGAGTCTCTGTGATTGGATGGCAGGCTGGGAGTCTCTGTGATTGGATGACAGGCTGGGAGTCTCTGTGATTGGATGGCAGGCTGGGAATCTCTGATTGGATGGTAGGATGGGAGTCTCTGTGATTGGATGGCAGGCTGGGAGTCTCTGACTGGATGGCAGGCTGGGAGTCTGTGACTGGATGGCAGGCTGGGAGTCTCTGTGACTGGATGGCAGGCTGGGGGTATCTGTGACTGGATGGCAGGCTGGGGGTCTCTGTGATTGGATGGCAGGCTGGGGGTCTCTGTGATTGGATGGCAGGCTGGGGGTCTCTGTGATTGGATGGCAGGCTGGGGGTCTCTGTGACTGGATGGCAGGCTGGGGGTCTCTGTGACTGGATGGCAGGCTGGGGGTCTCTGTGACTGGATGGCAGGCTGGGGGTCTCTGTGACTGGATGGCAGGCTGGGGGTCTCTGTGACTGGATGGCAGGCTGGGGGTCTCTGTGACTGGATGGCAGGCTGGGGGTCTCTGTGATTGGATGGCAGGCTGGGGGTCTCTGTGATTGGATGGCAGGCTGGGGGTCTCTGTGATTGGATGGCAGGCTGGGGGTCTCTGTGATTGGATGGCAGGCTGGGGGTCTCTGTGACTGGATGGCAGGCTGGGGGTCTCTGTGACTGGATGGCAGGCTGGGGGTCTCTGTGACTGGATGGCAGGCTGGGGGTCTCTGTGACTGGATGGCAGGCTGGGGGTCTCTGTGACTGGATGGCAGGATGGGGGTCTCTGTGATTGGATGGCAGGCTGGGAGTCTCTGTGACTGGATGGCAGGCTGGGGGTATCTGTGACTGGATGGCAGGCTGGGGGTCTCTGTGACTGGATGGCAGGCTGGGGGTCTCTGTGATTGGATGGCAGGCTGGGAGTCTCTGTGACTGGATGGCAGGATGGGAGTCTCTGTGATTGAATGACAGGCTGGGAGTCTCTGTGATTGGATGGCAGGCTGGGAATCTCTGATTGGATGGTAGGATGGGAGTCTCTGTGATTGAATGACAGGCTGGGAGTCTTTGTAATTGGATGGTAGGATGGGAGTCTCTGTGATTGGATGGCAGGCTGGGGGTCTCTGTGACTGGATGGCAGGCTGGGAGTCTCTGTGATTGGATGGCAGGCTGGGGGTATCTGTGACTGGATGGCAGGATCATCACTAAGCTCTTGTGCTGTCTTGAGGGCGGATTCCCTTCCGAGGGGTCTGAGAAAAGAGGCATTCCAGAGGGGTATTGCCTGGCTGTGCAGAAACCGTGGTCAGGCTGGCTCAAAGCAGAGAAACCTTCCCTAGGCCTGGGGTGGGACTGCCCGCCCAGCCCTGCCCAGTGAGGAGTTCGTGTCCGATCACCTGTGAGGTGACTTTGGCTAGCTTTATCACAGAGCCCCTTTCTGTCTGCACGAAGACGGTAAAGCTCTACGTTGTTGGTTTTATTTGTTAGACAGTTAACTACACAAAGTCGCCTGGGGTTTTCCTGAAGAACCCTTCATAAAGAACTGCCTCTCAGGTGAACTCATTGTTCTTTGGTGATATTTCCCTTCAGCACCGAAAGATGCATGTACATACACGTGAACCTTCTAACGTCCAATCCGAGCTGTAAATAGCCCCACCAGCGTGGCTCAGTGGTTGAGCATCTGTTCAATTCCTGGTGAGGGCACATGGGTTGGGCTCGATCTCCAGTGTGGGGAGTGCAGGAGGCAGCCAATCAATGATTCTCTCTCATCATTGATGTTTCTATCTCCCTCTCCCTTCCTCTCTGAAATCAATGAAAAGATATATTTTTTTAAAACAGTCACTAGGTCTAAGTTCTAACCATGCAGATTGGACATAGTCAAAGGCCCCTCCTCCCCCTTCATATCGCAGCTCACAGGCCGGGCTCTGGGGGGAGCGTGTCCCGACAGGAGAATCCAAAGCTTCCCGGGCCATGGCAGCTTCATGCTGAATCCTTATCTTTTTCTGGAGATTACATTTCCCTCTACTTCAGGAAACAGACTGTGGGACAGATTGTTTCAGCCGGGTTGATGGGGTTGGACTTCCTGCTTTGGTGGGAAAGGCAGAGGGCTGCGCCCCCACATTCTCTGTTCATTCCCCGGTGAGTATCAGGTGGGTGTGGCGTGCAGCCAGCCGCCCCGTGAGGGCTGAGGTTATGGGCAGGGGAGAAGGTGCCATGCCCTCCCGGGAGAGGGCTCCCAGAGGCCTGGGGGAGATCTGCGGACACGAACTAAAGGCTTGGCCCGTCTTACGGCTGATCCCAGAGGCGCTTTGATTTCTCGCTGCGTTCGGCGGGAATGACCCTCCAGGTTTCAGAAGTTGCCGTGTTTGCACGTGTTCATATTGGTGTTTAAGGTCCCAGGTATCACCTAAGTGCTAGAAAGAGTCCCGTAATCTGAACGGGGAAAAGCGATGCTTCAATACAACCAAATCTCATTTTCCCTACAAGGAAGTTTCATGTTGGCTGCTGAATTAATTTACATATTGATTCGGTTAACCTCACCGAGCACCCCTGGAAGTCACGTCCTCTGCTAGTTGCAATAGATCAAACGTGAATGAGGGAAGTCCCTGCCCTCCAGACATTACAATTACAACAAGGAGGTTTTTTTCTTGGTAATACGATCAGAGCAATCAAACAAACTCTAAAAAGATTATGAAGTGTGCGACAAGATAGCGGCTCTTCAAAGTCAATGATGTATTTCTCAGAGGGCTCTTCCGCTGAATAAACACAACACAGCCTGGCGGCCTTTGATTGCCCGAGCATTCCCAATACTGTAGGCTTCACGTACTTTTTCGCCTCCTTGGTGATAGGCTGTGTAAAGAGGTAAAGTGTGGAGCCGTAGGACCAAATCCCATAGGAAATCCAGGTGATTTTTAATTTTTAATAATGACAGCTAAACGGGCGAGTTAGCCACAGGACACTTACAAACATATCCTCCACAATTAGGCGTCAGTACCTCCACGGATTGAACAAACATTCGTGCAGTGTCATTTTTCCCCAGACGTCCGGGACAAACATTCGGGGGAGAGTGTGCTTCACAGGGCGGCAGGGAGCTCCTGACCTCACGTTCCCATAAAGCAGATAGTTAGACGATGTCTCAGAACCACGGCTTCTCAGGAACCAAACTCCCTCCCTGAGGCCAAGCTCTCCTCCGAGTCCTGTGGCCACTGCCTGGGGGTCTTATTTCTGCTGCAGAAAATACTGATGCTGCTCCTTTCATCAGATAGACCCCCAACTCCTGGGAACAGGTGGTCTGTTGCTCACCCACCTCCTCTTAGCTTTTTTCCTTCTCACATTTCCCCCCAAGTCCCTTCAGATGCCTTCCCGCTGTAGGCTCCTGCTCTGGAGCTAACTGCTGATCACTAACAGCTCATTATCAGATCGAGGTCGCATCCTGTCTGCTCCCAGTGCATTGCTTTTATGGAAAATGCATTATAAACAACCACACACTCACGTGTCTGACTTAACAAGGGTTTCAAGGCGATTTCTTCCCTAATAGGAACCCATGGAACTGTGTCCACGTCCAGTAAGGACGATGCTGTGGATCTAGAGGAAAGATAACTTGCAGAAGTTGATAGCATTTGAACAGAGAGTCTAATCATAGAGCACAACTTGTCTCAAAAAATGTTCTTCAGCCATAGATGTGCAAGAAAGAAGAATAATACTATATATACGTTTTCAATGCATGCCTTTGCCATTAGAAATTACAGTCTTCAGGGGTGATTAGCATAGCCTACTGCTAAATCCATTGCTGACGGAAAACTCAAGAAATCATGTCAGATAAAAATAAATCTCCCTTCCTTTCTTCTTGAGTTTCATAATTATGGCAGCAGCACCTGCCAGCCAGCTTCACTCCCAAGACCAGGATTACGGCAGTTTGAGTCACTGGAGCGGGAGGAGGCCTCCTCAGTCAGCCCTCCGGGGGTGTCTGCTGGGACGGTTTTGTGGGATCGGAGTTAATTCCAGATCGAGGACGAATGTGGAGGAAATCCGTGTGGCCGTCATTCCTAAGAGGTTTATGTAAAAATAAGTTTTAATCACTTCAGCAATGTATAGGTACGTGACGGCGTTCAATCTCTCCCCCCCCCTTCCTCTCTCTCAGAGAGGAAGGGGGGGGAGAGAGAGAGAGAGAGAGAGAGAGAGAGAGAGAGAAACATCAATGATGAGAGAATGATGGATCGGCTGCCTCCTGCACGCCCCCTACTGGGGATGGAGCCAACAAGCCTGGCATGTGCCCTGACCAGGAATCAAACCTTGACCTCCTGGTTCATAGGTCCACGCTCACCCACTGAGCCACGCCGGCTGGGCTCAGTCTCATTTTTTAAAGATCCTACATCTGTGTCACCGTATTCTGGGTTTTTTAGCTCAGAACCGAGGTAGAGCGGCCTGGAGGGGCTGCTGGTTCGTAGCCCTGTACCCCCTCTGTGGTGATACAGCCAGAGGCAGTCACACACAACCCCCATCGTCTCGTGCCCTGGGGTTGCTGCTCATGGTAAAGTCAGTCTCTCGTCCTTGTTCACGTTGCGTGTCGCCCAGCCTCCGTGTTAAAGGACCTTTCTAGTTACACCGAAGAGGGTCAGGGTGGGCCCTGATGGCTCGCTGCACGTTGTTCATGTGGGCAGGGTGGGGAACGTCCGCGCGGGCCGTAGAGGACCCGCAGAGTCACGTGGCCGGCCCTGCAGAGGCATGGGGGTGAGTTCATGAGATGTTTGACCCGACAGAGCAGCTAGTGTTTGGGTGGGTGATTGTGCACGGCCCGTGGCTGGTGGTGTCAATGCCCACAGGGCCCTGGGCGGGAGGAGGTTCCCGCCTGAGACAGCGCGTCCTTCAGGGCTCATGAGGATGAGGGGGATGGAGATAAAGGTCGTGATAACACAGCAGTGTCATGACTGACGTCTCTCTCTGCACCTCTGTGCTCCGGTGCTCAATGCTCAGCCAGGCAAGGCTACGCCCCCCGACCTGCCACCCCTCACCCCTCACCCTAACCCCCCACCCCCCCCCTCACCCCTCACCCCGCACCCCACACCCCCACCCCTCACCCCTCACCCCGCACCCCACACCCCTCACCCCTCACCCCTCACCCCCCAGCTGCCCAGGGAGCTCTAATTGGGTGGCTCGGCTGCTTTGTCGGATTCAATTTCACTAAAGGTGCATTTGGGAGCTCTGGCCACGTCTTTCCGTGAGAAGAAGGCATCGTTTTCGATTATCCGGGGAGGTCAGGACGTCTGTGTTCTCATGTGCTGTACGAGCTGCGGCACCTGCGTGTCTCCCGAGTGTCACGTTGTTAGTCCTCGTTCTGTGCTTTCCGTCTGGTCCGTTTCTAGCAGCTCCTCAGCGGGCGAGTCCTGAATCGGCCTCCTCGCAGTGGACCGAGGCCCGTTAACAGGGCGCACGCAGCCTCGTTGGCGGCCGGTGAGACCAGCACCCCAGGCTCAGCTGGTGGAAGCGCAGGCTGAAGTCCCGGAGGCCTGGGCAGGGGTGGGGGGGCGGGCGGAGGGGGGCTGGCGTGGAGGCTGGTGGACAGTGAGCGCCGGGAAAGTACACGTGTTTCCCTGTTGCGGGCAGCCCTCACCCGAGGACATTTCCCGTGGACTGTAGAGAGAGCGGAAGGAGGAGGAGAGACAGAGACATCAGTGAGAGACACATGGATGGGTTGCCTCCCCCAGGCACCTGGACTGGGGCCTAGGATCCAGCTTGCAACGGAGGCCCGAGGTACGTGCTCTTGACCTGAATCGAACCGGGACCCTTCAGTCTGTGGGCTGACGCCCTATCCATTGAGCCAGACCAGCGAGGGCTAATGGCAATGTTCAACTTGCTACGGGGAAGAGCATTGGTGTAAGATGTAGATACAACGATGGGACGATCATTGTATGAGACGGCGTTCAGGAAGCGCCCGGTGAATTCCCTGGCATGAGCTGGGCTCACAATTAGGCACAAACTCGTAACGTTGTAGCAGAACCTCTTGGTCAGCGTGTGCTGTCGCCACGCGGCTTTGTCACGGCGGAGACCGGGGCTGCGTTCTCCGAAGAGCTGCGCGATCTCATGACTGAGTGTCCCGCGGAGGCTCGTCTGAAGATCATCACAGAGGCTCCGGGGGACCGCGGAACCGATCCCTGATCTAAGAGCGCTTAGATCTTTGGCAGGGCCGTGCCCTTTCTTTGCATACAAGTGAGAAGGAGAAGTTCTTCGTCTTTCAAGTCACTCACGGATACAGTGGTCTCTTGCTATGATTGATTCCACACGTTTTTTGGAAGGCAGGTTCATCGGCTCGATCACTGCCGATCAATGACGTATCGAACTTGCCTGCAGCTCCCGGAGAACGCGGGTGTCTGCTCAGTGTCTCCCCAGGCGATGGCGTCACAGGCACAGAACCACGTGGAGTGAACATCATGTGTAAAAGGCAACGCCTTCTCAGCGGGATTTGCAACGGGGATTGCCGCGCCTCCCTCCCTCCCTCCCTCCCTCACGTGGGTTTTATCAGCTTCTGGCGCATCAGGGAAAATGCTCTTCCGCGATCCCCTTCGGGAATGTGAAGGGCGTGCTGACCGTGTGCTGTGTGTTCCCTGCATTCTCTACAGTTCAAGTGCATCTGAGTTGTTTTTAATCAAGGCCCGTGTTGCAGCCAATTCTATGGTTCCTTGTAGGTTTTCTTCCAAATTCAAATCATCGCAAGGACAGGGTGCGGGGCTTCGTTATAACTTTGTGCGAAGAACATCTATGTTGGCTGAGCATGAGACTCCGTCTCTCAGCCCCAAGTCTCGGTGTGTGAGCCTTGGGAATGCCCCGCTGGGGTCTGGAAAGGGAGCTCCTGTAAGTGCCATTAGCTTCGCAGGTAAACTTGGTCCAAATACCAGATTGCTAATTAATCTTCCGTTCTAATTCGGGTGATGGTGCTGCAGTTCAGTTAGACATATCGGAATCATCACAGGGTCCAGAGCCTGACTTGCATCCGGACATCAGGCTGGTGGTGAGCTATGTGCACGGGGCCTGGGGTCACGCTCACGTGCCCTGTGGTCCTGGGTCAGGGTGCAGTTGTGTGTGTCCACGTGTTCAGGATGGGGCAGAAGTAGGTACCAGTTGTGAATGCAGGAAGCACAGTGTGTTATTGCATTGTTACTTACGGTTGTTGTATTATTTTCCACGTAAACAGCAGGACGCCTGTTGTTGCCCCCCCTGGCATCCTCTCTATTTTGACCTGTGGCTCTTCTGGCAAATGGGCAGCTGCATTTATTTTGTCCTCGATATCGATGAAAGCTCATAAAGGCAGGCTTACTTCCGGGCACTTTTCCTTCCTACGTAGCCATCAGGTTAAAACGTTCATTGTCTTCCATTGCGTTCTCAGAGCTTCCAGAGGACCTTCAGGGAGAACTTCGGGCCTGTGGTTCATCCCGTTTGCACAGAAAACCAAAGGGAATCACAGGAAACCGCAGGGATAAACCCAATCCTCTCATTCACGAATGAAAAACCAAAAAAATAAAAAAAAAAAATTGAGTCTCAAATAAATTAAGTAGCTTGGCAGGGCCCGTGTGGTGGGACAGACACAGCCGTGCCCGTGGCTCTGAAGGCTCCGATCTCTCCCTCAGACACACCCTCTGTTTTCCAAATTATTTGGATGGATAACCAAAGTGATTAGAGAGGCGGGTGATGTTTCCATTGCTTTAAGTAGAGAGACATGGCTTGATAGAAGTTATGTGTGTAAAGCATGTGTAACTGTGTCTGACAGTAGACACCTGGTCAGTGTTAGCTCATATTTATCAATGGTGCCTTCATTTAACTTGAAATATTTTTTAACTCTTTTTTTTTTGGAGACTATACACACACACACACACACACACACACACACACACACACACACATATACATATACTAGAGGCCCGGTGCACGAAATTCGTGCATGGGGAGGGGCGGGGGGAAATGTCCCTCAGCCCAGCCTGCACCCACTCCAGTCTGGGACCCCTCGAGGGACAGGCCTAAACGGGCAGTCAGACATCCCTCTCATAATCCAGGACTGCTGGCTCCCAACTGCTTGCCTGCCTGCCTTCCTGATTGCCCCTAACCGCTTCTGCCTGCCAGCCTGATCACCCCCTAACCACTCCCCTGCCAGCCTGATTGATGCCTAACTGCTTCCCTGCCAGCCTGTTTGCCCCTAACTGCCCTCCCCTTCAGGCCCGGTCACCCCTACCTGTCCTCCCCTGCAGGCCTGGTCACCCCTTCCCTCCCCTGCAGGCCTGGGTCCCTCCCAACTGCCCTTCCCTGCAGGCCCGGTCACCCCCAACTTCCCTCCTCTGCCGGCCTGGTCACCCCTAACTGCCCTCCCCTGCAGGCTTGATCACCCCCAACTGCCCTCCCTTGCAGGCCTGGTCCCTCCCAACTGCCCTCCCCTGCTGGCCATCTTGTGGTGGCCATCTTGTGTCCACATGGGGGCAGGATCTTTGACCACATGGGGGCAGCCATCTTGTGTGTTGGAGTGATGGTCAATCTGCATATTACTCTTTTATTAGATAGGATATAATTGATTTCAGAGAGGAAGGGAGAGGGAGAGAGAACTAGAAACATGAATGATGAGAGAATCATTGATTGGCTGCCTCCCGCATGCTGCACTGGAGATGAAACCCACAACCCAGGCATATGTCCTGACCAGGAATCAAACTCTGACCTCCTGGTTCATGGGTTGAAGCTCCATCACTGAGCCCACTGGTGTGTATATATTTAAGTCAGATTCATAACTCATGATTTTCTGTACATGATATAAAAATACTTGCTAGTGGCCCAATATGGAATATAGGTTCCCATGACTGTCTATTTCCTGACAATTGATACTTTGAAGGCATTGACATGTATTGGATTCCTTGTTTTGAAATAAAGGAGAAGGCATGCTGTGGAAGATAGTTTTTTGAGGTGAAAACAACCCCAAAGAAGCCAGGAGGTAGCCCGTGGCCTGGTGTGAGGAGGGCTGAGACGGAGTGTCACGGCCCAGGTGAGGGGCATCCTGGTCCCCAGATGCCACGTGCCAACAGTCAAGGGCGGCTGGATCCATCGAGTCAGACGACGCTGGCATTGAACTGAGGCTGCGCTGGGTGCCAGGCGGCTGCTGAGATGATGGAGAAGAATTTCATTCATTGATTGATTTTTTTTCTCTGATTGAAGGACAATTTCTTTTTTAATTTATTGATTTCAGAGAGGAAGGGAGAGGGAGTGAGGGATAGCAACATCAAGGATGAGAGAGCTGCCTCATCGATCGGCTGCCTCCTGCACGCCCCACACTGGGGATTGAGCCTGCAACCAGGCAAGGCCCCTGACCAGGACTCGAACCTGGTTCAACGCTCAACCGCTGAGCCACCACCACTGGGCTCTATTTTTTTTTTTTTTTTATCGTGGCTTTGGGGTTCTAGAGCCCAGAGAACGGAGTGACTCCGAGGAGACTTTCCCGAGTGTCAGAGCCGTCTTCCGGGGGTGCCAGCACCTCAGGAGGGTCCCGCCCAGCGCAGGTGCGACCGGGTGACTCACGTCGTTTATTTCCCTTCAGTCTGCGTCTTGGTCCCGTCGGGACATCATGGGAAGATGCAGGGAAGCTGTGCCCCTGGAGCCAGCCAAGAGCCAAACCAAACCACCCAGACATCAGGCCACGGCTGCGGATGCTCCTCAGAAACGGTTTGTTCTTGGCGAAGGCACCCGGGAGCGGGTCACCCCGGAGCGGGCCACCCGGGAGCGGGCCCCTGTCATTACAGGGCGCCCCGTGGGCAGGCACTCGTTCCTCTGACCTCAGGAAGGTCAGAGCAGGGGCCATTCAGTAGGAACTGGAACGTGGAGAAGGCACTGTAATCTTCTGATTAGGTAGGTCCCATCCCCGGGGAAAACCACGTAATTAGTGGCAAATTCATTAATTGGATTTCTCATTATTTGGAGATTGCCGTGCAAATCCTGTTCTTTCTTTAAAGTGACCAAAGGAAGCTCAGTTGAGTATTAAAACTATCTGGTCAAGTAAGTGTTTTCTGAAACTCCCGGCTACACACACCAATTTCCACACGAGCGCACACTGTACATGTGAACTCTCACCCGAGACAGCTATATTAGAGTTAACAAACGATAACAATAAAAATAAGTGTGTGAACTCACAAGCACAAATACACTTGGGTAGGAAGGACAGCCAGGGTAGTTGCATTTCTGGAAGTAGAAGGTGAATGAAGGACTCACAGAGGGTTTAGCAAGCATATGGCTGGCGATGAAGTGCCTGCAGGTGGGGGCGCCCTGGGACTAAGCCTGTGACCCCGGGGAGGCCTAGAGATGCTCAGCAGCTGGAGGGGATGGATGAGTGGCAGGTGCGGGAGGAGACAGGACTGGTGAGTGGCAGGTGCGGGAGGAGGCGGGGACTGATGAGTGGCAGGTGCGGGAGGAGGCGGGGACTGATGAGTGGCAGGTGAGGAAAGAGGCGGGGACTGGTGAGTGGCAGGTGACAGGAGGTGGGGACTGGTGAGTGGCAGGTGCGGGAGGAGGCGGGGACTGGTGAGTGGCAGGTGACAGGAGGTGGGGACTGGTGAGTGGCAGGTGCCGGAGGAGGTGGGGACTGGTGAGTGGCAGGTGACAGAGGAGGCGGGACACCTGGAGCCGGTTGGGTGGCTAGATCCTGGGCCTTCTTGCCCACACATGCGTGTGCTGCTGCACATCCCTCACCCTGCCCTGCGTGCCTGCCATGTGGAGGTGTGTTTTCCAGAGGAGTTAAACGACGGAGCCTCTGGGTTTGGGATGCTAAGCACAGCGGAGGACTAATAAGTAAGAATACTAAAGAGCGGAATGCTCGCGCCTTTCCTCTGCCTGAACTCCAGAACACCAGCAGCCAGACATGCCCCTGCCAGGACCGCCCTCATCCTCCCCGCCCTCCCTGGGCAGGAGAGGTGGGCAGGGCTTTGCCAACCCTGCAGCCAGCTCGTCAGCAACCAGGCTCCCTGCTCCAGAGGCTGAGCAGATCGGCCCCTTTCTATCCTACTTGTCTCCCTGGAGAACTGGGAAAGCCTTCCGTGGTAACGGCGGCAATAAAACAAGCAGAACAAAGACGACAAATACAATGAAGTAAACAAGAGAACTTCCAGAAAGCTTATTAACTTAACCTCAGAGGTAAGAGGACTCCATCCACGAGCGAGAAGTGGACACAGTAACGGGACGGTCAGAACAGGAAGCAGCCGCTGAGGGACAGTGTGGCTGAGGGAAGCAGCCGGGAGACGGACACAGCAACCCACGAACTCGCTTTGACAGGACACAGGTGGCGGACATGGAAAACGAGGCCGCGGGCGGGTGGTGCAGGGTGGAGGGGCCCTAAGGGGGGAATGTATTGAAATTAAATCAAAGCATGTAAAGAATATGAACTAAAGAAAAAAAAAGAAAGAAAGCAGAAGCGGAAAAACACGGAAAATGAAATCCGGGAGCAGACAGTAGGGGACAGAGGATATGAGATGGGCGGTACCAAACAGATCGATGGCACAAACAGACCTCAGAACTACGGACAGGAAGGACCAGATTGACAATATCATCTGAATTAACCAAAGATAGGCCAGCCAGAGAGAACCGCACTGTCATACAATGGAAAGAACTGGAGAGAGACGTGAACATGGTTAAGAAAAAGCTAGGCAGACCCGGGGGTTTGGGGGTGCCAGTGGCACTGACCTTATGCCAGAGAGGGAGCGCCCCGTGGCAATGAGCAGAGCCGTCAACACTCCGTGGGGACGTGCGGGACCCAGAGGAGCGCTGCTGGGGTGCACACAGGAGAGTTACGGAGGACCCTTCCATCGCGCTGAGGGGGTGCAGATAGAGGGGGACCTTTCAGGACACGGAGCCTCTGAGGGGCGCTTGGGGCGTTAGAGGCCATAAACCGTGGCCTGTGACACATGCGTGTGTTTCCGTGTGCCGAGGGCAGGAAGTGTTATGTACAAAGGACAGTCCAGGGCAGGAGAAGGGGATTGTTGCAATTTGAATGAGGCCGGCCATCGCTTTGAAAAACGGTGTAAACGAGACGTCGAAGGTCACGTGTGTGGTGCTGCCGGTGCCCGAACAAGCGGCCTTCCGGGGAGAAGCAGAAAGCCGAGGCCGCCTGCAGATGCCGGTGCCTGGGTGCGGGATCCCATGTTCCGTGGACGGCGCGGCCGGGGAGGGCTTCAGGCAGGTCGACAAGATGGCTGAGAGCAGAGTATGGTCTAAGGCCGTGGTCGGCAAACTGTGGCTCGCGAGCCACATGCGGCTCTTTGGCCCCTTGAGTGTGGCTCTTCCACAAAATACCACAGCCTGGGCGAGTCTATTTTGAAGAAGTGGCGTTAGAAGAAGTTTAAGTTTAAAAAATTTGGCTCTCCAAAGAAATGTCAATCGTTGTCCTGTTGGTATTTGGCTCTGCTGACTAATGAGTTTGCTGACCACGGGTCTAAGGAGACGCGGTGGAGTCCCGCCAGGAGCCATGGCTTCTAAGTAAATGCTGAGTGACAAGGCCGGAGAAGTCCTGCAGCGGTATTTTCCCTTCGCTTTGCTAAACATTTGGCCTCAGAGTCCTTTCAAGAAGTACCTCACGTTCTCTCTCACATCGATGTTTCTCTCTCTCTGCCTCCCTTCCTCTCTCTCACATCAGTAAGCACACACTTGGGTGAGGATTAAACAGAAAAGGTTACTGTTCTGTTGTGGCACTAATGTTGCACAGACCGTATTTGGAAATGCTGTCATAGGAACCAAGACCCGTGCAGAGGAAGCATGGCCCCATACCTGTAGAAGCGTGTTCCGTGTGATGCAGATATGCGGTGTAACATAGCTCCCTAGTTTCAGCAAAACATGCAATGAGGAGTCCACATGTTCTTAATTTTAATTTTGTAATTCTCCCAAGATCCGAGGAGGCAAAGTACAGCTCTTCATATTTTTTTTTCCTAAAAAATACTCTTTTCTCTTGATCAAGTGACTGAGAAGTCAATAAATTGTCTCCTTTCTTTGACTAAAGGACATGCGTTCTTCAGATACTTGTCAAGAGCACAAGGTATTTTTTTTCTGCACGGCAGCCCCGCCTGCTTCACTTCTGGTTTAAAAAGGGGATAATTGCTGATGGCTTATGAGAAGTTCCATTTATTTATTGAGTCACTAAATCTAATTAGGTCTGTTCTTCTTGAAGACTCCATGGTAACCCACAGAAAGGGGAGGACCCACGCGCGTGGATCCCAGGCTGGAGCGCTGATGATCACTCCGGCGGAGGGCGCCGTGGTGCGGCCGCTCAGAGGCTGTCAGGCGGCTGTTCATCGCCGGCGTGGATAAATTAACGGTGGGAATATTCCTGGCGGCTGGTTCTGAAAGCTGTGGTATCTCCAGTTTCTGCTGCATTTCCCCTGAATACTCTCATCCTCCGTGGGCCTTTATCACAGACCCACCTCTCTGGGCAAAGCTCACCGGCCACCAAATTCATTAATCGGGGTTTCCGAGTAAATGGACGAGGACCAGCCACGTCCACCTTGACATTGGCAGCGGCCGTGGGACGTGTTTCCAGGAGATGACACGTCAGGCCGATGCGTCCGATGCGTGGACTTTTGCTGAACCGGGTTCCCTGGCCTCGGCATGACTAGGCTGACCGTTTGTGGGCCATAGGAAGGGCCTGGTCTAGAGACAGCGTGTGTGATGTAGGGGCGTGGGTTTTATGGATTAAGAAACCCCAAGTGCTCACGGTCTGTGATATCAAATGGAGGCGAAGGATTCTTTCTCTTCAACTTCGTGACGGTGCCATCTGTTGGCATCACCCGCTGGTGGAAAAATAGCATCTTACTCAGGAGGGGGGGCAGAGGAGCCATCAGGCAGTGACTCAGGTTCTGCCACACCCGCTTCATCACGGCAGCGCACGTGTGCTCCCAGGTGCTCAGCACGCGTGTCCTGTGCTGTTGGCTTGTGAGTCTTACCTTGAGCATCAGCAGCCCTTCCACGGAAGGGGGTGGGGAAAGCAGGTTTGATAAGTAAAGAAACGTAACCCTTATGTAGCAGTTACTTTTCCTGTATTTATATTAATTTTACCTCTAGAAAGCCAAACATCATTTATTTCTTCATGCATTTTTTTATTCACACAGAGATTTAAAAAAATACTTCTATTGACTTAAGAGAGAGGAAGGAGATGGAGAGAGAGAGAGAGAGGAGAGAGAGAGAGAGAGATCAGTGATGAGAGAGAATCGTGGATCGGCTGCCTCCTGCATGTCCCACACTGCGGATCGAGCCCGAAACTCTGGCACGTGCCCTGACCAGAAATCGAACCCTGACCTCCTGGTTCATAGGTTGAAGCTCAACCACTGAGCCACACGGCCGGGCTTCATAGGAGGATCTTTCACAAGATTTTTTAAAACTTTTTGCAAAGACACCACCCTCCCAACCTACTTCTCATAGAAAACACTAGAAACAGTGAGGCATGATAGTGTCTCTATGGTGTTTTTCCTTCCCTGAAGGTGCTGCCGGAGCCGAGGGAGAAAGTAAAAAGCACCTGTTCTATGAGGTTGGTGACCGGGCGACTTTGGATTTGAGAATAATTCCCTTTAAAACAGCCATTTTCGGTGAGCCTCACAGGGACCCTGTGCTGCCAATGCCTTTTCCTCGCGTGAGAATCCTAGGGCCTCCGGACCCGGGTTGGGGCAGGAATTCCCCCGGAGTCCAGGCCCCCGAGGCCTCGGCCCCTCGGGTACCGGGCCCAGCTGTCAGGAAGGGCGTGTGTCCACAATGGCCAGGCTTCCTCTACGCTGTGACTCTGTGTGATTCTGTTTTCAAATGGACGTTTCCAGCGTATTCGGCCCCTCACCAGGCCCCTCTCCCCGATGGGGACTGGGCACCGAGGCCAGGCTGTGGGTCCCGGACACGTCACGGAGGGACACGTCACGGAGCTGGCGGCCCCCGGCTCAGAGCAGGCGATGGGAGAGTCCGACCTTCCCCTCGAAGGGGCCCCCGGGACTCCCCTCGCCCCTCCCAGACTCTGCGGGTACAGGCAGCCCTGCTGGGCTCTGAGGGACGGCAGCTGCCTTCGGGGAAGGCCCTGTGAGTCCTGTTGGCCGTCTCCGTGGGGTGAGCATTCCCGAGGCTGCCAATAGGCTGTGCCTGGGCGCGGGAAAGGCTCGGCAGGGCCGTGGCCGTGGAGTGTCCTGGTGCACCTGCCACGACAGGAAACCAGAGCCTGTCCCACACCCACCGCTGTCCCTGCTCCCAGGCCCGCTCCCCAGGATCCCCAGGGCGCTGGGCGGTCCCCGCGGCGTGGAGGGTGCTCACCGGCCACACGCGCCGACTTTGAAAGATGTTGTGTAGAAACAAGTCCACTGTGGATACATTGGGGTTACTCCGCACTCTGCTTTTTTATGCAAAGTGAATGGATTCAATCATCATCGAAGTCACAACGTGATGGCGACCCCCTGAGAAACCCGGCCCCTTCCCTCAGAAACAGACCAACCCGGCCACAGAGGTACCGGTGTCTTCAGTCAGACGGAAATGTCACCTTTTGTTCGCTGTTATTTTTTGGTAACAAGCTCCCTGCATTTAGAACCTGCGATCGGCACTTCTGTGCTGACACTTACAGCATCGCACCACGTTGCAGCTGGTCATCGTGTGGAAGGCAGCCCTTCGGCCGTGCCTCCTGGAGGTTAGGGGACGTGCCAGGTGTTTTCTGTTGGCTCATTTTACCTTTTCTCACCAAATAATTCGTTCTTTTTAAAAAATATCTATTTATTATGAATGAATTGTGGTGACATAGGTCAACATGAACATACAGGTTTCAGCTGCGTGGGGCAACCAGGCCAGCGGGGGGGGGGGCAGTGGGGGTGCCCAGGCTGGCGGCGGGGGGCAGTTGGGAGTGACCAGGCCAGTGGGGGGGGCAGTGATGGGTGACCAGGCCAGGGGGGGGGGCAATTAGGGGCAACCAGGCCGGCTGAGGGGGGCATTTGGGGGTGACCAGGCTGGCAGGGGGGCAGTTAGGGGTGATCAGGCTGGCAGGCAGAGGGTTAGGGGTGATCAGGCTGGCAGGGGGGGGCAGATAGGGGTGATCAGGCAGGCAGGCAAGTGAGCAGTTAGGAGCCAGCAGTCCTGGATTGTGAGAGGGATGTATGACTGCTGGTTTAGGCCCGATCCCCGGGATTAGGCCTAAACCGGTAGTCGGACATCCCCTGAGGGGTCCCAGATTGGAGAGGGTGCAGGCTGGGCTGAGGGGACTCCCCCCCATGCACGAATTTCGTGAACCAGGCCTCTAGTATTTTAATAAGAATCCCAGGTAATATTCCTGACGCAGGCCATTCAGATCCTGACTTTGGGGAAGTTACTGACGAGAGAGAGACATCGAGGTCAGCAAACAGGTGTTGCCTTTCACCGGGGTCTGGACACATAAAGGCCAACGGAGCATCATGTAAAAACATTGGTAATTCCTTTGAAACATGCGATTGGGACGTAATCGGATTGTGTTAATGTTTTCCGCTCATATCACCAGCTTTGTCTTTCCTGAGTTTTCTGACGGGCGAGGACTTGTTTGTCACTGGTCCCCAACAGGTGACGACGAGGCTTTATCAGGACATCCATGTCCGTCACTCCGCAGCACGGACGGGCTGGCGTGCTCAGCGCTGCTCGGAACACGGTCGTTTCTGAGTTTTAAGTGATGGCGCCCATGGCAAGGAGGCCACCGGCCAGTCCCATTGTGACAGGCATTTCAAAAACAGACGCTCCACGGTTTAGTATTTGTGAGTGGATCAGTTTTGAATGGGCGTCGTACTGTCTGGCTCAGTTACCCGTTGAGAAATCGATATTCTACACACAGGCCTGGAGACGTCAGCAAAACGCACCAGGGCCAAAGCAGGCACCCAGCGGCAATGCGGGTAAATAATGCCGCAGTGACCAGGCGGCACGAGAATCCACCCGTGTGTCTCACCCTCACAGCGGTAACGCTGCCTCGCCGCCCCCGGACCCGGGGTCCTGCGATGAGTGCTTAGCTGTGGGCACCGCGCTCAGCCGCCTGTGGGAGGGACAAAGCCCGGTCCCTTCTGCAGATGGCAGGCCGGGGGCTGGGGGCTCGGGGGCTGGCAGAGCTCGCTAATAACCGAGAGCGTCCGGGCAGCCCCGCGGCCAGAGAGCGCTTTTCCCACTAAATGGAAGAAAAGCTCATGACACGGTCCCCACGCCGGGAGCCATTCGCAGCCTTTGCAGACCTTTTTTGGACAGTTTGGTTTTTTCTCGGCACGCGGTGCCGGGCGCTCTCCCTTCCAGCCCCGCCCGGCCGCAGCGCTGAGCGATGGAGCAGAAATAGCTCCGGTGACAGGGGCGTGGTTCGTGAAGTCAGTGCTTCCGACACGGAACTCCAGCGATTTTAGACGGAGGCTGGGCGTCCTTGTCAGCGGTGACTTAGGACGAGGCCCGTCCTGCCCTCGTGGTGGCTGAACTGTGGCCGGTCAGCACGCACCGTGGCCGAGGGCAGGCGTGGGCGGGCGGGAGGCCACGGAGAAGGGCCGGGTCCGAGAGGCAGACGCTTGCTCAGGTGCCCTCTCAGCAAGCGACCCGCCGGCGTCTCCGGGGGGAGAGGGGTGCCAGGGGTATCTGTGGGAGCCCGTGTTTAGGGTGCACTGTCGCAGCCCCCCTCCATGGTCACGCGGGTTTTATCGTCACGTGTAGTAAACACGTGGCTATTTGTCAAGCCTGGGGCTTGAGCGAGGTGCTGGGTTTGCATCCCTGGACGCCTGCTGGAGCCCGGGGGGCAGAGCAGGCCTGGGTGAAGGTGCCCGATGGGACTGTGGGACGTGAGCGAGCCGCCCCGTAGTGTCCATGTTGTGTGAAATGCTTGGTGCCCTGTGGCAGCTCTGTTATCGTCACCGAGATCAAAGCGGTCTCCACATTTTCTCTCTCCAAGTGTTGAGCTATTTTTAAAACTGACCAGCAGGCCCCGCCCGTGTGGCTCAGTGGTTGAGTGTCATTCCAAGTGCTCAGAGGTCAGGGCACATGCCCAGGTTGTAGGCTCGATCCCCAGTAGGGAGTGTGCAAGAGGCAGCTGATCAATGATTCTCTCTCATCACTGATGTTCCTATCTCTCTCTCTCTCTCCCTTCCTGTCTCTCTAAAATAAATAACAACATACTTAAAAATTAAAAAAAAAGAAAGAAATGACAAGCATTACCACAAAAATGAGGTCATGCCCTAACTGGTTTGGCTCAGTGGATAGAGCGTCGGCCTGCAGACTAAAGGGTCCCAGGTTTGATTCTGGTCAAGGGCATGTACCTTGGTTGCGAGCACATCCCCAGTAGCGGGGTGTGCAGGAGGCAGCTGATCGATGTTTCTCTATCATCGATGTTTCTAACTCTCTATCCCTCTCTCTCCCTTCCTCTCTGTAAAAAATCAATAAACAATATCTTTTAAAAAATGATGTCATTTCCCCCTTAAATTGAGTAATGTGCTTTAGAGTAATGGAGTTTTACTTTAAAAAGTACAGGTTTATTTTAAAGATTATTTGTTTAATAGATTGTTTAATAGATTGAAGGTGATGGATGTTTTTTATTGCTACTGCATAGCTGTTTTATTTTTCAATCAAGCTGAATTGATATATCAAAAATTATGGAATTCTAAAACTTATTTTTATAAGCTACATTGGCTTTAACTATTTTTCTGCTTAATTTTTAAAAATAACTTTCTTTGTAAGACAACTGCACATATCATCCCTTTCAGACATTCACTCAGAGATCATAATTAACAAGAAAATAATGGAGATAGTTGGGTAAACTCTTGATTTTGTGTTTTTAATTGATTTTTAAAAACCATCAAAGGCTACTCAGAACACAATTGCACAAAAAAACAGTGGTAACATTATTCTAGCCCCAAGCAGCCTGCCTGCCAGGAACTGGACCAGGAGAGCGTTTAGTGGTGTTGAGCTGTGAATTCTTACCTCCGGGGCCTTGCTGTCTTTATGCTTCAAGCCGTTTGCTCCATCATCATCTTCATGACGAATAAAGCAAGGCAGTCTGACGTATATATGATCTACTGGAGGCCCCGCCCTGCCTCCCGCCGTGCGAGGAGGCACCCCACAGGGGGCCCGGACCCACGCCTGACCCGTGTCGCCCAGGCCACCACGTTGTGTCCACTGGGGCGGGGGCAGGCACTCCTGTGTGTTGTGTCTCAGCTCCAGCCCGTCCCCAGCCCCAGCCTCCCCGCGGCCGCTGGGGCTGAGGGCGGCATGCAGTCCCCTCCCGCCCATCTGCGCACGCAGCTCCTCCTGAGCGGTCATGATGCTCGGCTAATTAACATATTCCCTGTTGATATATATATAGATGTTGCAATAGTGTTGTGAACAATTAGTGGGAACATTTATACCGTCTAACATTAATTAATGCAGAATTTGTCGACCTATGGACACATCGGGCCACACTTCAACATGAACTGAAAGCAGTGGCTGAACATTTTTTTTTTTCCCACAAAGAAAACAACATACCCAAAGAGTTTTCCAGATTCATTTCGCCAAATGATGAGGGTGCAGAGGACTGAAATTTGATACAAACACGTCCAAAGAATTGAAAAAGAAATGTCAATTTATGAGGTCAAGATCACTGTGGTACCAAAATAAACATGAGCGGTAGGAAGAAGGAAATGAATGTCTCAGGCCACTGTCAGCTGTGCAGGCCGTGCGGGAATCCTGAACCACGTTACCTACAGGCCAGATGCAACGGGGTCTGAGACAGGATGGACAGTGAGTCAGTCCCCCAGGTGCAAGCAGGTCTAATCCTGGAAAAGGGTGAGCAGCTCCCACGTTTACAGATCGAGGCAGCACACGAAAGCCACGCGGTTCCCCCCCCCCCCCCCCCCCCGCCCCCCAGGAGCAGAAGCGGCAGGTGAGGAACCGCCAGGCTCTGGGATGAAGACAGTTGGCAAACCAGGACAGAGGACGCCTCCTTCGGTGACAAATCGCCGGTCGATCAGGCTGCTGTGTGAGTATCTCTAAAAGCGTGTCTACAAATTCTACAGGAAACATTACTCATCGTAGAAAGCCATGATCTTTTCTTTGAAACAGAATAAAAAAGATCTCCACCATCACCTTTTAAAAAAATATTTTTATTGACTTCAAAGAGGAAGGGAGAGGGAGAGGGAGAGAGAGAGAGAGAGAGAGAGAGAGATCAATGATGAGAGAGAATCATGGATCCGCTGCCTCCTGCACGCCCCACACTGGGGACGGAGCCTGCAACCGGGGCATGTGCCCTGACCGGGAATCGAACCTTGACCTCCTGATTCATAGGCCGATGCTCAACCACTGAGCCACGCCACCTGGGCAACCATCACCTTTTCTAAACTACCTCATGCTGCAGCCCGTCCAGGGCATAAGGAGACACACAAACACACGCAGCGTTCAGGACTATAAGGGAAGAAATCAAACCGGTCTTACTCTTAAAGGGCAGCGCTGCCTGCCTTGAAAATCCAGAAGATCATACCCTGATTATTAGAAATAGAAGAGATTTTAGCAACCAAGCCACAGATATATATTCGTAATTCTGTGCTTCAGCAATAACTTTGCAATTGCAATTTACAAAGGTACCCTTTCAAATGGCAATGAAACACACTAGGATTACATCTCACAGTACATTTACAAGACTGTGACTCTAATGAAAGTCATTTAAACATCTGAAGAGATGGAAACATTGCCAGCGGCCTTATATAAGAACGCTCAGTATGAAAATATATCGGCAGGCGTCATTCCCTCATTAAACCACCTAAAACCTGGAATTACTTTCCTCTATTTATCGTTGTTAATGCCAGTCCCCCTGAACAATACTCACTGCCTCAAGTTCATTCAAATATTTAAATTTTTCCAGTTTGCGTTTGTCTCATAGGGTTTGTCTCTTCAGATGTTCGTTCTGGTTATTCTAGTCTTCACTCTTCACTGGCGCTTTTACTCAGTGTCACCTATTTTTTCGCCTTTGAATTTTCTCCATGTTTTACTTCGTTAGTTATTGTATTTATTATTTACTAGAGGTCCGGTGAATGAAATTCGTGCACTCGGTGTGTGTGGGTGGGGGGCCCGGCCTGCGCCCTCTCGCAGTTCAGGAGCCCTCGGGGGATGTCCGACTACTGGCTTAGGCCCGCTCCCTGTCACCAGGCTTATGGCTGAGCGGCGCTCCCCCTGTGGGAGCACACTGACTACCAGGGGGCAGCTCCTGCATTGAGCATCTGCCCCCTGGTGGTCAGTGCGTGTCATAGCGATTGGTCATTCCACCGTTCGGTTGATTTGCATGGTAGCCTTTTATTATACAGGATTTATTTATTTGTGACTGGCCTTGTTTAAGTTTTGGTAAGACATGCGTAGCATAGAAGGAACCATCTGACCATGTGAGGTATGCTGTTCAGGAGCATTAAGTGAATCACACTGTTGGGCAACTGTCACTCTACCATCATCACCAGAAGGCATTCATCTTGAAAGACAGGAACTCTGTACCCATTGCACACTCCTCCTCTGCCCAGCCCCCGCCAGCTGCCATTCCCCTTTCTGTTTCTATGAGTGTGACTGCTCTCCACACGTTACATACGTGGAATCACATAGTATTTGTCTTTTCGTGATGGGCTTATTCCACTTAGCATAATATCCTCGAGGTTTATCCCTGTCGTAGCATCTGTCAGCCTGTTCTTACCCTTTAAAGATGGGTAATATTCCATGGGTTTCGTTATATACTTGAGGCCCGGTGCATGAAATTCATGCATGGGTAGGGTCTCTAGGCCCAGCCAGCGATCAGGGACGATTTGTAGGGCTACCAGCAGGGTGATCAGGGCCGGGGGGGAGGGCGTGCTGGCACTGACCTTGGCTGGCCTGGGGCCTGCAGGCTGGGGGCAGCTCCTGCGCTGAGCGTCTGCCTCCTGGTGGTCAGTGCGTGTCATAGCGACCAGTCATTCCACTGTTCGGTTGATTTGCATATTAGGCTTTTATCATGTAGGGTACATATCAGCCTTTGCTTATTCTTCCATCTGTAGGGGGTCGTGGGGTTGTGTCTGCCTCTCGGCTGTTGTGAATAATGTTGCTATGAACATGGGTGTGCAATGGGTACAGAGTTCCTGTCTTTCAAGATGAATGCCTTCTGGTGATGATGGTAGAGTGACAGTTGCCCAACAGTGTGATTCACTTAATGCTCCTGAACAGCATACCTCACATGGTCAGATGGTTCCTTCTATGCTACGCATGTTTTACCAAAACTTAAACAAGGCCAGTCACAAATAAATAAATCCTATATAATAAAACATGGGCGTGCACATATTGCTTTGTGGTTCTGCCTTTGATTCTTGGGGGTATATACCTCAGAGTGAAATTCCTGGGTCTTATGCTAATTGCATTTTTAATTTTTTGAGAAACTGCCGTACTATTTTCAGTGTCTTCCCCTCCCCCCCAAGTTATTTCCTGTTTATGTTGATGTCGTTCTGTGGTTGTGATTGGCCCGTCCCTAACGAGGAATAATGGTTAGCATCGATTCATGTGCTTATTGGCCAGTGTCACATGGAGTTTTTAATTGACCTTTTTGTGTATTTCTTGTGTAGTTTTGTCCCCTCAGGTGGATTGCAAATGGCTTTAAGTAACTGCCTCTAATCCCGGAATCTCTGGTACCGTCTCTAAGTTTTCACAATCTCAGAGAGGTATTCAGTTAGTCAGCGAGGGTGTCACAAAGGGAGAACATGGTATCCCAAAGATTTTTATCAGAGCACTAGAGGCCCATTGCACGAAGACTTGTGCAATAGGCCTTCCTTCCCCTGGCTGCCGGCACTGGTTTTCCTCCGGCACCCGGGACCCGGGCCTTCGCTCTGGCCACCGCCTTCCGTCTTTGCTCTGGCCAGAGCCTTCAGTCTTCTCCACTCTGGCCAGAGCACCACTCCTGTAGCTCCCTCCACCTGCCTCCCTCTCCCTCATAGCAGGCGTCTTGCCCCGCCCCGCCGCTCTGCACCTCCATATGCAAATTAATCCACCAAATTTGTTGGGGAATTTGTATACTCCCTCCTAATTGGCTGGCGGGTGTCGTGGAGGTACGGTCAATTTGCATATTTCTCTTTCATTAGTGTAGATTTCTGTACCATCTGACTAGGCTGTGTGTTAGTTGGTGACTCTTATAACTGACCTCGGAGGTCACTGACAGGTCTCCCTTGATCTCCACCGAATTTGCGTTTATCTCCAAAACCCTCCCAGGGTTAGGTCTTCTGAGCTCTGCCAGGTCTTCCCTCTTGTACACAACCTCCTGGTTTTAAATGATCAGATCTGCTCAGGACGCCCCACGCTCAGACCCTGGATCTGTCCTTCGTGAGCTTTCCCAGAAACCCAGATGCTTACAACTCAACAGAATTCTTCTACCCAGTCGTCCCCAGGGGTGTCGACCCTTCGCTCGGATGACTCCAGTGTTTTGACCTTATTTTTGTCTCCTAGTTCCTGGTTTGCCAGATTAACTCCTGTGCGTTCCTTCTGCCCCACCCGATGGGCAGGGTACAGGCAGTGTTCTCACCGTTTGGATACTTCGGCCCACGTTTGTCAAATGCATT
This sequence comes from Eptesicus fuscus, assembly GCF_027574615.1. Classification (NCBI taxonomy): domain Eukaryota; kingdom Metazoa; phylum Chordata; class Mammalia; order Chiroptera; family Vespertilionidae; genus Eptesicus; species Eptesicus fuscus. The sequence goes on along the minus strand of NC_072480.1, from coordinate 103,920,661 downwards.
GTTTTTAAAATGTTAAATGCATTGTTTTATTACTTGAGGAATGAAGTAGCCCTCAGTGGTTGTTCAGATTCCTTCCTTCAGACACTCTCTTTTTCCACAATCAAGATCCTAGCCCCGTCCCCCATGACCTCAATTCTGTGTGCCTTTAAGAGTCTCCGGCTAGTTCATCTATTTTTGGTTGTATCTTGGCTTTGATTTGCTCCAAATACTGCTGCTGCCAAATCTCTCTTCCTGAGGGATGGTGTTTATCATGTAATTTTCTCGAAGAACAACTTACTGGCGTCCTTTTATTTGCCCATGGTATCGAGATAGAGATTTCAAACATTTTAAGAAGTGACATATGACAGAGATAGGAGATATAGTCTTTAAAGTTCTAGGGCTGATAATTGGATAACATTGAAGAAATCACAGAGCCAATTTTCACATGATATATGGAACTTATTTGGAATTATTAGAGATATTTATCAATGTAATTGGTTCCAGAAGAGGGTACATTTCCGAACCAAAGGCTAACTGGTCTTGGCAATCACAGACTGAAGGGAGAGCTTACTGAGTGAAGTGGGACTAACCCTCTAGGATTCCTTCAAATTATGAAATGTACAGAGTCATGCAAGGATGCCATTTATGCTGTCACTACCACCCCCGCATCTCATAAATGCCTGCCTTGACCCTGCTCAGGGAAGGCCAGGCTCTGTGCAGAGTCCCGGGAGCCCCTTGCCTCCTCGGAAATGCCTTCCTCACTCCACCCCCTTCTCCATGTGCACCTGCCATCTGCACGGTTTCACTGTTCAGACCTTCCCAAACATGTTCTAGCATGTTAGTCTCTCCAAGACTGTTCTAGCATGTTATTCTCTCCCGGAGCAGCTCGGACACGGCTCTAGCGCTGACTCTCTCGGAGTTCTCTCACACACACCCCAGCGTCCTCCGCGTTGCTGCGTGCGGTGGCCCGGCGCTGTCACACGTGTGCGGGGTCTCTCCCTAGCCATGCGTGTCAGGCCAGCGACGGGCTCTGTGTCGTTGTCTCAGCCTCCTCCCACCCCCTCCCAGTGACGCCCGGTGCCTCCCCGTGCTCCTTGGATGGACAGACTGAGAGGCGTAGCACATGCACATGGGAACATGCGTGATTCACGACTTGTTCCTCAGAGCGGAGCCACACTTGTAAGTAGGTGAGCATGGCTAGTCCATGCTGACTTTCATAGTCAGGGGAAAACATTTGAAAACAATGCATTTCACAGTGGCGGGCCACCATGTGGGAACTGGAGAACACTGTCTGTATCCTGCCGTCTGGTGGGGACAGGAGGGATGCGTAGGAGTTAATCTGGCGAACCGAGGAGCGTCACTAACGCTAGCAAGTAAGCGGCGGGTCCGAGGGCAAAGCAAGTAGGGACTCTTCCCTGTGTGGGCATCAGGCACGGATTAAGAGAGAGATTATGTTGAATTTAAGGAGGTTTATTCAGGTAGAAGAGGGAAGAAGTGATCTCTCTCTCTCTCTCTCTCTCTCTCTCTCTCTATCTCTGATGAAAATAGTGACTTGAAAACCAAATAGAGGATATGTTATAATTTTGTTATGATTATGATGTTGGAATGGAGTTTTTAGGAGGTTTGAGGTGTTAACGGTGAAAATTAAAAACAAAGAAAGATGTTTAAAGTAAACGAGTGGCACGTCTTATACACGGAGAATGACACGGAAGAGTCCGCACTCGGAGTCCTGTTTGTTTGGGATTTAAAAGCAACGGGCCAGGCACACGCTCACACAAGCACACAAACAGCTCATGGCCTGTCCTGCTTGGAAATTCAGTGTGATCAGATTTTGACGGATTTCATAGGCAGAATAGAAATGAGATGATGAAAAAAAGGCTGCAGAAAAATAACTCATACACATGGACAGCTGACTCATACATATGGACAGCTGGTTTAAAAAAAAACAAAACTCACGTGTTCACTTTTGCAGTTGTGAGAGGGGCATTGGACAGCGTGGCTTGCGCTGTGAGCCTGGCTGGTACAGAGCATCCGAAACAGCTCCGGCCATGGCGAGAAGACGGTTTGCCGTGAGCGTTTTGGTGTAGCCCTCGGCACAGCCCTGATGCCGAGCCCTCTGCAGGGGGCACTGTGCCTTTCGTCAGAGGGACTCGCCGAAACAGGCGAGAGCTTAGTGGTTTTCAGTACTTTTTGTTCGTATTTAATTATTGGGGCATATGAGTCGTAGACTATAATAGCAATTAAGCGCAAGCGGACCTTCCCCACTCAGTGACCTCTCAACTGCTCTCCCTGTTTCCGCTTTTGTCCTCCTCCAGCATGCTCTGAACAGGGCGGCCAAGGATTAATTAGATGAATCTTGGTTAACTTAAAATATAAAACGGAATAATTCGGCTCACTGACCCCACCGACAGGTGCTCCGTGCTCAAAGTGGGGACTGGCTGTGAACTTCTCACTTCACATGCTCCTGCAGCTCCCGCGGCCCCACGGCCTCGCCGAGGCCCAGGCGGCGTGCGTGGATGCGCGGTCCGGTCTCTGAAGGTCTTCCCCTACCCCCCTCCCCAGCCACAGCTCCCAACCCTACTTTCCCACACGCCTGCTCCGAGAGTTTCCCAGGCTCCCCCTTGTCTTGGCATGTGACTCATCTCCTCCCTCCACATGCTCAGATTCTTCTCCAAGACCCCCGACAAGTCCTTTCCCCCCCACCCCCGCCCACCGTGATTACACCTGTGGGTTTGCGTAAATTCATGCTTGTGTCAGCGTTTCTGTAAATATGCATGTTCCCCACAAGACCGGACGTCCTAGGGCCGTGGTCGGCAAACTGCGGCTCGCGAGCCACATGCGGCTCTTTGGCCCCTTGAGTGTGGCTCTTCCACAAAATACCACGTGCGGACGCGCATGTAAAGTGCGATTGAAACTTTGTGGCCCATGCGCAGAAGTCGGTTTTCGGCTCTCAAAAAGAAATTTCAATCGTTGTACTGTTGATATTTGGCTCTGTTGACTAATGAGTTTGCCGACCACTGTCCTAGGGGTTAGGAAACATCTCTACCTTTTCATCACAGCCCCTGGGGTACTCAGCAAGGATCCCGGCAAGGAATTAACTTTGTGAAAACGCTTAGAAAACGGGCCCCTCTGTTAGCAGAGATGCCTCGGCGTGCACACCTCACGTGTTGAAGGGGCGTCGGCCTGCTGTGACGCCAGGTGGACCACAATGACGGGGCGCTGGGTTGGGAGCCTCGGGAAGTTTCCGGAAATTTCTAACACGGTAACTCACTGCCCTCCTCTGCAGGCTACTATGGAGAAAGCCTTGAGACTCACGGAAAAGACTGTTCTCGCATGTTATTCTCTCTTCACTGTAGCTGAAGGTATTTACTAATACCGCCTGCTTCTGTGTTTCTCTGACAGTCTCTTAATTGTGTTTTGAAATTTCGATGCAAAAGGGAATTTTCAGTTATTAACCTAAGAATCCTTGTTGCCAGGAAAAGAGGTAAAAGCTTAAGCATTGAAAACCCTGGCTTTTCGTTCTACTATTTCTCTAAGTATTCCTTAACACGAAGATTCCTCTGGGGAGGACCCATCCCAGATGCAGGACGGCGTTAAGAAGCACACGGCACAGCCAGGGGGGCCGGCTTGGGAAGGAGCGAGAGGGAGGGGGCCTGGGCGCTACCCTGTGTTTCTGCAGTGAAAGTGGCTTTGCTCTGTTATTCACATGCTTATGCATTCTGAAGTATGTACATGTGTGTCCATATATGTGTGTGCACCCATGTATGTGGGTGTATGCACATGCCATGCACATGTGCACATGCTTACACACACGTGCCATGCATGCACATGTGCATTATGTGTGTGCACATGTGTGTTATGTGTATGCACATGTGCGTTGTGTGTGTGTGCATGTGTATACCCTGTGGGCATCCTGCTCCTGGTCAGATCACTTCCCGCCCTCTCTCGGGCTGAGAAGTGGGGACCCCGTGTGTGCACCCAGAGAAGGCGAGACTCCACTTCAGTGGGAGGAGCTGCTGCCTGGGCCTCTGCTTCGTGTCCCTCAGGTTCCTGCCACGGCCACGGCCACGGCCACGGCGTGGGGAGGACGCCCTTCTCTCTGCTGTCTGGGCGGACAGCGCACGGAACTCGCTCAGGGGAAGGAGCGCCGCGTCTGTGCTGCCTGCGCTTTGTCACCTCTTCCTCCGGCCGTTGTTCACCGTCCTCCAGGCTGCTCCTCGCGGGAAACAGGCCCTTTCCCCTTTCCCGTGACGCCGCAGCCCGTGACGGGGCCGGGGCCCTGCATCCCGCCCACCCCACGCCGTGCTGGTCCCGCAGCGCGCAGTGCAGGGACGTTTCGAAGGGAACGCAGGGAACACCCTTTGTCACAGAGGGCGGAGCGAGCCCCAGCGATCTGTGGGGTCGGGGCTCCCTTTACCTGTCAGCCTGTCCTGGTGAGGAAAGCCGCGCTCACTCCCCGGGCTGTGAGGGCCACACGGGTGCCGCCGTGGTTTTCCCTCCGGTGGTGATGGTTACAGGCGCCCTCCGCTGCACTTCTGGTTCAGTTTCGTGGCCTGCCATCACACTGAAAAGATTCGGTGACAGTTCTGGAAACCAGTTCAGAGTCTGAGCGGAGGCACCTCCTCCGCAGGGTGACCCCGCCTCGGGGGTGCCCTCTTCCCGCCGTGCCGTGCCCCCTGCCCAGCGACCAGGGCTGGCCTGTCCCTCAGTCCCGCAGCAGCTGCCCTGGGGACCCGTCCTCTGTCCGTGTCACCGGGCGTGGCTCACGTCGCCCTGCATGACCGATGAACCGCCCAGAGCACACGAGGGACCGTGCTGACGACTCAGACTCCCCAGGAGGGGCCAGAGGGCGCGTCCTCCACGGGCAGAGGCGGGCGCCGTGGAGACGTTGTGAGGGCGAGGCCGCCTTCCTACGGCATGTTGCAGTACATGTTACAATCATTCCTTTTACTGCTGTTACTGTGTGAACCTCTTCGTGCGCCTGATGCAGAAATGAAAGTTATTATGAAATTACCTACGGTGTGCCGGGGCGTGGCGCTGTCTCCCGTGTCAGGCGTCCCCTGGGGCCTCGGGACACCTCCCCACAGGCAAGGGCTACCCCTGTACAAGGACAGGTTCACGGACACGGGTGGTTTTAATGTCAGTCACCTGCTCCTGCTTTCTGGTGGCTTATTTTTATCGTTACTGTTGAAAGTATTACAGAGGTCCCTTTTCTCTCCCATTGACCGCTTCTAGCCGCTCTTACCGCCCCACCCCCACTCCAGGCCTTCACCGCCCCTCATCTGTGTCCATGGGTGATGCATAGATGCATACAAGTTCATTGGTTGATCTCTTCCCATTCACCCACCCACCCCTGCCTTCCCCATGAGGTTCCATAGTAAAAAAAAAAAAAAAAATAGATCCAGCCCTCGCTGGTTTGGCTCAGTGGCTAGAGCATCAGCCTCAGACTGAAGGGTCCCGGGTTCGATTCTAGTCAAGGGCACATGTCCGGGTTGCGGGCTTGATCCCCAGTAGGGAGCGTGCAGGAGGCTGCCGATCCATGATTCTCATCATTAATGTTTCTATCTCTCTCTCCCTCTTCCTTCCCCTCTGAAATCAATAAAAATATATTTTAAAAAATACATCCAGAAACATAGAAGCTGGGAACAGACGGTCGGTCCTCAGAAGAACCTGCCTTTGGGTTAAAATCCATCTCCTGGGCCTCTGAGTGATTAAAATGGCAATGTCTACGGGGTCGGGGGGAGGGGGGGCAAAAGTAGGTTTACGGGAGCGAGTGCATGAGACAGAGTTCACTCATATTATTATCCACTGATGTGTCACCTTCCACACAGACAATGTGAGCCTGCTTTGGCCCGCCCCATCGTACGTGAGTTGTTTGTACGTTTCCTTAGAAATGCTGATGATATTCCACCCAAACAATTCTTTGCAAAGTTGCAATCTGTAAACAAGAGGCATGACTGGAAACGGTGAGCAGTGTTTTAGTCTCGTAGTGATTATGAATTCTGGGCACAATTCTTCTCCTTTAGTGTTTTCTTCTCTTTCTATCCACGTGAGCACTTCCTCCCTTTTAGAAGACTCCGTCTCTGCCCACTCTACCCTCTCCGACGGCCTCACTAATGCCAGCTCCCCCTTCTGTATTCACTGCTTTCAACCCCGTGTGGACATTCTGAGAATGTACATTCCCAAGGCAGTGCCACGTGTTCTCTGTGGGTGACGCGCCCAGTTCAGCTGATGGTTACCACGTGGTGTGGACGCGGCCCCGCCTCCGCCCCTGACCGGGTGGGATGCTGGGGTGGAGGAGCCGGAGGGTGGAGCACAGGGCAGGGCAGCGCCCTGCGTATCTGAACCCCCTCGCTCCCTGCCCCTCCGGGTGACTCCCCTTCACCTTCGAGGCCACGGGGTTAAGTCCGCTCCCTAACCCAGTGCTTTCCCAGTTCCCCTCATTGCCCCTGACCTGCCCCGTCTTCTGAGGAGCTGCTGGAAGGGGCGAGCACTCCCTGTTCTGAGAGACGGGGTAACATCCCTGAGCCTCTGCTGGGCACCCAGGTGCTGTGCCCATCACGGGGTGGGGGGCACGGAGGGGGCTCCCCATTCGCTGGCCTTTCAACCTGAGTTTGGTAAACAGCAGACCAAGCCCCCTGCAGGGGCCACTCCTGCTCTCTGTTCTTCATTCTGAATCACAGAGGCATTTCTGAGGACTTATTTTTCCCATCAAATTACCTTTAGTTCATTTAAAAAAACAATACAAGTGATTCTTACATTTAAATAAAATGCCTACGGAGTATCACACTGATTTTCAGAAGTTAGGTCACTCCATACTCACAGAGACACATACTTACTTAATTGGCATTGTGGACGCTATTGCAGAAGTTCCACAAACCCCTCTGCCCGCCTCCTCCCCGCCTCCAGCCCCCCGCCCTGTGGCCATCGCCACACTGTTGTCTGTGTCCATGGGTTATGCATGTATGTTCCTTGGCTAATTCCCTCACCTCTTTCCCTTTCACCCATCTCCCCCCCCCCCCCGCCCCGACAGCGGCTAGCCTCTGTTCTGTTTGGTTCTTCAGTGGATCTGCTCAGTAGATTCCACATAGAAGTGATCTCACACGGCGTTTGTCTTTCTTTGGTTTGTTTCACTCAGCACAACAATCTCCAAGCTCTCCTTCTATTTTACGGCCGTGTAGTCTTCCATCCTAGACATGGGCACATTGCAGGGCTGACTCCTTTACTCCTAATGGTGAAACCATCCAGAGAGTTTGAAACTACGTATTTGAGCACTGGGGTGGGGGATGAGAAGAGCTTACAGCCTTATTGCTGAAAATATTGAAATGAAGAAAAAAATCATAACTATGTTCAGTTGCATTCTCTCATCCAACAACCCACCTACCCACCATCCACCCACCCATCCACCCTTCCACCCACCCATCCACCCATCTATCCATCCACCCTCCCACCCATCCTTCCATCTATCCATCCTTCCATCTATCCATCTATCCATCCATCCATCCATCCATCCATCCGTCCATCCGTCCTTCCTTCCTTCCTTCCTTCCTTCCTTCCTTCCTTCCTTCCTTCCTTCCATCCATCCACCAACCCATCCACCCACCCACCCACCCACCCACCCATCCATCCATCTGTCCACCCACCCATCTATCCATCCACCCACCCACCCATCCCTCCATCCCTCCATCCCTCCATCCATCCATCCATCCATCCACCCATCCCTCCATCCCTCCCTCCCTCCCTCCATCCCTCCATCCCTCCATCCCTCCATCCCTCCATCCCTCCATCCCTCCATCCCTCCATCCCTCCATCCCTCCATCCCTCCATCCATCCATCCATCCATCCATCCATCCATCCATCCATCCGGCACACTAGGCTGCCTGACATAAGGCAGATGCTGCTCAGCTTAGTGGACTCGGGGTGCGAAGTGGTCCCTTCTGACCACTGGTGCTCCCCACTGGGGGAAGCATGGACACAGAGTGGGGGGGGTGGTCTCGCCAGGACCTGTGGCTCTCCGCAGTCACCACGCTGCACGTGGGATGTCTAGACCACTCATCCCTCACAGCCGATTCTTTGTGCGTGTTTATAGCAAATGCGTTCAGCTGACAAACACAGGGGCTGGCTCCGGTGCACGAGCAGACAGAGGGGGACATCGAGGCTCCCGTGAGTCCCCTCGCCACTCGCCCTCTGTCCCTTCGTTCCCCACATGCCCAGTGCTCAGCAGGGCCTGGGGGGCCGCCGGGGAGGGGCTGGGGGGCCCCGCTGGACGACTCCCGTGTGGTTTGTAACAAAGTGCAGCTTTGGGAAGTGTTTTTCCTTCTGTCGTGAGGGCCCAGAGCAGCTGCTGGCATTTACTTACCTTCTGCGCTGGCAGCTTCCTCCTGGTCGGCTTTGGAATTCATTTTCTTTATCTTGACACAAAGACCCAAAATATGATGATTTTTCCCCAGAGGAACAGACGGTGAGGAGGCAGCAGAACTTACAATTTACCAAAAGGGGGGTCCTCTCCGTACCCAGCAGATGAATGCACGGCTGTGCAGCTGGACAGCCTGCGCCTCGGAGGGGAGGGTGCTGTGGCTTTTCCAACACTCCCCGGTGCCTCCACAGCAGGCTCAGTGGGAATGGCCGGTGGGAAGGTGGGAAGGAAGGAGGAGGAGGGAGGGGAGAAGGGAAGGAGGGAGGGACGAGGGGAGGAGGAAGTGGGGAGGGAGGGAGAGAGCAGGAGAGAAGGAGAGAAAGACAATCTGGCTGGACAGAGGACAAATGAAGGCGAGGGTTAAAGCGGTGGAATGCCTCATGCCCCAAAGAAAGCTGTTCCTCCCCTGACTCCTCAGGGGGAAACTTGGTGCCTCCTCAGCCAAGGGCAGTTGCTAGGGTTTTAAGGACCCGACTTCCCTGCGCCTTTGGCTGGGGCATCAGCGCCCCTGCCCACAGGCCTCTGCCAGGCCCCAGCCAGAGCCGCAGAGGAACTGCTGTGAGTGCCCGTGGGGGAGGGCGGGGCTGTGTGAGGGGGGAGGGCAAGAAATCCCACTCAACGTCTCCCAGACGTTCTTTCTAAGCATGGAAACCGCGGTCACTTAGGGGCGGCACCCAGGCTGCCGCTGCCGGGTGAGCCCCTCCTGTGCTGCTGGCGTGGCCCCTCCAGCCAGGCGTCCTGTGACCTCGCCCACAGCCCCCCAGTGCAGAGAGACGTCATCGGGGGACAGTGCATCTGGCCTCCCAGCCACAGGGGACACACCAGGGCTGCTCTCCATCAGCTCCCGGCCACCCTGTCATGTGTGTGCTGTGCTCACTGAGTGAAGCTCATGGCTGGTGGGTGTGTTCCCAGGACAAGGACCGGCTGGCAGAGGGAGGCCCGGTCCCGGGCACCTGGTGCCCTGGGTTCTGACGGCGGACACCGGGCTCACTGCTCTCTCCTGCAGGGAATGTGACAGCTGCCTAGTGACTCCATACCCAGTGTTCCTTCTTAAAACAATTTTATCTAAAAGTCACATTTCCAACTGGAGACGAGTTCTATTTAAGAGGCTTCCCAAAATAAAATGGAGGCGACCGATTCAGCTCGTAGTTCCAATCAGCGCGGAGCTCTCACCCCGCTGGCTTACCGGCTCGCTCTGCGTGCGCCGAAGGGGGGCTGTTACTAGTAACATGCAGCTTAGCATGTTCGCCACAGGTGCTGCATGCGTTAATAGCTGTGTTATGTGACCCTGCACATGAGAAGGGTTTGCAAGTCACCATGGCTTTGAATAGTGAGTGCGCCCCGTGGGAGGGTTTGGGATTTGAGCATCCCAGGCCCCGGCGTATTGGACAGACACACGTGCCCACACGCCGGTCAGCAGGTCAGGGCTTCTGGGAACCACGTCTCACCAATGGCCTCGGAGGCGCCCCGTGGATTTGCAGGAACCCTGGCTCCAGGTCGCTGACACGTGAGGCTGTACCTGGAGCTCTCTCTTAGTTTTGAGTACATGTATTTATCGTAAATACAGAAATATGTGTGTTGCACAGAAATAACACAGACACTCTTAGTGAGTGGAGGGAACGGCGGTGCGAGTGAGCGTGCGCGTTTTCCCACTGAGAGATCCGCCCGGAAAGAGGGGTGTGACGTGTCCAGGTGTTCGCTGGGTCAGCGCAGCTGTGCCGAGCAGGTTGGACGCTGCGGTCGGGTAGATAGCTGAGTAAGCCACTCCCAAGCCCAGCACAACCTCCACCCCGATTACGATCCCCCACTGTGATGGGCAAGGATGCGAATACAATGACATTCATCACCTGCCTGTCTCTGGGCAGACCAGCCCCTTTCAAACCCAGAAAAGCTAACATTTCCTGCACCCTCCCCCCCCCCCCCCCCAATATGCGGGGCGGGTCTGTCCCCCGAGGGCCTGTGGGCTGCGGGACGGTCACGCAGATGCTGGCGTGTTAAACGGACGGGGCGTGCGCTCCCTGTCTGTGCACAGCTTCTCCCCAGAACGTGCACATTGCCCACAGGAAACAGCGTGTCTGTCGGCTGAAACCCCAGGACGAGTGAGTGAGTGGCCAGGAAATTAAAATAAGGCACGTTTTAAGAACAGGGAGGAGCCAGGCTGGTGTGGCTCAGCAGTGGAGTGGTACCCAGTCAGGGCACATGCCCGTGTTGTGGGCTCCATTCCCAGGGTGGGGCGTGCAGGAGGCAGCCGATCCATGGTTCTCTCTTATCATGGATGTTTCTCCCTCTCCCTCCCTCTTCCTTCCTCTCTCTCCAAAAATTAATAAAAAACATGTAAAAGCAAGATGAGGGAAGACATATGAAAAATTTAATATCAGGTTATTAAATGCTCTTATTGCTGAATGTCTCTTTAGCCTGCAATTTCTAAATTTTCTCATGTATGTAACTGCATTTGGAACACGATTTGGCGCATATAATTACTACAGTCAGACGCCCTGGCAAGCGGCCGAGGAGCGGTTATCGAGGATGAATGTGCCCATGCGTGTGCTTGTCGTGCTGGCGCCTACGGCCCCTTTGCCGTGTGGATCCTCTGCTGTTAGAACTGAGGGCAAGTGCAGACACACAGCTCCGCCCCCCGAGAGTTTACTGTCTAGTGGGAGACGGATTCACATCAGTGGTCATTACAATAGAATGCTGTCCTTCTAGAATATACTGTCTAGTGGGAGACGGATTCACGTCCGTGGGTAATGGCACTGAAAGGTGTCCCTTCTAGAATATACCACCTGGTGGGGATGGATTGAAGGCAGTGGGCATTGGCCCTGGAAAGGTGCTCAGGACGGTGGTAGAGAAGCCAGAGCTCGGGGTGGGGAGGGGGCGGCAGTGTGTTCACGCTGGGGAGTCTCAGGGGTCTTTCCATGGGAGGGAGGAAGCTGAGGCGGAGGTGGAGGTGGGGGTGGGGGAGCAGACAGGTACACCAGGCCGAGGGCAGGTGTGCGCAGCAGCTGGGGGTTTGCCACCTGCATGCGATGCTCCTTTAGGCCGCGTTCAGGCCTCCCGGGCCGTTCCCGGGCAGCCATGTTCCTCCCACCTGGGAAGGCCTCTGCCCGGGGCCTGAGAGAGCCACATGTCGGGGAATGGCTGGTGGAGAGGAGTGACCGAGAGCAGCAGTGAGAGACACGTTTCTCCTGGGTGAGCAAGCGTTACCTCCACACCCTCTGCACACACACTCACATTCACACACCCTCACACACACACATACTCTCACACACACAGACACACATTCACACACTCACACTCATTCTCACACACTCACTCTCATACACTCACTCACACACACATTCACACACCCTCACACACACTCACACATACTCTCACACACACAGACACACATTCACACACTCACACTCATTCTCACACACTCACTCTCATACACTCACTCACACACACATTCACACACCCTCACACACACTCACACATACTCTCATACACACAGACACACACTCACACACTCACACACTCATTCTCACACATTCACTCACATACACTCACTCACACTCACACATTCACACATACACACTCATTCTCACACACTCACACACACATACACACACACACTCACATACACACACTCACACATTCACACACACACACACTCACTCTCACACACTCACACACACACACACTGCCACCCATGTGAGGAATTAATATTCCTTAATTATCCTTCTATTATCTGAGTGAAATAAAATGCATTTTTGAAAATACATATTGTGCATTAATATGCATCTCAATTTCCATGTTCACAGTTCTAGGTGTTGTTTTAACAGTTATTAGTGAGTTCGGTTTTATAAGTATACTAGAGGCCAAGGGCACAAAAACTTGTGCACTGATAGGGTCCCTAATGGCTTCTGGCTGCTGATGGCCGGGGCCTCCCTCCCCTCCCCCGGCCAGCCCCGCCCCCTGGTCGAACTCCCAGACAAACTCCTGGTCAAGGGGACAATTTGCATACTACGCTTTTATTAAATAAGATGTATTTATGCATAACACATGTATATAGGTATACACACAGGTATATGAAGAATACTGTGTTGTCAGGGGACAAGGCATAGTAATTCCTTTTTAAAAAATGTATTTTTATCGATTTCAGAGAGGAAGGGAGTGATAGAAACATCTGTGATAGAAACAAGAATCATAGATCGCTGCCTCCTGCACACCTCCTACTGGGGATCGAGCCAGAAACCCAGGCATGTGCCCTGACTGGGAATCGAACTGTGTGACCTCCTGGTTCATAGGTCTGATGCTCAACCACTGAGCCACGCTGGCCGGGCAGGGCATAGTAAATCTTATTTAGAAATGATCACGGAGAACATAAACTCCCATAGACTCCCACTATACATAAGGTTAGTGTGAAACAACCATAAGTTTTGGAAGATGAAAGAATTTACACTGGAGTTGGAATCACCCCAAGCTTGCTCTTGCGCGTGGCCACGCCCATCGGGTGGGCTGGCTGTCCAGGTCCCCTCGCTGGTGGCGGCTGCTCAGTGCGCCGGGCGAGGAAGCCGCGTGAAGGACGGCTGTGTCGGACCCTCCACACAGGGCAGGTTGGAGACGAGGTCCTACGTGGCTTCATTCATGGGTCTGGAGAGAAAATGATCTTCTTGGAAGAACGTATTTCTCTATTGAAAAACATTTTTTATTACACTTCATTTTCAAAATATGACCGCATATTACAGATTCATCATAGCCTGTCCAGGGTACGTTTCCTCTCCAAGACTCTGTTATAATTTTTACATTCCCCCCAGTGTGGCCTCAACCAGTCATTGAACGAGGCGATTCCAGCAGTTACGGCAATAACGTTATTTGTGATAATGTGCGTGTAGCCGGGGACAGCTGTGGGCCGCGGAAGGGCCGTGCTCATTAGCATGGGGTGCTCAGAGAGGCTGTGACTCAGCTCACAGGCCTCACCGGGACGCCGGAGGGTTTGTCTCCACGTCGCTGGTCATCCATTCCCCCCCCCCCCCCCCCCCCGCGTTGCTGAGGCAGGGGGAAGGGTCTCGCCGGGGACTCAAGGAGGAAGCGTACCCTTGGTTTCTCAGAGAGTAAGTGCTGCCACGCGTTAAAGGGCCAGAGGAGGGCTCGAAGGGCGTGCTCGCTGACCTCCGTGAGTCCTTGTTGTTAAACTGAAAATGTGGCCACTTTTCTGCCGTTCCAAGATGTTCAGTGCATGTATTTCTGCGAGAGTCTAAGCACCAGCAAAGTTTGTTAGCAAGATAAATAATTTGTCACTGTCATCTAAACGTTGATGCTAAATATACTTGAATTAACAGAATTATTGTTATTGTGGATTGGTCGGTCAAGAGAGCATTTCTGAATTATAGTTACGACTAAATTACAGTGCGTTTAGACTTCAAGTGTATGGAACCGTCGTGAGGTTGAAATATCTCACCAGAGACTTAACCCAGTACATGCATTTCCGTGTTCACCTTTCCTCCGTGAACTCCCGGTCTCACGTGGCTTCGTAAATCGTCAGCTTCCCCGTTAAAGCGCCGCTTTGCTGAAGGCAGTGGCTCTGTCCCACGTGCCCCTGTGTCGCAGGGCTCCCCTTATGGCCACGCACGTGAGGTCCCCAAGTGACAGATTCAGGTTGTAATAAGCAAAACAAAACAAATAAGCCCGAACACACACACTCACACACTCGAGTCTCACTCACTACCTCTGGGGATCACTCAGTTGCCTTTATTTTAACATGTGGGTTTTTTAAAGTCGCCTTCTATGGAATTATAGGAAGTTTCATTTCTTAGGCTAGTCTGTGTGAGATGGTCTTATGCATTATGTACATATAACTCACAGAACATATAAAACACATGTTGCGTGTAAGTGTGTGTACGCACAGTAACACACGTGTATGCACACATACATACATTCTAGAACAAAGCGTGCGTCAGGTTAGTCCATGTGTCCCAGGCTGCGTGATGCAGTGGGTTTATGAACCCAGGGACGAGGTCGCTGCACTGAGCTAGTGGGATTGGTGAGGAGAGGACACGCTTGTCGCTGGAGGGGCCTGCCTCAGCCCGGCTTCACCCGGGGTCCCGTGGGCCCGGCCCGGCTTCACCCGGGGTCCTGTGGGCCCGGCCCGGCTTCACCCCGGGGTCCTGTGGGCCCGGCCCGGCTTCACCCCGGGGTCCCGTGGGCCCAGCCCGGCTTCACCCCGGGGTCCCGTGGGCCCGGCCCGGCTTCACCCCGGGGTCTGGTGAGCCCAGCCCGCGTGTCCGCGTGTCCATGTGGGCGGGCAGGTGGGCTGTGCGCACTCCCCGTCTCCTCCTAAGAGAGCTCCGAGCAGGGGTGCAGGTCCTGCAGGAGTTAGGAAAGGGGGTGACGCTGAGGTGGCTGGGAAGGGAGGAGGGGAGCGGCCGTCGCTGGTACTCCTCGAGGTCGGCCGCAGTCACCGGTGGCCCACAAACACTCCCGCCATGTCTGCTGCTGGAAACACGCGTTTATTGTTACTTTAGCCCAAGTCCTCGGCTCCTGACAGGCCAGCCGCCTATCGCGTTTCACGGCTGCGGCCCCACGCGGTGCCGCCTGGGAGCGCCGCCCTGGAGGGGACTCCACCTTCCTCTGTGGGAACGTGTCTAGGCCCCGAGCGAGCTTCCCGACCTCACCAGCCGCCTGCCGAGGCGCCGCCTGTCCGCTGGCATCGCCCGCTCCGCCTTCCAGGGCGCATCCGTCTATTCCGCCAACAAGTGCCAACAGGTGCGGCGACTGCGTGGCGCGGGGCCAGGCCGGGGCCGGCGGGACACGGCTTCCCGGCGGGTAGGTGACACTTGCAGGTTAGACACGCTCCCCGCAAAGACCCTGCCCGCCTGGCCCCTACGGCTCGCCGCAGGGCCCGGCCATCTCGGAGCAGGCCGGCTGCCACGACAGATGGGCCTCAGCGTGGCCGCGGTGCCGAGCGTGCTGAGCATCAAGTGTCTCCACGAAGCGTCTGGGTCCCGCCCGGCGTCTCGGGGCGACGTCTGTCTCCTGGGCAGGAGGTGCGTGGTGGGAGGCTCTCACGGACCCCGCTGGCGCCAGGCGTGCTTCCACTTGTTTGAAGGTCCGGGCGGGAAGCCGGGGGACCGATAGCCCGGCGAGGAGTTGGCTGCAGTCCCGCCGGCTGCTTCTGCCTCCTGCCCTTTGCCCGCAGGAGGTCGCTGAGCCTCAGAGCTGTGCCCCCGCCCCCCATGTGAGTTCTGATCTTGCAAACACAAGAAGGAACCTGCTTGCTGGTGATGAGGAGGGGGTTGTGTGTAGATATGGTGGTTTCTTTCTATAGTTGACAGCTCAGTGTGAACGTTTCATATGTAAAACGTGGGCAGGGCCAGTGCCAGACTATCGGGGACACAGTTCACCAGCAAATGGCCTTTTCCCGTGACAGTGCCCCATACAGGGAAGGCTGCTCGCTTCAGGGATGGATTATGTCCATGAAGAGGAGTGTTTGTGCCGTACACACACACACACACACACACACACAGGCACAAACACACACACACACACACAAACACATGCACACACACGCACGCACACACATCCTTTAGGTTTCTTTGGAGCTCACATTACATAAATCTATATATAAACGTAATGAGCGGACAGGTTCCTTACTCTTGGTCCTGCAGCCCCCCGCCCGGGCGCTGACTGAGCACAGCCTCATTAGTGGCAGGACCGACCGCGCCTTCGAACATTATCAAAACGAAGCCGGAAGCTGTTGCCTGGTAACGTGACATGAAGCGCAAAAGCCATTGTCTTCTCCGCATCAGATGTTCTTGTCAGATTTTCTTCGGCTTGAGAGGGGGCGACGTGAACACGGCCGCACTCCTGTGAGCCCAGCCGGGTGTGTCCCGGGCAGTGGGTCCAGCTCGGCGATGCCCGCGGGCCTGGTCTGCGCGCTCCCCACGCGTGGCTGGAGCGGGAGCTGACGTGGCAGTTTCGTTCGCCGAGACAGTGCCTGAGGCTGCGGAGCACAGGGCGCCGGAGCGGCGGTGTGTCTTGCGCTCTCCGGGTTCTCTGTGCGGAGTGGTGTCCGCAGAGGATCGGTGAGGAAACTTGCACCAGGAGAAGGAGGCTGTTCATTTTTGTCTCCCCATTTTTAACAATGAATCGCCCCTCTCTCCTCCCCCTCCATACACGCAAATGGTGTTAAAGCAGATGATCCAATCGGCAGTACTACTGTCTCATTTTTTCTTTATTTTTAAAAATATGTTTGTATTGATTTTGGAGAGGGAGGAAGGGAGAGGGAGAGAGAGAGAGAAGCATCAATGATGAGAGAGAATCATGGATCGGCTGCCTGCACGCCCCTCACTGGGGATGGAGCCCGCAACCCAGGAATGTGCCCTTGACGGGAATCGAACCGAGACCCCCTGGGTCATGAGGTGATGCTCAATCACGGAGCCACGCCGGCGGGAGAGTGTCGTTACTTTAAATTTATTTAGCCTTCAGGCCACATGTTGGCAGAAGCTCCGCAGGAAGTGAAGTCGAGGCGTCGTCCGTAGGTCCCCAGGTCTCTCTGCCCCGGGGAGGTGTCCCGTCCTCATCTGTCAGCGCTCGGAAAGTGTTTTAGAGGAAACACCGCGTTGCACCTCATCTGCGCCATGATCATCGCCGGATTTATAGTTTGCAGTCTTAATTGGACACAATTAATTAGAGCCCACTTTTCACAGATGCCCCTGAAACCACGCTAATGGCGGAGGATTCACAGTAGTTGGGTTCCATCCAAACCAGAACACCCTCGGCTGCTGGCAGAGACACCCTCCTGGTGAGGAGCCCGCAGGCCGGGCAGGGGGTGGCCTGCTCGTTGGCAGTGGCACCTCATCCTGGGGACTGTTCCTCACGCCCAGGCTTGTCCGTGGCTCTTCCCGAGATTAATTACCATCAGGAAAGCTCGGAACAGGAGTCCTGAGCTGGCACTCCAGCTGGCGGACCCCAGTGTGTCCTGCGGGCAGCGGGCCTGGACGCCTTCGGTGGGGACCTCACGCGGTGAGGGGGGTGCCTGGGTGGGGACGTGTCCGTGGAGCCCGGGAGGCCGGCCTGTGTCCGCGAGGCTCCGGAACTTTCCGCCCTCTGTCTCATGCTGACAGACAGCTAGTCATTCATAACATTGGGAAAGCATCGTTGTGGGGCGTCTTCCGGGCACCAGACTTCATCCTGAAAAGGAACAGGGGACAGGAAGTGGCCCAACCCCTGGGAGCTGCTCCAGGAAGGGACTGCGGCTGTAGACGGATATTTAAATATATATATTTTTATTGATTTTGGAGAGGATGGGAGAGGGGAGAGAGAGAGAGAGAGAGAGAGAAACATCCATGATGAGAGAATTATGGATCGGCTGCCTCCTGCACGCCCCCGCTGGGGATGGAGCCCGCAACCGGGACATGTGCCCTGACCGGGAATCGAACCCTGACCTCCTGGTTCCTAGGTTGATGCTCAACCCCGAGCCACGCCGGCCGGCCTGTAGACGAATACCGACAGTGATGACAACGCATCAGGACGAGGGCACCCACAGAAGGCGAGCCCCTGTGGGTTAAAGGAAGGAAACAGCGGGTGCCCCCTGGGACTGGAGGGCTCCCCGGGGATTCCCTGTGCAAGGTCACGGCCACCCCGCCGGAGCCGTCCTGCCTCCGCCCCCTGACAGGCTGTGGGAACAGCGGGTGGTCCGTGCCATTGGCTGTGAAGCCTTTGAAACCCATTGGAATCCAGGGTGGTCACACACACACACAGTAAATCCCCGAGAACCAGTAACAGCAGAAGCAGCACCACTCTGGCTCGTGGCCTGCGTTGAGCAGGTGCTTGAAAAGGAGACGAGGTTAGTAACCTTGTAAGGAGGCACCGGGGTGTGGGCGCCAGGGCACCAAGAAGGGGGCGCACAGGAGGGTGTGAGTGCCCGAATCCCAACCGCGATGAGATATCAAATGGGACTTCTCCCCAGGGGGGGGCTGAGGAGTCTCCCCAGGACCCCATTGTCGGACAGTGAAACGCGGAGGCGGGAGCCAGGGGCACGCGGTGGGGCAGCCCCAGGCGCGGAAAGAGGTGGGGCCTCCGGAGGCCCCGCTGGTTTAGTTTCCACTCCAGCAGGCCTCACGTGAGCGGGCCCTTTGCACAGCCTCCGTGGTGCTGACGTCCGCACGTGGGGGAGTTGCCACGGCAGCCACGCACGCCCCACGCCCCACGCCGAGCAGAGGCGCCTGGGCCCTGGGCGGCACCGGGCCTGCATTGGGACTGGACCTGGTGTTGGACGTGGTTGCTCAGCTCTTCATGTGTAAGACGCAGCTTTCCGCCGTGAGATGCAGGTCAGAACACATGGAGAAAACTCGCACACGGCTCTCGCCGCTGGGGGGCTCTGGGGTGTGAGACGTGATCGCTGTTTCCTGTGGGAAGCACCGCCGTGGGCGAAAGCAGGTTTGCAGGTGGAGTGTGTGATTTGTTTATTCATTGTGTGCAGTGATTGCACTGACTGACCTGTGAGCCTACCCCTCCCCCCTCCCCCCGCACACTCAGTGTCCTCTCATTGTTCTGACGTCACAGTCAGAAACACTCAGGGATCAGAGCTCGGGGTTGCTTCGTGGAGTGTTGATCGTCACGATGGGCCGTGTCCCGAGGCCTGAAGACCAGGCGCCGCCCGCTCCCTCCCGCCCCAGGTGCCGCCGCGGTGTCCACGTTGGCTGAGGCCCCTCTCCAGCCTTGGTCCCCTCCCCAAGGGGCAGGACGGAGCAAGCGGCTGGGAAGGGAGCTGTCCGAGTGGGTGCTCTCTGGGAACCTCACCTGCGTTCTGATAGCACGTTCATGGGCTGGGAGACACGCACCCTGTTGGTGGCACTTCAGACCCTGGTGACTGGTGGGGCGGGGGGCTTCCTGGCCTTTCCGGGGGAGGGTCTACCTGAAGCTTAGGTGTGAGTTCCTTCTGAGCTCGGGGCGGGGACGCAGGCGCCCCCACAGGTGGTGGTCCTCAGAGCTGTGGGCTCTGAGAGGCCCTGTCCTCGCCAAATAGCCCGTATAACTCGCTGTAAAGAGCAAAGTTCCTGCCCGGCTGGCATGGCTCAGTGGTTGAGTGTTGACCTATGAACCAGGAGGTCTCAGTTCGATTCCCAATCAGGGCACATGCCCTGGTTGCAGCTCAATCCCCAGTAGGGGGGGCGTGCAGGAGGCAGCCGATCCATGATTCTCTCTCATCATTGGTGTTTCTCTCTCCCTCTTTCCCTCCCCGTCTCTGAAGTCAGTAAAAATATATTTTAAAAAAAGAACAAAGTTGCTAATCAAATTGTAGTTTACTTCAAAATATATGATCACGGAGCCAGGTGATGTTGGCAGGTGTTTTTTAAAATACGCTTTTATTGGTTTTTAGAGAGAGAGGAAGGGAGAGGGACAGAGAGATAGAAACATCAACGAGAGAGAAACTTCACCAACAGCCACAGACGACAGGTGAGAGCTCGGGATAAAAACGGTCATTTCGTCCACAGCGTGATGGCCAAGTGCAAATGAAAACAGCTGCGGTTCTCGCCGGGACGCCAGCTTCACGCGCTAACGTGGCTGCGGGGCTGGGTTAGGCGTGGGAACAGGATGCTTCTAATTAAATCAGGCGTCTTCCCGTGGGAATGTGGCCTTAAAGCCAGGCCTCCCTCTGGGTCCCCAGTGGGTCCCAGTCTCTGGCGCTGAGGGTCAGCAGGGGGGCGTCTCAGACCAGGGCAGCCAGGTCACGGGGCGATGGGAGTGGCAGTTACGGGGGACAGGAATGACCCAGCCCTGTCAGCATTTGGGTCTTTGCTGGCTGTGGCTGATCCATCAGTTTCTCTTTGCAGCTTCCCTGTCATCGGCGGTTAACAAGCGTCCTTGAGTGACTGGACCCTTATCGGCACCGTGGCTGCATTTCGGTAGTTTTTGTTCCTTAAAGCTGCACTCTAATGCCTCAGGGGCTGTTGTGAGCATGGAGATCAACGGATTCTTAGTATCATAAAACGTGGAGAGCGGCTACCGTGTTTGGACAGGTTCAAGCCTCGGACTGATGAGAGGGCACAGTCCTCTCCTGGCCACGTGCAAGTCCCAGCGTGGAGGGCAGAGCCCTCCCAGCACCATGATAGCCAACAGCTAGAGTTGTCAGCTTGAACCTGTGGTCCGAACCCGTGGCCCCACGTGCCTGAGTGATGTGGACTTGATAAGAGTTCAGGTGCATGTAGTTGAGTAGGGTCGAAACCCAGGAGAATGTTGTAAACATCTTGACCACGCCCTTCCTTTGCCTCGTGGCATCCTATATAATAAAAGGCTAATATGCAAATTGTCCCCATGGGTGGGAGTTCAACCACCAGGAGTTAGATGTGCACTGACCACGAGGGGGTGGTGCGAAACATGGCGGGCATCAGCGATGCAGTGCTGGCAGCGGGTGGCAGTGGAGGCACTGCTGGCCTTAATGGGCCCTGACGAGAGTGGGACCAAAGCAGGATGGTGGAGCAGGTGAGTGGGCAGTGCCAGGCCAATGTGGATGTGAAGAAAGGCCCCTGCTGGCAGCTGGCAGCCACTAGGGACCCTACCCGTGCACGAATATCGTGCACTGGGCCTCTAGTCTGCTATAAAATAAGACACGGCTTGTAGTCCATGGCGCTGTCTCTCTCCATCAGAGAGGACAGTGTCCCACCCAGACCCAGCTTTCTTCTCTTGTCTGTCTTTTCTAACCCTTCACCGTCCCCACTCAGGCTCACTGAACCTGGCTGAGCTGGCGCGGCACATAAGGCTCCTGGGGCTGAGTATGCCATGGCCGTGCTGGCTCGCCACAATAAAATGTCACAGATGTCCCTCTCTTTCCCCCATTAGCACCTTTCAGCCCGTATCTGCCCCACCCCAAGCCTCCACCACACTGTTCTCGGAGTGCGTGGTGATGCATACCTGCACACGAGTTTTTTGGTTGATCTCTTCCCACCCACCTACCCTGTTCCCCACCTTCCCTCTGAGATTCTACAGCCTGTTCCCTGCTTTCCTGTCTCTGGACCTATTTTGTTCATCCGTTCATTGTGTTCCTTAGATCCCACACATGAGTGAGACCCTGTGGTACTTCTCTTCCTCTGACGGGCTTATCTCACTTAGCGCGGTGCTCTCCAGGCCCCTCCATGCTGTCCCAAAGGGTATGAGATTCACTGAACTTGCAAGTTTGACTCTGGTTTCAAATTACATGCTTTAGGACTACCCATTTTTAAAGTTATTATCGGTACTATCAAAATACTACTTGGATGTCTATAGAGTTACACATACCAACTTCATTTTGTGTTCATTTCCTGTGATAGCACAAACAAAAGCAGAAATTATGGCATTTGTGTAAGACATGAGCCTGGGATTTTTTGAACATTGATTTTTTTTGGTAGAAAAGTTGGTTGCTGACTTTCTAAAAGTGGATATAATTTTGACTGGTTTCTGATTTTAGATGCCTTTTAATCTTTTCATCCATGAGAGGGATTTTTTTTTCCTTTGTTTGTCCTAAGTAATAAAATAGACATTTGTTTAAAAAAATTCCAGTGTTATGGACATACAATTGACATAATATTGTATTAGTTTAAGGTGCACAAGGGAAACGATTTCTTATATGTGAACTAGAGGCCCGTGGCACGATATTCCTGCAAGAATAGGCCTTCCTTCCCCTGTTTTCACTCTCAGCCATCCGGGAACCTGCAAGTCCTCGCTCCCAGCCGGACCACCGCTCCTGTAGCTCCCTCCGCTGTCTCCCTCCCCCTCATAGCAGGCGTCCAGCCCCTCCCGGGCCGCTCTGCACCTGCATATGCAAATTAACTCACCATCTTTGTTGGGTTAATTTGCATACTCACTCTGATTGGCTGTGGGCGTAGCAGAGGCATGGTCAATTTACATGTTTGTCTATTATTAGGTAAGATATTGAGAAATGATTATAATAACCTAGTCTTATATTTTAATTTTCTCTAATTTGTAATTTTTGGAAGATCATTCCCATCACTCACATGCCACGGGAAGATGCTTGATTCTGAAATTTTTCTGCGAGTGTCGCTCACTACCAATTGTTGCATTCCAATTCCTTTATCCATAAATACATGAAGGGACAACATGGAACGTGGGAGCTGGGATTTGTGACGTAAGATGAGAGGCAGGTGGCATGGGACGGGTCGGAGTCACCATCTGCATCCCAGGAAAATGGCCAGGGGCGGGCTGACAGGAAGTGGCATGGCTTGGCAGGAGGGAGGGGTGGAGGGGACAGGAAGGGAGATAAACTACACTGTCATTTAGGAATTTAGGAGGGACCGGGACGGGGCCTGGTGATGGCTGAGACGCGGAGATGTGGCAGGAGGATTGTCAGGGATACACCTGACGCTTCTGTATGAAAGCTGACACGTGGCGTGACTGTTCATGGGGGTTGAGGACACGGGGGGCCATGAGTAACCCGTGCCCATTTTAAAGCGCCAACGTGAGGTGGCATCTGGGTAGGAGCCGGACAAGTGGAGCTCAGGTTGGAGGGCAGCCCAGGGGGTCATTGCAGTCCTGCGCAGCGAGAGGTCCGGGGTGAGGGACCCGCGAGAAGGCTTGCGTATGAAGATGACATGATGCTGGGGAGGGAGGATGCACCTGCGGAGGAGGCAGAGGTGAGGGTCGCTCAGACCTGCCATTTGGAGAAGAGAGAAGGGAGTATTTTAAGGAGAGAGATGCTGTGGACCAAGAAGGACCAAGAAGAGCCCTGTATTCAGCAGCTGTTTTGTGTGAACAGAGCCCTGGTCACGGGGAAAGGCCAGCATCCCAGCTGCTGAAATGCATGTCCCCGAGGACACTCCCACCAGGGAAAGGGGCTCTAAAGACACACCAGTCCACCCACTGCAGGGGGCCCTGTGCTTGCATTATAGACCGCGAGAGTGCCATGCGTGTGTGCTTGCTTCCCCACGTGGAGTAGGTGTTCAAAGACATGATTAGACATGCTTATGTCATTGACTTCAAAGTGCCTTGGGGAGCCCTAGCAGGTGTGGCTCAGTGGATTGAGCATCGGCCTGTGGACTGAAGGGTCCCTGGTTTGATTCAGGTCAAGGGCACATGCTCAGGTTGCGGGCTCGATCCCCAGTGTGGGGTGTGCAGGAGGCAGCCGCTCCATGATTCTCTCTCATCGTTGATGTTTCTCTCTCTCTCCATCTCCCTTCCCCTCTGAAACCAATAAAAACATACTTTCAAAGAGATAGAAAGTGATTGGAGAGATGATCACTTCATATTTCGGCAAAGCTGCAGTGACAGGATCCATCATGGAAGCAGAGGTCTCTGAACTGGGGAAACGTATGCTGACTGTCGTGTGCAAGCAGCCACGACAGGGGAGCGTGACCGAGTTCCTCTTCCGTCAGGAACGAGACCCGACATCCCCCACTCGTCTTTTCTGTTGGTGTCAGAGGCGCCTTCCAGTGTGGTTCCCAGCTGCATAAAATACTTGTTGGGAGAAGGAGCTTCCTATCCCTCTAAATAATTCCCAATATTTTAAACTTGATTTGGACGGACTCACTCCTTTATGACTGTGAGCCACGCCAATTTTAGAAGCAAGGAAAAGCGGTGCTATCGATCAGTCTGTGCTTTGGAAATGAGGTGTGAAGGGCAATGTCTTGCTGTTTCAGCCAAAATTTCTTGGAAGCATTTGCCTCCGATGATATTTCTCCCAAAGGCACGCGCCCTGCCCCCGACGTATAAACGCAGCGAAGAGAACGGTTTCAGCCCAGTGCGGCGTGTCCTTATTATGTGTGCGGCCAGATTACCGTGTCAGAGGCAGTGAGTCATCATACGGACATCCCAGGGCAGGGTGGCCCCTCTGAGTGTTTATCCAAAGGAGCTGAAGTCAGGGTCCGGATCCACGTCTCCACCCCGGTGCTTCCTACAGGATCATTCCCATGAGCCAATAGGTTGGGAACACCCGACATGTCGGTCAGCAGGTGAAGGGGTAAAGAACAGATGGGGTGTGGACCCCATACCAGGTTATTCCGCCTTAAAATAGGAAGTCCCGCCTTTGCAATGACATGGGTGAACCTGGAGGTCGCTGTGCTAAGAGAAATAAGACAGACAGTTGTGCATGCTCCCACTTCCATGTGGAATCTCTAAAAAGAGTCGAACTCATGCAGGCCGAGAGCAGAAGGGAGGTTGCCAGGGGCCGGGGGCAGGGACGTGGGGAGGGGTTGGTGGAAGCAAAGTTGGACTCACGCAGGATGGATGCGCTCTGGAGGTCCGATGTTCAGCCCTGTGAGCACAGGGGACAGTAGCATGTGGCATCCTTGGAACCTGCTGGGGAGGTAGATGGTGAGTGTTCACACACACACACACACACACACGTGTGTGCACACACGCACACATACGCACATTATTGTTAGTGTGGCATCACCTCATGACATGCATATGTCGCAACATCCAGTTGTATATTTAAAATAAATGCCATTCCCATGTGTCAATTATAATTCAATAATTCAAGCTAAAAACATTAAATGAGTAAAGGACAGACCAGATGTTCTAAAATGGGGCAGTGTACTTAGTGCAAAACTCACACTTTTCAATTTTCAATTAGATATGATTACCCCAATGTGTGGAAATAATTTTATAATTGTATTCTTAGAATAATAAACATTAAATCTAACTTCACCAAGCTGCAATGGGTATGTCTTACTTATCCTAAAGCCTCAATAAACGGAATATGCTGTGATCTGTGCTCAGCCCCAAATTTCAATAACATCGGTGTAAAATATAAACATTTGCTTTCCATTTGTATTTGGTCACTTCCCGCCTCCTTCTGACAATGAACTAAATTAACACTCCACGGAGAGCCGTTTCAGAGGGCTGCGGCGGAATCCATTTCCTGCCTGTTTCTCAGGCGCCCCTGCTTGTATAATTTGACAGTTTTTCATAAACATTTTCATTCTGCCGACGGTCTTCGTTAGGCATTCAGAACACCGGGGTGCGATCCGGGAGCGGTGCCCGCTGTGGGCGTAGCGGACACAGGCACAGCGGCCCGCGGCACCGCCTGCTGGCACGGGGACAGGGCAGCCACGCAGCAGGCGAGGGTCCCCCTCACTCTTCGCAGCTGCCTGGGCCCCTGGCGTCGGTCCCCAGGTCGCCGTGGGGCCGGGACTGCTGCGCTCGAACGCAGGCAGTGGCAGGTGTGACATGCAGCTACGACCGTTATAACTATAACGGACGCTGTTGCTAGGTGATGGGTGTCTTGCATGCAACCTGAGCCACCTGACACGTGTTCACACGTGGGTGGCCGTTCTTCCCCGGGCCATGTGGAGATGCGTGCTGGGCTCCCCATTCCCCGTTTTCCAGGCGAAGGACACATGCAGAGAGAGGTACGGTATGGATGTGCTTGTTGACTTACTGGCCCGTGTACTCTTGTTTTACAAACAACCTATGCCTGCACATTCCCAATGAAGGAGACGGAAATTTCATTAGTTTCCTTTGGCTTTGTAAGCTGGGAGCTGTTCTTCCAACATGGAGCCAGCAGAACCTGTTCTGGAATCATTGAAAACCAGGCATGTTGTCAAAAACAGAGTCACGCCACGAAGCGTAATGTCGTCGCTTAAATCCTCGTGGTTTCTGCCAGGGGTTGGTGTGAGGAGGGCCCGGGTTTAACACTGAGGCAGGTGTTCTAAGGCAGAGACGCTCCGGTCCAGATCCTGTGTTGGCTGCAGCGTTGGAAAGTGAAGGCTCCCTTCCGCCTGCTCATCTCCATGTGCCAACCACCTCTCTCCTGCATCTGTCCCTCCGTCTCGGGTCGGAATCGCACAGGGTAGGAGCAGGTATCGGCGGGCATGCTTCTCCTGTGAAGGCTGCACAGGGGGCCCATGTTACTTAAGCACTAAGGCCGTGGTCGGCAAACCGTGGCTCGCGAGCCACATGCGGCTCTTTGGCCCCTTGAGCGTGGCTCTTCCACAAAATACCGCGGCCTGAGCGAGTCTATGTTGAAGAAGTGGCGTTAGAAGAAGTTTAAGTTTAAAAAATGTGGCTCTCCAAAGAAATGTCAATCGTTGTGCTGTTGATATTTGGCTCTGTTGACGAATGAGTTTGCCGACCCCTGCACTAAGGTAACAGCAAGAATGAGACTTAAACTGTGTGTGTGAGCGGATTTCTAAGGATGAGCCGCAGATTGCACGCCATGGACCATCACCACGTGCACACTAACGTTTGGGAGGAAAAGTGACACGAGAGGTCAGAACCGGGGTCTGCGAGGCGCCGAACAGCCTTTCAAGATGCTATTCTCCGTGGGAGGAGCGCGGTTATTTATTTATTTATCTTGGTTTCTTAGTCGTTGTTGTAACTTTATCTTGTTGAAAGGGACTCAGTCGATCCCTGTTGATCCTGGCTTATAGAAATCATGAATATTGCTATGCTTGATAAAATGCTCTTTGTGGTACCTTTTAAAAAAAAAATGTTCCTTTTCTCCCTTCCGTACATAAAGCCTTATATTTTGGGTGGACCTTACCCAAGGGTTTGGGCACATAGAGATGAGGCAGACCTCGTGTGAATGCTGTTCTCCCTCCACTGGCACGGAGCAGCCTCCTGGCCTGCACGCTAGAGACGGCAATAGGTCCCGTCTCGGTCGTCGATATATTTACATAAAATTCCCAAAGTCGAGCCTGACATTGCAGGCACTCTGTGAAGGCCGGTCATGCGTTTGCTTCCTTCTATCTTTAACTAATGGATAAGCCCTGACCGGTGTGGCTCAGTGGATAGAGCGTCAGCCTGTGGACTGAAGGGTCCCAGGTTCGATTCCGGTCAAGGGCATGTACCTTGGTTGCGGGCACATCCCCAGTAGGGGGTGTGCAGGGAGGCAGCTGATCGATGTTTCTCTTTCATCTATGTTTCTAAGTCTCTATCCCTCTCCCTTCTCTCTGTAAAAAATCAATAAAATACATATTTAACAAAACCTAATGGATAAAACCTTCCTGTAAGAGGAGAAGGCGGAGTGTGAGGAAAGGAAAGATCAATGAAACGTTAGGAATATGGATCTGGAGTGCCCTGGTCTCCGAGCTCCCGGGGCATCTGGTCGACCCTGGAGGAGAGGTGGCCTGGAGGGCAGAGAGGCCCAGGCGGTCTGATACTCACCAGCGTCGCCAGAGCTGCTGCCGCCATGGCTCCAGCTCCCCCAGGACCCTGTCCTCTGCCTGCCCCTGGCTCCTCCTGCCCCTCCCTCTCCTCACCCAGTGGGCAGTGAGTTTCCTGGAGCCGAGAACTGGAGGGGAGCTTGCCACCTCGTGCTTGGCTGGGGTACCCTCCTCCACCTGTCTAACCAAACCCTGAAACCCCCACTCTTACAGACTTAGGGTGGCTTCTGTTCTCCTGTTGAGGCTCACAATGAATAATTAATGAATATGCCAGGCCAGCGTGGCTCCGTGGTTGAACGACAACCTCTGAACCAGGAGGTCACGGTTTGATTCCTTCTCGGGGCACATGCCTGGGAGTGGGCTCGATCCCCAGTGAGGGCTGTGCAGGAGCAGCCAAGCAATGATTCTCTCTCATCATTGATGTTTCTCTCTCTCTCTCCCTTTCCTTTCCTCTCTGAAATCAATAAAAATATATTTTAAAAAAAAAAATAAAAGGAATGAAGAATTGTCTGAAAGCAGACCCTGGCGTGTATTCATGGGAGGGAGCATGGGTGTTTGTGGAAGTGAAAGGAAGATAAAGGACATCCCGCGAAAACCGCAGCTTCTGGGGGGACAGTCACCCTGACCGAAGGCCTCTGCACATCCGTTTCAAAAAGTGTTAATATTTGTGTGAAAACTAAATTAGCCCTAGCCGGTGTGGCTCAGTGAATAGAGTGTCGGCCTACAGACAGGGTTGCAGGCTCGATCCCCAGTAGGGGGTGTGTAGGAGGCAGCCAAGCAGTGATTCTCTCTCATCATGGATGTTTCTCTCTCTCTTCCTCTCCTTTCCTCTCTGAAATCAATAAAAAAATATATATTTTTAAAAAACTAAATTGCCAGAAGAATAGAAAGGATATGTAAGTAGCAAAAATAGAATAGAATAGAAGAGCTAAACCACAGCAATAAAACAGCAGGAAAGAGGGTAGCTTTTTGGAAAAAGGAACCTCAACAATCCAAAAACCACACAAGGTGGGAACACAGCCGTGTGGCCCGCCGCCCAGCGCATCCAGAACCATCGCTGTGAGTCAGCGCAGTGCCTGCACCATCGGCTCCCTCTCAATCCGGATTGAAAACAAAACAACTTTGGTCGTGTGTGTGTGGTCTGTGTGTGGGCCAGCACCGGCCCGCTTGGTGTCAGATAAGATGCATGTCCTCAGAAATTGGTCAGCGGACTCACCAGGAAGGAAGACAGCCTCTTGGACAGATGTTAATAATTATAAGCAGGATGGGTATTGATATCAGGATATATAGAGGAAAGAGGGTAATTAGGAATATCGGTAAAAATGTAGCCAGGCGATTGAAATCAGAAATACGAATACCAACACAACTGTTTTATTGATTTTATTGCGGCAATAAGCCAATCCAAGTCCGGGAAAGGTGAATAATAAGACCCTGCGGGTCCTTCCCACCCACCACGTGGATGAGGATGGAAAGGACGGACAGGATCCAGTGCTGAGGAGGGCGGAAGGGGTCGCTGCCATCGCATTTGTCCCTGGAAGCCAAGGTCACAGCAAGGACGCAGATTTGGAAGGCACAGGTAACAGAGCATCCGGCAGCGTTACTCCCAGGAAAGCTTACCAAACGGCGCTCACATCCATGCAAAAGTGACATCACCTGTGGAAACGGCACCAGCACTTCATGGAGTGAAGGGACCACCGCCTCGTGCCTCTGCGTAGAGGGACCGTGACCTCGTTAAGGGGCGTTCACGACAGGACACCGTACACGGCAGCAAGAGGCGCCTCCAGGGGCCGTTACTGGAGCTAATGATACGAAGAAGATGCCCATCAGAGAATGAACTTAAGGATGGTTTGTCAGCAGATGTCCAATCACATACGCAGGGGCCCCAGGAGATGCCCCAGGAAGGGCAGCCTGAGGGAGGAATGGGAGGCTGGCGTGGGGGGTTATGATGGGGACCTCACATTCTGTTATTTGTGTACTAGAGGCCCGGTACATGAAAATTCATGCACTGGAAGGGGGGGGTCCCTCAGCCTGGCCTGCCCCCTCTCACAGTCTGGGAGCCCTCAGCGGTGGGAGGCAACCCGGTGATCAGGGGAAGACAATGCCCCCATCACACCTCTGCTGCTGCCACTGCCAGCGCAAGCCTCAGCCGGCCCTGGTGACCTGAGCCTCGGGCGGCCCTAGGTGGCTAGGGGGCTGAGGGGACTGGGCGCCGCCATCTTGTGGCTGTGGGTACCACCATCTTTGAGGGTGTGGCAGTCAATTAGCATATTCCCTCCTTATTGGCTGTGGGCACTGCCATCTTTGCAATGGTGTGAGGGTCAATTAGCATATTCCCTATTTATTAGATAGGATGTTTGGGTTTTGTTGGCGATTAGGAAATATCTATGTACCTATTCTAAATGCTGCCCGATGCAATCATCTCATCCGTGCTCAGCCTTCCTGTTCTGGGCCAGGAGGGAGGCCAGCCCCGCGCTGCGGGGGGCAGACCTGGGCCCTAGCAGGTGTTGTGTTGGGAAACCCAGGCTGAGAGGCAGCCGTGCTCTGTCACCTGCCTCCCTGTGTGCCGCCCAGAGGGCTCTGCATCCTGGGAGGCTCGGCTGCACCCCACTTCCGGGCGCACCATCCTTCTCTGTGTGGGTGTGGTTTCATCGCAGACGTGGAAAAGGAAAATATAGCATTTTCCACCAACCAGTGC
This sequence comes from Eptesicus fuscus, assembly GCF_027574615.1. Lineage (NCBI taxonomy): Eukaryota > Metazoa > Chordata > Mammalia > Chiroptera > Vespertilionidae > Eptesicus > Eptesicus fuscus. Next base: position 103,890,489 of record NC_072480.1, on the reverse strand, counting down.
ATGTGGCTGATTCCTCCTCATGGGGACGGAGGCCCGCCCGGCTGCCCACGCTCCCTCCCGCTTTAGGAGAGCGTGTTTATCGACAACGTATTTTAACGCCTCAGAAGGCTCGTGGGCGCTGCTCCCATGATGTGGACATGAGACTGCTTTGCTCAGGGTGCAGGTGAGAGATGGGAACACCACACCGGGCTCCCACGTGACAGGGAAGAGGAAATGGTGAGTTCTGTTCCCTCCTGCCTCCCGCACCTTCAGCGACTCAGACAGAGTCATTCCCGCATGGGGTGCGGGGCGGGGCGCTCCCCTCACCCTGTCCTGCTCTATTTCTGCCTCCCCTCTTCCACAGGATAAGTCTTGGAAGGGCATCCCTCTTTGATAACCTACCATCTGTGCATTTGCTAACGTAGAACATGAAAGAATGGATGTGGACTGAGGCAGCCAGTGGGTAAGGCAAGGTGGCTCTACACCAATAACGTAAATGGATGTCCCTCGTTCAGACGTCATGGCTTGCTGGCCAAATGCTTGACTCAAATCACTGGGAGCTTAGGAAGTAGCTTGGTCTTATTCTAATCATTATTAACGTGGTGCGGGCGCTGATAGGAGCCTTAAGGACAGACATGTCATGTTTGCTATTTTAGGAAACGTGAACCCGGCATCTTCCAACAACCAACTGCTGAATGCAGGAAAGGCAAGTCCTAGAAGAGATGAGAAGTAAATAGCCTGAGGCTATGAGTCTAAGACTGCGTAGAACCATACAGTGAAGTCTGTATTTTACATACAAACTTTAAGAAAATACACAAACACCAGTACGTTCACACACAGTAGGACAACTTAGTGCAGTGGTCGGCAAACTCATCAGTCAACAGAGCCAAATATCAACAGGACAACAATTGGAATTTCTTTTGAGAGCCAAATTTTTTAAACTTAAACTTCTTCTAACGCCTCTTCTTCAACATAGACTCGCCCAGGCCGTGGTATTTTGTGGAAGAGCAACACTCAAGGGGCCAAAGAGCTGCATGTGGCTCGCGAGCCGCGGTTTGCTGACCACTGACTTGGGATATTAAAAAGTCAACCTCTATTCCCAGCGGGGTGCAGGAACAGAACGTGAAATGCAACGTGTCCGAATATCCACGGGCTCAGTCAAGGCTAATTTCCTTTTATCACTTTTAATTTCTCCTTTTCTCCCCAATTTTAAATAAACCCCACATTGTTAGTCCCTGGTTTTGACCAGTAGCCTTAAGGGATTCTTCGTTTTCTATGTTTGAACTTTTGTTCTCATAAACGTTTTGCACACTACAAAGAATTTTTGTACACGCTTCCTCCAAACCCCAATGCTAGTGCCGTCTAGAACCATAGACTAGTCGGAACTGGAAACATACCTTTGGTACCAGACACTCACATGCTCTACACGCTTATTCCAGCGCCGGCCGATTGTCCGAGCCAGGAGGGTAGCACCAGGATCACCACTGCGTTGGGTGGTCCCGCCTCCGCCATTCCCCGAGTCAGGAGCAGTCGGGGCCTCGGTCTTCCTTTGGGTTTCAAGCTGAGGCAGTTTAGGAAAACTTGTTTGGTAGAACGCCCCGGACTTGAGTCGGTCTGAGGTGCCTCCATGCGTACGTTCAGGCTCTGAGTGGATGGCAGTGATAGACCGGTGCTGTGTTCTCCTTGGTCTGTTCTCTAACGGGGTCCAGGAGGCTAAGATGCCCGTCTCTTTACTGGTGGTGTTGACTTTGATCAGGGGATTAAGGTGTCACATTTCTCTGCTCTCACGTTACTTTTTTTTTCTTTGTGATGAATGAAAGCATTCTGGGCGTGCGCTGAGACTTCCAGTATGTTCCGTGTCATCGGTATGGGGTTCTGTCTGTCCTCAGGCACCAGTCAAGCTGTGTAATAGCTCAGTGGTTGGAAACATCACTGCATTTCTTCAAATGTAAGAAATAATAATAATAATTTGGGAAACTCACAAAGGTGTGGAAATTATACAACACACACCTAAATAACTTACAAAGCAAAGAAGAACTTACAAAGAAAATTAGAAAATACTTTAAGATGAATGCAAATGTAGATACCACATTCCAAAACTTAAGGGATGCAGCTGAATCAAGGTGTACAGGGACATTCATAGCTACAGATGTCAGTATCTGAGAGAAGAATGGTCCCAAATCAGTGACCTACCTTTCCACTTTAAGACACTGGAAACAGAAGAGCAAGCAGGAGAAAGGAAATAAGAAAATTAGGGCATACATTAAAACAGAGAATAGATAATATAGAAGATGAGCAAACACAGAAGATGGTTCTTTGAGCAACTTAAAAAATTGAACAGGAATTTATTGAATAAGTGTGAGCTTATAAAATACCACACTCAGGTCATTCATCTAGTTTCTGACATCAGAGAGCTTAAGTCTGTAGGCAAGAACCTCCTGTGGGTAGAGAGGCAATGGAGGTGGGTGGGTGGATGGATGGATGGATGGATGGTTAGCTGGCTGGCTAGATGCATGGATGGATGGATTCATGGATGGATGAATAGATAAACAGATGAACAGACAGACAGACAGATAGGTAGGTGAATAGAAAGGTAGGTAGATAGATGACAGATGGTGATATAAAGATAAATGATAAACATACTCTTTCAACTATTTATCTATTTATCTGTTTACCTGCTCACTAAGCACTTACCGAGTACCTGTAGAGTATCACTTACATCTATTCCAAAATAGCAGATGGATAGTCACTGCCTTATGGAGCTATCAGCCCGGCAGTGAACTCAGAGAGACACAGATATCGGTAATTCAGGGAGAAGTACTACAATGAGGGGGCCTCAGTGAGTGGGTGCAGCATATTATTCACATCGCACACAAGAGAGATGGCTAAATCTGGCAACTAAAAGATGGTGGGATCCCGACTCTCAGCGCTGGTGCTGCTATTCGGAGAGGAAGACCCATGTGGGCTGGCGTAGCTGGTGGGTCGAGTAGGAGGAGGAGGGAGCGTGCCCACTAGGAAGGGCAGGGCTTGGTCAGGGCGAAAGGGAAGGGAGGTTTGGATCCTGGGTCTCGGGTACAGCGAGGACATGATTTCTGGCTCCTTGTGGGGGTCCAGGAAGCCCAACAGTGGTAGCTAGAGAGTGCCTTGGGGGACCAGAAGGACAACAGACATTGAAACTGAACGGGACCTGCAGGAAGGAAACGCCGCGGCCACGATGAAGGCACTGGCGGCAGGAGACTTGGTGGCAGTTTCTCGCCGTGTGCACGGCGGACGGGGGCCTTCGCGCCTCCTGTTCTGACCGGGGACCTTCACAGGAAGCAAATCCAACGCAGTCGGTCATCCTGGGCTCGGGGAGCACAGAGGTCGCGTGTGTTTAATGGAGGATTTCAGAGGGCGGGACGAGGAGAGGCGCGTGGGCCGGCCGGCGATCTGCAGGCGGATCCGTGGGATGAGCCAGGCCTCAGGAAGCCACTCTTTTCTGTCAACATCCTCGACTCACGGGACACGATTCAGGGACGCAACCACGTCCGAAGGCTCCCCCTTCCCAGAGCCAGCGCCTGGTGGAGGGCTGTGGCCCGCAGCTTGCCGGTGCCCTGAGCACCTGAGCGGCAGCTGCTGGCCGCGATGGAGTCCTGTGTTCTGTGCAAACCACCGCTCTCCGCAGCTCCGTCCTGTCCTCGGGGACACACTCCCCTGCGTGCCTGTCTCCCAGGGGACTGAGGCGTGGTCGCCTAGATCTCCCAGGGGCGCCAGCCCGTGCCTGGGACACCTCTTGGCATCTTCCGGCGGGAGCCGCGCCTCTGAGCCACGCTAACGAGATTCCCGCCCCGGGAGCTAACGCGGCCGACGGAGGGGAGGGCGTTCATTTTAAGGCCAAAAATAAACCAGTCTGGAGCTGGCTTCAGAGATGATGTTACTTTTTAACCCAAAGTCATGAGCCTGAGCAACAGCAGAGGATGAGCTGGGGTTTGGAGAGCTCCTGAGCTCCTGAGCAGAGTCCTGAGTGCCACCCCCACGCCCGGGGGTTCCAGTTTGGGCGGCTGGGCCATCTGCGTTCTGTGAGGATCCGGACCCCAGACTGACTCTCCCCGGAGTAAGCTCCGTGCCTCCTGGGCCGGCTGGTCTCGGTTTCCAACTCAAATCCCTTGAGCGATGGCTCCCCTGGGTCCCGTCCTTCCCTCCTCTTCCTTCCCGTCCGTGGAGCCCCGTGGAGGCTGCCTTCATCGCCTTGGAAACGGGTCCCAGGGGGGCATTTCTGCCTCCTGTTCTCCATGAGCCACGCACTCAGGTTCCTGGTGCCATGGGAGCACCTGGGAGCTCTGGGACACAAGAGGTCGTGTGTGTTTCATCAAAGCTGCCCCCCTTCCCCCCGCTTCAGCACGCCCGTTCGCGGCATCAAGGCCCCACGCGTAATCCAGGCTCGGCCCCTCCGTTCCCCCCACTCCTCCCACTTGCCTTTCCGTCCTGCCACAGGGATGGCATCGCGTGTCCTGAAAGCACCTCCTCTGCTGGGTTCCAGTCCACCGCCCGAGACCGCCCCTCGTCTGTGGAGGAGACGGGCCTCCCGCTGCTTCCCGCCTGCGGGGCCTCCTTGGTGCGTTTTCTGGGTCCACCACACCCTCGCTCTCAGCGGCGTGCGGCTTTCAGTCCTGGCTTGTCGCCCTCCGTGGTGTCTGCCACATCACCCTCTGCCCCTCAGCCCTGGACTCTGTGCGTGAGTCCGACGTGCCTGCGGCTCTCCCGCATCCTACGTCCCGTGAGCACCCAGTCTGCTCGGATTGGCCGTCCCTGCAGTCATGATCCCTGTGCGGACACCGCCCTGTGTGTGTCCAGGTCACGCCTGTCGGCCCTCAGGTCTCTCACATGTGAGCATCCTCCACCCTGGCTTTCGGGTGCCTGCGGGTGGTGACCGTCCCAGACGTGACCCTAAAGTGACCAGACCCACTGTGAGGTCCCAGAGGCAAAGGGGTGAGCTGCCTGGAACGCACAGACGTTGTAAACCCAGAGCAGAGGACCCGACCCGCGCCGTGAACGTTCCCTGGAAACACGGCTGAGAGCTCCCCGGACACGCGGGAGAGCGGCGCTCCGTGTCGGCGGGTCACATGTCTGAGCGCCGCTCAGCGGATGTCCTGGGACGCGGACCACAAGAGGCGTCCAGAGCGTGGGTAGAGGACTGTTTTCAGGAAGTCACGCTCCTCCACCATTTCTGCATGTCTTTCTAGAAAACGAGAGACCGGTCACGCCCGTCAGCACCCCGCGCACCTGCCCCCCCTCCCCCCTCCTTTCTCCTCGGGGCACCGGCCCTTCCTCCCTCGTGCTTCTTGGCAGCACCTCCCAAATGACTCCTCACTCTCCAGGCCCTTTCCTGGAACCCTTTCTGGGGGAAACCCGGAGCAGCACCTAAGAATAGCTGGTCCCCGACGGGGTTGCTCCCAGTCAGGGCACGTGCCCGGCTGCGGGTTCAATCCCCAGTAGGAGGCGGTCAGGAGGCGGCCGATCAACGATTCGCTCTCATCATTGATATTTCTCTCTCTCCCTCTTCCATCCACTCAGTAATCAATAAAAATATATATTTTTTAAAAAGAATAGCTGGTAATATCCTCAGACAATGGTAGCGTATCATAGGGACTTTAACGTCCGGCAATTAAATGGTGTGTTCCCACGGTGACGGGGTGTTGGCCGGTAGTATTGACGGGGACAGGAGCACATGCGTGTGCATGCGTGTGTGCCTCCCCGGACTTTACTGATCTCCATTAAAGTGGTAGCTTTTCCTAGTAAGTCTGTGATCCCTGTGTTACCTGTGTTCCCGCTCAGGAAGCTGTGCTGCTCAGAGCAATTGGGCTCTTGACACGTTTCACTTGGAGCACAGAAGGTGGGCCTGTTAGTCCGAAGGTCCGAGCCTCCGAGTCTTTAGAGCGACCTCTACAGCGAGCACCTTTTAAAGAGCCAACACGTGGCCCTGGCCGGTGTGGCCCAGTGGGTAGAGCGTCGGCCTGCGGACCGAAGGGTCCCGGGTTTGAGTCCGGTCCAGGGCACGTACCTTGGTTACAGGCTACTCTCGGGCCTGGGCCCTGGTCAGGGTTCGTGCAGGAGGCGACCCATCGATGTGTTCCTCTCTGTCTTTCCCTCTCTCTTCCACTCTCACTAAAAATCAGTGGGAAAACAGCCTTGGGTGAGGATTAACAAGAAGCCAATCGATCCGTCAGTGAAACAGAGGACACGCAGCCGGGCGGTCAGCAGTCCTCTTTGCAGGGACGCGTGAAGTGCTTTGAGGCAGTTGGGCTGCTTCCTTCTGGCCCCGCAGTTCCGCGTTGGGAACAGATCCCTAAGGGCCCGATTTCCGCGTTTGCAGGATAAAGCCGTTCCCAACACAGCGGTTTCCGCCTTCCTGCAGCCACAACGTGGTGCACAGAGCGGCTCTGCCTGCCCCTCCGGCCTCGCGGCGGGTTAGCAGCAGCGCACGGGCGGGCGGGCGGGCGGGCGTTGTGGGCAGAGGGGCCTGAGTGTGAAGGACGTGCCCTTGGAATAGGGGGAGGTAGGAACAACTTAATCCTCCGTGTGAGTGTGCGGAGTGAGCGCTGGGGCTGAACCAGAGCTGCTCAGACTAATCCTCAGCAAGAGGAGAGCTGGCCTTCCTCGTGAAACGCTTTGATCTTTCCTCCCGCCTTTGCTTCTTTATTTATTTATTTGTCATAAGTTTAGGCAACGCGTAAGCGGGCGTCTGCCTGAGAATTAGGAGAAGGAGGCTCCTCAGAGCCTTTGTTCTTGGCCTTTCGCTCCTCCTCCCACAGTGCTGCTGATTGCTCCTCCTCTCTCCTTCCACCACCTGCTTCCTTCAGATCCCAGGACCAGGAAGCCACTCCCACCAAACCCGGGAGCGGCCCAGGGGCCTGGAGCCACAGCCCACAGGGCGGTCCCACTGCTCCCTTAGCCACAGCACCGGAAGGGCGCGTGCCAGACACGCACATGCCAGACACGCACATGCCAGACACGCACATGCCAGACACAAGACCCCGCACTGTCCTTCGCTGAGGAACCAGGGGTCCGCGGGCTGGCGACGCGTGGGAAAGGGCAGGTGCGTGTGCGTGTTGGTGCAGCTACAGTCCAGGAGGCATGGACACAGGCCCCTTTCTGTCTATGTTCATGCGTCGCCCAAAGAAACCTCGCTGAAAAAATTGAAGCACAAAAACAAAAGAGTTTCAAGTCTGTATGAAAGAGAGACCTTGGCAGAAGCAGGCCGCTTACCGTCGATTTCCAAGAGGCCGCGTCCTCGCGCCGTTGGCGGTGGATCTGAGTGAGTGTGGTCTCCGAAGGCCCCTGGCAGCCTGTGAGCATCTTGTCCGGGGGGGGAGACCGCATCCCAGTCACGGCGACGGGGAGACTGCAGAGGGACGGGGGGGGGGGGGGGGGAGGGCGGGGGGAGCACGTTCAGGGAGATTCAGGATTGCCCAGCGGGAGGGGAGAGCCAGGGCCCTCATTCGGGCCCAGTTCCGCCATCCTTGGCACCCGCTGACCTGACCTCACTTTCCTTACGGTCGTTGAACTGTGTACTACCTTCCTAAAGGATTGCAATGAGTAGTTTTCTTCCTTTAACCAAAATTCAAATGTTTGACTCTTTATTATGATAATAAAGTTTTATTCAAAGAGCAATACGGAAATAAGGCACCCTGTGAGTGAGGTACATTCTTCTTTCAAAATTAAAAAACAGCAACACTTACTTTGATCAACCAGATGCTGTTTTCTTTATAATCCTCACCCGAGGATATTTTTCTGTTGATTTTTATGGAGTGGAAGGGAGAGGGAAAGACAGAGAGAAACACCGATGTGAGAGAGACACATCGATGGGTTGCCTCCCGCACACGCCTGACCAGGGCCAGGAGCCTGCAACCCGGTACATGTCCTTGACCGGAATCGAACCCGGGATCCTTTGGTCGAAGGCCGATGCGGTGCTCTATCCATTGAGCCAAATCGGCTAGGGCAAGCACACGTTTTTAAATGCCGTCCATCGGTTATTTAAGGCGGTACTTCTGTGTGTGCGCGCGCGCGTGCGTCTGAAGATGTACACATACAAAAACACTATATTTAGAGGTTCTTGACCTCTCAGTTTATGGGTGTTTTTTTTAATGTGCTTTTGGGCATGTGTGTGTGCTTATCTTAGTTCCCCTACTTTTGTTCCTCACCCCTTAGGATTTCCAGTATCAAGTGTCTAATCTCTCTTTCCCCCAAACACATTCTGTTGCCAACTACTGATGCTAGGACATAGGGCTTCCCATAAAGGGACCGGCTCCTGCTTCTGTGGGAAACGTGGCAGCAGGTGGCGCTAGACAGATGCCGGAGCTCCCTCCAGGCGCGGCTCAGTGCGAGGCCTCCCAACCAACAGGAGAACAGCTCTTCACTTCAATTCCATTTAAAATTAAACCTGCGTCCAGTCACTCGTTTTGGTGAAATGGTGGCTTTGAATCGGTGGCTTTGGTGGAAGGAAACGGGTCATGTTTTAATTCCAAAATGTTAAATCACTATCATGTATGTTAAGGTGAAATCATGTTTTCGGAGTGAGTCTGTGGGCTTGTGGGTTGTGGGATGACTTGGGGTGACATTGCTCTTTGACAGCTCTGAGGCTCATGCAAAGTCCAGCTGCTAACGTGCTCTGTGCACAGAGAGGAGGGGTGTGGTCACGGCATGCAGGCGGGGCACGGAGCGCCACACAGCGAAGGAGAGGGCATGGGACTTGCTGTGAATTCATACTATCAGCGCAGAGTTCCTCGGGAAGGAAGGAAGGAAGGAAGAGAGAAAGGAAGGAAGGAGGGGAGGAAGGAGGGAGGAAAAGAGGGAGAGAGGAAGAGAGGGAGGAAATGAAGGAAAACAAGAATAAAGAAGACAGAAAAAAAGAAGAGGAAAAATGAAAGCTTGTGGAAAGATTTATCCACTGAAGCTACTGAAAAATCACCAATGATCCAGGCTCAAATCCTGAATGTGCTTATTCACTGACAAATCAGGTATAACTGGACGGTAATTAGCCACTGCAGCTAGCCTTCATGGTGCTGTGAGCCATTTTGGCACCAAATCTCTCCCACCAACCTCTCTTTCCCTCCCTCCCTCCCTCCCCCCTTTTGTTCCTCACCCCTTAGGATTTCCATTATCAAGTGTCCTCCCTCCCCCCTCCTTTCCTTCCTCCCTCCCCCTTCCCTCCCTCCCTCTCTCCCTCCCTCCCTCCCCCCTCCCTCCCTCCCTTCCTCTCTTCTTTCCATTTACCATTTCTGAAAGCCATAGTAATTGAAAAAGATTCTTCAACGACACATCTTTATTTGGAATGAAATATCGGGCCGCTTATGGGACACGCCCTTCTGTGGTTCTCCAAGCCCCCAGCACACACAGCTTTCTACAGAAGAGGTGGCGTTATCTTTGGAAGTTCGCCTCCCCTGAATCAGGGCTTTCGAGCACGTGACTTCCCGGGGCCCCGCTGTTCTGTATCCGTGTGGCCGTCACAAAGCTCAGCACAGGCGGGGCCAGATGCCACGTGGGTGGGAAAGGCCCCTTGGCGGCCGCGGTGGGACTGCTGCGCTGCGCTCATGCAGAAGGGAAGGCCTGTACACCCGGGTAAAGACCTGCTGGCCCCCCCTAAATTTCTGCCTGGAGGTAGCTCCCACTCACGGGCGGTCCTCACTCCCCAGGTCGATGGAGGTGCTGCCTTTGGTAGGACCTTCCGTGGAATAGGATCGGGGTTGGTCCTCTATGTGAAGAGGGGACTTTTAATCAACGGCCCTTGGGTGACAAGACATGCAGTTCATTTTCCAGAAGCGAATTGCTGCGTGGGGAGTCCGTCTCTGTGCATAGGACCGGACAGCCCAGAAGTTCCCAGCTGAGGGAGGTGGTTAGCAAGGCCTGTCCACGGTTTCAGCTGTCACGGTGGTTAATAAGATGAACGCAGAGGGCGTGTGCACACTTGTTATCACAGGACTCCTTCTACTGCCTCAAGTTCCAAGCGAAATATTATTTTCTGGATGGTGTGCTTTTAATTAAACAAGTTTAGCAACTGGCCCAGCCAGTGTGGCTCAGTGGTTGAGCTTCGACCTATGAACAAGGAGGTCACAGTTCGATTTCACGCTCGATCCTCAGTCGGGGGTGTACAGTAGGGGGCGTGCAGGAGGCAGCCGATCAATGATTCTCTCTCATCATTGATGTTTCTAGCTCTCTCTCCCTCTCCCTTTCTCTCTCTGAAATCAACAAAATAAAAAACAAGAAAAACGTATTTTGCCAAGTTTAGCAACTGGTTTTCAGAGACTTGATTAACAGTCCAACATCTGAAATCTCCATCCTATTCAACATGTTCCATATTAAATAGTAAGAAACCGCAGAATACCGGGGTCTCTGTGGTGGGTGAGGGTTAGAATGATGAGATCACGGAGCAGGAAGGATGCTGTGTGGGGGCTGCCTACCTCTCCCTTGTCGTGCACGGCCGCCTGTTTGTAATAGCTGGAGAGGAGTGGCTGGAAGCTGGCTCTGAAAAGGATTGCTCGGTGTTGAAAGTTGCGTCTTTTTTGTGTGTACTGCTGTATGCATCTGGAAAGGAAACGCACTGGAGCTGGTGTGGGCGGAACTTGGTTTTACGCTCAGACTCCACTGCAGAGAAGTGGGCGTGTGCCTGGGACAGTACTTCAGCTTCTCGGGCTTCTGTTTGCTCAGTTGTGAGCGTTAGGGCGCTCATCTTGTGGGGTGGAGCGTGTCTTCCCGGGAGGAGGGATGGAGAGGGAGGTCTCTCTTGGAAGGAAGGAGGAAGGAGGGGGGAGGAAGGAAGGGAGGAAGGAAGGAAGGAAGGAAGGAAGGAAGGAGGAAAGGAAGGAGGAAGGAGGGAGGGAGGGGGGAAGGAAGGAAGGAAGGAAGGAAAAGGAAGGAAGGAAGGAAGGGAGGGGAAGGAAGGAAGGAAGGAGGGAAGGAGGGAAGGAAGGAAGGGAGGGAGGGAGGGAGAGAGTGAGGGAGGAAGGAAGGAAGGAAGGAAGGAAGGGAGAAGGAAGGAAGGAAAGAAGGAAGGGAGGAAGGAAGGAAGGAAGAAGGAAGGGAGGAAGGAAGGAAAGAAGGAAGGGAGGAAGGAAGGAAGGAAGAAGGAAGGGAGGAGGAAGGAAGGAGGGAAGGAAGGAGGAAGGAGGGAGGGAGGGGGGAAGGAAGGAAGGAAGGAAGGAAGGAAGGAAGGAAGGGAGGGAGGAAGGAAGGAAGGGAGGGAGGGAGGAAGGAAGGAAGGAAGGAGGGAAGGAAGGAAGGGAGGGAGGAAGGAGGGAGAGGAAGGAAGGGAGGGAGGAAGGAAGGAAGAAGGCACGGGCAGGCTCCTCTTCACGCAGGGCACCTTGGGGGAGCAAGAAGGAGGCGGGGTCCCTGAGGGACGCCCCTGAAGGGAGTGTCCTGTCAGCATCCTGTTCTGTCTGTGGGAACAGACCCAGTGAGCTCAGCAGACTAGTGGGAGTTGACAGTGCTCGCAGTGCCACTAGGAGGTAGGGAGGGAGCTTGGTCTGTGCTCCGTGGATGTGGTCCCATTGCTTACGTTCTCCTGGGGCTCCTTGCCCGGGAGAGGGGTTGGCAAACGTTTGCTGCGAGAGATGCCTGCCATTTTGCTGCCTGTGGTGTCTTCCAAGATGTTTATGGTTTCGCCACTTTCCTTCAGGTCTTCCGTCCGTTTTGAGTTTCTCCCTGTGTATGGTGTGAGTTGTGGTCTCGTTTTATTTTTGTGCCTGTACCTGTCCAATGAGACCCGTGATCCCACTTGTGGAAATACATCCTAAAAATCCCGAAGCACCATCAGAAAGGATGTATGCACCCCTGTGTTCATAGCAGCACAATGTACAAGAGCTGAGATCTGGACACAGCCCATCTGCCCATCAGCAGACGAGTGGATAAAAACGCTCTGATCCATCTACACCATGGAACACTATGCAGCCATAAAAAAGGATAATCTCTTACCCTTTGAGACAGCATGGAGGGACCTGGAGAGTATCGTGCTAAGTGAAGTAAGCCAGTCAGAGAGAGACAAGTATCACAGGACCTCACTCATGTGTGGGATCGAATGAACAAAATAAACTGATGAACCAAACAGATCCAGAGGCATGGGAGCGTGGGACAGACTGGAATCTCAGAGGGCAGGCGGGGTGGGAGGGTAGGGGGTGGGAAGAGATTAACCAAGGACCTCCTAGGCGTGTATGCACAGCCCAGGGACACAGGCAATGATGTGGTGCAGCTGGCGGGGGGCAGGTAGGAGGTGGAGGGGTCAGTGGAGAAAACCTGGGAGCATCTGTAATACTTTCAACGATGAAGATACATTTTAAAAATAGGGGAAAAGAATCAGGAAGGAGGGACTGAGGGGATGTGAAGAAATCCAAGGAAATGGAGTGTTTGTGGGCAGCTTTCCATCCGCCTCTCACCCGTGTCAGGACCCCGGCCGTGGAGGGGACACCGCTCCGGCCCCTTCCTGGTGGCCGCGCCGTGGGAGAGCGCTGCTGGTGGCACTGCGGGCAGGGAGGGCACCGTTAGGGCGTCAGACCCCCGGGGGCCTATGTGACAGGATGCCCGTCCTCTCCATTCGCCGTGGCGGCTCTGTTCCATCTCAGGGATTTCCCGGGTAAATATAAACTGACAGGCTCCATTCTGGTGAAAGAATCCTCACGTTGTCTGCACGGGAAGATTAAAGGCCTTCATAACGATTTTCCTCCCAGCTCATGATTGAGTTTCGTGAAAATTAAGTGGGAAGTCTCATGCCCCAGCCTCGGGGAGGGGAGGGGAGGGGAGGGGAGGGGAGGGGAGGGGTGGGGGCTGGCGTGAGCCCCACAAGGCCTGTGATGCAGCCCACCTGCCTGCATAAGGGGCTCCTTAAAGCCCCAAAGCAGGGGTGCGGCCTCCCGGGGCCGGGCCAGCGACTCCTGGCGGAGGGGAGTGGACACGCAGCCGCTCCCCCTGACCTCCCGATGCCTGCCTTCCACTCCATGACAAACCAGGGACAGGCAGTCACACAGGAGAGGGAAATGCCCTGAGATGCAGACGGTGGAGACTGGTGGGTCATGTGCTGTGGGAAGACCTGGGCCCTGGGGTGAGGCTGTGGGTGGTGGGGGACCCTGGCTTCCTGGGAAGGAAGTGCGCCTGCATGGGGGTGGGAGGGAGGGAAGGCCCTGCCTCCACTATGACAACAGGAGTGCCCTTGACCTCATCCATGTCCATGCGTGTAACAGACACTGTGCCGTCATCTGTAACAGTGGTCGCTGCCGTGTCGACTGTGGGCGTAATAGGTGATGTTCTTTTTCACGTGATCATCTCATATGTTGGAGCACCGTTTAGTGAGTGGGGAAAGTCATATGAAGTTGTATGTTCATTGCTCAGGTCCTCGGTGTACCTCCTGGGGTGAAGAAAATGAAGGGGTGGTCACATGTTGTGGCAGTAAATTCACAGTGAGATCTTCTCTCCACTCAGAGGCAGGAGGTGTTCTTTTCCTAGTGACTCTAACCAGGCACTTTCTGTACCTGCGAGGATTTTAATTTTTCCAAATAATGGGTTCATGTTTATGGGTGGCAAGCATTTAAGTTCAGGTCACTGAGAGAAAACCAGAATTAAGCAAATGTTGATTTAAAAATATCAGCCTACATTCAAATTATACACACACACACACACACACACACACACACACACACACTGAGTGGCCAGATTATTATGATCTCTGAACACAAAATAATCTGGCCACTCAGTGTCTATCCTATATAATAAAAGGCTAATATGCAAATTGTCCCCTCCACCAGGAGTTCAACCAGCGGGCAGGCTGGCCAAACGCCCATGTCCCCTCCCCCTGGCCAGGCTGGCTGGACCCCACCCATACACTCAGTGTGTGTGTGTGTGTGTGTGTGTGTTTTTATATATATTCATGTACCGGGCCTCTAAAATATATTTGCATGATCGTTCATTCACAGCTGTGTGTGTGTGTGTGTGTGTGTGTGTGTGTGTGTGTGTGTGATGTGTGAGCGTCCCCCTCCTCGCGGCCTGGTGTTACTTGGACACTTTCTTTTTTTTTCTTTAATATATTTCATTGATTTTTTACAAGGAGGAAGGGAGAGGGATAGAGAGTTAGAAACATCGATGAGAGAGAAACATCAATCAGCTGCCTCTTGCACAACCCCTACTGGAGTTGTGCCCACAACCAAGGTACATGCCCTTGACCGGAATCGAACCTGGGACCTTTCAGTCCGCAGGCTGACGCTCTATCCACTGAGCCACACCGGTTTCGGCTACTTGGACACTTTCATGGCGACGTGGGGCTCGGCTGCTTTGTGTGCGCTGTTATCACCTGAGATGTTGGAGGACGTTCCACACGCGTGATTGATTTAGAAAACACAGATGCAGGTTAATGTGAAGGGGTGTAGGTTCAACTCTGTAATCACAACATTGTACACAGGGGTGGGCAAAGGCAGGTTTACAGTTGTGATGCAAACAAATAGCACAATCACACAAATAATCCGAGAGCAAGTTCTGCCTCGCGTGCTCAGGGCTGTCACCCCACTTCTCCCCACCCTGTGCTCAGGGCTGTCACCCCACTTCTCCCCACCCTGTGCTCAGGGCTGTCACCCCACTTCTCCCCACCCTGTGCTCAGGGCTGTCACCCCACTTCTCCCCACCCTGTGCTCAGGGCTGTTACCCCACTTCTCCCCACCCTGTGCTCAGGGCTGTCACCCCACTTCTCCCCACCCTGTGCTCAGAGCTGTCACCCCACTTCTCCCCACCCTGTGCTCAGGGCTGTCACCCCACTTCTCCCCACCCTGTGCTCAGGGCTGTCACCCCACTTCTCCCCACCCTGTGGGAAACGTGGGACATGGGATTAATGGCCCAGGAAAGAGAAACCCTGTGACTGGACCGCGTGGTGGTATTGAGAAGAGCGGGAGGTATTGGATGGATAGGAGCCATTTTTGAAGAATGCCTTGACATTTATTTTGGGATCCAATTAGGAAGAGACGCGACATCTCGTTTGCTTCCTGCTTTTATTTTAATTTGCACCTTTATCAAAAGGCAGCTTTAAGTGAAGGAAGCTTTCTCCTTGATGCCATTTCCCCACAGGGCTGCATATTCTACTCACAATTTCCCCAAAGAGAGGAGAGGCACAGAATAACCTTCTTATCAGATGCATCAGTTGTGTGGTGCATGTGTACGCGGATCCAGCATCAACGTTAATGAACTGCGATAAGGCTTTCATTATTGATCAGTCACATTCTTGCATCCAAACGCGACACTCGCCAAGTGTCTTCGGTGGCGACACGGAGGGCGTGTCGCTCTGTGAGACAGTGACGTGGCTGGAGAAGCGGTGGCTGACGGTGGCGAGAAGGAGACGATGCGATAGAAACGGTGTGCGTTACGTTTGTCACTGAAACCCTCAGCGGGGCCTGTGTGCTCCTGGACTTGGTGGTGACGTAAGCCCGATGCTCCGGGACCCGGCGGGGTTCTAGATCATCGCTCTCCGGGGAGGAGGGTGCCCCCCGACTCCTCCGGGCGCCCCAGCCTCGGTGCGGGGCAGGGTCCCAGGGACTTACAGACGCATTACGGAGGGCACGCTCTCCGCCACTCACTAAGCATTTTCTCTGTTTTCTCTGAGCCGATTCTCAAGGCACATTCACTCTCACTTCCTCCTGGTTTGGAGATGGAAACCCTGAGGCGCCGAGAAAGGAAGGGGGTCTGAGTGGTGCAGCCGCCTCTGAGAGGGGCCGGATCATTGAGATGCCGCTTTCATGGCCTTGCCCTGCGCTCTGACCGTCCACACAGCGTCCACCAGGCGCACGGGTGACCGCACGCGTCCGGCCCGAGCTCGCGCCCCCTCCCTTTGCTCTCCGAGGAACGCGTGGCGGTTCCCTCCTTCCCGACACGACGTGGCTCTGAGGCCGCCATCGCCCCTGGCTTCCCTGCTCCCGTTCCCCACCTTCCAGCTCACTCTCCTCGGCTTCCTGACCCTGAGCAGGTCAAGTCTCTGGGCTCAGAATGGGGGTTCTTCACCTTTTGAGCTTCTTCCTGTTCCCCCGTAAGTCACCCCGTCTCATGACTCCAAGTCCTCATCCATGGTCACCGGTCGCACGTTGACACCTGCAGACACACACCTGCCTGGCACCCCCCCTCCCCCATCCACCTCATGCCAGTAAATGGCCATTCAGGGTCTTCCCTCAAGAAAGTTGAATTTCCATCTTCCTCTACAACTGGACTCGGAATCTTCTCTCATCTTGTTGGTTCTCACATCAAAATATACCCATCATCTGTAGCCACTTCTATAGGGTCTGGTACAAACCATTACCTTTCACTGTTAATTACTAATGAGTTTTTTAATTTGTTTTCAATTACAGTTGACATTCAACATTCTTTTGTAGCCATGCCAGGTGTGCAGCATGGTGGTCATACTTGACCAAGTGCTCCCCCTGGCGTACCCAGTACCCACCTGCACTGTACGTAGTTCCTACAGTGTTACTGTTTATCACTACAGACTCTTGGCCTGACTTCTTTGAACTCAGCTGCACACGCCATGGTCAGAGGTCTGCATGTTTGTCCCGGCCCCCCCACTTCATATGTTGAAACCATAACTCCCAAGGTGCTGGTGTCAGGAGGTTCTTTAGGAGGACAAGCAGGAGCGGGAAGGCGTTTAAAGGGAAGATTATGTTAGTGATAAAAGGTAGCTGTGACTGGGTGTCATGACAACGTGGTGAGTAATGAGAGCGGGAGGTAGGCAGGGCCTGACCGAGGGGACACCGTGTGCCGAGCGAAGGTACTCGTGTTTACCCTGAATACGGGGAGGAGCACCCACGCACGCTGAGCTGTTTCCTATCAGAAGCATTATTCTGGCGGCAGTAGATGGGAGAGAGGAGATTTACGGTGTGCCCAGGTAGGAGAGAGTTGCAGTAACACAGGTAATAAAAGAAAGCCCTCACTAAGGACGTCGGTAGATTTAAGGCACATAAAGGAGGCATATGGGTTAGATCTAGAGGCAGATTAGATGTCAGGAGGGAGAGTAAATCTCTAGGGAAACGAGATGGATTGGGGTGCCCTGGCGTGGGGGGAGGGGTGATGGAGAACGTGGCCATAGAAAATGGGGACATGCTTTCTTTTGGGATGGTGAAAATGTTCTGGGATTGGGTATGGCGAAGGTGGCCCCTCTGTGAATATGCAGAAGAACGTTTAATTGCACATTTTTTGAGGAGGAATTTCAAAGTGTGTTAATCTTGATGAAGGGACGTAGAAAAAGGCCTTTAAGAGGATGCTTGCTTAGTCATGTGGGCGATGGGTGGAGCAGTCACTGCAGATCTCAGCGCAGGGAAGGAGGAGGGGGTTAGGAGTCAGAGACGTCAGAGCGGATTGTGGACCCCACAGGTGGAGCTGGAACAGATGTGGAAAGCCCACGTCCGGGCATCAGAAGTGCCATCTAAGGATGCCAACTGCCGGGTGTGGCCCACAGGAGTAGATCACCTCCCCCTGAGAGTCTGCAGAAGAGCAGAGAGAACCAAGGAGGGAGACTCAAACATTGTTAAAAGCACAGAGACTAACAAGGGAAGAAGGACCAAGGAGAGTGACCAGAAGGAGCAGGCAGAGTCACAAGGCAGGGCGGGGTCAGGAGTGCCACTGGTTGCATTTTTAAGAGCAATTTTGATAAAATGTGGGCCTGCCGCTGGGTTTAGAGATGAATGGAGATTGAGGAAGGGAACAGCTTTCGTCTGTGTAATTCCTCCAAGGAGAGAGGGAGTCGTTGGTAAAGGTTTGGCAAATGAAGATGACGTCCTGAGCGGGAGTCATGGACGAGGAGGAGAGGGTGGAGACACAGAGATCAATAAGCAGGTTCCGTGACTCGAATGCACTGAGAGAAGTCTGCCCGTGGTGAGAAGTGTTGGGAGAGGGGAGAAGGGGTTGGGGAGGAATGGGAAGGCATAGGTTATGACCAAGGCATAAGGTAATGACCAAGACTTATAATAGATATTGACTGAAAAGAGAGTGGGCTTCCTGGGACAATCAGTGAGACAGAGAAAAGATGTTTTTATCTAAGGCACAAGAAAAAAATACAGTAAACTTCCTCCAAATTAATATAAAATTGTCCTTCAAAGGGCGCCCTCAAGAAAGTACAAAGACAACCACAGAATGGGATGAAGTATTTACAAATTACTTATCTGATAACCGACTTAGGTTCAGAACGTAGAAACAACTGTTACCGCACAAAAATAAATAAGGCAAATGATGTAATTTAAAAATTGGGAAAGGATCTTAATTAAGAAATCATTCTCGAAGGAAGGTCTACAGATGGCTGGTAAGCACACAAAGAGATGCTTGGCATCATTTGTCATCAGGGAAATGCAAATCAAAACCACAGGGAGGCACCACTTCCTAGCCCCTCGGATGGATGAGTCAAAGAGTGAGATAACACTATGTGTTGACGAGGACCAGGGCATGGAGAATTGGAGCCTCATAATCTGCTGGTGGGAATGGAGTGTAAGAGGAGCGAGGCCTAGGAAAACAGCCGGGCAGCTCCTCAGCTTAAACATGGCACCCCCCGACCCAGCAGCACCACGCTAGATTCATGCCCCGGAGAAGTGAAAGCAGATAGCCACACACACACACACACACACACACACACACTTACTTGACAAATGTTTAAAGATTTTGACAGCGCAGCCAAAAGGTGGAGACATCCCAACAGCCCCTCCATGGGTGAAGGGCTGAACAAGGGTGGTATGGCCACACAAAGGAACAGTATTTAGCCATAAAAGCCATGAGCTACTGTGAGGCCTGGGTGAGAAGCCTGAACTTGGGGGTCCCATTCTGGGTCCCCACTGGGGGGCCTTGCCTGCCTGACACAATCCCTCTGCCTTGTGCCCAGCGGCACAGTGGGTGTGAGGGCTTCGGCCAGAGACTCCCAGCCCCGAGGCTAAGATGTGGGCTCCCCTGTCTTCAGAGGCCCAACGAAAGCAACAAGAAACGAAGCACCGGCACACGTCGGAACATGGGTGGTTGTGCAAACATTGTGCTAAGCAAAGCAAGCCAGTCACAACGGACGACCGTATGCTCTACGATCGGGCTACGATCGGGCTATGATCGGGTTATGAAACGAGCAGCTCAGGGAAATCTACAGACGGGAAGGGGCTTGGTGGCTGCCCAGTGTGCAGGGTGGGGGAAGGGGGGGAATGATGGGGCCGGGGGCGGGGGGGAGGCGCGAGGAGGGGGTAATGGAAGGGCACGGTTTCTTTCGGAGTGGATGAGCATAGTTTAAAGTTGATGGTGGTGATGGTTGTGCCGGTCTGTAAACTCACTTAAACCCTTGCAGTTTAGGGCTTTCCTGGGTCAGCTGTACGGGGCGTGGTTTATATGGCACTGATGCTGTTAAAACATTCTCAGGGAATGGGGCATTCCACTAAAGACCTGACCAGTGCCCCTCACACCTGCCAAGGTCGTGGCAAACAAGAATATTCTGAGAGCTGTCCCAGCCAGGGCACCCCGCAAAGCCAGGGCGCTAAACGTAAAGTGGTAACTGATGGGATCCTGAACAGAAAAGAGGAAAATGGGTAAAACACGTCTGAATAGAGTGTGGGCTCTAGTTGTAAAATGTATCAGCATTGCCCGGCGGCGTGGCTCAGGGGTTGAGCGTCGACCTATGAACCAGGAGGTCACAGTTTGATTCCAGTCAGGGCACATGCCCCGGGTTGAGGGCTCGATCCCTAGTGTGGGGCGTGCAGGAGGCAGCCGATCCAAGATTCTCTCTCATCTCTGATGTTTCTGTCTCTCCCTCCCTCTCTCTTCCTCTTTGAAATCAATTAAAATATTTAAAAAATATTATCAGTATTGGTCTATTAGCCATATTACAACCATGTTTCCATGCCAACGTAAGATATTCATAGTAGGGGAAACTGGCTATGAGGTACATAGGCATTTTTCTGTAAATCCAGATTTTCTATAAACTCAAAAGTGTTCTAAAGTAAAACGTTTCTTTTATGAAAGATTCATTTTTTTTATTTTTTCTGTTTTAAAATGTGATGGTAGAGTCTGTCTCTAGAATTAAGCATCCAGGACCTGCTGTCAGAAATTGCTGTTGCCAGTTAATTCCCTTAGAGCCCTCTTCCCGCTCTGCACGGGCTACGGGCTGGTCCACGCTCCAGCCCATGGTAGTGTGAGCACTCACCCGTCTCCCGTGGGTGGCCTGGGATCCGCACGCAGGAGCGGCTGTGACCTCTCTGGTCCTTGGGGACTTGCTCCCTATCCTAACGTAGCGATTATTAGGACTAAGCTGCCTTTTTCGCAAATGCTGACCTCCCGTTGGACAATATGAGTAATATGGACCTTGGAAAAACACACCGTACAAGTGGTCTATTTTAGAAGCACATGCTTCCTAGTTTCCATTAAAGTTCAGTATTTTTCTGTCGTGTATTAACCTATTTTAAATACACTAACAGCCAGAGCCGACATACAGGTATGCTTAGTCTGTACATCTACAGGTCGGATAGAATCTGTGGACACACTTACTCTCTAACTAACTAACTTCTGGACCCGGAGGTGTTTAAAACCAGAACCGGATGAAACTCTGACACGGCTCCCGGGTCCCACCGGGGAGAACCAGAAGGGCCAGCTCACAGGCTCGGTCCCCGCTGAGCTGTTGGCATGTCTGCGGCAGCCAGGGCGCAGCGGGAGCAGGGCTTGGCGTCCCACGGCCCCTGAGGGGCACCAGGGCAAGCGCCACGTGGGAGCTGGCCCCAGCAGGCAGGAGGGCCTGGCACCGCCTCAGCACAGCCCCCGAGAGCTGAGGGAGCCGAGGGCATCGGCCAGGGCGAGGACCACGTCTGTACCCACCTGTCGCTGTGACTGTAGGGCCCACAGCAGGTGACTCCTGGGAGGTCTCCTCTCACGTTTCCCCAGCCTGAAAGGAAGGGCTCCCCTGCTGCCCCCACCAAAGGAGACCCCACAGGAGCCGGAGGTCGGCGGTGCGGGCCTTCCTGCGGGCAGTGCCGGGGCAGGAGAGAGGAAGAGTCGCTCAGCGGCCATGTGTCCATTCCACCCCCGCAGCGCTTCGACATGGAGGTCACAGGTGGCGGTCAGACGCCTCATTCTGGGAAAACAGAGAAACGAGGGGGAGGCTGTGGCATAGCACGTTCTTTCTGCCTGAGACCATCCATGGAGATCCTCTGTCAATGTGGACATGTATGCACATGAGGCCAAGTTCAAATGCTAGCAGGACACTTGCCATTGGGGTCAACCAAGACGATTGAGAAAGTGCACGTGCTGCCGTGGGGGAAGCTCAGCTACGAATGCCATTTAAATATCGGATGTGAGTATCCATTTTCTGCAGCCGAGTCCACCTTCGGGGCACCATCTAATTCAGGTCCTGAGCGGCTCCTGACAGACGTGCGTGACTTCCTCCTCCGAGAACCGTCGGCCACGGCGTAAGATTCCGTCCCAACAGGACTCGAACCTGAACGCCGTCCTTACCTCTGTCGGGACTTGAACGTGAAGCAGGGGCCATGCTTTCTCAACCTCGAACCCAAAGCTCCTAAGATAGTGCCTGCCATTCAGAGGAAACCCAGCCCGTTCGATTGATTATTCAGAATCCAAGACGCAAACGCAACCAGCTGCCAGCGTTGAACCGTGGCCTCAAGATGTTGGTGGGAATCTTGGTATGGAGTGATCTGCCGCTCAAGCTTACTGTGTCTCGTACATACATGTTACTGGTTGATTCAAATTCTCTGTGAAAGCGAAAGGGATGTAAAAATATAAGGAAGATGATAACGTGCCGTGTGTGTGTGTGTGTGTGTGTACGTGTGTGTGTGTGTGCGTGTGTGTGCATGTGTGTGTACAGGCATGTGTATGGGTCTTTGGTAGTGTCTACCTCAAGAAAACCAACCAGCACTGTAATGATTCAATGTTCGTTTTGTGTTAATACTAAAAACTCTTGTTTTATTGCATGCAACGACGACAAGTACTATTACCAAAATATATAGCCAACATGCTTGTATAATAATTTTTAATCCTTTACTTATGAGACAGAATCATTATTTTAGTGACAATTTAATATGCTAATAGTGCCTCGTGAGAGAGTCGTATATAGTTGTCCATGTTTCCATTATCTAATAAAATGTATGGCCTAAATTTCATGGAAAATGCTAGGTATTGTGTGAAGTATTTTTAAAAATGCCTTGGGGCTGTGTCTACTTCCGAAGCTTTACAAGTTTCCAATGGACTCCTGTGAATGGGGGGTGCAGAGCTAAATAGAACCCCGGAGCTGTGTATATTGTTAAGTACATGTGACACCTGGTACCTCTCCTCATTCTCAGTCTAAAGGGCTCTTCTGGACCGCCCTATGAATCAGACGGCTTTTGTCAATCGGTGGATTTGCGTAAGAAATTTATTAGGACATCATTGATAAAATCTGTAAGTCGAACATTAAAGAATATTACTGTCATTATTATTCAGTCTTTACAGTGTAGACACGTGGTCGGCAAACTGTGTCTCGAGAGCCACATGCAGCTCTTTGGACCCTTGAATGTGGCTCTTCCACAAAATACCATGGCCTGGGCGAGTCTATTTTGAAGAAGTGGCGTTAGAAGAAGTTGAAGTTTAAAAAATTTGGCTTTCAAAAGAAATTTCAATCGTTGTGCTGTTGATATTTGGCTCTGTGGACTAATGAGTTTGCCGACCACTGGGCTAGACTAATAATGAGTAAATGCTACTTCTTTTCGGTTCTAAGAAAGACGATTGTGGGTGCGAGTTGTTCAGAAGGGATGCTGTTAAATGGAGATACAGGAAACTCGATCTGTGTCCATCAATTTGTGCCCCGCCCCCCCCTTCACCCCATGTTGCTGGGTGAACTGCCAGGGCATCTCAGCAGGCGGCCCCAGCCTTGAAGAGCAGAGAGCTGATTGAAGCAATTATGAGCCAGAAGATGGCATTCTGCTGAGTCAATAAGAACCCAGAATAAAAGGGGTGATGAAAGCTGAGCACCCATGTGCAGATCCGCCCATTTCCTTCGGGTCGGCCCGAGTCCCTGCCCATTGATCGTTTCTGCCATAAATGTTCAATCACAGGCCTATCCACTGCTGCTGGGCATTTAGGTAAACACCGAGTCCCAAAATCGCTGGTTTGTGTAGGAAATGCAGCCTTGGAGTGCTGCTGGAAATTACCAGGTGGCCACAATTAATGCTTTTTTTTACAGCGCCGTATATAGTCGAGCATGATTCATATTGGGTGGAAAAAATAGAACTTGTAAATTAGGATCATAGATTACATAAACACTGCATGGACCCGCTTCTTCCCCAAGGATGAAAATCTGAAGCATTTATGTGCATGCAGTGAGCTTAGTCTGCAGGCAGAGATCACCTTCTCAGACGAGTGGCAATCTCATCGCTCCTCTTACAAGAGGCCACCGCTTCCTCTTCCGTAGCCTTTGAACCTCCCCTTTGTGCACCCCAAACACAGCTGGCGGTGGGGTGAGGGCCTGTGCTAAGGCCTCCTGACCCTCTCTTGGCTCCACACAGTGTCATGTCTTCCGTGCTGTCCTTCTCAGTTTTTATTTTATTGTTCATGCAGCAGGTCCTTCCTGGGCACACTTCGTATGCCAGCTCAAGGCACGGCAGTAGGCAGTGAGAGAAACAGAGCATCCTACTCAGGATGAGGAAGTAGAACATGTACCCAAATAACCAAGGGGTGGGGTGGTAGTAAGCCCCTCAGGCTGGGGCGTAGGGATGGCTTTGTGGGGGTGGGGAGCTCGGTTTCACTGGGACTTAACAGACGCCAGGATGTGGGCCTGCAGAGATAGAGGGGTTAGATGGCACTGTTATATACAGTTTCCTTCTCTTTCTTGTTCTAATCGATCAAAATGCGCTGTCAGGAAAGAATCATGTAAACACCGGAAAGAAGCAAGAGTTCGTAAGGTCTTCGTCTTCTCCAGTGCGGATGTATTCAATAAGCTATCCGTTTGTAAACCTCAGGAGTGAATCTCTGATGGTAGAAATACTAGCCCAAGTAATAGGACGTGCCTGAGTTTTTTCTGGTTAGGAAGACATTATCATAATCCCTGCAGTGACAATAATCAATGTAGTGATGTGGGTATTCCTACCCAGAGGGCAGAGTGATGGTGTAGCTTTGAGTGTGCTTATTGATTTCTTTGACTCTCAACTTCCCACACCCTTACAAATTAGGAAGGTCCTACTTGGTCCTGGGATGGTAAGCTAGCATCCCCTCTCTTGTGTTGCCTCAACAGGTAGTGGATTCCTGAAGTGCAGGTTAGGATCTCTGACCACACAGGAAAGGGGAGTTCACGTGTTTTCATACCCAGTGGTCCCGTTTCCTGTGTAGTTGCTAACTTTGGATTACATCATGTTCTACTGGTGAGATTTACGGCAAAGTAGAAAATGCTCCGAGTTAAAAGCTATGCTACTTTGAAGAAGTTACTTAACTTTGTTGCAGTTCAGTTAATATTTATGTTAATGCAACTATCAAGTGCTGCTTTTTAAGGTTATTACAGGGGATAAATATCCTATCTAATAAAAGGGTAATATGCAAATCGATCAGAAGAATGACCAGTTGCTATGACGCACACTGACCACCTGGGGCAGACGCTCAATGGAGGAGTGGAAACCACAGGCATGGAACCATGGAACAGACAGACGGGTGAATCTCAGAGGGAAGGGGTGAGCGGGAGGGTGGGAAGAGATTAACCAAATATCTTATATGCATACTAGAGGCCCAGTGACCATGTACCAGTGGGGTCCCTCGGCCTGGCCTGTGCCCTCTTGCAATCCAGGACCCCTCGGGGCCTCTAGTTAGTATATATTAGAGAGAGCTAAGGACAGTGCCAGGTGTCTACACGGTATTCCAGAAGTGGCTGGCACCTTCCCTCCTTCCTCCCCAGGGCTCCTGTGGGCGGTGGGTGCTCCTGGCCACAGAGACAGGCAGCCATCCGGGCGTGGCGTTGCCTGAAGCTGCCCCAGTCCTGCAGCGAGGCCCGCAGGAAGCTGCCTTTGACTCCTCCCCCTCCCACTCAGTAGCTCACTCAGGAGGCTTCTATCTGATCCGTGTAGTGCACCATATAAACACTTGATATCCATTTTAGTGAGACTTTTTCTCAGGTGATTCATCGCATCCAGAAACTTAGGAAAGGTTAATAAAAAGCAGTTTAGGAGATAAAAATCATTAAAATTGGCTTGTACGTGAAGTTCCAAGGATTGCAAAGGGGGAAAAAAGCTGCGAAGAAGAGACTTTCATTTAAATGAAAGTCAAATATGAAAATTCCATTATAGAATCTTGGCAAATAGCTTTCCAGCCAAGGTGAAAATTCAATCCTTCTGGAAGGTTCCATTTACAGGAAAATTACCTTTGACTCCTTTCCCCCCTCATACTCAATAACTCGCCTTTTTTATTGCTGAAAATCTTTTCATATGTATATGTCTCATCTTCCCAATAATGCAGGCACGCCTCGCGCTGGCTCACGTTGCGTTATTGTGCTTCGCAGACACTGAGGTTTTCACACATTAAAGGTTTGTGACAGCCCTGCCTCGAACACGCCTCTCGGGCCCCTTTCCAACAGCATCTCCCACTTCTTGTCTCTGTGTCACATCTGGTGATTCTCACTATATTTCAAGTATATCTCAATATATTTCAATATGTTTCATTGTTGTTATATTCTTAGGGTGATCTGGGGTCAGTGACTACTGTACGTGTTTTGGGGTGCCAGGATCTGTGCCTAAAAAAGATGGCGAGCTTAATGGATAAATGTTGTGTGTTCTGACGGTTCCACTGAACAGCTCTACCCTCCCCCATCCCTCTCGCTCCTCGGCACCCCTGTTTCCTGAGACACAACCCTATTGACATCGGCCAGTTAATAAACCCGCCATGGCCTCTCGGTGTTCCAGGGAAGGGAAGAGGCACAGGTCTCTCACGTTACATCAAAAACTGGGAATGCCCGGCTGGTGTGGCTCAGTGGTTGAGCATCGGCCTAGGAACCAGGAGGTCACAGTTTGATTCCTGGTCAGGGCACAGGCCCGGGTTGTAGGCTCCATCCCCAGTGTGGGGTGTGCAGGAGGCAGCCGATCAATAATTCTCTCTCGTCATTGATGTTTCTATCTCTCTCTCTCCCTCTCCCTTCCTCTCTGAAGTGACTAAACACACACACACACACACATACACGCACACACACGCACACACACGCAAACAAAAAAACCAACAACTAGAAACGATGAAGCTCAGTGAGGGGGGATGTGAAAGCTGAGATGGGCCGAAAGGGAGCCAAGCTGTGAAGCAAAGGAAAGTTCTGGAAGGAACCTGAACTGCTGCTCCCGGGACATACGTGATCAGAAAGCACAGCGGCCATGGCTGACGTGGAGGAAGTGTTACCGACCGGACGGGAGGTCACACCAACTCCAACATTCCACAAACCCGAGCCCGAGCCCGAGCCAGGAGGCTGAGCGGCGAGGAGGCTGAGCGGCGAGGAGGCTGAGCCGTGAGGAAGGCGTGTGCATTGCTTTTTGGACACGATGCTGTTGCACACGTAAAGGGCCGCAGGGGAGTGTAAACATCGCTCTCACACGTGCTTGGAAACCTAAACATTGGCATGGCTCGGTATATCGAGATGTTCCCTTCATCGCGGCCGTCTGGACCCAAACCTGCAGTTCCCAGGTCTCCACGCAGGCCCGGGGCGTGGCGGGCACCTGCTTATGGCTCTGATGCAGGGGGACCCTGAGCAGAACTGAAAGGACTAAGAAATGGGGGGAATTGCATCAGAGCAAACCCTTAAAGGTTGCAAGAAGCTGCCCATTTTCTTGCTTTAAAACTACCTTTCCCTCGCCGTCATCCATTTCCTCTAGTCATTACCAGCAGAGCCAGGTCCCTGCATGGTCCCCCCATCCACCCTGCCCTCCTGCCCTGCCTGGGTCCCTCCTGCCCTGCCTGGGTCCCTCATGGCCTAGGGCCCTCATGGCCTGGGGTCTGAGGGGAGAGAGGAGGGAGCCACTGCCCCCTGCTGCCCTGGGTCCTGCTCTCTCTCTCTCTCTCTCTCTCTCTCTTAGCCTGTCCAGTACAGACATGGGACCCCTGGGCTCAGTTAGAGGTGAGAATATCAGTGAAGCCCCAGTGATTCCTGGTCCTTCTGTCCCAGATCCTGGTCTTCTCCAAACCCCCACCCTCATGACCTCTGCCGACTCCTACTTTCCTTCCCCGGAGAACGCGGGGGTGGCGTGGAGAGAACAGCCTTAATAGAAAAATCCGTCCATGACGCGGCGGGTTTGCTCGGATGGTGTCCAGGCAGGTGGTGTGGACAGGGCAGCCCGGGTCTCATGGGAAGTGCCTTCCCTGGCCTCTGGCTGCAGGTGGCACCCGCTTCCTGCACCCACAGACCCTCGGTGCCCCCAGATCCACCTCAGGGGCGGCGTGGCGACCCTGTGCCGTGTTTCCAGGCGGCGGCGGGGACTCCTGTGCTCCGGGCAGAGGAGCGCCGAGGGGAGCTGAGCGAACAGCTGTAACGTTTCAGCGTCGGTTCCTCGTGACTGGCTTGTTGGGGGCTCAGAGGGTGCTGCTGGGGATCAACACTGATTCACAGAGTTCAAGTTCAAGCCTCTCCTGTCTCAATATTTCCACCATCACAATTAGCACATGCGTGACTCACGGCACCTGCCTGCCTTCTTCACGCGCGCCCGGCCGCGGAAGCGCGGGTCAGCGGGACCTGGACACGCCTGTCCCCGGCGGTGACCACAGCCCTGCCCAGGCCCCGCCTTCCCTGGCCCCCGCGGGAGGCTGAGCCGTCCCCAGGGCAGGGTGTGTGCACCTGCTGATGGGCCTCGTGAGGGGGGGAGGGCGTTAATTAGGATCTTAGAGGCTGAGGTAAGGAAGGAGTCTGTGTTATAATTGGAGAATGAGTCACGGTGGTTAATTAACCTCTCTGCTGCCTCGAGGTGAATGGAAGCCTGACTCCGCTCACAATTACAGCGAAAGGAACTCCCTTTGGAAGGAGCCTGGTTAGGTCCAGACGGAGCATGGGCACCGGATCTCAGTCCACCTCCTGGACCCTGCCCGTGGGAAGCCCCGCCTCCCGCAACCCTTCCCTGCCCGCGTGGGGCGGGGCAGGTGCTCAGCCTGGGAGGCCCTTCATGAATTCCCAATAAATGAACTTTATGTGCCTTCTCTATGCTCATGGTTTGTGATGAAAATTTCTAAAAAACACCAAAGAAGAGGAAGAAAAAGACGCGGCCTTTAAGCCAACCAGCACTGGTGAGCGCAGCCGCGGCGCTGGCTGGGTGGCGCCTGTCGCCTATTGTGTCCCCAGGAGGTTTCGGTGGTTGAGAGTCACCCTGGGTCAGTGGGTGCCCAGCGGCGTGCGTGCCCGCTGGGAGGGGTGGGTGAGCGTCGGACTTCGTACGCCGACCGCATCAAAGGCATCCGGGGACGGAGAGAGGCAGTCACGTTCGCTTGTTCACCCTGAGCTCAGACGCTGATGGGAGTTTCCCTGGGCACGTCGGTGACTCCCTGTGAGGTTTGGAGATTGGTATTTGGGTGATTTCAAGCCCCCTCTCCCCCAGCCTCACCGTCTCACAGTCGCACTGCCGCCGGGTGTGTGTACCCGCTGGGTGTGTGTACCGTGTCCATGGGTGTGGTGTGTGTGTGTGTGTACCATGTCCATGGGCATGGTGTGTGTGTGTACCGTTCCATGGGCACGGTGTGTGTGTACCTGTGTCCATGGGCGCGGTGTGTGTGTGTGTGTACCCTGTCCATGGGCATGGTGTGTGTGTGTACCGTGTCCATGGGCACGGTGTGTGTGTGTGTACCGTGTCCATGGGCACGGTGTGTGTGTGTGTGTACTGTGTCCATGGGCGCGGTGTGTGTGTACCGTGTCCATGGGCGCGGTGTGTGTGTGTGTACCTGTGTCTATGGGCATGGTGTGTGTGTGTGTACCGTGTCTATGGGCGCGGTGTGTGTGTACCCTGTCCATGGGCGTAGTGTGTGTGTGTGTGTATACCTGTGTCCATGGGCACGGTGTGTGTGTACCTGTGTCCATGGGCGTGGTGTGTGTGTGTGTACCTGTGTCCATGGGCGTGGTGTGTGTGTGTGTACCTGTGTCCATGGGCGTGGTGTGTGTGTGTGTACCTGTGTCCATGGGCGTGGTGTGTGTGTACCCTGTCCATGGGCGTGGTGTGTGTGTGTGTACCTGTGTCCATGGGTGTGGTGTGTCTGTGTGTACTGTGTCCATGGGCGCGGTGTGTGTGTGTGTACCTGTGTCCATGGGTGTGGTGTGTCTGTGTGTACTGTGTCCATGGGCGCGGTGTGTGTGTACCCTGTCCATGGGCGCAGTGTGTGTGTACCTGTGTCCATGGGCGTGGTGTGTGTGTACCTGTGTCCATGGGCGCGGTGTGTGTGTACCCTGTCCATGGGCGTAGTATGTGTGTGTGTGTATACCTGTGTCCATGGGCACGGTGTGTGTGTACCTGTGTCCATGGGCGTGGTGTGTGTGTGTGTACCTGTGTCCATGGGTGTGGTGTGTCTGTGTGTACTGTGTCCATGGGCGCGGTGTGTGTGTACCCTGTCCATGGGCGCAGTGTGTGTGTACCTGTGTCCATGGGCGTGGTGTGTGTGTACCTGTGTCCATGGGCGCGGTGTGTGTGTACCCTGTCCATGGGCGTAGTATGTGTGTGTGTGTATACCTGTGTCCATGGGCACGGTGTGTGTGTACCTGTGTCCATGGGCGTGGTGTGTGTGTGTGTACCTGTGTCCATGGGCGTGGTGTGTGTGTGTGTACCTGTGTCCATGGGCGTGGTGTGTGTGTGTGTACCTGTGTCCATGGGCGCGGTGTGTGTGTACCCTGTCCATGGGCGTGGTGTGTGTGTACCTGTGTCCATGGGCGCGGTGTGTGTGTACCCTGTCCATGGGCGTAGTATGTGTGTGTGTGTATACCTGTGTCCATGGGCACGGTGTGTGTGTACCTGTGTCCATGGGCGTGGTGTGTGTGTGTGTACCTGTGTCCATGGGCGTGGTGTGTGTGTGTGTACCTGTGTCCATGGGCGTGGTGTGTGTGTGTGTACTGTGTCCATGGGCGTGGTGTGTCTGTGTGTACTGTGTCCATGGGCGTGGTGTGTCTGTGTGTACTGTGTCCATGGGCGCGGTGTGTGTGTACCCTGTCCATGGGCGTAGTGTGTGTGTGTGTATACCTGTGTCCATGGGCACGGTGTGTGTGTACCTGTGTCCATGGGCGTGGTGTGTGTGTGTGTACCTGTGTCCATGGGCGCGGTGTGTGTGTACCTGTGTCCATGGGCGTGGTGTGTGTGTGTGTGTACCTGTGTCCATGGGCGTGGTGTGTGTGTGTGTGTACCTATGTCCATGGGCGCGGTGTGTGTGTACCTGTGTCCATGGGCGCGGTGTGTGTGTACCCTGTCCATGGGCGTAGTGTGTGTGTGTGTGTATACCTGTGTCCATGGGCACGGTGTGTGTGTACCTGTGTCCATGGGCGCGGTGTGTGTGTACCTGTGTCCATGGGCGCGGTGTGTGTACCTGTGTCCATGGGCACGGTGTGTGTGTACCTGTGCCCATGGGCACGGTGTGTGTGTACCTGTGTCCATGGGCGTGGTGTGTGTGTGTGTGTACCTGTGTCCATGGGCGCGGTGTGTGTGTACCTGTGTCCATGGGCGCGGTGTGTGTGTACCGTGTTCATGGGCGCAGGGTGTGTGTGTGTACCGTGTTCATGGGCGTGGTGTGTGTGTGTGTGTACCTGTGTCCATGGGCACGGTGTGTGTGTACCTGTGTCCATGGGCACGGTGTGCGTAAACCTGTGTCCATGGGCGTGGTTTGCATGTACCGTGTCCATGGGCACGGTGTGTGTGTGTGTACCGTGTCCATGGGCGCGGTGTGTGTGTACCGTGTCCATGGACGCAGTGTGTGTGTGTGTGTATACCTGTGTCCATGGGCACGGTGTGTGTGTACCTGTGTCCATGGGCGTGGTGTGTGTGTGTGTACTGTGTCCATGGGCGCGGTGTGTGTGTGTGTGTGTGTACCTGTGTCCATGGGCGTGGTGTGTGTGTGTGTGTACTGTGTCCATGGGCGCGGTGTGTGTGTACCTGTGTCCATGGGCGCGGTGTGTGTGTGTGTACCGTGTCCATGGACGCAGTGACTCCCAACAGGGGAGCCCGCCCACTGCCCCAGTCACCGGCCTCAGGCCTTGTCCTCTTCCCTCAGTTACTGTGTCTCTTCCTAACGTGTGTCCAGTCTTCCCCGACGCCCGCTCTCAGCATCCCCCCACCTCCCTCATGGCCGCCTGCCCCACCTCGGCAGCGCTCATTTCCAAAGACGGTTCAGGTGCAGCCTCTCCCTCCCCTCCGTCCCTGCAGGGCAGTCTGTGCCGGCCTGTTGTCCTTCACTAGAACCCCCACCCCCTCAAACCCGCCCCTCCCAGAGTAATCTTACAAAACACACGACTCCCGGTCCCCCAGTATCTACAGGGCAACGTCTTTGTTTAGAATGTCAGAAAATTCATCTTTTTCCCAGATGCTGTTTTTTTCCCATCGTCCACCCACTTCCCCCGCCTTCTCCCCCGAGCCCCACAGTCCTGGCTGCATTGGAGGGGATGTACCTCTCCTCCCTCCTCCGGGGCCTCTTTCGTCACCCTCTCCCCTTCATCCTCCGCAGCTGAGCTCACATTCCCCTTCTTCTGAGCACGCTCTGACGGATCTAGAGACATGTACCTTCTCCATTGCTTTTGTGTGTGTTTCACACTGTTGTCAGGATTTGCACCTATATTGATTATATTCCTCAATGTATTGCAGTCGCCCATAGATACTGTATCTTTAACATCCGGTAAAATTCTTCCCTAGATTTTAGTCCCAGGACCCAGGGTGTCCGGTACGCAATGCGCTCTCCCGATGTGTCCCTTCCTACCTCCTAACCACTTCCTCTTCCTCTCTCTTCACCACGAGGAAACCCTAACTCTCCTCTGGGATAGAGGTTGGGATCTGGCCTTCCCCTCCTCCCGGCTTTATCTGTATGAATTGGATGTCTATAAGAAGGAATCCTTGCTTCATGCCATTTGCATAAACAAGATGAGAATAATTCATTTTAGGAAGCCCTGGGAGGCCAATGTTAAAATCGTGTGGCTGAGGGTGGCGCCTACTGGCCAGAGGTGGAATTGCATCCCGGAGCTATTTTCCTGAAAGTGAGGCTGGAGGACACACCCTCCTGGGCAAGGGGAGGAGGAGAGCTCTGGGGACTGTGGGTGAGGGTCCCACCAGGAAGGCTCTGCAGGGCCCGCACGGCCACCTTCAGGCGCAGGTGGGCCGAGGCCGCGTCCGGCTCAGTTGCCATTTCCCTTCGTGGGACCCTGTTGGTCCACTGCAGCGAGGTCAGTCAGGACTCGCCTAACCAGTGCCTGTGGGAGCTCCCTCCCTCCACGCGGTGCTGGAGGGCTGCTTGCTGTCACTGCATCAGCGACGCATCAGGCCCCAGGAACCGGGTAACATCCTGGTTTGACACCATCGCGCCACGTGGGACACGGCAGTGGGCCCCCGCGGTGGGTCCCGGCTGCGGCGGTTTCCGTTCCCCTTTGTCATGAGGGACCCGGGAGGACTCACCTGCACGTTTAAACGCAGCGGAATCAGACGGCGCTGCGCACTTTCCGCCTGGCGTTTCCTCACGTGAACCTGTGCGGGGCGGGTCCCTCAGTCCGTGTCCTCAGAGATGGCGAGCAAGGTGAGCCCAGGACTTTCCTCCCTGAGGTCAGACTAGAACCTTCCGGAGCGATGACCTGGGCCTAGAAGGCACGAGAAAGGAGCTCTGAGCTGCCCACGGGCTGGCAAACTTCACCCCCACCCACACACAGGCGCCCTGTCCACCGAGGGGGCCTGCTGGCTGCTCCGTGGCTGGGTGAGCGGGGTCCACCCCTCACAGGGGGTGAGCCTGCCCTTGAGGGGATCCCTCTAGGCTCTGATTCCTGGTCAGTGGAATGGAGATCTTTGTGGTGTCTCCTGGCGAGTAGGACGAATACCTGAGATAATGTAGTTAAAACACAGCAGGCGAGTGTGGCACGTCCTCTACGCTCAGGAAACCGTAACCGTGAACATGCTTCTCTGCAGTGAAGCCACAGGTCCCTCCTTAAAGTCTAGGACCCCGCCAGGGCCCGGGTCTGGCTCTTGCAGTCCATCTGCCCCGTGAGCTCCCTGAGAGACCCAGTCTTTCCCGCAGCCCTGCGAGCCTCTCTAAGACCATCCCGGCACCTTGGGAGAAGTTTCCCGCCACGGGGTCCTGGTTGATGCTGAAACCATCCCTGCTAGAGCCCGAGGCTGTGAGTCCCGGTGGGTGTCTTACTGACTGTGCGCCCCACTTGTCTGAGCTCCTGTGGGACCCTTCACGCTGGCGCTGACCATGGTGCTGCCTCCCGGCCGGCACCCGCTGCTCCCTCCACAGCTGGGCACGGGCTGAGCGTGAGTGGAGCGTGAGCGGAGCGAGAGCGGAGCGAGAGCTGAGCGTGAGCGGAGCGTTGGATGGGCTGCTGACGGACTCCAGTTGGACGAAGGCACACACAAGTGGGGGAACGAGCCAGGCGCTGAGCAGGGCACACCAGGTTTTTGGAGAGAGAAACAGCAGCTGCATTTGGTGCTGGGGTGACCCAGGAAGTAGCTCCCAGGGGGCCCCTTTCTTTCGGAAACAACTGGACCTGCAGAAGTTTGGGGCTCCGGCAGCTTTGCTCCTGGTTCTGCGGCTCAGGTCTTGGGCCTGGCCCTTCGGGGCGCCTGTCTGCTGTGTGAGCCGCCTCGATGTCCCCTCAGTGCCCTCGGCCAGCTCTCCGCGTGCAGGTACAGGGATGCCCTGTGTGGGGGCGCACGGGGGGCATTGGGGGTCAGCACAGCGCCTGGGACAGCCACTCCCACAGACCGGCCTGCAGGCCAGGGCAGGAGGCGGCCTCCGCCCAGATCTGTCCTGTTTGACCATTGCCCTGACGCGTGCAGGACCCGAGTGCCCTCCCTCCGTCCCTTCGACAGTGAGGGCGAAAGCGCCACCACGGGTCACGCAGACCTCGGTTTCAGCCTGAGCGGGAGCCTCTGTGGGGAACGTTCCCTGGCTCTGTGACCCTGTCCCTGCTCTGCACGAAGGATCACGCGCTGTGCGGAGTTTGACACGCGGGCTGGGAGGATGCAGGTGCCATGGCTGGCACGGGGCAGGCTCCCCACGGCGCCTTCGTCGGCATCAGTAAGTGGCAGCTGCTCTCATTGTCACTAACAATGCGGGCGCTGATTGAAGGCGCCCCGGCCGTGCGCGGATGCCAGTGATAATGGGGAGGAGAGACCGAGGCCGGCTCCGGGGCGGGACCTGCGGCCTCTGTGCGGAGGGCAGGAGCCGCGGCACCGAGTGTTCAGGCTCCACGCCCTCGTCCACGCAGCGCTGACGTGGAATGAGATCTGGCGGGTTCTCTGGATTCAAGGCCCAGACAGGGTGGGACGGCAGTCTGGCCTCCGCTGGGCGTGCTTGCGAGGGGAGGGGCGGCCGGGCCATTCAGTCTCCGAGCCGGGACCAGGGCCCTCAATGCTGCCTGATGAGCCGCTGCCTCTGCTCAGCCCCCCTCGCGCGGGAACAGCGAGTTCACGGCAAGGTCACCAGACTCCATGCCAGAGGACCTTTGAGGATGCTTCCTTTCCCAGAATCCTCCACCCGTTGGACTCCCATCCTCCTCTTCCCTTCTCCGGGCAGACTCCCCGGCTCGGCCGGAACCAGCCTTTTCAGTTCTTGGAATCAAGGGCTCCCCCGCGGCCCAGCCGGGTGCACAGGGCCCGGTGCTGTGCTCAGCGCAGGCACGCTGTCCACCATGCTGTCTGGGACCCTGAGCAACAGGGACCTCTGGCTATCACCCGTGCTCCCACCCGTCCATCTGTCACCTTTCTGTCCGTCTGTCCTCTGTCATCTGGTCTGTCTCCGTTGGTGTGTTCACTCTCAGAGCCTCCCGTCTTCCTCACACACGAGGCTGTGCTGTGTGCAGGCTCTCGGGGCGCGGCCGCCTCGCCCCCCCATCCCGACAGGCCGGCCCGCAGACAGCGCCCGGGGGTAACTGTCTCCGTAAATGCAGGTCAGCTCTGCAGCCGCTTCGAGGCGACACGCTCTCCTGTCACGGTCACCGGCTGTCCCAGCACGTGCAGGGATGTCCTCGGTGCTGGGGTCAGGGGTCAGGGGGCAGGAAGGGGAGGGGACTCGCGGGTGCCTGGGCCCCAGTCTGAGGCGGGAGGCCGGGCAGGGGACGCCACAGGAAAGGGCATTTCCTCTCACAAGCCCACGGGGAAGCAAGGCTGCTGCGCCCGGACGTGGCGGATTTGTTAGGACGCTCAGGGCCCTTTCCGAAGGCAGACCGTCGGCGCCAGGCTCCCGGGACCCAGAAGGACCCACCGTCCCTCATGCGGTCACTGTCTCGCAGGGGCGGGGGCAGCTCCTCACGGAGCTCGGGAGACCCAGAAGCGAGTTGTTTCTATGCGTTTCTAACCCACATGGTGAAGCCTCTGCCTGGGGCCACGGCGACCTTGCCCGCCAGGATGGGTCTGGGAAAGCCCTCTGCACGCCCTGGGCCAGTCCCTGGTCCCCAAGGCAGAGAGACCGCCCGCCCTGGGCGCCTTAGCCCCGCTGCATGCATGCGAGCTTCCAGGCTGAGCTGCCACTTCCGGCAGCGAAGTCGGTGACCCCGTCGTCCCTGCGTCTCTGTCTCGTGAGCTTCAGCACAGGGCTGCCCCCTGCAGATATTGAACACAGGCTGTCGGTGAAGTAAGAAGCAGGTTGTCTCATTTTCGGTTCTTATAAGTGTATTTCTAGTAGCACATGATCTCACTCATCTAGGGGAAATAATGAACAACATAGACGGATGAACAAGAACAGACCCAGAAACAAGGAGGCACAGATCAGACTGTCGGGCCTCAGAGGGAGGGGAGGGGAGGGTGGGGGTAAAGGGGAGAGATCAACCAAAGGACTTGGGTGCATGCATATGAGCCTAACCAGCGTTTAAGGACAACAGGGGTGTGGGGGCATATGTGGGGAGGGGTGTGGGCTGGGAATGGGGGGATGAGGACAAATATGTGATACCTTAATCAATAAAGAAATAAAAAAACAAAAAAAATAAATTAAATCTGGAATTCTAAAAAAAAAAAAAAAAAGCAGGTTGTCACGTGAGGTTGGCAGGCTACAGCTTGTGAGTGGACGTCCTATATAACAAAAGCCTAATATGCAAATCGACTGAAGGGCAGAAAGACGGGTGGAACAACCGGTCGCTATGACACACACTGACCACCAGGGGGCAGACGCTCAATGCAGGAGCTGCCCCCAGCCCCCAGGCCAGCCAAGGCGGGTGCCAGAGGGGTCCCCCGATCATCCCAGCAGTCGCCCCACAGAATGGCCCCGATTGCCAGCCAGGCCTAGAGACCCTACTCGTGCTCGGATTTTGTGCACCAGACCTCTAGTTGTAACATAAACTCTTGGCTGAAAAAAATGAGAATGTCCGTTGTGCCTGACAAGGTTCTCATCGGACGCCATTAGGAAATCTGTTAAATGATGTGAAGGCGACGTTATGTTGGACTCAGGTCTCAATAGGCAAGATCAGTCATCCACCGGAAAGGATGAAACATCATTGAACTACTAGTCAATCCCTCTGTTAACTTCAAAAGTCATGGAGACACTGCTATTAATCAGTATCTACCGTGGCCGTAAGGGAATTAATGGGGCCGTTTCGGAGGCGTCGTTACTCCTGAGGTTGATGCTGCAGGAAGCTCCCCAGCTCCACAGTCAGACGCAGTTCTCATCTTCTCCGTCCTCCACGACTGACGCGCCCGGGGCTCTGGGCGCATTCACGGCCGCTCACACACTGCGGGCCCGGTGGCAGGTGTGCCGGGAACGTGGTCATCCGGCCGAGCCTCGCACCCCGCCAGCATTCTCACCCCATTTCAGGGGGAAGGAGCCCGAGGCACAGGGATGTGGGTAATGTTCCAGGGACAGTCGAGGGGGGGTTTCCAGCCGTGTCACGTGACTTCTGTGCCCTGAGCTTCCCTGCCCCGTGTTTGGCCGAGCCCAGGCAATGCCCGTGGCGTGGAGGAGGCGGCTCGGGGAGAGGTTTTGGAGGAAAGGTGCAGCGGGGTCTGGGTGTTTCATTCCTCAGACGGGCAGGGAGCGGCGCCCTCAGCATGGGGCCCACAGGTGCCCGGGTGGGACGCCCAGGCAGGAGGAACTCGGTGGGCAGAGGGCCGCTTCCTCTCTGATTTGACGGAGAGACGATGTGTCAGGTCACCTGACTTGGAGTCAGAACTTGCTCACAATTCCACGGGTGAACTGTGGGAAAAGCATCTATTCTCCCACGTATAGGCTCACGATTGGGCGTACGCTGTCTTGTTTTCTTGTGCCTAAAGGAAGGACAGAACATCTGTGGGCGTAACTGAAGGTTACTGTGGGCAGGAGGCCCAGTCCTCACCGACGACTCTGGCTTAGCGTGGCGGGTGTCTCGGGACCTTAGTGCTGTTTTCTTGTTTGTTTGATTTTTAATTAGTTACAATGGAATTTTATTTATTTGTTTTTAAATTAAATTTCATTGGTGCGGGGGCCTGATGCGGCGGGGGCCAGACATGGCGGGGATCTCCCTTTTCCGCGTCCCGCGCGGCAAGAGAGATGAACGAACCGGTTCTAAATGGAGGCGGCCAGGGATTGAGAAATATTAGAAATAAAGAAAACAAGACGCAGAAATAGATTCATGAAGCTGGGAGCCTGGGTGGATCTTTCTGTGCCTGGCTGAGGCCACAGGACAGATCCAGACTGCAAAGCTGAGGCTTTATTTATAATCAGGGACAAACAAGGTAATCGACAATGTTGTTGTAAGTTTCACTTGTTTTGGCAGCACTTGCTGCCCCTCCCACAGCCCACTAGCTACCCAGGAAAGATCTAGGGATCAGTTACAGGATCAGGCTTAATTATGCTTAGAGGACTGAGCCCTCCAAGCTGGGACTTGTTTGTGACTTTGCCAGCAGCTCAGTCCGAGGCTTAACCCTATAACCGCTCCCTACACATTGGGGTGACATTGGTCAACATGAACATGTATGTTTCACGTGTGGATTGATAAGCCACAAAATCTGTAAGACCCTTAAATGCCCTCCGTGTCCATGACCGGATGTCAGTCACCTTAATGAATAACCCGCCGTGTTGAAAAGTCAGCTTCACACAGTTTCGTCATAAAAGCTGAAGCATATTTTATTCATACAACACAAACAGAAAACCCCAATAGGCTGTTTTCAAATCTGTCTTAAATATTTAATAGACGTTTTATGATACAAAGTCTAATATCGTGCGAGTGTGAGATCCTGTGTTTTCATCCCAGACGTTAAACTCGGAGACAGCACCCGTCCTCACTTACTGGGTTTCCGTTGCCTGAGGGAAAGAGACAGATCTTAGATGTCAGAGCTCCAGTCCGGGGAGAGTGTGAGTGGCTTTTGCCTGGAGTGCGGTGAGAGGAGGCCTCGGACAGCTCAGACTGTCGGGCGTGAAGGGAAAGGAGCCTTGGGGAGACGCGCCCCACACTGGCGTGAACCGCGTTCTCTGTGACGCTGCCGCTGGGACAGATGTGCCCGACGCGGTTCTTCGGACAATGAGGTGCAGACCACGGGCGGTGCGTCCCGCTGCCCCGGCAGCGATGCCTCCAAGTCGTGGCTGAGAACGAGACACGCGCGATTTCACGGGCAATTAAGGCCTTGATGGGTTTGCAGGCGGCGCTCCCAGGAATCCTGGGAGGAGAGGTTAGCCTGTTTTGCAAACTATTCGCTCGTCGAGGTGCCCCTCATTGGTACGGAGTGAGGAGGCTTCTGCGAATTAAAAGTAATTCCTTCCTTGGTGCCTTGCTACTCGCCCGCCAGCTGTGGCGTCCGGACGAGGACCGGGGCCTTCCGTGTCCCAGGAAAACCTCAGGCCGCGGCCTCCTCGGGCGCCAGGCCCGAAGCTTGTTACGCAGTGAAGTAGGTTTTCCCCACGTGGGTGTGTGAGCAAATTAACAGGCTGGTTAGTTGGCCTGTTTTTCTCATGTAGACACGTCTGTGTCAGTAAGATTCAGGACGCACCGTGTGACAGGTTTGACTTCCCCGTTTACCTTCCTCTCTGTGTCACGGTGGTTTTAAACGTCTACCGACAGGCCGAGCAAGTGCGTGCGTTCAGCGGCCGCCGGCTCGTTGCTCGCAGAACACTGACTCCGAGCGGTGACTCTTGGATTGAAAACACAGAATGTAGTCGTAGATACGTCATGTTTATTCACGTCAGTGAAATCACTGCAGTGTTTTCTCCAACATATGGCCTCTTCGCTAAAACTTGTTAAAAATAACAGTGAATCAATAGCGAAAAATAACTTGTTCATCTAATTGTAAGCAGATCTTGGTGAAAGGCGTTTCAGAATTCACAGGGGGGTGTTAATGTTCACATATGACAAACGGACCAGAACTGTTGTCCCTTAAATCCAGCTTTGCAGCCAGTGCTTATGACACATGTCAAAAGCCATTTAGTGAAAAGAACCTTTTTTTTTTGGCGGGGGGGGGGGGGGGATGCAACATATTTGGATTTGAGGAAGACAGGGGGAA
Source organism: Eptesicus fuscus (assembly GCF_027574615.1). Lineage (NCBI taxonomy): Eukaryota > Metazoa > Chordata > Mammalia > Chiroptera > Vespertilionidae > Eptesicus > Eptesicus fuscus. The sequence continues at coordinate 103,850,950 of NC_072480.1, read as the reverse complement.
AATAGAGTGGGAGATGAATAGATTCATCAAACAGCACAAAAGTAAGAAAACGATGAAATAACTTGGATTTTTCTCCAAGTCACCCTCGTCGAGAAGTGCAGTTGTAACTGTCGTATAAAAATCTCTGAAAAGTAAGTCATTGGCAAAACAAAAAGGAAAGTTTGGAGAAAGGGGTGACAATTCGCCTTTATTTCCAAAGGAGCCAACGTGTGAAACCATAGACAGGAAAGGCGGGGTGTGAAATAACTTAAACCTTTGGTAACCTCCCGGGACCCGAGGGTTCGGCAGACCCTGCCTGGACGAACAAGGAGGACGGCGACGCGTGGGGTCTCAGCGGTGTCCACGGGACGCCACACCGCACGGCGTGTCTTTGAAGACATCACTGGGGCGAGGCTCGTGACAGACAGCGAAGGGCACGCCACAAGCCCGTGACGGCATCGGAACGGGATCGGCGACCTATTTCCATCTCTCCCCACGATGGCTAGACGGGGTCACCAGAGTCAGGCGGGACAGCCCTCCACAGGGAGGATCCGTCACAGAAGGCGCCGTGCACTTTTAAAATGGAAATAGGGTCTCGGGCCGTGGTCGGCAAACCGCGGCTGGTGAGCCACATGCGGCTCTCTGGCCCCTTCAGTGTTCTAACGCCACTTCTTCAAAATAGACTAGCCCAGGCCGAAAACCGACTTCTGCGCACGGGCCATGAAGTTTCAATCGCACTGTACGTGCGCGCCCGCACGTGGTATTTTGTGGAAGAGCCGCACTCAAGGGGCCAAAGAGCCGCATGTGGCTCGCGAGCCGCGGTTTGCCGGCCACTGATCTAGGGGACGACCCCGGGACCCGAGGAGGGAGCATCGTGGCAGGAGGCACGTGTTGGTGGTGTCCTCAGACGGAAGGGTGTGGGCTGGAAAAGCCCGTTGACACCCTCAGAGGCACGAACAATAGTGTTGGCACAAAATTAAATTATCCGCAGGAGAGCCAGCAGGCGGGGGTTGTCTATAGCCGATTACATGTTTCCTGAAGACCTTGGGCACAATCTCTCAAGGACCCTTCTACGTCCACATGTGTGCATCGCCAAAAGCACGTTCCCCCTGACCCTCCTGATGCCTTGTCCCCTACAAACGGTTCGTTATGCCGGGAGCAGGCTAATTGCCTGGTAACCCCCCGCCCCTGCACGTGTGAAACACGTGGCTGCAGTTACAGTCCACGTATGCGGACTGTTCCATGTTTTAAATCCTCCTGAATTCATGCACAGGAAGCATGTTGAAAACCGTTAAGCCATCGGAGTGAATCGAGGGTGGCAAAAGCAGTGGGCACGCTTTGTCGTCACGCACACGCTCCTGTGGTGTGAGGTCTGGCCTGGCGAGGGTCGTGGGGTCAGGGGTGTGGCGAGGCCGGATTCGTAACTGGCTCTCTCTTCTGCGTTCGCTCTGATGACAGTGAGTCAGGGACCCCCTTACCTGGCGCGGCTTCCGTTTTATTTTCAGCGGAGACCTCGACGCAGAGGGGAGCTCGGGGCTCGCGGTGTTTAACGTGGGAAAGGCGGGGGTATCTGGCCGTGGGGATTCTCACCCCATAAAACAGGACGAGGAAGGGGACGCCGTGAGCGCAGCGAGGGCTCGGGAGTCCGTGCGCTGAGCAGCGGCGTTCATTTTACGCCGTGCTCGCACCTTTGGAGACGCTTTGTTCAAATGGATTCTGTAAAGAGACCTGGACAGGCGGGCGGATAGGGTGACCTACCCTGTATGGTTGTAGACGCTGCGCTGCGGGCTGCGGGGCTGCGGGCCGGGCCTCCGGCTTTCTGACTAGGCGCCCGCCGGCTGCTCGCTATGTAGTCACACACTCACTCAGGCTCACGGGCCCGGTGCTCGTGTCGTGTGCGTGGTGGGAGGCCTCCTGTCACTCATTTCACAGGATGCCCGGTGCTTGGACTCCTCCATTGCCGATGTGGCTCTTTCTCCGAAGAAACGGATTGCGTCGTTTCCTCCTGCGGCACCCAGGCTCCTGTTGGGAAAGTGAGCTTGCCTGTGTTTCTGGAAAGCCAGGGAGACCCCGTAGGAACCGCCTCGCTCGCTGGTAATTTCGATGATGGTCTGGACCTTATTTGCGTGTTGCTTCCCCAGACGCACTAATGCGTGTGCCGTGTGCGTGGGAGGTGAGAAAAGTGTGTTCTCAGAGCTAGCTGATTGCCTGGGATGAGGTTTTAAAATGAAGTCTCCATGGAAACACGCAGGGAGCGGCCCCCGAGTGCTTCCTGGGGGCGGCCTGCACCTCTGAGGAGGGAGCTCAGTGCTGAGGCTGCTGAGCTCATTAACTAACGGGCCTGGACGCCGGCGGGGTGAGCGCGGGGCCTGTTCCCCAGCCCTTCCTGCTCCTCAGCTCAGCGGTGTTTCTACGTGGGCACTGCGAGCTGGCCCTTCCCCCTGATGGCAAGGGCCCTGCCTTCCCGGCGCGACTGGAATGTCACATGACCTGGTTGTCTGTAGGACAGAGGTTGCTGCCTGGGGTAGCCCCGCCCTGACGCCGCCGTGCAGTGTTCGTTTTCACGCTGCGGGAGGCCCCCGTGCGATGCAGACCCACCGCGTGTGCGGGCGGGACCCTTTCCCACGGTTCAGCAGCAGGAGAGGGAGCTCCAGGCGGAGGAGCAGGGAGGCGCGCTCCTGGGAGCTCAGACGGAGTCCGCTCAGAGGCCCAGGGAGTGGCAGCAGTTACCCTCCTGGTCCCCATCGCCCCCAGGAGGCAGCACAGCCAGCTGCGTCCCGGGGTGTGTCAAAGAGCAGCAAACGGGATACATGTCTCGGTATCTGATCCCACATCTCAACCCTCCTCAATTCGTCAGCTCCTCAGCCGTCCCGAGGCGCCGGCGGAGACGCTGGAATGGCCAGTGCGCGCAGTCGGGAATATTCTGAACGGTTTCCGGGAGCCCCGGCCGCGCTCCTGGCTTCCATGCTTTGTTGGCTCGGTTCTTGCTCGGGTTGACGTCTCATCTGGCCGCCATGCTGAAAGGCTGCTGACCACGTGCTCGTGGTGTCTCCGTGGGCCCTGGGTGACCGTGGGCGGGGGCCGGGGAGACGGTGACCATCTGGTCGTGGCCACGTCTGTGTGTGAATGGCGGTGTTTCTATATCGCTCTCCACACCCGAGCTTCGCGGGGCGGTCGTGCCGGTCGGCACTCTGTCTTCTCGGTGTGGCCAGACCAGACCACTGCTGTGCCACGTCCTTCCGGCCGCCGGAGAGGACGGGGGCCAAGATGGGGCGTGAAGGGGAGTCCGGTTCTCAGTGAAGGGGGGGGCATGCCCACCCCCACCCCCACCCCGACTCGGCTCCCACAGTCCCGTCCGCTGGTTTTCCGGGGGAAAAGGCCCGAGGCCGTGGGACGCTCCCAGCACCCAAGCCTGTGCATTGGGAACACGGCTGTGTCAGCCCCTGATTGCAATCAGACTGACGTGCTGGTCCGTCAAGACTCCCCGCCGTTTCAGGGTGTTCTAATCCGTCTTTGCTCTCTGGGTAACCCGTCCGTTGTTCAGTCGCCTGCTATTTAGCCGGAAGTATGCATCGTAACCCCGCGGTCTCAGGTCTCGTTCCCAGGAAGCCCACACACAGGGCAGCCCCCCGCATCTGCCGCCCCTCTCCTCGCAGCTTCTGAGCGTCTCCTCCTCCAAGCAGACGCTCAGCCCCTTAGCATCAGACCCCGTGCCCACGCAGCCGGCGTCTCACGCGCGCTCAGGTCAGAGAGTGTGTGTGAAGGAGTTCCACAGAAGCCCTGCCCCCATGCTCCCGTCAGTCACTCAGTGTAAATGGACCGATGGGCGCGGGGAGGAGGCCAATGGAGACGCATGTTGGTTGAATGCTTGACATGCCAATCTTAGGAGGAGGAAATGTGAAGACACAAACCCGGATAAGTTCTGTTTATGCCACGGGTACCAAAACGTAAACGTTTAGTGCGCCGGCCGGTGTGGCTCCGTGGTTGAGTTGTCCCCTGTACCAGGAGGTCCCAGGTTCGATTCCCAGTCAGGGCACATGGGTTGTGGGCTTGATCCCCAGTAGGGGGCGTGCAGGAGGCAGCCGATCAGTGGTTCGCTCTCATCATTGATGTTTCTATCTCTCTCTCCCTTCCTCTCTCTGAAATCAATACAAACATATTAAAAATGTTTTTTAAAGTCTAACATAAAGAAATACAAAGACCAGACTAATATAGGACAATATAGACCATATAATTATGATATGCTGGCCATACATTTGGCAACAACATTCCTGGAAGTTAATTGGGAAATTTTATCTGCTTTACAAACCTGGAATAATAAGTACATAGAATGGAACAAATTTGGGAAACCTGTGTCCTTATGAAATAAATGGCACAACAAAGTAACTCTCCGCTCAGCACGAGGTGTGTTTGATGTAATTGTTCTATAGTATAGCTTCTTCTTCATGACTTTCACTTTTATTTTAAAATGTCAAATATTAGCATTATGATCATAATTATTAATATTTCTTCCATCACGAAAGTAACGCTGTCTTCGCTGGCTCAGACGGCAGCCGTGCACGGAGGGCGATGCAGTGCGTGTGCCAGATGCTTTTCAGGGCAAGGGCAGCAGGTGACACAGATGCGTGGCCGTGTCCTCGGTGCGGCCCCGTGTGTGTGTGTGTGTGTGTGTGTGTGTGTGTGTGTGTGTGTCTCCTAAGCCATCTATTTCTCACAAGCCGGGCGCCGTGACTCGGGCCAGTCCCCCGTTCACGGACAAAGGTGCGGAGGCCCCATCGTCACGCAAATGACAGGCTTCGGGCTCAGAGACCGGGGCCACGAGCTGTTCCCTCCCAACAGCCTGGGCCTTTCAGCCCACAGCGCGTCTGCCCGATCCCTGCCTCCGCCTGGAGGGGAGGCTCAGACACCTGCACGCGGTGGGGAGGGGGCTCAGGGCGGGAACTCTGAGTCGTTGGAGAGAAAATGATCAAGCGACACGGAGACTTGACCGTCATATCAGACCAGGTCTTAGCGCTGCACTGGTAGCGCCTCGCCCGCGTGACGATGGCTTTTCTGTAAACATTTATTTGTTTATCTATAGCTTTGATCTCTTTCTAAAGATATTACCTTGTTTTTAAACCATATTCCCCCAAGCGAGAGCATGTGTCCTGACACAAATTATTCAAGGAAACATGTATCCATATGTATTTTATTTATATAAAGTTGATATGTAAATATGAACATGTATGTATATATGGAATTAAATATGGATATATACATGTATATATAATCCCATATATTATTTACATCTGAATATACAGAGTAAATGAGTATTTTATATCTCAGTATATATGAAAAAATATATCCATGCACATATTTCATTATTTTTCCATGTATACACATATGTGGGTATCCATGAAGGTATTTAGTTGTACTCCCATGTACACATATGTGTGTATACTTGTGCATGTACTTAGTGGTATTTTCATGTACACGCGTGTGTATATGTGTGTATATGTATGGAGATCATGGCTAGTGGAAGTGAAAACGTGAACAAAAATGTTGAAACTTAACCTTGCTGCTAAAAGTGAATCTGGTTTTGTGTTCTCTGGGTTTTCCGGTTACCAGGATGTAAAGAAAAACTCGGTATTATGGGGCATTTATATTTTATTTAGAAAATGAATTACTGAAGGAAAAAATTAACATAGAATTTATTTTAAATGGCATTCATGATGTAACAGGCGATGTACAGAGCTACAGTTTTGTGGTTTGACTGTAGTCCATTTGGTAGAGCCATTAGACACTTCTGGAATAAATCAGGGGCTTACATGGAAACCTTGTTAGGAAGTGAGAATGGTTTTCCTGTCACTATATGTTCAAACACATTTGGTCAGGAGCGTGCACGGTGCTGGGGATATTATGAACTTGTAAATCTCATTTGTCACACAAGCTACACACTCCTGTGAATAGGTCAGAGCCCTTTCCTCCTGTGTTATGTAACGTCCTCGATTGCTGATGACACATTATTATTCAGATATGGACAAGGCCGGCCACCGGTCGCTGCCCAGATGCTATTATGGTGAGTGATGCATACTATCTGGACGTGGAATTTAGCTTTCCAACACCGTTGTAATGGGCGCGCTGACAGGTTAGAATATAGTGTTGGAGCAGACAATATCTGTGGCTGATTGTTCTAATTTTCTTTGCCAACACTTCATCAAATCATTAACTATTTTCAATTTCCACCGAATGATTCCATAGTCATAAGCTGCCTGCATTACCATATTATCCCTGATGACTTACTTCTAATCATATTGCGTGCACATATTTAGTGTGAGAGCTGAATTAGATTAATTTGCCTACAAACACGATGCAATTTAAGATATTGATTGCAGTAGCATTCTCTTTTCCCAAATCTGCCTTGCAATTCCATCAGTTTTGAGTATGTGAGTAAATTGTTTGGTTTGGTTTAGAAATTATATTTTGACATGAGGAAACTCAGAATGTGGGACATTATACTTTTTTAAAAAATAAGTTTTTATTGATTTTAAAAAAATTCCTTATTGTTGAAAGTATTACACATGTCCCCCTTTTCTCCCATGTACCTCTCCCAGCCCCCCGACGCCCCCAACTCAGGCCTTCACCCCCCTATTGTCTGTGTCCATTGGTTAGGCTTATATCATCCCCCTCTCCCCGCCTTCCCTATGCCTCTGGGTCTATTTTTGTTCATCAGTTTATGTTGTTCATTAGATTCTACAAATGAGTGACCATGTGATACTTGTCTTTCTCTGACTGGCTTACATCTCTTAGCATAATGCTCTCCAGGTCCCTCCATGCTGTTACAAATGGTAAGAATTCCTTCTTTTTCACAGCTGCATAGTATTCCTTTGTGTAGTTGTACCACCATTTTTAATCCACTCATCTGCTGATGGGCACTTAGGCTGTTTCCAGATCTTAGCTATTGTGAATTGTGCTGCTATGAACATAGGGGTGCATATATCCTTTCTGATTGGTGTTTCTGGTTTCTTGGGATGTATTCCTAGAAGTGGGATCACTGGGTCGAATGGGAGCTCCATTTTTAGTTTTTCGAGGAAATGCCATACTGTTCTCCACAGTGGCTGCCCCAGTCTGCATTCCCACCAGCAGTGCACGAGGGTTCCTTTTTCTCTGCATCCTCGCCAGCACTTGTCGTTTGTTGATTTGTTGATGATAGACATTCTGACAGGTGTGAGATGGTTCCGCATTGTCATTTGGGAGAGATAGAAACAGCAATGATCAGAGAGAAACATCATTGATCAGCTGCCTCCTGCACGCCCCCTACTGGGGATGGAACCTGAAACCTGGGCATGTGCCCTGACCGGGAATCAAACCGTGACCTCCTGGTTTATAGGTTGACGCTCAACCTCTGAGCCACGCTTGCCGGCCATGACGTAGATATTCTTAAAACTATTAATATCCAGAATGTGTGTCCTCACTTACAAGCTCCTTCGGGAAAGACGCACCAGTGTCTGCTCCCTGGGCGGGCCTCTCCCTGGAGGAAGGGCAGGGCCGTCTGCTGAGTAGAAGGAGGAGCAAGTGGAAAGCACAGCCAGGTGGGCCGACCACCTGTCCACCTTAGCCACCCGCTTCTCTTGCCCCACAAATGGTGTTTCCCAGCGTTAGCACAGATGTCCATGTCGGTCTGCAACATCCCTCACTCCTCTCCACGCCCCAGGGCCTCCGAAGTGGTATCAATGCCAGCACCCATCTTTCCTGGTTAGCAGAGGGCCTCACACGGACCCTGCAAAGGCCTGTGTCCACAGCGGGCTCGGCCCCCCGGGGACTGTCATGACACGCCTGTGCTTCATTCAGGAGCCCGAGAGCTCAGTCCCAACGGCCAATGGACCGATTGCCGCCAATGAACGTGGATCGCGATGTGGTTGCTCAGATGAGGAAACCACAGAGCTCTGCCCGGACACCCTCACCTCACTGATCGGAAGGCCGGCATGCTGATGCCCTCCGGCCCTGGGAGACATTGGCGTGGGTGCCATTGATCGACTCAGACCCATCGTGTCAAATCGAGGTCGCCCCGTGGAACACGCCTGGCCGAGTCATGATGTGGAAGGACATTTAAACCACACCTACTTAGTTAATACATTTTAAAACAGGGGTTATCTACGAAACATGAAGATCCATCAAAACCAGTAACATACAGATAAAATGACCTTGAAATTTATCAGTTTATTGAACAAACCATGGTACGTGACTAAATATTTTTATCAGTTTCATATTGATTAATATTACCCATCTAATGAAGGTTAAGAGTTCCCAACACTATGATATTGGAGGATCTTGATTCAATGAGCTGAAGTTAATACAGACTTTGCTATTTTAGGATTATCATCACCAGTAATAGCGATGCTGGTACAAAATACTGAAAAACGTCCCAGGGCACACCTGCAGGACCTGGGCGACCCGCAGTGTTCGCCTGGCTGTCCCCCACCTCCTGGTGGCACCCGGCACCTGGTGGCACCTCATGAATATTTATTAAAGGAAGGCAGCGATGCTTCATTACCTGCACACAGAGCCTTCTCTCACACTGACCATTTGAAACAGAGTAAGTCTAATTTTCCTGCGATTTCCAGGAAATGCGTGACCTATTCTAGGAATTAGGCTGAAGCTGCGATTCCTGTCATTCAAATTCTGAGAAGTTATTTTCTAAAGGTGATTGCCCTGGAAGCTTTACGTCACGTCTTCCGTGAACCATTGTGGCGGGGCTTGGCAGTGATTGGGTGCAGTTATACAGTGGTCATTGATCATGTCCTCAGAACCTCATGGTTACAAACATCTAAGACATCCAGAGAAGGCCGATCGATCGTGTGCCTGCAGACACCTGTCTGCGCGCTGTGGCTGGACCGCGTGAGACGGCCCGTGGCTGCTCTCCATTCGGGACTATGTTCCCCCGCCCGATGAATTCAGTGACAGCCCTGAAGGCTTCAGACGGCGGGATCTCCCCGGCACAGCTCCGCGGGGTGGTGTGTCAGGGGTTGATCCCGCCATTTTCCTGGTGAATCAGGGAGGATCCTCCCATCTGCCCACAGGGCGCCTTCTCTCCTGCGAGGAGCGAGTTGGAGGTTTTAGACCCGGAGGCCGCTCAGAGGCTGGGCGAGGGCGCTCGCGGGCCCTGGGTGGGGATGAGCCGGTCCCTCCAGGGTGTGTGGGAAGAGCTAACGCACTCGCATGATGATTAGAATCAAAAGCAAGTCAGAGCCTCTGGCGTTTATTTTTAGAAACTCCCGTGTAAGCAGGGAACACACGGAGAAGCAGGCATGCCTGCAGGCCATCGAGTAAACGTTGGTTTTCAGAAAGCGTGGAGGCCAGTTTACCTACTTCTGATTTTTTTTTTTTAAGAATCTGAGCGAGTTTTATTTCCCTTCCACACCCAGCTCCGTGCGGAGGTGCCTTTGTAAGGGGGGGCCTTCCCCAGCACCCCATGCTCGGCGCTGCTGGCGCGTGTATTCGTGAACACCTTCCTACCACCGAACACGGAGGTCTCCCGCCTGGGCCTCGGACGTGTGGGCGGCACGTCTGATTCCGAATGAAGCAGCCGGAGCTTTAAAAGCCGTCTTCCCGACGACGTACATCCCACGCCAGCGCCGAGACCTGCTGCAGAGGTCTTAAAAGCAAGCGACCGCTCTCCCTGCTGGAACCCGAGGCTGATGGCGTTTGGGCCGATGCAGAGGACAAGGCTGTTTGGGGGGAGTGCGGGCTTGGGGTTTTGTCCCTCTGGCGTGGGTGACGTGCTGTCCGCTGACGTGAGCAGCTCCGTCTGCTCCTCAGGGTCCGGAGAGCCTCGGGGAGCCCGTCAGAGGGGGGGGATGTGTCTTCTTCTCCACGATCCCTCGAGAGTGGACACTGTGGCCTTTCTATCCCGGCCCCTTGAGGGAGAAAGGCCGTTTCTGAAACGGCATTCACGTGTTTCCCTGAGGCCGTGGTCGACAAACTCATCAGTCAGCAGAGCCAAATACCAACAGCACAACGACTGGAATTTCTTTGGAGAGCCACATTTTTTAAACTTAAACTTCTTCTAATGCCACTTCTTCAACATAGACTCGCCCAGGCCGGAAACCGACTTCTGCGCACGGGCCACAAAGTTTCAGTGGCACTGTACGTGCGCACCCGAACGTGGTATTTTGTGGAAGAGCCACACTCAAGGGGCCAGAGAGCCGCATGTGGCTCGCGAGCCACAGTTTGCCGACCACGGCCCTAAGGGTCGGGGTGCGCGGAGTAATTAGGCCCTTTCTCTGTTGGTCTGTGGGGTGCCCAGGTGCGTGGGAGCCCCATCCCATGGGCCAGAAGCCCCTCGTCTTCGATGGGAGGCAGCCAGGATCCCGAAGAGAGAAAGGAAACCCCTTCGCCCCCCGACTCAGAGGTGTTCCTCTGTGACAGGTGGACTGGGCCGCTGTGGCGTGCGGCTCAGACACGCAGGATGGGGGCCGAGGACAGAGGGTTGGCTCATGTGCACACGTGGGCGCCCACAGAGCCCCCCCCTCCTCGGCAGAAAGCCACAGGCCCCTTCCCATCGCTGACGAGGCCGGTCCCGCTGTGCACGAGCTGTCGGTGATGTCAGGGTCGAAATTGTGTCTGTGAGCCCCGGCTGGTGTGCTCCGTGGTGAGGGCGTCGGCCCTGGGACCGGGGGGTCACGGGTTCGATGCTGATCAAGGACAGGTCCCTCTGTTGCAGGTTCCCCAACCCGGATTGGGGTGCGTGCCGGGGGCAGCCAATCGCTGTGTCTCTCCCGCGTCAATGCTTCTCTCTTCCTCCCCTGCCTCCCACTCTCTCCAGAAAATGGGAACCGTGTCCTCGGGGGAGGATTAAACAGCGCATGGTGTGAGGGCCAGGACCTCAGCAGCTCCTTCCGTGGCCTCCTGCACAGCACGCGGAGCTGGGCCGGGCGGTCTTAATGTTTTATTTGTCCTCTGACCTCGGCGTGGGCCCCTGGGCGCATCCCGGAGCCCCTCAGGGAATTCCGTCGTGAGAAGCGGCTTACGAGGGGGCAGTTCTCCGGTCAGGGCCCCGAGGCAAGGGTTCCACTGGGTCCGAGCCCGCCCAGGCCCTGCCCGTGGCTGCGACACGTGGTAGCTGAGACCGCGCCTTTAAAACAGAGTGTGCACGTAAGAGGCCGCAGAAAGCCCAGGAGTGACCAGTAGCCACTCTTTCACACAAAGCCACCTCCGTGCACTCGAGCCCGCGGGCATTTTAACAAAATTCGGGGTGCCGTGGGCGCGAAGCCATTGGGGTTCACTCTGCAGGAGGAGGCCGCGTTACTGTCCGCCCCCACGCTCAGGCCCCTGGCTGCGGGGCGCCTGGGGAGGTCCCCGGCCGCGAGGTTCTTAGACGGCGTCTTTCCGGGCCGGGTTCCTCCAGGACAGACCAGCCACACGCACGTCTACGAGATGGAGGCGCTGGTGGGAAAGCTCCCGTTCAGAGGTTGCCCGGCAGGGCGCCCACAGTCCGCGGGGCTCTCCGAGGACGCCTGTGGGACCCGCCTCCCGAGCTGATGCTGGCTCTGCATTTCCTGTCTCAGCAGACGAACCTGCGGTGCGATGGACGGGTGCCCACCGTCCTCTCAGCCTGTGCCTCTCGGCGCTCCGGACGCGAGACGAGAGGGAGCGGACGGGCAGCGCCTGTGTCCTGGAGCCCGAGCGCTCAGGGGCTCCTGGGGCCGTAACAGGACGCCCCCTCTGGCCTGCCCCTCGCTCTGAAACGCTCCATCCCTCACTGGCAGAGTCCCCCCACCCAGGAGCCCTTTCATTCCAGGGCGCACCTCCCTGGGCGGAATAGTCCGGAAAGGGGGCGTCTGAGGGCACACCTGCCTCTGGCCTCGCTCCATGGCAGACCTGCTTCGCCGCCCTCTCTGATTTCCTGCTGCGCGAAGGTAGCGGCTCCGACCACCGGGCCTCACCGTTGTCTTGTACGTCATTTAAACGCCGTGAACTGAGGCGTGAAGCTCCCTACGTGCTGCATTCTTCCTGCCGCGTATTATCTTGGGGCCGTGCACAGCCTTTTCCGGGGCCTTTTGTTTCCTGGGCGTCAACACATTGTTGCCTGTGAATTGTGAGGCGTTCCAGCCACTGACCCTCATTAACTCACGGAAGAGTGTAAGGAGGAGTCGGTATCTATGAAACACAAAGTTACATCATCCGCATATTCTCCTGGAAACCCAATGGGAAGGCGTGCCCCCCGACACAGACGCACACATACACACACATACATACATATGCATGCACGCACACACACACACACAAACGTGTGCATGCACACACAGACACACACTCATACACGTACGCACAAACATGCACACATGCACACAAACATATGTACACACACGTGCACGCACACACACTAACACACACAAACACACATGCACGTCCAAAATCCAGTAAGCGCTGGAATGATCAAACGATGGAGGGAAGCAGCAGGACGAAGCAGCACCAGGCGTGCCGTCCTGGCTGAGCTCCCTGTGCAGGGACGGTGCAGGGGAGACCCAGCTGTGAGTGGCTGCGGTATCGACCCCGGGAGGGGAAGGAAAACCAGTAAATGAACTGGCCGTGTCTGTGCACTCGTGTGCCTCCCTTCTGCACCCAAACCCCTTGCTACGGGGACTCTGGGTCTGTGTTCAAGGGCGAGGTCTCACCCAGGACTGAGGGTTTCAAATGTACATTTTTCAGCTCCAAGGAGCTCACTGGGAAGGTATTAATGCAACGAGAAAAGTCAGCTACCCCGAGTGCTCCTGGTTACAGCCCGCTCCCGGGGGGACGGGGAACACGGCCGTTTCTCACGTTCCTATGTCACCCTTCATTGGTCCCGGGTTCACTCCGCAAGGAACAGATTCCAGTCGTTGGGAATTCCGTCCCGCAGCTCAGAAAGGCGAGCATTTCCACGGCACAAGCAGATGTTCTTAAAGACACTCTTTGGTTTGACTTTATGAGGCTTGGTGTTTCTTAGTCCTTATCCAGTTAAAGGGACAGCCTTCTGAAGGGGACAGGAACACAGTTTAGTTACTAAACCGTCGTTCCATTAACCAGTAAGAAAATGCCTGTTGAGCCCTAGGTGGTGTGGCTCAGTGGATAGAGCGTCAGCCTGCGGACTGAAGGGTCCCAGGTTCGATGTCCGGTCAGGACACGTTCCATAGGTTGTGGGCTCGATCCCCAGTGGGGGCCGTGCAGGAGGCAGACGGTCCATGATTCTCTCTCATCCTGGATGTTTCTCTCTCTCTCCCTCTCCCTTCCTCTCTGAAATCAATAACAATATTTTTTTTAAAAAAAGAAAATTCCTGTTGAACGTTTATGAGATGTGTGACCCTAGGTCATTGTGCCTGTGCGTGGCATGAGGGGATGACGGCCTCTGCCCTGAGAGGGTGGAGCGAGGAGGAGGCTTCCGCTAGAAAGACAGCATTACCGCCGCGTCCCAGGGGGTGTGGGTGTGGATCGGCAAAAACCAGGAGCAGGTCTAACTCGGGAAGGAGCGGAAGTACTGCTTCTGAATTTAAAAATCCGTCCCTAAACGCACGCGCTGTTCTGACGACCAGACAACAGCAGTCCTTGGGCAGACGTTCAGATTCCGGCCTCGCCCCGGAGGTCAGCCTCGGAGGCCGTCCGAGCGTGCCCGCGCCTGGGCAGCTTCCCTCTCGGTGGCTGAGCGTGAGAACACGGGACGAGTTTCAGGAAGGGTCGTTTGTGATGCTCCGGTCAGCAGTGTCACTGCTGTTACTGCGCTGGAACGTGTTTTTCTGGACCGACGCTCCGAGCTGGTGGGTGTGGAATGAAAACCCGGCTCTGCGGAGACCAGACGCACGAGCTGTGGCGTTGGCTGAGCCGACTCCCCATGAACGAGCGAGTCCGAAGGCCGTGCCTGGGACCACGCACATCGGGGACAGAAGCACTTCATTCTGCGGGAAGAGAGGCTTTCGGGGATGAGTTAGGGTATCTCTGTGTATTGCAGATAGAACATTCACTTGAGATGTGTGTTTGGACATGGCTGTATTGTGTAGCGTGTTACTCTTTAAGAAATACCCAGAAAAAGCAGTAGCCATTGGCTCTAACACCTGATATACTGAAATGCTGGAGACTGGCTGTCACCGAGTCGTCACAGGGAAGTGAAGCCCACAGGGCAAACGTGTCCAGTGATCCTGTGACCACGGCATGGGCGCCAGGCGGGCCCTGGACGGCGGGGCGGCCGCGGTGTAGGGACAGCCCTGTCTAGCCACATCCTGTGCCCCTGAAACTAATGCAACGTGATGTCCCATGTCAACGGTAAATAAAAAATTAGAAAAGGTTGGCGGGATGGCAAAGCAAATGGGATCATTAGCCGAGTTAATTAGAAGCGTCTACGTTGGGCGGCGGAGTGGCAGGTCCGGTTTGCATCCGGAGAGAGGGCAGCGTAGCCGTTGGGCGGAATGAGGCGAGTGGAAGGCCCTGGCCGGGGAGGTTCGGGGGGCGGGCGTTGCCTGGCACTGAAAGGGGGCAGGTTGGTTCCTGGTCAGGGCACCTGCCTGCGATCCAGTCTCCTTCCCCAGCAGGGACACCGTGCTCCGAGGAGGCCCCGCCAAAGCGCCCAGGGCCTGGGAGGGGGGCGGGGCCTGGAGCTGAGATGTGCCCCCAGGAGATCCGGCCCTGAAGGGGCAGCACCCACAGCCCCGTGTGGCCCTAAGGGCCCTCACGCACCCGACAGAGCCATGAGAAAAGTCATAAGTGGGAAATGGGGAAAGAGCTTATTTCACTGGAGGTGAGTTTTCATTTCTTATTTTGAACTCAAGGAAGTTAGTCAAATGCATAAGGGACCAGTAGAAAGCCATGCTTTATTTCATTGTGTTTTATTTTTTAATTGATTTTAGAAAGAGAGAAAGGCGGAGGGGGGAGAGAGAGAGAGAGAGAGAGGGAGAGAGACTTGTTGTTCCGCCCGCCTGTGCACTCATTGGTTGATTCCTGGGTGTGCCTGACTGGAGATGAGCCTGGACCTCGGTGATGGGGACGATGCTCTAACCGGCTGAGCTGCCTGCCAGGCCCGGATCTGCTCTCCAAGATGGAATGAGTCCAGCTTGTTGCTGATGAAGTTTGGTCTCGTGAGTGTCAGGGTCAGATTTCCACGCTGGGCTGCCAGGCCCCTGAACAGCACCCCTTCTTAGGAGAGAGACGAGAGCTAACGTGTGGAATGTTTAATGACTTACTTTGAATCAACAATTAGTACTCCGTAGGGAATGTCACTGGATTTATGTTGCAAAGGTCATTTCCATCGATTCTTCGCTGTCCATTAGGGACCGCGTCCGCCACCGTCTTGGGGGCGGGTTTTGGAGGCGGCCGCCATCCTCACTTCAGGCCCAGCGGGCCGGGGCCTGGACGCGCGGCCTCCCTGCCTCCTGCCGGTGCGGGTCAGCGCTGCCTCCCTCGGCCTCCGTCCTCTCAGCCGGCGGACGCCACACTGGCCTTTGCGGCTGCCGCTGACGGGGAACGGCTGCCCAGTGGCCGCAGTGCCCGGAGGTTGCGGTCCACGTGGCTGAGCGAGGAGCGGAACCGGTGGGGGACCGGGCCTCTGCGGGCGGCACTGCCTGAAGCCGCCACGTCTCCCGCGTTTGTAGCTCGGGTTGTGTTCACTCATTCCTTCCGCTTTTGCCTGAAGAGCCGTCCAGCAGTGACTCTGCGGCACTCAAAACAGACTGACCTCAGACAGGCCTGCTTCCCACAGCAACCGGGGCTAAAGCCAGGGCCGGGGGGGGTCTAACGGACTGTGTACTGAGAGCAGGTCAGGTGCACACCCCACCGAGCGGGGTGGGAGCGCCCTGCACACCTCCCTTCCCCACACGCCTCCCATCCCGCACGCCTCCCGACCCCGCACACCTCCCGTCCCCACACACCTCCCGTCCCCACACGCCTCCCATCCCCGCACACCTCCCATCCCCACACGCCTCCCATCCCCGCACACCTCCCTTCCCCACACACCTCCCTTCCCCGCACACCTCCCGTCCCCACACACCTCCCATCCCCGCACACCTCCCATCCCCACACACCTCCCATCCCCGCACACCTCCCATCCCCGCACGCCTCCCGTCCCCGCACACCTCCCGCCCCCACACACCTCCCGTCCCCGCACACCTCCCATCCCCACACACCTCCCATCCCCGCACACCTCCCATCCCCGCACACCTCCCATCCCGCATGCCTCCCTTCCCCACACACCTCCCGTCCCCGTACACCTCCATCCCCACACACCTCCCTTCCCGCATGCCTCCCGTCCCCGCACACCTCCCTTCCCCACACACCTCCCGCCCCCGCACACCTCCCGCCCCCACACACCTCCATCCCCACACACCTCCCATCCCCGCACACCTCCCGTCCCCGCACACCTCCCATCCCCACACACCTCCCATCCCCGCACACCTCCCATCCCCGCACGCCTCCCATCCCCACACGTGCACAGGAGGCGTCTGCGGCAGTCACACGGGCGATGTCAGATACAGGGCACCTGGTGGGCTCCTGCACCTCGACCTCAGGAGGTTATGCTCAGAAGGAATCCGGAAGGTTCTGAGATGCCCCCCTCGCTCCCCCTGCACCCCTGCCTTCGGTGCCCTGGCCACAGGCCTGCCACCTGCCTGCCACCACCGCTCCCCACCAGTCAGGGTCTGAGGCTGAAGCAGACACCCCAGGGAGGAAGGGGGCTGATGCCCGTTGAGATCCACGCAGCCATGCAGTCTGGGCTCCACGGACCCCGAGTGTCACAGTGGGGTGTGCCCAGGACACGTCCGTGGGGTTTGCTGGACCCTGAGCTCTGTCTGGCCCGGCTCCTCTCTCTCGCTCTAAGCCTTGGCTGGTTTTCTCAGAGAACACTTATTTTATTTTATTTATTTTTAAAATATATTTTTATAGATTTAGAGAGGAAGGGAGAGGGAGAGGGAGAGATAGAAACATCAATGATGAGAGAGAACCATGGATTGGCTTCCTCCTACACGTCCCCCACTGGGGATCGAGCCCACAAGCAGGGCATGTGCCCTGACCGGGAATTGAACTGTGACCTCCTGGTTCATAGGTCGGTGTTCAACCACTGAGCCACACCAGCCAGCCAAGCTCAGAGAACACTTTTAAAAGTAGCTGCCTGTGGTTCCTTGTCCTAGGGGCTGTTCTTGAGACACAGCCTGAGACAGAGGGTATTCACTCTTCAGCTTCCTTTGCATATTAAAGAGTGATAGAAAACAAAAACGATATACTTGAAGAAAAATGCCTGTCAGTTGTTCTGCCATCCAAAGGTAATTGCTGCTACCATTTGACATTTTTTTAAAACTTTTTTTTTACAGTAGAAAAAAATGAGAAAGCTCAATGTAGTGTGTGTATGTGTGTTTAGGAGAGTGTGTGTCAGGGTGTAACTGGACATATAATTTGGGGTACCCATCCAAGGCTATTGAGTGTTTATGTTATTTTCTTCCTGGATTGAGGCACATGATGCTGGAATGAGCATCCGTGGCCATGCATATGTCTTTCACAGAGCCACCTGTTTAACGTGGGACACATTTCTAGAAACGGAATTTCCAGGTTAGGATGTGATGGAAATGCCCGATTCCTGGGAAACGCTGTACGGATGTATTTGCCCCAAAGCAGAGCCGGTGGAGTCCCGAGGTGCCTGGTTGCTGGGGGGCGGCTTGGGAAGCACCGTCTGGAACGATCGCGTGTAACCGAGCAGGCATGCGTCACGCTGCGATATTTTAAGGTGCATTTCTTTGATGGTGCATTAAGGTGAATCTCTTTCATAGACCTCCTGGCTGATTTATCGCCGCTTTTCGGAATGGGCCGGCTCCATCAGTTTTATCATTTGCTGTTTTTATGGCTGCAATTTTCATCTCTTTTCTTATTGATCTGCGGCCCTATCATATGGGAACCTTATTAAAGCGCATCTTCCACGTTCTAAATTGGTCAGGATCCCAGGGGTGAAAGCTGAAGTGCAAGTGGCTGATGGGAGGGAGCGTGATGGATGCTGAGCGGCCCTGTCAGTCCCCCTGCGGGGCAGGCAGCCTCAGAAGGAGGGCGGTAGGCTGCAGGAGCCAGGGCCCCACCATGCAGAGGACCAGGGGCTGGGGGTGGGAGCCCACAGGTGCTGTGACCACAGGGCTTGGCGACCCCCCCCCGCCCCAGTGGCCTGACAGGGAAGCGGCTGGGCTGTAGGTTGCCTGGGCCTTCCCTGCCCCCAGCCTGGTTCTCCTGCCCCCCCGCCCCCCCCCCCCGGGAAACCAGGCCGCAGGGCGGAGCGGGGAGGCCCGGGAGGGGCAGTGGCAGGTGGGGAGTGAGCAGAGTGGATGGGGAGGGCAGACGGAGATTCCCCAGGGCCAGCACCATGACGGCTTTCTTGTCTGAGCTGCTTGGTCTTCAGTTTTGCTCACGGCGTCTGGATATGCAGCGGTCCGGGGCCATGGTCGGCGGCCACCACAATTAACCTTTCCCTCCCGGCCTCTGGTGTTGAAGTTTCACTAAGGAGGTCTTCATCAGCGTGAGCCTGCATACATGTTACTACGGGCCGTCCTCCGGGTACGTCGGACTCCACGGACGTCGTTTCGTGGTTACGTCACCACCTCCCATTTTTTTGTAAAAAAAAAAAAGGTGTCATTTTGACGTCTGTACACATGTGCTCTATGTTTTTTATTATTTATTTCCCACAAGTAAAGGTCAGGAATTGTTATCTTTCTTTTAAATTCTTTTACTGCGTCACGCCATCACTGCTGTGTCTGTGCTCCGCGTGAGCGACCAGGTGCTCATGGAGGTGGGTTCCGACTGACGGCGGGAATCGCGTTATGTCGCCCGTGGGAACGGATCTCCCACGTCACCCGAGGACCTACTGCACATGGAAGTTTCTGGTACTTCCCAAGATGCTCTTTTTCTGGAGAATTACTTCGGGGTGCACCTTAACTGTTGCACGTTTCCCCCAAATGTAGCCGGTTTTAGAATCACTTCCCACAGGCTCAGCGGGTGCCCTTTGCACTGTCCCCCCGGCCCTCCCACGCCGGGGCAGGTACGGACGTGTCTGAAAATACCAGGACTGGGCTGTGCTCCGTTCCATATGTTATCAAATAGGCTTTACATATTTGGACATGAATCTCTTTTCCTTTTATAAGATTCTTCCTTTAAAAATAGAGGAAGTATCTGAAAATATCCTCTGGGACTAGGAGGGTGCTGAGTGTGTGGACTCACGTGGAAACCGCCGCCTGGGAGCCCCGTGCCCTGCATCTCTGCAGACCGATCCTGCACTCCTGGGTCGTTTAACATCCGGGTCCGGGTCTGCCTAGTTGTTTTTAGGCCATAAATACCTGTGGGGAAGGGGTGGGGGAGAGAGAGAGGAGGAAAGAAATTAAGAAAGAAAGAAATTGCCCAGCCAGTGGGTCGATGGCTCGGTGGTTGAGCAGTGACCATGTGACAAGAGGTCACGGTCTGATTCAGGGTCAGGGTGAATAAAGGCCCGGGTTACTGCAGGCTTAATCCCCAGTGGGGGGCGTGCAGGAGGCAATGGATCCATGTTTCTCTCATTGATGTTTCTATCTCTCTCCTTCTCCCTTCCTCTCTCTCTAAAATCAATGAAAGCATATTTTAAGAGAGAAAGAAAGATCCCTAGCTGGTTTAGCTCAGTGAATACAGCATCGGCCTGCGGACTGAAGGGTTCCAGGTTTGATTCCTGCCAAGGACACTTGCCCAGGCTGTGGGCTTGATCTGCAAAAGATTAAGTGAAACACAGTTGGTCTTGGCTGAGATGGATCGTCCCTCCTTGTCTAGTGAGGGCAGGACCCAGGAGCCACCTCGGAGGTGCTTCCGGGTAAACGTGTGAAAAGGACAAGGCAGCGAAGAGAGAGGAACACAGCTAAGCCGCTGGGAAGTGAGGGAAGTCCACTCCTGCCCAATGCGACCACGAAATACAATAAGGTAACACGCACGTCGAAGGTGTATCTCCTAGGACTGTTTTCTAGGTCAAGGGAGAGGGGATCCCATCACACTGGGTGGGAACTCAGTGGGTCTTAGCAGTGGATCACAGCGCCCTCCCGGCTTCCTCTGTCACATCCGGCACCGGGCTGCCCGGTGAGCAGGAGAGCTTCACCGTCAGGTGCGCCCTTCTCCGCGGCACCCACACAGCCCACCCACACAGCCCAGCCACACAGCCCACCCACACAGCCCACCCACACAGCCCACCCACACAGCCCACCCACACAGCCCACCCACACAGCCCACCCACACAGCCGCCTTTCCACCCAGGAGGCCAGTTCCATGTGCGGGGCTTGTGCTGACGCGGGAGGTGCTGAAGATGGGTCCCTGGGCCTCAGGCTGGGGGTCATGCCGGACCCTCAGGTGAGCGCCGGTGGCCACTCCCCAGGCCGTTGTGAGTCTAAGAAGGAACCCTTTGCGAGGAGCGGCAGTAGCGTGGACATGGCTCGGGCTCGTCCTTCTAGACCAGTGATGGGCAACCTTTTGAGCTTGGTGTGTCAGACTTCGCCAAAAAACCGAGCATAACTCGGGTAGTGTGTCACTTTGAGGAAAAAACATTATTGCGCAAATGTTTCATCCTCGGCATGCGGCCGCCTCATCAGAAATGGCTACGCGTGTGCTGACACGCGTGTCATAGGTTCGCCATCACTGTTCTAGAATCAGGTTCTATCTAAAACGTGTCTGCACTTACTGGGTGGGTTCCTCTGCCGAGATATTTATGTGATCGTGTCCGATATCTCAAGGTCGGTGGAGCAACGCGCAAGCTGCACACTGACCCTCACGTTCAAGCTGTAAAACTCCGAAGCCCGGGCGTGCTCCCTGGGCCATCCCGTGTGCTGACCGATCCGCGGTCAGTGCTGAGTGCTGTCCACACGGGGCGGGGGGGGGATTTAACGTTACTAACACGGGAAGTCGTGGCAAGAAGGGGTGCCCTCGCCCTTCGCGGTGAGCAAAGCGCGGCCCCTCACACATCGCGAAGCTGAAGGCGGCTCCCCGGGGGATGCCGCCACGCCGTGCCTGTGGCTGCGGAGCTTTTGCTGGAAGAAGCCTCGCTGTCTCGTGTTGATCTCGTGTAACCTGCGTGAGGGAGAAGGCGTCCTGTCGGGAGACACTGCCAAATCCAGGCATGCTTCCTGGCTGGGGAAGAGATGGAACACATTTCAAGAAGAAAAAGAAATAGAAGCCCAAAGTCCTATTTTAAAAGTCATCTCGTGTTTGGAAGAAAACCAGGAAGAACAGGGTTTTTGAAGGAACGTGTTCCAGATGGGATTCATATTCAAACCAGACAGACCCGGCGTCATGCTAGCACGGATGGGAAAGCCGCTGCATTTTCAATGGCCTCTCAGTATGACTGCCCTCTCTCAAAGGACAAACACAACCCCTGCCAGCCTCCCGTGTCTGCTCACGGCCCAGCGAACAGGACGAGGGGTCCCCGGTGCAGCCCGGGCCGCACAGCAGAACGTCCATGCCTCTTCTTGGCCTGTGCCTCCGCCCCACCCACCCCCCTAACCTACAACTTCGCAGCCAGATTCATGTGTTTTTTAGAACAATGGGATTCTAGGAGTGTTTCCTTTGTGAAACAAAGAAAGATGAAAGAAATTCTAAGTGGGTGTTTTTTTAGCTCCTGGAGAATGGGATTGGATCATGTTCAAAGGCAAGGTGGTCTCCCTGGCCGGTGTTCCCGAGTGGTTAGAGTGTCAGCCCAGGCACCAAAGGGTCTTGGATTCGATTCCCGATCAAGGGCACTTACCTGGGTTGTGGGTTCGTTCCCCGCCCCTGGTCGGGGTGCATGAGGCGGGCAACCAATCAATGTATCTCTCCCACATCTGTTTCTCTCTCTCTCTCTCTCTCTCCCTCCCTCTCTCTCTCCCTTCCTCTCTCTTTCCCTTCCAAGCTGTCTCTGAAACACAATGTAAAAAATATCCTCCAGTGAGAATCAACAGCAGTAAAGCGACGGTGGTCATGGGGGAGGGTCCGGGCTCATGGGAGGTTGTTAACGTGTTTTCAGAAGCAAATGGACTGTTTCCTCGTCTTGCGCCTCCTGGTTACTGTTTGCGTGATTCTGCGTGTGCAGAGATGTGGACAGAGCTCTCCATGTGACAGGAGGCTCTTTGGCAGGTGGTTGACAGTGGAACGCAGACACGTGACAGCACCGTCCGCCTGTGGGGTTGTCACTGTCGGGTTGAACCCGGGCCCTGCTGGGTCTTAGGGTCAGGGACACGGTCCTGAGTCATTCCCAGGTGCCAGCGTCCCCTTGACAAGGCCAGGCCGCCCTCCCTTCCCGTCGGAATTCAAAGGCTGTGCTTGAGGATGAGGAGCTGGACACGCAGACGCTCAGGAGGCGAATGCAGGGACACCGGCCTGCGCTTCTCCTTCAGCCGTGGTACAGCGGCGCTTCCCTGAGAGAGCAAAGCCGAGGACCAGAGGCTCTGCCCCTCCAGGTCCCGGGGTGTGGGCCGCAGGGACCAGGACCCCGGTCCGGTGGCTGCCCAGGAGTCAGGGCTGAGGGCAGCGATCGTGCGGGGCCTGGGCCGCCTGCTCTGCCGTGTTCAGGGCACAGGGTGCTCTCCCGCTCCAGCTGCCTGGCAGGGGCACTAACAGCTGTGTGTCCAGCAGGTGCGGGGAGGGGCTTTGCGGTGCCTGACTCTCTGGGTCCCCCCCAAGCTGCACCCCCTCAGCGCCAGCTCCATCACTCTGCAGGGAGGTAGGGAGGTGACAGACAGACCGAGCGCAGACTTTGTACCTGGCATCCCTCAGCTTGACCCACAGCTTAGAAAGGCAAGCAGGTGGGAGAGGGACCTGCTCACCTACAGCATCTCAGGGGGGAGGTGGGCCTGCTCACCTACAGCATCTCAGGGGGGAGGTGGGCCTGCTCACCTACAGCATCTCAGGGGGGAGGTGGGCCTGCTCACCTATAGCATCTCAGGGGGGAGGTGGGCCTGCTTACCTATAGCATCTCAGGGGGGAGGTGGGCCTGCTCACCTATAGCATCTCAGGGGGGAGATGGGCCTGCTCACCTATAGCATCTCAGGGGGAGGTGGGCCTGCTCACCTATAGCATCTCAGGGGGGAGGTGGGCCTGCTCACCTACAGCATCTCAGGGGGGAGGTGGGCCTGCTCACCTATAGCTTCTCAGGGGGAAGGTGGGCCTGCTCACCTATAGCATCTCAGGGGGGAGGTGGGCCTGCTCACCTACAGCATCTCAGGTGGGAGGTGGGCCTGCTCACCTATAGCATCTCAGGGGGGAGGTGGACCTGCTCACCTATAGCTTCTCAGGGGGAAGAGGGACTTGCTCACCTATAGCATCTCAGGGGGGAGGTGGGCCTGCTCACCTATAGCATCTCAGGGGGGAGGTGGGCCTGCTCACCTATAGCATCTCAGGGGGGAGGTGGGCCTGCTCACCTATAGCTTCTCAGGCCCAGGAGGTGGACTTGTTCACTTATAGGGTGGTGGATTTGCAATGACATGTTAACTTTGTGCATGAGAAGCTCTGTGTTTGATTGGCTTAAGGGCCACTCGTGTCAGTGTCGGAGGGCCCACCCCTCTAATCGGAGCCAATGAGTGGCTTCCAGGTGGCCACCCGTGTGGACCCTGCACTGGAGCCAATTCCTTCTCATCTGGAGTCTTTGTTCTCCTTCAAAGGAGAAAAAAGTCAGATTTCTTAAAGCATTCTTTTGTTGGTAAGAGTCCACATATGGTCCTTCATCCTTCATCTGAAATCAAAATATGTCTATCCTGACACTTGTTGGGGAGGGGGATGTGTGTTCATCGAACAAAGAGCTTACGTGTCTTCTGGGTTCAGCGTGGTGGACCGTGTGGGATGCATGGAGGCAGGGAACCGGTCACCAGGATTAACCAGAGATCATGTAGCCGGAGGCTCTGCACTTCCATTTTTTTGTTTTGTTTGAAATTAACTAGAGAGAAGGATGAAATGCTCATCTGCGAAAGCGTGAGTCACGGCAGAGCTCCCCGGGGCAAAAACACAGTAAAAATAGCTGCGCGCGGAGCGTGTTTTAACATCTCCACGGAACGCGAGAGGGAGAGGGAGGTGTTTCTCAGCTAACTGGTGCAAAGCTGCCGTGGCTTAGACTACGCGGACGGTTTAATTATAGACAGAACTCTCCAGTTCCAGTCCTCTGATGCGATTTCTCTAAATGCTGCGCGGCACGAAGCGGGAACTGCGGGGAGGCCGTGGCCTCCTTGTCCGTGCCGCTGCGGTGGGAGCGATGGGGTTTGGTGGCTCCACGGACAGGTGTGGGAGCCCCGTGCAGAGGCGAGAGTGGGCACGCTGGACTCCAGCGATCAGAGTCGCCTTTGTCATAGTTTGTACCTTTTCGTGAAAAGCGGGTGTGTTGTTTTTGTTGTTGGTAGTTTGTTTTTACTAAGAATTTACTTTTAGCCCGGCCAGCGTGGCTCAGTGGTTGAGCGTGGACCTATGAACCAGGAGGTCACAGTTCAATTCCCGGTCAGGGCACATGCCCTGGTTGTGGCTCCATCCCCAGTGGGAGGCGTGCAGGTGGCAGCCGATCCATGATTCTCTCTCATCATGGATGTTTCTCTCTCTCCCTCTCCCTCTCCCTTCCTCTCTGACATCCATAAAAACGTATTGAAGAGAAGACGGGGCATGGCGGTCAGTGGTGCGGTGAGTCCAGGCCTCCAGTAAACGTTCACGCTGTAGTTCACAGGTGCCTCGCGGGGCGTGGACAGTCGCGGGGGGTGGACATGCGCAGGCCCAGTGCGGCCGCAGCGCCGATGGCCTTTGCAGCCCTGAGGGTCCTGATGCTGGGCCAGGGATGCCGTGAGGACACCACGGAGAGGCCAGCGCTGCGCCGCTCTCCCCGGTCAGCAGCCGTCTCGCCACCTGTTATTCGCTGCTGACATCGTTCTCAGGAAGGTCTGGAAATGCAGCCCATGTTTCTCCTTCAAGAGGCATTTCCGGAAATGCCTGCTCCTGTGGCCCCGACACGGCGTTCCCTAACCCGGGCTCTCTCGCTGCCTCTCCATCGCCGCGTGCCGGCCGGCCCGGCTGTCCCCCGGCCCGAGCTGGTTCCTTCTTCCCGGAATCTGAGGTCGGAGGGTGCCTTTCCAGGACGATCCCGTCTGTAGTCTCAGGGCCTGAGGCATCGAGGTTCCTCATGGGAGGTTCCTCATGGGGTTGCAGAGGGGGCCCTGGTTCTTCCTCCCGGCCCTGCTGAATGCTGGGTATTGGCTAGAACTGCGTTTGCCAAGCCCAGAGTGGCTGGGCAGTTCCTCTCCCTCTCTCTTTCTCTCTCTCTCTCCCTCTCTCCCTCTCTCTCCCAACCTCTCTCTCCCTCTCCCTCTCTCTCTTTCCTCTCTCCCTCTCTCCCTCTCTCTCTCCCCCCTATCTCTCCCTCTCTCCCTCTCCCTCTCTCTCTCTTTCTCTCTCTCTCTCCCTCTCTCCCTCTCTCTCTCCCCCCTATCTCTCCTTCTCTCCCTCTCCCTCTCTCTCTCTTTCTCTCTCTATCCCTCTCTCCCTCTCTCTCTCTCTCCCCCACTCTCTCCCCCCTCTCTCCCCCCCCTCTCCCTCTCTCCACCCCTCTCTCTCCTTCTCTCCCTCTCTTCTCTCCCTCTCTCCCCCCCTCTCTCTTCTCCTCCCGCCCCCCCCCCCGGCCTTCCTGTACTTCCGTTACTCATTCTGTGCTGCGTTAGATGAAAGGGATATTGTCCCACCAAATCCATAGAACTTTCGTTGGATTTCAACACTTAGAAAGCGCACTTCCCAGCACCCACTCTGCCCAGGGTGGACAGAACACGGAGGGTGTGATGTGTCCTGGGAGGGAACTGCATGTCCCTTGGGTCACGTCACACCCACCTTCATTCAGAATCTCTCCTCTTATACCGTCTCAAGGAAACTTGAGGGAAATTAGAGTGTTATCTAAAGTGTTCTTTTAATTAACACTGATGAGCTAGCTGTGAAATTATATCTGATTTCCGTTTTCTTTCTTCTATCACTCATAAAGGGATTCTCATCTGAAATTCTTGATCCTTCAGACAGAGACCTCGGGGGTCCCGCAGTCACCACCACGTGTGTGTCTATGTATGCCCTTCTGTTCCGGGTTTTTGTTTCTAACCAAATGCAGTGAGAAGGTGGAGATAAGCCGCCAGTGGCCATGTGACCTGCGGGAGCACTTTCTAGATCCTTTGCTTCGTAAGCTGTTACTCAGAGACGTTCGGAAACTCCAAACTCCGCCGTCATCACCGGCATCTTCATTTACAATCGCGCCGACTCCCTCATCGGTGCCCCTGACACAGGCCTGTGCCCTCGGGTTTGATTTGTTTGGATTTAACCTTCCTGCTTTTCTCTGCTTTCCCTCCGCGTCCTCTCTTCCCTGCTTCCGTCTGTCCCAGCGTGAGGCTCCAGCTATGGAGAGGCTAACGGGAGGGCACGGCGGGATTCCGGGGCGGCACTGCTGGCACGTGTGTTTCCATTCCTCCTCCTCTCCTTTTCGTGTATGAGGACATCTTACAGACCTCGATGCACTGATATCTCAGCTAGCTCCCAACCTTATAGCTTACCTGTATTTTGTATTTCTTACATGCATCTTCCTAGGGGTAAGGTATTGTTGAATTATTTCAAGTTATTTGCCACATGCAAGTAAGTCTCAAACCTGTCACCCTCAGGGCATTATTTGATTCCTGTTACTGACATGATTGATTTCTATTTCTCTGCTGATCTTTCCGTGTCAAGCCTGGGCTGAGGAATATTACGGCTTTCCGCGCTCGCCCACGCCCTCCTCTGCTGAGCCGTGCGAGAGCTTCCCTCCTGACTCAGTTGCTGTAACTCACCCAGAACACCGACGTCCCAGTGGCCCTGTTACTTTTCTGAACAAACGCCCAGTGTTTGAAAGAAAAACGCAGTTCCTATGCGGCCGCGCGGTGCGGCGGGCACGCAGGGGTTCCTCACAGCCGTGGATTCAGTCAGGGTCCTTGTTGTTGTTTTGTATGTTTTAATGTTTGGAGTTTCTGTGTCGGGCACTCATGCCATGGCTGCAGATTAATCACGGTAATTGCATCGCGGATATTATTGCACCGGTGTTGGAGGGAGGGCAGTGATGTTGCCTGCGAGGGATGCTTGCACCCCAGCGCGTCAGGAGTGCGTGTGGAACAGGATCCGATGCCAGTGCAGCAGCAAAAGGCCCGTGAAAGGAGCGCTCCTCAATGAACCCTTGGTTTCCCGCTGGCGCGGACGAGAAAGGGCTTCAGTGAGGGCGTCAAAGTGACTTTCTTTCCACGGAACCCAGAAAGCTGGCGGCGGAAGCCACCCCACGGGACCCTTTATCGGGGAACAGAGGGCGTTTGTGGCGCTGCCCAGCCCCCCGAGGGCCGAGCATCAGGGAGCCACTGTTCCCGGGACAACGGGACGCTGTGGGGACGCCGTGGGGACGCTGGGCCGGCCACTGGCTCTCTGGGACCCACACACATCAGTGCTCTCTGCAGGCAGCACTGCACGCTGGTACCGTCACCTGCGAGGGTGTTGTGGGTTCTCTCAGCCGTCAGTCAGTTCTGCCAGCGGTCCCAAACACGCATGTCCGAGCACGCATCTCCCAACACGCCATGGTTCCTAGAATTGCGATGTGGGGGGTGGAGTTTTTTTAAGGGAAAAGAAACACAACACGTATTTTTTTACTTGATCTATTGTCAAGTCTAGGTTTATAATCCAGCATTCGTGGAATGAATCCCAGGTAGCCACGTGTCAAATCCACAGACTCACGCAGGGAACAGTCTGACCCCAAATCACGGAATGAGGTCGCCCAGCTCAGGAGGCTGATGTCCTTTCCAGGGGCCCCGCACCCCTGAGAAGAGGCCTCACAAGACCTGAAAGCCCCCCCCCACCCCGACACCCAAACCCGTTCGCTCCGGGTACGGCCTCTCACACAGACACCTTTTGTTTTAATGGGTTTTTCCTGCTCCTGCACATCCCACGCCTTTACATCTTCTCTGTGATGAAATACTAAGGGAAGTTTTCCGTATTAAAACATCCTCTAAGGGTTCTCAGTACACCTTCAGGGACACGTGCGCTGGTGATAACAGTCCCTGAGCAGCGTGGACAGAGTTTCCGCATTTCGTGAAAAGCTCTGCTCTGCGTCA
This sequence comes from Eptesicus fuscus, assembly GCF_027574615.1. Taxonomy (NCBI): domain Eukaryota; kingdom Metazoa; phylum Chordata; class Mammalia; order Chiroptera; family Vespertilionidae; genus Eptesicus; species Eptesicus fuscus. The sequence goes on along the minus strand of NC_072480.1, from coordinate 103,822,895 downwards.
GGGCTCCTGACCGTATGACAGAGTTCGGTATTTAATCAAAATAGCTGGTCACGTCCCCAGATGTCTTCAGGAAAGTTCAAATCCTGGGAGCAGCCCGGCCAGTGTGGCTCAGTGGTTGAGTGTCGACCTATGAACCAGGAGGTCAGGGTTTGATTCCCGGTCAGGGCACATGCCTGGCAGATTGCAAGCTTGATCCCCAGGGTGGGGCGTGCAGGAGGCAGCCGATCAGTGATTCTGTCTCATCATGGATGTTTCAATCTCCCTTTCTCTTCCTCCCTGAGGCTTCAGGTGAAAAATAAATAAATCTGTCAACTTATAGGTTGCATGGTGTAAAGATTTTAAATAATTGGAGAATAAACATACTTAGTAAGTCATTTTGAGATTAAAGTATTTTTGTTGATCTTTGTGTTAAGATATTGAGTCAGTAACAGTTATTGCCAAGGAGGGCCAGTACTCCAGACCTGGGGGATATGAAATGAAAAATATCTGAAAGAATTGACATAATTTCATCAAAATATTACTTTTTTCTTTAGTGGCCATTATATATGTGAAATTTCTTTATTTGTTTTTATTTAATTTATGTCATATTTATTTTTCATTGTTAAAATTAAATATGGATACTTCAGCCCTAGCTGGTTTGGCTCAGTGGATAGAACATTGACCTGCGGACTGAGGGTCCCAGGGGTTCGATTCCCGTCAAGGGCACATGCCCAGGTTGTGGACTCGATCCCATGTGGGGCGTGCAGGAGTCAGCCAATCCATGATTCTCTCTCATCATACATGTTTCTATCTCTCTCTCCCTCTCCCTTCCTCTCTGAAATAAAAATATCCTATATAATAAAAGGCTAATATGCAAATTGTCCCTTCGACCGCAAGTTTAACCAGGAGTTCAACCAGGGGGCGAAGCTGGCTGGCCAACCGCTCGTGGCCCTTCCTGTGGCCGGCCTCACCCCTGATCAGCCCCCACCCCCCACCCTCCACCCCGATTGGGGCAGGCCAGCCAGACCCCACCCATGCATGAATTCTTGCACCGGGCCTCTAGTATATATTAGAAAGCAACAAGGGTGGTTGCTGTTTAAGGAAATACACTCAGACTTCAAGAACATGAGGAAGTGGAGAGTCAGGGAATCAGGGAATTCCCACGCACGGAGAAAGGCGCCGTGGCTCTCCGTGTAACTGCTCTTCATCTCGCATCGTATGCTGGGTGCGGGGAGGGCGCCAGACTTCCTGCTCGGTCCAGCTTTTCCTTTGAGAGGAATAAATGCTCAGCGTCAGTCAGGGTCCGTGCGAGTCCCCGCGCTCCGTCCCTCACTGCACTCGTGTCCCCAGAGCTTCTCTTTGGACTGGGAAACGCCTGGCAGCAAACCCACCCTTCCGAATGCATCGGGATGCTCAGCCCCTGGGCTCCTGGATGGCGCTCCTCAGTGACAATGCTCATTTAAATAACATTTTCATTTCAGACTTTGCAGAGAAACCCAAGTGTCCCCCATGGAGTTTCCCCCAAGGCGTGGTATTCTTCTTTTCTTTCTTTAAAAATATTCATATATATATTTCAGAGAGGAAGGGAGAGGGAGAGAGAGAGAAACATCCAGGATGAGAGAGAATCATGGGTCAGCTGCCTCCTGCACGCCCCACACTGGGGATTGAGCTGCAACCCGGGCGTGTGCCCTGACCGGGAATTGAACTGTGACCTCCTGGTTCATAGTCGATGCTCAACCACTGAGCCACGCCTGCCAGGCAAGGCTTGTTGTTCATCGTAATCCACTCACCCATCACCAGCTAGACTAGGGCTCCGCGCAGTTGACTGTGGCCGTGGCCGGGGTGGTTGGGTTAGAGCGCGGACGTGCAGCGGCGTCTTCTCTTCGGTCCCGGCCGTGCCTCTCGCTCTCGGCACCATCACAGTCTGAGCAGCCCGTCTGCTCCCTGTGAGGCGGGGTCGAGGCGGGGTCCCCTGAGGAGTGTCCGAGGAGCAGGCATCACGCATCGGTTGGCCTGCGTTTGCTGGGCAGGTCCCGTCTGAGAGGCGTGCAGTTTGCCAGGTGCAGAGTCGGGTCCATCCGTCTTCCTGTGCTCGCAGTGTCTGAGAGAGGCCTTGGTCAACAAGAGAAACACAGCTGGACGTCGAGTCCCCGCCCTGCTGAGCGCCCTAGGTCATCCGGGAGCTGATGTTCGAGGGGCGGTGTCAGCCAAGCCGGTGGGGCGGGTGGGGACAGTGTGGGCTGCACACAGAAGCGCCTGCAGGGGCCATGCCCTGTCCTGGGGTGCAGGGACCCCACCCTCGGCCAGGTCCATGGGTTGCATGCTCCCTGGCCCGATGGGTGGGCCAGCGGGAGTGGGTGCTGTTTGCCAGGCACAGAATGCTCTGCAGATGGAGCGCCCGGTCCTACTGGGGTTCCGGGAAACCTCTGGCTCCGGAAGGAATGAACGATTGTATGGAGGAAGGAGCAGCTGCCCACAGGTGCCGTGAGGGGCTGCTGAAGGCTTCGTGGGGAGTGCGGCAGCGTGGCGTGGAGCGGAGCGGGAGCGGGGAACGAATGTGAAAGCGGACGGAGTCGGCGGGTGTGGAGATGGGGGGGGGGGGGAGCCCCCGGAGGCCCTCAGGGGCAGAAAGGACCCGGGAGTTGCCCTCTGCACAAAGCGAGGGCGTTTCCGTGCACGGTGGGTTTCTGGAGTAAATAATACGTTTTAAAATCTCAGTGACGGCATCGCGACAAGTCGTGACGGTAAACAAAGAAGTCGGAGTTGAGGGGCAGATATTCTTTAGGAGAGTAAGTTGGTCTCAAGGAGACGTCCTTGTTCACGCGGGAGACGTTGACCGTGACTCCCGCAGCCGGAAGGCAGACCTGGAGCAGCCCACGTCCTGGGTGTCCTGGGGGAGGGGCAGACTCTGCGCTGCTTCCACGTTTGTGGGCCAAGATTCCAATGCGACTCGATGGTCATGGTCAGACAGCTCTGTCCTCACCATCGACCCCATGGGCCCTGTGGCCTCTCTCAGCCAGTGAGTGGAGTTATGCACCCTCCTCGGGTCCCGCGATTTACAGGTTGCACTTGGCCACAGTCGATGATGGTGAGCGAGCTCTTTAACTAGGGAGGTGTCTTCATCCTATTTAATAAAAGGGTAATATGCAAATTGACCATGACTCTAACACACAAGATGGCCGCTCCCATGTGGTCAAAGATAGCTGCCCCCATGTGGACACAAGATGGCCAGCAGGAGAGGGCAGTTGGGAGGGACCAGGCCTGCAGGGGAGGGCAGTTAGGGGTGACCAGGCCAGCAGGGGAGGGCAATTAGGGGCAATCAGGCTGACAGGGGAGCAGTTAGGCATCGATCAGGCTGTCAGGGGAGTGGTTAGGGGGTGATCAGTCTGGCAGGCAGAAGTGGTTAGGGGCAATCAGGAAGGCAGGCAGGCGAGCAGTTGGGAGCCAGCAGTCCTGGATTGTGAGAGGGATGTCCGACTGCCCGTTTAGGCCCGATCCACTGGGATCGGGCCTAAACAGGCAGTCGGACATATCCTTGAGGGGTCCCAGATTGGAGAGGGTGCAGGCTGGGCTGAGGGACACATATACACCCCCCAAATTTTGTGCACCGGGCCTCTAGTTTAGAAATAAAATATTCTAAGTGGTCCCATGTCACCTGTCCAGTATTAACTCATAGACAGGTGTGTTTTATGAAGGAGCTTCTAGATTATTCTGTAGAGTAACTCTGAGCACAGTGGACCCCCAAATGCCGTGTGGTGCAGTTCGGTTTCGTTGTCCTTTATGCATACCCTCCTCCCTTGATAAAAATGCCCATTGTGAGCTGTGTCCACAGTCACTAGCAGCCATGTCACCGACTAATCCCAGGGGTGACGCGTCCCTCAGGCCCAGCGTCGGGCACTGGGGCGTGTGAAAGCCACGCTCCTGAGCACTTCACCCGCATCATTTGCTTCAACTTATCCGTAAGCCCCTGCGGCGTGTGATGCTGTTATCCTCCTCCTCCTAACAAACTGGGATCGAGAGGCGAGGGAAGCGGTCAAGGTCACAGAGGAACCTTAACCGTCTGCCTCAGGGCATCTAAAACACACACCTGCGCTGGCTCTGCTCATAGCCTCACACGCTGGGTCTGCCGTATGCATTCTTCACAGGAAGTAATAACTTAGCCATAGATGAACCCATCTACCTAATTTTCAGGTAAGAGATAAGGAACCAGAAACCGGTCATTGTGGCTAGAATGGGGGGAGGGAGATGGCTCACAAAATCAGGGATGAGGCCCATCGCTTAGCTCTCAGTCCTTCCCCATGAACAAGGACTGTGCACACTCCTGCTGGTTTATCAGCCTCTGGCTGACCATGTGCTGAGGCCAGGGGGCGAATCCCGTCGGCACGGCCAGGATGCAGGTGGAGGGCTGCTCTGGGCAGCCACACCTCTGCCTCCTGTAGGATGGGGACCCCCGACAGACACCCCATTCTCCACGCTGAGAAGAACAGACAAACAGCGAATACAATGACCTTCTGTGTTCCAACAACCGTGGGCAGGCGCCCCCTTCCCCCCCAGGCAATGCCGTGGCTGACACGGCACCTTTTCCGTGCCCTTTTGGAAAGTAACCATGTGCGTCTTAGTCACCTACGTGTGCACGTGCCCACTTAGACATGACCACTCACACAAAGGCATGATGAGGGCATTTCTCCTAAAAACTAGGACACAGGAACTTGGAAAAGTTACACAATTTATTCCGATCCCATTTTTCTCATTTGTAACATGAAGAATTTATTCACTCCCATGCACCCAATGCCTAGAAAAAACCTCATAGAGTTTGCCCTTAGACATCTGTCGAATGAGTGATGGTGCACTAAAGGCTTTTTAATGATCACTGTGTGGTTCTGTTTCATAAAAGTAGGACTATTTAAACAGTGGAATATTTCTGGAGAATATGTTTATGAATAGAATAGACCTCTTAGGAACAATAAAGAAAAGAAGAACGATGAAGGCATTCCTTTCTAACATACAGCTCTCGGCATTCTCAAAGCCGTTTTAACTTAACAGAACGTCCCACCAGAGCAACTGATGGACACCGAGCCCCCCCACCCTCTGCTGGGGGGGGCCCTGCTGGTCCATCGGATGCTTCTTCTGCGAGAGTCACTAGGAAACGGAGTAAACACTGTTCATCAAAAACAGGGGAGATGGAACCGAATCGCCTGGCTGAAGCCTGCACGTGGTTAATGGGTAGAGACCTTGCTGAGACGTGTTGTCATAGGAATTGTCATCCAGGATCTGTAAGAATGAAATAGGTAACTGGCAGGTGAATATTCAGGATGGATACTCTCACCTGCTACTGTTCTTTCTAGTCCTGGCCAACACCTGTCTGTTGCTAGGCAACCAGGGAGCACCAGTGGAGACCGCGTCAGGCCGACAGGACCAACACGGCATCCTCCTACATTTTAACGAAACCGAGTCGGGTGTAAAATATTAACTGCATCGTCTTCAGGAAAAATGTCTTTTTTGAAGCTGTTTTTCAGAAGGCTTCAAAATATTAAGATAAAGATGAATACATGTTTTTATACATTGCTTAGCATTCATTCAAATATACATTAAATGTTTCACTTTAAATATTATATTAAACTAGAGGCCCAGTGCACGAGATTGGAGATTCGTGCACTGGGAAGGGGGGTTCCCTCAGCCCAGCCTGTGCCCTCTCGCAGTCCGGGAGCCCTCAGGGGATTTCCTCTGACAGCCTAGGCCCGCCTGGGAGTCAGACAGCCTTAGCTCTGCTGCGGAGCCGGCTTCTGGCTGAGCGGCGCTCCCCCTGTGGGAGCACACGGACCACCAGGGGCAGCTCCTGTGTTGAGCGTCTGCCCCCTGGTGGTCAGTGCACATCATAGCGACCGGTCATTCCGCTGTTTGGTCGATTTGCATATTAGCCTTTTATTATATAGGATATTTCAAGAAATAGATGTTGAGAGCTTGATTTTTTAAAACTGTCTTTGCATTTGATCACATAACATGTATTTATTTTTAATTTTTTTCATCTTGTTGAAAGTATTACATGTGCCCCCCCCCTTTTCCCCCATTGACCCCCTCTAGCCTGCCCCCGCCCCCCTCAGCCCTCACTACCCTATTGTCTGTGTCCATGGGTTATGCATATATGCATCCAAGGTCTTTGGTTGATTACCTTCCGCTCTCCCCCGCCTTCATGTTTTTATTTAAAGCAACGGCAACAAAAATGTTAAGTTATTGGTATGAATCTGTGTTACCTGATGGTCTGTCAACGTTGTTTGGGGCTGAAGAGCAAGCCGCCCCATTTCTAAGCTCCCAGTGGAAGTCTAAAGGGGGTTAGCTTACCTGGCTGGCGTGGCTCGGTAGTTTGAACATCGACCTATGAACCAAGAGGTCACCGTTCGATTCCTGGTCAGAGCACATGCCCAGGTTGCGGGCTCGATCCCCAGTAGGGGGCATGCAGGAGGCAGTTGATTGATGAATCTCTCTCATCATTGATGTTTCTCTCTCTCTTCCTCTCTTTCCTCTTTGAGATCAATAAAAATAAATAAATAAAGGTGGTTAGCTGGGTATCTAACTAGCTGTCCCTGTACTCTGCCGTCTGCCTCAGTGATGGAAACCAAATGATTACTCACAACCCAGTGGGGAGCCCCGTCCTCGGTGCCCCGCTCGCTGGGCACACCCTGCCGGTGGACAGCTGTTTGGACGCTCCTCTCTCAGTTCCCCACTCTCCCTCGTGTTCGTTTTGGTTCGTTTTGTTCTCGCCTGCTCATTTGGTTGATCTTATTATCTATGTTTTAATTAACTAATCAGTTAGTTAATTGCATTCCTCTCTTTCCCTTGCATTTTCTTCCCGATATTATAATTTTGAACACAGTAGGTATCCAGCGAACGCCATTGAACTGAACTGAACTGTGCTAAATTGAATTATGCCTTGCAACTCTGCATAGTCAATTATCTTGAAAAAATGATCTCCAGCGATTCATCATCCGCCAGTCTGGTGGCGTCTTCTTTCAATTTCATGGAAAACAATGAGCTTAAGACGAACTGACTCTCAGGAGGCTTTGCTCCCCCGAAATTAGAGCCATTTATCATCTGAGCCCTTTGCTTGGCACGTCGACAACCATCACCGTGTGACTCAAGAGAGGTGGGCAGCGTGTCATTTTTTTGTAAAATGGAAGAAGTTAAAAACAAGATAACGAACAAAAGTATGAGATAAAAATGATGGCACTGTCTCGGGCCGATTGAGTTTAGAATAAATATGTGCAGAAGGCGATGGAAATGGACTCTCTTAAGTTTCCTTCTTTATCTGCTTTCTTATCCAAGAAAGGGTGCCCAGGTGCCCGGCTCCCTTGCAGCGGGTGGGCTGTGCCGTCCGAGGAGGAAATGTAGGGCGAGATGTGGGTTTTCGGAGTTCACCTGCTGTGAGGGGAACAGCACTCGGCGCCCGTAAACCACAGGCTACGCAGTCCGTCACCGAAGGAAATAGAAAAGAGATGGTTGGCGAGGGAAATGTGGAAAATAAGTGTGAGAATGGTTTTAGAAACAGGATGTCAGAGGGACTTCCCGAGGGGCAGAGCATGATCTCAGAGGAGAAGAAGCAGGCTGAGCTGCAGCGGGTGAGTGTGGCCAGGGAGTGGACGGAGAGAAGGTGGATCTGATGGCAGGAGGAGGCTTGTCTGCTGGAAAGAGATGCCTTAGCGAGCCACATGCGGCTCGCGAGACGTGGTTTGCCGCTCTGTTGACTAATGAGTTTGCCGATCACTGGGGTAGGGGCTTAATCACAAGGAACAACAACAACCTGTAATTATTGGAATTGAGTCTAGGTCAGTGGTTGGCAAACTCATTAGGCAACAGAGCCGCAGTTTGCCGACCACTGCCTTAGAGGGAGCCCGGTGGTGGCTGGCGATGGGGCCTTGGGGTGCGGAGCGTGGGGTGTGGGAGAAAAGGGTTCTATGAGAACGCCTCCACTTGGAGGAGAAAGCCTCCACTTGAAGCGGGAACATCTCCACTTGAGATAATTAGTTTTTCATCCGTTTAACACCCAGGTTGGGAAGGAGAGCGAACCCCAGGCAGACAGAGCTGAGCGAGTGACGAGATCGCAGGCCGTGGGCGGGCTTCCCCAGTGGCCTGGGTCACCATAGGCATCCTTTATGGGGCGGATTGCCGGGTCAAGTAATCCTTCCGAGAACATCCTGACTTTCCTGTTCTTTTGTTTTAAACGAGGAGAGGGAGGCTCTCAGAGTGGGGAATGCAGGGCCAGCGTGAGCGATGCCCGGGCCAGCCCGGCTCCGGCAGCGGCGGGCAGTGTCTGCCTGACTCACAGGGACCCCCGGCCAGGAAGGCGACGTGCAGCCAGTCTCGGGTGGTAGATAGCGAGGCGCCCTGACAAAGTCTCCTTCGAATCACAAGCTGAACCCGATGTTTGTAAACCTGGATCCTTGTGCGCTAGTCCCTGCCGCCGCTGTGGGGAGAAAGGCCGTGTCCTGTTTGGTTCTGTTGCCATAGGTCTGGCAGGTGGGTGGGGAAGACCTCGCTGTGGCCTTGGCCTGGCCTTGGCCTCACCTCGTCCACATTCCAAGACAAATGTGGGGGGTCTGAGGACGGGACTCCGCAGGGCAGCTCGGGGGTTTGGGAAGCCCGGGTGAGAGGGGACAGATGTACTTGTCAGGCCGCGTGCTCTGTGCTTTGATAACCGGGCTGACGTGCCATTTAAACCTGGGGGCGGTGCCATGCTAGAGCCCTGCTCCTGGCTGGGGGCGGAGAGACCTGTGTTACCCCCATGCATGGAGGGGGGGGGGGCTCCCTGCCTTCCTCTCGCAGCCTGTGGGCACGGCCGGCAGCAGCGTGGCTGTGGCCTGTGCTGTCCTCTCTGTCGATTCCATCGCTGGCGGGTCCCCCCAGGTCTGCACTCTGGTTGTTGGAAAAGGCACCTGCTGTCACGTTTCGCTCCATGGAGCACGGGTTTATTTGTAAAATCCCGTCAGTGGCCTTCCCAGCGTGGGGGACATCCCCACTTCCCGTGGGCACGCTCCCCAGCTCCTCCCTCCCAGAGAGGGTCCGCACCGCGGCCATGTCAACCCCCACCCCTCCATCCCCTGAGGCGGGTATCCACAGGACGCGGCAGCCGCCGAGGGAATCGGTTTCGGGGCCTGAATTATGGGAGCGCGGACACCCCCAAGGCCTGTCCTGCTTCCGTTCTCCAGTCTCTCTGTGAGAACATCCTGCTGAGAGGGGGGAGGTCCAGTGGATTCCCGGGCTGAGGCGTGTGCTTGAAGGGACTGGAAATTAAAAAAGAAAAAACAGCCGAAACCGGTTTGGCTCAGTGGATAGAGCGTCGGTCTGTGGACTGGAGGGTCCCAGGTTCGATTCCCGTCAAGGGCATGTACCTTGGTTGCGGGCACATCCCCCGGTGGGGGGTGTGCAGGAGGCAGCTGGTCGATGTCTCTCTCTCATCGATGTTTCTAGCTCTATATCCCTCTCCCTTCCTCTCTGTAAAAAATCAATAAAATATATTTTAAAAAAATGCTAGATGCTGAGAAACATGGGCATCCCAGGCCCCGCGCCACCACGGAGGCCCTCACAGGTCCCGGAGCTCAGGGGTGCAGAGCCGGGGGACCCGGGAATCACCTCCTCCAGGGCAGAGCCTTCCCGGAGATGCTGTTTTCAGAGCAGCCGGGCCGGCTCCCAGGCGGCACAGGGCACCTAATTGGAAAGACTCCTGCTCCCTGGAGTGCTGATTGTCCGTTGGACGTAACGCCCTAAGAACGCAGCGGAGCAGGCACGCCATCTCCCCGTCGCTGGGACCCGTCTCCCTGAAGGCGGGAGGCGGACTGTGCCAGGGCGTCCTTCATCCTCTGCTCCTCCGGCCCCGGTGCTCATCTCGGGCTTCGGAATCTGCGTGCTCGGCCTGCTGAGCTCTCCAAAGAGGGACGCCTGCCCACCCGACGCCCAGCGCAGCACAGGCCTCCCTGGAGCCCACGCACAAGGCCAGCGCCCCCGACCTCTGTCCCGCGCCTTCCGGAGGCAGTGCCGCCTGCCTGAGCTCCTCACCCCGGCGATGTGTCCCAGAAGCGGGAGGGAGCGTGGGCTGTGAGAGCCTCTGACTTCGTGGAGACGGGGAAGATGAGGGCTTACGGGTCAGCATGCACCCACCACGTGGTCCCTTCCGGGGGGAGCTGCTGCTTAGCGAACGGAACGGACACGTGGACGTCGCCTGTCTCCACGTGTCTGACTTCTGACCCCTCGTGAGTCGCGGGAGGAGCGTGACGGCTTTCGGAGCTCAGGTCTGCGGCGACGGCTGGTCTCGTGCTCCGCTGTGTTTGTTTGTTTTGCTTCAGGGAAGGATCTTCAGGGGAATTAAAGCGTTCTTATCTAATAGCATGGATTCAAGTGTTTCCGATAAATCAGCACACATTACACACGACTGCACGGGAAGCCTGCACTAGTGTTGCATTGCGTGCTGTCTATGTCATTAATAATATGTTTACATATTTAAATCGGAATTCCCTTCCGAGACGCCGTATTATTCACCTCCCAAGGACCATTGTCTTTTCAATGCCATTGGTTAAGAGGGAGTCAGAGAGTAAGCAGGGGTCGTCAAATTTTTTAAACAGGGGGCCAGTTCACTGTCCCTCAGACCGTTGGAGGGCCGGACTATAGTTTAAAAACAAAACAAAACTATGAACAAATTCCTATGCACACTGCACATATCTTATTTTGAAGTAAAAAACCAAAACGGCAAAAACACCTGCATGTGGCCCGCGGGCCGTAGTTTGAGGACGCCTGGAGTAGAGAAAAGAGTTATTTGGAAAGTGAACAAGTGGTAAGAGCAAGTATCTTCGTTCCCATGGTAACCCACCTCCCAGGAAAATGCCTGGCCCGGTGCCGTGGCGTCAGTAAGTGCTCGAAAGGGGAAGGGGCCGTCGAGCCCCTTGTGATGACGCAGCCCTGCAGACTGACCCCATTTCACGCTCCGGCCGACGGGACGAAGGTCTGGACGCCCACCACAGGAAGGACTCTGGGCAGAAGAGGAACCGGGTGATAAGGGGTGAAATGAGCAGGAGGGGAGCCAGGCGTGTCTTACGTGGACAAACACGTAGCGCTCACGGTGGACCGCCACCTCCTTGTCCAGAGTGGTCGCGAGAGGAACGTCCCGGAGAAGTTGTGAATTCAGTGTCGCCCAAGGCCCCCAGCTGAGGTGCGGGCTCATCGCGCCTGCCCGCTTCCTGTGTGAACACGCGTCTGCGGCATGTGATGCTGATCTGGTAACATCTCTGTTCGCCCAACAGCGTTAGACACAGGGCGTCACCGATGCGCTCAGGCCGCCCCGTGGAGCGCGTCCCGTGAACTGAAATAGCCCGTCTTCACAGAGGGCGCCCAGATCCACCTCCTTCCCAACACGGAGCCCGATGCTGAGCAACAGAAACCAGTTCAGACTTTTAGAAGTACGGCTGTACCTGCAACGTTCCGATGTCAGGGCTACAATCATGAGACGCCGGGAAAACACGACGAATCCCATGCCGACCAGAGAAAGATCGCTCCTGGTCTGAGTCGATGGTGTCGTTCAGAAACGTGTGTGGGCCTCATTTCAAAGAGCTCAGAGGAGGCCGTGGCTCAGGAGCAGGGGACGGAGATGGAGGAGGCCCAGCAGCCAGCCCTGGAGATGCAGCGGGCCTGAGCGATGGCCTCGCGGACCCGAAAGGACGCACGAGGGTTGGGGGACGGAGGCTGCGGCCCCTCCTGCAGATCCCTCTGGGACGCCAAGGGCTCCTCCCGTGGCGATGTGACAGGGAGGTTTGCTTTGTTTTAAATATATTTTTATTGATTTCAGAGAGAGCACGGGGGAGGGAGGGAGAGAGAGAAACATCAAGGAGGAGAATCCTCACCTGACTGCCTCCTGCACGCCCCACACTGGGGATGGAGCCCGAAATAGGGGCGTGTGCCCTGACCGGGAATCGAACCGTGACCTCCTGGTGTATAGGTCGAAGCTCAGTCCCTCAGCCATTCTGGTCCGGCGGTTGGTCCCTTGTTTGGTTCTTCTTTATTTGGAAATGTTCATGCTTCCATATGTAAATGAAGGCAACTTGGATTTAAATCAAAGCAGTAAGTACTTAGACACTTAAGAAAGGAAATGTCTGGTTAACTTTGAGAACATATGTAATACCCCAGCATTCAGCGAGAAGTATTGATCTTATCAGATTGTTACTCTTTAAAAGCAGTCATTCATTTGAGTTTTTCACCCTGAGTTAAGCTACAAATATCAGAAGATCATGCTGTCATATCCCACATTCAGGCTCTAAAATACCTCAAGCAAGTGGTGGGCAGAAATGAATTAGCATAACCACGAACATGGCAGGTATTTTTGCTCTCCTGTGCTCAGTGGTGACATTTTACCTCTTCAGTTTGTTTCATTATTATGTTACTAGAGGCCCAGTGCATGAAATCCGTGTACACGGGGGGAGGGGTCCCTCAGCCCAGCCTGTGCCCTCTCGCAGTCGGGGAGCCCTTGGGGGATGTCTGACTGATGGCTTAGGCCCGCTCCCCGCCCTAAGCCGGCAGCCTGACATCCTTAGCACTGCTGCTGAGGTGGGAGAGGCTCCCACCACCACCGCTGCGCTCACCAGCCATGAGCCCGGCTTCTGGCTGAGCAGAGCTCCCCCTGTGGGAGCGCACTGACCACCAGGGGAAGCTCCTGCAATGAGCGTCTGCCCCCTGGTGGTCAGTACATGTCATAGCGATCGGTCATTCTGCTGTTTGGTCGATTTGCATATTAGCCTTTTTAAAAATATATATATTTTATTGATTTTTTTACAGAGAGGAAGGGAGAGGGATAGAGAGTTAGAAACATCGATGAGAGAGAAACATCGATCAGATACCTCCTGCACACCCCCCACTGGAGATGTGCCCGCAACCAAGGTCCATGCCCTTGACTGGAATCGAACCTGGGACCCTTCAGTCCACAGGCTGACGCTCTATCCACTGAGCCAAACCGGTCAGGGCATAGCCTTTTATTATATAGGATTTTCAAGGGGAAATTGAGTTCAAAACAGCAACTACTGTGTTCTTATCCCATGAGACCTCTCTGCTTTTAATTCCTATCTTACACCCTAATACGTTATTTTTAAACATTGTAATCAAGTTTCACATGTGAATTTGGGCAAATCTCCACTAAGCATCTTCCAATATAGATTTTCATGTACTATTTTGCTTCTTGATTTATTAGCAGAAGTATTCAAAATGTTAAAACCAGAAAAAAAAAATCATGGAACTGTTCACATGCTCATATAAAATAACTCTTACCTAATTCATTGTTTCAGAATAAATAATTTCTGGATCATTGCTTTTGCAAAAAAAAAAATCCCAATTTTAAAGAAAGAAGTTTAAATACTTGTGGATTTTAATGGTTCGATTTGTCAATATTACATAGTAAGTGGTTACAGCAAGCGTGACCCTTTGCAGGGAGAGATTTAAACCCTGGGTCAGGGCTGTCCAATAGAAATGAGATGGGAGCTGCATGTACAGTTTCTTTTTATTTTTTATCCTTCCTTCCTTTAAATCATGTGGTAATGAAGGCGTAGGCTTGTGAATGCCGCTTGGAGATGGACTTTCACAGCAGAGTGGTGACGTGGAGAGGGTGGGGGTTGGGGAAGACACCCCACCACAAGGAATTAACACGTCAGGAGAAGAGATCTGGCTGGAATGTGGTTTCACTGAGGTGGCTGATCTCAGTCAAAGGAGAAAATGTTTTTTTTAGAAATTGTGCAAGTACTGTCTGTGCAATTTTAAGTGCTTAGTTCCTACATTTAAAATATAAAAGAGACAGATGACATGTCTTCTAAGAACTTTCTGAAAGTAGCATGTCCCAAATATGGCCATTGCCACAGTGGTCCACAGGGAAGAGGCCCGTGGGATATGTTACATCCGTGTTGGCTAATTCTTCAACGTGTGCGTGTGCGTTTGCTCCTCCCCACTTTCCACACAGAGCGGCCGCACTGCCCGGGGCCTGGTCAGGGGGCTTCCTGGCTACCGTGTGGGACAGCTCGGCTCGGCCATCATCTCGGGTCCCCTTGTCTTGTGGTGGCTTGTGAGCGGCTGTACGTGTGGGAGTCGCTCTCACCGGCTCCCTGCAGACTCGCTGCAATCTGGTGAGCAGACACAGTCCCTGCGGCACCCGGGCTGGCACGCACCTTTGTTCCCGGGGTCAAGACTGCTGGTGCGGCCCAGCCCTTGTGGCTCAGTGGTTGCGCATCGACCTATGAACCAGGAGGTCAGGGTTCGATTCCTGGTCAGGGCACATGGCTGGGGTGCAGGCTCGATCCCCAGAGTGGGGCGTGCAGGAGGCAGCCAATCAGTGATTCTCTCTCATCATTGATGTTTCCATCCCTCTCTCCCTCTCCCTTCCTCTCTGAAATCAATAAAAACATATTTAAAAAGAAGGCTGTGCACACGCCACGCTCACCCCGTGAAGAAATAGGAACTGTGTTTTGGCACTAAGATCGCAAAGTTGGTTTCACATAACTCAGGACACTTACTGATGAGCGTGCGGCAGCGTTTCACTGTACATTTGTCCTGCGCATCTTCTACAAGCCAGCAACGCCAGCTGCATGGACCAGAAATGGCGATTTCCGTTCCTGGTTCCCTCTCAATGTGACAGATCTCATCGAGTACTATTTCCACTACTTAGCTGGACGCAATGATCCCTCAAATGGAATCATTGTCATCACTTAACACACATTGTGTTCGGGTAAACTTGAAAATATGGAAGAATAAGAAAACAAAGTGGTATTTATTATACCAAAGTATTTATACAGTGATATTTGCTACCGATTTACTTTTTCCATAGATATGATTATTCTAGAAATGCATGGCTAAGGAGAGGGCAGGAGGGGGTTTCAGGGTGAGGGATCTGTGCACGGCCTCACCGGTGGTGATGGTTCCCCCGATGTGTGTGTACTCATCCCAACTGCCCTCCCCTGCCGGCCTTCTTGTGACAGCCATTTTGTGACCACATGGGGGCGGCCATCTTGTGCGAGGGTATGACAGTCAATTTGCATATACCCTCTTTATTCTATAGGATGACTGCCTCTGTTCCCTGGGCTGAACATCCCATCCGCGTGATGGTCTGTGACTACCCATCTGCACTTCTCAATCCCGTCACCATCTCCATTCGGTCCTCCGACCCCTCCTCTCCGGCAGCCGGCAGTAGCTCTCTGTGTCTGAATTAGTTCCTGTTTGGTTTGTTCTTTACATTGCTCTCTAGATCGCACATATAAGTGAAATCATATGGCTTTTGTCTCCCTCGGCCTGACTTACTGTGCTCAGCACAGCCCTCCAGGCCCGGCCGTGCTGTCGCAGAGGTAAGGGTTGTACTCTTCATGGCTGAGCAGTATTCCGTTGTCTGCGTGCACCGCGTCTTCTCCATCTGCTTGTCTGTTGACGGACACTTGGGCGGCTCCCACATCTCGGCTCTTGTAAGTCACACCGCAGTGAACATAGGACGCACATGTTCTTGCACATTCGTGTTTGGGCTTTTCGGAGATGTACTCAGACGTGGAGTCATGGGTCATACGGCAGTTCCATGTTAATGTTTTGAGGATCCTCTCCGCTGTTTTCCAAATTCTTACTGTAGATTTGTTGTCAGTACCTCACCCCCCGCAGCCCCCGGCCATCCCAGCCCCACGGTGCTGGCTCGGGGTCTTTAGGGTCAGGTTGTGGTAGAGTCATCTGCTGAGCTCCCTCAGCCATGTTCCAGGGGCTCACAGTCCTTCTCGGGGCCCAGGGCCCCTCCCTCATATTGACCCTGAGACCCTCACGTCCAGTCTTCCGAGGAGGAGACCGAGCAGCAGGCTCCTCCCACCAGGCTCCTCCCAGCCCTGCTGGTACCTTCTCCGGGCACAGCAAGCCTGCTTTCCCCCGGGAGGTAAGCATCCAGGAGAAACCTGCAAATCAGTGTGTCCCTCTCTCCCTCCCTCCCTACCTCCCTCCCTCCCTCCCTCCCCCCCAGAGTTTCACTCTTGTTGAATCGCTTTGGCTCCACTGTGTACACCTGGCCCAGGGGTTTCACCCCGATCTGCGGACAGGGAGACCCACACTAGCCCGTCTCAAAGCCGCCAGCCCAGCTCGCCTCCGGCACCTCAGGCAGCTCATCAAGTTTCACGGAACCATCAGTCCCGGTTCCCTCCGACACGCAGGACCTCCCACAAGCCCAGCGCTTTGGGTTGGGCTGTTTGTCCAAGAGAATAAAGAAGGTGAAGTGCAGAGAAATGCATACAGCGATCCGAGTGAGGGGAGCGAGGGCGGTCTCAGATCTCATAAAGGAGACTGGGAGTCAAGACAGATGCAGAGTAACACACGAGGGAAACCACGTGAGATGTGACGCGAGGTCTATGGGGGAGCAGAAAGGACATAAACGGAGATTCCGGGACACACGTTGATGTTCTCGCCTGACAAGGCGTGAAAAATGAGGGCCCTGGTTCTGTTTTTATTTTTAAAAATAGATGACACGCCTTTCTTCTCTTCTTTCTCTGTGAGGCTATGTGGTGCTAAGGAGACTCTATATTGAACACACACACAGTCACATACATGCTACATATATATCCACACGTGCAGACACATGCACACACAGGACATCCTTCTGTCCGTCACACGGTCCCTGGTGCCTCCAGCAGGGGTGTCCCTGGCTGGGCGCTGAGGCTGCCGTGAGAGCGGGTGATGGTTTCCGGGGGGCCTGCAGCCGGGGCGCGCCGTGGGCTCTGTGGCCTGGGCAGAGCTGGAACACAGACCAGGGTGCTGTGACGCCAGCACCAGGTGCCTCTCTGAGACCAGACTGAGGCGTGTCCCGTGGAAAGAGGCCGCGTGGGCAGCGCTGGGAGCGGGCGGGGCGGCCGGCCTGTCTCACTCGGGAAGGTGGTGTCGCCAGAGGTGTCCCGCTGGCTGTGTCCCTGTGGCTGTCCCTTTATGATGACGGCGGGGACGAGGGCACTGATGGGAGACACGTAAGCATGGGCACCGAGCCCGCTCTCCTTGGGTTTTGAGACTTAGGGAAGAGCGAACTCTCAGGGTTTTCGAGTTGCATTTCTGTTCCTCTGCCCACTCTGCGCCCCGATCTGCTGGCCACTAGCGAAGGCCCCCCAGTTAAAGGAAGACCCCCTACAGGTCCCGATGCCGGTGTTCATGCGTCCAGGTGGGTTATGTTTATTAAGTATTTCATTATTAACATTATTAACAGCAACACTTTATTTTTATTTAGAGTGGAAGAGAGAGAGAGAGAGAATGCATGCACTCATTGGTTGATTTTTGTACGTGCCCTGACCAGGGATTTTGAACCTCAACCTTGGCGTATGGGAAGACACTCTTAACCAACTGAGAGACCCGGCCAGGCTCCGAGTCAACATTTTACAAATTGAAGTGGCTGACTCAGTGAGTCAGTGAAGTGAAGTGACTGAGGTGGGGTTGCTACGTTGAAATGCTTGGTGGTGATGCCTTGCGCGAACGTGGCTTGTTCTCTGTCCGAGACCACGGGCTCCTTCCGGGTAAACGCCCTGCCGCTGGAGACGTAGAGGCAGGAAGGACTGAGTAAGCAGGCGGCCCACCCCGTCGCCAGCGAGGAGCGATCTGGGGGTTTCCATTCTCACAGGTTTAACCATGTTCCCATGGCCGCCTGCCAACTCCCCTGAGCCTCTGATGTGGGACCCATCGGCTCCGCCGAGGCCGCAGGTGACTGTGCTCGGCATTGAAGGGGCTCCCTCTTTAACCCCGGATTGGATTGCACTTCAGGGAGAACTGAGACTAACTGGGGTGACTCCACAGAAAAGTGTGTAAAATGTCCCGCACGTTTCCTCCCCAGACAGAAAACATTGAACCCCGTCCCTTGTGTCCGGATTGTCCCGAGTCCTCTAATCCGGGCCTTCGATAGCTCCCCCTCTGCTGTGGCCTGTGGCTCCCAGGGTGTCTGTGTGGCCGTGGACTTAGGAAGCGAAGCCAGGGGAAGCAGAGTGAGCCGGTACAGCTCAGCTCAGCGCTGGAGGCCTGGGGCAGGGCGGAGGCTCACTCATGTCAGGGGCTCAGCACCCTCCTTTTCCTGCATTCGTGCACTTCATCCTGCTTTTTCCTCCGCCAACATAAGTGGAACATGGCATCTGTTCTGTAAAAGCATTCAGACCCGTAAAGCATTTTTGTGAGTTTATTTGAGCCAAACTGTCGACAATTGCCGGGAAGCAGAATCTCAGCGGACTGGGATAGTGCTCTGGAGAACGAGGGTTTGTACCTTGTTTTCATA
This sequence comes from Eptesicus fuscus, assembly GCF_027574615.1. Lineage (NCBI taxonomy): Eukaryota > Metazoa > Chordata > Mammalia > Chiroptera > Vespertilionidae > Eptesicus > Eptesicus fuscus. Next base: position 103,804,642 of record NC_072480.1, on the reverse strand, counting down.
AATCACCATAAAGGAGGAGCCCTAAGTGGGTACATGAACTCCATTGGTGATGGGTTAGGGGGTGGGAGAAAGCAAAGCGGAAACCTCTGGGATTGGGTAAGAGTGAGATGAAGGACACACATTTAGCTACTAGTAGTGGGTGCAGGACAGTTAGCATGATAACTATCACAATGAGGGAATTTGTGGTATCTGTCTGGATGCTATTTGTTGTGCCCCGAGGGGTCCTGATAAATGGAAGTTTGCCCTAACCGGTTTGGCTCAGTGGATGGAGCGTCAGCCTGCAGACTGCAGGGTCCCAGGTTCGATTCCGGTCAAGGGCATGTACCTTGGTTACGGGCACAGCCCCAGTAGGGAGTGTGCAGGAGGCAGCTGATCCATGTTTCTCTCTCATCGATGTTTCTAACTCTCTATCCCTCTCCCTTCCTCTCTGTAAAAAATCAATAAAATGTATTTTAAAAAAATAAGAAAAAGGGAAGTTACAAGTTACCCTGACTTGATCCCACAGGTGTGTTATCTTAGATGCAGAAGGACAACAGGCTCAGTAGAGATCAAAGTTGGTCTTTGTCAGGGAAGATACTGGCCTAGGACATGACTCCCCACCATAAACTGCTTTTAGTTAAATTTTAATTTCAGACCATCCTGTGTGGTCACTATTGGTCTTGGAGTTTGCAAAACCACCACGCAGGCCTCCCCTGAGCTGGTCAGGTGAGCAGTGGCCTTTTTTTCCATCCACACATCTTACGTGGTCTTAATTTATGTTTCTTCGATTTATAGGTTTAAAGTTTTGTTTTCTCATACCACTTCTTATTTAAATCTGGGGATTTCCATTCCCCAAATGTGCTCATACCACTTTTTATTTAAATGTATTGTAATTAGAGTTGCTGTACAATATTCCAGTATTTTCAGGTGTGTACAGCCCAGGGAATGGACATTCACGCCGATCACAGCGCGTCTGGTCACCGCCTGCCACCGTCCGCGGTTGCTGCCGTGTTGTGGACCGCGTTCCCTGTGCTCACGTTCCACCCTCGTGACTGACTTTGTAGCTGGAAGTTTATTCCTAAATCCTTCCCCCTGTTTGGCCACCCTCTCCCCTCCCCTCTGGCAACCTCCAGTTTGTTCTCTGCCTCGGTTTCGGTTTTGTTTTATTCGTTTACTTTATTCTCAAGTGAAATCATATGGCACTTGTCCTTGTCTGTCCAACGTACTTCACTTAACCTAACGCCCTCCAGGTTCATCCGTGTTGTCACAAATGACCAGATTCTACTTGGACGGCTGCGTCGTATTCCACTGTGTACACGTGCCACCATGTTCTTTTTTTTTTTTTAAATATATTTTTATTGATTTCAGAGAGGAAGAGAGAGGGAGAGAGATAGAAGCATCAATGCTGAGAGAGAATCATTGATCAGCTGCCTCCTGCATGCCCCACCCTGGAGATGGAGCCCACAACCCAGGCATGTGCCCTTGACTGGAATCGAACCCGGGACCCTTGAGTCCACAGGCCAACGCTCTATCCACTGAGCCAAACCAGCTAGGGCGCCACCATGTTCTTATCTACTCGTCTGCTGGTGGGCGTCGCTTCCATATCGTGATGATGGCAGATTTCCGGGGCTGGCCAGCAGCCCCTGAGCGACGGATGAGCAGATTACTCCGACACAGTGTGACTGTGGGCGAGAGGGCTAAGGGGCGGCCCAGCAGAAGAGGCCAGGCAGCCTGGACTGCCTGTCTCGTTAGGCTTTTATTGGAATTTTTATCTTTAGATGCAATCGGTGGGGTGAGTAAACTCGGGAGGACACGTGTGTTTACATTGTCCTCTAGGCACGGGCGTCCAGGGACTAAGCCTAGGGATTCCAGTGAACACCCGGCGGTCCGCAGGGGCACAGCCTGGTTTGGAAAGGTCAAGGAATAATAGGGGCGCCGCCTTCGACACTCCCCTAGAGGCTGTTCCTGGACCCTGGGCAAAGCCTGGGGTTTTGTCCGATCCAAAGAAAACTAACTTCTATGTCCGTTCTTGTGTAGAAAATGACTTTTATATACTAGACCAGTAGTCGGCAAACTGCGGCTCTCGAGCCACATGCGGCTCTTTGGCCCCTTGAGTGTGGCTCTTCCACAGAACACCACGGCCTGGGCGAGTCTATTTTGAAGAAGTGGCGTGAGAAGAAGTTTAAGTTTAAAAAATTTGGCTCTCCAAAGAAATTTCAATCGTTGTGCTGTTGACATTTGCCTCTGTTGACTAATGAGTTTGCCGACCACTGTACTAGGCAATACATGCTTTTATATGCTTTAAAAAAAACATATATTTTTATTGATTTCAGAGAGGAAAGGAGAGGGAGAGAGGGATTGAAACATCCATGATGAGAGAGAGTCATGGATCGGCTGCCTCCTGCACGCCCCCCACTGAGGATCAAGCCCGAAACCCGGGCATGTGTCCTGACCAGGAATCCAACTGGGACCTCCTGGTTCATAGGTCGACGCTCAACCCCTGAGCCACGCCGGCCGGGCTGATTCTCTGCTTTTTAAATTTTTTTGCTGCCAGATCTTTTTGTTCATTTATTTCCATTAACAGCAAAAGCAGCCTGGGGTCCTGTCCGTGAGCCCAGGTGACTCAGTAGACAGATGTGGAGGAGGCGGTGGGGCTTGGCTGGGGCTCCGTCTCCTGGGCCTGTAAAGAAGGGGTTCACCCAGACCTGCCACGGGGTGGGGGCACGGCTGAGCCTGTGTGTCTGCTCTCACTCTGGACAGTGGTTGGAAGCCGGAGAAGTTGACTCAGGGATAAAAAGCATCAGCAGAGCCGGTGAGTGCGGGGCCTGGCGCGTAGAAGGCAGACCATGTGGCGGGTGCCGCAGGAAGTGGCTGGCGTGTCATTGATCATTCTTTCCTGAGAGCGACAACAACGTCCCGGTGCGTGTCATGACAGGCGGCACCTGCACACGCCAGGAGCGGAGGCCTCGCGGACGCGTGTGGCTGCCGTGGGGAGCCGGTGCTCAGCCTGCAGCGCGGGCTGTGAAACGGGGTTGGTGGGCTTGGGGCCAGCCCTGGCGTCTCCTTCATCGTAGGCGGCGGGGCGGTGGGTGGAAACCCTGTGATAACGACGCGTGCAAACTAGGAAGCTGAGCCCGGCCGGCGTGGCTCCGTGGTCCAGGGCCGACCTGTGAACCAGGAGGTCCCAGTTTGGTTCCTGGTCAGGGCACAGGCCCAGGTTGCAGGCTCGATCCCCAGTGCAGGGGCATGCAGGAGGCAGCAATTGATGTTTCTCAGCCATGTTTCCATCTCTCTCTCCTTCTCCCTTTCCCTCTCTCTCTAAAAATTCAATAAAAACATATTTATTAAGAAATAGCCGAGACCGGTTTGGCTCAGTGGATAGAGCGTTGGCCTGGGGACTCAAGGGTCCCAGGTTCGATTCCGGTCAAGGGCATGTACCTTGGTTGCGGGCACATCCCCAGTAGGGGGTGCGCAAGAGGCAGCTGGTCGATGTTTCTCTATCATCGATGTTTCTAACTCTCTATCCCTCTCTCTTCCTCTCTGTAATAAAATCAATAAAATATATATAAAAAAAACATATTTATTAAGAAATAAGTAAGTAGCTGCCTGTAAAGGACAGTGTGACGCTAACTCTGCAAGAACTCCCTGGTGAACGCCACGGTATTCGGGTGACTGAGCAGGGACGGAGAATCGTGGTCACAGCAGACTCCCGTGTTACCCCATGTCATCCCGTGTTACCCCGTGTTACTCCGTGTCGGTGCAGACGGACCTGCTGGCAGCTGGGAGGGATTGCTCCACGGAGGACAGTCTCCCGCGTCCCTGCTTGATTTCCCCCAGGACCCACCCCGCCCCTTAACTCACTTTTACTTTTCTCATTTGTGTCGGGAACTGTCTCTCTCCCTCCAGGAGACCTTATTCTAAAATATTAGCCAGCGCATGCTGTGCTCCGTGCTTATTCCTGAGATGAGTGAATGAGTGAGTGAATGAAGAGACTGCATCATATCACGATTTAAAAAAGCAGGTTCAATGTTTTCAGTTCTGTTCATGAAGGAGGTGTGTCCCAATGTAGCACTGTTGTTGTTGTTTTCTTTTAATATATATGTTTTTATTGATTTCGGAGAGAAAGGGAGAGGGAGAGAGAGATAGAAACAACAACGATGAGAGGGAATCATGGATCGGCTGCCTTCTGCACGCTCCACCCTGGGGATCGAGCCTGCAACCCGCTCACATGCCCTTGACGGGAATCGAACCTGGGACCCTTCAGTCTGCGGGCAGGCGCTCTATCCACTGAGCCGAACTGGCTGGGGCGCACAGTAACACTCTGTTGAAGGTAGATCTCGCCTCAGAAGGTGGGTGCAAGGGCTTTGTTCCTCTCTCCCTCTGAGAAGAGGTGGGCTGCAGCCCCCGACGTCCTTGGGGCAGCACCTGGGAGCGTGTGCCACCCTCAGGCCTGGGCTCTGGCCCCTGGGACAGGGGGCGGCAGCGCTAGCCCCAAGCTAAGTGGTGGCCGCTGTGGGGGGGGGGTACCCTCTTTGCTTCCGCGTGCTGGCCCCTCGCCAGGGCCCTCGGAGGGCTCGGCTGCTTCTGCCCTCCCCTTTGGACCCGCATGTGGGTCTCCAGCTTCATTACAGCAGAACTTCCACTTCCTCTTCTAATCTAGGACAACGCCCCTCATTTTAAAAAATAAGTTTTTATTGATTTCAGAGAAGAAGGGAGAGAGAAACATTGATCAGCTGCCTCCTGCAGGCCCCCTACTGGGGATGGAGCTACAACCTGGGCAGGTGCCCTGACCTGGAATCGAACCCTGACCTCCTGGGTCCTAGGTCCAAGCTCAACCACTGAGCCACATACACACACACTCACACATGCTCACACACACACATAAACACACTCACACACTCACTCAGATTCACATTCACACACACCCTCACACACCCACACACACTCACACACATACATACACACTCACACATACACACAAACACACTCACTCATACACTCACACACTCACACACACATACACATACATACACACACACTGACATACACACACTCATACTCAGTCACACATTCACACATACACTCACACACATCAGACTCACACATACACTCACAGTTACACACTCACACACACATACACTCACACACAGACACACACACATCAGAATCACTCACACATACACTCACAGTCACACACACACACACATACATACACACACTCACACACTCACACACACACACACACACTCACACATACACACATATACATACTCACACACTCACACACACCACACACACACTCACACATACTCACACACATACACACACTCACACACACTCACACACACACACATCAGAATCACTCACAGTCACACACACATACACACACATACACACACTCACACACACTCACATACACGTTCTTGATTTGGAGACACATTTCCTGGTTTCATGTTAGCATGTCCATGTCTGTGAAGACTTGCTTTGCTGGCTCACTTATTCCCTGTCCAGTTACTTCCCAGTGTTGTGACAGAGATGGACCTGAGACATTTCCTTAATTGGAATGTGGCTCTTCCTCAGGTTCTGCAGACGTTAAAAAAATTACTCGTAAGCATTTTTTCTACCACAGTTTTTGTGTATATCCTTGTTTTGGTTATAAAATATCAGATACATTTTTCAACATTCCACCCTTTCGAATAACAAGATGCTATTGACACCTGGCCATTTATCATTGATATAACTTTGTGGCATGAGCAGTGATTGGTTTACAACATAACAGTCGCATAGAATAGAAATAATTTTGACTGAGAGGGACATTTCAAGCTTTTGAATTACAATACTAGTATTCATTGTGCTATAATGATAATGAATGCAATGCTCCCTGCTAAGCCTGCTTAAAGGGAGGTGAATGAACCATGTGTATGTCACTGGGGTTTTCTACTCAAGTTGCCTTCTGACAACTACGTGAGGTCCACGCACCTAAAAAACCATATACACTTGGGGTGGGGAGGCGTCTCCAGGAAAGGGGGATGATGGGACCTGAGCAGTGGATGTTTTTATTCCTTGAATTTCACTCAGGAATGATGAGTTGTTTAGGCTGGGAAATGAGTTCCTGGGTTCTAGTAAAGTGTTTCCTGTGCATTTTGTTATGTTTATTTTTATAAGAAACTAGAGGCCTGGAGCATGAAATTCGTGCAGAGGGGTTGGTGGGGAGGTCACTCAGCCCAACCTGCACCCTCTCCAATACGGGAGCCCTCAGGGGATGTCCTACTGACGGCTTAGGCCTGCTCCCCGTGGTTCTCTGCTGTCTGCAGGGCCCGCTTGGCTGCTTCTAGGTCGCCGCGGCGGTGGCCAAGCAGGCCCTGCTCTCAGCGCCCCCCACTCCCCCCGGGACTGGAGGACTCCAGTGAGGCTGAGAGGACTGGGCGCCACCATCTTTGTGTCAGTGTGATGGTTAATTTGCATATTACTCTTTTATTAGATAGGATAGCAATAAATGAGGATATGCTTAGTACATGCTAATAACCTTATCATGTTTACTTCAAACATCGTGTATGACAGGAGGTGTTTGTCCAGCAGAACAGAATGAACAAGCAGATGTGTTGGGGTAGGAAGTTGATTCAAGTTCAAGAGTAATGACCCGTCCAGGGGCCTCCAGCAGAGGGCGCTGCACCTGTGTCGCCAGCGTGCCTAAGAAGAGACTGGGTTCTGGTTCTGCATTAGACTCTGGTTCTCTCTTTGGGTAGTTAGAGAGCTCCTCGTGGTCGCCATGGATACATCTCCCCTACCTTCCCTCACCGGAGCTGTTCTTCCATCTGAGACTAATGAAAAGGAGTCCCTATATCTCTTTCCACCACCATCTTGCACACAATCGGAGACAGGAAGCAGACTCCTGCCACCCACTGGCCTGCTTTTCTCCCAACGCCCCCCTGGTCTGTGTCCCCAGACTCATCCGCACTCAGACACAGGAGGGCCCACACCACGTAGACAGGGCCGCTCTCACCCACACTCAGACACAGGAGGGCCCACACCACGTAGACAGGGCCGCTCTCACCCACGCTCAGACACAGGAGGGCCCACACCACGTAGACAGGGCCGCTCTCACCCACGCTCAGACACAGGAGGGCCCACGCCGCGTAGAGGGGCTGCTGTGGATGGAAATAGCTTTTCTGATCGCTCCCTCCCCACACTAACTCACGTTGGGTTTGGTTTTGCTTTGCTCACTTAATTAAAAACCCTGCACCTCTTGCCAACTTCTGTGGAAGCCTATGTTTTCCTTGGGCGCCTGGGTATGAACTCAAGTGAGAGAAGACCTTCTTCTTGCAAACGTGTGCTCACGGCAGTGACCTCACAAAAAATTGGGGAGACTCAGAAATTTCCTACTCAAGAGAGTCGTCACCCTGCTCCCCATGGGCAGGGCTCTCACCTGCCTTGGCCAGAGCGAGGGAAGTGTAATCACCCAATGAAAGAATGGGCCCTTCCGCCAGGGAAGTGGCTCGTGCGGGGGTTGGGCCGACCTCTCCGGGTGCTGTGTGAGGCACTGCGTCCTGCGGGGCGGGTGCACCTATTAGCTAGCACTCACAGCGAGGAGGTGCGATGGCGGCGAGAAGTGATTTTCTGGCTTGTCCGGGCAGAGACGGCGGGGTGGCTCACTGGACCTGAGATAGCAAGAGAGAGCAAGGAGGGCGCACATTTATTGTTTCATATAAAAGTTTAACTTTTGTTACTTGGTTGTTCTCTATGTTTTAAAAAGCAGAGGGAGAGATAAAGTAGATCTGAAGTCGCAGCAGCCTCTCTGAAATGGCATGTGGTTCAGGCCATTTTCACGCCATTTAACTCTAGGAAAAGCAGGCGTGTCTTCCAGTAAACAGCAAAGTCACGCAGACTCAGCTCCCCTGGATCTGCGCTCAAGCACCGTAACTCACCGGCCCGTGTGAGCGGGTGTGCAGGGTGAGCCCAAGACCAGAATTCCAGCGATCCGATCGAGGGTTTCTTCCATTTTGATGGAGAAAATAAAACATTTCCTCATTATAATACTTGAGAACAATACCATGGTACAAGACCTGTAACTTTAACAAAACCAACTACATTCCTTCCTTGAATTTTATATTTTCTCTCTGTTTCATTCTGGTTTCTATATTTTTGAAGGGCTTATGACAAGGTCTTAAAATGTACCTTCCCTCGTACAAATGTAAAGTCATGTAGCATCTACAGCAAGTGGCGAGGAGCTGGTCTGCCGCTCGGCACCCTGCACGCTGGGCCCCGGCTCCTGCTGGAGGCCCCGATTCCCGGACGGCTGGCGAGGGGGGTGAAGTGAGGCAGGGTTTGTCGTATGATAAGTGTGAGTGCACAGCTCAGGTGGCGGTAGACACCGGGTGGGCTGTTCCTCTCCTTCTCCCCCTGGTTTTGCCTCCTCCTCCCCTTTCCTTTGAGTGTAGTTATGATTATTGCTACAGGCCCGGTGCACGGAATTCGTGCACGGGTGTGGTCCCTAGGCCTGGCCGGTGAGCGAAGCGTGAGCGTCTGGCATGGAAGGGCAGGTCCCAGCTGACCTCTGGGCCCTGGGCAGCACCTGGGCCCCCGCTCGCACCCGCCTTGGCCTGGCGCCGCCCACTCACCTGCTCCACCGTCTCGCCACGATCCCGCTCTTGTCGGGGCCTATTGGGGCCAGCAGCACCTCCACTGCTGCCCGCTGCCAGCGCCGCGTCGCCGACGCCCGCCATGTTCCGTGCCACCCCCTGGTGGTCAGCGCACGTCATAGCAAGTGGTTGAACTCCCGGTCTCCTGGTTGAACTCCCAGTAGAACGACCACGCGTGGGGACGATTTGCATATCAGGCTTTTGTTACATAGGATTGCCATTGTGGTTGTTGCTGTGGCATTTTTCTTGGGGCTCCGTAAGCATCTCACATTAAAGGAAAAGTTCAGAAACACTTCAGGATGGAAGTCCCGTGTGACATGGGTTGTGCACACGTCATGTAATCAGGTCACCCTGAGGCACTGGCTCCACCCAGACATACATGGAGCCCAAAGTGGGAGGGGCCTGCCTTTCCCCACAGCAGGAGGGCGCCCGGCAGCTGCCCGTGTCCCGGGCGGCCATCCCGGGCAGGGAGCTCATGACAGGGAGGGGTTGGCTGTTGTTCACTGATTCAGTCTCCCGCCGATCAAAGAGCCATTTAACGATCTGCTGAATGAAGTAAGGGCCCAGGGTGAGTGGATGGATTGGATGTCAGGACGTGATAATGGCCGAATGGGTATCTCCCCTTTCAAAGGCAAGCTCCCTCCGTGCATGTGTACATTTTAAATGATTGCAACGCCATTTGCTGTGGAAAACAGGGGAACGACAAAGGACACCAGGCACGGGAATGGGAGTCCAGGCAGCTGTTCCAGTCCCTGAACTGGGGGTACATCTGTGACAGGAAGAAGGAATGCTGGTCATAAAGGGGAGCATGACGGAGTGACCCCACCCAGAACAAGAGGCACGGGTTGGGGGGGGGGCAATTGTAACTGCACACGGAGGGGAACTCGTCCTCGATGTGGGTGACCCTGAGCGCAGAGCCCTGCTCTAAGCCACGGGATGCGTTTCTCTACAAACACCTCAAAGCCGAGTGGCCAGGAGCCGGTGCAGCAGGCAAAGGCCTCAGGCGGGTCCCCTGCGTTTTAGAGACTCTTAGTCATCTTTCCTTCGGGTCTTGAGACCAAGACTGTAAACCAAGAAATAAAACGCCAAAGCTCTCCTGAGCGACGGAACTCTCATCATCACCACGGCCAGGCCCGGAGCCCTGCTCCGCTCAGAGCGTCTGACGAGGGAGCCCGGGCCGGTCTCAGGAAGCTCCGCTCAAGGTCCATTTCCCACCACGGCTTGTAGGTCTCCAGGTGTGGAACTGGGCATAGAAGTTAGGGAAATCGGCGATGGCCCCACCCACTCACTTCCTTTATTCTACACCCCCCCACACTTTTATTGGTTTGAGAGAAAGAGGGAGGGAGGAAGAGAGAGAGAGAGACAGAGAGAGAGAGAGAGAGGGAGAGAGGAGAGAGAGAGAGAGAGAGAGAGAGAGAGAGAGAGAGAGAGAGAGAGGGAGAGAGGAGAGAGAGAGAGAGAGAGGAGGAAGACACATTGACCGGTTGCCTCCTGTACGCCCCAGACCTGGGATGGAACCCTCACCCTCTGGTGCCCGGATGCTGCTCCCGTCAGCCAGCCAACCCGCCAGCACGGCCTTTATTCTGAGTTCTGGGGTTCTTGGAATTGCCCGCCTGACCCCACTGCTGCCGATCCTCACGGTGACGATTGGTTTTAGACACGTTTTCCTCCCCAGGGCTCTTCGGCGCAGCCTCAACTGTTGCTGTGGACTCAGTGTGTCTTGTGATTAATGAAATGTCTCCCAAATTGCTCTGCGTTTCCTCCCAAGGAGCTGTTCTCCTCGTCCCTCTCCTCCCCATCCCTTCTCCCCTGCACTGTGGCCGCTCTCGGCGTTCTGGGAAGCCGTCCAAGTAATCTCCGCGGCTGGGAACGAGGAGGAAGGGGTGATAGAGATGTCACCCGCTCGTTCCTGCTCCCTGGTCCCTGCGCGTGCAGTCAGAGCATGGACGTGGTGGCCACGCGATTCGGAAGCCCGCGGTTCAGCATCTGAACGTGACAGGTCGCCGTGCGCCCACCTGCAGTCACGCCCAGAACCAGCGTCTCACACGCTGGAAGTCGAACTCGCCAGAGTTTCAGGCGATGAGGGTGATGACGGGCTAGGACTTGGGAGAACAGCTTTGTGCCTAAGAAGAGCTCGTGTCCTCAATGTGGCTGCTTGCGCGAAGTCTTACTCCATTAGCTGCCATCCTTTCCCTGTTTTAGTTAATCATGAGGGCCCCCCCCACCCCAATCTTGTAAGAATTTCATGTGTGAGCACAGTTTTTTAAAATATTTTTATTGATTATATTGATTTCAGAGAGAAAGGGAAGAGAGGGAGAGAGAGAGAAACATCAATGGTGAGAGAGAACCATGGATCGGCTGCCTCCTGCACGCTCCACACTGGGGATCAAGCCCGAAACCCAGACATGTGCCCTGACCGGGAATCGAACCGTGATCTCCTGGTTCACAGGTCGATGCTCAGCCACGGAGCCACGCCGGCCGGTCGGGCAGAGCACAGCCTTCAGGAGCCCTGGCACCTGAGCACCTGTTGGTCTACGTGTTTAGAGAGATGTGCCCGCAGCGTTTATATTCCCGCCTTGATCACCTACGCGAGGGTGAAGGTGGTTCATTTTCTCTCTAATGTCAACATCTGTGGAATGGCTCATTCTCAGCAGCTTTAACGCACGTGGGGCTCCCCAGTGTCATGCACACGCCCCGTCACGGGCTCTGCCTTCCTTAGCTCTGCTGGCTCCTGTTGCAACGCTGGGCGGCAGCAGTCAGTCCTGGCTCCCCATGTTTGTTTCCTCCCAACCCTCTCCAACCCACCCCAGCGCTTCCATGGAAACCACCTCAGGAGGCCCATAGGGATCACATTCCGAGTACCGATCCGCGCCCTGTGCCATCTCCTTCCTTCCCACCTGGCTCGGGAGAGTTGGAATTCCTCTTCCAACAACGTGGCCTTTGTCCTCTGGGGCCGCTGGCTCTCGTCCTGCCGCCTCGGCCCTCCGAGTTCTCACAGCCGAGGCTTCTGTCTGTCCAGGCTCCCCTGGCGGAGGCACTGCGGCTGCAAACTCACCTCTTCCCGGCTCCATCCGCTCCCTTGGTGGTGGTTCCCGGGCTCCTTACCCAGGTCTAATCGCTGCCAAGGTCGCCGCTCCCTGGTGGCCCTCACCCTTGGTCTCCAGCTGCCCATTGCGCCTCCACATGGCGGCCAGGCAGGCCCCGCGCTCCCCTCAGACCTCCCCTGCCCCAGGCCACCTTCCCGTGCTCCCCCTGCAGCGGCCCGCCCTCCCTCTTCTCTCCTGAACCCCCGCCAGCGCCCGCCCTTTCTTCCCACGCGATTCGAACGGAAGGAGTTTGACTCTTCTAGTGGCCGGCGAGCGCCCAGGTCTGTCCAGTGGACACGTGGAAGGGCTCACTGAGCACGGACTGAATCCCGCCACAAGCAGGACCACAGGACCGTGTAAATCCGCAAGGACAGGGTTCTCTTACCGCCGTCAGAGGCTTAACTCTCGACCAGGTAGGGCATTCTAACTAGCTGGGCCTGGAACTAGGTGTGGAGTCGGGAGGGCCTGTGTGAACGGTTAAAAGGAATCGATGGGTAGCCGTTAGGACCGGCCCGATGGCATTTATCATCAGCCACGGACAGGAGGAACGCGTGCTGTACCGGAACCCACCGTCCCAGTCCCGTTTCCCATCACGGTCCCCCGGAGGTGGCGTCGGTAGGTGCTCTCCTCCGTCTGAGTGATCACGGCCGGCTCCCCGGGAGCCTGCAGGTCTCCGATCTGGATGGTAAACGCGCTGACACCTCCTTTGGGCACCGCTGTTTCAAACCCACACGGACGTCGGTGCTGGTTTCCCAGCCTGCGCTTCCCAGCCTGCAAGATTCCTTCTGCTCTCACAGCCGCGGAGGCCGTACGTTGCTGTGCGATGACGGTGGTTCTCATTAAAAAGTCATGAGATGTTGTCTGAAACACGCATCTTTCTTTTGCTTTATTTCCCCGGGAGGACGTCTGGTAGGAAAATGCCAAATGGTGGAGTCTCCCTCCGTGGGAGAGGTTCTCCTTCCCATTCAATGTCCCATAAACCACTCCCGATGCTCCTTGGAGGCCTGGTGCAGGGCGCGGAGTGAGAACAGCGGCCCTTCGTCCTCCGAGGCTGCGGGGTTCATCGCACCCCTAGACAGTCCCCCCCCCCCCCCGGGGACAGTGGGCGTGTGCATGGCCAGGAGGAGCCCCCCTCCCCTCGACCCTTCATCTGGGAAGACGGGTCCCTTTTGACACCCTTCAGGGCCCCGGGGGGGGGGGGGGCAGACGCCGCCTCTGTGGACTCATCCCACTCAGGTGTTCGGTTCTTAGAGGAATTACCATAATTCTTTTGATGATTTTAAAATATGTCCATTTGTTGGGCATTTTCATTACAGTTAGAAAAAGCTGTGGTGCAGCCTTAGCTGGTGTGGCTCAGTGGCATCGGCCTGCGGACTGAAGGGTCCCGGGTTCTATTCCCCATCAGGGCACAGGCCCAGGTTGGGGGCTCAATTCCCAGTGTGGGGCGTGCGGGAGGCAGCTGATCCATGATTCTCTCTCATTGTTGATGTTTCTTTCTCTCTCTCCTTCTCCCTTCCTCTCTGAAATCAATAAATATACATATATTTTTTAAAGTGTGGTGAAAGTGGACACAAATACTTGACCTTTAGCCAAGCAAACTGCTAAATCAATACTTATTTGCTTTTAAAAGTTCTTTTTTTTTCATGAAATGTCTAATATTAAGCATTTGTATTGGTTTTATATCCTACAGGCAATTACATCCAAATTGAAAAAAAAAAACAGATCATGCCCCAGAAAGGGATTTTTGTGGTGAGAAGTGGTTTCTTTTCCTTCTTTGATTCTGCTACTAGAGGCCCGGTGCACAAGATCCGTGCAAGGGGCTCGGCCTTTGCAGCCCCGACTTCATCCGGAAGGTAGTCCGTGGACAGTCTATCTGCTGTTCAGGCAAAGTGGCCCATTAGCTCTTTATTATGTAGGACAGTGATGGGCAACCTTTTGAGCTTGGTGTGTCAAACTTCGCCAAAAAACTAAGCGTAACTCGGGTAGTGTGTCACTTTGAGGAAAAAAACATTATTTCGCAAATGTTTCATCCTCAGGAGCAGCAAATGTTTCATCCTCGGCATTCGGCCGCCTCAGCGGCCACGTGTCATCAGAAATGGCTACGCGTGTCAGTGCTGACACGTGTGTCATAGGTTCGCCATCACTGATGTAGGATATGCTTCTGTATCATAGTTAAGAATAACATTCAAACCATTTTAGCAGAAAGACAAAATGACTAAAGAGAATGTGTCCTGTTTGGAGAGCCGTCGGCTCTGCCGCGGTGCCGGGTCCGGGGACAGTGTGTTTGGTTCTCCGTTAGCCAGCGAGGAGGAGGTGAAGGCCGGGCACGGGCATTGCCTGAGATGCCTTTGAAGTAGTGCCTGCAGGCTCCTCTCTCTCTGCCCGCGGGCTTCTCACGAGACCACGCCATAGATTCCGTCTCCACTAACGCACTCGAGTAGGTGTCAATGGAGTTGGGTGTCCGTGTCCCACGGAAGGCTGACCTGGTTCCTGGCTGAAAGGAGGTCAATATCGTTGGGCCAGAAACCACCCTCTGAGTCCCTGGCACTCTGGCGATGCCGCGGTGAGGAGACCGATCCGCACACCCGGCTGGAAGCCCGGAGCGCGGGCTGCGAGCTCAGCTGAGCACAGAGACCGTCGGGGCCCCATGCGGACAGGGCCGCCCTGTGCTTCTCTCTCCCCCTGCGGCTGCGGTTCCTGAAGGAGGACAGGGTAGCAGGGGCGATGGGGTGTGAGGAGGCGGGAGGAAGTGAGGGTCCTAGAGCGTTCGTGGCCTTGCGTTGACGTTGGTGTGGTTTTCCTGACTGAGGGCTGTTGCTGCTGCTGTTCTGTGTAATGGGCCGATTCATCATATTTAAATCAAGAAGCTTTCTTCCAGGGAGGACAGTGAGGAGACACCGAGACTCCGCCTCGCCTTCCCTGCGGGCGTGTGCGCCGGGCTGGGCGGCTCCTAGAAGGAGGCGCACCTGTTCCGTGGGGCTTGGGGCATTCCAGCTGTCAGGGCACCGCCCGTCGAACAAGTCCCCATGGAAGCAGGGCCTGGCCACTCGGGCAGTGGGACAACGCGGGTGCCCCTGCATTTAGAGGAGGGGCATGAGTCCAGCCCAGCCTGCAGGCGACCTTTCTTCGGCGACAGCTAAGAGCTGCGCATGTGTCAAACACACTCCGTGATCTTCTCTCCCTCAAAGTAACGTATGTGTTTCAAAATGGGCCAGAATCCACGTGAATGACAATAGCCAGAGATACAATGGTTTCCACTGGATAGCAGTTCATTATGTGATATTCCTGCCCCCAAGCAACTGAATAAAAATAGGATGTTTCTATTCATCTCAAAACACCCACACTTTTTATTATATAAGGATGACACCGAATGTATGTATTTCTTCACTCAACGTGTTGAACATGACACCAGGCACGGAGATACATGGGTGGTGAGAACTCCGGCCCGTGTGTGAGTTGTCACCTGTCTGGGTGCCAGCGATACAGAGGCCAGTGGTGCAACGGGGCCGGTTTGTGCTCCAGAGCCGATCTTTTCCAGCTGCATTCCTGAGTCTCCACACCTTCCTCCTCCCCCCGGGCAAACCCCATGCTGACCTGAGAAGGTCATTATATCACAGGTTCAGGGCGTACCTGAGAACCCAAGACTTGACGATGAACTTGAACTCTCTCCGCAGGAAGCTAGTCTTCCTGGCACGCGGGCAGGCAGGGGGTAGGGATGGGGGCTCGGGGCTCCTGGAGATGAACGCACTGGGTCCAGGTCTCTTGGTGCTCCGGTACCGCCATGGCCCCGGACCCCCTTCCCTGTCGGCTCTGGGTGTTTCTCCGCTCTCCCATAATGCCCTGCTCATGTTTAACACAATCCCAAGTCATAAAATATGGGCCAAGATGATTTTTCAAAAACTTCAGTTTATAAATACAAAGATGTAGACAATTCTTTTAATGTTATACTTCAGGTAAGAAATGATCGCGGCTGGTTTTGCATTTAGTCTGATGCCTCGTATTTTCTTTAAGATCATAGATTGTACCATATTATTCTGGTGAAATATAATTTTTTTAAAAGAAGGAATCCCACTGGCCTGCTTTCTATGGCATTCGTGAAAAGAAAGGCCTTCCGATTTCCCAAAAACGTCACATTCCATTTATATACTAATTACTCAAACACGACAGGGCGCCGATGTCCCTTTAAATATAGATGTGAGCCTGCCTCTGAGAACCCGGGAGATGAAAACCCTACACCCTACACGAAGGGGTGGCATTTTACATTATAAAACTTCTTCCATTTTACAAGGAAGTTCACCCCAGGGATTCTTCCTTTAAAAGGCTTAATGATCAGTAAGTAAGCACTTAAATCCAGTACGAACGGCTCATTATTTTCCAGGTAAAATAGAGGAGAGAGACAATCCACGGGGAGGTGTGAGTAGCGACCACAGCTGGTACAGCCCATCGCGTTGGAGTTGAACGCGTATCCAAGGCTGGTTTACCGCCGCCGTCCTGGTCCCTGCTCTGGGCCACTGTCAGTGAGGGACAATGTTATTTACAAACGGGAAAGGCAAGGGCGCAAGGTCTGACAGGCAAATGGCAATTTATCCTCTCAGAGTAACACTGCACATTGAGACTGCTTTAAGGAATTTGAAACTCCCTGGCTTTTAATAAGATTTGTAAGTCTAGTTACTTATATCTGGGAAATACAAAATAAACGGAAAGGTAGCTTTTGAGTAAGATAGGAAAGGAGCCAAACTTTCTTTACCTTCCCCGTCTAAAAGCAAACTCACCCCAGAATGCTGGGGCACCTTGGAGAGCTGTAATAATAAAAGCGTAATATGCTAATTAGACCGGACAGCCGAACGGCCTTCCGACGACGCCAGGGCTGCGAGAGCTGAGCCCCTTGCACACATTTCGTGGATCCGGCCTCTGGTGTCTTAATGATTCTTGAAAACCATGACAGAGGTGGGTTGTCAGCTTTTTTGTTTGCTTGTTTGTGTGTAAGGACAGATTTACTTACATTTGAAGAAAATGAAATGCCCAGTTTCAGAAGAAATGAAACAGTAAATGCATGAACCTTATAAGAATATTTTTAGTTAATTGGGGGACAAAAACAAAACAAAACATGGGGAAGGGAGAAAGGGAGGGAGGGACCTGAGAGAGAGAGAGAGAGAGAGAGACAAAAGGAGAAAGAAAGCATGACAAAGTTAACGTTTTTATTAAAATCCATTGATTCATCCCCTCAGTCATGGCAGTAACATGCACACATTACCAGATTTTAGGTTTTAACATGTGTGTTGTGTGGTCTCCTTCCCATCCCGCAGCCTTCTGCACCTGCCAGGCCCTCTCTCCTGCCCCTGCAGGGAATTCACATCAGTTCTCACTCATCCCTCAGAGCTTCTTGATGCATCCACAAACTGCTTTCTAAAAAACATTTGAAATCTCCCTCTCTCCATAAATGATAACGTAGGATAAACGTTCTCTTTATCATTTTTTCCCCCGGAATATCTTGTTTGGGAAGCATTTTAATGAACATTTTAAGGAATGTTCGATAGCGGTGAACATTCTTGCACTTTTATCAAGTTGTAGAGTTTCCAAAAAGCATCTCTTCATTCTTTTATGTCTTGGTATCTCTAGGGAGGATTTTACAGGTGCGAAAGTTTTCTCTTGCACATTCCTTGTGAAGTTTATCTCCTCCTAGTTTAAGTATTTATAGCTATTGTAAACGGACTCCTTTCCATGAAATCTTCTAACTGGTTGTTGATTTTTATGTAGAAGCTAAAATTTTTTCGTAATAATTTGGTACCTGTTCTCTTGTTAATGTTTTCTTAGTTTGTGGTAGCTATTTGTAAAATTGATTTTATTTGCCTTTTCAGCATAGAAGCCTATATAATAAAGAGCTAATGTGCTAATTAGACCAAGTAGCAGAACAACCGTCCGGATGACCTTCCGGACGAAGCCGGGGCTGCGAGGGCCAAGCCCCTTGCATGGATTTCGTGCACCGGGCCTCTAGTCGTGTCATAAGCAAGAAGAGCTAAATATTTCTCATTTTCATGGTTTACAAATGTGCTTTGTTTTTCCTATGTATTTGCCTGACTAGCAATCCTTGTAAAACAGTAAGTGATACCAGGGGCATTAGCAGTCCCTGCCTACTTCCCTGGTTAGCAGCGATGCCTCTAAGATTTCACTGTATCCCATGAGATTGGGTTTGGAGGTGAGCGAGGTATCTTTTATCATGGAAAACGAGTGTCCATCTGAACACTTGGGTGAGTTCTAGCAAAAATTATTTTGGAATGTTGGTACTATAAGGAGTAAACCCATCCATCTGCCCTTAATTCGGTGGTTTTATAAACTGACCGTTTCCCCACCCTTTTTGTGGGACTGTGTTTGTGTCCATATTTAGTGGACCTATTTATTATTCATAATTGAGGGAAGAGGGGTTGGATGGGCTTGGACCCACCAAGCGATTCCTGAAGTGGGTGAGATCGGGAAGAGCCCGCGTGGGAACCCTAATCAGCGTGCGCCGGGCGTTCAAGGCCAATGTACTGCACGCCCTGGGCAGGCGCACCTTTCTGTAACCCAAACATCCATCGATCCGCTGTCTGGCAGAAGCCCCCTCTGTCTGAGTGGGGATACAGGCGTGTTCCTGACCGGCCCGTGCGGCTGCTCCGGGGCCACTCGGAAGAGCTGCTTGTCTGATGGCTCCTCGCTAGCAATGGCTGCCTCGTTCGTAATCAAGTCTCTCCTCTACGCCTGCGACCACTCATGTCTTCTAATGCCCAGCGTCCACGGGGCTCCAGTTCCTGGCAGGGGCCTGAGGCCAACAGCCAGTCTTCCCGGTTGGCTGGTTTTCCACCAGCTGAAGACCCTCCTCTCTGCAGGCTGACTGCTCCCTCCCCATGTGGCTGCCCCGTGGGGCCTCAGGTCCCCCCGCACCTCTGAGCCGCACAGAGTTGTGCACCCAGCCTCCCCACTGGCCCACGTTCCTTCACCATCATTGGAGTTTCTCTCCGCATGCCCCCAACACGGGGTATGTACATGTCCCTGGCGCTTTCTCGGTCTTGTCGTTGGCTGAGCATCTCCCGCTCTCTGTGCCTCTCCTCTTTCTCTCTCTGCCGCAGCTTCCAAAAACCTCATCACACGCATGTTTTCCCAGAAGATGACGTCCCTGTGTTTGGATGGAAGTTGCACGTTGAGGTGGAGAGGTGAGAGGGCGAGTTTCCTTTTTCTCGTTGGATTTGGTGTGTGATGTTCACAATCAGACAGAAACTCTCTCCTGCAGTCATGCTCATGGACCAGAAGGCTCCTTTTCTCCAAGTTAGAATTATTTAAATGACATTGTTTTGACCTCTGGAATCTCATTTTTATCATCTAGATGCCAGTTCTTCTCCCACATTCCTAGACAACGAATTCCCATCTGCATGCACACAGGGTCTGGTTTCTTCACAGATGTTGAGTTGCTAAGAGATTTCTGAAAATGGCACACAAAAAAAAATAGCAAGGCACTGTCTTTTTTCCCTTATTTATTCAGACTTCATCGTTTTAGTTAATTCTCCTAAAGTGACAGAATTGGCTCCTCTGGAGTCAAGCTCGAATTGTGCAGACTTAGCTTGCATTTAAAGGAAATGCTTTCCTCACATCTCGAGCAGCTTCATGAGCCTTCGGGCCTCCCTCTGCCACGCGGCGGCTGCAGGAACCTGGACCGTGATCAGTTGGACCCAAGCACTGTGCTGCCGGGGAAGCACACGTCCCTGTCCCTGGTGGGAGTGGGGTCTTGGGGCGCCTCTGGAATGAGCACTCCCAGGGCCCCCGGGGGAGGGTGGGACTTGGCAAAAGGCTTTGTTTTCCGGGAGTTGCATTCCTCGGTTCCACAGTCCCAGTCCCCGGGTCCCGTCCCGGAAAAGATGCTCAGCACAGCCTGAAGCAAAGCCAGTGTCTACGCTCCTGTTCCAGGGCAGCTGGTCCGAGGGAGCATCCGGCTGGATTCAGTCCATGGGTCACTGTGTGGGTCCCCCCTGGCCGGGAACCCCGTGGGCGAGTGCAGGGGCGTCCCCTGCACCAGGACAGCCAGGAGAGAGGAGAGCTGGAGGGAGAGCTCCTCTTGTCAGGGGTTTAAACTCATTAGACCTTGTGCCCTGGCCGTGGCCACGCCTCTTCTGGCTACTGACTGGCTCCCCGGAGTGACTGACAGGTGAGGCTTTTCCCAAGTCCTTCAGCCCTGACCGGCCGCCTCTAACCTGCCTCTGCCCCGACCCGCCCCCCATCCGTCTGCGGGGAATAGGCATGAAGAGCGTGAAGTGCAGCTTGCGGGCAAAGCCGTGTCAGCGGCATGCCTGTATCCTAGTCTCCCCTTTCCCGCTTTCCTGTGGTTAATAACCAGGTGATTAACGGTATCACTTGGACTTAGAATGTTCAGTTCTCTTTTGATTCCATTGATTCTCTCATTCCGGCACAGTTTTTCCTTGCACACGTGTGCGTGTCCTCGTGGCATTTACTTACGCGCCTCTTCTTACCCCCACCCCACACTTGGACTGTGTATCAGATACTGGCACCCAGACCTGTATCGGATATTGGTCCCCTAACCACTTTATGAGAGAAAAACCCTTCTGGGTCTGAAGATCACAGTTATACTGCCTACGGGTAAGCGTCCCTTTGAGTTGACTGAGGAACGTGGGCCTTAGCAGGGCACTGAGCTAGTCAGGGTGACTCCGAAGAATCTGTTTGGAGCTCCTTTCCACTCTCTTCTTCTTCGAACAGTTTCTAGAATGTTCCGGGTCCATGCCAGTCTGTAGGAGGCCTGAAGCATTTAGCAACACAGCCTTCTCCACGTGTTAGGTTTGAAATGAGCATCAAGCGTGGTCTTCACGAGAAAGGGCTGCGTCACTCATGTGGGATGTGTCTGTGTTTTGCTGACTCCAGGGAGGTGGGGGTGTGACTGAGCAGCTCTCAGCCCAGCGAAGGCGCAGGGGGTTTGCCACGGGACCCCGGACGCCTGGCGCCCTCCAGGGGCCCATGTCCAAGCCCTACGTCCACCTACGCCTTTGGCCTCTGTTCAACCTGTGGGAAAAGGAGGACCAAGGAGAGCGTGGCCAGGAGAATAAATGCAGGAACAGAATGATTTCCAAAGGCGTTTCTCAGGGGCCTTCCTCTGGAGTCGCCTCAGAAACCGTGTGGGCGGCTGGGGAGGAGGTGCCCCTAGAGCTCAGGGACCTGACCCTCGTTTTGTCTAGAGACGTCCCACTTCTTTATATTTTTTGTGAGAAATGTGCCTACCCCAAACTACTGACTAACAACAAGATCGGAAGCCATGGCAAGGCCGCGCCGACGGCTCTGTCTGTCTCCCAGTTCTCTTCCGAGGAACTGAGACCACCCTGGCCTGCCTGGCACGCTTTCTGTGCTGTACTTTGAGTAATTGGCTCATAAATCTGAAACTAATTTGGACTAAAGTGTTAATGGCTGATAATGATTTAACGTGTTTTCCCGCCCAGGGAACACATTTGCATTTTAATGGAGGTCTTACCGGCAATTTTCTTAACTCAAGCGAATGACTTTAACGGTGGGCATTTGGGGTGCAGCAGGGACCGATCTTGGCAGAACCTGTACAATGTTCCTAACATCACACCACGCGGTCCAGGCAGCCGTGTTCCTGCACCGGTGCCTCCGGGCTCGCTCCTGTGGGCAATGTTCCGCTTTTCCAGAGCCTGGCATGTAGGTCAAGTGCGGTTTTTGAGAACTGCATCGTCTCATCTGTTATTCGTCGGTGTGATGAACCCGTATCCAGAGTAGACCTCTCCCAAATAAACATTTAGGAGTTACAGCCATCTATGCACCTCAACCCTGGGACAGAGGCCAGCAGCCTGAAAGAAAGAGAGAAACAAGGCAAGTGGAATATTACAACTTAAAGAGGAAAGTGCCGATGATCAGTCGTTAGCTCTGTGACAGTTCCCTCCTCGCTGACTTAGAGAATGGCAGTTCCGTGTATCTGCTTCTCAGGCATGACTCACTCCTAGCCTGAATGCCTGCTGTTCCAAAGCTGGCTCCTCCTGCCCACTGTCACCCCTCCTTCCCTCCCGTGGGGCGGATTTCCCCGAGAGCACCGGCCGCTTCGGATCGGACACGGAAACAGAATGAACGCACACCCGCTTCAGAGCGAGAGCTGGCCGTCTCGGTGAGCCTTCCTCCGGATCCTCGCGGGGAGGTCATCATGGCCGATCCACTGCGCGTTCTCTTAGACCCGTGGACGCTGGGGGAGTGGGTGGGAGCGGCCGCCGGAAAGTGATGCTCCTCACACTCGGGCGCCCGCGGCCCGCGTTGGCCTGGGCGATGTTGAACAATGAGGTTGTGCTGGAAACCATGAGCGGAGGTCAAGGACGGTGCGCTCACGGGCAGTTGAGCCCAAAGGAATGAAATGGAAGAGACTCAGTGGTCCGTGTCACCTCCGTCAGTCACGGCCAGGCCCCTCGGGGGGTTCCGGGGAGTCAGTTATCTCCTCTTCCTGGCGCTTCTCGTGCATTTTCTATCTTTCCTCATGGGAGGATGTCCTCTAGGCGCCTCACTACGTCACATCACCTAGCTCAGCGGCTGAAGCGGGCATTCCCTGGAAGGAGATGGATTTGCTCAGCACCGAGCCCAGTGGCCGGCCCTCCTGACCCTCTGCTGCTTCCGTAGCCTCCTCCCCCCTTGTGTCCAGTCACAGTTGTTGGCACAGAACATACTCCCATGGCCAAGGAGCTTTCATAGATACTTGAATCCTGTCCTGGAGGGGAGGTGGGGGTGGAGGGAGGTGAAGACATTTCTAGGAGGATTCTTGTAGAATGTTTCTAGGTACAGGATTTAAACAGGAAAAATACGACATACCACTGTCAGGAGTCATGGTGCATTAATGCTCTTCCCACAATGAACACAGTGTGTACTATTTCCCATCTCACATTTAGGACGATCTTTTTCTGTTCCCGCTTCTCTGTTCTTGGTTGAAAAATGAGCACATTTTTCTCTTGTACCTATTTTAGAATGGTTGTCCCCAGAATAGCTTCTCTTGAAGTCAATTTTGCTTTGCAAAAATGAAAAGTACTATTCATATCTTTTTTAAAAAATATTTTTTATTGATTTTTTTTTTACAGAGAGGAGGGAGAGGGATAGAGAGTTAGAAACATCGATGAGAGGGAAACATTGATCAGCTGCCTCCTGCGCATCCCCTACTGGGCAACCAAGGTACATGCCCTTGACCGGAATCGAACCTGGGACCCTTCGGTCCACAGGCCGACGCTCTATCCACTGAGCCAAACCGGTTAGAGCTATTCCTATCTTTTTTAAACAAATGCAATGAACCCCAAATCCTTTTGCCTTAGAGTCAGCGGTTGTAAAACTAGGCCGCTTCACCTCCTGCACCATAGCTACAGCTTATGGGGGACTGTCCTCTGGCCTCAGTTTGTAGGATAAACAGAAACGGCTTAAACGCACATGACTTTATGGGTGGAATCGTTCCTGCCGTCTGATTTGTGGTGAGATTTGCATCTTTTCCTTCATGTTTGACTTATGGAACGTGGCTAATAAAAGAGCCGTTCGGCAAACGTTGAACAGAATTTTTTTCCGTTTTCCAAAGACTTCTCTTATAATAACACTAGAGGCCCGGTGCACAGATTTGTGCACCAGTGGGGTCCTTCAGCCTGGCCTGCGCCCTCTGGCAATCCGGGACCCTTCGGGGGGTGCAGTAGTGCGCGAAGTGGCAGGCGGCCGGGGAGGAGCCCAAGCCCAGGCCGGCTCCACCCAGCGCCCACTCACCCTGGCCCCGCCTGCTGCCGCTGCTCGGTAGCACTGCTGTGGAGGTGGGAGAGGCTTGCACCACTGCAGCTGCGCTTGCCAGCCGTGAGCTCACATCTGGCGCCCGTCGGTCAGCTGAGCGGCGCTCCTGCTGTGGGAGCGCACTGACCACCAGGGGGCAGCTCCTGCATTGAGCGTCTGCCCCCTGGTGGTCAGTGTGCATCATAGCAACTGGTCAACTGGTCTTTCTGTAGTTAGGTCGCTTAGGCTTTTATATATATAGATGATTTAAATGAAATTGTTTTCTGAAACACCATGCCATTGTTCTCCTGGGTTTTCTTTTTTTTTTAAATTTGAATTCTTTATTGTTTAAAGTATTACGTATGTCTCCTCTCCCCCTGGGCCTCGACGGCTAAGGAGCTCCGATGCCTGAGGCCCACTTGCCATCAGAACAGATGTCCTTCAGGCTCACGTCCGCGCCGCGGGGCCTGGCGGGTGCCGCTGTGTGAGGACACGGGCTGTTTTGTGGTATAAACCGTGTTTTAGCCATTTTACCTTCACCTAGTGCCTCCCCCTTGATGTGCCCTGGCACTTAGTGGCCGCATTTAGAGATTTCTCATTTTCGCCTCCATGCCTTCTGACATGTTTTCAAAAATTATTTTCTCCCGTATGATCTTCCTGGGACGCATTTTCTGGGCTTTTCTCAAAATTCTCCAAATCCCTCCATGTCTAGTCAGCTTGGTTGCCTATGTGACCATCCAGCGGCATTTGCGTAATTAACCACATTTTCATCACTAGAATTCCCAACGAACCTGGCATTTTCTCCGAAGGCTTTGTCTCTTCTTATGGTTTCCAGTCTTCTCAGGCTTGGGCAATTTCAAGTATATTTAATTTTGTTCAGATTTCCCTGTCGTTTTGAGTTTGTGCTTTCGTCTGTGGCCTGAGAGGACAGCGTCTTTATTTCCCCATCTGCTACCTCCCAGCCGGGCCATTTCTTTCTCGGGTGGTCAGGGCGTTGGTTGGGGCGCCCCTGCCGTGGGGGCTGGCTGTGTGACCCACGCGTACCTGAGCCCCTGGCGTACCCCCAGCTCAGGGAAACGTTTATCTACCTGGGTCCCCAGGAGCTCACTGCTCCCTGCGTGTCCAACTCACTTCCTCCTGGACTGAGTGTCTCCCTTGGTCCTGGAGCCTCCACGCTGTCCTGTGAATCTTCACTTCCAGCCGGCGTGCCGCAGTGGTTGAGCATCGAGCTATGAACCAGGAGGTCACCAGTTTGATTCCTGGTCAGGGCACGTGCCCGGGTTGTGGGCTCGATCCCCAGTGTGGGGCAGCCGGCCCATAATTCTCTCTCATCATTGCTGTTTCTCTCTCTCTCGCCCCCTCTCCCTTCCTCTCTGACATCAATACAAATACTTGAAAATAAATGAGGACTGAACGCTCTTACCGCCCAGGATTGCTGTGAGGACTGAAATCAGACAGCAGGGACACCCTCTCAGGGGGTCTGGTGCACAGGCCGGTTCACCCAGTGGAGCTGCTCTTTGGTTACGATGTGACCCCGGTCCCTCTGCTGGCACTTTGTGTCTGACTCATTGTCCCCAGAACTGCTGGCATGCTCCTTCTGATTGAGACCTGATCATGTGAGGTCCTCAAGGTCAAGACCCAGTTCCTCTGCAGCTGGCCTCTGATTCCTCTAGCCCTGCCCCAGCCACGCCCCCAGCCATGCCTCCCAGAGCCCTGCTTCCTCTAGCCCCACCTCCCAAACCCCACCCCCAAGCCTTGCCTCCGGAGCCCCATCCCCGAGCCCCCAGCCCCACCTCCTCTAGCCCCACCCTAGCCCCACCCTCCGTCCCACCCCACCTCCCCAGCCCCGCCCCCCAGCCCCGCCTCCCAGAGCCTGGCTGGGTGAGTTCCTCATCTGGGAACTTAGGAGCGCCCAGGCTTCCTGTTGTAACTCATGGGGCTGCTCTTAAGTATATGACACCTGGACCCAGTGTCGTCACCTGATCTGCTCTGACTGGTAGCCTGATCTTTACCTGTATGGGTGATTTATTGATTGCAGAGAGGAAGGGAAAGGGGAGAGAGGTAGAAACCTCCATGATGAGACAGAATCATGGATCGGCTGCCTCCTGCCCACCCCCTTCTGGGGATGGAGCCCATAGCCCAGGCATGTGTCTGCCAGGAATCCAACCCTGACCTCCTGGGTCATGGGTGGATGCTCAAGCACTGAGCCAGGCCTGCTGAGCAGCCACATCCTTACTGCTGCAGGAAGTGCCCTGATCAAGGGTTCGTATTTGCAGTAATTGGGGGTGTGGGCTTGGAGAGCATATTCAGAAGGGTATTCATTCATTAGATAAGTGATCGTTGGTCACCTGCTCAATACAGCGGGATAGGAGCTGCTGGATGGGCTAGAACAGAGGTCGGCAAACCGCGGCTCGCGAGCCACATGTGGCTCTTTGGCCCCTTGAGTGTTCTAACGCCACTTCTTCAAAATAGACTTGCCCAGGCCGAAAACCGACTTCTGCACATGGGCCACGAAGTTTCAATCGCACGCCCGCATGTGGTATTTTGTGGAAGAGCCACACTCAAGGAGCCAAAGAGCCGCATGTGGCTCGCGAGCCGCGGTTTGCCGACCACTGGGCTAGAAAGTAAGAGAAAATCTCTGTCTCCCAGATGTGCCTGGAGAGAACACAGGGATTCCAGATGGAAAGTATTTGCATTACCTGTACGGCACCACCGGCATGCTCAACGGCACAAGCTGATGGGCTGTAAAAGCGCCGTGGGGGGTGGAGAAGATGGACGAGCAACGCGGACTTGAACATCCAGGCAAATGGTCGGGTCCCTTCTTACCCTAACACCTTCCTGTATCCCTATCCGTGCCGGCTGAGTGGGGCTACATTGACATTTTTAGGTGATCCTTTAATGAAGGCTAGGGGAAAGCTAAGTCAGCTGCTCCTCATCCTTACTATTCACTTCTCTATAAACATATAGAAACCCCTGGTCCGAACCGACTAAAATGCTTCCTGAATATCAAACATCGCACACTGAGTGGACTTTATTCCTAACTCATTTCCAAATGGATGGAGAGAGATGCCGGCGTTAGTAACTCTGATGGAGCGCAGGCCCTTTAAGGAATGATAACCCCGCGTGCCGCTGCCTGCAGGGAGTCTCTTCACGCCCAGGCGGTAAGGGGCTGCGGTGCCTGGCACGCTTCACGTCCTGTCCTCTCCTCCTGTCCCCCGGACCTGCGGGTCCTCCGAAGGGGGTGCGGGGCAAGGTGTGCCTCATGCACCCCTCAGCTCCGCTGGTGATGGTAACACACACACCCTTTCGCTGTTCTCGCCACACCCTCCCCGCACTGTGCCAACATCCGGAGCCACGCGCTCACACCACGCAGGCAAGAGCATCGAGCTCTCCATTTTGCAGAGAAATGCTGACTCTCTTTCCATGGTTGTGTACATGTTTTTGTGTGTTTTAATTTTTCTGCCAGATCTGTCATCGGTATTACTTATTATGGCACATCCCGCAGATGCGCACTATACACGGGATACAGGGATTCAGACCATCACAACGTGTGACCATCAGAAATAGAAATATCACCGGACTCCCCCCCCCCCCCCCAGAATTTCAGTCCATCTTGGGAAGCACATATTTTAACAGCATATTTTGAAATCCTAGGGGCAATCTCTCATCTTAAAATCTTTTTGAAACTATACATCCACGATGGGAACGTGTAATTAGTTTTCAAGATACTTCCTACCGACAGTAATGCGCTTGTTTGAATGCTGCCTCGGTTGAAAGTATGAAAATGAAGGAGGGTATGATGGATCCCTTAAACATTATTCACCTTGCCCCCTATCATTTTTTTCTGGAAATAATGCTCTTTCCTTTTCCAGAATGGACAGGAAGGTCCACATTAAGGAATTCCGAGTAGTTAGCCTGAGGAAGAGGGCTGCATTGATGGTGGTTAGCGGTGTTTCCTGGAAAGCCTTCCTTGTGATTCTGAATTCGTTGGAATTCGTTGTTGACTAGGAACGGAGGTCATTCTGTAACTTGCGGACTTTATTCCTAACTCATTTCCAAATGGATGGAGAGAGATGCCGGCGCTGAATCGACCACGTACCTCTTCACTCAGGGATGGATGTCCTGTGATGCTTTAAGCCCCGGGATATTCTTGTGTTTCATGTCACTGAACTGCAGGGATTTGATGGGAGCAGGCTGGGCGGGCTGTACCGTCACCGTGCTTCCGCTGAGATTGTCCATTCGAGAAAGAGGCTTCCGGGGTGGGGCCTGCAACAGGAGGTCAGCTCGCTGAAGCCGCGTAAGCAGTCCAGAGCCCGTGGCCATCTGGGCCTGGAAACCAGGAAGCCCAGCGACTCCTGACGGAGGGTTATGGGCTTCTCATCTGGAGGGGAATGGAGGTGATCTGTCTTGGCTAAGCCTTGCCCCGGTTTTCTAACGCCTGTTGCCAGGGGCTGATATGAGGATGCGCCTAGGAAGACAAAGACTCTTCTGGGCCCTCACTGTGCGCTCTCTTCAGGGGAGAGGGGGCTTGACCGGGGCGGGGTGGCCTGGCCTACTCATGGCCATTCGTGTCACAGCCTCCATCATGAGCTCAGGCACTGGGTCTGCCATGCTGTCGGGTCAGGAGTTATAGCCCCTCGTCGCTCCTTCAAATGCTCACAGAAGTGCTCACCCAGGGCCTCTGGGGCCAGCCTGGGTGCTCTGTGCTGGGGAAAAGGAGGTGGGGTGCTGGGCGAGGGGCCTGTGGTGGTTTGCAGGCCGGCCACTCCCCCCGGCGACCCAAGCAGAGGCCCTGGTATCTGGGGCTTATTTATCTTCTATAATTGAAACTTTGTAGCCTTGAGCGGAGGCTTGGGCCGGCCAGGGTGTGCGGAAAGCTTGGCTTCCTCCATCGCCGGGGGCAACTCAAGCCTACTGCTCTCTCTGTGGCCACAGCCATCTTGGTTGGGTTAATTTGCATACTTGCTCCTGATTGGCTGGTCGGCATGGCTTGTGGGCATGGCTGGTGGGTGTAGTGGAGTGATAGTTAATTTGCATATTACTCTTTTATTAGATAGGATTTGTTTGCTTTATGTTTAATGTGATGAAGAACCCATGTCCTGAAGGGGCAGGTGACATGTTTGCAGCAAGTCCTTGGTGGAGGCTTACATTTTCATCTGCTTAATGGGTTTCGCTACCCGTGTAGACCTATGATGACTAGTGAGAACGGCGCCGTGCAAGGCCCCATGGGATTCCTTAGATGCAGCCCACGTGCTGTCAGCTGGGAGCCTCTAACAGGGTAGCAGGAGACAAGCGCGAGGCATAGGTACCAGACTCGCTCCCTGGGGATCTCAGACAAAGGTATTTGTCAAGGAAAAGTTGGTTTTGTTTTGTTGCATCCGACCTGTTGCCTCTCTTACATCTTTTTTTTTCCTGAACTACAAAGGATCTGGTGGAATGTGTCCTTCAGCTTTCCAAAAACTATCCTGTACCATGAATATTCATAATAATGCAGATGGCACTTTCAACATTGTCCAGGAATGTGTCTGGGAGACATCTCAGCAAGCAACGCCAGGGACCAGCCCTTTGCTGTTATCATTTACATGCAGTAAGACATGCTTCCTCCTTCTGATAAAATATGCGGGCACGTTAAAACTGGCACTATGGCTCTTCAAAGTTAAAAAAAAATTGCCCAGGAAAATGAGTATTGTTACTATCAAATCTTAAATCCCCAATGCCCACATATACTCTTCTATATACCCAAAGTTGAGAAGCCGTAATTGTGTTTTTATAGATGCTGTCATCATCAGGTTATTAGGTGCAAAATCCCCCAACAGTGAGGCCTGAGGAGAAACCCATATTCATCCCGAAATTCCAAGATGCAGAGCCTGCTACGTACATTGGCTGAACCCAGGAACCACGAGATTAATAAATTATCTCGCGTTGAGAGCAGATTTATCAGTACCCATCCAGGGCATCCATCCGCTGCTTAAAAGGGCGTTGCGTTGTGGACACCAGGATGTTGTATTCATGTGATGAGAAGATTTAGTTCTGTCCCTTCCCATGGGTTATTGGAATCAGAGCGAGGAAATGGCTGTTTCTTGAGAAATTGGAATGTGAATGCTTGAATGGCCACCGCCTTGGGGTGTGCTGTGGGACCCTGTCATAAGCCAAATGGTTTCTATCAAACCTGATTTCCCCATCTAAAACCCATGTACACTAGGCCACTGGTGCCGCGGAGAGAACCAATGGCAGAGAGCTCTGAGGCCCGGCTCCACCCCCGGCTCTGTGATTGACAGGCCAGGGGAGATGGACGGTAGCATTTGTACAGCGCTGTAGGGATCTCCTGTGGAAAGAGCCACGTAAACAGGAAGTGTTGTTGCTAGGAACAGTCCCCGTGGGCGTCACAGTCAACATGAGGTTCAGGTGGATACATGGAGGGAAAGCCCGTGTTTTGACTGTTGCTTAGCTGGAGGCCATTCCACTCAGAACCATTTTAGAGGATTGCCCTCGGTCTTTTAGTGAAATTCCATCTGGCGTGCTTGTTATCGCAGTGCCCACGCTCCTCCCTGCCGGGGCCAGGGGCCAGGTGACTGCCCCTCCTTGGCCTGGCACCGTAGGCGCAAGGCACTGGGCCAAGCCCAGCATCACGTCCCGTCTGTGTGTCCATGTCTCGCACCTCAGCCCAAGCCCAGCCTTTTCATTCCCGTGGAGGTGGGGGCACCTGTTAGACCGGCGTGCACCTGGGAACCTGCATCTAAGATGAGAGTTAAGATATAAGAACTGTCATTTAGCACTTCAGGCGTGGCTCAGTGGTCGAGCATCACCTTATGAACCAGGAGGTCACCGTTCGATTCCTGGTCAGGGCACATGCCCGGGTTGCAGGCTCGATTCCCTGTAGTGGTTGTGTAGGAGGCAGCCGATCCATGATTCTCCCTCCCTCTCTGAAATCAATAAAAATATATATTTTAAAGAACTGTTATTTCGGATCCAAAGAACAAAGACTCTTCTAGGTGAACGCAGAGCAGACTCCTAGAGTCAAGTGCTTGGGAAAGAATAGTCAGTCCCCCTGGGTCTGTGTGATTTTTAAAAGACCAAAGAGCTGGGGAAGACAGTGAACGGACTCTCAGGAAACTTAATCATCAGTGAAATACCTTCCGGTAATGGGGCAGCATTTGAAACGCCCAGCAGATGTGCAGGAGAGCTTCGGATGACCAGGGTGACACTATCGGGATGGGGGACATCAGCCATCCCATTTCACACAAGACTGCACTCGGCCAGGTGGGCCTGCCTCAAGGCCTCCGGAGAGATGAGTGTGTGTGTGCATGCGTGTGTGCCTGTGTGTGTGTGTGCGCACGCGCGTATGTGCATGTGCATGTACTAAATGTTCTAGTGAGGAGGAGAGGACGAGGTGAGAGAGCTAGGAACTGCAGAGGAGCCTGACGTGGAAAGGGAAGGGGACTCACTGTGTGCACGGCCAGAAGGAGTGGGGGTCTGCGTTGGCCGACGCTGCCTGCCGTTTGAGTAACTTCATTATCCATCGCGGAGGAAAGTCGTTACGGATGGAGTGCCCTCTGGTTCCGTGCTCACACTGCTGCTGATGCACACGTTTTGCAGAGTTTATTCCCACAGCCCCGGAGCTGATGCCTGAACCCATGTCACCTGGAGTAGCTTCCACCCTTGGCTTCTAATTCACCGGTTGGAGTTGGTATTGATATCAATCAACACATTTGTATGAAGGCTCTTTATTTCCTCTCAATTTGAATAAGGCTTTTTCCTATGACAATTGCAGGGTAGAGCCTACTACTGAATATCCTTGAGTCCTGTTACATCTGGCTTCCTCATCACCCCCACCATCTACCTGACTAACAGTATTTGCATAATGAGTCTTCAGGGAGCCCTCCCCACCCCCTTTATTCGACATGCCAGCATCCTCTGGGGACAGGGACCAGGACCAGGGTCTGCGGAGGCCCATCCTTGGTTCTGGAGGCCCCGCCATGGCCTCTGCCTCTTTGGGTGCCGTGGTGCTCATTCCTGCGGACCCCCATCATCTATTGTTACAGAAACTCTCAGCAGAATGCTGGCCTTGACCGGAGTGGGCCACGGGCAGCCCAGCTCAGGAGACATTTTTCACGCTGCATCGAATTCCAGGTCAGCACCTGCCAGTCCCACAAGCTCACGGCCATCTCCTCGGGGGCTGTCCGGGACGGGGCACAGGTGACCTCCATCGCCACGTGCTTCTCCATCGTCCCAGTGTTGGGAGGGCACAGCCGCTCCTCCGGTCTTGGGCCATAGTCCCCTCCCTCTGTCCCCTCCCACCTTCATCCACATCAAGGTTCTGTGTTCTCACCTTCTAAAGAGCACAGGCCTGGGAAGGGTGTCTGCAGGCATGTTTGTCCTAACCAGCCCCTGGAGAGAGAGACTCCATTCACCTTTATCACCTCTGTACCTGCCAGCAGGAAGCACCGTGGCCCCTCGGGGAGCAAGGCTTCCTCCTGTGCATGCCCCATCTCTCCTCTCCAGCAGAGGGGGACACCGGGGTGTCAATAGCTTATTCCGACGGGAAGCTCCGAATGACAAGGTGAATGAGACTCCGGAGTATCCCGGCGGAATGGAGTTGCTAATTCCTCCCCTTTGGAAAGTAACGTGCGGAAGTTAGATTGACAACATCGGGTTATGAGATGCGCAGGCTCCGCCGTCTTCGTTCTTGGTGGAAAGGAGCTTCACGGGGAGAGGCTCACCAGCAGCTCCCGCGTCCGGCTCCCGTGGGAGAACGGAGCGCCCCGGCCCCTGAGCTACCGGCCTCGTTACCCAGCGAGAGACCAGGTGCTGTTCCCACCCATGGGCAGAAAGAGCATCGTTACATGTGTCTTCGTTGGTGAGAGTTTACAGATGTCCCCTTTTTTAAAAAAATGTGTCTTAGCATTTCAGTGAGAATTTCAACTCATTGGACTAAATTTAAAATGTAATTGGTTTTCCCATCTTCTCTCAGATTAAAATATTGGCCAGATGGTCGTCATATATGTTACAGTATATGATGCTCATGTTATATTGTTTTCATGGTACGCATGTAAACATATATGTTTTTCCCGCCTGCCCATTACTTTCTTACCTGCTTTCACTTCCACTGGCAAGTCCCTATCCCTTCCCCTCACTGAGTGTGTTTATCCTGCATTGCTGGGGTTCCCTGGGAGGCTTGGTTGCTGCTGACATTTGCGGCAGTGAGTGTGGGGTGAGGAGACAAGGTCGCGGCCTTCTTTGGACGCACTGTGGTCTCCGTGGCCCCTGAGCCCCCCGTTCTCCCTGTGCTGGTCCCCCCATGTCCACTGGGCGGAATCCTCTTTTAGTTCAGCAATGGGAGATAATCAGTAAAATGTAAAAGGCATTATTAGTACTGAATTTTATAATTTTGTGAAGTGATTGATTAACGTAAGAGGAAGAAAACTTCGGTTGTTATTTTCTTTTACGTGGATGAGCAGTTAATCTTCTTTTTCGTCACTCGATGTTTTCAAGAGCTGGAAATGCAAAATCAACTCGCCGGTAGTCTGTGATGAATTCTTCGCCGTTCAAGGCAGCTTTCCATTGTCACCCTCCCCTGAAGGAGGAGGAGGCGAGTGTGGAGATATTTTACTGACATTCTGCTACCTTGAGGCTTTAACAACCCTTAGATCCTGGTCCTATCAGCCTTCATTTACCCAGAAGCGTCCAGCTGGGTTATAGATGAACTAGGACAAAGCCCCGAGGGCGTCCATGGCGAAACCTGGGCTTGAAAAAGCTCTCTGTGCAGACAGCTCGTCTTCAGAAACCACGGCAGTGGGGGGCGGGAGGGGTATGTCTTACCTTCAACAATGAAGATAAATTAAGAAAGAAAAAGAAAAGAAAAACCAGCACAAAAAAATTGTAAACGAATCTAACCCTTAGGGACATAAATTACATGGGAACCCAGTCATTAACAACAGCCTCATTAGGGTAAAATATATCCCCGATCCTACGAGCAAGTTCAGCGGAGAGCTCCGGAAACTCACAGAAACTAGACGGTGGGGCGGGGGGCGGGGGGGGGGTGGTGGGGGGACGGGCAGGCTACATGTGACGCAGACAGAAGACAGAAAACCTATGTTACCAAGTCATTATCCTATTTTTTTATTAAAAACCAATATACGCTTTTTGTGGAAAGGTTTTCAGAATATCAAGAAGAAAACAAGTTGTATCTGCCATGTTCTTCCTCAAATAGCTTGCTGGCCCCTCAGCTAAGGGCGCCCCTTGGGGTTCCCATGCCTCTGGAGACACGGACAAGCGCTTTTATAGTTTGCTTTCTCCTGTGTGCAAACTCCCCCAGATTTTGCCTTTTTGAAGAATTAGTTTAAGATTTGCAGCATGCTACGGTGTTGATGTCCGGGACTGTGCTTAGGCGGCATCTAGTCGGTGACGTGAGCATTTCCCCGGATTTCCCCTAATCAAGACCTTCCTGTGGAGGCCGTGCACGGCGCTCTGCGGGCATCGCTGACGAGGTCTTCGGGCGCCTGGATGGATTAATGGTCCCCAGGGCGGAGGCCCGTGGTCTGGGAAGTGGGTCTCTACTCATCCTGGCTTTCTCTGTCATTCTGCACACGTTTCAGTAAACTTGGTTGAAAACCGCTGCTGTAGAGCCTAAGACCATCGGAAAACACGGATTATTTACATTATGATTCATAACAGTAGCAAAATTACAGTTATGAAGTAGCAACGAAAATAATGTTATGGTTGGGGGTCACCACAACACGAAGAACTGTATTAAAGGGTGCGGCATTAGGAAGGTTGAGAACCACTGCTCTAGAGGAACACGAATAGCAGGACCAGGTCTGAGCCAATTGCACAGGAAGCAGGGACCCTGACTCAGCGCATCAGGCCGCCCGGGGACCCGAAGGAGACTGTGCGCTGGCCGCCCGCTCAGTCCCAGCCTCAGGCGGCCTCGCGTCTGGGTGAGGGTGGGGTCATGACCTTGGCCCTTGGAACAAGGGCTCTCTCGGCGCCTCGAAGAGCGGTTTGATGGGCCCTTGGTTGCTGATTTGCTCTCCTGGTTTAGTCTCTCATGGAAGTGGGGGGCCGCTCCGTCTTGACTCCGCCCCTCCGGCCTGGAGGCTGGCAGACCTGGGGAGCAGGAGTGTCCTGGGTCCATGTTCACGTGTGGACACAGGCTGCACTCGGAGCAGCTCAGGGAGAGGGTGTTGGCCTCGAAAGCACCTCCTACGCACCTGGTAGGACGCCAGTGAGCCATCCCATCTGCTGGGGGAGGGAAGGGGTGTGCGTTTCCTGCATGCAAGGACAGGGCATCTGCCTCCATGACTTTTCTTCTGTCTTTTACTCCTTTGATGAGTTGCCTGAAAAGGAAATCGGGATAATTAGACTCTTTTTAGCAATACCAAGCTGTTCCACGGGCACAGTCCCCGCAGAATAAATGAAAGTGGCTGAAACGCATTACCAGCTCGGAAGGCGAACCCTCAATCACTGGTCTTGGTCACACGCCAATGAAAACCCTTCTGATTGATTTAACACTTCCCTTTATTTCTAAGGCTCGCCCCACACGGAGGCATTGAACAATTTGATTATTTTATAGCCAAGGAGAGTTGAGAGAGCTTGGGTATGTGTAATATGTGTGAAAATCAGCATATATTAAAGAATACTCCACTTCTAGGAGAAATGGGAGGGATTTTCTCTGAAAACTTCCCAAAGTTATTAGAAATATTAATGAAATATGAATATAGTACTTATTAGACTTTAAATAGAAAATTTTAATATATTTGGCATAGTGAAAAATCATTATTGTATACATAATTAACTTTAATGCATTTATTGAAACATTAAACATTTTTTTTTAGAACAGAGCATGCATTGAACCAATATTACCAAATTCAGGAATCTTTTCATCAGAATAACATGCTGCACGCAGTTCTGACCTATAGTACCCTGACGTCTGAAATTCACATACTTTCTCAAACCTTTACATTTGCATAAAGGGGCTTTACAGACAGTGTGTGCCCGTGTGTTATCTTGTTTGCTTTCAAATGTTTCTAGATAATAAGTATAGACACAGCCACAGGAAATAAATTAATTCTAATTGGAAAAGTACCAAATGTGTAATTAAGGGCATAAATATATGAACAAGCAATTTCCTTGCAACTTTCTGACTAACCAGAGCATGTGTTTCTCAGAAAAGGCAGCGTGAACAGCCAGTCCATGGAGGGGCCTCCGCGGGGGAGCAGGGAGGGAGGAGGGGAGTCACGGTTCACGAGGCCCCGCCTGTGGCAGGGATGGCGTCCACACTGCTGCCGTGTGGGGGCAGAGGTTATTGTCTGCCACTCACCGAGGTCCCGTGACCGTCTCATCCCTGACATGGGACATTCCGCTCTGTCTTTCGCACGGACGGGCCTTTCTCACAGGCTGTC
Source organism: Eptesicus fuscus (assembly GCF_027574615.1). Classification (NCBI taxonomy): domain Eukaryota; kingdom Metazoa; phylum Chordata; class Mammalia; order Chiroptera; family Vespertilionidae; genus Eptesicus; species Eptesicus fuscus. The sequence goes on along the minus strand of NC_072480.1, from coordinate 103,768,774 downwards.
CTGCTTGTCTTGGATCCTCGCCTTCACGTGTGGGGATGTGTTTGGGGAGAAGGACAGGGATGCGGCAGGACTGGCTGCAGGCGGCTAGTGCTCAGGGCGGGCACCTCGGCCTCTCAGGCCACCCGGGCGCCTGTGGTGTTTTCCACGGCAGGGATCAGAGGACACGCCTAAAACTGGCTTAAACAGCAAAGGCACACGTCGGCTTACGTGTCAGCCGGGCTTCAGACAGGGCCGGAGCCCGAGGTTCAGGGTGCATTCCGGCTGTGGCTCTGTTTCCCTGGGTCCCTCAGCCCTGCCCTCTGCGTCGGCCAGGGGCCACTCACCAGGCTCTGCTCACAATGGGCGGGGCTGCTGGAAGCTCCAAGAGCCACAAGACACTCCACACAGCCACACAGTAGGACCGGTTTAGGCCGCACACCCGGTCACATGCACAACCATGGTGGGACCAGCTTAGAACACACACCTGGTCACATGTACACCCCATGGTGGGACCAGCTTAGAACACACACCCAGTCACATGACACCCCATGATGGGACCAGCTTAGAACACACACCCAGTCACATGACACCCCATGATGGGACCAGCTTAGAACACACACCCAGTCACATGACACCCCATGATGGGACCAGCTTAGAACACACACCTGGTCACATGTACACCCCATGGTGGGACCAGCTTAGAACACACACCCAGTCACATGACACCCCATGATGGGACCAGCTTAGAACACACACCCAGTCACATGACACCCCATGATGGGACCAGCTTAGAACACACACCCAGTCACATGACACCCCATGATGGGACCAGCTTAGAACACACACCCAGTCACATGACAGCCATGATGGGACCAGCTTAGAACACACACCCAGTCACATGACAGCCATGGTGGGACCAGCTTAGATCATGACTAGTCACATGTACACCCCATGGTGGAACCAGCCTAGGCCAGCGGTCGGCAAACCGCGGCTTGCGAGCCACACGCAGCTCTTTGGCCCCTTGAGTGTGGCTCTTCCACAAAATACCACGTGCGGGCGCGCACGTACAGTGCGATTGAAACTTCGTGGCCCATGCGCAGAAGTCGGTTTTCGGCCTGGGCGAGTCTATTTTGAAGAAGTGGTTCTAACGCCGAGCCACACTAAGGGACCAAAGAGCCGCATGTGGCTCGCGAGCCACGGTTTGCCAACCACTGGCCTAGGCCACACACCCAGTCACATGACAGCCATGGTGGGACAGCTTAGAACACACACCCAGTCACATGACACCCCATGGTGGGACCAGCTTAGATCACGACTAGGCACTCGCACACCCCACCCCTGCAATTGGGAGCGTGTGGAATCTTGATGGAGTTGAGACACCACAGCACCAGTGGAAGGTGTGTCTGTCGCTGATTGGCTTACACTCTCTCAGGCCCATCTACCTGGGCATGAGGAGGGTTATTTCACCAAGACCCACTGATGGGAGGAGCGGGGTTTGGGTGAGAAGAAGAAAATAGGGAACTACTAGTAAATGCAGGGAGGAAGCAGGGATGCCCACTGACATCGGCAAATCGTTTGGGCGGCTTCAGCTGTTCCCAAGTCAAACATTGTCGTACCTCTCACCAAACCCAAGAAGACCACGTAGGAGTTGAGAGCAAAGCGGGGAGATTTATTCACCTGGACATCGAGGGTCGTGTATCAAATGATCTCTCATTTCTTAACAACAATTCAGCCGTCAAGGACGGATTACCTTTTGAAGACGTCTTATTGGAAGTTCATGCCTTTGTCAAAAGATTTTGTGTTTTCAGAGGAGACTTTCATTGTTTCTGATAACGTAGTCACAAGATAATGTTTCTGAACTTAGCAAAACAAAACATGAATATGTGTGTGCATTCCTGTATCCACTATAGGTGTGTGTGTGTGTGTGTGTGTGTGTGTGTGTGTATGTATGTATATATATATATATATTTCAGCGAGGAAGGGAGCGGGAGAGAGAGATAGAAACATCAATGATGAAAGAGAATCATGGATCAGCTGCCTCCTGCACACCCCCTACTGGGGATCAATCCAGCGACCTGGGTGTGTGCCCTTACCAGGAATCGAGCCATGACCTCCTGGTTCATAGGTCCATGCTCAACCATTGAGCCACGCCGGCCAGACCTGTATCCACTTTCAAAAGGATGTAGACACTGGCAATGGCTCACCAAGTCCCTTCCTCCTCCCGCCCACGCCCCGTAATTGCACACGCTTACCCAGAGCCGTCGGGTGTGAAAAAGTGTGACAGGTGTGACAAGTGTGAGGAGAGAGCAAGGCGCCTCACGCCTGACGTCTCCGTGGGGGAGGGAGCTCACAGCCAAGTGCGCGCACATGGGGAGTAACATGGGGAGGAAAGGCTGCAGGTGGGGTTGAGTGACCCAGCTCTCAGCGTCCTGTTCCTTCCCGACTCGCTGCGCGGTGGCCTTCTCCTGTGGAACCACAGGGACGGAGCAGCCGGCTTGGCAGCGGCAGCCGGTGGCAGGCGCCCTGCGTGCTGGGTGCCCAGGCTGCGCGGAGTGGAGGCTGAGCTCAGGGCCGGCTCCGAATCCCCCCGCTGCCTCGGGCTGCCCTTCACACACCGCGCCGCTCCCACTCCTTAGAAACAGGTGTGTCCCCTCAGGCCTGTCCTGGTATTCGCCTCACTTGCGTGTGTGGTCAGTATCGGAAATCGCTGAAGCATCTTCAAACAGCTTGCAAGCTCTTCTATGTGCTCTTCGGGAAATTGGATTCTAAATCCACATTCTGTAGATAAAAACCCTAGTCATTCCTTTGAGAACTGGCCACAATCGATGGGTAAAATGAGCAGGAATTAACTGGAGACATGGCATCTACTTTTGAAGTCAGGAAGTGAGCGTCCCACCTCACATGCATTCTGTATAATTTACACACATGCTATTTACGCCCAAAACTTCACTCACAGACATCAAGTCCTACCAGAAAGCGGCACGCTTCCGGTCCAGCCGCGTTTACGGAGCGCGGGGCCCTTAGGTAGCGATGGACCCTTGAACCCCTCTCTGGGACATCGCCTCCTCGTGGGAAACTTGTCGCTCAAGAGGACGGAGGTTAAGGGGCCTTAGGGCAGCTGTGGCGGCATGAGGCCACTGTCCCTGCCCAAGCGGGTTCGGGGCCGCTCAGCAGTGACTCGTAGGACAGTGACACGTATGTGTGGGGAAGAAGGATGGTCTGAGAGTAAACCGCTGAGTTACTTTCATTGTTAGTAAACGTGACATCTTTCCTATTTGGAATTTCAACAGCACTCAGGAAACGTTTAACATTTTAATGTTTATCAAAAGTGAGGGTATGCTAAAGACAGTGTTAAAGCGTTGATCAGTAAGAAGGTTGTTTTTTTAAAATATATTTTTACTAGAGGCTCAGTGCACAAAATTCGTGCACGGGTGGGGTCCCTAGGTCTGGCTGGTGATCAGGGCCAATCTTGGGGTGACTGGCGGGGAAACCAGCAGGGCGATCGGGGGGGGGGGGGGGGGGCGCTGGCACCCGCCTTGGCTGGCCTGGGGCCTGTGGGCTGGGGCAGCTCCTGCGTTGAGTGTCTGCCCCCTGGTGGTCAGCGCGCATCATAGTGACTGGTCGTTCCACCGGTCATTCCGCCGTTTGATCGATTTGCATATTAGGCTTTTATTCTATAGCATTGATTTCACAGAGGAAGGGAGAGAGGGAGAGAGAGAAAGAAAAACATCAATGATGGGTGTGTAGGAGGCAGCTTATCGATGTTTCTCTCTCATTGATGTTTCTAACTCTCTATCCCTCTCCCTTCCTCTCTGTAAAAAAATCAATAAAATATATATATTTTTAAATCTGCTGAGAGACAATCTTGCTGTTGGTACTATTTTTTTAATTTAAATTATTTATTGTTTAAAGTCTTACCTATGTCTCCTTCCTCCCCCCACCATTGACCTCTCCCCAGCCGCTCCCACCCCCAGCACATGCCCTCACCCCCCGACTACCTGTGCCCATGGGTCATGCTCCTATGCATGCATACAAGTCCTTTGGTTGATCTCCTACCCACCCCCTGCCCCATCCACCTTCCCTCTGAGGTTTGACAATCTGTTCGATGCTTCTCTGTCTCTGGATCTATTTTTGTTCGTCAGTTTATGTGGCTCATTAGATTCCACAAATGCGTGAGATCATGTGATATTTATCTTTCTCCGACTGGCTTATTTTGCTCAGCATAATGCTATTATTTTTGAATTAACTTATGTGGTTAACAGTTGGCTTCCTCACGAACATCTTTTCTTCAAATGCCTTCTCTTGAAATGTCGTCACATTATCCCTTTCCAGAATAAGTCCACAGGCAGCGAGTTTCTTTAATGGTGATCTCTGTACTTAATTTATTGCCACACTTTCGTTCCTGACTATATTATCAGATTCCTACAACAAAAAGCATTCTTTCTAAACGCACTGATCATGACTTTACCGTAACACAAGAGCTACCGTGTACAGGGGTCCGGCTTCATATGAGACAGTAAGCACATGATAGTTCTTAAGCCGCCAGAACCTTTCCTCCCTGTAGATATGGAGACTCCATCCAGCCTGATAAGATAGTTTATTCAGTTCGTGTGTGTGTGCACCTGTGTGCACTGGCATGCATGTGTGTATTTGTGTGCATGTGTGTGCGTGCGTGTGCATGTGTACACTGTTACTGGTTTAGTCATCATGTATTCTTATGATAATTTATAATTGCCAATGAAACGGGAGGATTGTGCCTCTTATTTGATTGCCTCTCGTGCTCTGTACCTCGGGAAACAATATATAGTTTCATCAATCTCTGGTTACTTTGCAACATCGGAACGGTAAGTGATGATATATCATTTTAGAGACTTTCTTTAATTTCCGTTCGTTCTCCCTCTTGTCCAGCTATCCTTCCTCCTTCCTAACGTCTTTTCTTGCATTTTTATTTTACTTCTTCCCTCCTCCATCCTTTCCTCTCTCCCTCCCCTCTTCCTTCCCCCTATCCTCCCCTCCCTACCCCCTCCTTCCCTCCCCCCCCCTCTTCCTCACTCCCTCCATCCCTCCCCGCCTCCTTCCCTCCCTCTCTCCCTCCCCCCTTCTCTCCTTTTCCCCACAGGAATTTAATGAGCTCCTGTCACCCCAGGACCTCTAATGGGGCCCGGGATACAATGCTGATTAAAAGCCCATCTCATGAAATTTACAGTCTAGCTGGAGAGACGCTGATTGATGATCACAGGGAGGAATGTAACATTGCCACCCTGATGAATGTGATAAAGACAAAATATGCCAGTCTATGGAGGCATCAGAGGAGGTGGACTCGCCGGGGTCTGGGTTATAAGAGGACCTTCACTCAGAAACTGTGTGTATGGGAATGAGGGGGTGGAGAGAGAGCCAGAGAGATGGGGAGGGGAGGAGAGAGACAGAGACAGTGAGAGACAGAGACAGAGATGGGGGAGAGAGAGACACACAGAGATGGGGGAGTTAGAGACACAGAGGTGGGGGAGGGAGAGACACAGAGGTGGGGCAGTCCCAGAAGGAAGAGCAGCACCTGCTGAAAGGCATTTCATAAAAAGAAAAATGTGGGGAAAAGGAAAAGGAAGTGCTTAGTGCTCAGAGAACAAGGTGAAGGCACACGGAGTGGGAGGTAGACCTGGAGGCGTAGACGAGACGTAGACAGCGAATGGCCTTGGTGGCTGTGGAACCGTAACAAACACTGTTCTTATCCTCTGACTGTGGCTTTGACGGGAGAGTCTGCAGACAAGGAGCAGGGATGCAGGTGGTGTCGCCGTCCCTCACTCAGGGGACGGGGAGCGGCTTATGGGCCAGCTGGGACTACTGTGAGGCTTAGCGATCATGAGCTTCAGAATCGGCAAAGCGGGAGCGAGGAAGGACCGGTGCCTGTCAAACGAGGCACGTCCAGCAAACAGACGGTTCCCCTCAGCCCTGACCTCCCCCTCTCGGCTCTTCCTGTTGGTCTGAGCATGTAGGGCCTTTGCCTGGACAACGTTAGACACCTGTGTCTCCACGCCTGTCCCCGGAGTCACGCAGGCTCCTGGTTCAGAAACCCCGTAGCTGTCTGCCAAGCAAGGTGTCGCTGACATCGCTGTTGGCCATCCAGCAGCTGTTCCCGTGTGACTCGGGCAGCACGCCAGGGATTGGAAGCGGGCGTGGACTTAGGGGAGGGATGGTCTGTCCTGTGCAATGTACGTGTTTCATCCCCGTCTGTGGGGGAAGTCGGGGAGTTGGTTTGTGGGGTTTGTCCAGCTCCCAGTTCCTCTTCTACAAAATCTGGACACGTGATTTGTTGGCTAATGAAATGCGAGCTCACCCAGCAGGGACAGGTGCTGGCGGTGACATCACAGGAACCGTTTATTAACTGCCGTGAGTGCAGCCGTGGAGAAATGCCTCTGCTGTGACCACGTTAGAGGGAGCGCGTGTGAGTACACACCCATTCCTGCTGACGCTGCCCGTAGCGATGGACCCTCTCCTTGTCTCCATCCGGTGCTCATACTGGACCGGACCATCTGCATTGCCTCCTAGCATATTCCCAAGCCCCACGGTGTTTTTCAGGAAGATCAAGACTTAATATTCTTACGAGAAGGAAATGTGCCTTCGTCTGCACTCCTTTCTAATTGACATGGTTGATGTGAGGAAGATGAGGTGCACAGGTAGTTATAAGACCGATTCAGCGGTCTCTCGCGTAGCTTTCCTCAGTTTCCCCCAGTGGGGCTTCTCGAAAAGTCCCCGTGTCACAGACATGAGTGCAGTCGCTATGGAGACCGTTTCCGTCACCACCAAGGTCACTTCTCCGTCTGTGCCCACCCCTGCCTTCCTCCCGACGCCCCAACCCGCCCCTCATGCCCGTCACCCCCTCATCTCCAGGGCGCTACGCGGATGGGGTCCGGGTGTGGAGTCTTCGGGGATGTTCTGCTCAGCGCATCTTTCAGGGAATTCACCGGAGGCTGCACACGAGCCAGCCGCCCGTTCCTTCCCATCGCCGGTGGGTGACCCGTGCCGGATGTGCCACCGTTGACTGAACCTCTTACAGTCACGGGTTTCTCGGCCATTCCCGCTGTTGTCTGTTTCCGATAGGGCTGCTGCGAGCACGGGGGCGCAGGCTTTTGTGTGAGCTCATCAAACTCAAGGGGTTCTCGTGTGGAGCTCATCAAACTCCAGGGGTTCTCGCTCCTTTGCCTTTTGGTATAAACGTTAGAACACTCCCGCCCATACGTATAGAAGGTTGGGGCGGTTTAAAGGACCCCTGTTAAACCCGCATATCCGTTTGGGGAGGACTTTGGATTTCTTCGTTTCACCAGCGCTTTCTGTGTTCGACACTCGTCTTGTGTGTGTTCTCTTGGATTTCCGCGCTCTGTTTGAATGGTTTTACGTGGGCTGCCTTTTCCCGTTTCCGTCTGCCTCGGCCTTGCTAAGCTCACCATTTCCAGGAGTTTTTGTTGTTGTTTCTTCCTTGGGTTTTTCTGGAGACGACCATGCCATCTGCAACACGGGCACTCCCTCCCTTCCTTTCCGGGCCTGTTCCATTGGCCGAGAGCTCGTGGCGGTGTGCGGACAGGGCGGTGTGCGCGGACAGACTGCCTGTATTCTGATCTGAGGAGCATTTTAAGGAAAGCTCTTCCACCATTAGGAGTAATTACAGCTACACATGGCTGATGGCAGCTCGTTATCAATTCGAAGAGTTTCCCTTGCTTCCTCATGTTCTGGGTGATTTTGTCCCGAATGTATGTTGGAATATATACAATTTTTTTTTGCATTAACTGATATGATTTTAATGATTTATGTGATTTTTGTACTTTAGCCTTTTAATATGGAAAGTTAAGCTGACTAATGTTTTAAAACATAGTCAACTTAAGTTTACACACATTAAATGAACCATTGGCGGTAGATTCTGCAACTTTGCAGACTTGATATTATGAATCCTCGTCACAATCGTGTGGAACCTTCGGGGTTTTCTATATATAGGAACTCATGCTGTTCGCACATAGAGACGGTTTTACTCTTTACGAAGTTGAATAGCAGCAGTGAAAGCAGGTATCCTCATCTTGTTCCTGATTTTAGGGGAAAGTGTTGCTTTTACCATGAGGTGTGTTATTACTTGAGATTTTATAAAAAATTATAACATTTCTTAGATGTTAGAGGTTTTTCACCACAAAAAGTTTTGGATTTTACCAATTATTTATTTATATATTTTTTGCATTGGAATGTGATCATGTGTTTTATTTTTAAACTAGAGGCTCGGTGCATGAAAATTCATGCACTGGAGGGGGAGGTCCCTCAGCCCAGCCTGTCCCCTCTCACAGTCTGGGAGCCCTGAGGGGCAGGAGGCAACCCGGTGATCAGGGGAAGGTGACGCCCTCATCACACCTCTGCTGCTGCCACTGCTGGCAGTGCAAGCCTCAGCCGGCCCTGATTACCTGAGCCTCAGGTGGCCCTGGGTGGCTGGGGGGCTGAGGGGACTGGGGGACTCCGGAGGCAGGCGTGCGGAGCCGCCCGACCCGCCTGGGGGCAGCCCTGGCTGTGCTGCATGGCTGCCGCCACGGAGGAGCTGAGAGGACTGGGCACTGCCATCTTTGAGGTCGTGGCAGTCCATCAGCATATTCCCTCCTTATTGGCTGTGGGCACCGCCATCTTGTGGCTGTGTGTGACAGTCAATTAGCATATTCCCTCCTTATTGGCTGTGGGCACTGCCATCTTTGTGAGGGTGTGATGGTCAGCATATTCCCTCTTTGATAGGATTTGTTTCTATTAATGCGATTGATGACATTGGTGGTGATCTTATGTTGAGCCTCCCTTGCATTCCTTAGATAAATCATAACTGGTAATGTCCTGGCGGGGTCAGTTTGGTTGTATTATGGTAAAGAGTTTCCCATTTACGTTCGTGAATCGGTCTGTAGTTTTCTGTTGCCGCGGTCTACAGTGTGCCGGGGGTACCACTGACCTTTTGGAAAGAACCGATGGCATTGCTTTTCCTTTGAGGGCGACTTACACTCTAATCCTTTAAATGTTGGTGACGTTCACCAGTGAGGCCATCCAGCTCCAGAGGTTTGTTTTTTTTGAGGAGATTTTGGGTTGCCATCAGAGTCCTTGTGTTTTTATACGTCTGTTGACATTGTCCTTTTTTAAAAAAAAAATTCAGTTTTTGTGAGTATATGTTTCTAGCAAGGCATCAATTCTGTCATTGTAGTTCTCAGTTATGTCGGTAAGTTGTGCCTGCCTGCTTTCCTGTGATTTTAGTGGCCTTTTGTCTACTTTTTCCTTTGTCGGTCTATCTGAAATTTGTCATTTTTTAAATTATATTTTTAAAGAACCAGCTTATGGTCTTGTTGACTCTATTTTTTTTTCCTGTGCTCTACTATTTATCTCTACTCTAATTATTTTATTATTTTATTATTTCCGTCTATTTTAGTTTTTTCTCTTCTTTTTTTAGTTCCTTAATCTGTAAAGTTAGATTATTGATTTTAGATTTTTCTTCCTACTTAGTTGTAGGTATCTACACCTGTAATTTGCCAATGACCACTGCTTTCATTATTCTATATTTTTTTGGTGTATTGTGAGTGTGTGTGTTTCATTCATCTCTAGGTATTTTTAAATTTCCCTTAAGATTTGACCTGTTGGATGTACTTCATGTTTTAAATTGGTTGTTTTATTTGTACCCATTTTTGAATTCCCATTTTCCTTCTGTTATTGATTCCAGCTTAAATCCATGATTATTTGAGAAGAGACTTTTAATTATTTCAAGCATTTTACCTTATGTAGACCTGCATGTGGCTTACTGTACGGTTTGTCCTGGAAAATACTCCATTTGCATGTGAGGACAAAGCCATTCTGGGTCGGAGGCTCTGCATAAGCCCCTACCCCTCCCTGACTCACAGGCTGTCCACATGCTCCGTCTCCTCACTGGTCGTCTGTCTCGATGTCCTGTTCATTATTCAGTCTCCAGACATCACTGTGTGACTGCCTTTCTCTTTTCATCCCGTCGATATTTTACAGCTCTTGTGTTTGGTGTGTATATGTTTATAATTGCTATATCTGTTGAATTGATACTTTTATTAAAGGCCTAATTTGTCTCATAACAGTTTTTGAGTTAAAGTCTATTTTTGCTGACTTTAGTATTTGCTGACACCTGTTCTCTTTTAGTTGCTATTTGCATGGAATATATTTTCTCATCCTTTTATTTTTCAACCCATTCTTGTCTTCGGGCATCAGTTGAGTCTCTTATAGGTTGCACATATCTGATCAGTTTACTTTTTAAAATCCATTTTGTCAATCTCTCCCTTTTGAAAAGCAGAGTTTAACCCATTTACACTTAAAGAAATCAGCAGTAAAAATAATTTACTTTTGACATTTACCATTTATGCTTTATGTGTGTTATAACGTTTTTGTTCCTCATTTCCTTCACTACTGCCTTCTCTTATGTTTAATTAATGTTTGTACTGTATCATTGTGATTTCCCTCTCATTTTATTTATCTGTGTATATTTTTCAGTTATTTTCTTAATGGTAACTATCGAGATTATAATTAACATCTTAAGAAGTTAGCTGTCTAGTTGGAATTGACACCAACTTAGCTTCAATAGCATGTACCATTTTTGCTCTTACACAGTTCTGAAACTTCCCTTCTCACAAACTGTATCTTCATACATTGTTTGATGCTTAAATTTATAATTATTGTTTTATACATTTGTATTTTAAATCATGTAGTAAAAAGGATTGCAAAACCAAAAATAGAATAATAGTAACTTTAACATCCTAATGCCTGATATGCTAAGTGTCCAGTTGTCCGTTCAACCAATCAAAGCATAATATGCTAATGATATGCTAAGGCCACTCAACTGCTCGCTATGATGCACACTGACCACCGGGGGGCAGACGCTCAATGCTGGAGCTGCCCCCTGGTGGTCAGTGTGCTCCCACAGTGGGAGGGCTGCTCAGCCAGAAGCTGGGCTCACTGCTGGTGAGTGCAGTGGTGGTGGCAGGAGCCTCTCCCACCTCCGCGGCAGCACTAAGGATGTCCGACTGATGGCTTAGGCCCATGGGGAGCAGGCCTAAGCCGATAGTCGGACATCCCCCAAGGGCTCCCAGACCGTTAGAGGGTGCAGGCCGGGCTGAGGGACCCCCCACCCCGGAGTGCATGAATTTTGTGCACCGGGCCTCTAGTTTACTTATATACCTTTACTGAAATTCTTTTATTTCTTTGTATGACTTACTGTCTAGTTTCCTTTTATTCTATCCTGAAGGTCTCCTCTGGGCATTTCTTGTGGGGTACGTGGATGAACAGCAAACTCTCTGATGGTTTGCTTATTTGTAATTTTTTTTAAATTTCTGCATCTTGAAGGGACATTTTGCTGTAAGAGCACACTTGGTTGACAAGTCGTTGTTTTACTTTCCCCAGCACTTTAAGAACGCCGCCCCACTTCCTGGTCCTCTCCGGTGCCTGGTGAGACATTGCTTTCGGTTGTATTGAGGATTCTTTGTCTCTAACAGGTTTCTGGTCTCTTGCTGCTTTCGAGATTCACTTTGACTTTCAACAGCTTCGGGATGATGTGCCTCAGCAGGAATCTCTTTGAATTTGTCCTCCTTGGAGTTCGCTCAGGTTCTCAGATGTGTAGATTCACTTCTGTGAGCAAATCCTGGGCAGTTTGGTCATTGTTTCTTCAAATATCCTGTCTCCCTTTCCTCCCCTCCTCCTGGGATTTTCACTGCACGCCCCGCAGTGCTCGGTGGTGTCCGTCCGCCTCTGTTAGGCGTGTTCTCTGAGGGCTTCGTCTCTGCAGCTTGTGTCCACCTCCTGCTTTGTCAGAGATTTCCTTGAATCCAGAGAGAGAGGGAGGGAGGCAGGGAGGGAAGGAGGGAGGGAGGCAGGGAGGGAGGGAGGGGAGGGAGGGGGATGGAAGAGAAGAAAGGAAAAGAACAGAAAATGAGAAAAGACAACCGCTCCCAGGCTGCAGATTGGCACTGTCTGGCTGGGGTACCCCCTCAATGCGAACCCACACCCCTGTTTACAGCTCTGTCTTTGCTCTCCCTTCTTGCTTTCATTGACTCTAACGACCAACAAAACCTGGAAGACAGGGGTCTCCTCAGGTGTTTCCTGCGATGGCACCTGCCCGGCTGGCACGACTTCCTGAACCCCGTTACGCACGGACTTCGGAACGTGCTGGCTTTCCAGAGACACGCTCTCTGCAGCCTCTCTTCCCGGGCTCTTTCACGTTGTGCTGTTTGCCTCTGTGGTTGTTCACTTGCCTTGAAATGGTTTGACATTTCTCTGTCCTTTTCCTGCCTTGAGTGTAAGTTTGGCAAAACAAAGACCAGTCCTGTAGGTCAGGCCTCAGGTAACCTCCCTGGCAGAGTAAGACAGAAAAGAAAAAGAATTTGTGTAATGGGTTCGATGACTATCGACTATCTCAATACACTTTAACGCTAAAGATATTAGAGACTGTTATTGACTTGTTCTATCATACATTCAAGTAATTTTCTATTTACAACACATTTTAATGAAATGATTAGTAAGTGCTCTCTTTAATTAGGCTACTGGCGGGCAATTTAGTTGGCATCTACAGGCATTTGAACCTTCCAATGGGAAGCTCTTGCATTAGCCCATCATCCGTTCTCTCGCCCTCATTAAACCCCACCGGCCCCTTTATAAGCGCACACCCTGCCCTGGCCCAGCCCAGAGGAAAGCGTGCTGCCTGGAGGGGGCGGGGAAGGAGCGGTGCTTCAAATTTCTAATTCCCCTTTGCAAGGTCAACAAGCAAACACTTACCCTACGTCTCCTGGGTCGCGTGTGTGAGGGAGGGAGAGGAGAGAGACCAGGGATCCGTACTCTGGGGTCCCCTCCCCGTGAAGGAAGAGGCACCAGAAGCACCGGTGTCCTGTGCACCGGCATCGGCATTTGTGTGAGTTTGGCCTGAGCAGCTCTCCGCCTGAATTCCTCAGGGTGTGTGAGGCCCAGGAGTCCTAGACCCAGACTAGTTGAGAGCAATAGTTTAAAGAGGAGGCCTCGGGCTGTGCCACCGACACAGAGAAATGCACCAAGGAAATGGAGAGCTCCATGGGGCCCAGTTTGCCCAGGGAGAGGGAAGAGCTGCTGAGCGTCCTGATGGGCCATGGGAGGGGTGTGTGAACCTGGGTGACGGTAGACACATGATGTGAGAACGCACCTTAAACCTTCGCTATCAAAACCCTGATCTCAGCCCTAGCCTGTTTGGCTCAGTGGATAGAGCGTCGGCCTGCGGACTGAAGGGTCCTGCGTTTGATTCCGGTCAAGGGCATGTACCTTGGTTGCGGGCACATCCCCAGTAGGGGGTGTGCAGGAGGCAGCTGATCAATGTTTCTCTATCATTGATGTTTCTAACTCTCTATCCCTCTCCCTTCCTCTCTGTAAAAAAAACCAATAAAATATATATTATAAAAACAAAAACCTGATCTTGATGAAAGGAACCCAGCTTAGCCCTAAAATCCCCTCCAGGACATCCGTTGGAGACAAGCGGCCCCTGAGGGATTGTGTATGAAGAGCGACGAGGAAAATGTAAGCCTCTTCAGGGTCCTAGAAGCTGGCACTTGACAAAGACCCCTTGTTTGCCAGTGCTTCCGTCCCATTCGGAATGATGTTTACCGGCTAAGGAGCCCCAGAGCAAAGTGTTTGCAAATAGATTCCCCTCCCAGAGTTCCTCTGTGCCGTTTGCGATGATTGTCTTCAGCCTGGGGCCACTTCTCTACCGAGTATCCATCCGATTGAGATCAGGACCCCGCGGAGGAGCGGACTTCACTGAGCTGTTATCTAGGCCCGTTTTAATGTCTGTCATCAATCACAGAGAAAACGCACTATTTTGAGGCAAATAGAAACAATCCTGACCATTGGATGTGGAGGTCTGTTTTAGAACGTCTGGCTGCCTGTGAGTCTTTGCTTCTTTAAAACAGATTTTAGAACTTGCCCAGAGAGAAAATGGCAGGTTACTGTTGGGAATCAAACCACAACAACACGGTTTCAGTAGCAGGAAAAACATTCTGCATTTCATGTGCTTTTGTTTTTTGTTTTTAAATATATTTGTTATTGATTTCAGAGAGAAAGGGAGAGGGAAAGAGAGAAACACCAATGATGAGAGAGAATCATTGATTGGCTGCCTCTTGCAGGCCCCCTACTGGGGATCGAGCCCACAACCTGGACATGTGCCCTGACCAGAATCAAACCTGGGACCCCTCAGTCCCCAGGCCAACGCTCTATCCACTGAGCCACACCATTCAGGGCCATTTCATGTGTTTTTGCCGCTGCATGAAAAACAACCGTTAATCCTCTTAATGGTCTACTGAGAGCGGAACCTGTCATTTACCGGGCGTCGCTGATGGTCCTAGGAGTGGGTCAGACGTCAGAGGAGCCCCACCCTGTGCCAGGTGTTTGCGACAAAGGAAAGTCACTGCGTCTCAGAGCTGTCAGCTGGTGTCGTGGCCAGTCTGCCCTGCACAGCTTGTTACACGGCCTGGTCTGCGGTGAGGAAGAGCAGGAGCTGTGTCTCGTAAACGGGTCCTCTGACACCTGGGAGTGTGACGGGGTCGGCCTGTCCCCCCACCCTGGGCTGACTCAGCCCTCAGCCCTTGGGGAAGCTCATTCCCACGGGAGGAGGGACTTGTCCTGCGGGCCCCCCCCCCCCCCAGTGGCAATGCTCACCCCTCCACAGCAAAGAAGCCATGCCAGTCAGAAAGGAAGCCTCATCCATAAAAACCCTCCCTGAGAGCGAGACGTTAGAGCAACAGGAAGGGGCTGCCTGTGTCTTACAGTCATCTGGTCCCCGGGCTGCAAACCTCAGGGCTGGGATGTTTGCTCTGGGTCATCCCTGCCAGTCCCTCCTTCGATGGCCGTGGTTCATTGGAAGATCCCTAGTCCTGCAACCTCTTCTTCATTATTGGGGGTGCAAGGCACCCCTGCCCCCCACTGGCTGAGCATTGACCTATGAACCTGGAGGCACGGTTTGATTCTTGGACGGATGTCCCTGTGACCCTTCACCCCTTCAGCAACGTCTGACATTCCTGAGGATTGAGCACGTGCACCACTCAGGAACGTTCCGGCTCTGTGCCAGCCACACGCAGGCTGTGCTTTTACACCTTTGGGGTCAGGGTCCTGTGCGCCCTTAGCTCTTCCTCAGGTTAGAGCGAGTCCTCACTCAGCTGCAGCTCCCTCCCTGCATCCCTGGTGACTAAGGTCCACATTCCCTGGCAGCCACCAGTCAGCACGGGGAATGGACCTCATCCCGGGCCCTGCCTCCTGGTACCAACATTCAGGTCATAGTTACAGTGAGGCCAGCCCAGCGGGCACGGCCGGACTCTCCTGAGACATGACGCTCTTCATCGCAACAGACCCTTCCTCCCCCGTCTGCCTCTGACCCAGCCCGGCCGCTCCCCGAGGGCCAGGCAGAGGACAGGATCCAGACACACGGAGTGACCGCGGTGGTTTTGGGGGAGGGGCGCCGACTTTGTGTTCTCGAGCTCCGATTAGAAGGCAGTGAGGGAGACCGCACCGCGCCCTCTGCAGGCTGCACACCTGTTCAGCTCGTTTGCAGCAACAGCTCCCTCCCAGCGCTCACTCCATCCCCCGGCTTCATCTCGCAGCATCACCCCAACAGGCCAGCCTGGCTGGCGTGGCTCCGTGGTTGAGCATCGACCTGTGAACCTGGAGGTCAGGGTTCAATGCCCGGTCAGGGCACATGCCCGGGTTGCAGGCTCCATCCCCGGTGTGGGCTGTGCAGGAGGCAGCCGCTCCGTGATTCTCTCTCAGCACTGATGTTTCTCTCTCGCTCTCCCTTCCTCTCTGACGTCAATAAGAATGTATTTTTTAAAGAAACACAGAGACAAACAGCCCAGCAGGACAGAAGGCTTCCTCATTCCCGTGGGTGGGCACCAGCGGGTGCTCCATCCCCCACGGCCCCAGTGGTCCATGCCGGGAAGTGACCACGGCCCAGGGACTGTGCCCCACGCTCTGCACCGTGTTCCTCCCATTTCTCAGTGGGCGGGAGCAGGGCGGGGCCGCAATTAACTCAAGACCCTCCTCCCTCCTGGGTGAAGTTCAAGGAGCATCACAGGCATCACCAGTGGCTCCGCTGACTCAGTGCAGGCTGCTGGCCAGGCTCAGGCCGCCCTCCAGGGGAGCAGGCGGAGACGGGGAGGTATAAGGAGACGGCCTGGGAGGAAAGGGCTCCGAATAGAGCAGAGGCTCTAAGTGTCTCTAAGGAGCTGCTGGCCATCAGGCTGCTCACCGTGCGGCTGAGGTCGCCGGCTCCCTTTTCTGGGATTGGAGTCACACCCCAGGCTCTGATGTTCTCGGGCACCCTGACTCAGCGCAGAGAAGTGCCTGCCAGGCCCACTCGGTGGTATTTTCACAGATTCTTTCCACACGTGTGTGCTTAGATTCAATTCAAACCACCGCCATCGCCACCTCCCCACACAGCCCTGACTGAGCCGCTGGCCGCGGCGATTAAACGTGAGTGCGGGCGCTATGGCAGGCCCTTCGTGAGCATCAAGAGTGCATCCCCGCTCTCGGAAGGGCGGCATGATAGTTACAGAGGCAGGAAAACAATCCTATGTAACAAAAGCGTAATATGCAAATCAACCGAACGGTGGAACGACTGGTCGCTATGACGCGCACTGACCACCAGGGGGCAGATGCTCCACACAGGAGCTGCCCCCAGCCCGCAGGCCCCAGGCCAGCCAAGGTGGGTGCCAGCGGGGGCCCCCTGATCGCCCTGCTGGTCGCCCCGCAGAGGGAGGCAGCCGGCGGTGGTGGCGTGGCAGGGCCAGTGAGCGGGCAGCACCAGTCTGGCCAAGGCAGGTACCAGTGGAGGCCCCCGACTGCGCCGCCAGTCGCCCCGCAGATGGGCCCGATTGTCGGCCAGGCCTAGGGACCCTACCTGTGCATGGATTTCATGCACTGGGCCTCTAGTGAGTAAATAAGCCAATGAGATATTTTCACAAAATGATCACAAGGACACAGCAGGGAGCAGGATGGGGAGCAGGGAGGGGGTCGGGGGCAGTCAGCCTGCCGCCCGAGGGGGAGATGTCGGAAGGAGACCAATGGGGACGAGCGTGTGCAAAGGCCCTGAGTGGGGCCACGCTCGGCGTCCTCCAGGCAAGGAACAGAGGCAGATCAACCCTGAGTGCGGTACCACGGGCTCCAGGGCTGGAGTGCAGGCTGCTGCTCTTCACACGGCCTGGCCACCCCATGGGCTTTGACCAGCAACAGAAATGAGGTGTTCCTGCCTCATTGGCAGCGTAAGCGCTCCCCACGGGGCCTCGCGGGGGACGGCCGGGGCCTCAGGGAGGACTGGCCCCTGGTCCCTCCTGCTCGGTGCCGCTGGCTTCTCCACCTTCTCCACTTTCTCCGCTGCTCGGGTGTGAGCCATCCCCCGTGCGTGTCCGGGAAGGACCTGAGCCAGGCACCCGGAGGCGCCCGCCACCTGGTCACCTGAGAGACATCAGCGGTGAGCCTCCCTCAGGGGGTGCCTCCTGGAAAGTGCCGAAGACGTCGGTTCTGAGACGTCACTGCAGGGTCTAGGCCGCGCATTGCACGTGTGACTCCTGCAATTCCCCGTTTCCCACAAAGTGCAGACCCCGAAGTCATGGATGGGCCTGCCGGGCGGGGACGGTGCCCAGCTTCCTGCACGCTGGCTCGGTTGGCTGATTCCCAAAGTCCTGCCGGGACCAGGGAAGGACCCACGTCCATCCGTGAGCGTGGGGAGTCAGATGGATGCACTTAAGCGCCGGGCCTCTCCTTCATCCTCAGCGCAGACGGACAGTGCACGTGGAGAACACGGGGAGCTTTCCTCCACGGGAAGTGTCTGCAGCGGCACAGCCACGGGAGCCACGGAGCCACGGGAGCAGCCACTGCCGCCCACGGCCAACCTGCAGGGTCCGCACGGCTTTGTCACCAAGGTCAGAACGGGGCGCGTCGGGGCAGAAGCAGCGCTTCGTCTGCATGGACGTTTTCCTAAACATGAAGAACGTGAATCGTTGCTTTCCAGAACAGGTGTGGGGAACGGGGCTCCCGCTGAGCACCACGGCTCCTCGTTCTTTCCTGAGCCGCGTTGCTCTCTAAATACCCCGGTGCGGCCCCTGAGCCTGCTGCCAACGATTGTGAGACGGTTCATTTTCTGTGTCTCCAATGAGAGAGGCAGGTGCCCACAGCACCGCCCCTTCACACTCCACTTACACGCGAGTCTGTCTGCTCCTTCTGATTCCTCAGGCCCTGGCCGGGCTCCACTGATTGGACCGTCCTCCCACAGCCCCAAGGCTTCCGGTTCAGTTCCCGGTCAGGACACACACAGGATGTTCCTCTCTCACATCCATGGCCTTCTCTCCCTCTCCCCTGCCTTCTTCTCTCTCTAATATACATATATATCACTGGGTGAGGCTTAGAAATGAATACGTGGACATCACTCTGACTGCTGGAAGGCCACTGCGTGTCCCCAGCTCTGCTCGCCTCCGGACCCTCCTCTGCGGCCCCTTCAGTCATCGGCCTGCGACGCGTGCCCTCGTGGGGAGAGGTGGGCATGGGGACCCTCTCCTGCGGGCTCCCTTCATGTGTGGACTGTACGGACCACATTCCCTTCACGTGTGGACTGTACGGACCCCATCTTCCTGCAGCCACTGGGCCACGCGACGTGGCCGTGTACCCCAGAGAGCAAACCCCGTCATCTCAGGGAGGGGTTCCCCCAGGAAAGGCCCCGCCTTGTCACCGGCTCCGCCTGAATAACAACCAGCCCGTAAGGTGCCCCCTTCACCATTTCCTCTCCCCACCCCTTCCCTCTGGTGACCCCACACTGTGGTCGGTGTCTGAGCTTCTGTTTGTTTTCTTGTTTGTGCACTGGTTGCTCCCAGTTTCTACCCCACAGGAGGGAGGTCACGTGGTTCTCAGCTTTCCTGCCTGACACATTGCTCAGCGTGACGTTCTCACGATGCGTCCTTGCTGTCACAGCGTTTCGGCTTTCCTTGCAGCCGAGTGGCAGCCCAGCGTGTCTGTGGGCCACACCGAGATGGACATTCCAAGCAGGGACTCCTCAAGGGACACGAGGACCCCTGTCCTTCCTGAAATGTGTTTCCCGGCCTTGTGGGGGGCAGCCCTGCCCAGCCGCCGGAGCCCACTGCTCACCAGGACTCTGTGGCACCGCGGCAGGGCGAGCTCTCGACCCTCTCAGAATAGGCCCAGCACCAACCAGCCAGCCCAGCACGGCCCTCCCGGATCAGCCCTCGTGCATCCTGTGCTAGTTGTGGCCTGGCCAGTGTGGCTCGGTGGTTCGATTCCAGGTCAGGGCACAAGCCTGGGGTGTGGGCTCGATCCCCAATTGGGAGGCATGCAGGAGGCAGCTGATCGGTGATTCTCTCATCATGGATGTTTCCAACTCTCCCCCCTTCTCCTTTCCTGTCTGAAATCAATACAAATATTTTTAGAAAGTGCTAAGTGCAGATTAGAAACGTGGTCAGTCAGTGGATGGCATCGTTGTCTCTGGGAATGAGGCGTGAGTGGTCTTCCTAGTCTCAGGTGGGGCTTTACCTTTTTCTCTGCCGTGGCTGATGGTTAGAAAGAAGGGCTGCTGTTAGAGTTGCTGAATGCCAGGATCCATCCTGGTCGTGTGGGGTGGTCTGAGCTAGTCACTGTGATGGACACTGGGGTTGGGGGAGTCCTTGCAGTGCAGGATGGCTTGTGGGTCACACGGTGCTGGTCTCTGGAGACACAGCTGTGATTTGGGGGAACTGACACTAGTATTTGGTGTCAGAAGATCCCACTTCCCTTCTGGGAATCGGGGGACAGCCACTCGGCTGCCTCCTGCACGCCTCACCTGCTGCACGTCAGGGAGGGCGGCACCATTCCGTGGACATTTCCACATCCATGAAGTCACGTGGACCTGCTGTCATGGATGACTGAGGTTCCGGGTGAATTGCATGTGGAAACTCCGCCTCGCTCTGAAGTATGAGACAGCAGGGAGATGATGCCGGGATCCTGTGTGTCGGGAGCTGTGGAGCCGGGAGCTCTGGGACGGGAGGAATCTAGGCTGAATTAACTCTGTACGAGTCCCCGGAGCCTAATGTTCTGTTCATCACGTCAGAGATAGACCAAGTATCTCATCAGGTACAGCTCAACCGCCGGGCGATTTAGACAGCAATTTCCCCAGCTTCCCTGAGATAGAATCTATATATACAAAAGGCTGATATGCCAAGTGTCCCCTGGGGAGTTCAACCTGGAGACCGGGAGTTTGATCACTCACTGTGACGTGCGCTGACCACCAGGGGGCAGTGAAGAGTGAAGGGAGGCCAGGCCAGCAGGCGGCAGCCGGGGAAGGGAGGCCCTGTCCCGCAGCCTGAAGGCCCCGATCGGCCCCGATTGCCAGCCAGGCCTAGGGACCCTACCATGATTGAATTTTGTGCACCGGGCCTCTAGTTGATATATAACACGGTGACACCAATTTCTAAAAGTTACGCCAGGTATTGAATTTTCTGATAACAGTTTGCTTGAATGATAGCAAGTGAACACAAACATGCATGCACTCCCTGTGTGGTGTGTATTCATGGTGTACATGTGATTTACATGCATACTGCACATGTACTTCCTGTTCTCCCATTGGCTCTGATGTTCCAAGGCAGCTTCCAGCATCAGTACTTGTAGAAAGACCTTTAGGCATTTCCGTCCGTAATGCTTGCGTTTCCAGGCCTGCGAGAAGAACACGTTTCACTGAAACATTAACACCCTCCCAGGAGCCCTGCAGTTTCGCTCTTTGCCCTGAGGAAACGTAACTGACAAAGGCCCTGCCTGCAGATCCCTGGTGAGCAGTGTGTTAATGCAAGGTGATAATTGCAGGATCTAAAAGCTTGTTCATTAAGAGTGTTTCCCGCTGAAATAATCTGCTTACTTGAAGCTGCGTTTCAGGCCAACATTGAACGGAAGCATAGACGTCAGCCACTTAAAAGGAAAGCTTCTGCAGGAGGGCTGAGGGCTCGTGCCTCAGGCAGGGCCCTCAGCGTGTAAGTCCCGAGCGGACAGTCAGAGAAGGCAGACTTGCTGGGATCATGCGCGGAAAAACCCAACCTTGGCATTTGCTGGGGGTGCCAGCCCCATGCTCTGTGTGAAAGTGCATGTAAAATAGGAAAATGTATGCCCGTGTCATCTATAATCCACATGCCTATGGATTTATTTATCCAACTAAAATCCCTGCTTTCCAGGGAAGCAATCTTTTTAAATATATATATATATATATATATATATATATATATATATATATATATATTATTGATTTCAGAGAGGAAGGGAGAGGGAGAGAGAGATAGAGACATCAATGATGAGAGGAAATCACTGATTGGCTGCCTCCTGCACGCCCCCTACTGGAGATCCAGCCCACAACCCGGGCATGTGCCCTGACCGGGAATGAACTGTGACCTCCTGGTTCAGAGGTTGATACTCATCCACTGAGCCATGTCGGCCAAGAGCAATCTTTTATCTCAGACATCCATTAGCGTGCTCTCTGGATGAAGTTCTGGGTCCAACAGAGACACTAAGTGCTACCTCACTCACATTCATTAATTACATTCATTAATCACATTCATTAATCACTTCACCTCGTGGGACTTCCACTTGGAGACCATTTTCGTTGAACTGTAAATGGCCGCAGCCACGGTTTCTGTGCGTGTCAGGAAGCGGGGACCTTACATGGATGCTAACGATGCTGAGACCCGCAGCTTTGGGGTGATTGTAATGAAGGAGGCGTCCTCCCGGTCAATCCGGTATAGATTTTCACTAATGCTGCTTACGCTAATGGGCGCCGGTCAATACCGCTGGAGGACTGTTGCTTATACAAGTGATTATTTCATGTGGCTCAGTCTTCTCTGAAGTCGTGATACTTTCACGAGTCTGGAGATATTAAGGTGCCAGAACATTCGCCTTCTCCTGGTGGGACCGAGAGTCACAAGGCGTGAGCAGAGCTATGAGGTGGGCTTGTTTTTAAAAGTAAAGACCAAATGGATCTGGTTTTGTCTTCCTGTCACACAGATGCTCTTTTCTTGCACCTGCAGGACAGGGAGGGGCTGCTGGGCCCTGCCCCGGGGACAAGGGCTTGGGAGACACTTCCATTTCATGATCCATCTGCCTCTTTCCAATTTTAGAAAAGTCATTCTCCGATGCCGAATCTCCAGCAGCGCATAATCACTGTTTTCTATTGTGTTGCCTTTTTCTTATTGATTTGCAAGCTTTCTCCGTCATGTTATAACCATGGCCGTGGTTGAATCTGTGTATTGTGAATATGACCTACTTTCCGGAGTTCCTCTCGCTCTTTATTTTCTGATGATTACTCCGTGTGTTCCAGGTAAGGCACCCTTACTTACCATCCGGATCCAAAGACACTTTTTGATGTGGTTTCCGTCTGGACGTTTCATTGTTCCACACGTGGGTCCGCGATTCATCTGGAGGGGATGTGTGTCTATACTGGGAGGGAGGGACCGGCCTCACGTGCCCATCTGGCTGTCGAGTCGGCGGCACCGCCGGTGAGAGACCCGTTTCCAGTGCACCGCTGCACCAGCGTTTCATCAGCCTGCCATCTGTGTCTGCGTGGCTGTAGCTGAGGGCTTTACTTTTTAAACCATATGTTTTTATGGTTTTCAGAGAGAGAGGAAGGGAGAGGGAGAGAGAGATAGGAAACATCGATGAGAGAGAAACATCAAGATTGATTGGCTACCTCCTGCACGCTTCCTGTTAGGGATCAAGCCCACAGCCAGGCACGCGCCCTGATCCGGAATTGAACCGTGACCTCCTGGTGCATGGGTCATGCTCAACCACTGCGCCACATCAGCCAGGTACTGGGGCCTTTCTGTTCTGTTCCATTGAGTCTTTGTCGAGGTTTGCACCCACTGAGCACTGTGTGGGTGACTGCAGCTTTGTAATAAGGCATGACATTAAGTAGCATAAAACCTCCCGGGTTGTTCTTCTTCAACCTCGTCTGGGACGTTCTTGACCCAGACCATCTATCTCAGAATCTATCTCAGGAGTAGACACCCTCTCACTCCTCGGTTGACTGCAGTGAGCAGCCAAGCCGAGAGTCCCTCGTCTAAGAACTTGGGAGAAGTTGGCCAAATTTCCAACAGGCCCCGTGGAAAAGTCTCCCTACTGATCAAAAGTGACTCATCCTGCAAAATGCATGGTACCAATTGGCCCCCAAAGACAGCCTGGGTGTGATTCCTTGGAGAAAGTCTCATTGTCTGATCACCTGGCTCACCATGAAGGGTCTGTCACACTGAGTTGTTCCCGGCAGACACCCCTTCTCTTGAAGGTATTCACTTCCTTCAATTTATCATCAAGTCTTCCCTCTCTGACTCAGGTTGATGTGACAATCGCTAGATAAACCAGGCAAGCTCTTTCCTGCAAAGACCTTTCAGAATCCCGCAGCTTAACATCCACTTGCTACTGGGTTATTGTTAGATTCAGATTTAGTGGAAAATGGGCTTCCTATTAGTCCTTTGGTTTTTAAGCCCATAAATCCCTTTCATTAAACCCTTTTTATGAAGATTTAGCGCACTCCCACAGCACTTGATAATATCGCTGTGAACAGCTCGAGCTCACCGAGAGCTACTGTTGTGAAATGGGCTTTAAGAGTAAAATGTCCTTGGCAATCATTTCCTGTTTGAAGTGGGAGAATAAAAGCCTGGATGGTACTTGTGCTCAGGTACCTACACTCCATGCAATCACCCAAGTGTCCCGGGCTCTCCGAAACTCTGCTTCTTACCGTCAGACATTTCCATTCAGATCCTTTGCCCATTTTTAAATTGGATTCTGTGTGTGTGTGTGTGTGTGTGTGTGTGTGTGTGTGTTGAGTTGTAAAAGTTCTTTATAAATTTTGGATATTAATCCTGAAGAAACACAAAACACCAATTCGAAAGAGTATATGCACCCCTATGTTCATTGCAGTGCTATTTACACTAGCCAAGATCTGGGAACAGCCCGCGTGCCCATCAGTAGACGAGGGGATAAAACGGCTGTGGTACATCTACACCATGGAATACTACTTGGCGGTGGAAAAGAAGGGTCTCTGACCCTTTGAGACAGCATAGAGGGACCTGGAGAGCATCATGCTAAGTCAGATAAGCCAGTCAGACAAAGACAAGTACCACATGGGTTCACCTATATGAGGAATCTAATGAACAAAATAAACTAATAAACAAAATAGAAACAGACTTATGGAATCAGAGAACAGACAGACAGCTGTCAGAGGGGAGGGGGAAGGGGGCTGGGTGTGAAAGGTAAAGGGATTTGGAGAAAACACACACAGAAAACCTCATAGACACAGACGCCATTGCGGTGATTACCAGAGGGAAAAGGGGCGGGGAAGGTAGGAGGGTAAAGGTGGCATAAATGGTGATGGAAGGAAACTTGACTTTGGGTGGTGAACACACAACACAATATACAGAGACGTGTTTGAGAAATGGACATCTGAAAACCTGTATATTTTTATTAAGCAGCTAGAGGCCTGGTGCACGAAATTCGTGCACTGGGGGTGGGGGGGGGGTTTCCCTAAGCCTGGCCTGTGCCCTCTCACAGTCTGGGACCACCTGGCCTTGGCTCTGCCATTGATCCCCGCCCACAGGGAGGCCCTGCCCACTCTGCCAAGGCTCTGGTATCAATCGCAGAGCAGAGGGAGGCCCTTCCCAACCGGCCTGGCTCTGCCATTGATCCCTGCCCACAGGGAGGCCCTGTCTGCCCTGCCCACCCTGCCAGGGCTCTGTGATCAATGTTGCGCAGAGGGAGGCCCTGCCCACCGGGCCGGGGCTCTGCGATGGGCCCTCCCAGCCATGGCTTTGTTGGGAAGACATCCAGTCTATCTGGTCTAATTAGCATATTACCCTTTTATTAGTATAGATGTTCCCCAATATATTCAGCAATTTTTTTATAAAGTTAAAAAACACACACATAAAGATAAAGAAAATAAAACACTGCAAACAGTACGTGGTGGCTACTTGACACTGACTCAGACCGAGAGACGTGGGAGTGATGTGCAGCAGTTGTTGTGTCCCCTCCCAGGACGGCTATCTTTCTAGCTGACGGCGATTCAGGCGTGTTATTCGGACAGCTCCAATGGTCATCCTGTCTCAGTCATGGTCTCCGCTCTGGGCGGGCGTCAGTCTGGTTGACTGAGTTGTGGCCCCAACAGGCACACTGGGAGGTAACAATGGGTCAGAACACATCCCTGCAACGCAGGGACCAGATTCCTATGTCCTGAGTCCTGTCCTATCCAGGAAGTGGTACCTGGGCAGAAGAGGGGGGAGAAGCAGTAAGCAGGGAATAGCCCTGGCTGGTGTGGCTCAGTGGATAGAGCGTTGGCCTGTGGACTGAAGGGTCCCCGGTTTGATTCTGGTCAAGGGCACATGCCCAGGTTGCAGGCTTGATCCCCAGTAGGGGCGTGCAGGAGGCAGTCAATCATGATTCTCTCTCATCATTGATGTTTCTATATTCTTTTAAAAAGCAGGGAATAATAGCACAAAGCAGGCAGCTGTGGGAATACTTCCCAAGGTCTCCCCAAAGTTAGGTTGTCCTAATCTGCTCCTTGGTTGTAGGAGTTCTGGCACCCAGCTGCCTCTCCCACTGCCCCCCATCGACTTATTATTTGGGTTCTGCACCCAATTCCACTCTGGGGTGAGGGGAGGGGTACCTATATCCACCCCCCCAACAGGCAATGCTCAGGATACCAGCTGGGGTCCTACAAGGCATTTGGTTGAGGGAGCATGAGATTCCCCAGGTCAATGGCTCAGTCCTCCAAGACCCGCCTCCACCTCAGAGACCCATGGCCAGCCCAGGCGGGGATGCTGTCACCGGACCAGCAGGTTATAAATCCCAGGTCGCCCCGGCCCCTCCTCGGGCTCCACCGATTTGCTGGAGTGGCTCACAGAGCTCAGGACACCCATTGGCTCGCTGGTTTATTACAGAGGATGTGCAAGGGCATGCAGTGACATAGGGAGACACGGGGGAAGCGTGTCCCTTTCTCAGAGCCTCCACCTGGTCACCCACGCAGAAGCTCCCCCAGCCTGTCCCTCAGGATCTTCACAGGGGATCGATGGCATGTCATGGCCATTCCTGCCTCCGCCTTTTCGTTAACGGTGCCTCAGTGGGACATGCGTCTCTCTTTTCCACACAGGAAATCCCACCCCTGCCAACAGGAAATCATTGATGGGGTGGTCCCTTATCGTTCTGAGCTGCTTCTTAATTTGGGGGTAATTTAATTGCTCTTTACTCCTTTCGTTTTAAACTGGACTATATCCCTGTGGTCTCGTTTTATTTCTTGCCTTTGTGGTACTTCAGCCTGCAGAGCTGCAAATCGGTAGTTTGTGTATGGTGTGGGTTTCCTTAACTATTCAAAACTAGTGACCCAGTGCGTGAAATCGCGCGAGACCCAGACCCGCCGGAAATCGCATGAGACCTGGGATCCCAAAACACACTGCGCCGTGCGGAGAGACGCAGTCAAGTCCCGCCCACCCGCACATACCTCGCCATGCATGCAGCCTTCTGGTGACCAGTCTTTGGTCATTATGATGTGAGGGCCACTGGGTTTTTATAATATAGATAACACTGATGGAAGCCATTGAGGTGAATTAGCATGTGTGTGTGTGTGTGTGTAGGTTTATGATGTTTATTTTATCTGTCAACTTTGTTACCCCCAGAAACTGAGGGGCAGAGTTACAAGGTGAGACTCTGCAGGTGGGCAGACCGGGTCAGGTCCTCGCACAGATGGTCTGGTGGGATGGGGCAGCATTTGAAAAGACAGAACCGGTTCCCCGAGTGCCCACTCTGAGTCTCAGGGGTGGGGTGCGCCCGCCCTGTCCTCCTGTGTTGGGCGTTACTCCCTCTCGTTTCGGCCTGGGGAACACCATTGAGTTTTCCACTCACCGCAGGGTGGGCAAAGGAGGTTTGCGGTTGGGCGCACGGACAATAAAACAACGATTCCTCAACAGCAGGAGATAAACTGTTCCACATACTCACACTGTAAACCACCTTCCGCCCTGCCTGAACGATCACAAAATAGGCCATCATAAAATGTGGCCAAAATGGTTGGGAATTAAAAAAAAAAAAAAAGTCACAGATGAACAACAGCCTAACTAAGATGCTGGTTTTCTGTGTGCGTTTCCAGGTCAGAACTGCGGAGGCTTAGTCCAGGGCCCCAACGGCACCATCGAGAGCCCCGGGTTCCCGCACGGGTACCCCAACTACGCCAACTGCACGTGGATCGTGCTGACGGGGGAGCGCAACCGCATCCAGCTGTCCTTCCTCGCCTTCGCGCTGGAGGAGGACTTCGACATCCTGGCGGTCTATGACGGGCAGCTGCAGCAGGGCAACCTGAAAGTCAGGTAGGGTGAGCGCCGCATGGCCGGGGCTGGGCGGCCGTGGGTGACCTCCGTGCCGAAACCTGATGGCAGTGCGTAGCTGAATTCCATTCTGAGCAAAGACACTTTCCTACAGTCACTCCAAAGAAAGGGTGGAGTCTGTAGCCTCCAGCACAAGCTTTTCCGTAGTTAAAAACCCCACTCCTCACTGACAGCCATCATTGACTTCACTTACGAGCCTCAGATTGCTCAGGATCTGGTAAACACTGTTGTCAAGGTAATTGAAGGAACATGATCACACGCCATTGTTTTTAAGCAACTGTGGGTCTAAGAGAAAAGGCGCAAAGATAAATGAGTAAAATCGCGTGCTTATTCAGAGTGCAATTCAGAAAAAACACACAAAAGGAACCTTTATATTGTCAGAGAAAACACTCAATAAGAAGAACATGAAAGAATACTGCAATCTTCGGAGGACTTTTGTCTTACACAATCACAATATATTGCATCCCCCATTAGTTTTCTCTGTTGATCTATGGTTTTTGCCATGGAGAAATGAAAATAAGTTCTGGATGATTTTAACTTATATTTTTCATTTATCCACATAGAAAGATTGCAGCTGTACAACTATTGCGTTGTTTTATTGTTTTGCAAAGGGAAGACAAATATCTTTTCAAAGAAATTGGAATTTCTTAGCTAGCCTGCTGAACATACTTAAATGTATACGTATCTATCCTAGTATATATAAAGAGCTCGGTGGCGTCATGACCGAACGGGCAACCAGGTACCATGAAGTGCATGGAGCACCTCTCGGTCCCCCCTCTCCCCCAGCCCCGAGCCGCTCACCATGAGGAGGGGGCTGGGGGGGGCGGGACTGGGGACTGTTGAGCGGCGGTGGCGGGCTGCTTCGCGGGGTGGCCGTGAGCTTAGCGGAGCAGTCACCCAGGCGGCCGCGAGTTCCGTGAAGCAGTCGCGAGGCAGGGGGAGTTTCGTGGAGCATCCAATGGGAAGCTTTGTGGGGTGGCAGCAAGCTTCGCAGAGCAGTTGAGGGGCGGGGGGAGCATCGCAGAGCGTCCCGGGGTGGGGAGCTTCATGTAGCATTGCAGGGTGGCAGAGGCCATGCGACGGAGGCCAGGCAAGGTGGCAGAGGCCATGCGACAGAGGCCAGGCAAGGTGGCAGAGGCCATGCGACAGAGGCCAGGCGAGGCCTAACCATGCACGATTTTGTGCAGGCAGGCTGGGCCTCTAGTGTGTGTGTGTGTGTGTGTGTGTGTGTGTGTGTGTTTTTATATATATATATATATATATATATATATATACATATATATATATATATATAAGCCTAAGCGACCGTTATGACTGGTCGACCTGGTCAACTGGTCGCTATGACACGCACTGACCACCAGGGGGCAGATGCTCAACGTAGGAGCTGCCCCCTGGTGGTCAGTGCGCTCCCACAGCCAACCTCCCACTGCCAGCCAACCTCCTGCGATCCCTCCCCCTGGACTGGGCGAGACGGCCTCAATCGGCCCCGATCGCTGGCCAGGCAGAGGGACCCACCCGTACACGAATTCATGCACAGGGCCTCTAGTATGCAAATAAAGCTTAATCCTCTGGCTTTAAATGTTTGCATTACTTAGAAATTAAGTCTTTGACTACACAGAGTCACATAGAAAATCGGATAATAGGCAGGAGAAATTATACTGCTCAGATAAATAGCCTGGTATTGATGCCAAGGTTAGCAGTAATGCACACCTCGTGAAGTCTTGTATTCATGATTGTGTGGACTGAGCAGGTCTCTAACTATGGAACTACGCAAGTATACCTGTATGTCTAGTTGATATTAACAGTATATGAAGTACATTATATTACTATATTCCAAATATATTTCATTTGTATTTTCTTTATGCATTTTCTTCGTCCACATGTTCATGAAGAAGGGGCCTTTATGCATTTTCCAATGTCAAACATCTCCCAGTGTTTTCTGGATCCTCTGAGATACCTGCTGTCTGTTCTGAGAACACTTTTCCGTTCGCCCTGCCCTCTGGGCTGCACTGCACAAGGCATCTCCGTGCGAACTAGGTGAACTTCGTCCTCCTTGTCTGACATGCAGGGTCCTGCCTTCGGTGTTTGGGCAGAGCATCTCCCTACACAATCCTTGCTCATTCGATGCAAGAGTTCTTCTCCTCTTTGATGCTCTTCTTAATACCAGTCACTTATTTGCTTTTATTTTACGTAAGTGATGCTGGTAGGGAACAGCGGTACATTGTAATAATAAAAAGAATTGTGACAGGAACTGCAAGGAGTTAGGACGAAAGAGGGAATGCAGTTCATTCACAGATCAAGGCAGGCCTGGCTGGGTGCTCCGTCGGTTGGCTCATCATCCTGATAGGCCAAGGTTTCGGGTTCGATGTCCGGTCAGGGCACACACAAGAATCAGCCAATGACGCATCAGTAAGAGGAACAGCAAGCCAGTGCTTCCCTCTCCCTGTCTCCTTTCCTCTCTCTCATGTCAGTGCACAGAGCTCAAGGCAGGGGACTCGGGTGAACAGTGCCTCCCTCTCTCGTTCCAGTTCACAGACACGCCTAGCAAAGACATGCTCTTAGCAGTTCTTTGTCACTGTTTTCATTCCTAGGATCCCACCCTCGTCTCTAGGAAACTTGTCGTAAACGTTAATTTGATTGACAACCTGTTTTTAAATAACGTACTGTCCTCTCTTCTTCTCATGACGATGTGCTTGCTGTAGATGGTGATGGCACAAAGCTGAGCACGCCGTGTTCCATGACACAGTGGGGTTCTGACGAGGTCAGCCCCGGGAACAGGAAGGTTAGAACCACCGGGTTCACCGCACGTTA
The DNA here is from genome assembly GCF_027574615.1 of Eptesicus fuscus. Taxonomy (NCBI): domain Eukaryota; kingdom Metazoa; phylum Chordata; class Mammalia; order Chiroptera; family Vespertilionidae; genus Eptesicus; species Eptesicus fuscus. Next base: position 103,738,589 of record NC_072480.1, on the reverse strand, counting down.
GTGGAGGACCCGGGGCCAGAGTGTGAGTGGACATCTGGACCTTGGGGAGCTGTGTAAATACCGGGGGTTACAAGGGCGGCACCACGATTCTTGTTCTCGCTGATGCTTATTCCAGAGAAAGCACGGAGGGCTGAGAGGGAAGACCCTGCTGGGTTCACGTCAGTTACTGTCGTCTACACTCCTCGTTTGCGACACGAAAAGATGCCCTATTTCTGCCCGTTTCATGTCCTTAAAGTGAGGAAGATGCTCTCACCTCTAGATGACACTGTGTGGCCTGTGCCCCGCGGCAAGGCTCCGTGGTTGAGCGACTGCCCATGAACCAGGAGGTCAGGGTTCAATTCCCGGTCAGGGCACATGCCTGGGTTTCGGGCGCGGTCTCCAGTATGGGGGATGCAGGAGGCAGCCGATCCATGATTATCTCTCATCATTGATGTTTCTCTCTCTCTCTCTCTCTGTCTCTCTTCCCCTCTGAAATCAATAGAAATATATTTTAAAAATTAGAAATTAAAAAAAAAATCAGTAAAAACCATATCACTGTAAACCCCCTAAGCTCTATAACGTCTGCTCCTTCTCTACACTGAGAACACCTTTCTGAGTGGCCGCTCTCAGTGTGGGATCGGCCCTGGACACGGCACTCACTGGCTGGGTACCACAGCGCACACCGGGGAAGGATCCGAGGCCGATTCCTCCAGGGCGCTGAGGGCTGGTCTTTGCTCATGAAAGCATGACTAAGTCACGATGGGAAACGGGGGTCTGCGTGCTGAGGAGCGCACACCTCGGAGGCCGCAGTGTTCCCACGTCAGCGGGGGCACGAGACTCAGGACTGGCCGTGCAGGCGGACGCACGGAGACCCAGTGGGACATGTCTCCATCGCATCCTGAAGCAGATCCCGCCCTGAAGCAGCTCTGCCACTCTGCCTGAACTCGGTGCGTCTGGCCCTTTAAGTGCTGACCCTTCTGATGGGTGCGTAAAGAAGTTCTCTTACTGAGGCTTAAGGTCGTGTTTCCTGAGGACTAGTGAAGCTGGTGTCTCTGCGTGCGCCTGCCGGTCACTCCCATAGCTGCCTTTGCCACCGTCTGAGAGAATCTTTCCCACTGGTCTATGCGTCACGGGTCATTCTTCCCAGACTCATTCCCTCCGTGGAGCATTTTGAATGATAAATGGTTCTTTTAATCCTGATGACGTCCAGTTTACTAACATTTTTTTTGGTTTGTTTTATGATTTTCTGCGAAATAGAAGAAATACTTGCGTATCCTGACCTCACAGGTATTTCCCTCTACGTTTTCTTCTAAAAGTTAGTAGTTGAGTTCCTCCTTGTTGGTCGATGCTCCGTCCTGAGTTAATTTACCTGCGTGATCTGAATCAGGTCATACATGTGTCTTCCTGCACGTGGACATCCAGCTGTGTCTGGACCGTTTTTGACAACACGATTTTTGCGTGTAAGGTACGTGTTGGTGCTCCGGGGTTTGAAATCCAGGTGTCCGGCATCATGTTGGAAAGAGCTTGTTTTCCTCCCGGAATTGACCGGACACCTTCGTTAAAAATCGATTCCTGGTCCGTGTGAGGGACGTCCATGCTCTCTTCTGTCCATTGATCTGCTTGTCCTTTTGCTGGATTGATTGTCATAGGTACAGACTCACACTGGATCAGGGTTCAGGGTAATAAGAAATAAAAGTGTGTAAATGTTATCATAAATTTATATTTTCCTTCCTCCTAACACAAAATAACGCTCAGGCAAGCAACGCTGCTTAGAAATTGGTCTATTACCTTTTCCCGTTCCAGTTGCTGGGGTGGCTTCTCTCTCCTGATGGATCTTGGCTGACATGCTGATGGTACATTTTTTCATAAATGTTCTTTATCAGTTTGAGGGAGTTCTCCGCTGTCACTGGTTGGCTAAGGGTTTTATTATGAATGAATGCATTAAACTTGTGAAATGGCGATCCTGCATCCGCTGAAATCTTGGTACCGTTTATTTTTTTTATTAACATGGTCAGTTACATTGATTTGTGTTTTTGTTTAATGTTCATCCAAACTTTCTTTCTAGGATAAGGGTCATGGATTATTTTGTGTATCACTGGGTTGAGCATCTTACATTTATCACGAATTTATATGTATGTGTGTGAGGGATTGTGGTGGCTGATATTTTGGTAACCTTTTCCAGGTTTTGCTGGAAGGGGTGGGGAAATCTCCAAAAATGGAGCAGGCCAGTGTTCCCTTCTCTGCAGTTTCTTAAAACGTCTGTGCAATCGGTCTTGTTTTTGACAAGTTTCAACAGGGAAACGTCTGTGTCTGGACTTGGCTTTTTGAACCGTTTATAAACCATTCAAGGTATTTTCTTAACATGGTGCTATTTAGATTTTCTATTTCTTCTGGTGTCAATTTTGGTAAATTGTATTTTTCAAGATATTTACCCAAATAATCTACTTTATCAAAAATTTATTAATAGCACTAATTTAAATCTTCTTAAGGTCTATAGAGTCTGGGGTGATAAACCATTTTTCCTGTTGATATCGATAATTTGGATTCTCTCCCTTTTTAAAATTTTCTTGATTTTTCAAAGACCAAACTTTAGCTTTGTTATATTCCTGATTATCTATTTTTTGTTTCACTCATTTTGTTTTCCCCAATTCTGCTCCTTCTACTCAATTTGCTTTATTCTGCTTTTTTATCCCCCTAGCAATTTAAGGTAGAATATGAGGTCACTGATTTAGCTCTTTCTTCTTTTATAACATCAATGTAAGCTTGTATCCACACACTATTTTATCTGTGCCATATGTTTTCTATTAATTTAGCATGATATATTTTTCATTTTATCTTATAATTCTGTCTCTGACAGATGAGATATTAAGAAGAGTGTTGTTTGACTTTGAATATTTGGGAGTCCTGGCAATTTTACTGCAGTTCATTCCTCACTTGAGACTTGTCTTCAGAGAATACACTGTGCTTGATTTTTACCCTTTTATATTCCTTGAAACATGCTTTGTGAGTATTTTATCCACTCAGGGTAGCTTTTTCATACTCGAGCCATTACTACAGAGAGGAAACCATCACCCATGGCCATTTACTACATTTTAGACTGTACAAGTCACTTAACTTTTCAAAGAATATACATACATATGAATTTTTGTTTTAAATATATGTATGCATATATGTATGTGCACATGTATGTATATATAATCTATATTTATTGAAACAGAATCGATGTTTCTATAGAGTATTTGTCATTAGCATAATTTTATTCAGTACTTGGTTTTTCAACCATTTCTGGGTAGTGTCTAAAATTACTTTCTGAACACCAAACATGATTGAGACAGGACTTCATAGGTTTACTATTACAAAAGGAAAACTTAACTAATAATATAAATCTACTAACTCGCCCTTAGTGATTAGAATTTAATAAAATGTATGTGGGAAGTACGTGTTTATGAACATATTTACAATGCTGCCTCTTTGGCAGTGTGCGCAAATCTCCCAGCGTATAAAATATAAATCTATTAAGTCATTTAACCTTTTTATCTTATTACCTTGGTAATATTTACACTATTGTTATTATTTGTCCCCAAATAAGGAAGCAAATAATTTCGCTTCATTATGCAGTTAATCCCTAACAAACGCGTTCCGCACCAGACCCGTCACGTGGTCTCCTGTGGAGGCCAAGCTGGTTGGAGCATGCCTGGTGTTCCAGGAGCTTCCGTGTGAGGAGGGAGCGAGAGGACGTGTGGTCACGCCGGGGCAGGAGCCTGGCGACACGGCCCCTCCGTGTGGAATCACAGCGTGGCCCACGGGCTGCGTGTTGGACCCGCGAGGCCAGCGGAAGCCGCGCCTGATGAGATCCAGGAATGTACCTGCTGCCCAATCAGTGCTCCTGCAGGAAGCGCCGGGAAGCAGCCACCTCTGCTCCTGTTGGACTGAGAGTTAGGAAAACGTGGGAACTGAATACACACGGAGTTAAAAACAAAACAAAACAAAACAAGACTTGGGTCTCTGAGCTGGCTGCTTGGCCTCCAACCGGAAGATGCATACGCTGTAGCGCAGTGTAGCCCTGTACCCGAGTCCGGGCCCTTTTCTGCGCAAGTCCTCCAAAGGCTGCCTGCATTTTATGTTATTTTATTTTTAATTAATTAATTTATTTATTTTTTAAAATATATTTTATTGATTCTTTACAGAGAGGAAGAGAGAGGGATAGAGGTTAGAAACATCGATGAGAGAAACATCGATCAGCTGCCTCTTGCACACCCCCTACTGGGGATGCCCGCAACCAAGGTACATGCCCTTGACCGGATCGAACCTGGGACCCTTCAGTCCACAGACCGACGCTCTATCCATGAGCCAAACCGGTTTCGGCTTTAATTTATTTTTATTGATTTCAGAGAGGAAGGAAGAGGGAGAGAGACACAAACATCAATGATGAGAGGGAATCATTGATCAGCTGCCTCCTGCACGCTCCCCATTGGGGATCAAGCCCGCAACCTGGGTATGTGCCCTTGACAGAAATTGAACCCAGGACCCTTCAGTCCGCAGGCCGACGCTCTATCCACTGAGCCAAACCAGCTAGGAACGTGTCTGCATTTTAGAGGCTCCCCTGCAGGCCAGCTGGGTAGGCCTGTCCATTGGCAAAGCCGGGTTCCCTGAATCCCCCGCTTTGCGAAGAGATTGCTGGGCTCCAAGTCACAGTCACATCCCCATAGGACACAGCGAGGGCAGGTGTGTGTACGTCCTGGTGTGCGTTCCTTCGTGGAGTCTTTCCAGATGGGGGTCCGGATGGTCACACGGACCAGAGCCGATGAACGGTCTCCAGTTCTTTCGCTTTAGGGGACAGGGCCTCTCGGTGGCACTCGGCAGCGTGGCAGCGTGTGAAGCATCACGTCCAGGAGAATCTGACAGCGACCTTGTCATCAGTGTGCACATTCTGATGGACTTACTATCGGCCCTGAGTGCTGCTTAAAGACAAATGGACCGGCCCGGCCCTGGGGGCTCCGTGGTTGAGCATCAACTCATGCACCACGAGGCTCCCGGTTCGATTCCCAGTCAGGGCACATGCCGGGGTTGCAGGCTCCATCCCCAGTAGGGGGCGTGCAGGAGCCAGCCAATCAGTGATTCTCTCTCATCATTGATGTTCTCTCTCTCTCTCCTCTCCTTTCCTCTCTCTCTAAAATCAGTAAAAACATACGTTTTAAAAAAATAAAGACAAGCTGACTGAGAGTATTCTTACAGAAATAAGAAACCAACACATCGCAAATAGGTTAAGGCCAGCACTGTCCCTGTTTCCATTCAGCTGGTACTCGTTGACTGCAGGCGACCAGCTGTGCAGGCTCCGGTCCAGGCCCCGGCGTAGCCCCTGTCCATTGCTGGACCTGTGTCTCCCCCAGGTGTTTTTATTTAGTGGAACATTTCCTATGAAAAGAGACTAGAAGATTCCAGAGCTCTTGATCCGGAAGGAATAGTCTCACGGATGAGACAAATGAGTGACTTTTCAATTGTGCCAGCCAATAACAAGATCTCAATAAAGACAAGTGTGGGAACTCAGCAAGGGGACAGGGAGGGCAGATCCACTGAGGGGTGCCCTGTGAGCTGAAGCCTAAACCCGTGGTGGGCAAACGGCGGCTCGCGAGCCACATGAGGCTCTTTGGCCCCTTGAGTGTGGCTCTTCCACAAAATACCGCATGCGGGCGCGCACGTACAGGGCGATTGAAACTTCGTGGCCCATGTGCAGAAGTCGGTTTTCGGCCTGGGTGAGTCTATTTTGAAGAAGTGGTTCTAACGTGAGCCACACTAAAGGGGCCAAAGAGCCGCATGTGGCTCACGAGCCGCCGTTTGCCGACCACGAGCCTAAACCATAAGACATTAGCCACATGCGACCCTTGGAGGAGCATTTTCAATGTGGTGTCACCAGCCCAGTGCCCGATACAGCAATGAGCTGCCTTCCCACCAGTTCTAACTCCGAAACGTTCCTCAGGGTGGGCACGCACACGGGGCCAGAGTCGGGTCATATGTAAATGGGCCGTAGTCGGGTCATATGTAAATGGGCCATAGTCGGGTCATATGTAAATGGGCCATAGTCGGGTCATATGTAAATGGGCCATAGTCAGGTCATATGTAAATGGGCCATAGTCAGGTCATATGTAAATGGGCCATAGTCGGGTCATATGTAAATGGGCCATAGTCGGGTCATATGTAAATGGGCCATAGTCGGGTCATATGTAAATGGGCCATAGTCGGGTCCTATGTAAATGGGCCATAGTCGGGTCATATGTAAATGGGCCAGAGTCGGGTCATATGTAAATGGGCCATAGTCGGGTCATATGTAAATGGGCCAGAGTCGGGTCATATGTAAATGGGCCATAGTCGGGTCATATGTAAATGGGCCATAGTCGGGTCATATGTAAATGGGCCATAGTCGGGTCATATGTAAATGGGACATAGTCGGGTCATATGTAAATGGGCTGTAGAAGGGTCACACATAAACTGGGCCGTAGATGCCAGTGTGGCTCAGCAGTTGAGCATTGACCCAGGAACCAAGAGGTCGCTGGTTTGATTCCCGGTCAGGGCACATGCCTGGGTGTGGGCTCGATCCCCAGTAGGGGGTGTTCAGGAGGCAGCCAATTGGTGATGTTCCTCTCTCATCGATGTTTCAATCTATCCCTCTCCCTTCCTCTCTCTAAACATCAATAAAAACATATTTAAAAAACAAATGTCCATCATTTCAAATAAAAATAAAATAAAATGGGCCATAGACGGGTCATATGTAAATGGGCCGTGGACGGGTCATATGTAAATGGGCCGTGGACGGGTCATATGTAAATGGGCCGTGGACGGGTTCACATAACCTGGGCCGTCGATCGGGAGGAGGGTCATGGTGGCACCAGGAGAGGCAGAGCCAGGGAGCAGCTCAGCGCTGGAGTCCGGTTGACACGTGTTCACCTGGATGTTTGCGTCCCATGTTCATGGATAGGCATTTGCTTGACCGGAGGTCAGTCTCATTAATACCAGGAGTCTCATTCTGGATGCTGTTCAGTGACATCGGAAACGGGTCACGTTTCTATTTAATCTGAAGAGTGTTTTCTTAAATATCAACGTTTGTACTTTATCAAAGGAAAGAACTTAAAGATGAAGCCGCTCTTAAAGGGTTTTGTTTGTATTTCGTTTCTCCATCTCCTTTTATACCAAAGTGTAGCAGTCGATGAAATAAATCAAAATGGCAAAGGAGCAGATGGCGATAAAAAATTACAGCTTGCCTTAGTTCCTGAAAGAATTCTTAAACACGTTTCAAAAATTAAAAAAAAAACAACACACAACACAAGTCCCAAATCTATTTCTAAAATAACAAGCCTACACGGTAATCAATTAACAAAAATTAACAAACCTGGTAGGAGTCACTTATGGGCTGTTCAGGAGGATATCAGGTAAAATAAATAAAACTGGGGCTGCTTTGAGTCGGCCCTTAAATTGGTCCATGGTATGTGTAGTAGCTCACACAAATCAAAACAAGGTCATCTGAAAGTCAACCAATGTCAGAAAAAGGAATGAACCAGCTCAAGAGACTGGAATGAATGTCTTGTCTTTCACCTCTTCCATTGGCGCCTTCACACCGGGGAGAGGGATAGGTGTTCGAGGAGGACAGAGATGGTGGTGGCCGCGTGGACATGACCGGGGCCCCAAATGGCCCAGAAGTCTGTGTAATCCACCGTCAGCTGACTCTCGGGTCGTGGGGTGGCCACTCGAGGCTGGTGCTAGTTGCTGGACCCTGTTTCTTACACGTTAGGTTTTTTTAAAACTCGAGTCCACGAGCAAAGCACACGAGAACACCATCCTATAAAAATCCGGGCTTTGCCGGTGTAGGAAGGAGTCCGTCTTGTTACTTGGTGCCATTTGGTGTCTGTTTAGTCCTCAGCACAGAGCGTGCCCGTGGGCGGCGGCTGGCAGCCGCTCTGAAGCCGGTGGCTTTGCACAAAAATGCAGGAGCCAGGCCTCCAGCGGCCCTGGGCAGTGGGTGTCCTTCGCCTCTTCCCGCCCGTCCCCCTGGAACAGGCCGGAGCGTGGGGTGCAGGAGGGGGTGCCGGGCATCTCTGCCCATTCCTGACGGAGGTCTTCATTCACTCAGAAGCTCGGGGTAAGCCCGTGGGGGGCTCAGCCGCTCCTCTTGCTCTTCCGGACGCACCCACTCCCGTGTGGAATGTGGGACCGTGGGGCCTGATGTTACCGCCAAGCACGGGAGCCCCTGGCAGGAGGCCTGCGCAGCCCCTCAGACAGGCCCCTGGGAGCTGAGAACACTTACCATTTCTGCTTCCCCCTCCGCTGTTCTTCCCACCTTACGGCTGTTTGGTTTTGCTAAATGTGAACTGTGTCTTGGCTATTTTGGAATATCTTGTACATTAAGACCCCTGAGAATTTATAGAAGCTAATTCCATTAAACTCACAAGATGTTTAGAGCAAATAAACCAACGCAATAAAAAAATCCCACAGAAATTCTCCTGATCGGGAGATGGGTGTGAAGTCGTTAGGCCTCTCCAGTTTAATTTCCAGGCGTAATTACTTTGTGCTACAAATACCATCGCTTTACAGATAAATCAGAGGAAACGAGGAACAGTTTGTGAATTCTCTGAGGTTGGGCAATTTTTACTCTAAAGGAAAGATTTAGCTTTTAGTTTCATGTGAGACTAAGTTATTCCGCTGAAAGCTGAGTGTTTGCTGTTTAGAAGGTGGAGGCACTGTACGTGCTGTGGATGCGGTGGGTTTCACAACGTCCTCTTAGGAGAGGCTTAATCTCCCAGCCCCAGTGCAAGTTTTAAGAAAGTAGCGGCCATATTATCTGGGGCTGAGTGTGTGTGAGTGTAAGTGTGTAAGCCTGTGTATAAGCACATGTGTGTGTGGGGGTTGTATGTATGTGTTATGTATGTGAGTATGAGCATGTGTGAGCATAGGTGTGTGAGCCCGCGTGTGTGTGATGTGTTCTCATGTTTGTGAGCATGTGTGTATGAGGGTACAAACATGTGTGCATTTGTGTGTATTGTGTGTTTGTGTGTGAGCATGATCATGTGAGCATGTATGTAAGCATGTGTGTTATGTGTTTGCATGTGAGTGTGACCATGTGTGTGTGGTGTGTAAGCCCCTGTGTGTGAGTGTACATGAATGTGTGTAAGATGTGTGTGTGTTTGTGTGTGTGTGTGTGCGCGCACGTGCATGTGTGTCTGTCATGTTCAGCTCACTTCCAGCTGGTGGTCTCCATGGTCTGGGTCTCTGTGTTCTAGATACTCCCACACGGACTGTCTTACAAAACCCTCTCTGGTGTCTCAGTGGAAATGAGGAGCTCAGGTTAGAGGTCAGAAGCAAGCAGACAACAGGTGCCCGAGGCCTCAGGCTCGCTCTCTGACGTCAGGCCTTGTTCTTGTCAACGTGCCCCCTACTCCCCTCCCCCCCCAAGCCACAGTGCCGGTGGGGTGCTCCTTGCCAGACAGGGCTCTGCGGGGTTTTAGCCTTCGGCTCCGTCTGTCTAGGCCCAGACTCAACTGTGAAGAAACCACATTGGCCTTTGGTCCGTGCGCAGAGCCCTTGCTGACCCGGCCCTTCCCTCCTCACACGCATTTCTCACTGGTCTGCTTTCCTTGCACCACTGCCCTGAGGGGGTTATTGCCCTCCTGCCTCTCAGTGGGCCCCCAGTAACAGTCCATGCCCTGTTAGTTCTAGTTCACACCCACTGCTCAGGGCCTTTCCCTCCTGTTCCCCAGGGCTCGGTAATTAACGCCAATAACCAACAGAAATGCTCTCAATGCTAAAGGCCAGGCCCGCTCCCACTCTTCCTCTTGGGCGATCCCCTGCACCATCGGACGGGACATCCACTCCTGGTGTAACCTTTCCTATTGGGTGTATGGGGGTGACACTGGTTAACCAGTTATACAGGCTTCAGGTGTACACTTCGCATCACGTCACCTGTACCTGTACTGTGTGTCCCCCCCAATCAGGTCTCCGCCCATCACCTCTTACCTCCCCATAGTAACATACATGCAGGTCTCCGCCCATCACCTCTTACCTCCCCATAATGACATAATGCAGGTCTCCGCCCATCACCTCTTACCTCCCCATAATGACATACATGCAGGTCTCCGCCCATCACCTCTTACCTCCCCATAGTAACATACATGCAGGTCTCCGCCCATCACCTCTTACCTCCCCATAATGACATACATGCAGGTCTCCACCCATCACCTCTTACCGCCCCATAATGACATACATGCAGGTCTCTGTCCATCCCCTCTTACCTCCCCATAGTAACATACATGCAGGTCTCTGCCCATCACCTCTTACCTCCCCATAATGACATACATGCAGGTCTCCACCCATCACCTCTTACCTCCCCATAATGACATACATGCAGGTCTCCCCCCATCACCTCTTACCTCCCCATAATGACATACATGCAGGTCTCTGTCCATCCCCTCTTACCTCCCCATAATGACATAATGCAGGTCTCCGCCCATCACCTCTTACCTCCCCATAAAGACATACATGCAAGTCTCTGTCCATCCCCTTTTACCTCCCCATAAGAACATACATGGAGGTCTCCCCCCATCACCACTTACCTCCCCATAATGACATACATGCAGTTCTCTGCCCATCACCTCTTACCTCCCCATAATGACATACATGCAGTTCTCTGCCCATCACCTCTTACCTCCCCATAATGACATACATGCAGGTCTCCGTCCATCACCTCTTACGTCCCCATAATGACATACATGCAGGTCTCCCCCCATCACCTCTTACCTCCCCATAAGGACATACATGGAGGTCTCCCCCCATCACCACTTACCTCCCCATAAGGACATACATGCAGACCAGGCTCCTCCCCCGATGGTGGGGAGGGGCCGTGTTAGCTATGGCGCAGGTGCACTCACGGAAATGCGTCACGTGAGCCCCGAATGAACACTGGCTTGACTGCCCTCTCTCGTATCTCGAGTTCAGTCCACCGGGAAGCCACGTCGGCCCAGCCTTCGCTGTGGTCTGTGTGTCCCCGCCGCCAAATCCGTGTGCGGAAACCCTCACCCCGAGATCATGGCCTTAGGGAGGGGGGCCTTGAGGGGGACCCGGCGAGAGGGGCACCCTGAGTCCTGGATGCAGGAGCTTCACCGAGAGGGACTTCCTCCTGCCGTCGCTCACGGTCCCTGCGCCGGCCGCACCCCTGCTCCTTCCCCTCGGCCCGGACTAGGGCGGCCCCGCTCCTGTGGCGCCCGCGGGCACAGGGCTCCGGTGTGCCCGTTGGCGTGGCCGCTCATGCCTGGGACACGCGGGCACAGACGTGTTCCCCTCTGTCGTCTCTGACCGACCGTGGGACATCCCCACGCAGCTGCTCAGCCTCACGTGGCTGCGCCCCGACTCGGCAGCTGAAACACGCAGCTTCGCCCTGGCTGGTTCTGCTCAGTGGATAGAGCGTCGGCCTGCGGACTGAAGGGTCCCGGGTTCGATTCCCGGTCAGGGCACATGCTCAGGTTGTGGGCTCCATCCCCAGTGGGGGTCGTGCAGGAGGCAGCAGATCCGTGATTCCCTCTCATCACTGATGTTTCTATCTCTCCTTTCTCTGTGAAATCAATAAAAATGTATTAAAAAAATAAAACAACAAATGACAAAATCAAGTCAAAAATAAAACAATAAGACGCGCAGCTTCCCCAGCGTGGACTGCCTCCTCCTGCCGCCAGGTCTGGGAGCGGAGCGGGGGGCGCTCTGGGCAGAGCCGGCTCCGTGCCCGGGTTTAGAGGCACCGGCCTCCGAGAGGAGGGAGCCGCTCCGGGTTGAATCCCAGAGGCTGAAAGGCAGGTGTTGGTAAATGACCGGAAACATCCTGAACGCGTCCGTGATGGCCCGTCCCATGCTGCTGGGTCTGTGAGGGGACTTTTCTGGGGCCGCTGTCCAGCGCAGTTCACCAGACTCCCTCTCATTCAGGGGGATGTGCAGTGGGGGCGAAGTGAAGGTGGGGTCACGGCCAGGGTCATGCTGGGGGCCACGGCGGCTCATTCCAGATCCGGGTGGCGGTCCTGTTTCTGACAGACGGAGTCAGGTCTGCGGGACTCAGCCTCCTCCTGGCGCTGAGCCACAGATGCTCTGCGTGAACACAACATGTGAAGGCACAGCCGCCCGTGCGTGTCCTTCTGTTCCCTCCCTCTCCCCCCGGCCCGGGAGGATGGCTTCCCCCCATCACAGGTGTCTCCTGGTGGTGGGACGGTCTCACTCATGCCAAACACGGGCTGCCATACAGAGCAGATTGTTGCTGCTGGTGGTGCCACAGCCCGGAGCAGCTGTCACCGTTCTCATGTCCACCTCCACCCCGTGGTCCTTGATTTGGGACGCCTAGCAGTCTCACAGCCTTGGCCACAGAGAATTCCGTTTGGGTTCATTGGTTCAAGGAGCCAACCCTGTGAACATACCCTGTCTCCTTCCTTCCTTCCTTCCTTCCTTCCTTCCTTCCTTCCTTCCTTCCTTCTTTCTTTCTTTCTTTCTTTTTTTCTTTCTTCTTTCTTTCTTTTTCTTTCTTTCTTTCTTTCTTTCTTTCTTTCTTTCTTCTTTCTTCTTTCTTTCTTTCTTTCTTTCTTCCTTTCTTTCTTTCTTTCTTTCTTTCTTCTTTCTTTCTTTCTTTCTTTCTCCGAAGTTAACATGCCCATAATTATTGCCATAAATTCAGAGCATATTTGTAAGTACTATTACTTTGTTTTCTTACAAGTTGTGATGCCAATGATATGATAATTATTTCTGTCATTTTATATATACACTGAGTGGCCAGATTAGTATGATCTCTGAATGCATAATAATCTGGCCACTCAGTGTATATCCTATATATTAAAAGGCTAATATGCAAATTGTCCCCTCTACCAGGAGTTCGACCAGCAGGCAGGCCGGCCAACCACCCATGTCCCCTCCCCCTGGCCAGACTGGCCGGACCCCACCCATGCACGAATTCATGCACCGGGCCTCTAAAATATATATATGGGAAGATCTATCTATATAAATAGATGATAGATAGATAGATAGATACACATACACACATACACACACACACACACACAAGCTGAGTGGCCAGATTATTATGTTTTCAGAGATCATCATAATCTGGCCACTCAGTGTATATGTGTGTGTGTGTGTGTGTGTGTGTGTGTGTGTGCGCGCAAGTACTTGTTAAGGCCCCATTAGCCTAGCGAAGCGAGGTGGGAGTTGATAGCCGGCCACCAAACATGAAGCAGGCTGTTGCCTAAGTGCTCAGGACAGCGCCCCAGCAGGGGAGCCTTAGTCATTCCTGGCACAGATCCTCAAGGACAAATTGCTTATTTGGCAAAGAGCTGACAAGCGTAGGCATGACTGTGAGCCCCAAACACAGTCCACAGTAAATCTTGAATAATTACCTTTTACTTTCAAGAATATTCTGTTCTTAACATATTGTTGGCTGAGAAAAAGAGACATAACTCTTTATCAAGAAGCATATTTGTGTCAGAACTTCACAGAGTTAACTGAAAACCATGCTTTGTACATAAATGTTCCTATTAAACCCACGCATTGTGATCGGTCCCAACTCAGGGTCATCCTCTGGGAGGTTGAGACCAGAGGGAATGATTTCGATTAACTTTCTGTCTGAGATGACTTCAGTTTCATTTATAAACAAATAGGGGCATCTTCTAGAAAATGCGCATGGTACACTTAAGCTCCATTTTCCATTGACACATTGACGATGAAAATACTTTCATTCATATATAGCTATCACCATCATCATCACCACCACCAGCATCATCAGCATCACCACCATCACCATCACCATCACCACCACCACCATCACCATCACCATCACCACCATCATCAACACCATCACCACCATCATCATCATCATCACCATCACCATCACCATCACCATCACCACCACCATCACCATCACCACCACCAACACCCTCACCACCATCATCAACACCATCACCACCACCATCATCATCACCATCATCACCATCACCATCACCATCACCATCACCACCATCAACACCATCACCACCATCACCGTCATCACTGTCATCATCATCACCATCATCATCATTACCATCACCATCATCACCATCACCATCATCACTATCATCACCATCATCATCATCATCATCATCGAGGCAGAGCTAATGACCACAGAAAGAACCCACACAAAAGTAGCTGCAGAAACTCATGAACTTGCCCATTGCCCTCCTTCCTGGAGGCCTCAGTCTTTAGTCTCCACATCTAAGGCCGTCCCCGTGGAGAATATTTCATGAAGATTCCTGTTTTGTCATGGAGACATCCGAGTTTTGTGTCCACTGGACTTCATATGCATTCGTGATAAAGATGTCAGTCAAAGCCCAAAGTGAAAGGGCCGGGCACTCAGGTACTCAGGCCTGCTTTTCTGATTACCTAAGGAATTGGTGATGGAGTTATTACTGGAAAACTAAATTCGGGATATAAACAACGTATGAAGACATTAAAAGCATTTATATACCCATGACCCAAAGTTAACATTTATCAGTAAAATTAATAGGTGGCTTCTGGTTCCTATAAATAATTTACATAATTAATAGATTATAAAACATGCCAACTTTTTAGATTATTTCAATACATATATAAATCTATAATAGTATTCCTAATCACTTAGGAAATTCAGTGATATCCATAATTCTCAAAAGCAGGACTTTTAAATGAGAAACCACTCTCCCACAGATGTTAAAATTGTGCTTTTTTTCTATCAAACATAAAAAATTATTCTGTTTAATCCCAAGGTCACTGCCACCAAAATTCTCCTTCACCTCCTTCCTGAAGAAGAACCTTCCTGATGAGCTTGCTTCCAGTACTTAGACACTGAAAAAAACCACAACATTTGATACCCAAAACATTTTGAGGTCATCTTGACTGAGGTGGTGCTATTTTCATTTCATCTGTACATTTCACACTAAATATTTTGCAAAGCTAGACTGTGAGGTCACTGGACATTTCTTTTCTGTCTACTGAACTCCGTATGACTGGGCCAGTGCTCACCTTTATCTTTGATGCGGTCTTTCTAGGGATCAAACAAGTTAGCTCATGTACATCTTGAATAGAGAGTTGCTTTCATGTATAAGGTTTTGGTATTAGTTATTAAAAAGCTGATGTATGCCCTAACCAGTTTGGCTCAGTGGATAGAGCATTGGCCTTCGGACTGAAGGGTCCCAGGTTCGATTCCGGTCAAGGGCATGTACCTTGGTTGCGGGCACATCCCCAGCAGGGGGCGTGCAGGAGGCAGCTGATGGATGTTTCTCTCTCATCGATGTTTCTAACTCTCTATCCCTCTCCCTTCCTCTCTGTAAAAAATTAATGAAATATTTTTAAAAAGCTGATGTATTAGAATTTTAAAATAAAAATGAATAAAAAGAATTGATTGACAATCATAAAAAGAAAATGAAAAATAAACCTACAAGGTAGACCCTGGGTCAAACTGTAGAACGTCCCTCTGCTGCCCAGGGATGTTAGTCCACGTTGTAAAGCCTGCGATTAGGATTCATGTTTATTTAAATTCATAAATGCAATGAGAATTGGCATTTGCCTTAATTCGGAAATATAGCAATGTTTCCATAAAAATTTTGCTAGTCTTATTATAGTTGTTCTCCTTTCATTAGTTACTTAGAATTAGAAGCATACGTTTAGTTAATTCTTTATAATTTTAACTGTAGAATCAATAATATTTAATTATTAAACTACTTCATTAAATGATCCAATAATTTCAACAGACTGGTGTTGCCTTCTCTTCCACCAATCTGTATCATCTCCTGGAGTTATGGGAAGGGACGGCCCTTCTCGTCACTCTCCACTAATGCAGGATAGAGTTGGCATCTTTATACCAAAACAGTGACTCCGGGGTATCCTCCAGAAAATGCTTATCTAGATTGCTCTGCAGCAGCGCTCTCTAAATGCTGGACACTTCTTTGTGGGTTACAAGAGCAATAAATATATTAAAACAAGACATTTCAAATCAAGAAGTATTTGCAAATAAAAATAATATCTTTACGGAAAAAAACACCAGTATTGCATGAAAATAAAGTAGATTTTCCAATTTCTCAGCGTTTCACACAAGTCCTTGTGACGTCTACTTCTATCCTGTCTCAATAGCTGTAATGACAAAGGCATCCCCTCACATTTAGAATTGCTTTACTCGCGTGCCCACGTGCTTCGCGATGTTCCTGACGTTTCTGGCTGAATTACTAAGACCTCCTGTGTGCGCCTTGTCCACATGCCAACGACCTGCTGCCGTGGCTGCCGAGACCAGAGGGGCACAGTGGTTTCCCTTCTTCACGGAGCGCTGGCTCTGACGGGGCATCGTAAGTGCCTGCTGACAGCCCCCCTCCTGCCTTAATGAGAGTGCGGTCCCCGCCGCCTCCCCCAGCCACACCCCTGGTCAGCGGCCGGTGAGCGCAGTGCCCGGCCTGCAGCGGGGACGCCATTCGCAGCGAGCAGTTCTCCTTCTTCGGGAGGGACCAGCCGCGCCTGGCTCCGGGCTCTTAGCTCGGTGAAAGCCACGGGTCTCTGCTGCCTCAGCCTTTACCTGGCCTGAATCCGGGCTTCTGTGGGATGCTCGCCAGCGCGTGTCATCTTGAAGGAAGGGTGACACTTCTAGGGTGAAGGTGCTGGCTCCGAGGCGGCCCCTCCACCCTGGACCGGCCTGCACGGCCCCGTGGACCGGCCTGCACGACCGCCTTGCTCACGGGCTGTCCGGATGGCACTGCTCCAGGCTGGTCTTGCTCCACCTGCTTGTCGTTCAGAACCAGGGAGGAAGCCCTACCCTGACCAGCGATGAGCCCTTTCCACCGGGGACGTGCCAGGCCTGGGACAGAGACAGAGAGGTGACACATTGGCAGAAACTCAGAGTGTCTCATGTGGGTTTTTGCTCGGATGTGGACAAATCCAGTCGCTCACTCTCCAGGGGGCAACATTAGAGGGGCCCAGGTTTCCTCTGAGCCTCCAGGAGGCGCCGTGAGCCCCAGGTGATGAGCCCGGTTGCATCCTTTCGCAGGGAAGAGTGTGGGAGTCACTGGAATTGCTCACTTAGTCCCCCGCAATGCTGAGCTCTGGTAGGAAAGGACGGAACCTGAAGTGGGCAGCTAGTACTCCAGTAGGTCTGCCGCGGGGCCACGGAGGCCATTTCCACCCCTCCACCCCTCTCCCTCTTCTGCGGGGCCTCCTGTGTACAGATTCGCCGGGCCCAGGACAGAGGAGGTGATGGCTGTGGAGATGCATCAGAACAAGATGCGATGCGTGTGCAAATTACGAAAATGGCAGCGGGAGCGCTACTTCCAGGGCCCACTGGGGGGCGCCACCGGAGTCTAGACCCGTGATGGGCAAACTGCGGCTTGAGAGCCACATGCGGCTCTTTGGCCCCTTGAGTGTGGCTCTTCCACAAAATACCACAGCCTGGGCGAGTCTATTTTGAAGAAGTGGCGTTAGAAGAAGTTTAAGTTTAAAAAATTTGGCTCTCAAAAGAAATTTCAATTGTTGAACTGTTGATATTTGGCTCTGTTGACTAATGAGTTTGCTGACCACTGCGCTAGACCCCAGAGACTGTGAGGGCCTTGAAATTCAGGGTGCAGAATGGAGGTGAAGACGAGGGGTGCGGCCTTCTGGTGCACCCACAGAGCAATTTCGTCGGGGTCCATTCATCTAAAGCAGGGGTCCTCAAACTTTTTAAACAGGGGGCCAGTTCACAGTCCCTCAGACCGTGGAGGGCCTGACTATAGTTTTAAAAAAACTATGAACAAATTCCTATGCACACTGCACATATCCTATTTTGAAGTAAAAAAACAAAATGGCAAAAACACCCGCATGTGGCCCGCGGGCCGTAGTTTGAGGACGCCTGATCTAAAGGGACAGGGCTCGGGCTCTGAGCTTTAAAGATTGCTGGAACTCCCCGATCAGAAGAACTATGTCTGTGCAAATTATGAAAATATCTCACTTTGTGATATCTCTCTTCTCCCTGAGTTGTCCTCGTACTTTTTATCTAATTAAGCAGGAAATTGTCTTGGGGAGCATTTGCGTGGTGCATTAATTTTTTTCTTATTAGAAGAACCTCCTTAAAAATGAATTTATGTGTGGTGATAAGGAAATGTTTTGCTTAAAAGTGAGATAGAATATCTTTCTTCCATACATATAAAATGGTCAATTGGGGGAAAATATTTCTTCCAAAATTTCAGGCTACTAACCACTTATCTTACGCATGAATTTTCATAAAGAGCTGATAAGACCACTTTTATCTTTCCCTGAATAGAAAAGAATGCGTCCCCCATCTTTGTGAAATAGTTTTCTTAGCTTCTCATTTAGTTTATGGTAATGTTTGGTATTTAATTTGACAAATACTATGTGATGTTGAATTCAGGCCTAGAATTGCTTTCTTTGGGATGAAAAGCACATTAAGAAGTAGTTATAATCCACTGTGTTTAGTTAGAATACACACACCAAAGTGGGCATGCTGTATATTTGGCCTGTTATATATATATTAACAGAATTTAGGAAAAGGCATTGATGATCAGCTGGATTGCCTTCTGAGAAAAAAGAACATATCTATCGACAGCTAGTCCTCCATATCAAAACTGACTGCTACTTAGAGTTCACGTTTTGCAGCAAATCTCTAGTTGTCGTCACATCCACATCCATACCCATTCCTCTGTCCTCTACGTGGGCGCCCAGGGTGATCCCGGAGGGGAAACCCAGTGGGCAGAAGGGCAGGGACAGTGGGTGGGGGTCACTGGGAAAGAGAAAAGGTGCAGAGGGCTCAGGGAGGAGGCCGGATGAGAATGGGGTCTGCGGGGTGTTCCTCGGGGAAAAGCTGCGATGTTTAGGAAGAACAGGGAGAAGGTTCAGCTGCTGCGCCCCCAGGGGAGCCCATAATCCGGGAAACATCTGCTGCTGGAGAGGCTTCCAGAAGGAGGTCCCAGAGTGAACACAGTCCCAGCAAGCTCCCGTCCCTGTAGCACATGGTGATGGTTTAGTAAACAGAGGGAGGGAGGGAGGGAGGGAGGGAGGGAGGGACGGAGGGACGGATGGGCAGGTGGATGGACAGAGGGACTGGTGGATGGATGGAAGGATGGGTGGATGGATAGATGGATTGACAGATGGACTGGTGGGTGGGAGGATGGATGGATGGATGGATGGATGGATGGATGGGCAGGTAGATGGATGGAAGGATGGATGGATGGATGGATGGATGGATGGATGGACGATTGGATGGACAGACAGATGGGTGGATGTATGTATGGATGGGTGGGTGAATGGATAGATGGATGGGTGGGTGGATGGATGGATGGATGGATGGATGGATGGATGGATGGGTGTATGGATAGATGGATGGATGGATGGATGGATGGATGGAAAGAAAATTAAAGTAATGCATGAATAAATAAATGAAAAATATCTGGAGAAATTGTCAAAGCAACACAGTTACTCTTTACTGTGGGATTTGTGTTTTGGGGAGTCCTGCCTTTTTATTTCTCGCTGTATCTCCTGCCTCGGAGATATAGAGCCATAGCCAACTCAAGCCAGGTGAGTTCTGTCCTCATGTACCTACGTGCTGGCCTGTTACGCAATTAATCACCAGCTCTCTGGCTCTCTGGCTGTGGGAGCGAAGCACGGGCTGTCAGAATGCTCGGGCTTTTCAGTGCCCGCTCCGTGAGAGCGGTAAGAAGGCCACACCCACGCTGACTGTGCTCAGCCTGTCCAACGGCTCCAAGCAAGGGCCCCAGAACAGAGACCACACTGGGTGCCCGGCGTTGCATTTCTTTGGCATCTGCTTCAAACAGACCCAATCCCTGGAGTATAATATGTAACTTCAACTCAACAGTCAAACTGCCGTCTATACTGGATTCATTTACAGTTTGTCAAATAACCAGTTCTGTTCGGCACAATAAACGGTTACAAGAGGATGCACTGGGCACTCCTCTGCGGGGTGAGCATGTGCCCTCACTAAGATGGTGGACCTTCCGCCGAGCGTAAGGAGGAGAGGAGCCAAGCACGCGGCACTGAGCCGCTGACCTGAACGACAGGCACTCGTGCAGTTCAGGGTGAGAGTGTGGCAGGGGCAGCAGAGCAAAATCAGGTTTTGGAGCTGAAAGAATAGGTTCAATTCTATAGTTGCTTCTCATCACCTACTGTGGTTGGATTTCATTCCCCCTAAAACCACGCGTGAAAGTTGGAACAGCTGGTGACGCGGAATGGGATCCTATTTGGAAGTGAGTCTGATGGAGGTGCTCATGTTGACACGAGGTGGTCAGCCTGTGGCCTCGCCCAACAGGACTGGGTCCTCGTGAAAAGGGACCTGCGGGCAGAGAGGGGAGACAGCCACGTGGAGCGGGCAGAGTGGGTGTTGCATCCACGGGCCACGGGACGCCACAGATGCAGGCGCACCTGCTGTCAGCGCGCGCGTAGCCCTGCTCACACCTTGACTTTGGACTTCGGCGTCCGGAGGACATGGTTCTGTTGTTTTAAGCCGAGTGGTCGGTGGAACCTGGCTATGGCAGCCCCAGCACATCAGCCCGTTTTCTGAAACGTTTCCCCCCATGTCACTCAAGCTCCTTCACGTTCCGTAATCTCCCCGGGGAGGCTGACTTCTCTGAAACTGGACGCCTGGTGCGCAACAGCGATGGGGTTGGGGGTGAGGTGAAGAGACCCCGCCCCTGAGGGAGCCACACCCACCGGGCTTGGTACATGGAAGTCCTCACTGCGACACTTTTCAAATTAGGTCTTTTCAGAGCTCCCCGCGTCCTGGCCATCGCCACGCATGCCCAGGTTTCTGCCCTTTGTCACGTGTGTCCCGTTACGAGGTGAAGTGTGACTGTATAGACACTTTTAGTGCCACACATAATCACTCTGTGAGCTATTTGTAACTGAAAATGAACCCGAGACTGAAAGCGTTCTCTTTTATTTTGCGCTTCCACTAAATAACCATTTTCCTATGCTTAGGGGTATTTCTAGTGAGAGAGAGAGTATGCCAAAGATGCAAAATTGGCACCAAAATTATCATGCTAAATTTTTTATCGTGACAATAACGAAGCTTCCGCGGGGCCCGGCGGTGTTTAATTAATTTGCCGTGTGCATGTTAAAAGGAGGAGCGTAAGCGGGAAGTCATACTGATGCTCAGGGTTCTGTGGAAATTCTATGGACCTGCTGTTCAGTGACACAGCACGTTTTCCGCCGTTTGCCTTCACCCATGAACACCGGCCCCTCCCACACCCCAGAAAGGATCATCCACCTCCCCTGCCGCCGGCCCTGCAAGGGCGGGTCTGGATGAATTCCTGAAGACAGCTGAAGTTCTCAAAACCTCCTCCAGCACAGAAACTACAAAAACACCTCTCTACAGACATTTCTGAATTAGCAGATTTAATAAAAACCCGAGAAAAGACACCTAAAAAGAGAATTATAGCCAATCTCACATATACATGCTGACTCAAAATATCTAAAGATTAATCTACAATTGGGGAGTCAATGAAACAATGAATGTATAAAAAGTAAAGGAGATTCAATTTAGTAAAACTGCAATGGGTTAAATGTTAGAAAATTAAATATATCAGTAGATTGTAAAAGCCAAATTGTTAATGATATATAATAACTTATTAATTTGTATGTATAAATATTTAAAATAGTAAATAAAATTTAGCACTCATTTCTAGCTTATAAACTTAGGCAAATATAAGACGTAAGATACTTTTTAAAAATTTAGTATCATTTTCATAGAATATTTTCAAAGCATTCTAACTAAAGAAGATATACCACTTTTACTGCTATCCTTTAGTAATCGTCCAGAAATGTTAATTAATGCAGCCAGTCAGAGTATAAAATAAGAGTATACATTTTTAAAAATTTTTATTTTTATTGGGAGCTTGACATTCATCCTGATTGGATCATTTTCTTTCACATTTTTTCATATTTATTGAGGAATAATGACCATACAGGACTGCATACACTTGAGGTTCACAGCGTCATGTTTCTACTGGAGTGGAGTTTACACCACAGCAAGTGGCAGGTGCTGAACCTCAGCCTGGCCCTCGGGGAGGGTGCTGGGTAACCACGTGCAGGCAAATCGCTGCGGTGGACAGCAGGGCCTGTGTGACCCAGGGCCTCAGATGCTGCATCAGTAAAACCCCTCCTCATCCGGCCGCATCACAGCACCTGCGTGGGCGTGGGTGCTGCCATCACTGGCGTCGCCACCCCTCTGGGCTGGGGCACTGGGTCTGCCTTTCTAACCTCGTTCCGTCTCTGAGAAATGCCTGCCAGGCTCAGCCCCCTGTTCTGTCCTGTCTGTCACGTGCTCTGTGGCCATCGATGTCCTCCCACGTGGCCTCCCTGCGGCCACGGCCTCTCTCCTGAAGGCCGTGCACTCGATACCGTCCAAGTGTGCACTCGACCTCCCATAACGCCCGAGGACATTTGCACACGTGCAGGCCTGCCCACGCCTGGGAATCCTCTCCTCCCGGAGCCGCCTCCTGCTGATGGAAGAGCCCAAACCTGCCATCGCTGCCCATGGGCCGTTCACTCGGGCCGACCGTCCAGCGGCTTCTCCTGTGACGGTCCCTCTCTGTCCTCTCCCTCTAGCCAGTCTCCCACCAGACTCCACCTGCGTACATTTCCCCCCGAGCAGTGCTTGCTCAGCTGGGGTCTGCCATGCCCTTCCCTCCCAGTGTCTCCATTGGAAGAGCCTCCCCCAGGGTCAGGGCCTGGCTCCCTGGGTCTCGGTGGATGCACCTTGACCTCGCCCATGGGGGGATGACCACTGATTCCCGCCACTTGCCCAGCTCTGTGCTCTGCAGCGGGCGGTTCTTCTTGGAGGTTGTAAATGTCTTTACGGAAAGAGAACGTTGCTGTCCTTACTCGGCCCCTCAGTCAGTAGCTGCTCGTGGGAAACAAGCAGAAAGCGCTGAACAGACAGTGGAAGAGAGGAGGCACTTGCCCCCAGAACCATAGCCCGGGGCGGAGGGGGGACTGTGTGCACCGCGATGGACTGCGTGTGGCTGAGCACAGCCCGGGGCACCGGCTCTGGCCGCTCCCCGGGGACCAGGAGTCTGGCTGCAGGGAAGGAGACGCAAAGGCCAAAGGTCAAGCAGCCACCTGGCGACAGCACACCTTGTCTCCTAGGGTCCCGGCGCCACGGGCTCATCAAGGCTGGGACACGCCTACATTGCAGCAATGCATGGAACCAGGTGCGAGGCAAACCTGGGTCCCCAGGAAAAGCTCAAACTGGGCCCCAGTCCTCTTCATAAGAAGGAAAAAAACCTCCAATTTATCTTGGAAAAACAGTCTTCCAAAACTGTGGTCATTAGCAGTGTCCGCAAGTAGACAGAGCAGACATCATAGAGGCAAAGTCAAAAACAAGCGGCCATTCCCAGCCTCCGTCTTCTCAGGACCGCGTTCTGATGGCAGCGCTGTCCGTTTGGACGGCCCAGGAACTGCCTCAGCAGCAGTGCTGTTCGCAAGACGTGCGTGTTTGGTTTTAACGGCATAAACATTCGGCGACGTGTGTAGAAACCAGCGCGGTTCCAGGCGCCGGCAGGCACGCCGTGGGTTCGAAGTGAAACTTCCTGAGGCTCCCACCCCAGAGCGATCGGAGGGTCCCCCTTGAGCCACCACGGTTCCGTGACACAGTGTACAGAGCCTGAGTGCTCTCCGCAGGTTAAAGTGCTGATTGAATAACCAGACGTGAGAATTTATCCTCTTCTGCGCGTGACCTGTTTTCATTGAAATGACCACCATTGCCACGTCTGTCTGCCTCCCAGAATTCTCTGTTACTACGTCCCTGCCGTGGTGTGCTCAGGCTGCCGTCGCAAAACACCGCAGGCTGGGAGGCTCATACCCATAAACACTTGTTTCTCACAGACCTGCCTGCTGGGAAGGCCAAGATCATGGCAACAACACGTGATCTGTGTCTGGTGAAAGCCCAGAGATCCCTTTGTGTGTCCCCAGAGGACGGAGGGGCAAGGGAGCTCTCTGGGGCCCTTTTACAAAGACACTAATTCCATTGATGAGGGCCTCACCCTCCTGACCTAATCCCCTCCCAAAGGCCCCACCTCCAAATAGCATCAGATTGAGGGTTAGGGTGGCATAGGCACTGGATCTCTAAGAGTCTGCGTCTCCACGGTTTGAGACGACCCGGACAGCCTCCTCCCTAATAAAAGGCACAGGTGAGCAATCCTGGTCTCATCTCACAGAGGAGACGATATCCTATATAATAAAAGGCTAATATGCAAATTGACCAAACAGCAAAACGACCGGACGCTATGATGTGCACTGACCACCAGGGGGCAGACGCTCAACGCAGGAGCTGCCTCTGGTGGTCAGTGCGCTCCCACAGAGGGAGTGCCGCTCAGCCAGAAGCCAGGCTCACGGCTGGTGAGTGCAGTGTCAGTGGCAGGAGCCTCTCACGCCTCTGCTGCAGGCGGGAGGTAAGGAGCCAGGGGTCCCGGACTGCGAGAGCTCCAACTGTGAGAGGGATGTCCAACTGCTGGCTTAGGCCTGATCCCCGGGGGAATCGGGCCTAAGCCAGCAGGCAGACATTTCCCGAGGGGTCCCGGACTGCAAGAGGGTGCAGGATGGGCTGAGGGCCTCCCCCTTCCCCGCCTCCTCCCCCCACCCCCTGCAGTGCATGAATCTCGTGCAGCAGGCCTCTTGTAAATCATAATCGTGAGAAAGATTTGCTCACGCAGCAAGTGCATGTTATGGTAGATGCACCTGCGTTCTTTTGAGTGATCACTGGTACATGTATGGTTTCAATAAACTCAACGTACATAACAAACACACACTTAGATGCCTTGATGTTCAGAACAGAGAGCAGCCTACGCTTGTGCCCAGCGGGAGCCTCACACCCAGATGCAGAGCGGTGGGCGACCTCGGTCATGTACTTAGATGGTGACGGAGATGACTCCGGGCTCCTGTCACATCCTCGGCACCATTCCTGCACTGCACTCCAGACCGTTAGCATGCCCTTGGTACTCTGTAACACCGACCACGTATCTCTTTTCCCATTTGGCAACTCAAGCTTTTCATCGGTTCGCCATCATCATTTCAATCTAGAAACCAGGTCTCTGGGATTGCAGCCATGAGCATGTAACGGTGTTATTTATCCCTGGTCCTGGCAGGGTGAGTGCATGTGCCATCGTACTAGGAGCAATGAGCTAGTAACTCATGGTCTACAGTCTTGTCGACAAAGTCCACATCGACCTGGGACGCTGAGGCCTGGCCGGGGACGTGGCTGTGCTTGGCCTGCCCCAGGCACGCGCGAGCAGGTCGTTCATCACCTTTAACGTGTCCCTTTACTGTTGAATATCGGGACAGAGGAAAGGGTCTCCTCTCGCTATCATGGACTTTTTCTGTTCCGAACAACTCGGACTGAGATGTTATGGTTAATACTTTGAATTACACGGGGTGGGGGGGTATGTGTAAGGAAAATGAGCAAACACCGTTATTGACAGAATAGATGCAGAGGGAGAGTATCCCTTTAGAAACACACTAGGTTTCTGCGCTTCCTAATTACAGACACATTTCCTCCTTCCCCACGAGCTGCGTCCATTTTCCGTTGTCCTTGGTCGTTTATTTGCTCTTTGAGAGCAAGGACACATCCTAGTTTCTGCGTTTAAAGTGTTTATCCATTAATGGCGGTGCCCAGACTGCTCTTCCAACTTGTTTTTACCCTAACAGCACACACTGCGGGTTACCACACGCTGCATAGGGTGTGTGTGTGTGTGTGTGTGTGTGTGTGTGTGTCCTTCCCAAGGACAGGAAGCCGTGGTCCATTTGCTCCTGACTCGGTGCGAACGGAATGGGGGGGGGGGGCTCCCGTGGAAAGAAAGCAGCAGCGGAAAGTGGGTGCTGGTGTCTAAACACACAGGCATCGCCCTCTGCTCTGGATTCAGGACCATGGCCAGAGGTGTTGCTTCTAGATTCTGCTTTGGTGACACTGGCGTGTAGTTGAGTCCTGTAGCCACTGTCCTCCTCCGGACGCCATTAATGGGCAGCAAATGCAGTGTCTTCCCACGTCCACTCCTGCACGCACTGCTGTCTTAGGAAGCGTGCCCACCCTCTCAGCGGTCATTCCCAAGAATCCCAACAACCCGTCATTACCGCCCGGCCCGTGTGGCTCCGTGGCTGAGCATCAACCTATGAACCAGGAGGTCACACACAGTTCAATTCCCAATCAGGGCACAGGCCCGGGTTGTGGGCTCGATCTCCACTGGGGGGCGTGCAGGAGGCAGCTGTTCAATGATTCTCTCTCATCATGGATGTTTCTCTCTCTCTCTGTCTCTCTCTCCCTTCCTCTCTGAAATCAATAAAGATATTAAAAATAAAAGATGTGGCACTAGTGGGAATAGAGGAGGGACAAGTGTTAACACGATGGGTTCGACATTTTATAACTTTCATATTAGTGCCCCCTTTCTTGCTCTCTCTCTCTCTCTCTCTCTCTCTCTCTCTCTCCCTCCCCGCCCCCTCCCCCCCCCCCGCCCGGTTTTATTTAAGAATCATTGTGGGAACATGAAGAACAGAGATCCTTTAGGGAGTATGACTTGCTACACCGTATTTTCAAAACTGTTGCGTGATTTCCTAAGAGAATATGGGGAGACATCGTTTGAGACTAAGGTCTCTGAGGTGTTAGAGCCTTACTGTGGAGTGAACGCCCTGTAAAATCGTCCCTATTTTCATGGGAAATGAGCAGCGGCATGGAGCAGGGATGCTGACAAGTTGGCTGAAAGGTGATTTAATGTTTAATGTATCTGAACCCACAGACAGGGCTGCATCGTTGCGTGTACTTGAAGTCCCTCCGTATTTCCCATCGACTTCTTCATTGTCTCCACCCCCGTGTCTCCCCCTTCCCAGGCATCATTTTCTTCCACCTGAGAGCCCCTGGGGGTTTCTGTTGTGTTGATCTGACAACGTCCTCCTTTTTCAAAGGTGCCGTCCGAGGTGCAGTCATTTCATTAGTCTTTCAAGATCTCCCCCTCCTCCTTCCACCTTCATTTTTCTGTGGAGAAATCGGCCGTCAGCCTTCTTGTTGCTGCTCGGGCCGAGTTCTCTGTGGCTGACTCCGAGATTGTACCTGGAAATTGGACTTTCTCTGTGTCTGTCCTGCCTTTTCACGTCTGAGACTGGATGCCTTTCATCGGTTATGATCAATGATCGGCCGCTGACTCTTCACATATCGCCCTTGCTCCATTTTCCGCGCCTCCTCCTGGAGGAATGAGAGTTGCTGTTTCCTCTGAGGTCCCTGGTTTCCCTGACAGCCACTCTTCATTTCTGACCGCTTCATCTCCCGTTCTTACTGACCTGTCCGCTGGCTTGCGATCCTCGCTCAGGTGCAGGCGGGAGCCAGACGCAGGCCTGACCGGGAGCCTGCACCTTGGCCTTGCCAGGTTGCCAGCACGAGGTCAGGGGATTTGCAGACCTTCTGGCCTCACAGTTCTCACCTGTCACCACGGGAGCTAAAGCAGAACTCTCAGGAGGGAGGGAAGGGCATGGGTGAGGATGATATGTCTTCCTCTGCTGAGAGGAGAGACAGGGTTCCCGCCGGAGGGGACAGAAGGCTGGGCTGCGGGCCAGGGTGGGGCTCGGATGGGTTGTGGGAAGCACGCTGGCTGACTTGGCAGCCGGTGAACAAGGGGCGGAGGTGGGCCAGGGTCCCCATGATCCTAGAGTCAGATGGGTAGCTGCAGGCAAAGAGTCGGTGTCCAAAACGAAAACTGCCCGCACAGACAGAAGACCCCTACTTGGAGGAGATTTAAAACATCCACAGGCTGGGAAGGTGATTCAGAAGTAAAGACTCCAAAGTACTCGGGGGCCTCATTATTATAATCAATTATAGGGTCTCCCAGGAGGACAGCTATGAAGTCAGCCAATTTGAAGAGCTTAACACATTGCGGACGGATCATGAGAATTCTCATGTTTTCTGTTCTAAGGCTTGTAGCCAACCATGAGAATTCTTTAAAAAGATATTATCTTGTAAGAACACGTAATAAATAACTTCAAAATGCAATGGGTATTTAATTTTAAAGTGTGCCTTTAACATTTATGTAAAACGTTTTTTGTACTCGTTCAGTAGAAACTTATCTGGCCACTGGGTAAAGCTAGTGATAAAACTACTGGTCCGAGATGTGTTAAGAATATTAAGTGAAAATTTCCCCTCTTCCCTCATTTGGCTTTGAGATATTTTTAAAAATCAAATCTAGCCCTAATCGGTTTGGCTCAGTGGATAGAGCATTGGCCTGCGGACTGAAAGGTCCCAGGTTCGATTCCGGTCAAAGGCATGTACCTTGGTTGCGGGCACATCCCCAGTAGGAGGTGTACAGGAGGCAGCTGATCTGATGTTTCTCTCTCATTGATGTTTCTAACTCTCTATCTCTCTCCCTTCCTCTCTGTTAAAAAATCAATAAAATATACTTAAAAAATAAAAAAAAAAAATTAAATCTAAGAAATTAAGTGAAAAATAAAATAATGAAAACTTAAAGATTAGCATATATTTATGCATATGGTATATAGAGTACATATTATCCTGAAATTCACGTTGGCCCATTCATAATAATCAAAGCAATACTAAGGAAGTGAATACCCATGATCTAATATCTGTCACCATGGAGACAGGGCCCCCGTGCTCACTGAATTAGGAAATTTAGCTGAGAGCCATGGAGGTTTATACATGCATAAATCTAAATAATCATCCTGTTAATTATTGAAAAAGTCTTTAAGTGTAACTGAAATATGTGCCTCAAAACACAAAATACATGGAATAAAAGTAGATTGTTTTATGTATTAATAGTTAAGTAAACTTCTATAAATATCTTAATATCACTGGAAACAGAATGTATTTGGATAGATATTAACACATTTATTAAAACTTTAAGATGAAGTTTGGGAAGCAATTTTCAGTCTCCTAGCCATTGTGCTTAAAAAGACATGAAACAATTAAGCAATCGTTTCGTGTATCTTTTCCTTCATGTATTCAGCACTGTGTATCGAGGACCTCCTCCATGTCAATTTGAAGCTCAACACTCCCCCGTCACAACTGAAAGCCTGCGGCCAGCTGTGGTCTTGCTCTCTCGGTAGCGTGGGGCGGGGTCCCTGGTCAGAAGCTGTAGGAGTAAACGTGTCCTTTCCACCATGATGAGGCCTGTGGAGGGACGGCTGTCAGAGGGTTTTCCAGAAGACCTCATCCGGCCCGGGCAGCGGGGTGAGGAAGGATCCCTCCTGGCCAGTGTGTCTGGCTTTAGGCTGAAGCCTGGGCAAGAAAGAGTTCGGAGAAAGGCAGGAGCACACAGACTGCAGGCCAAACCCCGTGGCAGGAGGAGGGGTGGGACTTTCGTAGAAGACCTGGAAAGACCCCTGGACCTCGGACGCCAGGAGGAGAGCGGAGCAATAGTCTTGAGCGTTTGAGGGCACAGTGTGCACAGCTCCAGGGTCCTCTGTAGCCTGAGCCAGGATTCTAAGAACAGCGATAGGACAACAGGGAAGGGGAGACTGCGTCGTGGAGAATCAACGAGAAAACGAGAGTGGGTGTTGGGAATCACTCGATGAATGATTGCAGGTGTTCACCCAAGAGATCATGGCAGTGATGGTGGAGGTAGACAGAGCAAATGGACTGAGAAAGTGACTTGAGGATGTGGTGGGGGATTGTGTGATGTGTATGTTCACAAGACCATGTGGCTGGTATAGGGAGAATGACCTACACAGGAATCGGATCGCAAGCTGTTAGAGAGCCATCGAGCTTGTTTAGTCTGAAGACATCAGTGGCTGTGGGTCAAGATAATGGTTGAAGGAAGAGGCCAAGAGGAATTGTTGATAAGGGGTATGGAGTAGAAGAAAAAGAGGAAAATCAGGAAATAGCACTTCACCATGGACTGAGCTAATCAGAACAACTTAACTAATGTTATAGTGCACGTTAAGAATAGTGTACGTGGCCTGACTGGGTGGCTCAGTGGTTGAGCGTCCACCTATGAAGCAGAAGATCACAGTCGATTCCCTGTCAGGGCACATGCCCGGGTTGTGGGCTTGATCCCCAGTAGGGGGCGTGCAGGAGGCAGCCCATCAATGGTTCTCTCTCATCATTGATGTTTCTATCTCTCAGTCACCCTTCCTCTCTGACATCAATGAAAATATATTTAAAGGAATAGCTTATGCACAGTCAATGCTGACATGACATATGGGGTACGTCATAGTTGATCACCGAGAAGCACCCTTTGGGCCACATTGTGGCCCGAGACACACCTGCATAGTGAAGGGTTTGTTGTCTCCGTTCTGTCTTGACTGGAGATGGCCCCGCACAGAGACTCCGGTCCCGTTGTCACTGAGACTCTCACTGAGGAAGGGCTGCTCCGGGGTGAGCTGGGAGGGGCGTGTTTTCCCCACAAATCCGGAAGAGTGTGCAGTGAGCTAGTCCTGCATCTACGATCCTTTAGCTCTCCCCACCGAGGCGTTCATAAACACATCCTTAAGACACAGAGAGTGTCCTCAATGTGAGCAGCCTTTTGCATGTGACCATTTTATTATTAAGCAAGAGTCGCGTGTGATAAACTGGTACTCGTGTTGGGAACAGGCTCTCGGCGGGACCGCGCGGCGCCGGCACCCAAGGCTGAGTGAGAGGCCCTGTGCTCTGGGCCCCTCGGCTGGGAATGAAAGGTCATTTCGGGTCACTGGATAGTTGAACGCATTAAAAATTAATAGAATAAAAACTCTGAGCAAGCACATGTACCTGGAGTCTGGATTGATGGCAATTGCTAATTGGCCCGTGCAGTCTCATTCCCCCTTTCCTGGAATATAACAATTTTATGGCCAGCAGTAACTTCAGGTAAGTACCGTGTAGATTGTACACGCCATTAACAGTGTAACCCACCCAGCTAACCAGGTTGGGCAGCCAGTGCTGCCCATAACACCCTCCCCTCCTCGGACAGCACGGGGACTAGTCAGCACGATCACTGCCCAGAGCGCTCTTTCTGGGGGTTTACGCTCAGCTGAGTGATGAAGTTAGATACTGCGTTTACAAATCCAGGTATGTTTTCACAGTTTACCTGTGATTTGTCAGGCGTAGGTGGAAGATAAAGTGGGTTGGACGTATACGTTTTTCTCCTTCCAAGACTTGGGGCTTGGGGAGGGATTCAGACCCTCTCTCATCTCCACTCCTGACCCCACTGTGTCTAGTTTCTGGGATAACTTCCAAGTAAATGTTTATCTTGTCTTTGTTGGTTTTATTTTTAATAAACATTGTACGGTTTTGCAGGCTCTGAGAAATAACACAATAATTTTTGTAGTTAATAAAAGAAACTGTTCCCTCAGTCATTTGTTCATCTCCTCACTTATTTTGTACACTAGGCCTGGCCGGCAATCACGGCCGATC
Organism: Eptesicus fuscus; assembly: GCF_027574615.1. Lineage (NCBI taxonomy): Eukaryota > Metazoa > Chordata > Mammalia > Chiroptera > Vespertilionidae > Eptesicus > Eptesicus fuscus. Next base: position 103,707,223 of record NC_072480.1, on the reverse strand, counting down.
GGGGCCTTCTGGCTGCTGGCCGGGGCCCTCCTTCGATCCGTGCCACCCCCTGGTGGTCAGCGTATGTCATAGTGAGCAATTGAACTCCTGGTCTTTGCATATTAGGCTTTTTTATATATATATAGATTGTGAAATAAATAAAAAGTGGCTGCACAAGTAACTTTATAAGCATCCATGGACCCCTCTGCTGTGCACCATGATGCTGGGATGTATCTTTAACATCATATATTTGTGAGTGTTGGTTAAGTCTTGTAAGCTTTTTTCCTAATACTTTTACCACCATGCACCTCTTCGTTGCTTGACTAAGGCACACAGGGTTTGATTTGGGAAAATTGTGCTTTTTCTATGGTTTGCTCCAGTCTTGCTTTTGTTAGTGTTAGTAGAGTTTTAGATATCCCCCAAGTCATAGTTTTGGAAAAACTTTTAGGCCAGTCAGTATTTGTGAAAGGAATTGTTGACCTGTGTTTAAACAACAAGACCCAGGGACGCTTGCTACAATAATTTGCGAAGAAATTTATACCCAGATTTTTTTTTAAATTGTAATATTTATTAAACCATATGGTCCATCAAAAATATTTGGACTTTTTCATTATTCATAAAGCTTAATACTGAGATTAAATTTCTCATAAAATGTTCCACCTTCATGGACTCCTGCCATGTCTTTGATAACAGACATACCCCTATGTTCTTAAGGAAATCCACTTTCTCATTATCTGATTGGACAGCTCCGGCGTGGTGGGCGGTTTCCATGTCCGTGGGGTGGACAATCTCCACGTGGACCAGGCTGTTCTATTGAAGATCGATTCACAATATCGTTCAGGGAGCATACACAGCGCTTGCTTATGTCCAGGTAATGGCATGCATATTCTTAGAAATGACCCTTTTGGATAATAACCTTAAAGAACACTGTTGTTAACATAATAGGCAACATACCTTATAGCAGTGTTCCGGAAATTCCTATATGGAAATTGAAATTAAAAATTCAGAGTTGGGTTCACCCCACGATAGATGATGCTGTGAAAATGTGGGGTCTTTAAAGACCAATAGTTTTCTACTCCGTGTAACAATAGCACTGCTTCTGACAGGAAAAATCCATGTCTTCCCACAGAAGAAGATTCTAGAATGACTCAGTTACTTTTAAAATCTGTATTTTGCTGGGGAAATTCCCACGAATGGCTCCCCCTGCGAGTTAGCATGCAGGTGTGCGGGCAGCAGCCCAGCCGGGAGAGGGAGAGAAACATCAATGATGAGAGAAAGGATCCCACACGCCCCCTACTGGGGATGGAGCCCGCAACCCAAGCATGTGCCCTGACCGGGAATCGAACCGTGACCTCCTGGTTCATAGGTTGATGCTCAACCAGTTGATGCTCAGCCGGGCTGGTGTGGTACCGGCCATCCTAGGCCGACTGGGTCCCACGGCGGCCTCAGGCTGGCTCAGGAAGTCACAGCCCTCCATCCCCTTCTTCTCTCTCCGTCTTCTGCCAAAATCCTGCGGCTGAGGCGTTCTTAGCGTAAGTCCCTGAAGTTATCACAGGGGACACAGGTCACCCTTGTTGTTTTCATCACGTTGAGACCCAGGGATGGGGCTCTGCTTAGAATAAAACTAAGGATAACCCGGTTGCTGGGCGGAAGACCTTAGTGGGCATTCTTCTTTAGGGCATTTCTCAGCTGGGGGCCTCGGTGCCTCTTCTCCAAACAGAGACCCCTCTCAGCACATCCTTTGAGGCCACTGTGCTGCCCTCACTCCCTCTGAGCACAGCATTCCGGAGCCTCCGGCCTCAGCCTCCCTGGTGTTCCATTGCAGGCTGCGTCTCTGCCCCGTGGGGGTGCGTCTCTGCCCCATGGGTCTGCGTCTCTGCCCCGTGGGTCTGCGTCTCTCTGCCCCGTGGGGGTGCGTCTCTCTGCCCCGTGGGGCTGCGTCTCTGCCCCGTGGGGCTGCGTCTCTCTGCCCCGTGGAGGTGCGTCTCTCTGCCCCGTGGGGCTGCGTCTCTCTGCCCCGTGGGGCTGCGTCTCTGCCCCGTGGAGGTGCGTCTCTCTGCCCCGTGGGGCTGCGTCTCTCTGCCCCGTGGGGCTGCGTGGGGGTCCTGTGTGATACTGTGTGGTGACTGCCGGGGCCCAGCCAGGTCTCCTGAGCCCCTCCTGCTGTCTCCCCTGCAGACGGGGGGCTGCTGCCTCCTGCGGGTGGGGCTGAGGATGCCACGGGCCTGTGTCCTGGATGAGAGCAGGAAGCGGGGAGATGCAGTCTTGGGGGGCTGGCCGTGCCAGGGCTTGCAGACCATGTGAGAGACGTTGGACTTGGAACCGCGGACAAGGAAGGGCACTCTGGGAGGGGTTCATTGGGAACTCGGGGCCCTGGTTTGGAAAGGGTGAGCGGAGAATGGGTCCCAGGAATGAGGCCGAATGGCGGAGTGTGGGGTTCAAGGAGGTGAGCATGGCTTGTGCTCTGGAATTAGTAGATGGATTTGAAATGAGCTATGTTGTTGCCCAGCCGGGGTGGCTCAGTGGTTGAGGGTCGACCTATGAACCAGGAGGTCAGGGTTCAATTTCCGGTCAGGGCACAGGCCCGGGTTGCAGGCTCCATCCCAGTGTGGGCGTGCAGGGAGCAGCCGATCCATGATTCTCTCTCATCATGGATGTTTCTCTCTCTCCCTCTCCCCTCTTCTCTGAAATAAACTATGTGGGTTTTGTCATTGGGGTATACTACCTGGGTGGGTCCAGGTATTTCTGCCAGGAACACGGATCCTCCCAGATGAGAAGCGGGGAAGCTGGCGATGAGGGGCTGCACGCCGGGCTGTGAGCTGATACCTCGGGCGGGCAGGAGGCTATTTGTAGGACACAGACTGATGGGAATTCCTACTCAGCATCTGTGCTCTTTAATTCCCCCGACCTTCAGGTCTCGGTTACATAAATGTGAATTATTTATAACTTCACTGTATCCTTGGGATTTGAGGTTATAACCTTTATACAACATTGAGGCAATTATGCAATTTCCTATCTGTGACTTGAAGAAAAAAAAAAAAACGAACCTAACAAAACTGAATATAATGTTCCAGGAATTTAATATGAACTCTCATCTTCCACTTCCCTAACAGTATTTTACCTATTTTGTTATTTTCAGGGTATATTTCTCAGCCCCTTCTTTCTTCATATGACCTCCCGAATGCTACATTGTATTGTATGGATGTCAGACAATATTAGGATTTTAAATATCTATACTAATAAAAGGGCAATATGCTAATTAGACCGCATCAACCGAATATCTTCCAGTCCTCCTGCCTTCATTCTGGACAAAGCCAGGGTGGTGGGGGCCAAGGCAGAGGCGGTTAGGGGTGATCAGGCTGGCAGGGGAGGGAAGTTAGGGGATATCAGGCAGGCAGGCAGAGGGGTTAGGGGCGATGAGGCAGGCAGGCAGGTGAGCGGTTAGGAGCCAGCAGTCCCAGATTGCAAGAGGGATGTCTTAAACCGGCCGTCGGACATCCCCCAAGGGTCCCGGATTGGAGAGGGTGCAGGCCAGGCTGAGGGGACCCCCCCCCCCCGTGCACGAATTTCATGCACCGGGCCTCTAGTTATTTTATAAAAGTGATTTTATGACATAAAGAAAGAGTGGGGAACAGGCAACTGAAAAATAAATGCTCGATAATTTCACAATTCAGCTCAAACCGTCATTTGTAAATGCCTTTCTGAACTTCTTCTCCTCGTGTGCATTTATCCAATTTAAGAAAATAACAAAGACAGAATATGCTCATAAGGTGACAATATGGAGACTGCCTCGATCATAAGCAAGAGCTTGTGTAAATGTTAAGCATTTGGTTAGCACCCACTGGCGTGGCTCAGTGGTTGAGCACCGACCTATGAACCAGGAGGCCACGGTTTGATTCCCAGGCAGGAAATCAAAGGGTGGAATGAAGCATTTATTGTCCATCGCCTCTCAGAACAAGAGGCAGCCTCAGTGTGTGGGGTGCAAATGACGCCGAGGTGCAGGTGGGCGAGACCCTGCCCACACCAGGTGTGGTCCTGGCTGGCTCGTGAGAAGAGGGCCCGGCTGCCAGGTAACTGCTCTCCAGTCTCCCTAAGCCAGGGGTCCTCAAACTTTTTAAACAGGGGGCCAGTTCCCTGTCCCTCAGACCGTTGGAGGGCCGGACTATAGTTTTTAAAAAAAAACTATGAACAAATTCCTATGCACACTGCACATATCTTATTTTGAAGTAAAAAAACAAAACGGCCAAAACACCCGCATGTGGCCCGTGGGCCGTAGTTTGAGGACGCCTGCCCTAAGCCCTTGGCAGGCACTGGGGACCCAGGAAGTAACCCGGTGGGGTGTGGTCTGTCTGGCCCCACATGGCTCCCTGCTAGTCTTACCTACTATCAACACATTTCAAATTCTTATAAAACCATTCTCGGCCGCTTTCCTGCCCTCCAATGTCATTCTAAACGAGTTATTACAGAATATTAGACTGCTGAAATGTGTGGAGATGGCTAAGATTCCTTTTTAGAGAAAAAGTATGGCATAATGAGTTTTTTCCCCCAAGAGAAATCATAACTTTCCTAGACTTATTTTAAAAAGTATGCGATAAAAGGTCCCGCATTCAGAAGGATTAATAGAAACGCAGTCCCAGGGATAAGATCCCAGCGCAAAATGCAGGTGTGCTCTGCCCTCTGAGCTGAACACAGACCCCAATAGGGAGAGCGTTCAATTGCAGCGTGGCTCTGATCCGTGGCTCTGATCCGTGGCTCTGATCCGTGGCTCTACAGAAACGGTGTGCAGTTCAAAGAATGTGCCTTGGTTAGAACGAGACTAGCTGTACATATTTTTTTAAAAAAAGCAGATTTTTCTTGGTTAGAGTCACTTTTAAAGCTTAGCTTTGTATTCTATGTAACGAATACACTCATAGCAACTCCTTCAGATAAATGGCTCTTTTGGATGCAGCTTTTGCTGCCCATCACGGGGTGAAATCACGTGGGAAGCCAGGGGGCGTTTCTTGCCTTTTCCAGCCTTAGACACCCTTCACCTCTGCACCTGACGTGGGTGCTGGGTGACTCAACCCGAGGGCCGGCCACAGAGCGGGCGCCGCGCCCCAAGAATCCTGTCCCAGCGAGTCTTGTCTCTCGTTTCTGAGGGAGCTCTCTTTTTTTAAAATAATGTTTATTGATGTCAGAGAGGAAGGGAGAGAGAGAGAGAGAAACATCCATGATGAGAGAGAATCATCGATTGGCTGCTTCCTGCACGCCCCCCACTGGGAATCGAGCCCGCAACCCGGGCCTGTGCCCTGACCGGGAATCGACCCTGACCTCCTGGTTCACAGGTTGATGCTCAACCACGGAGCCATGCCGGCTGAGTGCTGACCGGATTTGAAGGACATTCCCACCGAACCTGGTGTTGGGAGTTGGTGCGCATGAGCTGCTCCTAGAGCCCGCTCTGTCCATCCCGCTGTGGATCCCCAGGCTTCGCTCCCTCCTCCTCCTCCCCCCCCCCCACCCCCCCGGGAACCTGCTGGGGAGCCTCCTGCTCAGCCACCAGGAGCTCCCCTGGCCTGAAGCCTGGATCCCGCAGCTCCAGGGAGAGCAGCCTTCCCCGTTCCCGCGCCTCTGGCCGCCCGTCCCTGTGGTTGCGGGACAGACTGTGGAGATGGCGATGAGGCCCCTTGGGGCTCAGGGGAAGGTGTCCACATTGATTCTGAGTGTTGGACACCGTGGGGGGAGAATGGAAGCGGTGAGGGGAGAGAGTCCCGTGTATTTGCCATCCGGGGCGAATCTATTGGAGTTCCTTTTCAATCCAAATAGCTATGGTGCAGCCCTTAAATAAACCACTTGCTCTCAGGGTCTCTGGCTTATAAAAATGCCTGGGAAATTAAGTGAGCTGTCTCCTGCAAAGTATGGGAGTTTTCAGCGAAAACCTCTCCTGTGTTGGGAAGGGAGGGAAGCTGCTCTGTCACCGAGAACCAGACATGCCGTGGGTTTCAGGTATGTTCCCTCCAAACAGCCGTGCAGAGGCGGGCAGGCCAGGCTGGGGCAGGCGCTCCGCCCGGGGGCCTCTGAGACCCGGGACCCTGCTCTGTGGCGTTTCTTCTCTTCCCAAGGGGCGCAGCACTCCGGTGAGGCACCGCTGGCCCCCCAGCCACAGCCATGGGGTGAGGCAGGAACCCAGGCTCCGCGAGCTTCCGTCAGAGGTGCTGTAGAGCTGTAGTCAGCCCTGGCCCGTGTGGCCCAGGGGATAGAGCGTCGGCCTGCGGACTGAAAGGTCCCAGGTTCGATTCCGGTCAAGGGCACATACTTGGGTTGTGGGCTCGATCCCCAGTGGGGGACTTGCAGGAGGCAGCCGATCAGTGATTCTCTCTCATCATGGATGTTTCTGTCTCTCTCTCTCCCCCTTCCTCTCTGAAATCGATAAAAGTATATGTTTTTAAAAAACAGAGTTATTGAAACGCCACATTGTAAGCACAGGCGTTTGTTTTTCTTCATTCTAGAATGATTTTTGCCTCCCCCCTCCCTTCCCCCTCTCCCAAGGAACCCCGGTGTCTGGTCTTCCCTTTTGTTCTGGGGGCGGGGATCCCGACAAGGACATGATGCGTGAGATGACGTGGCTCCCAACAGGACGTTTTCCAAATCCCCGGCCCCTCGGGCCGCCCCCCCCCCACCCCGGCTCCTCGGTGTGGGGGAGACACCGGGACCTGTGTCGTTTCTTTAACACCCATTTACTTTTATTAAACCACAAAGTCAGGGCACGTTTGAAGAAAAGGTTTTTTGAAACTTAGAGCCATGAATGAAGAGTAGAAAAGAATGAAACTTTGATCACTTGTAATCTCACACATATACAAGCGAAAACCTGATCGACACGCTAAAATCATGTCTTAGCGCTTCATGCAGAATGAACGCCCGGCTCAGATCTGGGCCGCGCGTTGCGGGCGCACGGGGTGCTGGTGTCTTTAAGGTCTGAGACGTGCTGCCCGCTGGCCCAGGGCAGGTCTGCTTCCTGCGCCCCCGCCGTGGCCTCATTTCCGGGGAACGAGCTTGAAGGCACCTGGGGACGCACCTGCCTCCACGTTGGCCCTGAAACCACACTCACCCCCAGGGGCCCGTTAAAATAGGGAAGTGCTTTGTAGTCAGGTAGACGGGAAATCAAGTCCCTGATGGCAGTGTTTTTTTAAGCCATTCGGTGGGGAAAGCCATTTGCATCTATTACTGATCTAGTCCCATGTAATTACATGTTTGAAAGGAGAGCGTGTGCTTTGAAATCCGCGTGACAGCAGAGGCGGTCTCTCCGCGGCGTCTCCGTTCGGGGCTTCCCCGCTGCGCCCCTGAGAGCAATTAGGTGGGTTGTATGTTTACGTGAAAGTGAAATGTTATCGGGTAACAGAGCAATCGCCATAAATACGCAGGAACAAGGGGCGAGGAGGGGCGTGTGTTTCTCACGGCGACGCGATTACAATTAAAACGAGACGTTAAGGAGTAAACAGGAGCGCGTGGCTCCGTGGCTTCGCAGGAGGGAGTGCTGGCTGTGTACTCGCTGGGCGTGACATGTTCATGGAATGCCGGGTTCGGATGGGGTCATGTCGGGCCCCACACGCTCTCCTAGGGCCCACACGCCTGGATAGGTGGGCAGTGCTTTCCGATCCATCGCCCTCACAGCAAATGACCCGCGGACAGCTCCAGCTGGCTCTGCGCCGGGCCCCGGTAATGGACGGAGGCTGGCCAAGGTCCACGCTTTGCACAGGGAGTGCGCAGCGCTTGGGAGCGCGTGGCCTACATTCGCTCCATAAATGTAATTACTCTGCCGTTCCCTTTCCAGGCCTGAAACGCCCTCTCTCCAGGCCTTCATTATGTCATGACTGAATTGTCGTCTCAGATTTCCGCTGGGACGCCCAGTCCAGTCTCCCCCACGGTGACAACAGCCACAGCCCAGCAGAGCCTGCCCCGGCCCGGGGCTCCCCTGCCCCTCAGCGCGGGTTCCAGAAGGTGACATGTTGATGAGTCACCTGCTCAGAGCTTCCCTTCGAGAGAAGACACCGTTTTATGTCATTTCTTCTTTATCTTTTAGATTTTTTTTATTGATTTCAAAGAGGAAGGGAGAGGGAGAGAGAGAGAAACATCCATGATGAGAGAGAATCATGGACCGGCTGCCTCCAGCACGCCCCCTGCTGGGGATGGAGCCTGCAACCCGGGTATGTGCCCTGACCTGGAATCGAACCCTGACCTCCTGGTTCCTAGGTCGACGCTCAACTACTGAGCCACGCTGGCCGAGCTATGCCATTCCTTAAGCAGAACCCGGCCATTCATTTTACAAACACGCAGTGAGTGTGACATGTCCATTTGTTAACCCTGGAGAAACGGCGATGAGTGAACGGACATCGCTTAAGAGATCATCCTTTATTCAAGGGTCCAAAAGCAGCTCCAACCACGGGACCGACGCTCGAGCAGGGCCGCTGACCCAGAGGGACGGGGCTGGGCCAGCACAGGGAACGAAGGCTGGTCCTGTTAGGCTAAGAAATCGTCTTTGATCCTCCAGTCACTGACGAGTGTGTTAGCAAGAGGGGGGCTTTCAGTCTGGGTTTAGGGGTCCATGCTGTGGATAGGGAAGGTGGATTGGACAGAGGCATGGCATGGAGTTTTTTAAAATTATCTTTATTGTTGAGAGTGTTACCGATGCCCCTTTGTTTGTTTCTTCCCCGTGGACTCCCTCCGCCCCGCACCCACCCGGCACCACTCTATTGCCTGTGTCCATGGGCTGTGCATATATGCATATAAGTTCCCCAGTTAATCAAGCGCTCCCCCCCTACCCTCCACACACCCCTTCCCCCTGACACTCATCAGTCTGTCCCATGCTTCTATGTCTCTGGATCTATTTTGTTCATCAGTTTAATTTATTCATTAGAGTCCACATATGAGTGAGATCATGTGATACTTATCTTTTTCTGCCTTATTTCGCTGAGCATGATGCTCTCCAGGTCCCTCCATGCTGTTGCAAATGGTAAGAGTTCTTTCTTTTGCACAGCAGCGTAGTGTTCCATTGTGTAGATGTACCACAGTTTTTTTATCCACTCATCTGCTGGTGGGCACTTGGGCTGTGTCCAAATCTTAGCTATGGTGAATTGTGCTGCTATGAACATAGGGGTGCATATATCCTTTCTCATTGGTGTTTCTAGTTTCTTGGGATATATTCCCAGAAGTGGGATCACTGGGTCAAATGGGAGTCCCATTTTCAGTTTTTTGAGGAAACATCATACTGTTTCCCACAATGGCTGCACCAGTCTGCATTCCCACCAGCAGTGCATGAGGGTTCCCTTTTCTCCGCATCCTCGCCAGCACGTGTCTTTCTGTGAGTTCATTATCACAATAATAAAAGGCCAAGAGGCATCATGACCCAAATGACCAACCGACTGGTCACCATGAGGCGCACAGAGCCCTTCTCGGGCCCTCCCCTGTGGCCCACAGGCTCCGATCGCAGCAAGGCTGGCGGCCGGCGGGCAGGCAGGGCAGTGGGTGGGTGGGTGTGGCAAGGCGGGCATGGCTGCGTGCGTGGTGGGTGGGAAGGGCTGCAAGTATGGCGGGGCATGTGCGGGTTGGTGGCGCCATGCGGTATCGTGTGCTGGGCCTCTAGTCCTACATAATAAAAGCCCAGCGACCGAAATGGCAGAATGACCAGAATGACCAGAGAGCAGAACAACCACAGCCCCTTGCCCCAGCTAGCCCCACCCCTCAGCGAGCAGTTAGGTGCAATCAGGCAGGCAGGCAGGTGAGTGGTTAGGGGCAGTTAGGCAGGCAGGCGAGTGGTTAGGGATGATCAGGCAGTCAGGCAGAGGTCGTTAGGTGTGATGAGACAGGAAGGTGAGTGGATAGGGGTGATGAGGCAGGCAGGCAGAGTGGTTAGAGGTGATGAGGCAGGCAGGCGAGTGGTTAGTGGCAATCAGGCAGGCAGGCAGGGGCAGTTAGGAGCAATCAGGCAGGCAGGCAGAGTGGTTAGGGGTGATCAGGCAGGCAGGCGAGCAGTTAGGAACCAGCGGTCCCAGATTGCGAGAGAGATGTCTGACTGCCAGTTTTGGCCCAATCCGCAGGATCAGGACTAAACTGGCAATCAGATATCCCCCGAAAGATCCCGGATTGCAAGAAGGTGCAGGCCAGGCTGAGGGAACCCGCCCCCCGCCATGCACAAATTTCATGCACCGGGCCTCTAGTTGGTGTATAAAATGCCATCAATTTCTGGATGTTAATCTTGTATCCTGCTATGTTGCCAAATTCATTTATTAAATCTAGTAGTTTGTTTATGGAGTCTTCAGAGTTTTCTATGTACAAAATAATGTCATCACAAATAATGACAGTTCGACTTCCTTCTTTCTAATTTGAATCCCTTTTATTTTTTCTCGTCTGATCGCCGTGGCTAGGACTTCCACTACTATGTCGAATATGAGTGGTGAGAGCAGACGTCCCTGTATTGTTCCTGCTCTTAGGGGAAATGGTTTTAGTTTTTGCTCATTGAGTATGATGTTGGCTATAGGTTTGTCATATAGGGTTTTTATTATGATCCCTCTATCCCCACTTTGCTGAGAATTTTTATCAAAAAAAGGATGTTGGATCTTGTCGAATGCTTTTTCTGTATCAACTGATATGATCATGTGATTTTTGTTTTCCAGTCTGTTTATGTGATGTATCACGTGTATTGATTTTTGACTGTTGTAGTAGCCTTGCATGCCCGGAATAAATCCCACTTGGTCATGGTGTATGATGTGTTTAATGCGTTGCTGGATATGATTTGCTAGAGTTTTGTTGAGGATTTTAGCATCTATTCATCAGGGATATTGGCCTGTACTTCTCTTTCTGTGTAGTGTCTTTATCTGGTTTTGGAATTAGGGTAATGCTGGCCTCATAAAAAGAGCTTGGAAGTGTTCCTTCCTCTTGGAACTCATCTGGAACTTATATTCACACGTTAATGGCTCTACTTGACTTAGGTTTTTTTGATCCATTTGAGGAGGAGAGTGCTGATAATATACAGACTATACACCCCTGGACCAAAACGGCACCACCCTTTTATGCTCTCGTTTAGAATGCGCCATTCTCAATGACTTCTGTAGGAACGGAGTCTCAGAGAGAGACTCTGCAGACGTGGTGGGCAGTCCATTCACCGTCTCCTTTCTTGCTCTGTCTCACCGTGGGATGCTCTATATCCCGTAGTTCACCCAACTGTGCGGTATTGTTAATGGTTATTCTTCAGGAAGGAAAAGCAACTTAAATTACTTTAAAGTGTCGCAATACTTACTCTCTTTGGGGGAATGACAACTTATATTCACATGTTAATGGCTCTACTTGACTTGGTTTAGCTTAATCTTTCCCCCTAAAAAAGTATTGAGAGGAAGGATTAAGAAGTGCAGATTGGTAGCTGCAGCAGAGTCATGGGGGTATAAGCACAGCACAGGGAATACAGTCAGTGACACTGTAATAACTATGGGTGGTGCCAGATGGATCTGAGCTTTACCTGATGATCACTCAGTAAGTTATATATGGTCTAATCGCTGGGTTGTGTACCTTAAACTAAAATAATATTACATGAACTGCAATTGGGAAATAAAAATTTATTTATTTTTAAAAATATGTTTTTATTGATTTCAGAGAGGAAGGGAGAGGGAGAGAGAGAGAGAAACATCAGTTATGAGAGAGAATCATTGATCGGCTGCCTTCTGCATGTCCCCTACTGGGGATTGAGCCCACAATCCAGGCATGTGCCCTTGACTAGAACTGAAACTGGGACCCTTCATTCCGCAGGCCGACACTCTAGCCACTGAGTCAAACCAGCTAGGGCTAAACATTTATGTAAAGTAAAAAAAAATATATATATATTTGAATTTGAATCTCTTTGCTATGAATTGTGTTTTGGAGGGGAAGAGGCAGAGAGAGAGAGAAACATCAGTGATGAGAGAGAATCATGGATCGTCTGCCACCTGCACGCCCCACACTGGGGATCAAGCCCACAACCCAGGCATGTGCCCTGACTGGAAGTTGAACCATGACCTCCTGGTTCATAGGTCAGCCACTGAGCCACACTGGCCAGGCTATTCAGAAACACAGTTTGGGAAAGACTGAGAGCTAATTGCTGTCAGGATTTGGGTTCTGTATGGTGAGTTCAGTATCCAAGCAGGACATTGATTTCAGGGGTGAGAGCCTGGAGGGCACGCTGTGGACACGGCCTCCCTCCCAGGACCACACTGCTCCCCGGGCCATGCAGGCCGGTCCTTAGCAGCTCTGCCCACTCACGCAGTCGGGCGCAGCCTTGCCACCATCAACCTGCTAAGAGCAGATGGCGTGTGACTGCAGGCAGTGTCCCCTCCGCCCTCGCAAGTCTGGCTGTGCAGTTCTGTCAGGATTTACTGGGAACAGCGCTGACGTTTGTCATGCTAAGTGACAGGGAAGCGATTTCCCACAGCACGTGGCCCCCTGGCCCCCGGAGAGCCCACGAGGCTGTGAAGGGGACGGGTTAATGCCCACAATAAACAGCACTAGCGCATGTTAGAGAGCAGATGGGGCGCGAGCCTCCCCACGCCACTGTCATCGCAACACGCAGGGGGTCAGGGACGGCTGTCACTCCAGACTGAGAGACTGAGAATGACAGGGAGTCACCTGTTCGTCCCACATCTCACCCAGGCTGAGGCAGAGCGGGGCCTGGCCGCCCGGAGATCGCAGTCAGAGACCATTTCATTTCACGGACTCGCCCTGGCCCCAGGGTGGGCTCGTTCTGAGGGGGAAATAAGTTCACCGCCTTCTCGGTTCTCCGGGCAGTGGTCTGTTCTGTGGACCGCCTGTAGAACATCTGTTCTGTGGCCCGCCTGTAGAGCATCTGTTCTGTGGCCCGCCTGTAGAACATCTGTTCTGTGGCCCGCCTGTAGAACATCTGTTCTGTGGCCCGCCTGTAGAACATCTGTTCTGTGGCCCGCCTGTAGAACATCTGTTCTGTGACCAGCCTGTAGAACATCTGTTCTGTGGCCCGCCTGTAGAACATCTGTTCTGTGGCCCGCCTGTAGAACATCTGTTCTGTGGCCCGCCTGTAGAACATCTGTTCTGTGGCCCGCCTGTAGAACATCTGTTCTGTGACCCGCCTGTAGAACATCTGTTCTGTGACCCGCCTGTAGAACATCTGTTCTGTGACCCGCCTGTAGAACATCTGTGGTGTGGCCAGCCTGTAGAACATCTGTTGTGTGGCCCGCCTGTAGAACATCTGTTCTGTGGCCCGCCTGTAGAACATCTGTTCTGTGGCCCGCCTGTAGAACATCTGTTCTGTGGCCCGCCTGTAGAACATCTGTTGTGTGGCCCGCCTGTAGAACATCTGTTCTGTGGCCCGCCTATAGAATATCTTTTCTGTGGCCCACCTGTAGAACATCTGTTCTGTGGCCCGCCTGTAGAACATCTGTGGTGTGGCCCGCCTGTAGAACATCTGTTCTGTGGCCCGCCTGTAGAGCATCTGTCCTGTGGCCCGCCTGTAGAACATCTGTTCTGTGGCCCACCTGTAGAACATCTGTTCTGTGACCCGCCTGTAGAACATCTGTGGTGTGGCCAGCCTGTAGAACATCTGTTGTGTGGCCCGCCTGTAGAACATCTGTTCTGTGGCCCGCCTGTAGAACATCTGTTCTGTGGCCCGCCTGTAGAACATCTGTTCTGTGGCCCGCCTGTAGAACATCTGTTCTGTGTCCAGCCTGTAGAACATCTGTGGTGTGGCCAGCCTGTAGAACATCTGTTGTGTGGCCCGCCTGTAGAACATCTGTTCTGTGGCCCGCCTGTAGAACATCTGTTCTGTGGCCCGCCTGTAGAACATCTGTTCTGTGGCCAGCCTGTAGAACATCTGTTGTGTGGCCCGCCTGTAGAACATCTGTTCTGTGGCCTGCCTGTAGAACATCTGTTCTGTGGCCCGCCTGTAGAACATCTGTTCTGTGGCCAGCCTGTAGAGCGTGCTGTGTAATGGGAGGCATCGGGAGAGTTTCAGCTTCCGCGTTCCAATCCCCAGACCTGTCCCAGGAGAGGACTGTCACCTTATGCAGGAACTGCATCCGCTCATGTTAATCCTCACCCGAGGATAGATACAGACATAGAGACATAGAGACATAGAGACATATAGACAAATATATAAATAGACATATAGACTTATAGATATATAGGCAAAGAGACATATAGACAAATAGACATATAGACAAATAGACATATAGACATATAGACAAATAGACATGTAGACATATAGACAAATAGACATATAGATATATAGACAAATAGACATATAGACAAATAGACAAATAGACATATAGGCAAATAGACATATAGACAAATAGACATATAGATATTAGATATACAAATACCTTATTGATTTTGAGAGAGAGAGAGAAATATTGATGTGAAAGAGAAACATCAGCCCTAGCTGGTGTGGCTGAGTGGATAGAGCACTGGCCTGCGGACTGAAGGGTCCCGGGTTTGATTCTGGTCAGTCGCACATGCCTGGGTTGCGGGCTCCATCCCCAGCAGGGGGCGTGCAGGCGGCAGCCGACCAATGATTCTCTCTCATCATTGATGTTTCTCTCTCTCTCCCTCTCCCTTCCTCTCTGAAATCAATAAAAAAACATTAAGAGAGAGAGAGACATCAGTTGGTTTCCTCTATATGTGCCCTGACTGGCAATCAAGCCCACAGCCAAGGAATGTGCCCTGACCGGGAAGGACCCTGCGACCTTTCGGTGAGTGGACGAAGCACCGACACACTGAGCCACCCGCCGGGTCTGCTTCTGCTCCTTGTAGACTCGAGCCTGGGAGGACTGAAGACGCAGAGCGGGCCTAGCAATGGGGAGTCAGATGACCTGTGTCTCGGCACCGGGCAGGCCCTCACCTCTGTGCGCCTCACGTCCACACTCTGTGCCCGGGTACTCATAGTCCCTGCCGCGCTGGGGTTACATGAGGGCAGTGAGGGCGCTTAGTACCGGCCTGGGACAGGGGATGGACACACGCCGCAATGCCGGGGACGCGGGATTCCTCAGGCGCCGCGCAGCCTTTCCGACCTCCTGACCTCCCGGTGTTGCCATTCGCTCCCCTTCAGGGTGCTCCTGACGCTGCTTCCTCTTCGTGCGAACACTCGCCTCTGTAACTGGAAGCGCCCGTTCCTTTCTGCCGCAGGCCCTTAGGGTTGGGAATTCCGTGGTCCCGGGTCACAGCTCGCGCTCTGTGTCACCAGGACCTGCCGCGCTGTCTGCCGTGGAGCTGAGCTCAAGCCCGTGGAGTCCTTCTGGCCCCTGACCCGAGTCTCGGAGTCTCGGAGCTCCCCTCCCTCCCGCCACCTCCGAAGTGCGTGTCCTCACGGAGCTCACACACGGGCAAAGCTGAGCATCTCGCAAAGCACACGGGCAGCTGTCAGGGACACGTGCACCCCCGACACTGACACCTTTGGAGGAAAACCGGGTGCTGACCACAGAGGACACGCTAAATGGTGGTTTTTGTTCCTTCTGTTCGGTGTCAGCACGATGTGTTCAAGTCCTGAGACTGAGGGGTCTGAATGAAGAGCGATTCTGTCTGGGGACGGGGATGGAGGACGCGGGGCCCGGCTGGGCTGGAGCTAGTGTGCGGAGGGAAATAACTGACCATCCCGGACCGACCGCCGGTGGGGCCGTGGGCGTCTGCATGGCACGTGTTAGACGGCATGGCGCTGTGGGAGGTGGACGGCCGGCGCCTCGACCGCCGCCAAGAATCGGGGTTTAGACACGTGGGCGCTCAGGGCTGGGCCCTCCCGGCCCGTCACCCGAGGCAGGAGCTGACCCTGAAAAGGCCGAGTGAAAAGCTTTGTCACGTTCTCTTTTAGAGCCACAGCCATGTCCGTCGTGGTAAGTCTCACCCTCACCCTGCACGGGAGACGGAACGAAAGCATCCCCAATGTGGGAGATTAAGTGACTCAAGGGAAGCCGTTTCCTCTGACCTCTCCCGAGTCGGGGAAGCGTGAGGCATCTCCCCGCACCCGCCTTCACAGCAGCAGCCCGCGCTCCCCCGGGCACCTCTCTGCCGCCTAGGGCTCCATCACTCCACCTGCCCGCCGTCTCCGCGCCACCAGCCCGTGCGATGCTGGGGAAACCTCTGAGGTTTGCTAACCGTCCTGGACCTCCTTCCAGAGGCCAAGGCTCTGAAATGGCATTGGCAGAGCAGTTAGGGGAAGCTAGTGGCTTCCATGGCCCCCGCCACGTGGAGGTGAGCATTCGGAGGCTGATTACAAGTGGGGTCCGTCGCACACGGCGTGACTTTTCTGTGGCCCCTCCAAGCGCATCGCTGCGGGCCCAGGGCGCAGCCCGGGGGCTGGGGAGGCCGTGTAGTCTCGGAATGTGCCCAGATGCAGCCTCCATCCCACACGCGCATGCCACCTTCCGGAAATAGAGCTGGTGAGAGCCCGGGGCTGCGTTTGCCATCTGGTAGCTTACGTCACCGCAGCCTGGACAGCAGCCGCGGCGAGGCAGTGCAGGCTGGAGCGAGCCGGCAGGCAGCGCGTGCCTGGCCTCTTTCACAGACGCACGCCTGAAGGTCAGCGTGTCACAGTTCTCACCGGAGAAGAAGCTCACCACCCCCGGCACCTACCCCTGGTCAGAGGGGATGCGGATATCTGGGCGGGTTCTTGTATTTATTCGAACTAGATTTAATTTTTTATTGATTTCAGAGAGGAAGGGAGAGGGGGAGAGAGAGAGAAACATCAATGATGAGAGAGAGTCATGGATCGGCTGCCTCCTGCACGCCCCACACTGGGGATGGAGCCCACAACCTGGGCCTGTGCCCTGACCGGGAATTGAACTCTGACCTCCTGGTTCATAGGTCGATGCTCAACCACTGAGCCACGCCGGCCGGGCTATTCTAGCTAGATTTAGAACTGAAGCCAGAATTTGCTTTATTTTATTTTTTTTTAATCTGAGCAAGTAAAGCTTTCTGTATTCATTATGAATTTTAGGATCCACATGTAATTTTAAAATATTATACCAAAAATCATATATACATAAGACCCAGACACAGGCCATGGGGCGGTGACAGCCAGAGGGAAAGGGGGGGCAGGTGGGGGTGGGCAGAGGGGGCACAGGGAGGGGAAGAGACTTGCTTGGGGCAGGGGGTGCAGGTGCAGGTGCAGGTGATGTTTTACTGACGTGGACACTTGCAACCTCTATGGTTTTGTGAACCAATGTCACCCCATTACATTCAACCAATAAATGAAAATAAGTAAAATAAAGGAGGACTCTGGCCCCTGACAGGCGTGAATTAGAAAAGCATCCCTGCTCCCCACCACCACGTCACCGCAGCCGGTCCCGCGCTGAGCCCTTCCCGCCCTCACACACAGGCTGCATGGAAGCCGCACGCGGGGCTGGGGGGTGGCCGGTGGGCGTGTGAGTTGCTAACCCAGCGCTGGCGCCAGGTGGGGTTCCGTGGCTCTGCCTATATTCTAGCCCCGCAGAGAACCCCTGAGGCCCAGGGCGGGGGTGCCCTGGCGATCTGCTGGTAGTGGGGCCGGGACTTGAACTCAGAACACGAGAGGCAGAGAGGGATAGGGACCCTCCAAGTTACGTCCTAATAACAGGGAAGGCCACGCACGGCGCCGCCTGTGCCCAGGGACCATCCCTCCCTCACCCGCTTGTGGTCACTAGAGCAGATGTCCCGACAGGCAGCACAGCCGCTCCCAGCGCCACAGGAAGCGGGCGGAGAGTGAGGCCGTGGGCTCCCCGTGCAGCGGTTTCCATGAGGAGCGGGGCTGGAGCGGGGTCTGGCGATGGGACGGCGGGTGAGAGCCCAGGGGCCTCTCAGGACGCGTTAGAGACGTGGGCTCTCCTCCCAGAGAGAACAGCTGATGAATCAGCGCTGCGGGACGCCGTACACCGTGCGATGCAGAGGCTCCGAGTGGCAGGTGGAGGCCCCGCTGGCCCAGGGGTCGCGCCCACCCACCTCCTCTTCCCACCGCCTCCTGGGTCATCAACACTTTTGGTGGAATGTAGTCCGGCTGAGTCCTCAGGGAGGAAGGAAGGAAGGCCCCCCGCTCTGGCTCCGGGAGCTCAGGGACCAGGGCAGCCTCGGTCCAGGCCAAGCCGCTCAGCGCGTCCCAGGCTCCGAAAGGGGATTTGCTATCAGATCACACACGTCCCTGAGTTCACACACAGGAGTTCTGGGAAATGCCAGTGTTAGCCACACACAGATAATGAGATTGTCATCAGCGACAGTAGGAAGGAGAACAGTGATCATACAGACACAGACTGTACAACCTGTTGGACGTCCCTCCAAGAAGCAGGACCAGCTCCCTGACACACTGCTCTTCTGTCAAACACTTACCGGCTGCATCAGCCCCAGCCTTCTGTGGCTGCGACACAGCCCCTCACGGGAAGGTCCTGTGCAGAGTACTTTATTTTTCACAAATACACGTTGCATTCATGCCGCGTTGCTTCTAAATCAATATCTGTCAGTAAATTACATTTCCCTTGAATTACTATTCTTAAATAATGTTTTATTTTTGAAAAGTACAATAGGACCCAAAGTATAATAAAATGAAACCTATGAATAAATGCATAAACCTTTAAAAATATTCCCTTCTTTTCATTGATCTGTCTTTCTTTGCCAAGTCTGGCTTCAATGACCCACTAGTGGCATGTAAAGCACTTACCAACACTGATGTGACGTATTAAGAGAAATGAAAATTAAAATTGACAGGTTGCCTCTCACTTGTCAATTGGGAATACTGTATCTGAGATGAAACCGCACATCTAGGAAAACTGGGGACATACACTGAATGGCCAGATTATTATGATCTCTGAACGCATAATAATCTGGCCACTCAGTGTGTATATGTGTATATATATATTCATTTACCCGGTGCATGAATTCGTGCATGGGTGGGGTCCAGCCAGCCTGGCCAGGGGGAGGGGACATGGGTGGTTGGCCGGCCTGCCTGCTGGTTGAACTCCTGGTCAAGGGGACAATTTGCATATTAGCCTTTTATTATATAGATATACACTGAGTGGCCAGATTATTATGCGTTCAGAGATCACAATAATCTGGCCACTCAGTGTATATGTCTTATCTCTCTACTAGTAGCCCATTTGCAGGAAAATCCTGCAAGCGGCTGTTGCGGCCGAGTGCGCTGCCGCTGCTGCCGCCTTTGCGGCCACCGCGCCTGCACCCACTCACCACTGCCGCCCGCCCCGCTCCGCCCCGTTCCACCCCGCTCCGCCCCGCCTGGACTTTCCCTCTGGCAGCCACCTTGCTTTCTGCTTTTCCTCCCTCTTCCTTCTAAGTTGTCTTCAGTCTTCACTCCTCCCTCTCTCAGCGTATGCAAATTAACCCCCATCTTTGTTGGGTAATTTGCATACTTGCCCTGATTGGCTGGTGGGTGTGGCTTTGACTGGTGGGCGTGGCTTGGGCACAGCGAAGGTGCAGTCAATTTGCATATTACTATTTTATTAGGTAGGATCTCTATCTCTGCATCGATAACTTTATTCAAGGAAGTATCAAATTGAAAGGATAAATAAAAATATGATGGAGGGGATGGATGAAATCTAGCTTTCTCTTAACAGACCTTGCTTTGTAGATTTCACGTAGAATTGCATGGCTTCTTTTATGTGATCATAAAGCACCAGCACAGGACGATGAAAAGCACCCCTGGCGGCTGCAAGCCAAATGAACAACAAACCCGGTGAGCGGTGGATTGGGGCTTACACCCCCAGGAAGGACTCTTGTCAAATGCGTTGTAAACACTGCAGTCAGATTGGCTGGCTTAGAGGCACAGCCCCCCAAAGAGGAAGACCTTAAGGAAATGTTCAACTCTTTTCAAAATATTGTTAATAATTCCTGCCTTGGTATTCTGAGACGTTGGCATTTATATATTTTAGGATGAAACAAATAATCGCATTAATATTGTTAAAATCCAAGTCTCTCCGTCCTTAATGAAAGAGAGAAGGGAGAGAGGAGAGCAGAGGAGAGAATGAATTATCAAATTAAAGGAAAACAAGGCTTTGAGCTATAAATGCAAGTACAACTCATGGTGCATTTCCTTTAAAAAGACATGAGTGTATGGCCCCACAGGAGGTCTGGGAACATCGGGGCACTCACAGTGTGCGCTAAGGGTCATTGTGTCTGAAGACCTTCTACACGAAGAGACCAGGCTCCAAGGAAACGCCTGCACCCAGGGCTTTGGGGAAAAACGAACAGGGTGACCCAGGAATATGTGGCCGCTTCGCTAAGCACAGCTATCGGGGGGCGGGGGGCACTGGGATAACTGCGAGGACACCAGCAGAGCCCTGGTCACCCCCAAATAAAACAAGTTGAGCATCTGAAGACTGTCAAGGAGGGAGGGTGGAAACCCATCGATTCTCCTGACCCCTCCCCGCCTGTTCATCTGTCGTCTCCGTGCCTTTGGTGTGGCTGAGAGAAAGATGCCAGCGATCCTGGGGGAGTTCCTGGGGCTCCCGGCCACAGCCATGCCCTTTCCTCTGGCCTCGGAAGGTGACCTGCGGGGAAGCCTCCGTAGCGAGGGACTGTGAGGGAGGACCCGTCAGAGTCCCCAGGACTCGGACTCCCACACACAACCTGTGAACCTCGGCATTCGCTGCAAGAACAGGGCGGCCACTCACTAACCCGAGGCATCCTGAGTGCCCGCAGGCCTCGGCCTCCACGGACAGCCCCTCCCACGGGGTCTACTAGAGGACAGCGGGGCCACGTAACCTGGAAGACGCCCTCCACCTGCCAAGGGGCAGGGCTCCCACCCAATGGCTCCCGGGGGGTTTTAGTGACAGAGAATCACGTTACCCTCCCGAGACTCCCCGGAACCCGGGCTCCTGCCTCTGCGAGTGGAGGTCAGTGAAGGCTGAACGTTGCTGCTGTCAGTCCCCAGCGCAGGAGGAAATAGATGCCTCTAGAATATGAAGGAAATGCCAGGTCCATTGGCAGCCTGGCCGGTGTGGCTCAGTGGTTGAGCCTTGACCTGTGAATCAGGAGGTCACAGTTCGATTCCTGGTCAGGGCACGTGCCTGGGTTGCGGGCTTGATCCCCAGTGCGGGGTGTGCAGGAGGCAGCCGATCCATGGTTCTCCTTCATCATGGATGTTTCTCTCGCTCCCTCTCCCTTCCTCTCTGACATCCATAAAAATGGATTAAATAAATGCGTTGACAGTTCCCTATAGCAAACCCTCTAAGGTGGGACGGTGTGGAACTTCAATGCTGGGGTCTTGTTCCGCAGTCACTGCCACGTGCGCTCCCCACAGCCTGGGTAAGAGAAGAGAGAGGCAGTCAGCTCGGTGCGTGTGTGCGGACATGGGGCCAGAGCCGAGCCCGTGACTTCAGCTCTGCCATTTTTACTCTTTTAGAAGAGTGTAAAAATAAAAACCAGAACATTGTGGGCACATGTGGTTTATTCTAAACGAATCTGAGAAAAGAGATCTTTGCGTGTTGAAGGATAGAATATATTCCAGTTTATTTCTAGCCGTTCTCCGCAGCCTTTCCCGGGATGACCTGTGGAGGAATAAAATCCGTGCAGACAAACGTACAGGGTGTGAGAGAGGACATCTGCCCGGAATGCTCTTCCCTGTGATTCGAACTGGAGAACCGCTCGCCCTCAAGGTCTATCCCACTGCCTAGGTTTGGGCCCTCCCCCACCCCCTGCCCTGGGCTCGCCAGTCCCCGTATAGTAACTGCTTGTCATTTATCAGACATGCGTTATTTTTGTATGTGGACTCCTGTTCATGGTTTGTTTAAATGTTATTATCTCTGTTTCCGGCATCCTCTCCCCTGAAGCATGAGCTCACGCACCTATGCAGGGGTTCACTCACCATCCAGTAGGAGTCTCACGGATCCGCTCCTGCTTGTCAGGCAGACGCTGAGCGGGCAGCGAGTGTGAGACAGTCTGCCTCCCGGCCTTCAAGGAGCTAAGGACTAATTGGGCACCCTGATGGCCAAGACGTAAATAGTTTAATGTATTAAGATGAACTCATCAACCATGACGGGTTATAGGGGATGCTGTGACAAGGGCTCGCAGGGTGAGGACAGCCCCTCAGACACACCATCTATATGCGCTCTTGGTGCAGAGAGATGAGAAGGGCTACCCACAGGGAGCTTTCATGAAAAAATTGGATTGCAGTTTGGCAAGAGAGAAAGTGGGGAGCTTCTTGCTAATAAACAAACTAGTAATGTGCCCGGCCGGCGTGGCTCAGGGGTTGAGCACCAACCTATGAACCTGGAGGTCATGCCCGGGTTGTGGGCTCCATCCCCAGTGCAGGAGGCAGCCGATCGATCGATGATTCTCTCTCATCATTGATATTTCTCTCTCTCTCTCTCTCTCTCTTTCTCTCTCTCTCTCTCTCTCTCTTTCTCTTTCTCTCTATCTCATTTATCGGAGAAAAGATGGCATCTCACTCATCCCCGTGTCTCTTCAGTGTGCAGCTGGCCTCTGCTTGCAAGCGTAGAGGGTGTGGGTGATCTCATTAACCAAGAAAGGAACTATTGCAGAATTAAATTCTAGAATAAACTCCTCTCTAAAATCAATAAAAATAAATAAATAATGCAACTACTAGGTAGAAAATTTCCTTAACTATTTTTTCACTGGACTTAGGCATGTCCACTTGGAGAGTGTTGGTGAGTAAGAGCTTCCTTTCCCTTTACCATGCCAAGCGATAGACTATACCAGGTATACTGGTTAATAATGCGGATTTCGTAAGCAAAGAAAACATGGTAATTTCAAGAGAAACATCAAAAGTGCTTTATTCAAAGTAATGTCTATCACTAGCTACACATTCCCCCATCTTTCAGGTAATTTGTGGAGACCGTCCCAATAGAACTTTTCTTGTTTTGAGGCAAACCATTCAGAGACCCAATTTTCCACTTCTTCGTACGTTTTGAAGTGCTGCTCAGAAAGTGCGTGTGCCATCGATCGGAACAAGTGGTCATCTGAAGGAGCAAGGGCTGGTGAACACGGCGGGTGGGTTAATACTTTCCAGGCCAGATCTTTTAACGTGTCTTTAACTGGTTTTGTAGAGTGAGATGGTGCATCATCATGAAGCAAAATTACTTTGCTGTATCTTCTGGCCCATTCTGTTCGTTTCATGATCAAAGCATGGTTCAAATTGATTATTTGTTGTCGGTAGCGATCAGTATTAACAGTTTCTCCTGGTTTTAGAAGCTCATAGTGCACCACACCTTCCTGATCCCACCAAACGCAGAGCATTGTCTTCTTTCCGAAGCGATTTGGCCTTGCAGTCGATGTTGATGGTTGACCTGGATCAACCCGTGATTTTGCGGGTTTGGGATTCTCAAAATAAATCCACTTTTCATCACCAGTCACAATTCAATGCAAAAAAGACTTTCTTTCATGCCGTTGAAGCAACATTTTACTGATGACTTTCCGGTTTTCCATTTGTCTTTTGTTCAGTTGATGTGGCATCCATTTTCCTTCCTTTAAAATCTTTCCCATTGCTTGTCAACGATTGGAAATTGTTTGCTGAGCAACGTTTAATCTTTCTGCAAGTTGTTTTTGAGTTTGACACGCATCTTCATCCAATAATGCTTGTCATTGTTGGTCTTCAAACTTTTTCGGTTGACCTGGACATTCTTTGTCGCTAACATCGAAATCATCTGTTTAAACCAGCGTTCACAAGTATTTTGAGATGGAGCATGTTCACCATAAGCTTCCCAAAGTATACGATCACTTTTTCTTCAAAATAATGAATTAAAACTTCCCGCAAATGCTCTTTTTTGGGCACGACATTCGACATTTTTAAGCGTTCATCATAAAATGCGGAAAACCTGAGATCAGAACCATGAGTGTTCCCGATCTCGGACCACATCTGGGGTTCCCCTTGTTCTACAGGAAAAGCCACCGCAGCCGAACCACTCACTGTGTCATGAGATCCGTGTTCATATGACGATGTTACCTGTGTGTTCACCCGGCAGTTACAGGACAGGAAAGGATTTTGCTCCATCTTGCTGCAAATAACCAAAACAAATGCATTTAATAAACGTTCCCTGGGCTGATCCACACATTTGCATGAATTTATGCAAATGCAAAGGTGCCTGTTGGCAGCCAGACACTGATTTGCACAGATTCCAGACAGAGTGTGTGAGCGACGGGGGCAGCTCAGAGGAGCAGGGGTGACCAGAGGCCGTCATGGGCACAGTCTCCAGGGGCTGCAGCTCAGACGGGGTGGCAGGAGGGGGTGTCCCGCATCTCAGCAGGTGGTCCAAGGCCCAGAGCAGCGACCAGAGGATCATCTCGAGAGGGAGGAGCCCAGGGAACTCCTGGGGGAAGGAGGGTGGCGGGGCTCACCTGTCCAGGTGCCGTTCTGTGATGTTCTTATTCGTGAGGGGTGGATGGATGGGCCCAGAGGGCCCGGCCCCGGGCGCGAGGGCCCCCCACACGCGGCCTTCAGTGTGTCTATGATGAGGAGGATGCAGACAGAGGCGGCTGGGCATGCTGGCGAAGCGCCATGTTCAACGGGCCCCGCTGTCCCCACATCCCCCGCCTCCCCAGAGCGGGTCCTTCCCGGGAGGCTGGACCCTGGGTCCAGCGGGGTGGTGGCGGGTGTCCGAGTTGTTCCTCGGTGCCGGCTCCTCGGACGCCGGCTCTCCATCCCTGCGACGCCGCCCTTGGTCGGAGGAAGGACGGGCTCCGTGTGCAGCTGCCCCTGCGTGTGGTGCAGAAGGCGGGGCGACCTCCTTACACAGAAAGGAGCTCCTGCAGCATTAAATCCTGGAATAAAACACTTCACCGTTTTCACTGAGCTGGGTTCTGCTGACTCGGAAGCGTGGCAAAGTCCTGTGTGTTAATTCTGCATCGCAGTCACGGCCGCCGGGATTTGAACTCAGTGGAGGTGCCGCCCCCCACAATCGGGTCTCTTCCTTGAAGACCTAACACCCGGGTTCTGAATGTGCCCACCTCCCCCCCCCCCCCAGCTCGGGGAGCGGGAGAGGCACAGCTGATGGGAACACGTGTCCTTCATGATCCGAGTGGAAGCCGCGTGGAGAGATCATAAACACGACGCCCTCCGCTCCTGGGAACACGGGTTCCTTTCCCTGCGCCATGGAGGCCATGTCACTGCCTCTCCGCTCGCTGTGGACGCTCCCGCTCAGGTGGTGCTACATGGAGCCGGCCTGGTCCTCCCTGCGGCTGCAGGCAGTTCCGTTCCCTGAGTTCTCGGAGTCCTTGTTCCGTCACTCCTGTGCGCTCCCTTCTGCTGACCCCGCGTCCCCTGCCTAGTCCCGGGACCTCCCTCACGTGCTGCACATGTTAGCCCAAAGCAGGCCGATGTCCACCGCCTCCCTCCATTTCAGAGGAGCCCCGGTCACTAAGCCCTGGGCCGCAGTGAGTGCTGGCCATCGGCACGATGCCTGTGGAGAGGGGCTATACCTCTCAGCTTGAAACCCCTCCTCCTCTTCTGCCCAGCAAATCCTCATCCATCTTTTATTGCCCTGCTCAACTATACCTATCTATTTAGATATATGATAGATAGATAATAGATAGATAGATAGATAGATAGATGGATAGATAGATAGATAGATAGGTAGATAGATGATAGATAGATAGTAGCTAGATGATAGTTAGATAGGTAGATAGGTAGATAGATGATAGATAGTAGATAGGTGATAGATGATAGATAGATAGATAGATAGATAGATAGATAGATAGATAGATAGATAGATAGATGATAGATAGATAGATGATAGATCGTAGATGATAGATAGGTAGATAGATGAATAGATGATAGATAGATCATAGATAGATGATAGGTAGATAGGTAGAAAGATCATAGATACATGATATATAGATGATAGATAGGTAGATAGGTAGATAGATAGATCATAGATAGATGATTGATAGATGATAGATAGATAGATAGATAGATAATAGATAGATAGATAGATAGATGATAGATAGATAGATAGATAGATAGATAGATAGATAGATCATCTCCTCTTCTATGAAACTTTCTTTCTTGTTTCAGTTGGAGATAGATGTTCCCTCCAGTGGCCCTGTGTCTGGGCCCTCGGACAGCTCACACCTCCAGGCTTGGGGCTTAACGCTGTGTGTGTCTGTCCCCCACCTCCCCTGTGAGCCTCTGTGGGTGAGAAACTAGCCCGGTATGGTGTGGTCATGGACAGTGGGGCGCAGTCCGGCACCTGCTGAGTTTGTGAACACACCCATCCGAGCGTGCACCGCGTGTGGCACCAACATCATCTGGGGAAGCCTCGTGAACGGCGTGGGGTAGAGCTGACCCAGCAGTTACTCCTCAGGAGCTCCGTGTGCACAGAGCCGGAGGGGCGTGTTTGCAGAGGGCAGCGGAGGCCCGGGGTTAACTTTTACACGGGTGTCCGCTAGCGAGGGCGCTTGTGTTGGAGAGTGATGAACACACGGCAATACGGTATTTCAGGAAACTTGCAGAAATCGGATCAACATCGAAGTGTGGTCTTATGAGACGCCTTGAAGTAGGAGATAAAAGTTAACCGCAGGACCAAGAGGGGCGTTGTGGACTGTGGGCCTGTTCCTCATAAACAGGCGAGCACATATGAGGGTTCCTAGAAAAGTCCTCCTACAGATTTCGAAATGGATCCCGTTTTGTTTAGGACCCAAAGGTGTTGGACCATTCATCTCCCTGTCATCTGACCACACAAACACAGCCTCACAGCCAGCCATGAGCGAGCCCTTGTTATTTTATGGTTATTTTCTTACAATATCAGACCTGACTCTCTCGATTAAAAAGATGTGCGGTTGGCCTCTAAGTCAGAGGTTGTCCTTTTGGGAGAGGTTGCCGGGAGTGTGGATGGTTATGTAACCATGGTTACTGAGCAGTGCATTCTGGGGAACATGGGGAAGCGGCCCTATGACTCAGAGACCAGGGACTCCACAGGAAGCTGGGCGGTCCGGTCTCACTCAGCAGAGGACGGGCCTGGGATCATGGGTGAGGCCTGGACTGTGTTTAGGTCCGAGGAGCCTCCCTCCTCCAGGCACCACTTGCTCAGTGGCCTCCCACACACACCCCGACCAGGGTTCGAACCCGCAACCTTTCCATGTACAGGACGAAGCTCCAACCAACGGAGCCACCCGGCCAGGGCAGTTATTCTTGGCTTTTATTTTCTTTTATTTTTTACTCTTTTCATTAAATGTTTTTTGTTGAAAGGTTTACATAGGTCCCCTTTCCCCCCATTAACCTTTCCCAGCCTACTCCCCACCCCAGGCCCTCACCACCCCATTGTCCGTGTCCAGGGGCGATGCGTATATGCACACAGGCCATCGGCTGATCTCTTCCCACCCACCCACCCACCCTCCCCCGCCTTCCCTCTGAGGTCCCACAGTCTGTGCATGCGTCTGTGTCTCTGGGTTTATTCTTGTTCATCCGTGTATTTGGCTCATTAGGTGTTAAAAGTGCTCTGCTTGTGATCACTGGGTTTTCTAAAGATGCAGTCATATCACGTACACATCTTTTTTCCTTTTCCAAATGTACGTGTGGACACATTGGGAATGTAGACACCAGAGAGAGTCTGTGAATGAGTTGGGAACAGGATCTTTTTCTTTCGTGATGTTGTGTACATGACCCTGAGCTCCCGCCGTGTTGAGAACACCGAGTACTGTGGCTGCAGGGAGGCTCTCATTGGCAACTCATCCACATAGAGCCATAGCCTCCCTCTCCATCAGCCGCAGCTCCCAGGACAGACGCATGCACCCTCAGCAGAGGTGGGGGCTCTTGGCCACCTCCTGCAGGCTTGCCCCCTGTCATCACCCGGTGGGGCCCACCTTCTGCATATCACCCTCTTGTTCCTACTCCCAGGCCTTTCCATGCACTTCCTCTCCCCCACCCCCCTCCCACCTCTGTCATGTCCAGAGCCCCAGGTGCTGTCCCTGCGAGGTCTGTGACACTCCCTACCGGACCGTTTCACCTTATTCTTCCATGGCGTCCAGTGTTTCTTCTGCCTCGTTAACTTGGTTTGAATCTGAACAGACATGGCTCCATCTTCTATTCCATTTGTGTCCTTCCCACCCCTAAGTTAATGCCGTGTCCTTAGTATGTGGCTATGAGATGTCTCTGCGACTGAGCCGGGAAACCTTTCCCTTTCTTTCATCTCAGGATAACTGAGCTCTGCGGTTTGTGTGGGACCAAAGGCCCTGGAACACAATGCTGAGCCCTCTGAACTCATTTCATTCTTTATGGTGTTATTTGACTCCTGGGGTTGAATTAAACATGGAAACAGAAGAAAATATACCCTCAGATACACAACCTGAGTCATTCCCCGGGATTTCCGCGGGCGTTGACACTGAGGCAGGAGACCCAGGTGTTTACTGGTCAGTGCCCTCAGCTTTGGGACGGAGGTTGGACCCGCCCTCGGGTCCTTGGAGGCTGGCTGTGATGCATCCAGAGGGAGTAGCTGGCGGCTGGGAGAGGAAGAGCGGAAGTCAGCGGACACTGGTTTCTTTCCCCGGACAGAGTTAGGAAACCACACTCTTCTTATCATAAAGTGACTCTTCATCTTCTAAACCTGACTCATTTCTCTACAAATTACAGAAGACTCCACACATATCTGCACACTCCTCCTTACACAAATGAAATAAGAATTTGTACCCCCGCATTATATAGAATCGCATAGTATGTGTCATATGTGTATAACATAGAATTATGTGAAAGGATAGACAAGTAAGATGAATGTACACATGTAAGTTTAAGTAAAATAGAGAGCAATCAGCCAGTTCACGGACAACCTTGGAAAACACGTCGCTTGTGCTCTTGACTCTGAGAGTGCAGGCCGCCAGCTCTTGTGCTATGAGGCAGGGGTGAGGCGCCGAGTGGGAACAGCCATTGCGTAGCCCTCGCTGGGTGGGTACCTTCGTGTGTTCTGGAGGAGGAAGGAGAGAGACAGTCGTCCCCCGTTATCCCTGGGGGGTGCGTTCCAAGACCCCCAGTGGATGCCTGAAACCGTGAATGGTACCAAACCCTATATTTTTTCCCTATACTTTCATATCTGTTATAAAGTTTAATAGTATAAATTAAGCACACTAAGAGGTTGATCATAATAAACAGAAGATTATAACAATTCACTCTAATAAAAGCTTTGTGAATAGGATCCCTGTCGGTGTATATATCTATCTCATAACCAATCTGGTAATAGGCAGGGGGCATGTGAGCTTGGAGAAGCTAGACAAGGTCATGAATCCCATCTTGGGATAGACAGCGGGGGGTGGGGGGGCTGTTTAATCATGCTACTGAGACTGATGTGCCATTTAAAAACTATGAATTGTTGCCATAGCTTGTTTGGCTCAGTGGATAGAGCGTTGGCCTGTGGACCAAAGGGTTCGATTCCTGGTCAGGGCACATGCCTGTGTTGCGGGCTCAATCCCCAGTAGGAGGCATGCAGGAGGCAGCCAATCCATGATTCTCTCTCATCATTGATGTTTCTCTCTCTCCCTCTCCCTTCCTCTCTGAAATCAATAAAAATATATATTTAAAAAGATAAAATAAAATTTATGAATTATTTATTTGAAATGTCCATTTAATGTCTTCTAATCTTGGTTGACTGCCGGGAACTGAAACCACAGGAATGAACCTCGGAGAAGAGGGCCCAGTGACATTTCATCTCTGAGGCCGGGGGAGATGTGGGCCAGGTGTTGTGCCAACACAGGACCTCTGAGCAGGGGCCTGAGGCTGGGCTGAGGGCTTCGTTGCGATTGTCGCGTTGATGTGAGAGGGCTGCCCAGCCTTTGGGTACACCTGGTGGCTCTGGATCCGAGAAATCTGCAAGCTGACCCCGGTGTGTGGGCTGGGGCACTAGGAGGCCCCGTGCAGGCTCCTGCAGGGCATGCCTGCACCTCCCTCACCCGCCCTGAGGGAGAAGACGCTGCCTTCTACGAAGGCCTGTGCCTCTGCCTCCTGCCAGGCCTCAGCGCTGAGGCGATTTCTGGTGGAACTGTCCCCAGGAGCTTTGTCCTGAAAGGGTCTTGTGTTTGTAGCTCCCGCTCCCTTTTCTCTGCCTCCCACTCAATTGGAGTGCGGTCATTTCCTCCCGGGGCACGGGGCCTTGCCTCCTCTGCGCCTGCCAGTGCCCACATGGCAGCAGCCTCCGCCTCTGCGCAGCCTCCTTCACTCAGGTCCACAGGAGAGCTGCTCCCTGTAGAGCACGCTGGGTGTGCGCGTGTAAGTAGGCGGAGGAGCAGAAAGGGCTGTGACGGGTTATAACTTCACTGAATACTATCAGGCCTGGAAAGGTGATGCATAAATTGAAAATCACTTACTATTTCCTGCAAAATATGACCATCACCAGCGTCTGTTAAGGACTGTTTTCCTGTGGCATCAAGTCAGAAACCGAATAAATAGATTTCCTCTGTCAGGTAGTAGAAAATAGGTTCCTCGTCCCCTGCTTTGTGCTTCAGGTGAAGTGAGACTCAAGGTCACGGTGAAGCTGAGAGTAAAGGTCAGGGTGAAGCTGAGAGGGTAAAGGTCATGGTGAAGCTGAGAGGGTAAAGGTCATGGTGAAGCTGAGAGGGTAAAGGTCATGGTGAAGCTGAGAGGGTAAAGGTCATGGTGAAGCTGAGAGAGTAAAGGTCGTGGTGAAGCTGAGAGAGTAAAGGTCATGGTGAAGGTGAGAGAGTAAAGGTCATGGTGAAGCTGAGAGGGTAAAGGTCATGGTGAAGCTGAGAGAGTAAAGGTCATGGTGAAGCTGAGAGAGTAAAGGTCATGGTGAAGCTGAGAGAGTAAAGGTCATGGTGAAGCTGAGAGAGTAAAGGTCATGGTGAAGCTGAGAGAGTAAAGGTCATGGTGAAGCTGAGAGAGTAAAGGTCATGGTGAAGCTGAGAGAGTAAAGGTCATGGTGAAGCTGAGAGGGTAAAGGTCAGGGTGAAGCTGAGAGGGTAAAGGTCATGGTGAAGATGAGAGAGTAAAGGTCATGGTGAAACTGAGAGAGTAAAGGTCATGGTGAAACTGAGAGAGTAAAGGTCATGGTGAAGCTGAGAGAGTAAAGGTCAGGGTGAAGGTGAGAGAGTAAAGGTCAGGGTGAAGCTGAGAGAGTAAAGGTCATGGTGAAGCTGAGAGAGTAAAGGTCATGGTGAAGCTGAGAGGGTAAAGGTCATGGTGAAGCTGAGAGTAAAGGTCATGGTGAAGCTGAGAGGGTAAAGGTCATGGTGAAGCTGAGAGGGTAAAGGTCATGGTGAAGCTGAGAGAGTAAAGGTCATGGTGAAGCTGAGAGAGTAAAGGTCATGGTGAAGCTGAGAGGGTAAAGGTCATGGTGAAGCTGAGAGAGTAAAGGTCATGGTGAAGCTGAGAGAGTAAAGGTCATGGTGAAGCTGAGAGGGTAAAGGTCATGGTGAAGCTGAGAGGGTAAAGGTCATGGTGAAGTTGAGTTGAGAGGACTGGCATTGGCTGGAGGTCAGGTGAAGGTGAAACACCATGTGCTCTGGGATGTTTTGTAAACAGAATTCAGAAAAGATGGCGTCCAGGGTAACCTGGCAGCGATGTGGGCGTCACTGCTGCTGAGGGGCTGAGGGGTCGTCAGCAGGTCCCACTGAGGCAGGAGGAAGAGGAAGGCGGGAACTGGCATTTTCACCCCCATTCAGTCCTTCCTCTCCAGCTTCCTCACCTCACTGGGCCATTCAGTTCCGTGAGCTGCTGGGTGGCTTCCTCCAGCCTGAAACCTCTTCCCTTTGACTCGCACGCCCAGCCTGGGGTGATGCCCGGGGTGTGCAGCCCCTCCGTGGGCTCTCCCCTGGGACCGTGATTGTGCATCAGAGCAGGTGTCAGCTCAGCGCACTCGCAGGAAGCGCTTTCTCAGCGGTTCTGGCTTTGTTCCCACAGGGCTTCTGACTCCTCATCCCTGCGATTGAGCAGGTGCTGCGCTCACCCCTCAGAGCGGCAGGTTTGGGAGGTCCCGGGGGGACAGCGAGTGGAGAGGTGACGGTGATGGGGGGCAGG
The DNA here is from genome assembly GCF_027574615.1 of Eptesicus fuscus. Lineage (NCBI taxonomy): Eukaryota > Metazoa > Chordata > Mammalia > Chiroptera > Vespertilionidae > Eptesicus > Eptesicus fuscus. Next base: position 103,675,332 of record NC_072480.1, on the reverse strand, counting down.
TCACCCTGTGGGGACACTCTTCCGTGCCTCTCGCAGTAATTAAGTGGGTGGATGGGTGGGTGGGTGGATGGGTGGATGGGTGGGTGGGTGGGTGGGTGGATGGATGGGTGGATGGGTGGATGGGTGGATGGGTGGATGGGTGGATGGATGGGTGGATGGGTGGATGGGTGGATGGGTGGATGGATGGGTGGATGGGTGGATGGGTGGGTGGGTGGATGGGTGGGTGGGTGGGTGGATGGGTGGGTGGGTGGATGGGTGGATGGGTGGATGGGTGGATGGGTGGATGGGTGGATGGGTGGATGGGTGGATGGATGGGTGGGCGGATGGGTGGATGGATGGATGGGTGGATGGGTGGATGGGTGGATGGGTGGATGGGTGGATGGATGAATAAACGGACAAAGAAACAGATAAACAAGCAGCGTTCATTTCAGGGGACTGCCGTAAGGAAGCGCCACAGGCTGGGTGACTTAACCCCTAGAACCCTATTCCGTCACAGTCTGGAGGCCACAGGCCTGTGCTCATGGTGTTGACAGGACTGACCATGCTCACTCCGACAGGCCAGGGGGAGGGCGGCTCCTCACCTGGTCCCGGCTTCTGGTGACGGCCGTCCACCCCGGGCCTTCACTCCTGGCCTGGGGACACATCCCAGCCGCCTCCGCCTGAGCCCTCATGTGGCTTCTTCCCCAGGGGGTGCCTCTGTGCCTTCACGTCTCGCCTCCCCAGGAGTCCGGTAACAGGATCGAGGCCACCACAGCCCAGCAGGCCTCATGGTATCCTCCCTGCGAAGGCGCTGGCTTCCCAGGAGGCACGTGTGAGGGACAGGGTGAGGCTGCAATAGGTCTGTTTTGGAGACACATTTCCACCTACAGCACACACACACACAGTGTGGGATCGAGGGCCTAGTGCTGGAGGGCGCCCCTTCACGATTCAGGACGGGAGGGGAGGGTGGAGGCTTGAGGAAACGCAGGCTCAGACCTGCCGAGGAGCGTGGGCTGACCACCGAGCGGCTGTCGTTGCATAGATTTCACTCTGTTGTCTTTTTTATGCTCCGTTATCAGGGCAGTCGCTCTGTATTTGTCCAACTTTTATGAAGTCTATTCATGACTTTGAAGTATTATCCTTTCACTCAGATTCCCAGAGAATTCTCAGGGAATGTGGGCGATGTTAAAGACCACGGAAATACCAGTTGTTACTCGAGGCGGCACATGGGGATGAACGCCTCCTGTTGATCGCGTGTTTAGAAGCATGTAACAGCTAACCCGGGGCATGCTGCTGTCTGCCGTCCCCGGCCGCGTGCGTTTCCGTCACGGTGCCAGCGGCTTCCTGCTCGTTTTAGACTTTTCTCTCCTTCGCGCCCCCCCCCCCCCCCTTTACTTTCTCCACGTGTCCCGTGGCCTCTCCATCGCCCCGTCTCATCGTGTGGACACCTGCAGGTGCGGGAGGTCCTTTCAATCGCACTTGACAATGGGAGTTTTAAGCTTTTCTTTCCCTTTCCTGGTAGAATTGCTACCTACTTTGTCTTTCTTTCCCAAATGCATTGTTTCATAATTTTCCTTAAAATCATAAAAAGAAATATTCTCCGTAGAGAATAGGTAATCAGCGAGACAATGCGTGCCGCATAGTTAACCCTGCTGATTGGGATTCAACAAATTTCCTTCTTTAAAATGGTAAGAGCACTGATGAGGCCTCCAAGTGATGTGAATGGGAGGAAAGTAAACTTTCTTTGAAAACCTGTGTTTTAAAGCAATTTCTGACGTTTTACCGACTTGTAATATTTTTAAACCATACGATGCCTGGTAGGAACAATTTGTTTTGATATAATCTGGATAGAGCTGTCTCCACATGAAAGTGGTCAGAATCTTTTAAATTAGCATATGCTATAAACTCATCTTAGGGAAACTGACAGGTGACTATTACAAATCAAAGCTTCTTCATAGTTCACACTCAAAAGACTGAAATTTAACCTGGGCATGAGGATGGCCCCGAGAGTTACAGGGGCTGTGTGTGTATGTACGTGAGAGTTACAGGGATAGAAGAAATGTGTGTTTAATTGATATTGACTCTATCGGGGGAGGAAGTTAGAGTTGGTTGCTTGACCTGTATGGGGCTGACAAGAGTACCCATTTTAAAGACAGGGGTGCAATTTCCCCCACGTTGCCCCTTCCCCCCAACCCTTCTCCCCTGCTCTCCCTTCCCTGGCCCCCACCCCCTCCTTCCCTCAGATTTGTCAGCCCATTCCATGATTCTATGTCTCTGGATCTATTTGAAGACTTTGCAAGGTGTTTGCATCCAGTAATACGCATTAGTGAACTGACCACCGTCCTTTAGGAGAACACATATACTCACACACACACACACACACACATACACACTCACACACACACACACATACACACACATTCACACTCACACACACACACACACACATACAAACACATATACTCACACATTCACACTCACACACACTCACACATACACACTCACACAGTCACACTCACACACATACACACATACACTCACACATTCACACTCACACACACACACACACACACTCACATGCATACACGCATATACTCACACACACACTCACACATACACACTCACACATTCACACTCACACACACACACACACATATACTCACACATACACACACATTCACACATTCACACTCACACATTCACACACACACATATACTCACACACGTACACAGACTCACACACTCACAGGCACACACACACATTTACATTCAAACACACTTGTAAGGTTTTTAGAGTAATTCAAAAAATATATGATGAAAATTATTTGTCAAAGCAATTTTAAACACTTTTCACTTATTGCACTTTGCATCAAATGTAGGAATGTAACTATTGCTGCCTGGAGCCGAGAAACACTATCCTCACCCTCGAAGAAAAATCCGCTCTCTTGTCACGTAGCAAACGAGCTTCTGCCTTGCTGGGGGCGGTTCTGTGGGCCTCGGTCAGCAAACGTATTCCTCTCAGAACCAGAACCCGTACCGCGATCTCGCTGCCTCTGGCCTGTACTCCCACACCACGCTGATCCTGAGGGCGGGGCTGTGTTAGGCCTGGACCAGCCTGGAGTCCCTTTGTGATAAGCCACGTCCGCTGGTGCCGGTGTCTTCCACTGGAGGCAGGGCCACGGGGAAGGAGGCGTGTTTCCCAGCATGTTCCCAATGACCAAGCACGTGTGAGGGCAGGACCTGGACCCATCGCCGCCCTGTGAGGAGGGGGAGTGGGTGACCGCGTGGCACAGGGTCTGTGGGCAGTGCCCCGGGTCTACTTCTTTTGATTCTCAAAAACCTCAGTACCTATCAATTGTCTTGTGTTTGGTTAAAAATAACGGCAAAAGCAAAGTGCTTAGTGGGTACCATTCAATGGAAATATGTAATCCTTCTGTTTCAAAGGCTCATTTTTCTCTCGTACAAAGAAGATGGAGCCCTGGTCGGGGTGGCCCCGGCGGTTGGGTGTGGTCCCTGCACTGAAATGTTGCCAGTTTGGTTCCCGGTCAGGGCACCTGCCCGGGCCGTGGTCTCCATCCCCTGTAGGGGATGTACCGGAGGCACCAGATTGAAGTTTCTCTCCCTTCAGTGTTCCTCTCTCCCTCTCTCTCTCTCTTCTCTCTCTCTCTCCCATCTCTCCCCCCCCCCTCTCTATACAAATCAATAAAAAATCTTTAGAGAGAAAAGAGCGCAACTTGTGCAGGAAATGACTGTCAGGTGGTCAGTGCGCCATCAGACTCTGTCCCAAAGCGCGGGCAGCCGCTGGCCAGGGTCCCGGGACCTGAGCTCATTTCCGTTCCTGGTGCAGATAGGACGTGAGCCACCCTCTCCTCTCCAGCCCGTCTCCTCCAGGACGGCCTGCATTCGAGCGGCCCCGCGTCTCCTGGAGGCGGGAGAGCTCATCCCGTTTTTCCAGCCGAATCACATTCCGTGTCTGGATGCCCCGCGGCTTGCTGGTCCGCTCACCTGAGCAGCTTCCCATTCGGGGCGATCAGGACGCGCGCTGCTGCTGCAAGGACTGGTGTGCACATCTCCTGGGAACGCCGATTGCAGCTGATCTGGTAACTCCCTGGCGTGCAGCCCCTCAGTCAGCAGGTGAGACTCTGCTGGGCCTCGCCAGACCCCTGACCTGCCCACAGCCTGGCGGCCCCGCCCGCCCTCCCGGGGCCTGGCCAGCTCTGGGGCCGCTGCTTTGCGTGGGGACGAGCCGGGGGGCTGCCAGGGCAGCTCACCCTCACGCCCTGCGTGTGAGCATCTCGGTGGCTTGTTTGGTGACCTGTCCTCGTGAGGAGGCGTCTGCTGAGGGCTGTGGCCCCGTCTTGTTACATGTGGCTCTGCTGTTGAGAAGCGTTTCCGGAGACAAACCACGAAGTGAGAGCCCAGAAGTGCGAGGCCCACGGGGCGCCCGGGCGCCGTCTGTGCGGCCTGCGGCTGTGCCAACCCTCCTCGCGGGCGGGGCTGGCCTCACTCTGTGGGACCCAGGGTGATGGTATCGTCCACTGAAGACTGAAGCGAGGGACAGTGCTGCTGAGAGCCGCCTCGCTGGGCGCCTCCTTCCAGACCACGCTCCGTCCTGGTGGCCCTGGGCGCGCCGCAGGCACCCGCCGAGCGCCAAGCAGACGGAGCCACAGGGCCCTGCTGCTCCCCTTCGGGCCCCGAGCCTCTCTCACTGCCGCCACCATCAGGGCTCCTCACTGTGGGTGACCGAGCGGCTCTGGGCCCCCCCACCCCCCCGCCCCCGCTGCGAACCCTCCTGAACCCTCTGTGCCAAGTCCGGTCCTGGCAGCCGTGGCGTGGTGGGTGATTCCATCGGCCATGACACTGGTACGGAGGTGGCTCTTCAGGTTGGTTCGGAGGAGACAGAGGCACAGGGACCTGAATCCATTCCTATGTCCAACGTCCCTCAGCTGCTTGGCCATGGCCTTGGGTTGGGCCCAGGGGGACGCCCTCCGGATCGGAGGCTGCTCCCACCGCGAGCCGCACGCAGCACTGACCCTGCGTTTCTCCCGTGGCGTCCGCCTCCCTCAGCGGTCCAGGTCCATGCCTGTGTCGGCCAGACCTTCCCCACTTGCTTTAGATCGGTACTCACTCCCCTCGCCCTTCTCCTTTAGGAAAAGCCAAGTGAGCAGGATTCCGACTCATACTGTTACCATCCAGTCAGTTCATCGATCACAGTAGGTGTGCACAGTAGGTGTGCAAAACCGTGATACACGAGTCCATAATCTCAAATTACTTTTCAGAATTACTCGTCTGATCCAGCCTGTGTGGGTCAGTGGTTGGGTGTCGAGCCATGAACCAGGAGGTCACAGTTCGATTCCCATCAGGGCACATGCCCAGGTTGCAGACTCGATCCCCAGTAGGGGGCGTGCAGGAGGCAGCCGGCCAATGATTCTCTCTCATCATTGATGCTTCTTTCTCTCTCTCCTGTCCCTTCCTCTCTGAAATCAATTAAAAGTATATTTAGAAAGTACTAGTCTGTAATAGAAAAAAACAGAAATAAAAAACTGGGTCCGGTGGGAATCGCACTGATTTGAAATTCACATTTTGCTTCTTACAAACTAAGCAGTTGGGCACTGGGCCGTGGCCTCGGGGCCTGGAGACCCGGCACGTGGGGTCACGGGGTCACGGCGGGAAGGGAGGCTGTGGGTTGGAGGCAGAGGTGATCACCTTGGTTTTCTGTGGCTGCTGAGCAGCTTACCACCGATACGGGCTGAACACCCCCTGCCCACCCCCAGCCCCTGAGCAGGAGCCGGGCAGAGCTCAGCTGGTCTTCAGCGCCGGCGCCGGGTGTCCGCGGGGCTGTGGTCTCCTGTGGGACACGGTGTTTGCTGGAGGCATCTCGATCTTCTCGGTCCTGGGACTGCGGGGTCCCCTCCCTGTGGCGGGTGCCCTCGGGCCCTCAGGCCCAGCCAGGAGTGGGATGGGGAGCTGCCGCCTGGACGCCCAGCCACGGGGGTCACCTGTGTCCTCCTGTGTCCCGCTGACTAGGGGCAGGTCACAGTCATGCCCTAGGGCAGGGTGCCAGCCCCCGAGTGGGCCAGGAAGGGTGGTGACGTAGTCTGCCCACCACAGGGCATCGGCAGTGATTTAAGGCGGGTGGCCCAGCCCCTCCCGTCGCGGTGAGGGCATGGGGAGCCCCGTCCGAAGGCTTTCCAGCGAGTGGAAGCTCTGAGCGCCTTCAGGAGGACGACGCGGCGTTGCGATGACGATGCTTCGAAATGCCCACAGGTGCGCTCAGGCCACAGCAGCCGTGTTTCCATGTGACCAAACCCCCGGAGCTTCTCCCTGTGAGCGGAGGGTTTGGGGTGCCCCCCGGCCTCCTCCGCACATCCTGGTTCCTCTCAACACCGAGGGCTTCTCGTGGGACAGGGTGTCCCGTGGCCGCTGAGGTCGCTATGGAAGGCGTGTGGGCTCCACATGGAGTGTCTGTGGTCCCTTGTCCCGGGGGCCGGGGGCCGGGGTTCCTTTGCAGAGGGGGCTGCAGAGAGGAAACGTGTAAACCTAGCAAGTCCCTGCTGGGTGAGCAAGAAGCAGGCTGGCGATGGCGGGAGGCCCCGCTGCATCCCCCCAGATTTATGGAGGTGCACTTGAGAAACACCCTCTGTGTGTATGTAAGGGGTACGGTGTGGTGCTTTGATATGTGTGTATATATATTGTGAAACAAGGACCTCAACCAAGTTAATTTACACACCCATCACCTCACAGTTATGTTTGTGTGTGTGCACACGTGTGTGTGCATGTGTGTGTCTGTGTGTGAGAGAACGCTTAGGACTAACTCTCTTTGCTAATGTCAAGTATACAGTCAGTTTTATTAGCTGATTCACCATGCTCTACGTCAGGTCTCCAGACGTTTCCATCGTATGACTAAAGCGTGCCCTCTGGGCCCTGGCCTGTGCGGTCCAGTGGGCTGGGCGTTGTCTCCTGCACCTAAACGTCGCTGGTTCCGTTCCTGGTCAGGGCACCTGCCCAGGTTGCCGGCTTGATCGCTGGCAGCGCGCGCGTGCAGGAGGCGGCCGATCGGTGTTTCCATGTGTCCATGTTTCTCTCTGCATCTCCCTCTCCCTTCCTCTCTCTCCAGAAAAAAAAAAAGAAAGAAAGAAAAAGAAACATGTGTCCTTGGCCAGCATCTCCTCATTCCCCTCCCACAAGCCCCCGGCAGCCACTGTTCACTATTCACTGTTTTAGGGGTTCACTGTTTCAGATTGCACCTAGGAGTGAGGCCACGCGGTGCTTGTCCTTCTGCGCCCGCTCATTTCATTCAGCACAAGGCCGCCCGGTGCCACCCAGCTGCCCACAGAAGCCTGGCCCCGTGGAGGGTGGGAGGCGGGTGCAGGCCCACAGGCCCCCTCCCCCCGCGTGACGATGCGGCTCTCCGGGGTCCGTGGGTGGAGGACGGAGGGAGGGCTCCTGCGTCAGGCTGGCCGGGGCCAAGGCTTCGGTAACTCAGATCTTCAGCTAAGTGGCCGGCACCCAGGGTGTGTCTCGGTGCGTTTGGACCAGTTACTGAAGTTCTGCCTCTGAAATGGGGACGGTCCCCCAAAGGCTTTGAGAAGCTCTGATGAGCTGCTGTCTATGAGGGTTGGGACAGTAGTCTATGGCGGGGTGAGGTGAGGGTCTCCGCACGGCATCCCGACCCACAGGGCTCCCCGCTTGTCTTTCCCTCCCATTTCTCCACGTGGGCGCTCCCAGCAGTGAGGGTCCGGTTTGGGATGGATGCAGTGTCTGCTCGCCTCGCCGTCTCCGTCTTGCGAGGTGGATTGTCTTTGTGCATCTATGGAGGACGCGGGTCTTTGTGGATGATTTACCGCAGTTAGGCCGAGGAGAGCTGTTTTTTGTTCTTTGAAAGGTACTTTGGGGCCATTTTTAAAAGTTCCTTAATACAGGAACCTTTTTTGAAACAAAAGCATGCTTTTGCCTTATGTCTACTTTCCTTTGGAAACATTCATCTGTATTATACCTTTCCTGTGCAGTTCTTTATGTGATCTTCCTTGAAGCTAAAATGACCAAACAAAAAAACGTGTCCAACTTAGTCAGGAAAGGGGGGAGGCTAAAACCCCTCCAGGGACGTTTCTGAGGCGCCTGGACCCCCCGCCCGGGAAGCCACAGGGGCGCAGCCTGACCACCGTCCGCGGGCGCCTCCCCAGGAGGGGCCGCCCAGGGCTCTGCCCACCACGGGCGGTGATGAGAGGGAACTCCCTCTCTCCAGTCTCGTGTGAAGTGCAATCTTACCTTATAATAGACAAATATGCAAATGGACCGCACCTTCGCTACACCCAAGCCACGCCCACTAACCAAGCCACGCCCACCAACCACGCCCACCAGGAAACCGTTGCAGGGACGTTGGGGTGTGGCGGAGCCCAAGGCCGGGAAAGCCTCGGGCGGAGGCTTTCCCGGCCTTGGGCACCAGCAGGGAGCCTGCACGGATCGCAGGAAACCACTGGGGGTCAGCTCCTGCGATCCTTAGCAGGGATGTTGGGTGCAGCCGAGCCCAAGGCCACCGCCCGGGGCCAAGCCCTGACCCTGAAAGAAGGCAGAAGGCGGTGGCCACAGCCAAGGCCTGGGTCCCCGGTGCCGGCAGAAAACTGGTGCAGGCAGCCAGGTGAATGAAGGTCTATTGCACGAATCTTCGTGCAAACGGCTACTAGTGTAATCATAAAAATATATGACTATTGAATTCCAATGGGCTGACCAGGAATTGAACCGGTGACCTCTGGGTACAGAGGAAGCCATTCAGCCACGGAGCCACACCGGCCGGGGCTGAGTCCTGGTACTTCTCCTTTGAGACAAAAATGCTGCAAAACCCGTGCACCACGATCTTCGCTTGGAGAGCAGATCATTTCAGCGAGTTCTCTATTCACTCCCATGATTGTAAATGTCCAGACGCTATTTTAGACATTTTCCAAAGGCCAGGGCATTCTCACAAACCACAGTAAGTGCTAAAGCAATTCGCCACCATTCATGTTTTCAAGGGCATCTCGCTGAACGTGCAACCCTCGCCCTTTCCCTCCATGAAAACCCAAACCAGATTGTTTTCAGATGAGCTTGTGCTCGAGGTGTCCCTTCGCCCATGCATCGGACTTCATTGTTTCAAATGTGTCTCATCCCCACCCTGTTCTTCTCTTGAAAGCGAGTCAACCATCTGATTTCAATATTCATGAATGAAAACAATTTTCATTTTTGTTATCCTCGCTGCATATATTGTTATGATTACATCTCTTGCCCTAGTGTGCTGTTGGTTAAAAGTTTGTTATATTAAATGTTTCGTTTTTTAATTAATTTTTATCTTCGTATGTCATTAACTAACTTCAGAAAATACAAGTGATTGACATACTTTATTTACTAAAATTTTTTACCTTCCTGACTCTAAGTTTATTTTTGCTATTATTTATTATACTAGTAAATCATTATACTATTATTTTGGGGTTGGAAACACTAAGAAATATACTGTATTTGGACATTTGCATGACCCTGAAATGGCCACTCATTTTCTGTGAGTGAAAAGAAGTAGCACATGAAGGCTCGTGCAGTCGGCAGCTTTACAGCAGGTGCCTGCTGTGGACAGTCAGGGGGCTGCCCGGGGAACCTGCCCCGGGAACCCCTCAGGCCCGGGGACCGTGCCCCTGGAGACGCCTGTCCCCTCCATGCCACCCTCCGTGCCGCCCTCTGTGCCGCCCTCTGTGCCACCCTCCATGCCATCCTCCATGCTGCCCGCTGTGCCACCTTCCATGCCACCCTTCATGCCACCCTCTGTGCCACCATCCATGCCACTCTCCATGCCTCCCTTCGTGCCATCCTCCATGCCGCCCTCTGTGCCACCCTCCGTGCCACCCTCCATGCCACCCTCCATAACACCCTCCGGGCCGCCCTCCGTGCCATCCTCCATAACACCCTCCGTGCCACTCTCCATGCTGCCCTTCGTGCCATCCTCCATGCCACCCTCCATTCCACCCTCCATGCCACTCTCCATGCCATCCTCCATGCCACCCTCCATGCCATCCTCCATCCACTCTCCATGCCATCCTCCGTGCCATCCTCCATGCCACCCTCCATGCTATTCTCCATGCCATTCTGTGGGCTGCTAGGGTGGGATGGTCAGATGGAGACAAGAGAGAAGGGAGACATGGGGCTGAGTGGGAGAGAGCTGGGACAGGTGCTCATGGGAGGTGGGAGGGAGACAGCTGGGACAGGTGCTCTGGGAGGTGAGAGGGAGACAGCGGGGACAGGTGCTCACAGGAGGTGAGAGGGAGACAGCGGGGACAGGTGCTCATGGGAGGTGGGAGGGAGACAGCTGGGACAGGTGCTCACGGGAGGTGAGAGGGAGACAGCGGGGACAGGTACTCTGGGAGGTGGGAGGGAGACAGCGGGAACAAGTGCTCATGGGAGGTGAGAGGGAGACAGCTGGGACAGGTGCTCACAGGAGGTGGGAGGGAGACAGATGGGACAGGTGCTCAGGGGAGGTGAGAGGGAGACAGATGGGACAGGTGCTCACGGGAGGTGAGAGGGAGACAGATGGGACAGGTGCTCACGGGAGGTGAGAGGGAGACAGATGGGACAGGTGCTCACGGGAGGTGAGAGGGAGACAGCTGGGACAGGTGCTCACGGGAGGTGAGAGGGAGACAGCTGGGACAGGTGCTCACGGGAGGTGGGAGGGAGACAGCTGGGACAGGTGCTAATGGGAGGTGAGAGGGAGACAGCTGGGACAGGTGCTCAGGGGAGGTGAGAGGGAGACAGCGGGGACAGGTGCTCACGGGAGGTGGGAGGGAGACAGCTGGGACAGGTGCTCAGGGGAGGTGGGAGGGAGACAGCGGGGACAGGTGCTCCGGGGAGGTGAGAGGGAGGCCTTGCAGGTGAGATGCAGAGGGGCGTCAGGCACAGGGGAGGAGGGCACGGGCAGAGGGGAGGAGGGAGCAGAGTGGCCCCTTCTCTCTGGTGGGCTGTGCCAGGGCTCTGGCATATGTTAGGGAGGTGGGGTTTCTAAGTAAAGGAACGGGGTGAGGATGAAGTCCTTCCCTGAGAGGGTGGAGGAGGAAGCTCCGCAGATGCATCATGCAAAAAGGTGCAAACATAGCTGCCTCCCACTTCTTGCCACTGGTTTTCTCCCCTGCCCCCCTCGCTCCCACTCTCCATCCCCCCCCCCATTGTCCCTCCCTCTGTTGGTCCCTCCCCCATTCCTCCCCCTTATTTCTTCCTCCCCCATTTCTCTCTCCCTCCCAAGCCTCTGGTTTTGATTATCTCCAGGATGTAGGCAGATTGCTGAGTTGTATTCTGGCTGCAGTGACGCCTGTGGGTTGGGCGTGGTGTGAGAATGGCTGGGTAATTAGAGGCGCAGTGAGCCCAGGCCCCATTGCTGGGAGAGGAGTGAGGGACTGGGTTCATATTCCACTCCACGATGGTGGTTTCGGTACTGAACTACATCCAAATAGCAAAGACTGTGGGCTTGCAGGTACTTATTCTGAATGTGTCCACAGCATCCCTCCTTTCTAATCCATTGGAACATTCTGGAAAAAGGGGAGGAGGTTAAAGCCAGGAGACCCATTGGAGTCTTCCCCTAATGTTTCCTGGTTTAATATTTCCGAAGGTTCTTCCAATAACCGAACCCAGCTTGAAAGTGCACATGTTCCTTTTAATAATTCTGAGGGAATGGAAATAAAACGGGGCTGTGAGAGAGCACACTTTTCTGCAGGGGTCTGAGCAGACTTTATTAGCTGGTGGCTTTTCTTTCTTTTCCTTTCTTTCTTTCTTTCTTTCTTTCTTTCTTTCTTTCTTTCTTTCTTTCTTTCTTTCTTTCTTTCTTTCTTTCTCTTTCTTTTTGGCAAATTGTTTAGAACATATTCAGCCTCTTTCAGAAATGATCTGCAGTCTCCTCACTGCAGTCCTTTTAGCCGCGGCCCATCCATGGAACTAAAGGCCCGCAGATGAATAACATTGACGGACACCCGTTTGTAGCTCAGGATCCAGAGAGAAGGGAACCAGCAGTTATCAGTGAGTTTTAAAATCATGGAGGTGGGGCGTGTATGCTTGTGTATGTTTGCCGAGGAAATAAGAAAATTGGAGCGCGATCAGGAAGATGGGGAATTACCCCCTATGTTGTCCTAATGCTTGGTTTACGCATCTTTCGATCATCTGTAAATGACAGCCGCTAAGCTCCCCGGCAGGCTGGGCAGCATCGCAATGGCGAGGGAACTCAAAGGTGAGATTACGATGGAATGAGCTTTATGAATGTCAACAGCGATATACATTATCTCCCACATTCGGAGGACAAGAGGGCGGGCATTCTTCATGGCGGGCAAGATCCAATCATCCAAATGTGCTGGGTGGCGTATTCCTTTACCAGCCACGACACTTACCATCGGACGAGACCAGGGATTTCAATTACAAAATCCATGAAAGGGAAAAGGCCAGCGACCCCGAGGAAATGTTTGCATGATTAGAATGTTATTAGTGGAATTAGATGCAAGTCTGGAATTTAATAAAACGGGGGGATGTGTCCAATGTGCTGGTGTGTGGACAATGAGGCTGCAGGAAACGGTCCTGACGTGGGACTTCTCTGCCATCGGAAGGAGGGGACCCAGAGTCCCAGTGGCCCCAGTGGAAGGGCAGGAATGTTTGTGTTGATGAGTCTCCCAGGCCGGTCAATAAAACGCACCCCCTTTTGTAAACTGGGTTTGGCACTGTTATATTGAAGGGGCATCTCTGAGTCTTTCCCCTTTGAGAAGGCGAACACAATTTCGAAGCCGACATTACAGTTATATTCTCATCCTAGGATTCCACAGGATTCACGGGAGCGAAGGGGGCTGTGGAGGAAACTGGGGACAGAGATAGAGAGGGGGCGGTCCCTGGACAGCTCAGTGGGGAGGGGGCCATCAGGAAAGGTCACCCACAATGAGGTTTCACTTCCTCTTAAAATGTGATCACGTGCCCTTGCCCAGGATTCCCAGAGCACGTTTTGGTACAACTCTGTGTGCCTTTAAGATAACACGGGGACACCGGTCGTTCCTCAGGCAGCACGTGAAGAATAGAATGCTCACTAGCCAGGCGTCCTCGCTCATCCATGTTTGCACCTTCCCCGCTCTTAGGCCTGCAGGAGTCCTCGGTTGTGCTTTCATCTTTGCTTCTCCTTCCTCGACCCTGAAAACCCCGGCATAACTTTAATTTGGAGATTTAATTCCGACGCCATGAACCGTGGGGCAGTTTCTCCAACAAGAGGTCGGGGAAGAATTCCCAAAGCCTCTCTCCCCTTTCCGCAAGCCGTCTCGGGAGTGAGCTGAGCCAAGGGAGAGGCGTGGAGGCATTGTCTGTTGACAGAGCATCTGCACCATTCCTTTTCCCGTCTGCACCCTGAGCGCTGGCATCAGAACCTTCCGAGGGCTTCCAGAGCGTGGGCGCGAGGACACTGCTCACCTTCTCTGAAGAACACACTTCCGCTCACGCCCTGAGGTCCTGACCTGTCACCTACTCCGCGATCCGTCCTTCAGTCCTGCAACATTTGAAGGGTTTTCTTTCTTCTCTAATGAGGATGGCACTCGGAATGCCCACCTTACAACAACTGCTCCCGCTGCCTCCACCACTGGCCAGCTTTACCAGCTCCCTGAGGCCTGTGCGCCGGGCTGCGCTCACCTAACAGGACTGTGGGTGGGAGGATGGGAAGGTTTGTACAGTGATCACACTTCGTAGATATCTGTGTGGCTACACACTCATCACCATGAGAGGGACCATCACTCACTTTTAAGAGTTCACTAAATGCCGGCCGGCATGGCTCAGTGGTTGAGCATTGATCTATGAACTAGGAGGTCATGGTTTGATTCCCAGTCAGGGCACATGCCTGGGTTGTGGGCTCGATCCCTAGTAGGGGGCATGTAGGAGGCAACCGATCTATGATTCTCTCATCATGGATGTTTCTATCCCTTTCTTTCCCTTCCTCTCTGAAATCAATAAAAGCATATTTTTTTAAAAAAAGAGTTCATTAAATAGTAACAATTGCATTACTTTATAGTCTGAGTTCAAATCACTGGAAGAAGAGCAACTTATAGTTTCAGTGTCAGAAATGACATTCAAGAAGTTTACAGACTTTGGATTATGTACAAACATAAAACATTCACTTATTCTGGTGTCATAAAATGCAAGTTCTAGGGAACTGCCAATTTAGTGGCATTGACTGAGGGAAAATCAACTTAGTTTTCAAATATGTTAGGGCTGAGAGACTCTCAGAGGGCTAGTTTCTATTTTTCTAGTTGTGTGGGGGAAGATCTGAAAGTGCAAATAATATATCTTTAGGCACATTGGTCTGAGCTGGTCTTCTAGGTAAATCTACAAGGAATCACATCTACACTAATAAAAGAGTAAGATGCAAATTGACCGGACCTTCATGACAAGCACCAGCCAATCAGGAGTGAGTATGCAAATTAACCCAACAAAGATAGAGGGTTAATTTGCATATGCAGGTGCCGAGCAGCTGGGGGCAGGACTCTTGGTGATGACGCAGGCATTCTGCACCGCCCCAGCTGCTCGGGGCCTCTGGGCAGCGTGGGAAGGCGGAAAGGCGGCTCCGGGCCAGAGTGAAGGTGGTGCCGGCAACCAGGGTAAGGAAGGCCCATTCTTGCATGAATCTTCGTGCATTGGGCCTCTAGTCTTATATAAAAGCAATGTATGTAACGTGTGTACGCATACACATAGAAGTGTGCATGTTTATGACAGTGGTGTGTGTATGAGGGTCTGCAAAGGTACAGGCCGCATTGTGAACAGGATGCCAAGCCGTGTGGCAGGGAGTGGATTGGCGAGCTCCTCCCTGTACGCTGTGCACGTGGGCGCTCTAGCTCTAGGACTGTGGCGCTGCGATAACAGAGAAGGAGCAGCGGGCCGTGAGAAAGGAAGCGCGTTTGGAAATGGCCCTGACTCCTCAGATGACGTCTCGCCCCCCAGTGCAGGCTGCACCAGGATGGCCTTCTTGTGTCGTTCAGAGCTGTGATTCAGGCGGTTTTGCTGGATGGCACAGTGGGTAAAAGGGCAAGCAGATAAAGCATCGAGTCCTGCGGCTCCGTAATGCAGACTTGGGCGGGTTGTACAGGCACCGGTTTTCCCGAGCATCTCAGAGAGCCGAAGGCCCGTGGAAACGGCTCGGGAAACTCGCCCGGGTTTTCTCCTTTTGCGGGAGAAGTGTTTGCCACCGAGTTTGCGTACCTGGTGGGGGATGTCGGAGGCTGAACATGAGACTCACAAAGAAACGTTCTGAGCTTGTAACAAACTCGTTGGGATGACTCGGGTTCTTTCCTGGGGTCTGTCAGGGTTTTCTTAAAGGCTCACTCTTCCTGTTCGATGGAGCACCACCGGGCCAGACCCCGGAGAGACTCCAAACCCGCCAGGCAGACCGAGCCAATGCCCCGTCTGAATGCCGTGCTGTAGTGCCTTAGTGAGCCGCGGATGTTTAGTTAGCATTTGAATAACTCCTGCAAAGCGCTTATTTTGGAGCCAGTTATGGCTTGTCTGAGAGACAGAAGTAAACACGTGGGTGATGGAGGGCTGTGCCAGCGTCACCAGGAGCGTCACGCAGACATGGCTGTGTGTCTATGTCCCAGCAGCATGGACGTGGCGGAGCTGACACAGCTTCTCCTGACACCGAAGGCTGCCTCCTCCTCCTACCCCCTGCCTCCTCTTCCTGCCTCCTCCTCCTGCCCCCTGCCTCCTCCTCCTGCCCCCTGCCTCCTCCTCCTGCCCCCTGCCTCCTGCCTCCTGCCTCCTCCTCCTGCCCCCTGCCTCCTCTTCCTGCCTCCTCCTCCTGCCCCCTGCCTCCTGCCTCCTGCCCCCTGCCTCCTCCTCCTGCCCCCTGCCCCCTGCCTCCTCTTCCTGCCTCCTCCTCCTGCCCCCTGCCTCCTGCCCCCTGCCTCCTGCCTCCTGCCTCCTGCGCAGCCCCTCGCCTGCGGTGGATGCCAAGGCGTTTGCTGCCTTTGATTCCATCTTAAGGAAATCGTCTTAACGATAGTTGGCGTCACATGACCCGGATTTTTAAAAGAATATTGTACCTCTTAGAACTTAACTTAGATACATATATTTCCATTAATATTTTCAAATGTGTAACTTTAAAATAAAATAGTCACATGATGACGTTTTTCAAAAGCAGAAGGAAAGGAATACAATGGAGTTAGTTTTCCTATGCGCCCGGCTGTTACCTTCTCGTCAGAGCCAATGACTGACTAGTAAGTTCCTTCCGCACCTCCCAAATGACACTGCGCACGTGTGTCCGCTGTGATAGGGATGCGTGCGTGTACATGTATGCCCGTCACACACAAGCACACACATGTGAATCATGCTTCTACAAGGAGCACCTGTGTAATACCCTCGTACGGACTGTGTCTGGGCTGCTGAGCGCTGCCGCTGAGGCCCCTTCCTTTCCACTGAACCCTTTCCCTGTGTGAACACTGAACGGAGCAGAACGTCTCGGGCAGTGGTTGGCAAACTCATTAGTCAACAGAGCGGCAAACCGCAGCTGAGAGCCACAGTCTGCCGACCGCTGGCCTAGGGTGGCTCCAGGTGCGGGGCTGCGTGTTCATTCGTTTATGGAAACTTCAAGCACATATGGTCGCTCTCTGTTGTGTGTGCTAACTGGTCGGCAGTGTCTCTCTTTGCTCTTATTATCATCTTACATCTTCTACGATGACATTCACCGAGATCGCTGCGTCTCTGCAGCTTGCATTTACAGCTCCGGCCAAGGTGGTGTTGATGGCTCTAGGCTTCTCCGTCCGTAACTACCTTCCCTTTGCCTGAGAAGATGGAACTTGGAATTATGCCGGCCGGTGTGGCTCAGTGGTTGAACATCGACCTGTGAACCAGGAGGTCATGGATTCGTTCCCAGTCAGGGCACATGCCCGGGTTGCGGGCTCGATCCGCAGTAGGGGGCATGCAGGAGGCTGCTGACCAATGATTCTCTCTCATCATTGATGTTTCTATCTCCCTCTCCCTCTCCCTTCCTCTCTGAAATCAATACAAATGTATTTTTTTTAAAAAAAAGAATGAATTGTGCATCCTCCCTTGAGTAGGCGTCAGTCTTTGCGATGTGTTTCTACATTACAGCTATTCTATCTTGCCTTACAAGTGCCAACTTTTTCCTACCTTGGAATAGATAAATACAGAAATACACATTTCTTCACAATGAAAAGTACGCGAAGAAAGGTATATTCTTTTAAACATGTACATATATATACCCAGGCACTTCAAGTATACAATTTGAAATGCGTGTACACATGTGCATATGTACATATATGTACGTGACCATCTCAGCGCAGACCTGGCAGACCTGGCAGACGCTGCAGGTTTGGGCCCAGACCCCCAAAGCCGGGCCTCGCAATAAAGCGAGCGCGATGACATGAGGCGTGCCTGCGTTCAGTGTGAGAACACAGAGACATCGTACAGGGCGTTAGAAAGAAATGAGCTGAAAAGAATCACTGAATTGTTAATGATCAATTATAGATCTAGGTAATGAAATGATTTAGTCATCCATAAAGTTGTGTACTGGTATTATTTTTATAATTTTTGTAATTTGGAAAAAGACATTTTACATGGAACTGACAGGAATCTCAGCGGTCAGGTGGGGGTAGAGGTAGGGGGGAGACAGTAACCAGAGAACCTGTATGCATAGATGCATAGCCCATGGACAGGGGCGATAGGGTGGTGAAGGCCTGGGAGGGGGGTGCGGGGTGAAGGGGGTCCATGGAAAAAAGGGAGGACATGTGTCATACTTTCAACAATAAAGATACATTTTAAAAAGCGGGAGGAAAGGGGTGACATATGTAATACTTTCAACAATAGAGATTAAATAAGTAAACAAATAAAACATAAGGTCAAAAACATTTTACATGTTGATTCTCTGTTACATTTGGCATCAGTAAAAGGTTGTCTTCAGTTTGTTTAAGAAAAATGACATAATTCAAGTAGCTGTGAAAACGTGACTTGATGAGCCATCAAAGTCCTTAGCCGAGCGGAAGCGGCTCCCGGGATGGGTGGCGCCCGGTGAGCAGTGAGTGTGGCTCAGGTACCTGATGCCGTGAGGGGCACCGAGCAGACCCGGGGCCAAGGTCACCCAGGAGAGCTCACCTGTAATTTAGCACGGAAAGGAAACCTGCCTCCATCTGCCGGGCTGAGGGCCTGCCCGGGGCTGGATTCCTTACCTTACGGAGGCCTCAGGCATTGGCTGCCCAGAACCCCTGAACCCCAGGAGGACGTGTTTGCTGGTTTAAGGCCCTAGGGAGCACAGATGGATCAGATAAGGCATGCTTTAATTTGATTTCCAAACCAGAACTGAGCAGTAAGAAGCCATTTTTATTGATTTCAGAGAGGAAGAGACAGGGAGAGATAGAGGCGTCAGTGATTGGAGGGAGTCATTGATCAGCTGCCTCCTGCAGCCCCCTGCCGGGGTTCGAGCCCGCAACCAGGACATGTGCCCTTGACTAGAATCGAACCTGGGACCTTTCAGTCTGCAGGCCAACGCTCTATCAACTGGGCCAAACTGGCTAGGGCTAGGGTTTCTTTCCTTTATTTAAATAATGTGGAAAATTATTTTTTAAAAATTTAAAGTATTAATCCAACTTTACACTCCCAGAATGAATTCCAGAATCGTGATGAATTTTATTTTGTGTATACTTTGTTATGATCTGCTTATGTTTATTATAGATGTTTATTTGTATCTATGTTTATGAAATGTAATGACTTGTGATTTTACTTTTTTGTAATGTCTACTTCAGATTTAATATCAAGGTAATATACGTCTTAAAAAAAAAAAAAAGAAGCCGTTGTGATCCTTTAAATGCCTGTAAAGGAGAGCAGGTGACTTCAGTGGTGTCATCGTAGCCAAGTATTTGTAGGTGATTGTGAGTCATCTCGGTGGAGTGTTGGGGGTGGGGGGCGGGGGGCGGGGAAGAGGCAGGCAGGCAGGGAGCCCCAGTGAACTGGACGCCCTGGTGGGACTCTGTGGGTAAGCAATGATGGGGAAGGATTCCTCACCAGGTCCCTCTGCGGGGGCCTCCCACCCTCCTGTGCTTAGAGGTGGAGAGTGCGAGCTGAGACCAGCAGGTTTCCCGCTCTCCTGGGCGGGTGCTCGCTGGAGGTGGTCTCGCGCTGAGGCCGGGGCTGTGCACCGGTGGGCTGTGAGGACCCCCAGGCCAGCGGCTCTCATTGTTAGGCGGTGGTTCCGCGGGGGAGCAGGGATGGAGGACAGAACCCGACACTAAATCCATCCGGGGTGTTCAGGGAACAACGGGTTGGGGTCCTAGGGGGCCCGTCTAAAAAGGAAGGCTGCTGCCCTGGCCGGTGGCTCAGTGGTCAGAGCGTCGGCCCTTGGACTGAAGGGTCTTGGGTTCGATTCCCGGTCAAGGGCATGTACCTGGTTGCAGACTCCATCCCCAGCTCTGGTTGGGGTGCAGGCGGGAGGCAACCAATCGATGTGCCTCTCTCTCTTTCTCCCTCCCCCTTCCTTCCACACTCTCTAAAAATCAACGGAACAAGTACCCTCAGCTGGGGATTAACAACAAAGTAAGGCTGCTCGGCAAAACGATCCAGCGCTTCCCTGACCACCTGTGTGCATGTATGAAGTATGCATGTCCTAAACCGCAGGGTCTAACGAACACGCACCTGGTTCCTGTGTTCCTGCCGCGTGGCGTGGCTGGAAGAGCACCGATGGGGACCCGGAGGCTGGGAGTGGCGCTGGCCTCGCTCCTCCATTGCCGAGCCCTGGGCTCACCCCTGCCCCCTGGGAAAGGGGCGACAGGCTCAGCCCACGGGGTTCCTGTGAGGACTTCAGGGCAAGTGTATGGGACGGACGTGGAGAACTGGTTTGGACCGGTTGACATCCCGCCCGGCACCTGGCACCTGGGCTCTGGAGTGGGGCCAGGGGAGTGTGGGCACCGGGTGGGCTGCACCTCACCCGCGTCTGGGGCGGCCCAGCGCCTCTGCCCGGCCCGCCATCCCGTCAGCGCAGCGGTGGGAGGCAGGTCACATGTAACAGCGCGGCGAGGCCGGTGGCTGCGGCGGTTCCCTGTGCTGAGAAGGGGGAAGCCCTGGGTGTCACTCTGGCCCCTGAGAGGCCGGGCGAGCAGGCAGAATAGGAAACAAAACAACACCCTAACATTCTGTCCCCGTAGCTCTGGACCCCGGGGTGGTGGGGGGCGATTACAGCCACAGGGGCTGCGCACAGGAACCCGGAGGCAGGCGGTCACACATCCCTGTTCTGGGAACGCGTGTCCGGTTTCAGGGATGGTTTCATCGTGACAAGGAAACGTGGCTCGGTTTCTACTTGGTGCCCTCAGGGTTTCCAGAAAACGCCTTGGGGTTCCGTTCCTTTTAAACGCCACCTGGATGTTTGGCTCACACACCCTCGCGGCCCAGTTCCCTGAAGGAAAGACGAGCTTCCTGCCTTCAGACGCAGATCTTCGCTTTGAGATGCGGTTAGCCACGCGTTTTGGTGTGTTTTCTAGAGAGAGCTAAGTTTTGTTTTGTTTTGTTGAATGGTCTTGGGCTAATAAGATATTTATTTTATTTCCAAGAGAAGATCCCTAAAGGCATTCTTCTGGAGAGACACCCTGGTGGGACATGTCCCGCCCTCAGCCCCATCACAGGCTGTCCTGCCCATGACCTTGAGGAGGAAGCTGGACCTGCGCTGGGAGGCCAGGGGGCGCGTGGTCTCAGTGAGCGGTGAATATGGAGGCTGCCTCCTGCCCCTGACGGGACCCAGCCCGCAGCTTATTCAGTCAACCTGGGGCTGACCTCCGTGGCAGGAGGGGGTGACTACCATCACCACCAACAACACATCCCCACATGCTGGACCCACAGTCTTTATAAATTATATATACACTAGAAGCCTGATGCACGAAGATTCGTGCAAAAATGGGCCTTCCTTTCCCTGGCTGCCGGCACTGCCTTTCTGCTCCGGCCCTGGAGCCGCCTTCCTGCCTTCCCACGCTGCCCAGAGGCCCTGAGCGGTTGGGGAGGTGCAAAACGCCTGCATCATCGCCATGGTGTGGATGCAAGCTTTCCGCCCCACCCCCCGCCACTCAGCACCTGCGTATGCAAATTAACCACCATCTTTGTTGGGTTGATTTGCATACTCACTCCTGATTGGCTGGTGGGCATTGGTCAATTAGCATGTTTCTCTTTTATTAGGTAGATTTTATTGACTTTAGAGAGAGAAAGGGAGAGGGGGAGAGAGAGAAACATCCAGGATAAGAGAGAATCATGGACCTCTGCCTCCTGCACGCCCCACACTGGGGGTGGAGCCTGCAACCCTGGGCATGTGCCCTGACTGGGAATCAAACCTGTGACCTCCTGGTTCATAGGTCAGTGCTCAATAAAAATATATATTTATTGTAAATAATATGAGAAAAAAATTCAGGCTCAAATAAGGTGACTAGAGAGACAACTGGACCTTAAAATAGTAATAAAGCTACAAAATAAATTGTTGTTGGTAAGACACTAAGCCCCATACTTACCCCACGGCCTGGGGACAACTGCAGGCACTGGTCATGGGACTGACCCTGGGCATTCAGTCCCCCTGCAGGGCTCCGAGGGTCTCCCTTTGCAGCCTTGCTGCCTGCACACCCGTCAGGGCTGACGGAGACTCCTCTCAGGACACTAATCTAATTGGCAAACACTGGGCCCTTTCAGAGCATTGCTAACTTGAGGGCCTGATCTGCCGTCCCGGCCGTGCTGGGCCAGCCTCCCTCAGCTCCGTCGTGGGCACCGGGGTTGCCGGGGCAGGCGACGCGGTGCTGTTAAGTATTGCATAGGAACGTGCGTTTGGCTACAGTTGGCTTTACAGAGATTTTCTTTCAAGCAATTAGCTCACTGGAATAAGACTGACTTCAGTGATTTTTTTCCTAATTTACTTAAAATATACACTTGACATTTTAACTAAACAGTCGTTTGAAAGAGAGTTGACATTTTGAAATCACGAGCCCTGTGGGTGATGGAGTCTGAGCGTAAGGAACCTAGCAGCGCAGTCCAGCGGAGCCCGCCTCACTCGTGTGTGTGGACTGTGTGGGCCCGAGGCTGCTGTGCGTGTGGACTGCGTGGGCCCGAGGCTGCTGTGCGTGTGGACCGTGTGGGCCCGAGGCTGCTATGCGTGTGGACCGTGTGGGCCCGAGGCTGCTGTGCGTGTGGAGCACGTGGGCCCGAGGCTGCTGTGCGTGTGGACTGTGTGGGCCCGAGGCTGCTGTGCGTGTGGAGCGTGTGGGCCTGAGGCTGCTGTGCGTGTGGACTGTGTGGGCCCGAGGCTGCTGTGCGTGTGGACCGCGTGGGCCCGAGGCTGCTGTGCGTGTGGACTGTGTGGGCCCGAGGCTGCTGTGCGTGTGGACCGCGTGGGCCTGAGGCTGCTGTGCATGTGGAGCGTGGGGGCCCGAGGCTGCTGTGCATGTGGACTGTGTGGGCCCGAGGCTGCTGTGCGTGTGGACCACGTGGGCCCGAGGCTGCTGTGCGTGTGGACTGCGTGGGCCCGAGGCTGCTGTGCGTGTGGACTGCGTGGGCCCGAGGCTGCTGTGCGTGTGGACTGTGTGGGCCCGAGGCTGCTGTGCGTGTGGACCATGTGGGCCTGAGGCTGCTGCCTGCTGGGCCGGCTGGTCACTGGTCTCTGATGCTCTCCTTCCGCCGCCCCACCCCTAATATCCATGTGGCTGCCCGGGGAGCGGGGACCTGAGGTCTGGGAGGAGCGTGCACAGCCTGGTGGGGGTCCCCAGTGCAGTGCATCCGAGTCCTTTGTTGTGAGACAGACGCAGAGACAACTTGCTCAATTCCAGAGCTCGTGTTTCTGCAGGATGAGGGGGTCTGAGAATGTGGGGGCGCCCCCGCAGACCCTCTGCTCCCCTGAGAATCACTCACCTCTCAGGGGCCTGCCCACAGGCACACACACTGGGCTGAGAGGGGACCACTTCCTCCAACAGGGCACGCAGAAGATGGGGTTCGGGCGGACAGCAGGCGCCTCTAGAGAGAGGCGGACAGAGAGGCGTGTGGGGCGGAGCAGCCGTGGCCTTTTCCCCGAGAGGAAATGGAGTTCTCCTCCCTGCTCTCCAGCTCCATGGCCTGTTAACCATCCTCTTCCTCCTCCGTCCAGGATTCAATAGGGCGTCGGTGCCACCCTGAGGCTTTGGATGGGATGCGATGGGGTGTTTTCCTCAGTGAGTTCAGGCGGGGAGGGTAGGAGGCTCGGCCCAGGGTAAGCAGGCCCCCTCCCGCCCAGCGCACAGGCCAGCTTAGGTTTTTAGGGAAACTTATGGCAGAAAACAGATGGTAAAGAGATGCAGGAGCATCTGTGGCTGGATTCCTATGCCAGTCACTCGGTGATTTAAATACAACCCCTCACCTTCTGAAAGGCTCATTCCCGAGTCCCAGGGAGGGAAGGGGCAGTTGGGTGCCCCACAAGGCGGTGGTGGGGGCCTGGGAGGAGAGAAATGGGGCGCGGATGCTGTCTTTTCTCCTTTCTTGTTTGCATAACCCCCACGTGGCTGGCACCCTGGTTAGGTATAGCCGAGAGCGAGTGTCCTGTAGAGAGAGGCGGCCGCGGCCAGGCGGGCAGGGGAGGGCAGGTGATGGAAGCTAGAAGGAGCACACTCCCCGTGGCTCCGGAGACGCTGTTTCCTTCCTGCAGCACTCAGAGAAGCGCGAGCAGCCCCCTGGTCTACGGGGTCTGCAACCACCCACAAACCGGCTGTTCCAAGACAGTGAGATGCCACTCAGAGGTCCCCAGGGCCTCGGGGAGAGCATGAGGGAGGTGACCAACAGCCTCCAGCCGCTCATCCGCAGGGAGCCGGGGAGGGAGCCGGGGAGGGAGCCCACCAGCCGTGTTTACGAGATTCCTCATTGTTATGATGGAGTAACGGCTATAAACATTCGACCCTCACACCTAGCTCCCCGAGGTCCTTCAGGATCTAGGAGGGAGGATGAGATCACATCATCGGCCCACCCCCAGTTCCGAGCCACTGAGGGGGGTCTGTTCCTCTGTCAATAAAATTCCCGCCTGTCTCCCATAGACACCGTCTCTCTCTCCACTTAGTAACTGACTGGCTTCTTTCTTCAGCATTTATCATTTTTTAAAAAATATATTTTTATTAATTTCAGAGAGAGGAAGGAAGAGAGAGAAAAAACATCTGTGATGTGAGAAAAAATGGATGGGCTGCCTCCTGCACGCCCCCTGCTGGGGATGGAGCCAGCAACCCGGGGCCTGTGCCCTGACCAGGAATCAAACCAGGACTTCTTGGTTCCTAGACTGATGCCCAGCCACTGGGACACACTGGCCCGGCATTTATCATTTTTAGGTATAGTTTTGCCCATGATTTGTTACACCTAGGCCTTTATTTTATCTTTTCATGGTTATAAATGCCCTGCGAGCTTTCCCCCTGGTGCCCAGGAGCTCAGCGCCATCACATAGAAACAGCTTTTCCCTATGTGTGTTGTTTCTAGGTGTTTGCTTATTTCCCATAAGCCTTTGCATTAGCTCTGGGAGGTTCCTTCTAGCTCTGTGACCTAGTGTATGTAGATGGTGGTGCCACCTGCTAGTGGGGCAGTTGGATTGCTTCCTTTAGGGTCTGTACACGCTTGTCACTGCTCAGCCTGCTGCACAGCCGTGGATTGAAGTGGTGCGGCCGCCCCGCCGTTGTTGTTGGTCGCAGGGTGAGCATGCAGAATGTCACCCCGCCGTGTCATGTTGGCGCAGGCTTCCTGTAGACACTGTCAGGTCGGGGCGCGTTCCTCCATGCACATTTCCTGGAAGACCTCTTTGTGATCGGATCTTCTTCTGCACCGATTCTGAGTTATCGCGGCCACTGCACTGGTTGATTTCCAAGTACTGGATCATCTGTGCATCCCTGGAATGAACGCCACTTGGTCGTGTGGGCTAACGCTTGCTAGACATGGCTTGTGTCTGCTTTCTGTATTTTGCTAGGGGTGTTTTGCAGGTGTATCTATTAGGTATATCTGTTTATGGGTTTCCTTTGTCACTGTTGGCCTTTAAACAACAGGGCTGTACGTCTCACAGTTCTGGGCACTGGGACGTTCCGGACCCCGGGGCCAGCTGACTCGGGGCTGGGGGAGGGCCACTTCCTGTCTCACACAGGTGGCATCTGCGTGCTGTTTCCCATCACGAGGATCACCTCCCAGCGCCCCCACAATGGGAGGTTCATCATATGAGTTTTGGGGGAACGTGACCCTTCAGTCCATGGCGGTAGACTTGGCCTAGGAAGCCTCCTGCACCTGGAGAGCCCGTTGGGGTAGTTGCGTGGCTGCAGGTTGCTCAGGTTTTCTCCTTCAGAGGGGGGTGTCGTGTGGCCTGTTTTCTAAGCAAGTGGCCCCTTCTGGTTGAGCTGACAAATGTATGTGGGTAGTCTTTGTAGCATAGCCTTGTGGTTGTTGTGTTTTTTGTTTTGTTTTGTCTTTAGTGTTTCTAGTAATATTTGCTATTTTATTCCTGATATCAGATATGTGCATCTTCTCCCACCCCTTCATTATTTTGTCAGTCTTGCAAAATGTTTGTTGATTTTGTCAATATTTTCAAAGAATTGTCAGTTTTTAAAATCGCTTTTCTCTGTTGCTTTCGATTTTGATTGATTCTGCACTTGTCTTTTCTTTCTGGCCTTCTGTTTGCTTCAGGTTGATTTCATGCTTTCTTCTCTAAGTTCTTGAGATGGGAGCGTGGATTATTAACGTGAGCTTTTCCCCTTTTCTGATGTATTTTCGGTGCTATCCGTCTTTCTCTCAGCCCTGCCTCGCGAGTCCACACGTAGAGGTCTTGCATTTGTTTCCCTCGAGATTCTCTCTTTCTCTGATGCCTGGGTGGCTCAGCCGGGTGCTGGCTAGTGACGGCGGCTGTTCCTTCATGTTTCTCTTCCATCCGTTCCCATTTTGAGGCTGCAGCCTGCGGAGACTGCAATCAGGTTCAGTGCTGTAGGCGGCATGGTGGCAGGACTTCTCCAGTGGGGATGGGGCCCAGGCTGACCTCTAGCGTCGGAGGTTCCGGTTCAGACCAAAGGAACCCACAGGTCTGTGCACAAGCCCCTTGATGAGCAAGTATTAGGGACAATACAAAGTGTAAAGCATCTCTTTGACCTTTCCCAAGGCTGTTAACTCGTAAAGGATGGTGATGTCATGACACGTGCTCACGCATTCTGAGTGCTGACTTCACCCTCAGGAACATATGGAAGTAGATCCAAACCTAGTGACACGTGAAAGACATGCCTTACAATCCAAAAGATGTGTCATGAAATCCAAACATTAACATCGATTTCTTTGACCCCTGCTCAAGGTCGTGGTGACTAGTTATGACTGCATGACTGGCATGTTCCCTTTTCGAGAGAAGCTGTGATTGCTTTCCGGGAGAGAGTAAGAATACGCACATGACCTATCCCCGTGGTCAGCAAACTCATTAGTCCACAGAGCCAAATACCAACAGCACAACGACTGAAATTTCTTTGGAGAGCCAAATTTTTTAAACTTAAACTTCTTCTCACGCCACTTCTTCAACATAGACTCGCCCAGGCCGTGGTATTTTGTGGAAGAGCCACACTCAAGGGGCCAAAGAGCCGCACGTGGCTCACGAGCCGCAGTTTGCCTACCACGGACCTATCCAATGAGACAGCCCCGTCTCCTAACCTAGGAGGAAGGCAGCACACTCAGAAGCAGGCGCTGTGGCCTCTGGTTTCACGGCGCTCCTGTGAGGAGCCCACAGCGTCTTCCGTCCCAGTGTTTTCTTTATGTCACTGGGTTAGGGTATGGCTCCTTCACAAAAGAACATTCTCAAAGGCGGTTTAAGTGGACAAACTCCGGTGACCGGAGATGCTCAGTTACCTAGCGATGCCTCGTGCACAGGTCCTGGGATTGTCCAACGGGGTCTCAGATGACTATGCCGCTGTGGAAGGGGGGATCGGCTGTGTTCATTCATCAGCTTCAGAGACACGTTCCCACGGGTAACTGCGTCCCTGTGTTTCTCTGAATTGCAGGTTATCGGGGTTCCAGCTGCCCTCCTCCATCGTGAGCTCCGGCTCCATCCTCACGCTGTGGTTCACCACCGACTTCGCTGTGAGCGCCCAGGGGTTCCGAGCCCTGTATGAAGGTAGGACACCCCGTCCACGCACAGTGCCCCCGACGGCTGGGCCGATGGCTCATGCCGGTCGCTCTGGGTTACAGGTTTTAGTGTGAATGTCAATCTCAGGGGTTTCAATGGCTTACATGTTTGAATTGGGAGCGATGCATTGCAGATTGGAGGATACCATTTGCTATAACTGCCAACATTTTTTTAGGAAAAAGGTGTGTTTACAATTTTCCGTTATTGATAGGACTCTTTTTTTTTTTTTTTCTTGGAAAAGCGGTTTTTCTTGTGACATAGGGAAGTTTGGAGAAGTCTGAGTTCTAATGGACAGCACCCCTTTACCGTGGAGAATTTATTCTTAATACAGCTGAGTTCTCTTAAAAAGGTTGTTGCATCAGAATACTGACAGTGCTTACACAAAGGGAGTTCTTTTAAGTGAATATTTGTTTTCCAAGTTGAAAGTGTTCATGGAGACGATCCTTTTGATTTTACGGTTTGGCCATCGGCAGGCCTCGGGGTTTGGTTTTGTTTGTGTTTGGATTTGTGTCTTGTCCCTTTGGGTGCGTGAAATCGGTTTGGCTGTCAC
The DNA here is from genome assembly GCF_027574615.1 of Eptesicus fuscus. Taxonomy (NCBI): domain Eukaryota; kingdom Metazoa; phylum Chordata; class Mammalia; order Chiroptera; family Vespertilionidae; genus Eptesicus; species Eptesicus fuscus. The sequence goes on along the minus strand of NC_072480.1, from coordinate 103,647,676 downwards.
TGAGCAAAGATGCTAAAAGGATCACAGGGGGGTCGCGGACTGGGGGAAATGCCGCAGGTGGCCACGGCGCGCTCCGCTAAGAAGCCGAGACCGTGACCCTCATGTGTAAACGCCAGCGTGGGCCCGTGTCAGTTGGTTTCACAAAGAAGTCGTGCCATTTCTTCCCTGTGTCCCAGGCCGTTACGTTTAACATAAATAAACTCCCGTGAGTTAATGAACGGCTGTGGGTGGGGTGGAGGCCCATCCCTGGCTGCAACGCACACCTTTGACCTCGGGTGTCCGCTGGGCTCAGGCACATCTCCGTGTTCCTATGGGGAGAACGGGGTGCGCTCGGCACAAGGCGTTCTTTGCGGGAAGTAAAATCGGCACGCGCTCTCTGCCGCGGAGCTCAGCCGCCACGCCATTACCAGAGAACGTACGGGTGGAATGCCCACTTTGCGCGTTTAAACAAACCAATGTGCCCTTTTCTTTAAAGTTTTATGTGGAATAACCCTGAGGACGGCCCAGGGTTCTGACTTCCGTGTCTCCCGGCCTCGGCGTTTGTGCCTCCACTGGCATCCGTGGCCTGAAGGATGGAGAATCCTTAGGTAGATCAGGGCCTGTCCGGGATACTGCCTCATTCAGAGAGGAACAGGCTCCCGTGAGATGGACAGCGGCTCTTCTCTTTCACGTTTACTGCACCTACCCCTCACGAGGTGCCCTAACTTCTCACCATCTCCTTTTACAACAAAGGTGTTTTTAGGCCGCCTGTGGGTACCGGAAGCCTGGCGTGTCTGACCAGCGTGTGGTATAGGCTGAGAAGGGGACTCAGCGCCTGCATTTGGGAAGCCCGGGCGATGCCCCTCCCCGCCCTGGCAAAGCTGGCGCTTGATATTGTGCTCTGCTGGGTTCCCGATCTAAACGCTGTGGCCACGCTGGTGACGAGGGATGGCCAGGTGCGCAGTCCTCCTGAGCCTTCCTGAGCTGCTGCTGCTGCTGGAATTATTGGGTGTCATGGTGGTTTAGCGAAAAGCCATTGGGGGGATTGTCTCTGCTGGAAAAATCTTTATGAGTTTCTTAAAAAATACTTGAAAAATGACTTGAAAAGAGAACAGGACCTTAAGTTAAAGGTCGTGTTTTCAAAGCGTGGATATTTGGAAAGGCTATTATTGTAAAATTTACATTGCTATAGGGACATGAAAAGAATATAGTCTCTCTACACGTGACTGCAAACTCTGTTTTGAAAGGGAAAAGCTAACCAGAAAGTGCTTTGTCGGCAAAACCTAAATTGCAGAGAGTATTAATATCAGTGTTTTAAACGTATTGCTCAATTAGCTTAAAGGCCTCCCGAGAAAATGAGTGTGTACTGTCTGGAGAAAAACCGTAATGATCGTCTAAACAGAAGAATAAAGAGGAGAGAATTTATCTAGAAGAGAGCAGGCCTCCAGTGTAAGCACCAGCTATGGATATGCAAATCAGCTCCCGCAGTGAATTTAAATACAATACCAAGGCAATGTCACCAAAAAAGTGAGGTATTATTATGAACAGTGTGTACAAAATATACCATTTAAACATAATGTAAAGCAGAAACAATGATAATTGGCAGAAAAAAAAAGTTAAAATACTTCTGGAACCAACACATTGAGTCCTTCTGATGAGTCAGATTTCCTTCTTTCCCATTGATTAGGTTGTACTTGGATGGGATCGCCCCTCACATGATTAATATCAGCCAAATAATGCAATGACATGTCGATGTCTTATTCAAGACATTCAAAATAAATTTAATTTATTAAAAAAGCTAAATCAGCATTTACAAATATAATTCACTCTACTCCTTAATCTAGTATTATTTTCTTCCAATTAAAAATTAGAATATATTTAATATTATCAGATTGAGATTTAATTTTTCATTTAAATTTATTTGCTTGAATTGGAGAAAATCTTTCAAACTTAAAATCTGCCTGAACACTACACCTTTGGGAAGAAAATCTGGGCACAAACTTTTTAGATTTCTGGCAGTGCTTTGGAATAGTGAATATTTACGTGAATTATTATTTATACATGGAAATATTAATCTACATAATGAAGATGGAAATGATAAATTGAAATATTCTAATGAATATGTTCAGGCATTGAATTTAACCCTGATAATCAAATGGGAATATTTATAAATTTCACACTAACTTATTAAGTATGGAGCCCTTCGGGTGTTAGTAAGTTTGTAGATTGCTGGTGAAATCAACATACTTTAACCCATAAATATGGAATAATGAAATTGAAGTTAAAAACATAATAGGGTGTTTGTAGTAGTTTATATGCTAGTTTCATGGTTAAACATTATCCTTTATGGTAAAGCAAAGGATTCACATACGTTTCCTTGGTGAATTTACAGCAGAAAATACTGGGATTGCACCTAATTTGCAGTGAAATGGAGCACTCTCGAAGTTCTGGTATCTGTCTGATAGTGAAGGGCCGTGTACGTAAGTGGGACTTACTTCCCTATTACTGTTTGTTGACCTTCCTTCATCGAGGTCTCAAATACTAAAAAGAAAATATTTATTTTTGTTTATCAAGTTTATGATATAAAAAAGACACGTGGGTCAGAAAACAGGCATGATACGCCAACACATGAGAAGTACTGTCATAGGAACACACATGACAAGGCATGGCCGTCGCTGACTGTGACTCTAGAGGCGGCGCCCGAGGCACCTGTGGCTCAGCTCCCTCCCATCCTCCGCAGCTTGCTCACCAGCGACCCGGGAACTGAATGCTGGGGCCCCGGGCATTGATGGTGGAGACTCCCCAGCTCCAGATCCGCGGCACTGGGGTCCGAGGTCTGCTTTACTTCTCCCTGTGGTTCTGTGTTAGCGCCCATCCTTGTTTCTGTCCTGAATATCCTTCCAAAGGTTTCCTAAGCTGTTTGGCACTTGTTATGCATTGACCCTGGGAGATAGTCTAAAAGTTGAGGTTGCAGGAACTGTGTCTGGCCATGCAGGCTGACTTTTTAGGATTTCTCAGGTGAGCCCAGTTTGCTGTGACACTGGTTGGATGTTTCCAGTCTTTGGCGGGAGGCAGAGTGTCTGTGAAATCCGGCTTCTATTTGGATAGAAAGCTCCGCTCCGGGAGGGCGGGGAGGCCGGCTTTCCTCAGAGCACCTGCTGGCAGCGCAGGGCGGGCTGGCTTTCCGCCCAGCAGCCTCAGAGGCGCCGTGGGGAACAGCAGCCTTTACGAGGCAGGGGATGGAAATCAGATGCGTGTTTGGACATAGAGGCTCGCTTCTGCAATCATCGTTTGGCAAGGCGGAAGGAAGGCTAAATTAGATTCATGTTTAAGGCAAAGCTGATAAGAAACAAAGGAATCTAGTCTCCTTAAATTTTCTTTAAACAGGCTGGCAGACATGGTGTTTAGAAATGGAAACATTTAACCACAAAGGTAGACAGTCAAATATGTTGAACAAAAAGTACTCATTCTACACCCTCAACATTTTTCTTAGCTTCCCAAGGTACCATCTCTGAGTTTATTGGCCTCCAATGTCATGCATGAAATCTATGGGAATCTGGAGCATGAAGATGTCTTTAATGAAGAGAATACTGAGGGCCTATTGAGGGGGATTTGACGTTACTCAACAGTAACAATGCGCTGTGTCAGAAACTCGTGTTTGCTCCCCAACATCCATTAGCGTGAGAAGAACAATTGCCCGTGAAGATGGCTTGGGAGACTCCCTGGGTTAGGAGACGCTCTTCTAACAGTTTTCTCTTTCAAGTGGATTTTTATCTAAAAATTATTCCTTCTATCAATCATGACATATGTTCTGCTTACTGAGGTTATATGTGTCCTTGTGGGTTATAGGAAGAAAGAAAGGCAGATACATAAATGATAGATAGATAGATAGATAGATAGATAGATAGATAGATAGATAGATAGGTAGATAGATAGATAGGTAATGATTGGAGATAGATGAGAGATAGATAGATAGATAGATGAGAGATAGACAGATAGATGAGAGATAGATAGAGAGAGAGAGAGATAGATGATTGATAGATAGATGAGAGATAGTTGAAAGATAGATAGATAGATGATAGATAGATGAGAGATAGATAGATGAGAGATAGATGATGTGCCTAGAATGGTATAAACTCATATACATTTTGTTATTAAATCCTCAAATGATATCTACCAGTGAAGTAAAATTACCTAATATTATCAGTTAGAGAACGTGAGGGAGTGACCTACAGCAATGTAAATTGCCCGGAGCTCATAGCTAATAACTAGCTGGTTAGTACTGAAAGCAGCAATTAAACACACGCCTGTCTTTTGTCAGAAGTTGTCATCTTAACCAGTCCCTACATATCCTTTCACATACTTGTTCATTTGTGTATACACAGATATGCCAATACACACATGACTACATGCATATGCATGCATGTGCATACATAGGTAATTACATCTAAGATGCACACGCCTGGGCATATGTGGTTATGTAAGTGAGCACACAGATCTGGCCCTTCATTCTCCCTCTCGTTCATCACTGAGCGTCGCTGAGTGCCTGCCGGGCCCTGTGCTGGAGGCGGGAGCGGAGAGGTGCGGACCTGCGGGGCAGGGAAGGACGGCCAGGGAGGTGGCAAGTGTGTGGCGTGAAACTGGTGCCAATGGCAGGAACGGCGTCGGACAAGCTCAGGACCAGAGAGACATGGGGTCTGCGTGAGGCCAGGGTCAGTGCGGGCGTGTCCCAGAACCGCTCGGAGCTCGCCCTGCTGCGTGCTGCTCGGCCTGGCATGGGCGCGGGTGGGTCCTCCAGGGGACACACCTCCCAGCACCTCTGGGTGAGGAAGGGTCAGGGCGGGGCCTGGGACAGACAAGTGGCCGCCCTGGAGGACAGGAGCAGTGTGGGGCAGGAGGCGGGCAGAGGAGAGGAAGCAGGAGGAGGGAGCGTGGAGGGCGCAGAGGGACCTGCTCTCTGAGAGGTCAGGCCCGGCCCTGTGACCCCCTCAGGGTCACGGTCAGGGGGTGGCGGCTTCCTCCGTGAGCGAGAGCGCTGCCGCTGAGGCCGGGAGGACAGGCTGCAGGAGTCCCTGCTGCGTTCCAGTTTGCCCGCCGCCCGAGTCACAGCCCTGTCGCCGCCACCTGCACTTCGCGGCTGTGGGTCCGCCACATGAGCAGAGAGCTGCGGGCTGCCCTGGGTTCGGCCGCCTTCAGGTCAGCCTCCAGCGGGCAAGTGCAGTGTGGGTGGTCCTTCTCCCGGGACCTGGAGGGCGACGAGGGGCGCCCAGAAAACACGGAACCCTTGTCCGGCACAGAGTAAATTTTCAAAAATATTTTTGAGTCCTAGCCAGTGTGGCCCAGTGGATAGAGCAGCGGCCTGCGGACTGACGGGTCCCAGGTTCGATTCCGGTCAAGGGCACAGGCCCGGGTTGCGGGCTCGGTCCCTGGTGGGGGGCGTGCAGGAGGCAGCCGATCGATGATTCTCTCTCATCATTGATGTTTCTATCTCCCTCCCTCTTCCTTCCTCTCTCTCTGAAAGCAATAAATATATATTTAAAAAATATATTTTTGATAAAAAATCTGCACTCAGCCCTGACTTGCCTGCACCCCGTGGTTGGCATTTCTTCCCCTGGGAACCCTAAGGGGAACCGCGCCGCAGAGAATGCTGCGCAGCCGACCTCCTCTCGGATCCCTGTGCCTTCTTGTCCAGAAACTTATAAAAAGCAGGGAAAGGACTTCAGAACAAGCAGGTCACAGGGTCCCCGGGGGCACGAGCCCCCCTCTTCACAACCCAGACTCCACAGGGGTCAGCGTTAACCTGGGAAGCATCTGCTGCCTCAGCTCATTTACATTCATTTCATGGCTGGACCCGGCTCCCAGCTCCAAGGGCTGACCTTCCCTCCCAGGTCTCACTAAGTGATGAGCTGGGTGGGCGGGGCTTCCCCTTAGGTGGGCGGGGCCTCTTTCCAGCATGGGCGGGGCTTCTTCTTGGGGCACTTCACTGGATGTATTCAGCATTTCCCTCCAGCACGCAGCATTTTCTTTTCTCTAACATCCGTGAATCTGGATTTTTAAAAAAAGGGCAGCTAGATTATTACCCTTCAAGCTCAAAGCTCTATTTAGAATGTCAGCCCTGATTTCTTTCTTCCTGGAATCGATTATCCAAACCCAACCTGCATTAGAGCGTGGGCCACGGGGGACACGCCTGGCAGGAGAGGAGCCCCCTCTGAAGAGAGGCGCGGCGGGGAGCTGTCCACGGAGGGCGTGTAGCGTGCCTGTCACTCAGCTTGGGTCCCACAGCGTTACTCAAGCTGAAACCAGCGGGAGTGCTGAGCATTAGGTTCCTCTTGGCCGTGGCCGTCCAGGGGAAGCCGGGGAGGGCGCCCCTGGCGGACAGCACTTTCTGTCTGCAGCCACAGAGCCGCTGGCCCTCAGCCGGCCTCCACCCGGCTCCGTGTCTCTCTGTCCCGATGGCAGATTGTCAACGGCAGGCGCATCGGAACCCCTCGTAAAGGAGTCCAAATGGCTCTTGAAAACACTTATTGCCACTAGAGAGGTCGCCATGAACGTCTCCAAAGCCCGGGCATGAGAGAAACGGGGTCCCTCCTGAAAGGTCAGCCCTAAGGCACCAAACAAGGGGTCGACGCAGAGCGGTGCCGAGGCCCCGTGACGAGGGGGGTCGGCCGGTCCACAAGGTGTGGCAGCCGTCACCTTTGACGAAAGGGAACAGACCACAGGAGAGCGTGAGGGTGAGCCCTGCAGCCACGGAGCCAGGAGGCCAGGGATGCTCAGCCCAGAGCCGGAGTCCTAGGGACCAGCGGGCGGCATCCCGGTGCGGGTGCGGGTGCGGGTGCGGGTGCGGGTGCGGGTGCGGGTGCGGGTGTGGGTGCGGGTGCGGGTGCGGGTGCGGGGGTGGGTGTGGGTGTGGGTGCATAGAGCCCACCCTCCTCATCCCGGTCCCCTACTCTGGAACCTGACTTCCTGAATTTGGGTCAGAGACAATCTCAGTCCCTATGACACTGTGAGGTCCTCGGAGTGATTTTGAATAGAAGTGTGTTTTATTTGGGGGCGTTCTCCGAGAAGGTCAGGTGACTTCTGCCGATGGAGGGTCTGCGCTCTGCGCACCTGCGTGAGGGCCTGGAGTGTCCTTTGCTCTGATCCCCGTCGCTCAGCTGGCTTCTTACCGCTGTTTGGGTTTTGTGTGCGAGCACGCAGCCTTCGGGGCCCCGAGGGGGCGAGAACGGACCCTGCCGTCAGCAGACACAGCCCCGTGTCTTACCAACGTGACGCGGATTGTAGGTCTTGGCTGTGTGAGCGTGATGAGCGTGCATTGACCCGAGGATGAGCCTGCTGACTGGGCACCAGGAAATGTGGCTCCCGATGCAGCAGGAGGGTCGCCGTCAGCCACGGAGGCGACGGACTTCATTCCCACTGAGTCACCCCTTTCTCTCGGCCACACACCAACTCGCACGCAAGTGCACACACCCCTCATGACCTTGCTGCGAACGGCTGTCCTTCACGCGCCCTCGTAAGAACACGCTGTCTTCTCTGTGCCAACACTACCACCCAGACCTAGAGTAGGTCCCGTATGTTTGGAACAATCGTGATGTCCATGGTACATGAAAGTGAAGACGTGTAGGATGACCCCATTGCAATCAACATATGTTTAAAAGTGATACTTGTGTAAGTAGCTACATACACCTATGTGTGTTCCCATGTGTATGTTCGCACACACACATGCAAGTACTCAGAAAAGGGCCGGGGCGGACCGGAACTGTTCATCTACGGTAATTCCGGGAGGAATTGCATGATTAGGAAGAGGATTGCTTCGCCTTTCTTTGCATAATTGCTTTATGTCACTGGTTGCCATGAGCATTGAAAACATCCGCTAATGAGCATCATAAGGAGACGTTTCTAAAGATGATGCGGGAATCAGTGAGCCTAAAGGATCCCCGGCTCTTCCTAGAAGCTGGGAGTGAAACCAAGTGCTGAACCGTCTCTCCAGGTTGTTTCCACGCCTGTCCCTGGAGCCCAGCCCCGCAGCCGGAACCCGGGGAACGGTGTGTTCCCGAGCGCTCCCCCAGGGAAGCGGCAGCTCCGCTACAGGGACGCAGGCCGGCGGCTCCCCGGAAAAGGCCTGCAAAGTCCCAGTCAGAACAGATGAGTGCTGGCTCCTGCCTGCCCAGCGGTTAGCCCCACGCCAAGGAGCCGTGGCTGCATTTCGCAATGTTTTCCTCCAGCCAGATTTCAAGTTTTGTCCTTTCTACCTACTCATCTACCAACGTTTTCCCCTAACTGTTCATTGATTCTGTTTTCTCAGTAATAGCCTGTGTCGTAGACAAATTACTCCAGGCTTATATGCATATGCATTCGGTAACAATCTCAGGTAACGTTTGGAAAAAGCGGTTATTATTCAAAGTGAACTTTTATAAGCAAAAATGATGAGATGGAGCGATTGATTTTCACAGCCTCCCTCCTGCTCTCGGCTGTCAGCTGTCCTTGCTGAGGGGCACGCTGAGTGACTACAGAGCAGATGCCCTCTCCGTTTCAGCGCCCGTAGCCTCCGCTGCCCAGCGTGGGCACTGGACAGGACCGGGCTGGAGGAACGAATAAGGCACCTGTTTGCATGTGGACGAGGGCGTGGTTCTGAGGTCTGGGTAGCCCAGTGTGGGGGGCGAGGACCTCAGCTAGGGACTGGGCCCCTCTGGGACCGGGATTGGAAGGACACGCGGTGACAGCAGGCAGGGGGACAGGCGTCATTCCGAACAAAGCAGCCAGCCACCAGTTGAGCAGGGGCACCTTATACACATGCTCAACCGCAGGAGGCCCGGCCAGTTCCCGATGCTCGTGCCACATGCACGTATGCAGGTGACATGGGTGCGCCTGCGCAGGAGGCACAGTGCGACTGCTGAGACTGTGCCCTTGCGTGTCACACGGCAGAGCAGCTTTTAACAGAGCCACACTGCTGTGTCCCCCCCCCCCCCCATGCGTGGGCATGGCAAGAGGCCTTGAACATCCGCCGTACCCTGGTCAGGGCCCCGCCATCCAGCTTCCCCATCCCTATGTGCATGACCCCTGGACATGTAACCACGTGTTGGTGGCATCCGGTTCTTCATTGTAAAGTGAAGCGTGAACAGGACCTCCCTCCGTGTGGTCACGGGGCTACAGATGACGCGGCGGGGACTGTCTGGCTCAGTGGCTGGTGCAGGGGACTTGGAATTTGCTCTCCGGTTCTGCCGTGAGACGCTGGCCTCCCTGAGCGTTGGGCGTGAGGTCCCCCTGCCTGGAGCCTCACGGAGCGCTGGCCTTCGGCGCCAGCCTCCGTCGTGAGCTAGTGTCCTCTCTGCCGTCACATCCTTCCTGCCGCCCCTGTGCCCGCCTCCAGCCCACCTGCTCTCGCTTTGGATCGCTCCATCTCTGTTTCCGTCGTTAAGGAAAAGCCACCCAGCCCGGGAGATTCTGTTTCTCTCAGTGAGACCGGGGAACCGGCTTCATGCCCGACCCTGCACGGGACTGTGGTTCATGGCTGGCTGGCGAGCAGCTGCACGTGCTGGGTCGGGTGACCTTGTGGATTTGCTCCAACCTCAGCTCGGCAGGCCCTCTCCTGCTGTTTAGTTTTTGATTCGTTCACTCTTTATTCTGACATAACAGGAATCAGGATAGAGCTCTCCAAGGAGAAGTGAAACGGCATTTTTACATTTGCGTCTGGTTACAGATGGTTAGTTTGAGGTAAGCCCAGGGGTGTGAAAGGTGAGGTGGGTCAGGACTGGGAAAAGGAGAAACCCAGGCGAATGCGAGGACCGAAGTGCAAGGACCCGAGAAAGCGGTAGGAGGCGAACATCCAAGATTTAAATCGGCAGCGGGTGGGGCTCAGTGGTCACAGGAACCAGGAGGTCATGGTTTGATTCCCGGTCAAGGGCACACGCCTGGGGTGCGGGCTCAATCCCAGTGTGGGGCGTGCAGGAGGCAGCTGATCCATGATTCTCTCTCATCTTTGATGTTTCTATCTCTTTCTCCCTCTCCCTTCCTCTCCGAAATCAATAGAAATATATATATTTTAAAAGATTTGAATCAGGATACAAATATATTACAATATGAAGATGGATCAAAATCCTTTTAGTTCTGGAGAGAATCAGAGTCACGCCCCCTCTCAGGGGAGCCTCGGGAGGCACCCCGCTGCCCAGCCCTCGCTGGGGCTGCCCACTGCGCTCGGTGGACCCACGCCTCCCCCCGTGGCCGCGGCCACCCTCAGGACACTCGTGTGGAAGCCACGTCCTGAACCGAGGGCCACACACCCTGCACAGGACCCGCACCACCAAGTCAGCCACGCGCCTCTCCTCGATCATCCACAGAAACAAGTCACGTTTGTACAGAGTTGTCGGATCCAAGGAGGTGGGGTCAGGGCATTTATATTGTGATTATCTACACTAATAAAAGAGAAACATGCAAATTAACCGTCACTCCGCTACACCCACAAGCCTCACCCACCAGCCAATCAGGAGCGAGTATGCAAATTAACCCAACCAAGATGGCGGTGGCCACAGAGCTGGTGCAAGCAGGAGGCCACCATGGTGCAAGCTTCCCACCCACCATGGCCAGCCCTGGCCTCCGCTCTAGGCTACAAAGTTTCAATTATAGAAGATAAATAAATCCTAGATACTTGCTTCCAGCCTGCCCTGGCCTCCGCTCAAGGAGGTGCTGAAAAAATAAAAAAGAAAAAGAAGGGGCTGGGACCTTGGGTTGCCGGGGGGTGATCAGGCCAGGATGGGATGGCAGGGGCCATTGGGGGTAAGCAGACCAGCGGGGGAGCCAGTTGGGGGTGAGCAGGCCATCAGTGGGGGTCAGTTGGGGGTGATCAGGATAGCGGGGGGGGCAGTTTGGAGTGAGCAGGCCAGTGGAGAGGTAAGATAGGGGCGAGCAGGCCAGCAGGGGGGGCATTTAGGGGTGAGTAGGCTGGCATGGGGGGCAGTTGGGAGGTGACCAGGCTGGCGGTGGGCATTTGGGGGCGAGCAGGCCGGCGGTGAAGAGAGGGCAAGGCTGGCCCGAAGGTCCAGAACTCGAGAGACACACCATCTTTGGATGAGGGAAGGGACCTGCTCAGGGAACTAATGGTTTGAAATCAGGTACATTTTTAGAAAAACACGCACACGTGTAATTTAAAATAACGTTCCGGCCCAGTATCCATACCATTTGGCATCCTTATGGGGAACGCAAGCTGTAGTGGTATTTTGGGGTTCTCCGGGGCCCCTGTCATTTTATCCTTGTGTAGATGCCATTGGAAGAGTTTTAATGACAGATTTCCAGACACCCGCATCTGGGTGTGTTTGAAAAGGATGCGAGTCCTGACTCCATACTCTGTGTCGGAAACCATGCGAAGGGGTTGTCTTACCCTCCAGGTTGAGGAATGTTTTGAACAAACAAGAGTGATCACGTGTCCCTCCAGCTTCCAGCAGAAGCTTCCTGCGGAGCTGAGAGCTTCCCCCTGCAGGCCCTGCCTCATCCTGTCCCTCCTCGCCGCCAGCACCGCGTCCGCGGGCTCATGCCGCAGCCACTCAGACTGAAGGGAAGGGGAGTCCTTCCATCTCACGAGGCCTCTCTTGTGCAGTACTTTCGGGACACGCCCTCACACCTTCCCTGAGGAGGACCGGGGTGCACACAGTGGGGTGCTCTGGGGAGGAACCTTAAAGTAGTAGCAGCTCAACACACTCAGTGCCCTTATAATCGTGAAAGAAAACTTGTTTAATTAGAAGTATTCTGACATTAATTGGTGGTTATAAATTTTGTCTGATTACTTGTAATCTATAGACACATGTCCCTGGTAAAGGTTTTTCCATTCATCTATTTATGATGTATTCTAACACATCAGCTTGAGGATCCAGGGGGAGGGGGATGGTGAGGAAAATAAGACATTTTTTTGGGGGGAGACCAGCAGCCTGGCTCTGTACCTAGTCAGTCAGTAGCCCTAATGCACATTCCTGTTAGCCTAGAGCGGTGGTCGGCAAACTCATTAGTCAACAGAGCGGCAAACCGCGGCTCGCAAGCTGCATGTGGCTCATGAGCCGCAGTTTGCAGACCACTGGCCTAGTGTCTAGTCACCGCCCCTTCCTTAATTATCTGGTCCTGCAAGACCTGTTTACTTAAACACTCCCGTTTTACAGAGGCCATAAACCATGAGCCATACACAACCCCCGGAGGGGTTATCAGCGCTGGCACCCGGCCAGGCCTTTAGGTGTGGTCTCACGGCCCCCATCCAACACAGGGCTTCTTGCAAAGCCCGCGAAAGGTCCGGAAGTCCCATCCTTATTTGGGGGACAAAGAAACAAAGGGTATAAAGAGAGAGCTTCCTCCATATTGGGGTTCAGGATTTGGACACAGGCCCCCCCTCTGAGTCACGGTGCTAGCACATCTGGAAATGCATGGGTTTTTCCTGTATCTCTGGGAACACCTGTGTATTTTTCGGTCGCCTGGTAAATTCTATAACAATAATCGTGAAAGAAAACTTTTTTAATTAGACAGAAGTATTCTGACATTAATTTGTGGTTATAAATTTTGTATGATTACATGTAATTTCCAGACACATGTCCCCGGTAAAGGTTTTCCCATTCATCTCTTTATGATGTATTCTAAAACATTTGCATTTTTATAGTTGAATTGAGGGATTAATGGGAAAATATGTTAATATCTATTTCCTCATTTTATATTGACACAATTCCTAGCATAATTTTAGGATAAGTGATGTATTTTGTCTGGTTTATTGCAAAAAAAAAATGATGAGCACTCGGGCTGTTTCCCGATCTTGACTATTATGAATAGTGCTTCTGTGAACATTGGGGTGCATACATTCTTTCTGATGGATGTTTTAGAATTTTCAGGATGTATTCCTAGAAGTGGGATCACTGGGTCGAATGGGAGCTCCATTTTTAGTTTTTTGAGGAAACTCCATACTGTTCTCCACAGTGGCTGCACCAGTCTGCATTCCCACCAGCAGTGCACGAGGGTTCCTTTTTCTCCGCATCCTCCCCAGCACTTGTCGTTTGTTGGTTTGCTGATGCAGCCATTCTGACAGGTGTGAGGTGGGACCTCATTGTCGTTTTAATTTGCATCTCTCGGATGTCTCTAGGCCTTCTGTATGTCCTCTTCGGAGAAGTGTCTATTCAGGTCCTCTGCCCACTTTTTAATTGGATTGTCTTCCTGTTGTTGAGTTGTGTGAGGTCTTTATATATTTTGAAATCAACCCCGTCAGGTGCATCACTGGGGAATGTGCTTTCTCATGCAGGGAGCTCCCTTCTGGTTTTGTTGATGGTTTCTCTTGCTGGGCAGAAGCTTGTTATCGTGACGTGGTCCCATTTGTTCATTTCCTCCTAGATTCTTTGCCCTAGGACCGTGGTCAGCAAACTGCGGCTCGCAAGCCACATGCGGCTCTTTGGCCCCTTGAGTGTGGCTCTTCCACAAAATACCACGGCCTGGGCAAGTCTGTTTGGAAGAAGTGGCATTAGAAGAAGTTTAAGTTTAAAAAATGTGGCTCTCAGAAGAAATTTCAATCGTTGTACTGTTGGTATTTGGCTCTGTTGACTAATGAGTTTGCCGACCATGGCCCTAGGAGATGTATTAGCAAACATCTTGCTATGAGAGATGTCTGTGATTTTTCTGCCTATGGTTTCCTCTAGGATTTTTGTGGTTTCATTTAAGACTGTTATCCATGTTGAGTTTATTGTGCGTGGTTGAAGTTGGTGGTCCAGTTTCATTTTTTTGCATATGCCTGTCCAATTTCCCCAGCACCATTTATTAAAGCGAGTATCTTGACTCCATTGTATGCTCTTGCCTCCTTGGTCAAATATTAACTGAGCGAAGTGGCTTGGGTCGATTTCTGGGACCTCTGTTCTGCTCCATTGGTCCATGTGCCTGTTCTTGTGCCCAGACCGGGCTGTTTGATCCCAGTGGCTTTGTAATACAGCGTGATATCTGGTGTGATCCTCCCAACTTGGTTCCTCTTCCTCAAGATTGCTGAGGCTATTTGGGTTTTTTTTTTTTTTTTGGTGGCATATACATTTTTAGAGCATTTGTTCTAGATCTGTGCAATATGCCGCTGCTATCTTGCTGTCTGTCTGCATGTTTTAAACCACTGCTTACACAGCGCACACCTCTGCAGAAGCTCGTGCTCTGTGTTCCTTGACTGGGGAGTGACACACATGTCGGTGGTGTGGTGTCTCACACAGTCCCCGACCGGGCTCCGCACCCAGCTTTCACAGGTACGTGTTGGTGTCATGAGGACAATGGTTTACATTTTCCCCTGAAATGTGTTTTGAGGAACAAGAGAGGAGAGAGGAGCTAAAAACAGAGTTTGCTGCCCTAGCTGGTTTGGCTCAGTGGATAGAGCCTCGGCCTGCGGACTCAAGGGTCCGAGGTTCGATTCTGGTCAAGGGGCACATGCCTGGGTTGCGGGCTTGATACCCAGTTGGGGGCGTGCAGGAGGCAGCCATTCAATGATTCTCTCTCATCACTGATGTTTTTATCTCTCTCTCCCTTCCTCTCTGAACTCAATAAAAATATATAGAGAATAGAATAGAATAGAATAGAATAGAATAGAATAGAATAGATAAAATAAAAACAGAGTTTGCAGAAGATGACCAGCCGCCTGTGGGATTTCCTGTCTCGGGCCCCAGGGGAGGGCTGAGCTAATGACCTAACAGACAGCGTCCCACACAGCGAAGGGAGTTCCACCCAGAGCTCCTGTCCCTTCGGGAAGTCTCGCGCTGGGAGTTAAGATCAGGGCACTGGCCACGGCAACACGGGGCTGGGGGAGAGCCACGCTGCGGCCACGGCTCTCGGGCCCGGGAGGAGCCCAGAGGGCCTGGCGGAGGCGGGATGTGCTAAGGGCCCCGCAGCAGGGGCAGCTGGGGCAGCAGGGAGATGCTCATGGATCTCAAGGGAGACCAGGAGCCATAGGACAGGGTCTGGCTGGTACCCAGGGCAGAGAGCACCTGGGGGTGCAGCCACACGCCGGGGCAAGGAGGAGGGAACAGGGAAATGCTGCTGGCCCGGGATGCCCTAGCCGTGGGCCGTGTCCGTTCCCTGCAGCCACTGGGAAGCTCTGAGGATTGGACCACAGTCGCTGCCCAGGCAGTAGCTGGGCTCTGCCGGCTGCGGGGCCCAGGGCCCAGCACACAGAGGCGGGTCTGCGTTCCCCAGAGGAAGGGCGTTCTCACCAGAGCCCGTTGTGCCCAGACCTTGGCTGTGGGGAGAAGTGGACTTGATCCCTGGGCCTTTGCCTTCTAGTCTCAGGTTCTTGATTCTCCATTGACCACACAACACCCATGGGCATTTCTCGTGAGTCATATTTTTAAAATATATTTTTACTGATGTCAGAGAGGAAGGGAGAGGGGGAGAGAGAGAGAAACATCAATGAGAGAATCATGGATCAGCTGCCTCCTGCGTGCCCCCTACTGGGGACCGAGCCTGAAACCGATGCCTGTGCCCTGACCTGGAATCGAACTGTGACCTCCTGGTTCATAGGCTGATGCTCAACCACTGAGCCACCGAGGCCGGGTGGGAGTCGTATTTTGTACGTGATCTAACCCTGCGTCAGGATTTGGAGTAAGAACATGGGAGAATATGAGTTGGCAGCTGTCATCCTGACTATAAAGAGAAATCTGCGGTTTTTGAAGTATGTTTTCAAAGCCCAGGTTTTCATCCCCCTCGGCGTCCCGGTCCTCTCTCAATGCGTTGCATGAATGTGTCCATTTGGGCTGTAATAGAGCGCCGTTGCCTCAAAGCCGCCTCCCGGGGAAATATTTTAATTGATGCAGGCTTTCATCGTTAGTCATTGTGAGTAGTGTTTCCTATTAAATCCTTGAAAAACCCTACTAAGCGTTCAGTATATGTCCCCCAGCTTGTATTTGTAGCCTCACTGCGCGTTGTGAAGACGAGCTCGCGCGAGGAGGTGGTCAGGGCACGGTGACCTGAAGCAGGCAGGTCTCTTGTTATGTAGGTCGAGGCCAGCCTGACACTTCGCTTGGAATCATAAATACTTTGAATTATTATTTAGCAAAAAACAGAGGGGGAAATGTGTGCCACTGAATGTAGGCTGACGTACCACTTAGTGTACATTTTATAAAGAATCCGTGTCGGACATTAGAGTTACCACATTGTACAGTAACCTGCCCCGCAGCCTGGGTGACAGGAGTGGAGACATGCGTTATTGAAATGTGTTCAGACAAAGCGGGGTGCACCCTGAGGCCCTGGCCCCCGGGGGCATCCAGGGGTCCCTTTTCCAAAGGAAGGGCTTCCCCTTCAGTCTGGTGTAGAAAATTCTCCCGTTTTCCCTCAACCCAGCAAATGCATTCTTCATGTCATCCAGCCATTTTAGTCTTTCAAATCTCGTTATCTCTCCAACATGTCAACAGCCGATTTCCAATGAGGCCTATGGATGCCACGCCCTTCCTACAAGTAACAGCACATCCCCATTTGTTGCTTTTCATGAGTTCTGCTCTCTGATGTGATCCACGCGCCTGGGAGAGACCTGTTAATATTAATAAAACCATCTTTCTTGTAGTCAACCAGGATTCAAAATTTGATACCAACTTGCTTCTTTTTTATTTTAGTTCGAAGAGCCCAGATTTTTTTTTTATTCCATCCCCGCTGTTTTTAGCCTCATGCAAGCCTTCTTTACCTCTTCCCTCCGAGCTACCCTCACCATCTGCACCCCTTGCCTGGCACACATACTTCAGCACACTGTCAGGGGCGTCTCCTAAACGTCTACACGCCTTCTGTGGTCTGAGGAGTCTGTGAGTAGATGTAAGCATGCACCTGGCCATGGTGCCTTTCTCTGTTCCGAGCCCCGCCTGCTCTCCGGGACTTGCCTTTGGATTTGTCTGCAGGGACAGACAGCCGTGGGGTGTGCTGGGGCTGAGGGACAAGGTGCACTCGATGGGGATGGAACGAGTGGAGAGCATGGGGTGCTGGGTGTTGTTTCAGATGAAGGGGGGGTCAGGGAAGCACTGAAGACTCCCGGGCAAAGGTCAAGATTCCCTTTGAGGCTGGAGAGCAGCCGACAGCATATGGTGCCGCAGAGAAGATGGATAGGGTTCCTGGTGTCAGCAGTGGGACCAGAACCCAAGGCATCACTGTGACGGGGGAGCAGGGGAAAGGGATGGAAAAGGGGCGTGGGAAGGAGAGAAGGCTGTGGTCAGAGCAGGAGCCTGCGCTTCGGAAGGGAAGGGTACACGCAGGCATGGCAGAAACCCGCTGAGAACGGGGCAAATTGCGTTTCCGAGAAAATGGAGCCATTCCACAGTGGGAGGCTCGGGCGTACGGGAAGCCAACGACGGGGTGATGACGAGGGTGACGGGAGCGTGGGTCCATCAGAGCCGGAGCCAAGGAGATCGCTTTGAGCCCAGCACACATCCCCCCAGGGAGGTGCCCTCCGACCCCTCGAGCAAATGACGCACAAGTGGGGGGCTCCTGAGCGCTGCTTCCCGAGGGAAAGCGTGATTCCTTCACGGCGTTACCCTGACGAGCAGTGAGGCGAGTGTCTGAACAGACTGAGAAAGAGGGGTTCCTTTGGAAATGCTGCTCCTGCCAGTGCTGCTATCTTCAAGCTCCGCTTTTGCAAATATCTGGCACTAAAACACGTGACTTAGGACAGTGATGGCGAACCTATGACACACGTGTCAGCACTGACACGCGTAGCCATTTCTGATGACACGCGGCCGCATGCCGAGGATGACACATTTGCTGCTCCTGAGGATGAAACATTTGCGAAATAATGTTTTTTCCTCAAAGTGACACACTACCCGAGTTATGCTCAGTTTTTTGGCGAAGTCTGACACACCAAGCTCAAAAGGGTGCCCATCACTGCTCTAGGAGAAAGGGCGGTCCACTTGGAGAAGGCCACTGCTTTGCCGGCACCGCTGGGTCCCCATGGCGCAGAGTTTTGGCGAGATTCCCCGTGCTAGAGCGTCCGGGTTTCTCCCTGGGATCTGCCCGTGAACTCTGACACAGATGGTCCCCGCCCAGCTCCTCAGCAGCATCCATTCCGCCCTCCACGTGCAG
The DNA here is from genome assembly GCF_027574615.1 of Eptesicus fuscus. Classification (NCBI taxonomy): domain Eukaryota; kingdom Metazoa; phylum Chordata; class Mammalia; order Chiroptera; family Vespertilionidae; genus Eptesicus; species Eptesicus fuscus. The sequence goes on along the minus strand of NC_072480.1, from coordinate 103,629,664 downwards.
GCCCCCCGGGAGGGCCTGGGCCTCACAGGGTTCTGGGTGCGGACCGGGGTGCCGTGGCCGTGGCTTGTTGCTGTCCTGGGACAACGTGAGGAAGACACCCTCCTCCGGTTTGTGTAACTCTAGGAGCTGCTGGATCTGGGTGGGCCTCCTCAGAATGGGGGTGCCCTGAAGGCCGCTCCAAAGGGGGCGTGTGGACCCACACTTCCTGAGTCAGAGAGAAGACCGATCTCCTGTAAACCTCTCTTCTCTGACTCGGAGCCTCCCCCAGGCCCACCCTCAAACCCCCTCCCCGGGGAAGGCCTGTGGACGCTATCGGACTCGGAGGGTTAGATTCTTTCTCCAGAGCCGCTGCTAACCACCCACATCAACACTCGGATTATATGACCTGCGTGTCACTGGAACCAAAACGAGACCTGAAACACGGGAGCCGTCGGATTGCCCCGTTTACTGAGTGGAAACAACAGCAGATGGTAGCTTTGTTCAATCCGGGGCAGCCGTTCTGCCAGCACCCTAATGCTTGAGTGGGGGGGGGGGTGAGTGTGTGGGGGTGGGGGTGGGGGTGAGTGTGGGGGTGGTCGTGGGTGTGATGTGAGGGTGGTGGTGGGTGTGATGTGGGGGTGGGGGTGGGTGTGATGTGGGGGGTGATGGGTGTGAGTGTGGTGGGTGTGAGTGTGGGGGTGGGGGTGAGTGTAGGGGGGGTGGTGGGTGTGAGTGTGGGGGTGGTGGTGAGTGTGAGTGTGGGGGTGGTGGGTGTGAGTGTAGGGGGGGTGGTGGGTGTGAGTGTGGGGGTGGGGGTGGGTGTGAGTGTGGGGGTGGTGGTGGGGTGGTGGGGGTGGGGTGAGTGTGGGGGTGGGGGTAGGGGTGAGTGTGGGGGTGGTAGGGGTGAGTGTGGGGGTGGGGGTGGGTGTGATGTGGGGGTGGTGGGGGGTGGTGGGGGTGATATGGGGGTGGTGGGGCTAAGGTGGGCAATGAGGTCAGACCCATCACTGGTCAGTGGAACTCACTGTACTTTCTAGAGGAAGACCTGATGCGGTTGAGTCAATGACCTTGGATGTTGTGGGTGATGTTGGCCTAATGGGACTGAGTGTCCTTGAGGGGGCGTTTCACTGTCCCCGGGGCTGCGCGAGGACCCCTCCATAAACGCCCCTTTCCTTTCTCACGTGTGCTCTTGGCTCCCTGAGGCTCAGACACCTGGACCCCAGTGCCGCTGTCAGTGAGGCCCAGAGGAATCCGGCCAGAAAAGCCAGCGGCACAGCCAGCCCTGACCTGTGTCCACACCGGGGCAGCTGGGGGATGTGGCCCAGGGTCCGGGGGGCTGTGCGGGGCCGAGAGCGAGGTGGGGCGGGAGGTGTGGACGGTGAGGCGAGGACGGCTCATGTCTTTTGAAGGTTAGATGTGACTTTGAAGGTCACTGGTCTTTTGTACAAAGTCTCTCCAGTGGAGTCTGACGGCGCTTGGCTCATGACTTGGTTGAACTGTGCATTTGGGGGGCAGAATTCCACAGACGTGGTGACCCCTCCTTAGTGATCGGATCGCAGGCCCCATGGCCTCGGGGTGACTTTTCACACAGGATGTTACCATGACGATGCACGTAGGATGCCTGTCTGTGCTGGGTGGTGGCTGGTTTCACCTGGAAATGAATGAATATCGGGGGCGAGATCCTCATTACTATCCACTCAGCCCATTCGTCTTCAAAGTTTCTTCTTAGCACTTTTTGACCCAAGGTATTTAAAACTTACGGAAGGCACATGTAAAGCTAAAATAAGGAGCTACATTGTGGGTTTTGATGGTTATTAGGAGAGAGACAGAGAGAGAGAGAGAGAGAGAAGAGAGAGAGAGAGAGAGAGAGGGAGAGATTTTCCAGGAACCATCTCCAACTCATCCTATGTTTAAGCTTATGTTGTAGATCAACTTGCAGACAAATTACACCACTAATTTATCATAGTTGCATTCACCTCGTGTTAATTGGAGATGTAATACTTCAATTAGCGCGGAGTAATCTATAGCAGCTGCATTGTGGCTTTGTAGGGGTTACTGGCAGTAGCTGTTTTAGAACAAACAATCTATTTACAAATGTTAATAGTGAGCCACGGGGAATTCAAACAGAGGACCTCACGCGTCAATCCCTAGCACAGCGAGTGTGGGAGGCCGGGTAGAATCGCACAGAATCCCGCGTGGGGTCTCCAGGTCCCCGCCACGTAAGGAGTGTAAGGCGTGTGGGGGTCCACTGTCCTGGGGCGCAGAGAGGATCAGGACCAGGGACCACAATGCGGTGCGGTGCTGTCAGCACTGGCTCAGCCCCGTGGTGAGAGCCACAGGGCGTCTCTGTGAGGATTATCCGGAGCAGTTCAGGGTGACGCGTTCTGCACTTGGGCGCTCACCCCAGGGCAGGTACCATCCTGTAGGCGGATAGTTTACAGAACCGTGTCCTGGCAGCTGTGGAGTTATTGTGGCCACCGAAGACGATCAGAACTCAAGAGTACGTGCTGGACGGACTTGTTACAAGCTCAGAAGTGCACTTCCATGTTTCCTGAAGCTTCGGCGCAATCTCACCCCGCTCCGGGCTAAGGTGATGGAATCCAGGCCCCTGCTTCCTGCCTGCCCCGAGGCCGCTGGGCTCTGAGCACACCTCCGGCTCCTGCGTCCGGTGGGACCTTTAAGTCCATTTGGAAGGCACTCAGGTGGGCGTGCGGGTGGGGAGATGCTTAGCCTCTCGCTGTACTGTACGGGGCCGACCCAAACAGAGTCAGGGGCCTTTAGAGGCCATCACGGAAAGAGAAGGAAGGAGCCAAACCCTTCACAGCAGGATTGGAGGGAGCTGCGCCCGCCCGCTGTGACTCTCCAGCTGGTATGCCCCCCTTCCCAGGTGCCCGTGTCCACTCGGCCCAGGTCCCCTCCTGCCTCCAGCCCCTGCTGCCACCCAGGAGGCAAAGTGGCAGACGGCTCGTCACCCCCGGGAGGGCTGCAGCTCAGCCCTTGCTCCTCTGCACACGTGGTCAGCAGTCCCCACACCTGCAGGAAGCGGTTAGTGGGAGGTGGGGTCAGCGCCCCGTGTGGTGGAAGTGGGGAGCGGAGGGTGCGCATGTTCTTGTCCACTGCCCTGCCCCCCCCCCCTCCCGGTATTCCCCATCCTGGGCTCGAGTCCCTGTGCGTCTCCCTGATAGACTGCATGATGGTTCTGATTTACTTATTTTTATGTTTTTTAAATGCATTTGTATTGATTTCAGAGAGGAAGGGAGAGAGAGAGAGAGAGAGAAACATCCATGATGAGAGAGAATCATAGATCGGCTGCCTCCTGCACCCCCCCCCCTGGGGCTGGAGCCCACAACCTGGGCCTGTGCCCTGACTGGGAATCGAACCATGGCCTCCTGGTTCATAGGTCGATGCTCAACCGCTGAATCATGCCGGCCGGGCAGGCAATTCTGATTTATTTTTAAGCTAAAAAAAATACAGGACCTTCTAGAAAGCAAATGGGAGCTTGCATGACTAAACACGTGTCACCTCAGAGAGAATCATGACGTGCAAACGCTCTTCTTACCTCGACTGGGCGGTGGCAGGAGGTGCACAGGAACAGACCAAAGGCCCGGGTGACGCTCAGGCCCCGTTCGGGTTGGTTACGGGATTGAATGTGACCAGGGGCCTTCGAGGGCTCTGCAGCGTGAATAGGGGTGTCCTTGAGACCCGCCCCCCGCCCCCTGGAGATGGGAATCTCTTAAACCCTCTGCCTGTCTGACTGCCCAGGACTTCCTTCCCGAAGGACCTGGAGCCGTCCTTGAAGTGCGGTCACCGGGCACCGGGGAGCCAGACCCTCCCCCAGGCTCTGAGGAGGTGGGAGCTGACCTGGCGCCCAGAGCGGCTTATTCCGCCCGGACAGTGCCCTCCCCTGTGCCCGGGACAGTGCCCTCCCCTGCGCCAGAGGGACAGTGCCCTCCCCTGTGCCCGGACAGTGCCCTCCCCTGTGCCAGAGGGACAGTGCCCTCCCCTGTGCCCGGACAGTGTCCTCCCCTGTGCCGGGGACAGTGCCCTCCCCTGTGCCAGAGGGACAGTGCCCTCCCCTGTGCCCGGACAGTGCCCTCCCCTGTGCCCGGACAGTGCCCTCCCCTGTGCCCGGACAGTGCCCTCCCCTGTGCCAGAGGGACAGTGCCCTCCCCTGTGCCCGGACAGTGCCCTCCCCTGTGCCAGAGGGACAGTGCCCTCTCCTGTGCCCGGACAGTGCCCTCCCCTGTGCCAGAGGGACAGTGCCCTCCCCTGTGCCCGGACAGTGCCCTCCCCTGTGCCAGAGGGTCAGTGCCCTCCCCTGTGCCCGGACAGTGCCCTCCCCTGTGCCCAGACAGTGCCCTCCCCTGAGCCAGAGGGACAGTGCCCTCCCCTGTGCCCGGACAGTGCCCTCCCCTGTGCCAGAGGGACAGTGCCCTCCCCTGTGCCCGGACAGTGCCCTCCCCTGTGCCAGAGGGGCAGTGCCCTCCCCTGTGCCAGAGGGACAGTGCCCTCCCCTGTGCCCGGACAGTGCCCTCCCCTGTGCCAGAGGGACAGTGCCCTCCCCTGTGCCAGAGGGACAGTGCCCTCCCCTGTGCCCGGACAGTGCCCTCCCCTGTGCCCGGACAGTGCCCTCCCCTGTGCCAGAGGGACAGTGCCCTCCCCTGTGCCCGGACAGTGCCCTCCCCTGTGCCAGAGGGAAGGAAGAGATGGCAGGTGAGGCCCTGGAGGTGGGAGGGATGGAACGCTGGAGGCAGGAAAGTACACGTTTTCATGTATGAAGCACACACATGCCGCTGGGGGTGTACACTGGAGCAGCTGTTGTCATGGTAACCAGCTCGTTTGTTAAGAGTGACAACAGGAAGAGAGCAAGGGGAGGTGGGCCATTGTAGGCGTGGCCACCTGGGCAGCCTGGCCAGGGAGCCCCAGCCTCACGCTCCCCAGGGAGGGAGGACCCCATCCGAGCACGGAAAACCCTCCCAGGGTATAAAACCCCAGACAAAGCGCTTGCCCCCTCTGCCTCTGGTCCCCTCACTCTCTCTCGCTCCTGACCTGCGGGCCACCAGGTGCCTTCAGAGCCACAGGCCGAGGGCTGAGGGGACCCCCCACACACACACACACACATATACACATACACACACATACATACATACACACACACATACACATACACACAGGGCACTGCACCTGAGCACCTGGAGCAGCAGCGAAGCCGGCAGACGCGCTGGGCTGGACTGCACACAGAGCAGAAGCTCTGGACCCGATTTTTAGCCTGTCCCTGCACACAGCGTGGACGGCTCCCACGGCTCCCACGGCAACAGGCGTGGACGGCTCCCACGGCGACAGGCGTGGACGGCTCCCACGGTGACAAGCGTGGACGGCTTCCATAGTGAAAAGTGTAACGGCTCCCACGGCGAGAGGGACGGAGACGGGCCGTGGAGGGAACCCCTGAGCTGTCCTCACCACTAGAGCTTCCCCGAAGCCCCTTGTCCTTGTGGCCTCAGGAAGCTCTCTCCCCGGGCACCCCAGCGCCCCACGCCCACCAGCCACTGCGGGAAACAGAAGTCACAGAGCTGCGTTGCTGGGCCAGCCCACGGGAACGTGTATCGGAGGAGGGGAAGAGGGCTGTGCAGCCATGTCTCCCGCCGGCCGCTCACGGGCCAGGCGTGGAGCCCCGTGTCCGTCGGGGGAGAGCAGGAGGTGGAGGTGCTGTGTGAGCGGCTGTTAAGCGGCCGTAACGTGAGTGAGCCCTTTGCCATCTGCAGCAGCACCGGGGGGACAGGGAGGGCATCATGCCGGGGGGACATGGCGGAGGACAAAGGGCCTGTTTCACTCACTGGAATCTAAACAAGCGGGACGCATAAAACCCGTCGCTGGCGGGTTTCCAGGGCCGGGGAGGGGGCACCTGGGGAGAGGTGGGTCCCAGGGTATGAATTCAGGTGTAAGATGGACAGGCCTGGGACCTGAGGGCCAGCGTGTGACTGTAGGAGACAATGCTGTGACCTTGAAGTGGATGAGAGAATGGGTCACACACATCCTCATGCAGACAAAGGAAGTGGGTGTGGCGTGCCATGGGGCAGGGGCGGCGGACACTGCGGTGGAAGGCATCAGGAGACGGCATCGCTGTGTCGGATCAGCCTGCGGAGCATCCTCACCATAGACAAAGTGACGTGTCAGCTCTCTCTCAAGAAAGCTGGAGAGCCCGGCCAGCGAGGCTCAAGGCCTGAGCATCGACCTATGAACCAGGAGGTCATGGGTTCCATTCCCGGTCAGGGCACATGCCCAGTAGGGGGCGTGCAGGAGGCAGCCGATCCATGATCCTCCCTCATCATGGATGTTTCTATCCTTTTCCCTTCCTCTCTGAAATAAATATATTTTTAAAAAAAGAAAGAAAAGCAAGTGGAACAGGTTTACACAGAGACACACAGCACATCGCAGGAAGGCCGTGTCCGTGTGGCCTAGGAAAAATGACTGACAAGACTTCTTCATGGGGTGACAAGGAATTTAAAAGGAATTTAAAGAAAAGACTGAGCAATGTTGACTAGGTTCTCCCTCAAAGGTCTCCCGTGTCAGTGGGGGCCGGTCTGTGTGCGCGTCCGGGCTGTTGGAGACTCTCACCTGTTGTTCATTCTGTAGAAAAACTGAAATGCAGACACGGGACCTCTGACCCGGAGCCCACGCTGTGTCGGGGGAGCGAACACTTACAATTGTATGATGCTTACCTGTGGCTGCTGAGAGGTGAGGTCGCATTGTAACACGCTTAGTTTAAATTCCATGGCCCCATCTGTTCTCACAGCCTCCTAAGTGAGCCTTTCTCTGTAAGGATTCAGAATTATGTTTGCAACGATTCCAAGCCATGGCTGTAAGAAGCCTTGATGGCGATGTATTGGCGTTGGGCCAAATACCTCGTATTGTAACACCGATGGGCAAACCTGTTCCCTTTCATCTGTAAATGCGCCTGCAAAGCCCATGGCTACGTGTTTATTTCCAATGAGAATACAGTCTATCAGCGGCTCTCTAGAAAATGAGAAGATTAAAGTCGTAAAGAAAAATTGGTTACAAACCAGTGTTCCTCCAGAAAACATCCACCATTCTGTACCATCTTTTTTCTTCTATTTCACTCTGGTTTTTTGTTTTGTTTTTGTGGGGTGTGGGTGCTAAGAAAAGAGAATGAAGCTCAGCCGGTGTGTGGCTCAGTGGTTGAGCGTCGACCTATGAACCAGGAGGTCACGGTTCGATTCCCGGTCAGGACACATGCCCGGGTGGTGGGCTCGATCCCCGTGGGGGGTGTGCCGGAGGCAGCCCATCAGAGATTCTCTCTCATCATGGATGTTTCTCTCTCTCCCTTTATCTCTGAAATCAATTTTTAAAAAATGTAAAAAGAGAAGAGGACCTTCACGGAGCACCTCCTCCATACCCTGCACGCCGTTCTGTCCCGGACTTCCGCGTACAGCCAAGTCTTGCACTTTTAGTTTAGAAACGGGAAAGCTAACAGACAGAGCCCAGTCGAGGGGGCGGCGGCCAGCGATGCTCTCAGCTGGAGCGCTTTGCAGGACAGCCCTCGGGCAGGAGGCCCGCTGACCTCTGACCTCGCAGCGCCTGCATATCTGTCATCTCTAAGGAGGCTAGAAGGTAGAGACTTGAATAAAGGCGTTAAGAGAGCAGATTGGCAGGTAAACTGGTTTTCCCAGGGCAGGGAGCTGTGCCTTATGGGATGTCCCAGCTGCCGGAAACGGAGAATTTCCCTGGAGCCCGAGGCACCGGGGCTCCGTGAAAACCAGCCCGGCGCCCGAGGTGCTCCTGGCGCTGCCGCCTCTGCAGGGCATGCTGGGAGGCAGGCGTGCTTCCTTCAGCCGTGTTTCCCGTCTCACACCTGCTCTCCACAGCGCCTGCCTGGCTGCGTTTGGGGAAGACGTTAAGTTTCTTTCACTGGGCAGCATCCCCCACGGAGTTCTCCCGGCTCTGAAATCTGGATCTCACGTGAGGATTTTCTTTCAAACACTGCGTGTTGGGCCGCAGAGGGTCTCTCCTGAGGAGTGTCGTGCACAGATGATGGACGGGGCCTTGCTTCCCGCCGTCCATGTCCCGATGGCTGGTTATGCTGCTTTCTGTCTGCCCCGTGGAGGGCCTCTCAGCCCTCCTGACAAGGCACGGCGTTTCGGAGACACACACGAGTGGAAACGGCATGCACACAGGTCAGGGCAGCTGAAACATGCCTCATGCCTTCCCCTTGAATAACGTGATGAAGCACCCTCCTGTTATTGCATGTGCACACATGCACACATGTGTCCACACATGCACACATGTGCTTATCTGTTGGTCCCGTGTTGGCTATGGGCACTGGAAGCTCAGAGGGTAAGATCCACCTTTCCATCCTTTACATTTAGACTATGTGGCGCTCATGCATTAATGCCATTAGGAAGTAAGCGTGATTATTATAAAACTAGAGGCCCGGTGCACAAAAGTCTTGCCCTCGGGGGGAGGGGGCCTCCCTGCAGCCCAGATTGCGAGAGGGCGCAGGCCAGGCCGAGGGACCCCACCAGTGCATGATTGGAGCCAGGGAGGGTCATGGGAGGTTGGCCAGCCAGGGAGGGACCGTGGGAGGGTTCCAGGGCATGTCCAGCCCATCTTGCTCAGTTCCAATCAGCTGGACCACAGCAGCAAGCTAACCTACCGGTCAGAGCATCTGATCCCTGGTGGTCAGTGCACGTCATAGCGAGTGGTCAACTGCCTGCCCCCTGTTGGCCAGTGCTCGTCATAGTGAGTGGTTGAGCGGCATTAGCATATCACGCTTTGGTTGAGTGGCTGACCAGACGACAGGACACTTAGCATATTAGGCTTTTATTATATAGGATCACTGATGCGTTTATGTCTATAGGAAAAATCAATAATCATTTTCCACAAAATGAGGACAAATGGAAGAGTCGTTACATTTCATTTCACCTTAGCATGTTACAGGTAAGAAGGATGGTAGAGAACCCCGGAGTTCAGGCCCCTGGCCCACCACAGGCATGAAGAGTGAGACCCGGACTCAGCTCTAAATTGAAGGCCGTAACCCTTTCCCTAGAACGTTATTTTCAAAAAACCATTAAGTGCATGTTTCTTATGCGGTAAAAGGAATTAGCTCTGTGGGGGTTCCCCCTGCTTCCTGAGGACAGAACCCCACCCCTCTGGCGACCATCAGCATGTTCTCCATATCGGTGGATGTGTTTCTATTTTGTTTATTTATTTTGTTGGGTTTTCAGGTGTCACATAAGTGGGATCACATGGTATTTGTCTTTCTGTCTGACTCACTCACTCAGCGTAAGAACCTCCAGGTCTGTCCGCGTTGCTGCGAATGGCGAGGTCTCGTTTTGAAAGGGGTCATCAAGAAGTGGGGCTCTCACTCAGCGGGGCTCTCACTCAGCGGGGCTCTCACTCAGCGGGGGCTGACAACAGAAAGCGCGTTCTATAGCCTAAGCCTTGCACACACGTGCTCCCCGGGAGTGGTTATTTTACAGAAATGCCTGAAGACCATGACCCTGAACAGCCCCAGGAGGAAGGACGCCTGGCGCCAGCAGAAGGACAAAGGGCCAGGCCGTCAAACTGTGATGTGGCGCGGTCTTGATCCTGTGTCAGCCTGAGCCGTCTGCAGCTCTTCGCATAAAAATCCTGCTCCCTCCCCACTCGCCACTGACTTCTTCCTCGCACGCAGTCCACCTTCACCCAGGGGCCTTGAATAAATACTTTTTGGACTACACTGAGCCTTGAGTGGGTTCTGTGTGACCCTGGCCCAACTCAGAACCTTTCCATTGTCGTTGTCAAATAACAGGCCGTTGCATGGACATACACCTCACCTTCCCTGTCCCTGGTCCGCTGAGGGGCCCTTGGGCTGCTTCCACACCTGGGCTATGGTGAACGACACTGCCACGAGCACAGGGGTGCACTTATGTTTTTGAGTTAATGCTTCTGCTTTCTTGGGGTGAGTCCTCAGAAGCAGACTTGCTCTGGCACACGGCAGCTCTCATGGTAGTTTCCTGAGGAACCTCCATCCTGTCTTGTAGGGCTGAGTCGATGCCTTGGTCACAGAGGATGTTACCCCGGAACCTTCGTGAGAGCCTTCGTGGTCCATGCTTTCACGGGATCACTGTGTCACAGCCTCTGCACTACACAGTTCCCCACGGTAGGCGACTACCCACCTGCAAGCTGCATGCGGAAGGCGCCCCCCGGTGGTGGGGTTGAGTGGCTGACATAGTCCAGCCTGACACAGGCCGGAGGACATACAGCTTTGCTCTGAAAATGCTGGAGACACAGTCCTGCCGCCGCCGGTGCAGGGAACTTGCCTTCGCTGCAGATTTCAGTCCCAAATATAGATGATCCTGCCTCCCGATTCGGAACGCTTAGACGGCCCGTCACCTAGGCAACGGTTATTGGAAATGAGACATCCGCATTCCTGCACATTTCTTTCCCAAATTTTACCTTTTCGCGTAGCTGTAGAGTGTGGATTTTAAAGTGGAATGTATAATTTTCAGAGAAATAGGATGATTACGGCAATCTTGAAATCCATCAGCTTGAAATAAATCCTCTAAGTACAGATTAGACCCTCCCGAGCCCAGAAATCTCCGCGCGTTTCCCTTTGAATTGTAGGTTGTGTGTTTTTAATAGTTTGTCTCAAGCACAGTAGTCTCATTAGAAACCCAATCATTGAGACTTCACAAGTGGGACTAGGATAATCGCGTGGCTGTGTGTATGTGTGCGTGTGTGAGTGTGTGTGTGTGTGTGTGTGTGTGTGTGTGGGTAGTTTTTCTTTTTTTGTAAGTAACTGTTATTACATTGAGTAAAGACCCTCAGATTTAGGACTGACACGGGTAACACAGGCAAGCACTGAAGTAGCTGGAGTTTATCCCTAAGATTTTGTTCCCACTTCCCCTCCCAGGGCGCTCCTGTTCCTTCTCTTTCACACCCCCTTTCTGATTAAAGTGTGCAAGGACACCCTTGCCCCAAAGGCTTTGTGGTCCCCTCTCCCCGTTTCTTCTCCATGAAATAGGAGGTTGTTCCACTTCCGCTTGAGACCGGCTGCCTGGGCTGTCAGGGCATCGCCACGCAAACCCTCCCCTGGGCTGGGAAGGCGTGTGGGGCTGCCTCGGTCAGGAAAAGGCTGAGGAAATGTGCCAGGGTTCTTGTCCCAGCATTAGGAAGGGTTCAGCAATCTGGAGAAAGGCTGTGAGTAGATTAAATAAGAGTCCAAAGACGAAAGATAATTTTGAAAGGCATTGGGGGGGTCAGAGGAGCTTTAGCTAAAGGAGCTAAAGATCCAAGTTCTTCGTTTTTAGTTCTCCTTGTCTCAGGACCCCTGCCTTTTATTAACACAATTTGTCCTAAGGCAAGGTGGAGATAATACACTTCAAAGGGTTTCGTACAGAAGCATTGTCAGATTGGGGAATAGCCTACGGCTGTTCAGGTGTTTGGCCAACAGGAGGCAATACCATGTAGATTAAGACGCCCTGAGCTGTCTGGCAGCAAACAATCATCCTATTCAGGTTTGGGGGAAGTGCCTTTTCAGCCATTCCAACAGGTGATTACCTATGTGACTCAGCCCTTGTTGAGCCCCCAAGTTTCAGCAACCTTTTGATGAAACTCTTGTAATTATGACATGCTGGAATTGGCTTCCGGCAGAAATGGAGACTCCGCATGAGTTTGCTTCTGGCCACTGGCTGACCAGGAAAGACCTCAATTCAGCTCTACGCTCCCAGGGGGAAGAGTCCAGTGTCTCTGGGGATGATGACGGATCCTTCGTGGCGGAACCCCCAGCGTCCTGGTTGGACATTACTTAAGGCATGTTGAATGAGTCAATGGCAACATCGTCCAAGAGTAAGCGATTCTGGGCACAACAAGCCGTGCTGAGTCCCTCCCATGACGCTTCCTGGCAGTTGCTCTGCCCCAAGCCTGGAGGACTCACGCCGAATTACATTGCAGCCGACATGCACACGCTGCTCAGGCTAATGTATCAGCCTGGACATGGACTAAGAGGAACGTCGTCAACACAAACATCAGCATATTGTGACAAAGTGAGGGTTTATTTGCAAATCTGACAGCCACCGAGGAGCCAGGAGGGTGTGCGTGAGCAGCTACAAAGATGTTACTATGACAACTTCTTGGTATTTCTAAGTGAAATGCCTTGGGAGGAATGCCTGCTGCTACCGAGGAGTCAGAAAGCCTTTGTTCCACGTGCGTGGATAATGCTGCTTCTCTCCGGGACCCTGCGAGCCATGCCAGTGATCCTGTTCCCCATTTGACTGTGGCCCTTGAGGCCCAAGTCCTATTTGTTTTGGAAGAATCAGGGAAGACGCCCCTCTCCCCGCCATGCTCCTTCCCTTTGGTCCCTCCTTTCGCGCTTCCTGTACCCTTATCTCTGCTTGTGTTCTCTCAACCACTCACCCCCCGAAACCTTGTTGCTATCGAGCATGACCTATTAAGGATCTGATGCATTTTTCTACCTGGGCAGGGAGTCACTGGCCAAGATTCCCAACTTGTTATGGGCTCTACAGTGAAACCACCAACATTAGTGAAGAAGTGTAACCGACAACCAGAGGGTCGGGCTGCCTGTCACTACTTGAGCCGCTTCAACAGGGACAGGGTTGGATCCTATATGAGCGTTCATTCCAGTCCTGCTGGTAGCAGGGAGAGCAGCAGGTCACCCACCCACATCCGTTCTGCTCTCCATAAGCCGGCTGCTTACATTGGGTAGAAGGACAAAGGTTACCTGGGAAGTAGGCAGAAGGGTGTGCCAAATGGGCAGTTTACAGGAAATTCTGGCTGAGCATTTGCAAAGTCTTTGCAGGAATACAAAGCCTGGGGGTCTTCAAAGGGTTGGTGATATGCAAAGGGCTGGGGGTCTTCAAAGGCCTTATTCTATGCAAAGAGGTGGGATCTTCAAAGGGCTGGCTATTCTGGTTCCCACTACAAGGTTATTGATCTTTCCATGTGTTGTAGTAAAATATAGAAATGTTTAAAAATGCTTTAAAAATGCCTAAAAACATTAGGAAGGTTTTAAAATGTTTGCGTTAATGTTCCTGGAAACACACAGTGTGATAGTAAGGACACATTCCCCACTGCCCTGAAGCGTGTGTACCCTACAGATAAGGACTTGAACTTCAGTTACTGACTCAGAGTGACTTGCTAAGGTAACCACATGTGTGAGTGCTGTACTCTCCCGAGATAACCACATGCAGCCCCTCGCCCTGTTTGAGATGAACACGTGTGCACTGGTGTGATTCACTGATAGCCACCTGGACTGCTGCGGGTACGAAACAGGCTTTAAAAATAGATCCCGGCCAGCAGCGGCGCTCGCCTGTGGAGACAGCCACAAAGGTACGTCCTTTTGCCAGCCCTGCAGGCGACGCCGCTCCACACTCCTCTCTGCCGGACGACGGAAGAACGGCCAGTGGCTAGTACCTCCTGACCCAGATGCAACAGAGCTAGAGCTCTCAGGTGAGGAACGCAGGCCTCCTGCATCCGGACCGGACCAGCCCGGCTGCTGGACCCCAGAGGACAGCACCAGCGGGACCCCCAATTAAGCCTGTACCCCCAGCACCAGAAATTGTGTGAGTAATTGTGGACGAAAGGAGCCACCTGCTGACCTGACAAGCTCAGGGGAGGCCTGCGTGGCAGTCTTGCAAACTCAGAGACCTAAAGGAACCACAAAAGATGGTCTGAAAATTAAATATTTAACTACAAACAGGTTATAGTGGGCAGTCATGTCCTAGGCCGATATTTTCCCTGAGGAAGATCAACTTAGATCTTTCCTGAGCCCATTTGCCTTTTTGCCTCTAAGATAACATATCTGTGAGATGTCTGGGTAACTTGTAACTTCCTTCTTTTGCTGGAGCCCCTGGGGCACAACCAGATGTGGTGGGCGCCAGGACAGATGCCTCAAATTCCTTCATTATCATGTTAATTGTTCCTGCACCCACCTAAGTGTGTGTCCATCATTTTACTTTTTATCCAATCCCAGGGGTTTTCCCGGCTTTGCTTTATCCCACCTCCTTAATCCGTCACCAATGGATTTCATGTAACCCACCTATGTCCCTCCTTAGATGGCAATGTATAAATACAGATGTAACCCGCCATTCTCCGGAGCATTATCTCAATTCCTTGAGGTTCTGCTTCCAGACATGCGTCGACAGTTTGGCTCAAATAAACTCACTAAATTCTTTACAGGTTTCAATGTTTTTTTTTTCCGTTAACATAATAAAGTGCCGTGTGATTTGCAACTGCATCTGTGTCATGTGGTGTAATTCCTCCGGCAGTTAATTGAATTCTTGTGCGTACGCTTAAAATTTAAATTCTGGTCTTTTTGGTCCTAAGCCTGCCCTTGGTCCTGCTGGCATGGAGTAGCCTCTTCACCAGCAATTACTTGAATGTCCCAACTCCTTCGCGGTTGAAGTTTATCTCAAGGGACGCCTTGGATAACACCCCAGATCCTTTCCCGGGATCTACTTGGGACAAAATGAAAATAGCTCCCTGGTGGGAGGATGGGCTGCACTTCCAGGTGAGCTCCCAGGCCCCGCCCCGGCCAGGTGAGCACGTGCCTTCTTTAATCAGAACAACACCCTCCCAGCTAGCAGACAGGATTACTGTTTCCTGTGATTGGCTGGTCCCCGATATTCTGTTCCCGCCGCCATGGGAAGCAGGCTCCGTGCTTAGGAATGCCAGTGCAGGGCTGAGGGTGACATCCTGAGCATGCCAACTCAGCTGCCACTCAGCTCTGGTCCCCACAGCTGCTGGCCCTGCAGCTGACTCCACAGCTCTCATTTGCATGAGAGAGAGCCTGGCCTAGACCAGCCCAGGGCAGGGCAAGGAAAAAATAGATTCATTATCTAACCAGCTGAGGAGGCTGCCAGGAGGGCTTGTGAATTTAAATCACAAAAAGGGGGAATGGGCAGGGGGTGAGGTAGTTACCACTCCATACTTTTGTCTCTAGGCAGGGCCATCCTCAGTTATTTCCATAGATGATTACCCTTGGCATTCTTGCAGATCTCACTGTGGGGAGATAAAGCCTGGCTCCCAAACTCATCCCTATGCTGATAACATCCAACCTCCCGCTGGGGAGGGAGAGGGGCTCTCTGGGAGAGGTGGAGACTCAGGCTGCACTCCAGGAAGAATCCCTCAGAGGTAGGACTCTGCGGTGCAACTTTAACTGAGGTCCCTTTTCTTTTACCCTTTTCTTTTCACGCCGCCTCAGAGCATTTTGGAACACCCAGACTGATGTTGAGATAGATGTTTACTTTTAAAAAAAAAAAAATATATATATATATATATATATATATATATATATATTCAGACAGGAAGAGAGAGGGAGAGAGAAACATCCGTGATGAGAGAGAAGCATTGATGGGCTGCACGCCCCCCACTGGGGATGGAGCCCGCAACCCGGGCCTGTGCCCTGACCCAGAATCAAACCGTGACCTCCTGGTTCATAGATCGACGCTCAACCCCTGAGCCACACGGGTTGGACTACTTTTCACCTTTTTTTTTTTTTATCACACCGGAGTTTTCAGTGCAGAAAACCCATGTCACAGAATTTACCAGGCGACCGAAAAACACACAGGAGTACTTGGAGACGCAGGAAAAACCCATGTATTTCCAGATGTTTCCCATGTGCCAGCACCGTGACTCAGGGGAGACTGTTTCTCTCCAAATCCAGAGCAAACCAATATGGAGGAAGCTCTCCCTTTATACCCTTTGTTTCTTTGTCCCCCAAATATGGATGGGACTTCCGGACCTTTCTCGGGCTTTGTGAAAAGCCCCGTGTTGGGATGGGGGCCGTGAGACCACACCTAAAGGCCTGGCCTGGCACCAGTGCTGATAACCCCTTCCGGGGGTTGTGTATGGTTCATGGGTTAGGCCTCTGTCAAATGGGAGTGTTTAGGTAAACAGGTCTTGCAAGACCAGATTATGGAGATAGGCTATCAAGAATGCACATTAGGTTACTGCACAGATTCC
Organism: Eptesicus fuscus; assembly: GCF_027574615.1. Classification (NCBI taxonomy): domain Eukaryota; kingdom Metazoa; phylum Chordata; class Mammalia; order Chiroptera; family Vespertilionidae; genus Eptesicus; species Eptesicus fuscus. The sequence goes on along the minus strand of NC_072480.1, from coordinate 103,613,704 downwards.
GATTGCTAGCCCTCCTCCCAAAAAAAATGTCTTATTTTCCCCATCACCTACACATTGAAACAGTGCAAGAGCCACCGGAGCATGAAAAGAATGTAACTGTGACTTAATTTGGTTTCGGGAGATTTAACATTTGATTGTGGATTCGCGGGGAAGAAACCTGAGTTATGGGCTGTGTCTGGGCCTACGGGCAAGGAGCCATCATTCACCTCTCTCGGTCACTGGCCTTCGGTGAAAGCCGGACTCATGAGCCTCGTTACACTGGTAGTTAGTTTCTGCCGTTCCCGTTGTAAGATCATCGGGTGAGTTACCAAACCCGGAAGTCAGCTGGGGCTGGGAGAGACTCGCAGCAAGGAGAGAACGTGGGGGATACGGACCCGTTATTCGCTCGGCCCCGCCAGGCCCGAGGGCCCGCACACAGAGCGGCCTGCGTCTGTGTAACTTGCACATGTCAGGTATTTCTGTATCCTTCCTCTTTCGGTTTGCTGAATGCACCCAGAGCCAGATGAATGTATGCATAACTCTACTCAGCTGCTGCATCCAAGTCTCATCGGCATTCAGCCGTGGAATGTTGCAACCATTCCTATTCTACACGGAGACGTTCAGGAATCGCAGGGGTATACATACGTGTGCATGTGTGTGAAGGTCTCTGATGTGGCTCGCAGCACTAGTGCCTACATTAATGTAATCCGTTACAGCCAGGCCTTGGAACGGAAACAATGGCAACTCTCAGGGTCATGGTGGACCCGCAGGAAGCACGGTGTGCGCGTGTGGGAGGGAGTAATCGAATAGCTCTTCACTGAAGCCAGTGCGCTCCCTGAATTTTCTCACTTAAAACTCAGAAAGTCTGGGGCGAGTGGGGATGAGGCCCCGAAAAGCTGAGAAGCCTGCAGTTGAGCGGTTGAGGGAATGAGTGGGAGAGGATCACGCAGTCAGCTGTCTGTCGGGGGGACACTGTGTTGTGGGGGCCCAGAGCGGGGTCACGCTGCCGGCCCTGTCAGAGGTCACTAGGTGGGGGTCCCTCCTTGGTTACTGGCCAGGAAGGGTCAGAGCTGTGCTCCCCTCGCTTCCGCATCAGTGCCCAGCCAGGGTCCCCCACGGCAACACTGGGCTCCCCTAGGGAAAAGCTAATGGAACCATCTGCTGTCCTTCCGCCGAGCAGTGCATCAGCCGTGTGGGGGTGACGGTGAGGCCTCTGCCAGGAGGGAGTCTCTGGCTGCAAAGTTTAAGCGGGACGCTGGGGTTTGAACCTGGGCAGGGGGCAGGCACACCCTCGCATGACGGAGCTGACCCGAGGAGCCCGCAGGTCAGAGGGACGGTGCTCCGGGGTCACGGTCAGGTTGGGACGTCCAGACTAAACAGGAGAGCTGTCGCAGTCTCCCGCCGACCGCTCGCCGCCTGGATGTGGGGTGACTAGGACGTTAACTGAAGGAATGAAGGCAGTTAGGGAACCTGGGCAGAGGCTTTTCCAGGGATAACCTCGCAGGAAGAATGAGTTAAGTAGAAATGGGGGGTGAGGGGTGAAGGGGGTGGGGGAACCCCTTCGGAAGACCACGCCCACTCACCCCTCATTCCCTCCGGGACAGGAGGGAGGCGCCTCAGGCTTCTCTCAGGCTTCTCATTGGGAGTTCAGTTGGTCCTCAGAGCCCGTCCAGCGGGTGGGACCTGAGCACACGCTCCCATGGTTTCCTGCACGGACTCCTCCGTGAAGCCTTTACCTCCGCAAGGAAACAGACATTCTCACTTGGAAAGACCTGCTTTTCTTCTCCCACAAAAAACGAAAGCAAACAAAACAAACAAACAAACAAAAAACACGCTTGTCAGCACAGGAAGAGCACAGGGACTTGGTCATGGACAAAACCCCGAGAAATGTCACCTCTGCCTCTCAAGGTCATAGCCAGGACTTCAGTTCAGAAACCCTCTGAGCTCCCAGGTCTTCTTTACAAGGAGCTTGGTCTCCTCTGCTCTGGGTTGGGAGGGTTCCGTGTGGTGATGTTTGAAAAGTATCGGTCATGCCTGGCCGGTGTGGCTCAGTGGTTGAGCATTGACCTATGAACCAGAAGGTCACAGTTCAGTTCTGAGTCAGGGCACATGCCTGGATTGTGGGCTGGATCCCCAGTGGGGGGCCGTGCAGGAGGCAGACAATCAATGATTCTCTCTCATCATTGATTTTTCTTTCTCTCTCTCTCCCTCTCCCTTCCTCTCTGAAATCAATAATAATATATAAACATATATATATATATATATATTATATATTTTTTTAAAAGGACCTATATGCCCATGCATGTAAAAAGTGTCTCAAGCAATGATTTTTCTTTGAACTTATCTAAGAAACACTTGTGTTAATGGAGTTTCAGAATCAGCTGGGTGCACCTTATACTTTTGTTGGTATGTAGGCTCTGGCAGTTCGATTCTGCTTTTTATTTTATTTTCTTGAGGAGGAGGATTTCCCCTCCCTCAGGTTGATTGTTTAACAACAAAACTTCCACCAGAAAGGAAGTGACCCATTACTTTGCACTCACTAAGTGCAGCTTGGTCTGCGCCTATTAATGAGGACGGATAAAACACTGGAGTGACAGCTGCGTGCTCTTTCTGTAAACATGGATCCTGTAAGGACGCGTGTCTCCTGGGGAGAGATACATGGAAAACATGTGCAATCACAACACATTGAAAAACACGATGCTTGTAACTAGACAATTGATAATTCTATTTAAACTCCTGGAAATTATTAGAACAGGTTTTATGAAACTCGTGTTTTGGCTAAAAGTGACAAATTTTAATATACTGTAAGACTTTAATGGAAATGCATTTCTTTCCACCTAGTCTATGGTTGAAATAAGCAAAGGGAAGATTCACTATTAATTTCTTCCTTTTGTTTGTCAGGGAACAGATGGGATCGAGTTTGCCAAGCACCACCCACCTTCTCCCTGGTATTAACGTTCACATTTGTTTCATGGTCTATGTTTATTATGTCTTTTTCCATTGCAACTAAATTTTATAGATTCACTCCAGTACCTCGTAGAGTTGTATCTTTTCCGAACACCCCATGTTCATTTACTACCATTGAGAACTACATAAAGTTTAAGAAATTTAAATGAGATACATTCTTGAGATTTCAGTCTCTCTTAACAAAGACATTTAATTTCATGTGGAAGAAAAAAGTCTCAAATTAGCGAATGTTAGGTATGAGTTAAGGTGATTCTTCCTTCATACATATGCACGCACTTTCTGGAGCTTTCCCAAATACCAAAATGTTGGAATTATTGGGCGTGAGAAGTTTGTGTGTGAACATGACGGTGTGTAAATCCTTTTACAGGGATAGTCGTACCAATGTAGAGGGCATTCCCCTTCTATGCCCACCTGAAACGGCCCAGCTATAACAGCAACAGTATCTTTCAGGATGATAATTTGAGTGACAGTCTCTCCATCCTCCCTGATACAAAGGCCATCAATTATCATTGTTTCTCTATGGTTGATTCAGGATATGGGAGGTCATAAACATACAGCAATGTTACTAATAGTAGAGAGATGGATGGATGGACAGGTGGATGGGTGGATGGGTGTATAGATGGGTGGATGGACAGATAGACGATAGATGGATGGATGGATCGATGGATAGATAGACGATGGATGGATGGATGGATGGATTGGATGGATGGATGGATGCATGGATGGATGCGTGGATGGGTGTATAGATGGGTGGATGGATAGATGGATGGATGGATGGATGGATGAAGGGGTGAGTGAAAAAGTGAGTGAGAGAGTCTCGTCTCTGAGAGGAGACCATCTCAGATCTCACCTGTCTTGATTACCTGTCTTTTCAGCACACTTCACCTTCTAAGGCTTCTCACACCCTATATAGCACTTTCTGAACTTCTTAATATGCTGTAAGAAAAAAAGAAAAGAATGTGGAATCTGATATAAAGTGTTCATGGACATGGGCATAATTTTAGAACTTTGGTCACTCTTTTCCTGGGGTACCCTGCCCTTCCCACTTTCCTGCCACCATGTGGGCATCATGTCCTCATAGCCTCCTTATCCTGACGTGGACCCCACACTCACACTCCTACGTCATTTCCTGCGTTCAGTCAGTTGAGCGTATTTTATGAATTCTGTAACCACATTTTTGCTCTCCTTCAAAATGCAGCTTTTAGCGCAGACTTTTGGTTCCTTTCTTTGCTTGCATTTTGTTTTGTTCTCTCTTACGCATCTGAAAAGCACAGCTTGGGAAATAAATTGTGCCTGATTATATAAAGAATGGGGTGAATTAAAACATGAGGAAAATGGCTGTGTCCTGCACTCTGTGAGTCTGTGGAAAAGAAGTTTTACTCAGGAAAAAAGTGTCCTTCAAAGGCAGGGCAGAAGTAGTTTTCTCTGTAGTGAGGAGTAAATGAGGTGGAAGGAACAGGGTGTGTGGGTGTTGGGTGAATAGGAGAGGCCATGGGGGACGTGGATTGGGGAGGTCATGGGGATGTGGGTCAGGGTGGCCATGGGGATGTGGGTCGGGGGGCCATGGGGATGTGGGTCTGAGGGGCCATGGGGATGTGAGTCCGAGAGGCCCTGGGAGACGTGGATTGGGGAGGCCATGGGGATGTGGGTCGGGGGGCCATGGGGACATGGGTCGGGGCGGCCATGGGGATGTGGGTCTGGGGGCCATGGGGATGTGGGTCGGGGGGCCATGGGGATGTGGGATGGGGAGGCCATGGGGGACATGGGTCAGGAGGCCATGGGGATGTGGGTCGGGGGGCCATGGGGATGTGGGTCAGGGAAGTCATCCCTTGTTCAGCTGCTCTCTGCCCGGGAGGAGCAGCTGTGGCTCAGGCTGAGGGTGGGCCTGGGTACGTGGACCTGGTGGAGGGGAGACCCATGCTCGGTTAACATGTAATCCGTCCTGACTGGTCAGGGGGAACACGCAGTTCATTGGATCATGAATGAGATGAAGAATGAGGATGTGGACGGGCTGCCTCCAGCCCGGTCCTAGGCAATCAAGTGGACTGGTGAGCCGTGTCGAGCTCAGAGCGGAGGGTGTTTCTTTGTACACGCACAAGGCCAGTCTCAGCGCACCGCGTTTTGTGTGGGGACCTCTCCCTCCCAGTCAAACATCCCAACACACATCATACACTCCCCCACGCTACACGCAGACACCCCCGCACTCCCCACACAGTAGTCTGACGTGGCCCCCCTCACGGAGCAAAGGCAATGCGCTGGGAGGGGGGGCTGTCCCTGTCTCTCTCTGCAGGTCCCAGGCATCCACTCGCCTGCTGGCCTGTCCTCTCTGCTGACGCTGCTCTCCGTAGGGACCACCTGATGGACCGCGGCTGAGAGGGGACGTCCCTCGGGCCCCTGCGCACAAAGCCCCTCACTCTTCAGGCTCCCGCACAGTGGCCGCAGGGACGCCCCGCTCTCTCGGCTGGAGCCCCTCACTAAGGTCCCTGAATATTTTAATACATTTCTTCAGCCCTGGCCGTGGCTCCGACGCGTGGAGCTTTGTCCTGAGCACCGAAAGGGTGTGTGTTCGATCCCCTGTCGTGTGCTCACGGGAGGCAGCCAATGGATGCTTCTCGCTCGCTCTCTTCCTCCCACTAAAATCAGTACACGTATCCTGGGGTGAGGATTGGAAAATAGCAATAATAAAAAGAAGGGTAAGCGATGTCCATGTCCAGTAGTGTGGACGGTTAAGTAATTACGGTAAATCCACTGCATGTGGTGTTAGGAGACGGTTCAGGTAGCCCTGTGAGCATCAGGCCGCCGTGTGAGCATGATCCCGCCGTGCTATTTAGCAAGAACCGCGGTGAACCAGTCAGCTTCTGACCGTGCCTGGAAGTGTGTGCAGGCACGCACATAGGAGGAGACCGGGAGGGACCACACAGGGCCTGCTGGTCACATGGGTGGGCCCGGCGCTCTCTCTCAGGCTCTGGAATTCCTCCTCTTATTTCTGTGCTGCAGCTTTGAATTTCTAGGCCAATATCAGTCTCCAAGCTCGCCTGACCCATCGTGAAGGGGTGGTTCTCGCTCTCAGGAGAGCCATGGGGCGTAAACGTGTCCGCTCTGTGGTTGTGGGAGGTCCTCTTACATCTCCGCGAGGCTCTCACATCAGAGTGGGTTCTGTGCCGAGCCTAACTCTCCCCTTTCCTCCTAGTGATCGGGGCAGTGTGGGAGCCACGCCAGCGGCCCCTGATGGTCAAGGCCAGTGGGAGCACAGAGGCCTTGTTGGCAATACTCCGGAATGGCCAAGGCCGCCCTGAGCCTGAGCATCAACACCAGCCTCCGAGCCGGGCTTGTGGCGAGGGGGCAGGTGGCCGGGCTGTGCCACCAGCGTCACAGACATTCTCCCGCAGCGGGTCCCAGAGTGCAGTCTGGACCTTCTGCTCCCGTAGAGTCGGGTGAGGGGGGCCGTGTGTGTCCAGCGTCCGGTCCTGGGACAGAGACGGGATGTGGGTGAAAATGCCGGTCCCCCGTGGGGCCTGCAGCTGAGCTGACAGTCATGCGTCCACGTGGGCTTCTCAGGTTTGAGGAGCTCAGCCCAGTCACATGAGACGTGGCCTCAGGGGACACAGGTGAGGTGGGCACAGCCAGGCCCTTCCTATCTTTGCAACTTGCCTGCAAATGTAAAGGTGCTCAGAGTGAAAGGTGTTGTAAGCATGAGTGACGGCGCCAATGAGCCTTCATCTGGCGGGGGTGGGGGGCGGGGGCTCGATCACTATTTATCACATTAGAATTTACAGCCAGTGCCCGGCCGGCGTGGCTCAGTGGTTGAGTGTGAACCTGTGAACCAGGAGGTCGCGGTTCAATTCCCAGCTGGGGCACAGGCCCGGGTTGTGGGCTCCATTCCCAGTAGGGGGTGTGCAGGAGGCAGCCGGTCCATGATTCTCTCTCATCATTGATGTTCCTATCTCTCTCGCCCTCTCCCATCCTCTCTCTCTAAAAATCAATAAAAAATCATTTAAAAAATTTCCCCATCTAATCAGTTTGTTAAAGGTTTACCTTAAAACTAAATGTAGGGGGAAAAAGCACTGTTTACAAATAATTTAAATATGATGTTTTTAAAAGACTCTCATTATTCCTTGCACTAAGCCAGCGATTTAGAATTTCCATCCCTAATGTCTGGTAGCAATTTTAAAAGTCTGCTACTAACAGGATATGCGCCTAGGACACCCTGGATTCAGCCGGCAGGCGATTTGAACGTGGAAATGTTAGCCCAAGAGGGAGTGAGTCCGTGGCAGGAGAAAGAGTCGGGTCACCCCGTCTGAAACGGCGGGTCCGTTTCTGAAATTAAAACGTTTAAAGAGCAACTGAGGAACTGCCGAGCGTTCCCACGTTCCCGTGAAATAGAATCATGATCTTCAGAAACAGAACATGCGTGTCAGGTGCTGAGTGACGTTTTACGAATCTGATGCAGACCTGACTCTGTTACGAAGCGTAATCAGCACAGAAAGCTCTCAAAATGTTGCCCTTTGAACAAATGACCGTCCCAAGTCGTGAAGGTGCTTCCTCTACCCAGGTGACAGGTGAGGTGTTCTGAAGCTTCGTAACCTCCATCGTGTGTAAAAAACACTGCTTGAAATTTTAACCCTGCTATTCTGGCTTCTGTAAACGCTTGCTTGCTTAAGTAATAGGAAAAATAAGACTACTCCCATTCCAGAGAGGCCATAAACTATGCCCCAGACAGCGTTGTCAGTGCTGGCACCAGGCCAGGCCTTGGGATATGGTCTCATGACCCCTTCTCAACACATAGGACTTCTTTCTCAGAAGGTCTGGGATTCTCATTCCAAATTTGGGAGACAAACAACGAGAAAAAGTATAAATAGGAAGGACTTCCTCCACGCGGGGCCCAGAATTTGACAGAGACATTCTGCTCCAAGCCAGCTAGCTCTAGCCTAATAAAAGACTCCACATTAATTTGGCTTGTTGATTAAGGCGTCTCCTGCTGGCTCGCTGATTTACAACACAAAGTCCTGCTGCTGTCACATTCACCTCGATTCTCACAAGGCATTCAGATCACTGAGACTGAAAGGATGACTGCCTGCCCGCAGTGGGGGGCGCATCTCCGTGACTGTGGCTCTGCAGAAAAAAATGCATGGGTTTTGTTAACGTAAAAAACAACAACATTGAAACCTGTAAAGATTTTTTGTGAGTTTATTTGAGCCAAACGTCGACATATGCCGGGAAGCAGAACCTCAACGAATTGAGATAATGCTCCGGAGAATGGCGGGTTACATCTGTACTTATACATTGCCATCAAAGGAAAGGGATGGAGGTGGGTTACATGAAATTCACTGGTGATAGATCAAGGAGGTGGGATAAAGCAAAGCTGGGAAAACCCCTGGGATTGGATAAAAAGTAAAATGATGGACACATACTTAGGTGGGTGCAGGAACAATGAACATGATAACAATGAAGGAATTTGTGGTCTCTGTCCTGGCGCCCAGCACATTAGGTTGTGCCCCAGGGGCTCCAGGAAAAGGGAAGTTACAAGTGACCCAGACATTTCAAGAATACTTTATCACAGATGCAAAAAGACAGATAGGCTCAGTTGAGGTGAAGGTTGACCTCGTCAGTGAAGGTACCGGCCTAGGATGTAACTGCCCACCATCACTGCCTTTAGTTAAAGTGTAATCTCAGGCCATCCTTTGTGGTGACTGTAGGTCTGAGTTTGCAAGACCGCCATGCAGGCCTCCCCTGGGCTGTCAGGTCAGCAGGTGGCCCCTTCCGTCCACAGTTTCTTTCCGGACACAAAACTCAAAGCAGGGAGAGTACTGTCTCACACTAAACAAAGCAGCTAGCAGTGTGGTCCTTGTCCTTCTGGAAGTAAGAACGTTCTAGAAAAGAGGGCGTTCCTGGAACATCCCTGGGCTAAGCCGTCCAGAACAGGCGGAGAGCCTTTTCTCCGGGTGGCCGGCCGGCCGTGCCGACTGCCCCTGAGCCTCCTGCTCCGCTGGTAAAGGACACGTTCAGATCGTGGCCTCGGCGTGTCTGGGCAGGTCTGAGTCTCGCTCTCCTCCTTCCATTTCAGAAGCAAAGCTTCGCCACGGCTCTATTGATCCAGGCAAATGATTTCCAAAAAAAAACCCAGACAACTATTTTATTTTACCTTTTGGTTTGTTTGAATCTTTATTGTTGCCAGTATTACAGCGGCCCCTTCCCCCTCAGCCCATCCCTCCCAGCCCGGCCCCACCCCCACCCCAGGCCTTCGCCACCCATCGTCTGTGTCCATGGGTGATGCCTCCGTGCATACAAGGTCTTCGGTTGATCTCTTTCCACTCACCCACCCCCCGCCTTCCCTCTGAGCTTCGGCGTCTGTTCCAAGCTTCTGTGTCTCTGGATCTATTTCACGCATCAGTTTATTTTGTTCTTTAGATTCCACATGAGTGAGATCATGTGACACGTGTCTTCTCCGACTGGCTTATTTCCCTTAGCCTAATGCGACTGTGAAATAGTATCCAAACGCCGACTTTTAAAAGCTTGTCACGTTCCAGGGGCCATAAGGTCACCTTGCTGTGGTCGCTGGGTCAGCTCCGAGCACCACACTCTCTAGCTGCCAGGCCATCACCAGGGCACGTCCCCGCCGGCACGTCACCGGCCTCCGCTCCCTCACCTGCAGGACCAGGACCCACGTGGACGCTCACTGAGCCTGCGGACGAGGCAGAGGCAGCAAACAAACATTTCATCATTTTTTTTTTTAAAGATATATTTTTATTGATGTCAGAGTGAAAGGAAGAGGGAAAGAGAGAGAGAGAGAAACATCCATGATGAGAGAGAATCATGGATTGGCTGCCTCCTGCATGCCCCCTACTGGGGATGGAGCCCACAACCCAAGCATGTGCCCTTGACCGGAATCGAACCCAGGACCCTTCAGTCCACGGGCCGATGCTCTACCCACTGGGCCACACCGGCCAGGGCCATTTCATCATTTTAATGAGGTCCCATTACGCTTCAATAAGGTCGTCACCTCATTCTTGCCACAATGCGCTTTTAAGACAAAGGAAGGACGTTAATGTTGTCACGTTTGAAGTTAATACATAGCCATTACATATATGTGTACATACTCTATATTCACACGTAGATGTTATTACATGTAACTAGAGGCCCGGCGCATGAAATCCGTACGTTGGTGTGGTCCCTAGGCCTGGCCTGCGATCAGGGCCATCCTCCCTGGCGGCCTGCAGCCGGCCACACCCCTCCGCCACCCACCCGTTTGCCATCAGAGGATGGGAGCCTGATGGCCGGGGGAAGGGACCGAGAGGTTGGCCATTCCCACTTGCTCACCGGCCTTGGCCTGGCTCCACCTTCATCCCCCGCCACCCACCCCCCGTTTTCTGTTCGCCATCAGGCGATAGGAGCCTGCAGCCAGGGGAAGGGACCGGGAGGTGGTCAGTGCGCCTTATAGTGACTGGTTGAATGGCCTTTCTGGTCATTCTGCCGTTAGGATCAATTTGCATATTACCCTCTTATTATATAGGATTCTATAGCAAGTAAGAAAGTCCAGTATACAAATTACCGTATTTTCCGGCGTATAAGATGACTTTTTAACCCAGGAAAATCTTCTCAAAAGTCGGGGATCTTATATGCCAGAAAATACAGTACTCACTCTCAGCTCCAGCACTGGGACAGAGGCTTGCAGGGGGTGAGGGGTGGGGGGGGGAAGGGTACAGGTACCGTATTTTCCGGCGTATAAGACCCCCAACTTTTGAGAAGATTTTCCTGGGTTAAATAGTCGTCTTATACGCCGGAAAATACGGTATATGCTCAAACTTCTTGTTTAAACTTTTTATTCAGATTATGAAATGCTACACAAAATAAATGCTCACATTTACCTAGTGAAACATTTTAGCATGCCCTTCATATGAGCTTTAATGCGACAAATATTTTAGTAAAATACATCTGAAACCCCGGCAAGTTAAAGCCCAGCGAAGGGACACACTCTTCTCAGATCCACCCTCCACCGAGACTGACTTTCGCAGCATGGGCAGCGGGAGGGTTCCAGGCATTTCTTCGTGGTTGTCTTTGGTGTGACCCCCCTGGGTGGTTAGGGACCGGGTGAGGTTTCCGTCTGTAACATGCCCCTGGGCCCTGGCCTGTCTGCGCCTGCCGGCCGCTCTGTGGTGTGCCGGCTGCTCTGTGGTGTGTCTGAGGAACTGCCTTTTGGCACGGACTTTGGGGATGTTTAAAGCAGGGTTTGTGCACTGGCAGCATTGGTGTGTGTGTGTGTGTGTGTGTGTGTGTGTGTGTGTACGCACGCGTGCACTTCTCCGTGTTTGTGTTGTGTGGAGAGAGACGGAAAGAGGCCGCTCTGACATGTCAGATCATCCTTCCATGCCTGTACGGAGACACACAGACGTTGGATGGCATGGGTGCTGTTCTGTAAAGAATTTATTATGAAGAGGTTCACACATACCGACAGACAGAGGGGTCTGTGGGGGGAATCTGTCCGTAACGTAGCTTCAACAGCTACCCACCAAGGGGAACGTGGCTGTACCACCTGGCGTTGTGTGTTAGCTGAGCTTCAACACAGACCCACACACGGTGCCACGTGAGTGCGCGTGCAGGCCCTGACGGAGAAGCCCAGTAGGAAGTCTGTCTATTCTGATCATGCTGAATTTAATCATGTGATTTAAGCCCGGCTGGTGTGGCTCAGTGGTTGAGTGTCGACCTATGAACCAGGAGGTCACGGTTTGATTCCCAGTTAGGGCACCTGCCTGGTTTGTGGGCTCCATCCCCAGTAGGGGGAGTGCAGGAGGCAGCTGATCCATGGTTCTCTCTCATCACTGATGTTTCTGTCTCACTCCCTCTCCCTTCCTCTCTGAAATCAATAAAAATATGTTTAACAAAAAAAGAATGTGATTTAAAATCATTTCTGCTGTAAGCAGCCCGGTGGCCAGTTTGTGAACACAGATCACGGTGGCACAAGGTTACCCGTGGCCTTAGGCTAGTCTCCTGGGGGGTCAGTTACTCAAAGTTAATAAAAAGTGACTCTACTTACGTTAAATTTATACCTCATTTTGTGATTCCTCATTCATGACTTCATTTTTTTTTAAATAGCCATAATTACCTAATATCACCTTTTATGACACATTTCTTACTACGCTACTGCTTTTATTTCTCAGAAAATAAGATTTTATATAGATCTACAGTTGCCTCACATTTAACTCCATTTTGTGAGCCAATATGTATTCATATTTTATGTGGATTATAATTGCATAGGTCAATTTACTTATTAATTTTGAGTCACCTATTCATCATGTGGTATATTATTAGAAAATATCACTATATTTTTGACACCCTTGAAACTTTAAGCTCCAGTCATTAAAGATAAACCTGAATTTTAATTGTTATATATCACCAAACACATACCAAGCCGAGAGTCTATTAATCACCAGGATGATATGGAAATTATGAGGTGCCCTCTGAAATTCACAAACAAAGTAGATCATTTGGGGAAGCTATCCGAACATTAAGAGAAATAGAACCATCAAAGAATAGGTAGAGGCAAGATTTAAATGATTATAGCTAGTGAAGAACGCTAACTGTGTAATTAATTAAGCTAGCGTTTTATGTATAAGGCTTTCCTCAGGCTCACTCGTGTTTAAATAAATGTGTGTTACAGATGAGCGAGCTCATTCTGCAGATCCTTGGAATGAGGTGAAAGAAAAGGGATGATCGGCTGGCCAGTGTGGTTCAGTGGTTGAGCGTTGACCTATGAACTAGGAGGTCACGGTTAGATTGCAGATCAGGGCACATGCCTGAGTTGCGGGCTAGATCCCAAGTGTGGGGTGTGCAGGAGGCAGCCGATCAATGATTCTAATCATTTATGTTTCTCTCTCTGTCTCTCTCCCTTCCTTTCTGAAATCAATAAAAATATATATAAGAAAGAAAATCAGAAAGAAAGGACACATATGATCACCTGATGAAAAATCTTATGTCTCAGCAAGTAGTAGCATGAGTTTCCTGTCTGTAACTGGAACTGAATTATCAGGATATAAATGGAAAGCGTGGCAAAGGAGAAAAGTGAAGACGTGATTGTTTAAAAGAGCACCTTCCCGTTGAGATGTGCTGAGAGGGTGATCGAAAGGTGAGGGGCATGCTCTCTGCTGGGGAGGAGCCCTGGCGGGCGTGCCAGTGCAGGTGGAGAAACAACACAGGTTTCAGTGCTGATGGAGGCGACACTCTTCCCATGGTCAAGCAGGTTCATTCCCCGTCTGGTGATCACATTCCTTTCTTAGGAAAACCTTTCTCCTTTTTATTATGTTTTAAATTAAATGTATGGGGTGGCATTGGTTAGTAAGATTACATAGGTTTCAAATGTACACTTATATGATCCTAGAGGCCCGGTGCACGAAATTTGTGCACTGGTGGGTGTCCCTCAGCCCAGCCTGCACCCTCTCCAATCTGGGACCCCTCAGGGATCGGGCCTAAACCGGCAGTTGGACATCCCTCTCACAATCCGGGACTGCTGGCTCCTGACCACTCACCTGCCTGCCTGATTGCCCCCTAACCACTCTCCTGCCGGCCTGATTGACACCTAACTGCTCCCTTGCTGGCCCGATCACCCCCAACTGCCCTCCCCTGTAGGCCATCTTGTGACAATGTGGGGGCGGCCATCTTTTGACAACGTGGGGGCGGCCATCTTGTGACAACGTGGGGGTGGCCATCTTGTGGTGGCCATTTTGTGATGCTGTTGGGACGGCCATCTTGTGACAACATGGGGGTGGCCATCTTGTGACAATGAGGGGGTGGCCATCTTGCGATGTGAGGGTGTGAGGGTCAATTTGCATATGACCTCTTTATGCTATAGGATATGATCGGTATATGGCATTGTGTGTCCATGACCCAAAGCCACGTCTCCTTCCATCACCAAATGTTTGGCCCCCTTCATCATTTACCCTCCCCAGCCCCCTTCCCGCCAGTGACCCTACCCTGTGGGCTGGTCTATGAGCTTTTGTTTGCTTTTCCTGTTTGTTCCCTTGTTGCTTTCAGTTTTCTACCCCCCACAGGAGGGAGGTCACGTGGTTCTTAACTTTTTCTGCCTGACTCACTGTGCTTAGCATGATACTCTCAGGATCCACCCATGTTGTCACCAGCGGCAGCATTTCCTTATGGCTGAGTCGTGTTCCATTGTGTGTACGAGCCCCCTCTTCTTTATCCTTCATCCACGGAAGGACTCTGCAGTTGTTTCCATGGCTTGGCCGCCATGAATAATGCTGCAATGAACATGGAGGTGCATATACTTATGTAAATAAATGTTTTCATTTGGGGGGGTAGATACCCAGAAGAGGGGTTGCTGAGTCACGTGTAATTTATTCAGACTACCATTGACTAGCATTTTGGAGATACTGACACAGACATATACACATATATAGAGATTGGATATAGATATGGATAATGTTAAATTAAACTATAACTTTTATGGTTCGTGTTTATTGGGAAACCATTTTCTTAAGTAATGCCAGTATTACCAAATACCATGGTGTAGAATGGCTATTCTGAAGGCATCTTAGTAATATTTTGAACTTTCTTCAACATGTACATTTCTCTACATTTATGTTTCTTTAAAACTAGTTTTTACTTTCATTTTCATTAGATGAAAATACAGGGTATTTTCAAATGGATTCTGATATTCTGTTACCTATTCTTAATTATTGACGCTAATGATTTAAGTGGAATGATTTTCTGATTATGGAAGTAAAAGGTATTGATGTTACTTTTGGACAGAGATTTAGTTCTTAGAGAAACCACTGTCCTTTCTTTGGAAAGGTTATTTCTTCTGAAGTTATTTCCCTGTATATGTAGACACACACACATCCCGGTCTTCTTTAAAAAATTGGTATAGCACTGTGCATACACTTTGTCTTGCTAATGTTATTTAAAATTACATCAAGAGCATTTCCTTATTTTATTACAAATTCATAAAATTATTTTAACCAAGTAAAGTTTGATTTTATGCGAATTGTTATTTAAATAATCCTCTGTTTTTGTGCAAGTTAATTTGTGTTTTCCCAGTTACATTTGATGCTTTGAGAACAAAATATCTAAATATTAACAAGGCCTGCCTGCTGGCCTGTGTTGCTTAGTGGTTCCCATGAACCAGGAAGTCAAGGTTCTACTCCTGGTCAGGCACATACCCGTTGCTGGCTTGATCCCCCGTAGGGGGCGTGCAGGAGGCAGATGATCAATGATTCGCTCTTATCGTTGATATTTCTCTCTCTCCCTCTCACCTCCTCTCCCTGAAACCAATAAAACATATTTTAAAATATATAACAAGACCTGTTTTAATCAGTATAGATTTTTTTTAATGTCTAAATCATAGCTTTTTGGGGTTCTTGGTTTTGTGGCTCAAGTAGCTCCCACACAGTTGTGCAGATCCATCCTTTCCAGCAGTGAACGAAAGCACACCGAATATTGTCTTAGGAAAAGCTTTGCACATTCAGACCAAAATGTTTATCAAGTTCCTTTAATTCGCCTTCTTGGAAAGTGTTCTGTACACTGAGGTGTACCAAGAATATCACTTTCCCATTCGGAGGATTTGTACACTCAGAAGGGGTGAGCGCGGACGGCCCTGTACCAGCTGCGACGCTAGTGTGGGAGTTGGTTTTAGCCGCGCCCTTCCGCCCTCCCCGTGGCCGTTGTAAGCGCTAAGTAAAGGCCATTCTATTCTGCGAAAATCAATGTGTGCATCTGGTTTGTCCTTCATGTGCACGGGGAAAGACGATTCCTTTCATCTCCGCACAGAATTCCTTTTAACCACAACACAACACACGCCCACGTCTTCTGATCTTTCTCCTTCTGTTATTTTTTTTTATATAAAATATAAAAGAGAGGTTATAAGTCTTTAATTCCTTTCATTCCTCCCATGTTTACTTACCAGCCGCATCAATAAAAAGTCAGGCAGACAAGGATTCAACATGAAACCTGAGGGAGGAACCCCAGAGCACAGAGCTGTGCCCAACACCCCGCCTTCCACTGAGTCCCCGGTTTCACTCCCAGGCCCACGACCCTGGACTGACTGACCTCACGGACCTCCTGGTGCTGGAGGTGTTCCGGTCCAGCAGCTTCAGAACCCCCTCCAGTAGGTTAATGGTGAAGCCTGCTGCCCTACTGTGTGGCCTGCGTTCTGCACCGTGCAGTGTGTCCTGCTGTCCTGGAGGCTGAGTGGGGCCCGGGCCGGGGGAGCCCTCTCTAGGGAAGTCTGTGTGCAGACGCTTCAGGCACTGACTGGGCACCGGACGGCGGGCAGACAGTTTCAGGCGCGGCAGGTGCAAAGTCTGTCGTGGAGGCAGCATTTCTCCACGTGGTAAGACTTCTCACAACCTCCCGTGTCCTGCTAAGGCAGTGGTCGGCAAACTCATTAGTCAACAGAGCCAAATATCAACAGTAAAACGATTGAAATTTCTTTTGAGAGCCAAATTTTTTAAACTTAAACTTCTTCTAACGCCACTTCTTCAACATAGACTCGCCCAGGCCGTGGTATTTCATGGAAGAGCCACACTCAAGGGGCCAAAGAGCTGCATGTGGCTCGCGAGCTGCAGTTTGCCGACCAAGGTGCTAAGGAGACGGGTCAGCGACACAGGCAAGGGCCTGGGACTCTGATGCACACGATGAGGAGAGAGAGGTGGCGGGGGGGGGGGATGTGGGGGGGAGAGGGAGAGCCTAATGGACGAGAGATCTGGGAGCCACACAGACAAACGTTTGAAGATCAGTTACCCGCTTGGGTGATTGCGAGTGCCATGTGCTTACACCGATCAATAACACGTCCGCAGCTCTGGGCACCAGGAAACACGTGTGCATTATGAATGCTTAAAATCCTGGCTGTCTGAGCAGCGTTTAAAGGACTGAAATGTGAAAAGATACGCTTGTTATTCCCACGTGTGCTGGGTGGGTGGTGAGAATGATAGGGCTAGAATAGTAGCATTCTACTGTGCGGAATTGTCAGCAGCAGCGTAACCGACGATTCTAGACGCCCGCTGGACATCGCCCGCCTACAACCTGGCAGCATTTAATTAGAACCCACATGTTAAGACTGAAACCTGTCCTGGTTAGTGCATGGACTCCAACCTCATTGGTAAGCTTGCTTGTGTGTGTATGTTTTTAAGTCCTTAGAAAATTGATTATTTCAGAGCTTGAAATGCTTACTCCTCTTTCTATTTTGGTGATAATTTAACTTTGCAGAAGACACACTCGTTTGTATTAGAGTAACTTACCATGCAGTGATGGAGGGAGTACTATTTAATTATTATACTATTATTAAAATTTAATAGTAACATATTAAATTTTAATATGTTCAATATATTAATCTAGTATATATGCTGGGTCCTGCCAGCATGGCTCAGTGGTTGAGCATCGACCTATGAATCATGAGGTCACGGTTCGGTTCCCAGTCAGGGCACATGCCCAGGTTGCAGGCTCCATCCCGTGTGGGGACATGCAGGAGGCAGCCGATCCATGATTCTCTCTCATCATTGATGCTTCTCTCTCTCGCCCTCTCCATTGCTAAAATCAATAAAAAAATATTTTTAAAAAAGTTGTGTATGCTGGGATAAAGCCATGGTTTTTTACTTCCACCCTGTGTTTAAAGTGACAAGTAGCGGGTGTAATGAGGGAACGTGTTCAGTTGTCGCTCGCAGCATAGTCATATCATTCTATGACCCCACGTGCCATTGAAGAACCTTCTAGAACAGGGAAACCATGATCATGACAACAGTCTACACGTGCTGGCACTGCACTCTGCTGAGCACCCCGCGTGAGTTTTACCCACGCATCCTCACAGCACCCCTGGGCGGAGGTGGTGGTCCGGGCGCCCCCTCCCACCTGAGCAAACTGGAGCTCAGGGAGACCCCGCACCTGGCCGGGCCCGATCCCGCCTCCTGACCCCCATCCCACGGCCTGTTCCGGGGAAAGCCACTGCCCAGGGATCACCTGTTTGCGGGGAAAACCCAGGAAACCCAGGTCAACGTGACTCTTCGGTAAACAATGAAGGAAATGCACATCTGTAAAGTCTGTCACTTACGTGGAGGTTACATTTAACTTCTTAGCTGCTGTTTAATTTTCAAAATAAATGAGGCCTTTATTGTAACTTCCTACTAAAGACAAGGAAGTTGAAGGGGGCTTGTCTCCTGTGAAACCCAGAACCTGTCCGTGTCTCCATCGCCGGGAAAGTGCTGTGTCAGGGCTCCTGGTATCAGAGGGGGAAACATGGGCAACTGTATTCATACGTGTTTGTGGATTAACACAGATATTGTCACTGCATTTTTACAAACGGTGTGTGTGTGTGTGTGTGTGTGTGTATGTGTGTCTGTGTGTGAAGGACGGCCATATTTTCAAGGTTACGATCCTACAATGTTATTCAAACCTCTCTTTCCAGATATGAAGGAAAGAGCACAGGGCGTTGTTTCTTGTCAGTTTGTGCTTGTTTGTTTTATACGGACTCCGCTAGCAAAATAAAAGGATGGCGGCCCTGTGGTCACCAGCGTGGTAAGCGGGCAGGGCGTGATGTTCCGGTCCAGCTGCCTTAGACTTGTAACGCCCCGTGGTGTGGAATGAAAAACAGCAGCGGCTACTAGCTTTATTCCTCACAAAATACTTACCTTTCACTTGGTCTCTGACTATATAAGACTTCAACTTCTTAAGACAATTTTATCTGTCAGTCATCTATCATCCATCTGTCTTGAGGTGAGACTAATTCATCACCAGCATTGATGCCAACAGCACAGGCAATATTGAAGTTGTGGTCATGGCCATCTTGTACCAACCTCATTTTGTCTGCTGAGAGTTTATTGGGGATTATAGTTGACAAAGTTGATTTCACCCAGTACATATGAATCAACGATAGTTTTGAAGGGCTATAAAGAGTGCAGTTATCTCTGACCTAATTTAGTGAAAACACAGTAGAAAATCCTGACATCATAAAGGCATGCTGTCGGTGAATCACCAGTGTTACCAATTTGAAGCTAAGGATTTCAGATGCATGGGGTTTCTACGCCTTACTTCAAAAGGTAATACTTCCGGGTTACTTGGATCTGTGCTGTGTGCTCACGGGAGCCTGGCGGTGGCTTGTTTTTCCTGATGTAGAAGAAGACACAGTTCCTGTGCTGAGGCCCGGGTGCGAGGCTGTGCACATTCTCGCTGTGACTGCCCGTGCGCAGGGATCGCAGCCCTGGACCTGGATCACGTGCAAGCTTATCCCTATATAATAAAGAGGTAATATGCAAATTAACCCTCACACCCTCACAAGATGGCTGCCTACTACCAGGCCGGCAGCAGGGTTAGTGAGGGACGACCAAACGACTGAACAGCAGGCTGCGTGGGGCCACCAGGCAGGCAGGCAGGTGAGCGATTCGGAGCCAGTGGTCCAGGATTGTGAGAGGGATGTCCAACTGCCGGTTTAGGCCCGATCCAAAAGCTGAAACTTGGGTGTGAGGATACCACTGAGCTCCAGGGTGAAGAATGTGAAAATGGCAGCTGTGCCAAATGAAATAAAAGCGGGAATTGCGTTCCTACGAGAACCGGGAGGGAGACGCGTGACGTGGTTCCAGCAGACAGCCTGATGCTTCCATACCCCTCGCGCTTCTCCCTCCCTGGGTCTCTCTGCCCGCGTCTGCCCCTCCACCCCCATCACAACCGCAGAAGGACGCTTCTGAAACCCCGCAGGGGAGGAAAACCTTTCCCTTCTTCCCCTCCAGGCTCCCGTGGGGTCCAATCGTTCAGTTGGCACCAGGCTGAGTAAGAACAGAAGAACGCATGTTGTACATCTGGGGCTTCATAGAAATGTGAGAGTTAAAGCAGCTTTTGCACCTTCTAGACAAGGAAGCAAACTTGCAAAGACTCCATGGGACAGAGGGTTCGAGGAGTACATTGGGGGAAAGTGACAGGTTTGTGTATACAGCCTGTGGCCCGGTTCCTGCCTCTCCTGGGGCACAGGGAGGGCGCCTTCTCCTGGGGTGCAGGGAAGGTGCCTCTCATGGGGGACATTAACTTCCTGTCTCAGGAGGACAGCAGAGGTCAGAGTGTCCTTGAACTGGCTGATTCTTAAGTCACTTCAGTTCAAAATTCTCAGCACATCTGAGTGGCATGTCTTGGGGAGTACAGTCTGCTCGCCTTCAATATGAACCTCATCTGGTTACTCGCCCACAGAATTCTCAGCAGCTCCTTGTTGGTGATAAAAGAACACCCATTGCACTGTGGGGTTCAAGTCCATCGCCCTTCATTGGCGCTGAGCCCTGCCTTCTCCCTTCGAGGTGCCTGCTGCTCCCCACCCCCGACCCCGACCCCGAGTGGATCAACGTTGAGGTTCTCCCACTTGGGCTTGTGTGTTTCCACGTCTTGGCCTGCCCTGGCATGCCCCCCCCTCTGTGATAAAACCCCGCCACACAGACCCAGTAGGGATGGAAGGTCAGCGCGGGGTGGGCGGGCAGGCTCAGCAGCCATCTCAGATGGTGGATAAAGAAAAACGGAATTTATTTAAGGGAAGGAGTGGGGGTAGGATATGCAAGGGAAGGGCTGTCCAGCACCAGCCACAGGAACGGGGGGTGGGGGGGGGATGGGGGGGCGATGGGGCAGCCCCGGGAGCTGGGGCTCCATCCTCCTGTGCAGTCCCGGGCGGAAGCTCATCAGGGTGGGCCTGGGGCCGAGCTGGGCTGTGGGGGGAACGGGAACGGGGGTGCGCTCAGGTGCCTTCAGGGCGTTTCGGTTCCTCGTGTGGTCTGAGGCCTGGTGTCCAGCGAGCTTTTCCCGGTCCTTGTCCTCCTGTGGGGGGAGCTTGCACGTGGCCCTGGAGGGTTGAATTGCCCTACGGGCCTAACAGAGGAAGCAGCAATGTTGGCAGCGTGCTGAGGGGCGGGGGGGTCGGCGGAACTGACGATTCCAGAGACCCCGTTGGCCATCACCCGCCTACACATTTGCGGTGTTTAATTAGAACATACGTGTGAGGGTTAAACCTCTCCTGCTTGGTGCACAAACTCAAACACGATTGATAAGCTTGCTGGTGTGTGTGTGTTTAAGAACTTGGAAAACCATCTGGCTTCAGAACAAGTAAGAATAAACCTGAGAGGCCCGTGTGACTTGGACTGCATTTATGGGGGGATGTGGAGGTGACTCTCCAGCTCCCTCACATGGGCTGTGGGCACAGGGCTGCCTGCAGGTGAGCGAGAGAGACTGAGGCCTTCATTTTGAAGAAACAGACGAGCACACTCCCTCTCCGTGTGAGAGGCAGCACTGACTGAGGCAAACAGCAAACACGCAGAGCGCACCTGCAGAAAACACGGCAGCACCCACTGCACAGGCCGTCCCCACGGTACGTCGGACTCACGGACGTCGTCTCGTGGTTACGTCGCCATCTCCCATTTATTTATAAAAAAAGAGTTCCGTCATTTCTTTCTCTTTTTTAAAAAATATATATTTCATTGATTTTTTACAGGGAGGAAGGGAGAGGGATAGAGAGTTAGAAACATCGATGAGAGAGAAACATCGATCAGCTGCCTCCTGCATGCCCCCCTACTGGGGATGTGCCCGCAACCAAGGTACATGCCCTTGACCGGAATCGAACCTGGGACCCTTCAGTCCGCAGGCTGATGCTCTATCCACTGAGCCAAACCAGCCAGGGCAGTTCCATCATTTTGATGTATGTACATAGGTGCTTTATGTTTTTTATTATTTATTCACCACAAGTAAAGGTCAGGAATTGTTATCTTTCTTTTAAATTTTTTTGCTGTGTCACGTCATCACTGCTGTATCCGTGCTCCACGTGAGTGACCAGGTGCTCATGGAGGTGGGTTCCGACTGACGGCGAAAATCGCGTCACGTCGCTGTAGGAACGGATCTCCCACGTCACCCGAGGACCGCCTGTATATGGAATGAATCAGGACATTCATTAGGAAAATGTCCCGTTTATATAATGAATGAATTAATAAAACGGGCGGCAGAACGAGAAACCCGCTCCTGTTCTTCAAAAGGCAGGCGTCTTGCGGGCAGGACGCCCGTTCACATCTGCCCGAGGGGCGTTTCCCGAAGTCTCTGACCTCGAGCTTCCCCGGGGGCCTCCCACCGGCGCCGGCACCAGCACGCCCGTCCTGCTGGAGGCGAGGCACTTGGCAGACGTTCGCTCTTTGGCCACTGAACTCGGCGTGGCCTTGGCCGAGGCCGCTTTACCACACCCCTCTGTGCGGGGGACCCCTGTGTGTGTCCTGGGTTCGGAGTTTCTGCTCAGGTTCCGGGAACTTGGGCGTGCTCCGAGCTGCTCCTCCGAAGACGCCTGTGGAACGGAGGATAATTGTCTTCCGTCTCTCGAGTAAATGAAATATAATTTGAAAATCACTTGGGCTAACTACATGTTTCTCTGAATAGCACCACACATCTCCACACGTAGGCGCAGCCCCACGTGGGCCGTTCACGTCACAGTGGCCGGGACAATACGCCCTTCCCCCGAGCGCTCCCCGGTGCGTGGACCAGGAGGAGGACATCAGCCCCGGAGACGCTGATGGACGTCACTCCGTCACCGCGTATCCCAGGGCGGGGCCCGTCCTGGCTGCCGTGTAGGAGCTCAGCACCACGTCCGAGAACGTGTTGTGCGCTGCCCGTCATTCTGGTCTGTACAGCGACGGTCTCTGATGACGTCAGGCAGAGCATCCAACCACGTCTGTGCGAGAAGCTGCGGGCGGGACAGACCTGTGCGCAGCAGGGTCGCCGTCCTTGGGTTAGAGCTTTTCGCTCACAGCGTCTCTGTGTCCGGGCCGCGTGGGCTCTGAGACGAGGGGCGTCTGCGGCTTCGTCTCTGCTCCTCTCGTCACGCCCAGGCAGTGCCCGCTCCAGACGACACACCGCACACGGAGTGTGAACACGTATCGAGCATGAACGAGCGGTTCCTCTTTTTTTTTTTTTTTAATATATTTTATTGATTTTTCACAGAGAAGAAGGGAGAGGGATAGAGAGCTAGAAACATCGATGAGAGAGAGAGACATCGACCAGCTGCTTCCTGCACACACCCCACCGGGGGATGTGCCCACAACCAATGTACATGCCCTTGACCGAATCGAACCTGGGACCTTCCAGTCCGCAGACCGACGCTCTATCCACTGAGCCACACCGGTTTCAGCTAGCGGTTCCTCTTTATGTCAGTCATTAACATTCTGAAAATGTTCTCATCTGAAGAGTTCACGGGGAGGCGTATAATAACCACAGTGAGTGTTGGCTGTTTGCAAAATAACAACAACAACAAAACAGAGTATATTCCGTGCCCATTATTGTGAACATGCTGTACATTTAACGTAGCTACAGTGTACACTAACTGCACATACCAGGTATCTCCATCCAATTAAAAATATGCTCAGAGGGCCTCCCAATAGTCTGCAATGTCTCCAGGAGCTGGAGGGGGGCCAAAAAGGCAGGACCATAAAGAGGGGGAACTGAGGCAGGAACGGAAGCCACAATGCTAAGCATGCAGGAATACTTATGGCTTCATTGGTTTTTAGAGAGAGAGGAAGGGAGAGGGAGAGACCTCATCCATGGGCTGCCTCCCGCACTCACGCTCCCTCCGGGTGACCAAGCCCGCAATCCGGCACGTGCCCTGACCGGGAATCCAACCAGTGACCTCTTAGTTCCTGGGTCAGTGCTCGAGCACTGGGCCACGCCGGCTGGGCCTTGTTTAACTTTCATTTTGGATGTGAAAACACGCTGCTCACCAAGCAAGCCTGCTGCCTCCTACTGCAGCGCGGGGATGCTGGCTGGTCCTGCCGTCGGAGCCACGGGGCGGCAGGAACCAGTACCTCCAGCACGAAAGACACCGAAGCCCTAGGTCCCCTAATCCCAGGTCGCGGTGGCTTAGGAGGTTCCTCACGTTCTTCACGCCTCGCTCGGTTCTCCAGGTCACCCGGAGGCGGGCTTCAGATCCCCATGGCTACTTTTTGATCCTCACTGCTGCTGCATGTGATGTTCTGTGTTCTGTTTTCTGAATGGTTTCGGCTAAAACATGTTTAAATACGACTTAGGTTCTTGCTAGCAACTTTGCAGAAGTCATTTGTCGTTGATAATTGTCAGCCGTTGATTCTTTCGTTTTGCCTGCTGGAATGAATGACTGTTTTGTGTTTGATTTTTTCCAAATACTTATTGCTTGAAATACTGAATGAAATAAACACTTCTTCTTCCCTTTCCTTATCTAATTGCATCAGAAAGCACTTTCAGAAAAGCAAGAAGTGAAACGGCTTTAGTGGAAATAGCTTTCTGTTTCGTGGTTAAGTTTAACACTGACTTTTGTTTGATAAAATTCACATACAATGGTATTTTCTTATATTCCCACATTTGTTGACTTTAATCAAGAATCAAGAATGGATATTAAATTTTAATAGATGTCTTTGGTTGCCACTTACTAAATAATTTTATTTTCTATCCTCCAGATTAAAGTATTGAATTAAAATATTTCCAAATATTGACTCATAGTTTCAATATTGGAATAAATGTAATGTAGTCATGATATATGGTTTCAAGTTTTGTCTGGAGTCTATCTGTTATCATGTAAATGATTTTTAAATTATTCATCTAGTTTATAAGGAAAATTGTTTTCTATAATTTTTGATAATGCTTCTTTTAGATATATTATCATGTTAGTTCATAAAATGATGAACAAAAAGATTCAAATGGAGTTCATGTCATTTTAGGCTCCTAATGGTAACATGGTATATTTGTTTAAAATTACTTTTCTAAGTAAAAATATATTTTAAAATAAAATTAGTTAATAAAAAATTACTTAAATAAAAAGAGCTCTGACTTGATGTTTCTCCTTTCTAAAGGAGAATTATGAAGATAAAAATTATTTTTAAATTTAGTGGACTCTTTATCAGAATTACACATTTGTATATGTAACTTCTATCTAATTAGTCATTAATATAGCACTACCTACTATAATAAAATCAAAATGAATTTATATCGATATGTTCAAGTGGTTTGCCCATTATATAAAACGTAGTATTTTTTCCCTAAGTAAAGTGTTCCTCAGACCTGGGTGGTTTTTTTTCAGTAGAATAAGAACTTTATGAAGCTTCCCTATGGCATTACATTTCTATGTCCGTTTTATAGGAATCGGTTACCACTCTACTTATAAAGTGTGAGGTTAAAAGCTTTCAATTCATGAGTAGCCCTGGATGTTTGGTACTGAAGTAGCTTAAATAAAAAGTCACTTAAGCCAGTGCTGAATGGTCCCTCCCGGGGGTACTGGGGTCCGAGTGGCTCCAGAAGGGGCAGGACTGACTAATGGCCCCTCGCTCAGGAGCAGGATCTGTGAGGAATCGGTGCCTCCGTCCTCCACCCTCTGAGCACTGGGGGAGGGATTTATTACCTCAAACCTCATTTTGAATTTTCCTGCAGATCTTTACCTGTGGGGTCATGGATGGATATAAACAGCTGACTTGTACAGTAGCCCATAGCCGCGGTGTAAGGCTATGGGCTTATAGAGGTCATTGTCGCATTAGGAGACCTCTAAGTACCCATTTCAGCCCGGTTGGCTTGGCTCAGGGGTTGAGCGTTGACCTATGAACCAGGAGGTCAGGGTTTGATTCCCAGTCAGGGCATGTGCCTGGATTGTGGGCTCGATCCCCAGTAGGGGGCGTGCAGGAGGCAGCCAATCAATGACTCTCTCATCATTGATGTTTCTCTTCCTCCTTCTCCCTTCCTCTCTGAAGTCAATAAAATATACATATATCTTTTAAAAAGAGCTCTGACTTGATGTATTTAAAAGTATTAACATAGTTACATGATCATTGGCTGTTCCTAATCTAACCTGTGGGCCCATACTCTCCAGGCGCTGGGCAGCCATCCCAAAGCTGATGGGTGCTTGGCTATTCCCTAAAACATTCGTATTTATCTTATTATTTTAGATAATTTCTATGGTACCTATAATATAAAAGTATGTGTATATAACTCATAAAGAAACAAATATAATTTTGGAATTTTACTCCAATTTTTGAAACAGTCTACATCTGTTTTTTAACTGAGAATAATGGTGGTTAAATCAAGTGTGAGACTGGTTTTTCATTTGACACCTAGGAGCTCTAAATGGTATATAATCTTATATAATAAAAGGCTAATATGCAAATCGACCAAATGGCGGAACGACTAGTTGCTATGATGCACACTGACCACTAGGGGGCAGACGCACAACCCAGGAGCTGCCCCCTGGTGGTCAGTGTGCTCCCACAGGGGGAGCGCCACTCAGCCAGAAGCCCTGAGCTGGGGGGAGCGGGCCTCAGCTGTCAGTCGGACATCCCCTGAGGGCTCCCAGACTGCGAGAGGGCACAGGCTGGGCTGAGGGACCCTCTAGCCCCCGAGTGCACGAATTTATGCACTGGGCCTCTAGTTCTAGATAAGAAGCAACTTTTGATCCAAGACATGTCTGAAAGAACACTTATCTTCCAGAGCACGCCAAAATGAACGGATCGACATTAGTCCATGGTTTAGCCACTTCTTTCCTTGACACATAGATAAGTGTTCATTATGAATAATGATTGTTGTTACGCATACATTACCAGTGAGAGTTGCTGCCGATTCAGCTGCATCTTTGCCCTGTTCCATATTTTTGATTCACCCAGTGAGCTTGTCAGTGGGACTCGTCCCCAGTTTGTGTGCACATGCTCTGTTCATCACCCTATGCATGCACTTCATTCTTGTACTAGAGGCCGATGCACGAAGATTCGTGCAAGAATAGGCCTTCCTTCCCCTGGCTGCCGGCACCGCCTTCCTCCTCTCACCTTGTCACGTCAATTTCCATATTCCCTCCTTATTGGCTGTGGGAGCCGCCATCTTTGTCTCCGAGTTGTGGTCAATTTGCATATTCTGTCTTTATTACTTAGGATGCTTGATATTATCTTTAGTTTTTAGAGGAGTTTTTAGTGAAGTGATGTTGGCCCAAGGAAGTTCCAGGTATGACTGAAAATATCACCTACTCCTGGACAATTAATTGGTATTAATTTTAAGACCGTGGCTGCCTCATTCTGGGGAAGACCAGCCTGGGCAGAGATGGCTGTCAGATGCCAGGGTAGGAAAGCAAAGATAGGTCGTCTCTATGGTCAGCTCTCCAAGTCCTTGAGGTCACCAGCGTCAGAAGTAAAATGCTCAGTCAGCTTGGAAAGCAAAGAGCTTTACACAATAGGAACTCTCGCCCTGGCCAGTGTGGCTCCGCCTGTGAGCATCACCCCATGGACCAAGGTTTGCCCCTCGGATTC
This sequence comes from Eptesicus fuscus, assembly GCF_027574615.1. NCBI lineage: Eukaryota > Metazoa > Chordata > Mammalia > Chiroptera > Vespertilionidae > Eptesicus > Eptesicus fuscus. The sequence goes on along the minus strand of NC_072480.1, from coordinate 103,586,510 downwards.
CTGGTCAGGGCACTTGCCAGGTTGCTCTATCCCCAGGAGGGGCGAGCAGGAGGCAGCAGGTGGATGTTTCTCACATCGATGTTTCTCCCTCTTTCTCTCTCTCTCTCTCTCTCCTCCCTTCTCTTCTCTCTAAAACCAATAAAAACATACCTAAAAAGATAATTCTCAGATCCAGGGGACCACCTATTAGTTTATGAATAAGATCCATGAGAGGGGAATTTTGAACCAATAATTATTGTTGTACCCTGGATTGAGACATACAACCTTCAGAAATGTCTCATGTCATTTGATAAAAGGTAGCAAGGCAGGGCTAGCGCCTCTCTAAGGAATATCATTAATAAAAAATATAGAATATTTGAGGGTAAACACTGAGGCATAGAGGTGTGCAGCGCACTGAGTGAGAATCAAAAGGACTCTTCCCCACGTCCGCTGTCTCCACAACCCACACGTACGCCTCCAGGCTTTGCCACCTGATGTTTTTATTCACCAGGAGCAGTTTTTTTATAAGCCTCTAATCCCTAATTAAAAAAAAAAAAACAACCCACATAGTTGAAAGCATTTTGTGCATAACTATATTCCAAAAGGGCTAAGAAATATTAAAATTGCCCGAAAAGTATGCATCCTTAAAACTATTTTAAAAAAGGAATTCTTAATCAACTTAAAGAGAGGAAAAAAAGTACAAACCCATGATTATACAGAAGATGAAGAAAAATGGTTATATTTAATTTTCCAAGAGAGAAAATTATTCAACCCTTGAATGGGTGGCTAAAAATAGTTACTTAAAATTGCATGGTGAAATAATAAGCCATAACAGAAAGGGTGCAGGGAGACGGGCGTAATAAAATTAAAATACATGGCAGAATGATATTAGTCTCTTTCAATAAAACTCCTCATGCTTAAAAACGTGGTCCCATCATTTATAACTCAAGGTCAAACTTTTAGCGATTTGCCCTTAAGTCACAAGTGTGGTGCGTGTGGCTCACAGAGAGGATGGGGGACGCGGTATTAAAAAGTTCTCAGAAGAGACCATCAATTTCAAAACGGTGACGCAGGCACGTTTCCTCGATGGCCGGGCACCAGGAGCGGCCGCAGTGGGCGAGGGCGTCCCTCTCCCAGATGGAGAGCCACAGCCGCGATTAGAGGTCAGAGGATGGGGCGGGGCTGGGGGTGCTGGGGTGCTGGGGGAAATTCAGGGGGCAGGCGATCCTGTGCCCTTTCCCAACTGTTCTATCCCTGGGCGACCCTCCTCTCGATGTGACGGTGGCCTCTGCCCTCCGTGCTGCCCTTCCTTCCCTGTCCCGTCCTGTTTGTGGTTGAAGATCCTCACTGCTCCCTCCTGTTGCCAATCCCTCGGCAGCAGCGTCCGCACTCCCCTCCTTAGCGTCCACGCCTGAACCTGCTCTGGGGGCCCCGCCGGTGTGGACCCCGCCTGTGGTCACAGCAGCAGGCGTGACGTCCGCTGGCCTCCTGACACGCAGGGGCCCTTTAAGATGAAAGTAAATGCGTTTCATCTATTTTTGTTATTCTTTCCTTTTTCTAATCTTCATTGTTGACAGTACCGTATTTTTCCGTGTATAAGACGCCCCCATGTATAAGATGCCCCCCCCACTTTCCAACCCCCCACTAAGAATTCCGCATTTTACACGTAAAGCAGAACACGCTTCATTCAGTGACCACCGCAGGTCATGTTCGCAGACCAGCGCTGTGCTGTGATGCGGCGTCACGTTGTCCCGCCGCCGCTGCTTCCCTGCCCGCCTTCCTCACGTTAGCTCCAGACACACCACCTTCTCCAGCTTCCGTCTGTCACTGCCGTCGTCCGAGTCACGGCCCGTCCACGTGAGACCCTCCTCACAAACCGGTGGCGTTTTCTGAGCGAATGCTCGCGTTCCCGTGGCCAAGCCTTCTCCCCTCCTGAAACGGAAGCACCGTGTTGCCTTTCCTGTACAGTCGACCACGTCCATTTCGCTTGCAAACATCCTTGCCTGACACTGAGCGAGCGTGGCCGACACCCGTAAGCCCCCGGCGCTGCTCCCTGAGCCGAGTCTTGAGCCTCTGCTCCACGTTTGCCCGTTCGCCGGTTCTCCGCTCCGGCCTCCGTCTTTTCTGGCCTCTTCAGGACCTGTTCTCCCTGTTTTCTCCGCTGTCTGCTCACACCCTCCTGGGAGGAGGTCCACGTGGTCTCTCTGCAGCTCGGTTTCCTTGCTCTTTTGCAGACAGATTACATTCGGTTTGAATTTTGCAGAGTAAGACCATCGCTTATCCATATTTATCTTTTTATTTCTGACATCGTTATGGCCTCAGAACGCTCCGGTCCCTGTTGCATCTGCGCACTCTCCACCTCCACCTCCTGTTACGGCATCAGCTGACCTCGGTAACAATAAGGCCCGTGATTGGAGGAAGCCTGTTTGACAAGGTCTGGGCAGCTAGGCACCCACGGGGCCCCCTCCTCGGCTGACTTCTGTGTATAAGACACACCTTGATTTTCAGTCTAAGGAATTTAGAAAAAAATAGCGTCTTATACACGGAAAGATATGGTATTACATATGTCCCCTTCCCTTCCCCCCCCATTGGCCACTTCTAGCCTGCCCCCGCCCCCCACCCCAGACACTCATCACCCTATTGTCTGTGTCCATGGGTTATGCATAGATGCATACAAGTTCTTTGGTTGATCTCTTCCCACCCACCCACGCCCTCCTTCCCTCTGAGATTCCAGTCTGTTCCATGCTCCCATGCCTCTGGATCTGTTTTGTTCATGTTTATTTTGTTCATTAGATTCCACATATGAGTGAGATCCTGTGATACTTGTCTTCTCTGACTGACTTATTTCACTCAGCATGATGCTCTCCAGGTCCCTCCATGCTGTCTCAAAGGGTAAGAGATCTTCTTCTTTACAGCTGCGTAGTATTCCATGGTGTAAATGTCCCACAGCTTTTTCATCCACTCATCCGCTGATGGGCACTTGGCTGTGTCCAGGTCTTGGCTATGGTGAATTGTGCTGCTATGAACATAGGGGTGCATACATTCTTTCTGATTGGTGTTTCTGGTTTCTTAGGCTGTATTCCTAGAAGTGGGATCACTGGGTCAAATGGCAGTTCCATATTTAATATTTTGAGGAAACGCCACACTGTTCTCCATTTAATTGACAGGTTCTCTCCCACTTCTTGTTACTCTAATGGGCCCCTCCCATTCGCCAGCAGGGAGCTAAGACATTTGCACACGGGGTCTTTCAGCCTCACAATCCTGTCCTTTTCTGAGGAGGAAATGGAGACTGTGGCGCTGAGCAATTTGAGCAACCTGTACCCGCAGCTGAAACGGGAGCTAGTGATTCAGACGCAAGTCTGTCTGCTTAATTGTATGTTTCACCCCACAATACCCTGGTAGCCAGACACAGGGCGTGGGCGAAAAGCCGATGTGGAGCGGAGGCCATTTCAGCACTTAGGCCCGCCCAGCGGGGCATCAGGAAAACAGTGACCTTGCCCAGAAGCACCAGGGCCGCACGTGGCTGTGTCAGTGATTGCTGCCCGGAAAGCACGTGGCAGAAAAGTAAGGGCCATCTGTAACGTGTGGGTGGTCAGAGAGGCCAGTGCCACGCCGGCCAGGCCCTTGGAGGCCCGGGCGCTGTGCTCAGGTGCTGTCCACCTCTGTGCGGTTTATACAATCTCAGCGTTAACTCTATGTGAAGGTTATGTATTACCATCTGTTTGTACAAATCACTTACAGTGAATAAGGCCATTCGGCTATTTTCCACTCAATGTCTTCATTCACAATAACTGCGAAGTCCAGCGCAGGGCGCGTTCGTTGTTGCTGAAATCAGATGTAACCAGTCACACGCAGCTTGCACAGCGCGAGCCCGTCCAGCAGACGGAAGGGGTAGAGCTGGGTGGCCTCAGCCAGGTTACATTTAAAAGGGGGTTTTCTATGCGCGAATCCGCAGCCAATCATCTCAATGTCATCACTTAAGTTAAGTGGAAAACGGTCCCTTAGCCCTCCCTGCGTCCCACGTCCGCCCCGCATCATTGCTCCCGTCGGGCTCCGGGCTGAGGGACAAGGACTGCGCGTGCCAACGGTCCGTCCTCTGTGGGCTTCCCCAACATGGTGGGTGTTTGACCATTAAGATGCAATAAAGAGCCTATTCACAGGAATAAAAACTAACATAATGTCCACCAGGGAAACAGCCTATAAAGGTCAGCGGACGCCCACCACGGCCCTCCCAGCAGCACCCGGAGGGCCTCCGTCAGGGCCTCTTTGGCGTGAGCGGAGGAGATGGCAGCCTCCTCCAGGGTCCCCAGAGTCCAATGCTGTGGGGTGAACGTTCAGTCTGGTTGGCTGGACGTTGCCAAGGATTGAACTCTGCTCTGTGTCCCGGGGGAAGTGGCTCGCACAGGGGGGCTGACTTCCCTGGGCCGAAGGGAACGGGGAAGGTGTGAGAGCGGAAGGTCATGGCGCGGGGCCTGAGGTGGAGGGTCCCATTAGAGAGAAGACCTGCAGGAAACCCACTCTTCCAGGTCCTTGGGGAGGTGCTGAGGATGGAGAGGATGCTGGTGAGGAGGATGGTCTGGCACACAGAGGCAATGCTTGCAGGTGCTGCTGCTTTGTTGGCTTTCACCCGTACAATTTTGTGAATCGCAGAATTGATGTGCGCAGAGTTAAGAATCACCGGGGAGGCAGGTGTGGCCTTGGAGAACCAAAGAATGTTTCCCACAATCGTGTGCCTGTTGTGTGGACTTGGCCATCCGCCCCCCTGCCTCCATCACGCCGCACCCCGATTCTAACTCTCACTCTAATTCTGCTCCGCTTGCTCTCTGTCGCCTCCCCTCTGGATGGGACATGGTCTCTCTTCTCCAGAACTTCACACAGTCCTGCTCTTACACTAGCATTTCCCTGCAGCTATTTCCCATCATCTCATCCCACTACTTCGAATGATCCCAAACCGTGTTTTCCCAGGTTAAATATCCTCTCTCCTTCCTCTGTATTCCAGAGCCTACCTAGCGTTTGGTTCATAGTAAGCACTGTCCTTCATTCAACCGACAATTATTACATGTTGACTATTACATCTCAGCCATGTAGGTGCTGAGAATACAAAGACATGTCAATTCTAGTCAATGACTCAAAGCACTAATGAAGGAGGCATAAATATATATTTATACACACATGCAATTACAACAGAAGATGACAAAATCTATGGTAGGGAAAACGTGAAACCATGTATGAATAAGGGAGCAAGAATGACTAACTCTGTCTCAGGTGTTGGGGACAGAGATGGTTTAGAGCTGTCAGCACATCGGCGTCTTGAATAAGCAGGAATGTGCTGGGATCGGGGAGGGGAGGGTAAAGCGAGGCCCAGGGAGCATTCCCTAATTGTTTCGTCGTTTTATAAAATATGTGTTCGATATCTATGCGCTATCGGGCACGATGCTAGGCTGTTTCACAAGACTCTTTCTTCTAAGCGTTTGCGACCTCATTGTAAGACCTGGGTTCCTGAAAAGCTGTTCAGCTGTGGGAGCGGGAGCCCACCAGGGGCCTGAACCCCGGAGGGCTCATCTGGCCGCCACTGAACACGAGGTCCAGACGGTGCCCCTGGCTGCTGTTGGCTCAGTGACTCCAGCTGGTCTGGACCAAGGGGCCTGCGATCTCTTTGCCTTCCTCTCAGGGTGCAGAGATGGCTGCCTCATCTCCAGGCCCTGGAGGTCGCCTCGCCCGAAGGCATTGCAAAGAGCAAAGGCGTAAGTGTCCTGTGTGTCTGCAGGCCCTGCCAGTCCCCCTGCAGTGCTTCCCCGACCTCATCCAACCACGGAGACCTCGGTAATGCCGCATGGCTGACCGCTCCACTGGAAGTCGGCTTAGACTTTAAGCTGGGGATTGTGTCCCCAAACCATCATCGGGGCCTGTTTTTAATAAACCTTTAAGACTGGGTATTGCATCGACAATGAGCACTTTCTGACACGTGCTTAAACGATCGGGCGCATGTTATGGTGGGAGACGGAGCAGGACATGCCTCTGGCGTGTAAAAGCGAGGCGTTAGCCTCCCGTGCCCTTTCGCACTCGGGTCCTCTGGAGTTCCTCTCTTTATTGTTCCTCTCTTTCTTTTTTGCTTTAATAACTGGGAAAGGAAAATATATAATTTAAGCATCTATTGCTTAAATATGCCAGCTTTAGGCCAGCTGACACGGCTCAGTGGTTGAGTGCTCACCTATGAACCAGGAGGTCACGGTTTGATTCCCGGTCAGGGCACAGGCCCAAGTTGCGGGCTCCATCCCCAGTGTGGGGCGTGCAGGAGGCAGCTGATGAATGATTCTCCCTCATCATTGATGTTTCTCTCTCCCTCCCTCTCCCTTCCTCTCTGAAATCGGTAAGTATCTAATCTAATAATAGACAAATATGCAAATTGACCACACCTCCGACACGCCCACAAGCCACGCCCACAAGCCACGCCCACCATCCAATCAGAGTGAGTATGCAAATTAACCCAAATCAAGATGGCTACAGCCTCAGAGAGCAAGGTTTCCCAGGTAACAGAGGAAGCCAAGCTTTCTGCCAGCCGTTGCAGGCCTAAGCCTCCACTCAAGCTACAAAGTTTCAATTATAGAAGGTAAACAAATTCAAACAAATGGCGGCAGAATGGAGCTTGAGAGAGCAGGCCAGGGTTGCCGCCGGCAACAGGGGAAGCAAAGCTTTCCACACACCCTAGCTGGGCCCACCTGCTTAAGGCAACAAAGTTTCAATTATAACCCCAACACAAATGGCTGCCGGCTGCGGAGGGAGCCCCAGGCTTGGCTTGGCTCGGCTCCAGGCTACAAAGTTTCAATTGTAGAAGGAAAATAAATCCCAGATACCAGGGCCTCTGCTTGTGTTGCCAGGGGGCGTGGCCCACCTGCAAACCACCACAGGCCCCTCGCTCAGGCCGCCCCACACCCCAAGGGAACCCCACCCTCATCAGGGACGCCCTTCAGGGCAAACCAGCTGGCCCCCACCCCTGTACCAGGCCTCTATCCTATCTAATAAAAGAGTAATATGCAGATTGATCATCACTGCAACACACAATATAGCTGCCCCCATGTGGTCAAAGATCCTGCCCCCATGTGGACACAAGATGGCCACCACAAGATGGCCAGCAGGAGAGGGCAGTTGGGAGGCACCCGGCCTGCAAGGGAGGGCAGTTGTGAGGGACCAGCCCTGCAAGGGAGGGCAGTTGGAGGTGATCAACCCTGCAGGAGAGGGCAGTTAGGGGTGACCAGGCCGGCAGAGGAGGGAAGTTGGGGGCAAACAGGCTGGCAGGGGAGCTGTTAGGCATCAATCAGGCTGGCAGCGGAGTGGTTAGGGGGTGATCAGGCTGGCAGGCAGAAGCGGTTAGGGGCAATCAGGAAGGCAGGCAGGCAGGTGAGCAGTTGGGAGCCAGCAGTCCTGGATTGTGAGAGGGATGTCCGACTGCCCGTTTAGGCCCGATCCCACTGGGGCAGTCAGACATCCCTCGAGGGGTCTCATATTGGAGAGGGTACAAGCTGGGCTGAGGGAGAACCCCCCTCCGTGCACGAATTTCGTGCACTGGGCCTCTAGTATATATTTAAAAAGAAATGCTGTGTTGCATACATGTTAGAATGTGGGAGCACCTTCTGCAGTGAGACTCAAGGAAGGCTGATGCCCAGAATGAACAGGGCAAAGTCTGCGTACCCCTGTGACACATGCTAAGCTTGGGCATGATCCTCCCCGCCTCCCCCCCCGCCCCGCCCCCAGATTTCTCCTGACGCCAGAGAAACAGGACAAAGTAAAATTGTGCTTTTTGGTGACTCTGTCTTCTGGATTGTTCCCATCTCCATCCATTCCAGTGTTAATTGCTGATGACAATCTTCTATTCTTGCAACTTCAAACAATCATGACTCATATTTCAGTAAGTTCTCTCTGCTGGAAATCTCTTCCCCCACCTGCTCACCTCTGTGAAAATGGGCCTGCCCTTCCCCCTCTCCCTCCCTCCCCGCTCCTACTCAGCATCTCCCCTCCCTCACCCCGCCCCATCCCTCTCACAGACACACTTGTAGTTTCAAAGCCCCACCAGGGCAAGATATACATGCATTTAACCATCCACGTTCCTCACGCCCTGCAGATCCCGAACATCACATGCTAAAAGCATCAGCTGCCTGGAGAGAGAGCACCCGTGGACTCACTTTTGAGTTGGGATAAAGAGTTGGCTTGGGAGCACTCCCCTGATGAAGCCTGCTGGAGACCGATGGGCTGTTCATTGAACACAACCGCCGTGTCCTGCGTGTGGCCACACGGCCCCTTGGCGCTGAGGGTGGTAGGGGCCTCATTCTCTACTGTGTCCTGGCTCTGACAGCTTTGCAGGAGGCCCTCCGCGCACTTAAATGAGGCTTTTAAATTCTTACGAGATGCGCACTCAATACATAATAGGTTATGCCCGTGGTCGGCAAACCGCGGCTCGCGAGCCACATGCGGCTCTTTGGCCCCTTGAGTGTGGCTCTTCCACAAAATACCACGGCCTGGGCGAGTCTATGTTGAAGAAGTGGCGTGAGAAGAAGTTTAAGTTTAAAACATTTGGCTCTCCAAAGAAACTTCAATCGTTGTGCTGTTGATATTTGGCTCTGTTGACTAATGAGTTTGCCGACCACTGGTTTATGCTGTGCCAAAACAGGGCACACTTATGAACCAATGCCTTTAACATCATATTTCTTTTATTTAAATAAATTTTATTGATTTTTTACAGAGAGGAAGGGAGAGGGATAGACAGTTAGAAACATCGATGAGAGAGAAACATCGAACAGCTGCCTCCTGCACACCCCCCACTGAGGATATGCCTGCAACCAAGGTACATGACCTTGACCAGAATCGAACCTGGGACCCTTCAGTCCCCAGGCTGATGCTCTATCCTGTGAGCCAAACCAGCTAGGGCTTTAACATCATATTTCTAGGAAAATAAGCACTTCATCCCCCCAGGTGGTTGGAGGGGAGACTCCCCCTGGCTGTCCCATTTTCCATGGATTGTAAATGCATAGTCTTTTTTTTTTTTTTTCTATGACACATTCTCTCTTCTGTTGGCCTTTCAGACCACAGTTCTGTCCTTTTCTTGTGAAATTGATGTGCAGGTGCCTCAGAAATTGGCAGGGAAATGGCGAGCACAGCTTTCCAGCACCTGCATGTGACTGGCTTGCATCTGTGTCCAAAGCTAAAAATACGCTTGTCATTAGCTGGGATTTAAGGACCATCAGTGTCCAATCACTTCCGCCGCCAGCACCCGGGAAGGAGGGCGTCGGAAGGGACGCGGGGCCTGATTACGGCGTCATTGTCTGCGAGGCAGGCTTTTCCTCGGGGTGGGGGAGCAGCAGCGTGTGGGCGCAGGCTGAGAAAAGTGTCTGCCCGGGCAATCACGTCTTTTAGCAGAGAAACAGGATCTTGGCGTTCCTGGCATATTGACACGTGTTTACACTTTTATCTTTCCAGACTTCCTTTCGAGTTGCTCAAGGAAAGGGACCTGTTGAGGAGGAAATATTTACCGAGACCTGACATTAGACACGATCGTTGGGATAGCATCTGACATGCCAAGTGCGGGAGGGACCGTTTCACCATTGGGGGGAATCATCCTATCTCATAAAAGCCCAGTGGTCGTGACGCCGTAATGACCAAAGACCCGTCACCAGGAGGCTGTGTGCGTGGCAAGGCGTGTGCAGGTGTGTGGGACCGTGCAATTTCGTGCGCTCGGCTGCTAGTCCTATATAATAAAGAGCTAATATGCTAATTAGACCGGATGGCAGAATGACCTTCCGGAATGACCTTCCAGAACGACCAGTGGGTGGGGCTGCGAGGGTTGAACCCCTGGCACGAATTGTGTCCATCGAGCCTCCAGTGAATTATAAATCACCTGTAGTTTTTAAAAGAAAATTGGTTTTCCAGCCTACAACTTTGAGGGTTGACATTTTACAAGTTGTCTGTAATTCTCCAAAGTAGTCACTTCATCCACCGCCCAGATATGGCCCATGTGTCACCCATGTTCCCAAGAGCAGGTGGCTACCCTCTTGGATGTCCATCAGCTTCCTCCCATGGGTCCTGTGTGTACAAGTCCCTGTTAAGAAACGTCCTTCCTTCCTTTTTCCCTCCCTCCTTCCCTTCTATCCCCCTTCCTCCTTTCTCTTGCCTGCCTGGCTACCTGCCTGCCATGTAACCCTGCCATTCTACTTTTAAAAAATTACTCATGTTTTAATTAGAGCTCTTTTTATAGAGCAATGGACGCTTCAAAGCACCATTGAAGGGCAGATACAGGGGGTTCCCACACGCCTCCGCTCCTCCATATACACGCAGCCCCCCCCCCCATCACCAACAGCCCAGGGGAGTCATTGGTTCCAATCGCTGACCCTTCTCCTGGGGTCACTGCCCTGAAATCACCGGCACATGCCCACCCGGCCGGCCCTGGCCACCCTCAGTGTTTGCCCTGTCCCCACAGTCTGGGCTTTCCCAGGATATCACTGGGTTGGCATCACACAGGGCGTGGCCTTGTCAGCTTGGCTGTGGCACTTGCACTGAAGGTTTCTCGCGCCTTCGCATGGGTGGGGAGCTCGTGTGGTTTCCATGCTGATGCTGTGTCACTGGCTGCACCACAGCTCAGTCATCCGTCAGCAACTGGAGGGCATCCGGTGGCTTCCGGTCGGGGTGGTGAGCGAAGCTGCCGTGGGCTCTGTGTGCAGGTCCCGGCGTGGACATGTCTCCGTGCCTTTGGGCAGCACCCAAAAGTGCCATTGCCGGACCTTTTGGTAAAAATACGTTGCATTTTGTAAGAAAATGCCTGACGGCCTTCCCAAGCAGCTGGAACGTGCCTCCTTAGGAGCTGGGAGAGCTGTTCCAATTCCCTCCGGACTCTTGGGCCGGGCTTTCCCGGTGCCGGACGGACTATTTGTGTAGACGTGAGTCCTTCAGCTCCTGAGTCGCTCCCTCCATTCCCCGCCGCCCCCCCCCCCCCCCCCCCCCCCCCGTCCCCACACCCAGGTTCCCCCCTGCAGGCGGCGTCTGCGGACAGAGGATGCTGCCCCGCCCTCCGTCTTTCTGTCTCCTCTCCGTTTCTTATGTGAAGCTCACATTGGAGGTTCTGATCGTCATGCTTCATTCCAGTCAGATGGGGAAAACGTGTAATACAAGCTGTCCGGCGGAGGAAGGGCGGGTTAATAGTTAAATATGTCCCTTTGTCATGTGCTTCCTCTCCAGCCTTTCATGTTAAAGTGTATCTGCTTTCAGTCAATGGTGCCAACCAAATGGAAGAGAGAAGTTTTCATCCATCTATCTATCTATCTATCATCTATCTATCATCTATCTATCATCTATCTATCTATCTATCATCTATCTATCATCTATCTATCTATCGATCAATTAGACATGAGGGCTGTTGGGGCACCTGCTTACAGCCCCCCGGAAGGGAGAGTTGAGAACGCCCCGCACCTCCCTGGCGTCCTGGGGAGGGCGTTGTGGTGAGAAATGCCTGTCCTCCCTCTTTCTGTTCAGCTAGTGCAGCTCCTTCATTTTAAAGGCGTCCTTGCAGGCTGAAGGGAACGAGGTGTCTCCTGCAGAGGGCGCTGCGAGGGTCCATGAGCTCCACACACTGAATGGGGAGCCCTGGGTGGGCTCTGTCACCTGGACCTGGGGTGTCCACTTCCAATCACACAGAGGCGCCATGAGGAGTAGCAGCAGCCGGGGGCAGGTTTATCGGTGTCTCTGTCTCTGTCCAGCTACGTCTGTCTCTATCTCTACATCTATACCTATGTCTGTGTCCGTGTCTGCTCCTCTCTCTCTCTCTCTCTCTCTACCTATACCTATACCTATATCTATATCTATATCTATATCTATATCTATATCTATATCTATATCTAATCTATATCTAATCTATACCTATGTCTGTGTCCGTGTCTGCTTCTCTCTCTCTCTCTCTCTCTCTTTCTCTCTCTCTCTCTACCTATACCTATACCTATATCTATATCTATATCTAATCTATATCTAATCTATACCTATGTCTGTGTCCGTGTCTGCTCCTCTCTCTCTCTCTCTAATACCTATACCTATATCTATATCTAATCTATATCTAATCTATATCTATACCTATACCTATACCTATATATGTCTGCCTATGTCTATATCTATATATCTATATGTCTGTATCTATATCTATATTATATCTATCTATACCTATAACTATACCTATATCTATATCTATATCTATACCTATACCTATACATATCTATGTCTATATCTATACCCATATCCATATCCATATCCATATCTATACATATAACTATACCTATATCTATATCTATACCTATACCTATATATCTATATCTATGTCTATGTCTATGTCTATGTCTATATCTAATCTATACCTACATCGATATCTATGTCTATATATCTATGTCATGTCTATGTCTATATCTGTGTCTACATCTATGTCTATATGTCTATCTATTTCTATCAGCCAGGCATCTTTGCTCAGGTTGTTGAGTCTTTCTAAGACAACTTATTAGGACAAAAGGGGGAAATGCTGGTTTAAGTTACTTAATAAATACTGGAAAGTTGCTTCAGTATGAATTGATACGCTCACTGCAATGTCCCATTACAGCTTGGAACGTTGTTTGTGATGCATTTTATTCTTTCTCACCCGCTAGGGAGGAAGTGTTTTCCTGGTGAATTTACAGCCCTTTGATTAGGAGGGAGGGCACGCTTTCGTGTCTGCGAATCCTTGTAATCACGGTATTCTCAATGCTCCCTTCTGCCCCCTCCCCGCCCCCAGCACCCGCAAGTCCTGCATAGCGCGGAGTTTCTAAAGTCCAGCGATTTTCTTATCTAATTTCCTTGAAGCACTGCGATTCATTCCCCTCAAGAGTTTTTAACCTGTCATTTCAGAAGCGCGTCCAGTGTGGGGGGCGCCTTAGTCACGGCCCTGGCGTTCTGAGAGCTCAAGTCCCCTGGTCCTGAGAGGGGACATGTCCCCTGCGCTTCCTTCCCGCAGGCAGAGGGCAGCGGTGCCTCTGGCTTGTGTAGGACTCTCCGCATTCAGCCCCTTTGATGCCTGAAACCTTCTCCAGCCAAAGGGCCAGGGAATGCACACCCGCCTCCCTGAGGCATGGCCCCCGCTTCGTCCACTCGCCCTCCCTCTCTCTCCCCATTTCTCTCTGAAAAATCACCCGAGTCCTTGGCTCATCTGCTGAAGATGCTGCGCCCACTCCTTTTGTGAGCCCAGCACTGAGCTCCTTCTCCTCCACATGCAACTCCTCCAGGCTCCTGTGGGCACTGCTTTAGGGCCTGCCTGGTGCCCCCACTGAGCTGAGGAAGGGGACCCCGCCCCTCCCGGGGGTCAGTGGGGGACACATGCATCTCAGCTGTATGAGGAGACTCTCAAGGGGGCGGGGGGCTTTGCCCAGAAGCCCAGGGGACTGTGAGGTGGTATCCCATCCACCAGGCTGATAAGGGGTACAGGGGGTGTCTCCTCGGGACCCACACTGAGAGAGGAGGGAAGACGCAGGGCCCTGAAAAGCAGACCAGGAGGCAAGGCTTACGGCTGACCGGGTTCCTAAAGCCCAGCCCGTGGCCCTGGGGGGCTCCCCTGACGGGTGCATTGTCCTGGGGGGGGGGCGGAGGGGGGGTCTTAATGTGCCATTTTCACCAGATGAAGGCTTTCCTGTGGAAGTGGTTTGTGGGGACCCCCCTAAGGCTCTGCCTGAAGTTCTCCAGGACTCGGTTCTGTCTACACAGCAACAGAGGAGTGCGCCACAGGCGGCCTAGTGAGGGAGGTGGCAGGGGGCTGAGGTGGCTCCGGCTGGGCAGGCATTCCCGGCCTGTCCGCAGAGAGCCCGCACACACGTGTCTGCATAGCTGGGACACAGGGGTGGCCTCTAAGGCACAGAGAAAGCCAGGACACAGCTCCTGACGTGGCCTCTGGGACCGGCCAGTCTTCCGGGCCCGGCAGTGCCATCCCAGAAGGAAGCTACAAGAAGGATGTTTCCATGGGAACTGGTGCTTCTCCTGTTGAAGTGCCTCCTGGTTCCCAGCTGCCCTCTGGGAGGAGCTGTGTTCTCCCGGGACTGGGTGCCATCCCAGAGCCCTGAGCTTCAACAGCCCCACCAGCCAGGCGCCTCCTCCTCCTCAGGAAGGCCCCCCTCTGCTGCCCCCAGGAGACTTCTCCCACAAAGCCTCCCGGAGACCCTCACCCCTTTCTCCTTCCGCACTCACCCAGGACCCGCCGCCTAAGCAGAAAGGAAGAAGGAAAGGGAGTGAGGGATGCTGGTCTCTGAGATGCCAGGCCCCTGGCCTTGGGGTCAGCGGCAGCCACACACCTGCTCCCGCCTGGTGGCAGGCTGACATGTGCTGCCCATGTGCAAGGCCCTCCAGCCCTCCCCCCCTCTGCCAGCCCTCTCTCCCCTCCAGCCCTCCCCCTCTGCACCAGGAGCTCCCTCCCCTCCAGCCCTCCCCCCCTCTGCACCAGGAGCTCCCTCCCCTCCAGTCCTCCCCCCCTCTGCACCAGGAGCTCCCTCCCCTCCAGCCCTCCCCCCCTCTGCCAGCCCTCCCTCCCCTCCAGCCCTCCCCCTCTGCACCAGGAGCTCCCTCCCCTCCAGCCCTCCCCCCCTCTGCACCAGGAGCTCCTTCCCCTCCAGTCCTCCCCCCCTCTGCACCAGGAGCTCCCTCCCCTCCAGCCCTCCCCCCTCTGCCAGCCCTCTCTCCCCTCCAGCCCTCCTCCCTCTGCACCAGGAGCTCCCTCCCCTCCAGCCCTCCCCCCCCTCTGCACTAGGAGCTCCCTCCCCTCCAGCCCTCCCCCCCCTCTGCACCAGGAGCTCCCTCCCCTCCAGCCCTCCCACTCTCTGCACCAGGAGCTCCCTCCCCTCCAGTCCTCCCCCCCTCTGCACCAGGAGCTCCCTCCCCTCCAGCCCTCCCCCCTCTGCACCAGGAGCTCCTTCCCCTCCAGTCCTCCCCCCCTCTGCACCAGGAGCTCTCTCCCCTCCAGCCCTCCCCCCTCTGCACTAGGAGCTCCCTCCCCTCCAGCCCTCCCCCCCCTCTGCACCAGAAGCTCCCTCCCCTCCAGCCCTCCCCCTCTCTGCACCAGGAGCTCCCTCCCCTCCAGCCCTCCCCCTCTCTGCACCAGGAGCTCCCTCCCCTCCAGCCCTCCCACCCTCTGCACCAGGACTCTTCCCTCAGGCTTGCCTCCTTCCACTGTGAGGGGTTGCTAGTAGCAACAGGAGACTCACTGACTGGACACCCTTCCGCTCATTCTTTCACATTGTTTCAGCTTCACACTGTGATGAGGACCCCAGGAGTCGCCCGGGTCTCCATCCTGAGCGGGAAATCCAAGCCTGCGCTTCCCTGTGGACTGTGCATTATTTAGAGGACAAGCATTCTCAGTACAAGTGGATTCTGAAGTGCAGGGAGAAATAAGCTCAGAGAGTAAGAGGACAATCAGGTGGGAGGGAGCGCGGAATCTTAAAGGGATCAGAAGCTGAGCAAAGAGCATGGGGGTAGCCACTCCCCCCTTCTTCTCCTCCAAGACTCACAGCCTGAGGCCAGTGCTGCTCCACACCAAGGCTCTGTGGACCTTCCCTCTCAAGTCCTTAGCCTGAAGCACAATGCAGACTGTTATTTCCATTAGATCACTTCCGAATCTCCAAGCTGATCTAAGGGGCATTTAGAGATGGAAAGGAGGGAGGGAGGGAGGGGGGGAGGGAAGAAGGAAGGAAAGGAAGAGAGGGAGGGAGGGAGGGAGGGAGGGGGGGAGGGAGAGAGCGGGCGCTGACCCGGCAGGTGTTCTGTTTGGACTGGCTCCCTGGGGGTGGTCTCTGTGGCAGCACAGTGAGCGCAGTGAGACAGATGCCATCCCCCACTTCAGGTGCAGACATCTAGTCCACAGGCAGGTGACTGACTGAGGTCAAAGGTGAAGGTGCACCAGGATCTGAGCCTCAGAGTGCTGGCAGCATGGCTGCCCTGGGGAAGGCGGCCCCTCGTGGTCCTGGGGGAGCACCTCCTGGGGGAGGATCTCCTGGGGGAGCACCTCCTGGGGGAGCATCTCCTGGGGGAGCACCTCCTGGGGGAGCATCTCCTGGGGGAGCACCTCCTGGGGGAGCACCTCCTGGGGGAGCAT
The DNA here is from genome assembly GCF_027574615.1 of Eptesicus fuscus. Taxonomy (NCBI): domain Eukaryota; kingdom Metazoa; phylum Chordata; class Mammalia; order Chiroptera; family Vespertilionidae; genus Eptesicus; species Eptesicus fuscus. The sequence continues at coordinate 103,570,402 of NC_072480.1, read as the reverse complement.
CTAGGGAGGAGGCTGCAGCTCAGACCCAGAAGCTGGGCTCGCAGGGCCTGGGGCTGCTCACGCAGGGAGACGCCTGCCCCTCCTGGGTTTCAGGGCGCCCTCCTCTAGCACTAGTCCATCCTGGCGTGGTTTCCTCGGAGGGGTGACGCCAGCAGCAGGTTTCTCTCTCCTGCTTTGTTCCTCAGGCAGCAGGTCATGGTGCGTGGCGTGTGCGTGAGTGATGGGAGCCGAGTGCTCCTCATGATGTAGGGAATTAAGCAGCCCAGTGAATACGACTCGGAGACGGTTGACAACTTGAAGAATCCTAGGTGCAGTGTGGAATCGTGTGGCAGCTCACATGATGCTGTGAAGGAAATATAATCTGTTTTTATTAAATGTAAGAAATAGTGACAATGCAAACACTGCACAAGCGAGAGGCCGCAAATAAGTAAAAGTTAAAAAATAATAGAATGGCCCAGCCAGTGTGGCTCAGTGGTTGAGCATTGACCCATGAACCAGAAGGTCATGGTTTGATTCCTGGTCAGGGCACGTGCCCAGGTTGCAGGCTTGATAACCTGTAGGGGGCGTGCAGGAGGCAGATGATCCATGATTCTCTCTCATTGTTGATGTTTCTCTCTCTCAATCCTTCTCCCTTCCTCTCTGAATAAAATAAAAATATGTTTAAAAAATAATAATGGAATGTATGCCAATAGCTTCTCCACTGGCTGTATTTCTGTACTTAGTCATTAGTGGTCTGGAAAAGCCACCGTATCTTCCCAATTATACTTTCATACATTTATGGAGAAAACCGTAAGCTACTTGGGAATCACAAATGTGGGATTTAAAACCTGTTAAAGTACAGACGTTATTTTTGAGCAAATAGTTTAATTAATCATAGGTCTGAAAAGTGCCCTGATGATTGTGTCCCTCTGCGCACAGCTTGATCCTAAGTCGTTTGTTAGGAGATAAGTGAATAGAGATTTCGAGCCACAGGCATCAGCAGGGGCGGCCCTGGGCTGCACGCAGGACCTGGGCTTCGAGTTGTCTGAACTGGGCCGTCACCTCCATGCGCTGCCCGCAGCCCTCCTTAGCTCGTCAGGTGGGTTCTGTGGATCTCAGGCCAGGGCTCTAAGGGTCTCCTGCATGAATAGGTGTGTCCCACTCCCACAGCAACCTGCACATCTATGACAGTTAGAAGGAACTCCTGAATCTACCTAATAAAAGAGTAACATGCTAATTGACCATACCTTTGCGACGCCCACCAGCCAATCAGGAGTGAGTATGCAAATTAACCCAACACATATAGTGGGTTAATTTGCATATGCAGGCACTGAGTGGCCGGGAGTGGGATGGGATGCTTGTGTCATTGCCATGGCGACGACACAGGCGTTCTGCACCACCCCAGCTGTTCGGGGCCTCTGGGCAGCGAGGGAAGGCGGAAAGGTGGCTCCGGCCAGAGGGAAGGCAGTGCTAGGGGAGGAGGAGAGAGGGAGGCAGAGCAGCAGGGAGGGAGGAAGGGAGGTAGGAAAGAAGGAGAGAGAGAGAGAGGGAGAGGGAAGGAAGGGAGGGAGAAAGGAAAAAAGGAAAGATGGAGAGAAGCAAGGAGGGAGGGAAGGAAGGAAAAAGCCCTCTTAGGACTTGGATCCTGGACCTCTTGCATGCATTTGACGGGCCCGTGGTTTGAGGGCTACGTCTGTGGAGCAGAAGAAAGTGCCCCTGTGGTGTTCTCCGTGCCAATCAGCCGGGTCAAGCTGCTGTCCCGGTTCGGGCAGCTGGAGGCGTGGGGCCACCGGCAGCCTGAACTGTGACCGCTCTTGGAGCAGAACGAGTGTCTGTCCTCGCTCATCACCCGGGGGCGTTGACAGGACAGCGCAGGGCCCTCTGCTGAGCCCGCGGCTCCTCCGCAGTGGCGTGTGCTTCCCGCTCGCCTCCTCGTGTGAGCCTCCCCACATCGTCGCAGGCTCCGGACATGCAGTCTTTCCAGAACCTCCTGCCTGTCTCCCTCCACGGCTGCAGGAACGCTCTCCATCACGTCGGGATGAGCCCGTTTGCACACGGCATGCGCTTCCTGCTCGTCTCTCTCACGTCATTGCCGCCGTTTGGATAACTGGTTGTCACACGGCTGTCACTAATATTTGGTAACAAACAAGTAATTAACGAAGAGATACTGACTCTGGTGACATGGGAAATATTAGATTCACCCCAGGAGAAGGAGTCAGCTCCGTAAGTGGATGTTAATTGCAAAGGCAGGGCCCAGGGGTGCGTGTTAAACTCGTGACGGCACGGGCCATCTTCTCCAGGGGCCTTGGTCGTAGGCGTGAACACGGAATCGCTTCCCGTCGCAGGGTGTTCTGCGGCTTGGAGCCAAATGTGGAAAGGATGACCGATATTTTTAATTTATGTTTCCACAAAAGCATAAGCGTTCACGTCGGACGTGCGATGCTCATGAGACATGCCGACAGAACTGTCCAGGAGGCGGGCGGAAAGAGGCCCGGGGCTCCGGAGCGAGGCCGGAGAGAATCAGGACCGAGAAGCTGTTCCTACAAAGGCCCTTGGAGTCATTCCTTTTACAAATATTTGTCGAACAGCGTTGTGGGCCAAGTCCTCGTGGAAGTCACGAGAGGGAGTGACATTCCTGAGAAACATGTCTTACTCACCAGCCCGCGGAGGAGGCCGGCGCCGGAGCTGGGAGGGAGAAGCACTGGGTGGAAAAGAGGACACAGCAGAGGGGAGACGCGTCAAAAGAGGGTGAGGGGGGTTTACAGCAAAGGAAACGCAGCGAGAACTGGCGAGGTGAGGATGCAGCTCAAGAGAGCCGGCGGGTCTGCTTGCGCCCCGGCGATAAAAGGGATGGAGAATGGACTGGAGGGCGCCGCTAGTTGAGACCCGTTCCATGGGAGCCACGGGGGAAATTACTGGGAACCGTTCTGTTAGCAGCTGTGCACGTGGATGACTTGAGCAGGTCAGCGCGTCTGGTGGGAAAGGGACCCGGGATGGCTAAGGCTCAGGCACGAGGAGGAGGGAGTCTGCAGAGGACGCGGTGCCTCCGGGGCTCTCTTAGCGGAAATGATGGAAATGATCCTCAGAGCACAAGGTTGACTCTGAGAAGAGAGAGGCAGTCTGTGCCCTGAGGCGATGGGGCCAAGGACAGAAGGTGATGGAGACACACGCCCAGGCGGGAAAGTCCCGTCACTGTGGCCACGTGTATACGAAAGGACACACACCCATGGCCACGTGTGTACGAAAGGACACACACCCATCGCCACGAGGCCTGAACGCGTCCCAGGCCCTCAGCGCCGGAGAGGCCGTGCGCCTGTGACTGTCGATGAGGAGCAGGCCTCCATGCATGTGGGTGCTGTTAGCACGACAGAATGTGGACAGTCTTCCTGACTCAAAGAGAAGCCCCTGTGGACGTCAGTGAGGGAAGCAGCTGGCGTTCTTCATGGGGAGATGACATCCTAAAGAGGGGGTTCCGTTCTGGAGGAGAGTGTAAGACACGCAGCATAAGCGACGTGTGTGACAGAAGGTCATTTTAGCATCGAGATGGAGGACGCTCAGACGAAATGATTAGGAAGGACCAAGCGGAATAGAGTAGACATTCTGCCTCAATGACCAGTCTGATAATTTAGTTGATGGAAACGAAACTGGCCGTGTTTCTATCTCCATGTAATTGAGAGAGATGTCAGCAGCCATTACAGAGTTATAACTTCTCAGCAGAGTGACTCGAGGGCCCGTCCTGGGCCCAGCAGGAGCCATCAGGAAAGCCTGTTTGGCTCTGTTCTTCCCCATTCCTCTGCCCAGAGGAGTCCCGGAGACTGTCCCGTCTCCTCTTCTTCGCCTCCACGCAGCCTCACTCGCACCCCTGGTCCCCGGGTCCTTCCTGGCTCACCGCCCACAGGCTCTGTCTCCCACGAACCTTAGCTGGAGGGTGAGACAGCCCCCTGCAGCCCCCTGCCCTGTATTCTCGCTGCAAATCCCTGTCCTGCGGACTGGAGCGTGCAATTTATGAGCCTGCATTTTCTGAAACTCTAAAAGGGGCATTCCACCTCAGCGTGACAAGCCTGCCACACACACTCACACACACACACACACACACACACACATACTCACACACAAACACACATGCACACACACTCTCACATACACTCACACACACCCGCCCCATAAACTCAGACACACACTCTCTCACACATGCACACACACTCACACACATCTGCCTTCATAAAGTCACACACACACTCACACACACCCGCCCCATAAGTCACACACACACTCACACACACATGCACACACCCCCCCACTCCCATAAACTCATACACACATGCATACACACACCCGCCCCCATAAACTCACACACACCCGCCCCCATAAACTCACACACACACTCTCACACATACACACACACACTCACACACGCCCGCCCCCATAAACTCACACACACTCTCTCTCACACATACACCCACACACTCACACTCACACACGCCCGCCCCCATAAACTCACACAGAGAGCAGCTCATGCTCCAGGGACGGCCCATTTCTGCGTTCATCTAGTTGCCAAGCAACAGTCCTCCTCCAAGTTTTAAAATTCATTAAAAGCAGAGAAAGCTGGCATTTGATTTTTCTTTTGAATTGCAGGAGGGGAGGCCAAGGTGTTTTATTTCTAGACTCCGTGGAGGCCGTGTCTGTATTCATGCCACTCAGTCTTACTCGGCACGCGTCCTCACTCTGCCCATTAGAGCCCAGACGTGGCCCTGAGAGGGCCCGGTTCTCACGGGGTGACATGGCTTTGAGCACTTAGGTTCCGAACGAAGAGCTTCTTTGCACAGGGCCCCAAAGAACTTTCCAGAACCACCCGCCCGGAGCGTGAGGCCTGGGGTGAGTGGTGCCGATGGGTAGGCCTGATGGGACCTGTGTCTGTGGCTGCTGGACTGGAGCGACATCTGGTTCCTAGACAGCAGGCCCCTTTAGTGGAATACGAGCCCACGCTAACTCGGGCTCCCCATGCGGCTCACGTCCCGGAGAGGGTGCCCGGGGTCAGGCTGGCGTGATCTGAGCCCGGCGGGGTGAGGGTCCTGTCTCCCTTGTAGACAGGAGAGAGCTGAAGAGGCTGCACACTGCGTCTTAAATGGGCGAGCCCTGCCCAGGACTAAGAAAGCGAGGCTGAGTGACCAGGCCGGGCCACACACCCAGGCCTGTAGCTGGACAGGAGGGAGCGCCACTGCAAAGAGTGGGCAAGGTCCCATTTCTCTTCGCTTCCCTCCCCTCCCCTCCCCTCCTCTCCCCTCCCCGCCCTTTCTCTTCTCTCTCTCTCTTTTTTTTTAATGCATTGATTTTTAGAGAAAGGAAGGGAGAGGGAGAGAGAGAGAAACATGGGTGTGAGAGAGATACACCCATCATTTGCCTCCTGCACGCCCGCTACTGGGGATCTAGGTGGCGGCCTCAGCGGGTGCCCTGACCAGGGCCACACCGGCCAGGGCAAAGAGGGTCTCATGCTGCCGCGGCTCCTGTGGCATGAGAGACGTGGACGCCACGGGGCCTGATGCCAGGCCGGGCACTGCCCTGGGGAGAGTAAGTTTTCACTCGCCCGTGAGAACTGGAGGTAAATGGGGCAATTCTGTATAATTTCTAATACACGATTATGTTGTCATATACAGTGAAGTGTGTTTGTTCTGGAATGAAATGATGGCGTGTGGAGGGTGTCACTGCTGCGAGAACTGCTGCCACGGACCCTGCCGGGCGCCGGTGACCGGTCTGTGTGTTGGAGGAAGTTCCGTTCGGTGACAGACAGACAGACCTTTGGGCTCTGACCTCCCGGAGCTGGTAGATCTCCTGCGTCTCCCGGTCGAGCGGCAGCAGGTGCCGAGCGAGTGCCTCACCTTCCCCTGACGCAGCCGCACCGAAGTCCCACGTGAAAGGGCCTCCGCATCCCCGGGGTCTCCGTGCAGGTCTCTGAGCTCCCCGGAACGTTCCAGAAGCGCTTTAACGCCTGCAGCTCGGTGCGCTTGCCCCTCAGCGGGGAGTTAACCTGGGCGCAGAGAGGAAAGGGGGCGCGGAGAGGGGTGGGGGCGGGGCACGGCGAGTGTCATGAGACGGGGACCGGCCTCCGTGTTCCGTGAAGGCACACCTCTCATGTTCGTTAGACCGCACCCGGCCTCTCCTCCCGGGACCGGGATGCACCGCATTTATCAGCTCGCTGCAACACAACCGCGATCCCCACAGGACGCACTGCGCGCTCCGGGAAAGAGGAGGCCTGTTTCCTCCGTGTTTCAAACCCTACACTCCTGGTGCTGAGGGATGTTTCCGGTGAGATTTCGGATTAGGAAAGCGAGGGAGCATCCTCCCCGTCAGCGTCCCCTGGGAACTGGCCCTCCGAGGCCAGGGCTCCCCAGAAGGGCGGAGGGGTGTCTGTGAAGAAGGTACAAGCGTCTGAGGCGCTTCGTCGGGTCTTCGCGTGCCAGGGCGTGAGCTCAGCGTTCCATTTTCTAAACCCGTGGTCGGCAAACGGCGGCTCGCGAGCCACATGCGGCTCTTTGGCCCCTTGAGTGTGGCTCTTCCACAAAATACCATGGCCTGGGCGAGTCTATTTGGAAGAAGTGGCGTTAGAAGAAGTTTAAGTTTAAAAAATGTGGCTCTCCAAAGAAATTTCAATCGTTGTCCTGTTGATATTTGGCTCTGCTGACTGATGAGTTTGCCGACCACGGGCCTAAACCCTTTCGCACGGAGGGTGCGGCCGCTTTGGAGAAAGGAAGGGGCCAGGAGGAATGCTGTCTGAGGATGCGATTTGTGGATTCTTTTTGCCAATTTAACAGCATTTCTTTCCACCCAATTTGGCTCAACTTCCCTTTGAAAGCGCAGAAGATAAAAATAAAAGTAAGTACATTCGAACTTGCAGCCAGTTTTCGGAAAGGCCTGGAACCTTCTCGCTGTCCACGGCCCGCTCTGTGCGGGTGATCCCCGGCATTCGCTCAGATGCTCTGAGTCGGGAAGGACTCAGGAGCTGCCTGAACACTTCAAAGAAGGAGAGGCGCGAAGGGGATCGGAGGGCCTGGGGTAATGGCTTTGGGTCGAAGACAGGAGCGAGAGAAAAGGTATCAACAACCTTTTGGATTTCCTTTCAGTTAATGCACAGCTCTCCGTGCCTCCTTTGTGTGGCTGCGAGGCGCCGGCTCCGTCCGTGACCCGTTCAGAACGAGACCGCGCCTTCCCGGAGCAATGACAGCGGCGCCTTCCCGGGTCTGGGGGTGACCGCACGTGGACGTGACCTCACTGGGGGGTGCGTTTACAGTTTAAAGGGTGTCGGCCCTCTTATGTGGTGCGGCCTTGTGTGCTGGCAGCCGGTGCTTCCTGTGCGGTGGGTCTCGCCCAGGAGGGCACAGCTGGCCGAAGCTCCCGGCGTGTTCCGAAGGCCCCGCGGGAGGACTGTGTGTGTGTGGGGGGGGGGGGGAGGAGGGGCGGTCCCACCCCCGGGGACCAGGTCTCTAGGGACACACACACCTTCGCAAACCCCCGGGTGGTGGTCTCCACTTCCCTAGACAAGTCCGCTCCGGCTCCCGCTGTTCACTGATTGAATTGGAAAGACCTCTGCCCAGTCAGCATCTTAGACTCACCGATTGTACCCCGTCGAGTTACCCGCATTCAACAGGATGTACCCAACACGCAGACGCAAGTAGGAAAAGGCTTCCTTCCGTCGGAAAAGCTTTTTCCTGGGCGACCGGGAAAGTCAGCGGGACGGTATTTCATTGTGCTGGTCTGTTTTACTGTAAACCTTTCAGAAAAACGGCCAGCTGTGCGTCTGGTGTCCTCCCCGTATGTTTATGAATCTGAAGGCGGCCAGGCATTGGCAGTAAGGCAGGAGCAGAGGGAAAGCCGCCTCGTTGGCGTGTTTACAGTGAGGGGTGTACAGGACCGCCCTGCCCCAAGGCCCCCAGTGTCCGTGATGAGACAACAAGGAGGCACTGGGGGGAGCGCAGGCCCCGGAGGGTGAGGATACAGACGTTAAACCAAAGAAGAACAGCAGAGCCCCGTCCACCGCGGGCGAAGCTGTCCCGTGGACGTGGGGACGGGCAGCGGGCGGCAGGGGCAGCACTGAGTGTCCCCAGGGGCACCCGGGAGGCGATAGACTGAGTCAAGCGGACCGCGGCTGAGAGTCTGGGAGGCGGAGGCGATGGAGGGAGAGGGCTCCGCATGGTGACCAGAGAAGAGGCAGGAGGGGGTCAGTGGTAAGGAGGGGGGTGGGGGGAGGTTCCGGGCAGGGGGAACCCCAGGCCTGGCTTCAGGGGGACTCACACCATCACAGCCGGGGTGGGGCCGGGGGGGGGGGGGGGGGACACCAGCAGGTTGGCCTTGTTTGTCTGCAGGGAGCCGGGAGCCGCCTTATGATGGGGCGCTGGGACGGCATGCAGTGAGGAGGGAGACCCATTGCGAGCCGTTTGCTTTTTGGTGACGTGGACAGTGCTTCTTCCCACAGCCTCAGGCACAAAGCCAGCAGCGCCGGGAGAGCCTCAGGGAACGCCCAGAAGCGAGGACACAGCGCGAAGGGGTGAGGGTTTACGCCGCGTCAGAGGCTTCCTGCTCTCCCGTGTGTGCTGGGAAGGCTGCGTTTTCACCTGTCCGAGGACAGGGTGCCCGCACACACACTTAGGAGGATCCCGCCCTCCGCGCTTGGGACGGAGACGTCCTGTTGACATCACTCTAGCCTGGGGCTCAGCCATTGCCAGCGCAGCAGGTGGTGGCAGGTGCTGGCTTCCAGTCCCACCAGCAGCCCCTCCCCAGGCTGTTCCGGGCTCCGTGCCTCTGGGCCCGAGCGCCCTGCCCTTCGGTCATTTCCCACGCGTCCCCCCCCTGGTGCGGGTCGGCTGTCCGTCATCGGGCTGCACGTCGCTGGATTTCACGACTCTCCCTCGTTTCCTTAAGACGATCTTCAGTGAGAAAAAGAGCGCAGGCCGAGCCCAGTCACTCTGATGCTGGAGGTAAAAGTACAATCTACGCTCCTAGTTCATCTCAGATTAATAACCCACCGACGGCAAGTGAATAGGAACCTCCAAGATCAGCCCTCGGCGGCCCTGGAAAACTCGGAAAACAAGCAGGATAGGGCTTTACTGACAAGGAGTTCTAACAGGCCAGCCACTCCGCCCCGGGGAAGTGCTTTCTGGAAACGATTCAAATAAGACCCGGTTCACTCTTAATCCCCCCTCCTCCTCATCTCTCCCTCCGCGTCCCCGGTGTATTCCACTGTCAATGGAGTTATAACAGCAGCATTTTCTTGAAGAGGAAGAAGTTATAGCTTTGCCTGATCGCTGTATCTGCCCTCGTTTCTTAAACTCTCCCCGTAAGTTCGGATATTTTACATCAGCGAGATCAGACTGTGCGCGGACATCCGTACTCTGACATCGTACTCAGTAGACAAGAAATCTAAGTGTGAAAAAAGCTCAGTGGCCCCGACGAACTCCCGCATGGTGAACGGTTCCCCTGGGGTGTGGATTTTAGGGTTTACACTTTTCTCCATCTAAATATTTCAGGCTACGATAAAACCTAAAGACAGGTTTCTGGGGATTGAGAAATTATACTAATTAGTATGAACGCCGTAAGGTTCTTGCCCCATTCTGACCTCTTGCTCCCAAATATGAATCAATTGATAAGTAACATCTGTAGGCCTGACATTACATCTACTTCCACTTAATTATTTAGCCTTTAGCATTATCAGTTTTAATGGTTTGTTATTCTAAAAGATTATGAAACATTACATTACCTTTATTGATTTTTACTTATTTATGTAGTCGTAAACCGCGAAACAACCCTTTATTTGAAGCTTAGATGTGAATGTTTTATAATTTATGTAGCAATACATACAACACTTCCAGTTCATAATAAAAGTTATGTTTAAGGATTTTCACTGTAAGAAATGTTAATAGCTTGCTAACAGTTTTAGATGAATAAGTAAAAATTAACTTTTAGATAAAGTTCAATTTCTGAAATAACTATAAAAGTTGGTCAAAGAGAAAATGTGATTGACTTTTGAAAACCTTCCTTAAATGTGTGAAAAAATAAAAAAATTGTTATTCTGCTTGACTGTTAGATAATTGCTTGTCCCCGCCGCTAAAATTAATGTCCCCGGGCTCAGACCAACCGTGATTGTGTGGTTTAATCCTGTCATTTGAGAATAATAGTGACGCTTGTTCCTTATGTAACGTTCGCCTTACGTCACACCTCTCTCTTGTTGTCATCTCCGATCTACCACGCTACAGACACGCTACTTTTAACAATCGCAGGGAGATCGCTGAGAAAGTCAGAAAATGCTTCCTGCATCTGGGGTTAATAACATGCCTCTTACACATGGGAAAAACAAGGATATACACATTTGGAGAAGGGGTACTGTCTGAATACTATTTACTAAGGCATTTTTAAAGGGTATTAGTTTTATAAATTTACTAGAGGCCTGGTGCACAACATTCGTGCACTGGGCAGGGGAAGTCCCTCAGCCCGGCCCACGCCCTCTCGCCATCCAGGACCCCTCGGGGGATGTCCACTGTGCTCGCCAGCAGTGAGCCCGGCTTCTGGCTGAGCAGCGCTCCCCCTGTGAGGGCGTGCAGAGGGCAGCCAATCAATGATTCTCTCTCATCATTGATGTTTCTCGCTCTCTCTCCCTTCCTCTCTGAAGTCAATAAAAATGTGTTTTCAAAAAAAGATTTCATTCTTTCCCTGGATGAGCGATATTCCGTTGTTCCATGTCTTGGTTATTGTAAACAGCGCTCCAGGGAACCTAGGGGTGAATATACCGTTTTGAATTAGTATTTTTCATGTTCTGGGTAAATACACAGGAGGGTCACGTGGCCGTTCTGTGTGTCATTTTTGCGAGCCTCCATGCTGTTTTGCATACTGGCTGCGCCCTTTCACATTCTGGCCAACAGTTTGCTAGGGTTCCTTTGCCCCCCAAAGGTTGCTGGGTTTTTTGTTTGTTTGTTTGTTCAGGGTTTTTTTTTTTTGTTGTTGTTATTTTGATCATCGCCATTCAGACAGGTGTGAGGTGACCTGAGCAGGTCAGTCATCGGTGAGGAATTCTTGGTGAAATGTCTATTCAGTCCCCTGCCGTTGTTAAGTGTGTGTGCATGTGTGTGTCTATTCAGTCCCCTGCCGTTGTTAAGTGTGTGTGCATGTGTGTGCCTATTCAGTCCCCTGCCGTTAAGTGGGTTTTTCATATGAAGCCGTGTGCCTTCTTTGTACATTTTGCATGGTAAACCCTTAGCAGATAGACACTTTGCAAAGATTTCCAGCTGCTCAGCGTCTGCCTTTCCGCACGGCTGGTGGCTGGCGTCCCTGTGGGACAGCTTAGTAGTCGGAGGCAGTCTTGTTTGTGTTTGCTTTTGTTGCCCTCGCCGCGGAGACTGGGCCAAGCAAACGTCGCTCAGGGAGAGTTTGGTGGCTTCAGGTCTTCCATTCGAGTCTTCAGTCATTTCTTGCATTTGATTGCGCACGTGGCGGAAGACAGTGGCCCTGTTCCGTGTGGCCGGAAGGTCTGTGTATATCACAGTGGCCAGTGGATGCAGCTGAAATAAACAAACGTGTTTCAGGCTCCTCAGCCACAGAATGCATTAAAAACAGTCCCCTCAGTGGGGCTGTTTGAGCAGCGAAGTTGCGTTTATGAGCAAAGAATCTGGCGCATAATCAGCACTTAAAGAATATGAGTTTGATGAGATGAGAAAGGGATGAGGCACATGCCAAAGCTAAAATAATGTTTAGAACTTTCACCTAATAAAATTTATCTAAATTATTTAATCTTGCCCAGCCAGTGTGGCTCAGTGGTTGAGCATTGACCTATGAATCAGGAGGTCACGGTTTGATTCCCTGTCAGGGCACTTGCCTGGGTTGCAGGCTCCATCCCCAGTAGGAGGCATGCAGGAGGCAGCTGATTAATGATTCTCTTTCATCATTGATGTTTCTATCTCTCTCTTCTCCCATTCCCTTCCTTTCTGAAATCAATAAAAAAAAACATTTAAAATTTTAAATTATTTAATCTTTACTCTAAATTTTTGAGTAAATAAGAATAAACAGAATCCTTTTAAAGGGGCTATTTTAAAAACAAAATGACCACAAATATATCAATTACTAGTGGCCCGATGCACGAAATTCGTGCACATTAAAAGGGGATTAATTAGAGGAAATATTTTAATATTGCTATTTGCCCTTTCTCTATAATAGAAGTGTCAGAGATGAAAGAAAATTAGTAAAATGTATATGAAAATCTTCCTCCTGTCAGAGTCTGGGGCGCACCATAGGACCCAGAGTCAAGTCCCCCCCCACCCCCCCGCAGTGCCTCAAAATTGCAGGAGACCCAGACCCAGCTGGCCCCACCCGCATTGGGCTAGATCCAGACCTGGCCGGCCCCACCCTTGTCAAGCCATGCCGGGTGGGGGGGTGCAGCCTCAGGTCTCCCGGCCTGGTGCCGGGGCAGGTGGCACAGCCTGAGGTCCCCCGTCAAGCCCCACCTGGTGGGAGCCATAGCCTGAGGTCCCCCGTCAAGCCCCACCTGGTGGGGGTTGCAGCCTAGAGTCTCCCACCCTGATGCCAGGGCAGGGGGCGTGGCCTGAGGTCGCCTGTCAAGCCCCACCAGGTGGGGAGCGCAGGCTCAGGTCCCCTGCCCTGGCCTAGCACCACGCAGCCTCAGGTCCCTGCTGATGGCTCCTTCGGGCTCGTATGGGAACTTGGCCTCTGCTGTGGGTGCAGCCATCTTTGTGACGGTGTGACAGTCAATTTGCATATTCCCTCTTCATTAGATAGGATTAAATAGTACTTTACTTTGGATTTAACCAAGTAGAAATGTGAAGTGAGATTTTTTTTTTAAACCAAGGAATTTCTTCACCAAATACTCTATTCAAGTCAGCAAATTTTAATTAGGTGTTAAATGCTAGCAGGTACTTAGCTTCCTAATTTTAATTCACCCGCATGAACATATCTCTGTGTATGCATGTGAGTATGCATGCATCTTCTACCCACCCCCCACTACCATGCCTGCTTCTCACATGACCATGGACGGAACTGACATCTGAATGTGCAGCCGCTGCTGATCCCAATACCCCGACCCCCCCCCCCCGATTGCCCTGCTCAGACCAGCGGTTTAACCGGAGACACAGACGCACAAAGAGGGCTGGGCCTCCCTGCACCCACTGCGCACGGGTCTCTGGTGGCAGGAAGAGCGTTCGCCTCCCTTCTCTGCTGCGGTGACTGTCCACGCGGAGGGGCTCTGACATCACAGGCAGAGCTGGTCCCCTCGGGGCCGGAGGCTGAGGTCCCTCAGGGCCCGGGAGCCGCAGCTGGGTGTCCAGGTCTGAATCCTTTTCTGAAAGAAACACAAAGAACCCAGTGTCTCTCTGGCTTCTCCTCGCTGCTCCCATCCATGTGCTTGTGCCCCAACCCCGTGCCCCACCCGCCCCCGCCACCTCCAATGCCAGCTTGGTCTCTTCCCGCAGTCCTTTGTCCCATGGCGTCTCCCGTGGTCGTGGCTGGGAGCTCTCAGATTTGAGCATCCTGGTAACTGGGCCTCAGACACCAGGACAAGTCCTCCCTCCACGTCGGGGAAAGAGCCCTCGCGTGGGCCACCACAGGGCCAGGCCTCAGGCTGTGGGCACCGTGGCATCTCCGGGGAGGGCGTTGTTCTGCCGAACAGATGCTGGGAGAGACCACCCCGGCCCTGGGCTCCTGCAGGCGCCATGCGCTGCCTCTCCTGGAGCGTCGCTTCATGCCTGGCCACCCGTGTTCGAGGGCCGAGCCCCACGCCTGCTTCATTGGTAACTCCTCATGTTTAGGTTCTCACACCGGCCGGGCTTCCTTTCTCTTTATGACCATCGTCCTCCCTTCCATCTCCTCACATCACGGACTGAGCACTCCTCTGCGCTGTGTGCCAAAGCCACCCTCCCTCCCGCGCTGCAGCTGCAGGGGGGCACTGGGGGGACCCCACTGCTTACTCAGCATCTTTACGTCACTCACGTGACCTCAGGACCCAGTGGGGCGAACTCTGCCGTGGAGGGGATGCACCCCTGATGGGGGGAAGACTAGATGTTGACAAAAATGAGTTTAAATTTAAGTATAAAAGTAAAACATTCATACGTGTTTACTTTTATACATTCCCGTGACCTCTGCAGCCTTCCATTCTGGTGAGAAAACCTTAAGATGAAGCGCACACAGTTAGAAGGAGTGCCCCACGCGAGAGGCTGGGAACACCGCCTGCTCTCTGAGCTGCTGAGATGCAGCAGGCAGACGCTTCCTTCCTAAGGAGCATCCGGGGAGCGCATGGAACCAGGACCCTGCGGAGGGAGGCTGTCTCCTTAGAGGGTCCCAGTGACCACAGCGGCCGCCCAAGGCCAGGGCGGGCGGATCAACCATGTTTTCTCAGAAAACACTCCTCCAGGAACTCAGAGGCGGCGGGGCGCTCGCCGCGGGGCTGGCATCCGCATCTCTGTTTCTCCTTGTCCAGAGGACGCCCTGGATGCGCAGACAGATGTTTGTCTGCTTCCTAGTTGTTAGGGTTCGAGCCAGTGCAGTGCGGACAGCGGGGACTCCAGCGTCTCCCACAGGGTCCCTGCCAACAGGTGCCCTGGGAGCCTTTGAGGGTGTCGCTCACAGACCTGCCCACACCCACCTGGGAGGCGAGGGGCACCGCCTAGGACTCCTGAATCCTCCCACGCACACGTATGTTTTAGATGCTCTTTTCCTTTGCCCTTCACGTCTGGAAATGTGCTCGTACTTTGGCCAAATGTGAGAAATGGAGGGAAGTGAAAGGAGGGGCCGAGGGCTAATAGGGCTCGTTTTGTAGCTCACCTGCCTCTGCAGGTGTCGCTTACGCGTTCTGTGGTGTGTGTGTGAGTTTGTTCAACTCCCAGGTCAAAGAAGAACGCACACCCGCTCCCTCCGGCGTCGGGCATCGGCTACGGAGTCTGCACTTGGACCTGACTCAGTCGTGCGCCAGTCATTCGGGTTGTGAAAGGCGATCCATCATGTGTGCCAACTCACATTTGCTCTGAGGCTCAAGGTCAACTCCAGAGAAAGTGGTGGGTGGGGTTTGAATGCCTCTATCTCTGAGTTCACCTTCTCGTTTCAGATCCTGAGCAGCCACTGGGTTTCCCTGGAGGGTCTCACATTGCGTTTTGATCAGGGGGTTAAAGAGGAGGATGAGCCCTGGCCGGGAGCTCAGTGGGCTGGAGCATCATCCCGATACCCCAAGGTTGCGGGCTGGACCCCCAGTCAGGGCACATGCTGCCCCCCCACAAGCCGTCAGTAGGACAATAAGTGGAACAACAAATGGATGTTCCTCTCTCTCCCCTCCTCTGTTTCCCTCCTTCCCCGCTCTCTAAAATCTTAAATAAAAATTTTAAAACAAAAGAGGCACATGTGAAATCTGAGGCTCCTACAACAACAGAGGAAGCAAATCTCATTGGGACGTTCAGAGTTCAAGTAAATGATTGCCAGGAAAATTGTAATGACGATGATTTGTAGGTACACAGACTGGATGCTTGTTCAGGATTTCATGGCAAATCAAGGCAATTTTCCAGATATCCAAAGCCCTTGAAATTTTAATAGTCACCGTTTTTCATTCAGCTTCTTTTTTTTCATGTTGCTTGAGAATTACAGTAACCACACATGGGTTGTAAGATCTATGTTTTATCTTGTGATGAGTACTTAAAATGTTGTCAGAGTGAGCCATGGTTGAGGGGAAATTTCTTTTATTTTTCTCTCTAGTGAAACCTACCCCCCAAAAATCATCCAATTTCCCCCCAAACAGAGTGTCATTCTTGAGTCTTGAATTTGTGGAAATATTTTAAGAGGATCAAAGCACCTGATCCCTGAGAAATGGCATCAGATTAGCAGTGTTCACCTGGACTCCACTCTCGCTACTTGAGTCCTTGATTTATTCAGAGCGCAGCCCAGGGCTTCGGGGAGAGCGGAGATGAATCGGCGTGTCTGCCCGGCGCGTGCTCGGTGGGAGGAAGGCCCATCGTGCTGAGGACAGGCATTTGGGTGACAGCTGGCACTTCGGGACAGACTCTTATTTGCCTTTTTAATTTGATATTTTTCCGGGAGCCGAGACGCAGCAGAATCATAGGGCTTGACAACTGAAACCACGGGGCGTCTATTTTTGTCTTTGGCCTATCACGCTTTCCTTCACATGACATCATCGAGGCATTTGGGAAGTAAACTCCAGACACAGATCTCAAACCGATAGAAGCGTCCCAGGAACCGTTCCCATGGCGGCGACGGGTCCAGGGATTGCGTGTGTGTAACGTGTTCACACAGGGAGTGGGCACCGCCTTTCCTTCTCTTTCACTCACCTGTGCCTTCCTGTGCATGTGAACTTCGACGGCCGTGCGCGGGGTTCATGGGGGACGCCCCCACATTCAGATGCGAGTTAGGCAGGACGCCCGCTCCAGGGACCAGTCCTCCCACCCAGCGCGATATGGGAACAGGTTCAGGACGGACTTCTGCTTTTACCTGGTTTGTACTTAACTGCAGGCGTGGCTCAGCTACTTCCCTGCACACGGTTGCTAACATGGTGTAATGAGACCTCTGTGGTTCTGAGGTCAGAGCTGGCCGTGCAGGTGAGCAACTCCTGCCATTCCGTGACCTCTTCACGCTTCAGTTCTCTTACCTTAAACAGAGACCATAACCTCGAGTCTCTTCCTTTAATTAACTAATTAATTAATATGTTTATTGTTGATAGTATGACAGATATCTCCCATTTCCTCCTCCTTCCCCCCTCCTCCCAGCCCCTACCCACCCCAGGTCTTCACCACCCTCTTACCCGTGTCCATCATAGGACATCCCTGAGGGCTGCTGGACTGTGAGAGCGGGCAGGCCGGGCTGAGGGACCTCCCCCACAGTGCACGTTTCGTGCACTGGCCTCTAGTCTACATTATAAAAGGCCAGGGTCCATAACGTCCAAAACAACCAAATGGACGACTGAACACCAAGAAGCGGTTAGGGGCGATCAGGCCAGCAGGCAGAGATGGTTAGGGGTGATCAGGCAGGCAGGGGAGCAGTTAGGGGCATAAGGCAGGCAGGAAGAGTGGTTAGGGGTGATTAGGCAGGTAGGCAGGTGAGCAGTTAGGAGCCAGCAGTCCCGGATTGTGAGAGGGATGTCTGACCACCGGTTTAGGGCCTAAACCGGCAATCGGACATCCCCTGGGGGGGTCCCGGATTGGAGAGGGTGCAGGCCGGGCTGAGGGATTCCCCCCCACAGTGCACGAATTTTGTGCACCGGGCCTCTAGTAAGTATATAAGTTCTTCAGTTTATCTCTTCTTGTCCCTAGAGTCTCTTCCATTTAAAAAAGCTAATGCTTCTCGATGATTTTAAATGTTAATTTGTATTTCTGATTGTATGGTGTGACTTATTTCACGTATATACTGGTCTGTTTGTGCCAGGCTCTGATTACGCTAAGGAATCCAGGTAATGAGTATTGTGACAGCCACTCTGGGAAGGAGCTGTGTTTTGCAGGTGGGGAACCGAGGCCCAGGGAAGGTGACTTGCCCAAGCCCAGGAGCTGAGAGAGTCGGTTCTAATTTGAATCAGGTGAGAGGAGCCCGGGTCACCTGTTCTGAATCGGGGCGCTGGGCCTCCCGCCGTCTGTTCAGAGAAAAAACATGAACGTGTCTCTTGAAATGGCAAGACTGAATAGTTTAGACTCCATTCAAAGCTATAGCTCCCATACCAGCTAAACGTTCACTTTTTCCAAGCTGTGTTCTTTCCATTGATCCCACCGGAATATCTGGCCGCATGGTTACATTTTTCCTGCTGGGCCCGTTTAATTTTCATGATTTATCAGGATACTTTCTTCAGGTTAAAAGTATTAATTAGGACACGGATACAAAATCACTTTTGAGCAGTTATGGCATCAGAATCTACCGCATTATAACCCAGGCTCAGGGGCCTCGGGGCGGGGCCTCTGCCGGGCACGCAGCAGTTTGACCCGCAGACGTGTGAGCAGAAGGCACTGTATCTCTGGGCAGACGGGCTTTGCCAGGCTTCAGACATCAAGGGGCACAACCATGTCTGATGGCAGTGCCTTCCAGGGAAGTGTGGGGCCAGTGCCAGGTGGAGGCAGCTGTAATATCCATGGATATGAAGGCAGAGGCCCTCTCAGTAGATATATTGTGATTTTTTTGGTAAATCACAGAAACACACTCTGTTACCCTATGTATTTCCTTTTTGTTGTTGTTCATTCTCACCAGAGGATATTTTTCCCATTGATTTTTAGAGAGCGTGGAAGGGAGGAAGGGAGGGAGGGGAGAGAGAGAGAGACATTGATGTGGGAGGGATGGCTAGTTGGCTCCCGCTGGCTCGGAGCGGGGATTGGACCTGTGATCCAGGTACGTGCCGTGGGCCGAGAACCACGCCTGTGACCCTTCAGTGCTCGGGCCTTCACTCTAATCACCAAGCACACGGGCCGGGTGCATGTCCTTGGTTCTTAATGGCTTCGCTAAAGTTGGAAGCCACGTGGGGTTTATCATCATCATTATTCCTAACTGGAGGCCCGATGCACAAAATTCGTGCAGGAGTAGGCCTTCCTTCCCCCGGCTGCCGGCACCGGCTTCCCTCTGGCCCGGCTTCGTCTGTAAGGACGTCTGGTCTAATTAGCATGTTCCCCTTTTATTATTATAGGTAAGTGCCCTTAGCACTGAGCTTCATGTTGAGTTACTCAAAATCACTTCCTTAAGCAAAGGCATTTGGACGGTCTCTGCACATCACATGCAGAGGGAGGCTCGCATCACGGTGGCCGCTGGGACGCGGGCACAGGTGTGTCTGCAAGGGCCTGTGGTGGGTTGGTCCCTCATCACAGAGAGGTGCCTGCACATCCCACCAGGGCTCTTGCAGTAAACGGAAATGTTAACATCAGGAAGTGTCTTGGCAAGTGATTGACACCAATGGTAGCCAACCAGAGCTGCCAGGCCAGGCTTTACCCAATCAAACGTCATGTCTGTTCCCACCCAGCCCGCCCTCCCCTGTGGCTGCAGTGTCTGAATGAACTGAACGAGCAGAGGCTCAGAGCTGGACATCACTCCCTCAGTCCATGGGTGTGTCCGTGACAGGTCCATGCCCTCTCTCAGGTCCCCTAACAAATGCATGGACACTTCATGTTTCCTGGCCTCCCCCTTCCCCCCCTAAATCACAGCCCAGGGTCCCTTGCCCTTCCCTCAGAAGGAGACTGTATGTTTTCCTTCTATATGTGATTTAAGTCATTACCCGATTATACTTCTACTAGAGGCCCGGTGCACGAAATTTGTGCACTCGGAGGGGGGGGCTCCCTTGGCCCAGATTGCACCCTCTCGCAGTCTGGGAGCTCTTAGGGAGTGGGCCTAAGCCATCAGTCGGACATCCTTAGTGCTGCCTTGGAGGTGGGAGAGGCTCCCAACACCGCTGCTGTGCTCACAGCCATGAGCCCAGCTTCTGGCTGAGCGGCCTCCCCCTGTCGGAGCACACTGACCACCAGGGGACAGCTCCTGTATTGACCGTCTGGCCCCTGGTGGTCAGCGTGTGTCATAGCGACCGGTCGTTCTGCTGTTTGGTCGATTTGCGTATTAGCCTTTTATTATATAGGATGTATTTATTTCTCTTCTTTATAAAGCTAGAAAGTTTAAAAACTATTTTTTAAAGTGTGTTATTGTCTTAGTTGGATGAAAGACAGGGATCCTAGCCATAGAATCTCAAGTTTGCATTGAGCTGTAGAACACATTGGTTGAAGGTGTCTACCTAATTCTGCCTGAATTTCTAAAACCAACCTCAAGCTCTTTGGGGAAAAAAAATAAAAAGAGTCCAAAAACAGCTGTCACAATTGTAATAATACTTAACCTATGCCAAGAATTACCATCATGCAATGGAAGGAAAGCCACCGAGTGTGAGGGGAAGGGTGAGAGCAGGCACCAACTTCTGAAACCGCATTAGTTCCTGGACCCCAATACCTGATGGCATTCCAGGTGTCCACTGTCTCCCGCTTTCTGAAACAGAACTTAAAGTTATCCTTTCTAGGGAACAATATGCCTTCTTGAAGCAATAGAGCACTGTGGTTAAGAAGGGTATGAACTCAGGAGCCAGCCTTCAAGTTCAAATTATGACCATGCCTTCTATTAGCTCTGTAATATTGGCCACAAACACTAAACTTTCTGCCCCTCAATTTGCCCATCTGTGAAATGGGCTACTAATAATACCTGCCTCTGAGAATGTTGTGATGAACATATGTGTTAATACATATTATTTATGTATTAACACACATATATATAAAGTATTTAGTATGTTCCCAGTAGCTTATAATATACCAAATAAATGGTAACTATCCTGATGATGATAATGATAAATATGGAGAAAACACACAACTGTCGTGATGATATTTAACAATAATGAAAGCCGAGACCCTCTTGCTTAGTAAAGTCCCTCTTGCTTTATTTCAAAACTCGTCATTGCAAAGATCATCTATGGGAATAGGGTTTCTGTCCCGGGCGATGATGCAGGAGGACCCAGGGCAGCTCAGTTCCTCTGCGCAGAGAAACCCTGACCCTGGACACCCCCAGGGCAAGAGCCGCCTCCAAGAGTTTGGCTGCCGTGTTCCAGGTCATCAGAGTCAACTCTCACAGAAATTAAAGTGCCCCTTTTCCGCCAGCATCATCTTTAAAAGAATTACGTGCGATTTACATATTTGAAGATGAATGTGGAGAAGCCATACGTGTTTAATTAAGTGCTGTGCACACTGCCAGCAAGCCCATCTCCATTCGCTTTCAATTAACGCACCTGTGCGACTAGGAAGACGGGTGCACACTTTTTTTTTAGATCTTTCAGCTCAGAGGAGATAAATGCGGGAGAGTAGAAGCCTCATGGGGTGCTGTTTACTGTGTGTGAGTTGAACTGTGTTTGTCCCTGCAGGATCTGAGGTTCAAGTGTGAGTGTCTGGGAGGTGGTGTCTGCAAGTGGAGGCTGCTACGTGGGGGGTTCCTGACTCCCGATTGACGGTCAGGGACAGGGCTGTATTTCCTGCGGGGACTAAGCTGTGGCTCCTTACTCTGCCCTGAATAGAACACACCTCTGAAAGCCACTTGGTGCTGACGTCTGCCACTTCAAGGGCGTTGCGTCCCAGCATTTCCTCCAATGGCTGTGGCGGGAAGGGCATGCACATTCCCTAAGAGGCGCTATATATTCTCTAGCGGAAGCACACGTGGGATTACAGAGCTGTCCCAGAATGCTGCAGGCAACTTATTTTCATCTGAATTGAAAGAACAAAGATACAACTTAGATGGCATCAATAGTCATCATTAGTCCCGAATAAATCCTTTTCAATAACTGCAATTATTCCTGATTTCCTATTGTGGCATTGTTATTGTTATTATTATTATTATTGGTTCTCTGTTGTTCGTTTTGTTCTTTAATATTTTCTTGGTGTATTTGAACTTTAGAATTGGAAAATGATTGAAATATATGTAAAATGTATGTGTGCATGTTTATATAGATAGCTATGACTACATGGGTTTGTATGAGATTGTGTGTACTTATAAACATTACTCCCCTACTCCCTCTATTCCCACACCAACCCAGAATCGCCTATTAACTACTTGTCCCGACTTTGTGGCTATATCTGTGAAATCCTGTTACCAGCAGAGGAGGCAAAGGAAAGCGGCCATTTTAATTGTGCCAATGCAAATTAGAAACTGCCTTTGCTAAGCAGTCCACTCACCAACAGAGCAGCTAATGCTTATCCGTTCAAGGAGAGTGCCACTCGGTTCACTCTGCTTTATAGCTGGCATGCTCTGGGGCAGCCTGACCTGGAAACGGAGCAGGAATGAATGGAGTCAATTGTACTCAACGAATCCACGGCTTTTCTTACAGTCAATGGGATGTAAAGACAAAGTAACATAAGAACCACCTTTTAAGCGCTCAAAATACCAATATGCTGTATCATTGTGTTTATACTCAGGGACATTATATGTGATCACTAGAGGCCTGGTGCACGAAATTCATGCACTGTGTGTGTGTGTGTGTGTGTGTGTGTGTGTGTGTGTGTCCCTGTCCCTCAGCCCAGCCTGCACCCTCTCTGATCTGGGATTCCTCTCACAATCCAGGACTGCTGGCTCCCAACCACTCGCCTGCCTGCCTGCGTGATTGCCCCTAACCGCTTCTGTCTACCAGCCTGATAACCCCCTAACAACTCCCCTGCCAGCTTGATCGACGCCTAACTACTCCCCTGCCAGCCCAATTGCCCCTAACTGCCCTCCCCTGCCAGCTTGGTCACCCCTACTGCCCTCCCCTGCACCCCCAACTGCCCTCCCCTGCAGGCTTGGGTCCCTCCCTAATTGCCCTCCTCTGCTGGCCTGATCTCCCTCCCAACTGCCCTCCCCTGCTGGCCATCTTGTGGCCACCATCTTGTGACCACATAGGGGCAGCCATCTTTGACCACATGGCGGTGGCCATCTTGTGTGTTGGAGTGATGGTCAATTTGCATATTACTCTTTTATTAGATAGGATTATTAGGAGGAATTTATAATAAACTAGAGGCCCCATGCATGAAATTTATGCAAGAGTAGGCCTTCCTCCCCCGGCTGCCCACACCGGCTTCCCTCTGACACCTGGGACCCAGGCTTCCCTCACAGCCCCAGCTTCGTCCGGAAGGTCGTCCGGAAGGACATCCAGTCTAATTAGCATATTATGCTTTTATTATTATAGATATGAAGTAAAATTGGCCGTGGTCCATGGGAGTCTGTCCATGTCCCACAGTCTCGTTGGCTTTTCACGCAGATCTACCCAAACCCATGGCTCCGCCTCCCCCCACGTGGGTCCGCGCGTCATCCCGTGCTGGGCTGCTTCCTGTACCTGAGGCGCGGCTCCAGCTTTGGGTCCCTCTTGGGCTCGTTGCCCGGTTGGCTTTCCGGGGTCCAGCTGGTGGTGAGCCGGCGAGTCAGTGCTGTGGCCGCGGTGAGCCGCTGTCACCGTGTCGTTCCCTGGCCAGGCACAGGCAGGGCAGCTCCGGCCGTGTGCAGACTCAGGGATAAATGCACAGAGGCACCGCGCTCACACGCCGAGGAGTGAGTGCCCTGTGGGCGGTGGAGTGAATCTCTCAGGAAAGACGCAGCGATCAGGTCCATGCCCCTGGAGGAGGGGAGGACCCCGAGGGAGGATAGTGCCACGTCGCTGCGGATGCGAGGTTACTGCCATCTCGGCCTTGTCCAAGGTCACCAGCAGGTGCAGGATGAGGCCTTTTTCTTCCTGTCTTTTTTTTAAAAAATGTATTTTTATTGATTTCAGAGAAGAAGAGAGAGTGAGAGAGAGAAAAACATCAGTGATGAGAGAGAACCATTGATCAGCTGCCTCCTGCACACCCCACACTGGGGAGGGAGCCCGAAACCCAGGCGTGTGCCCTGACCAGGAATTGAACCTGACCTCCTGGTTCATGGGTCAACGCTCAACCACTGAGCCACACCGGCTGGGCTAGAACTTCTTCTTCTGCCATTCCTCCTTCTACTGCGCGCCCCGCGGGGACGGCGGGGAAATGGGCGGGAAGTGGAGCGGTGACCGAGCCGCCCCGGCAAGAACAGGCGACCTTGTGTGCGGAGGGGCGTGCAGCGATGGATGCTGAGTCAGAAACTAGCCAGGGGAAGGGGAGCTTCTCGGGCGGAAACCATGGTAAAGCGGAGGGAGTGCGGAGAGGGCTGTCTGTCCAAACGTGTCTTCGTTCGTCTCACTTGTTTCCGAAATCCACGGGGACGTCAGGAGACACTATGAGGGACAGGTTGCCGCTCACTGATAATCGGAGGCACGGGAACTGTGGGCGATGGCAGAGGACGGGTCCCCGCCCGCCTTCAGCAGGAACCCTGCGGCTCCTTCCGTCAGAAGCCCCATCCCCGATGCTGCCTCTGAGTGAATTCCCAGCGGCCGGCCCCTTGGATGTAAGTGTCCGCTTCCCAGGCTGCCCCTGGAGTCGAGCGCCACCTCCCCCCGCTACACACACACACACTCACTCCATAGCTCCGCCCCCAGTGTCCCCAAGAAAGTCACCCTTAGGCCTTTAACAATCCCTCAGCTCCAAGTCCCTGAGGAATTCGCGAGGAGCCCATCACTGTCTGCCCATCACTGTCTGCCCATCACTGTCTGCCCATCACTGTCTGCCCATCACTGTCTGCCCATCACTCTCTGCCCATCCCTCTCTGCCCATCCCTGTCTGCCCATCACTGTCTGCCCATCAGTCTGTCCATCACTCTCTGCCCATCCCTGTCTGTCCATCCCTGTCTGCCCATCAGTCTGTCCATCACTGTCTGCCCATCACTGTCTGCCCATCAGTCTGTCCATCACTGTCTGCCCATCACTCTCTGCCCATCCCTGTCTGTCCATCCCTGTCTGTCCATCACTGTCTGCCCATCAGTCTGTCCATCACTGTCTGCCCATCACTCTCTGCCCATCCCAGTCTGCCCATCACTGTAAGGTCTGGGCTGTGTGGGACCTCCTCCAAGCTCTCCCTCAGGCCGCTGCCACCCTTGGTCTTGACCACCTGGGCCCCCAAAGGGCCGCCTCATATCATGGCCATGGCGGTGGGCTTCTCCAGGGAACATGATCCGAGAGAGAGAGAAAGAGAGAGAGAGAGAGAGAGAGAGAGAGGGAAACCATGGTCTTTCTGTAACCCGATCGAGAGAGTGATTCCCACGTCACGTGGCCATATTCTAGTTGGCACAGGCACGGCCCGGCAGCCCACAGTGCAGGGAGGTGGGTTAGAGCAGGGGTGGGGCCGGGTCACCCTAGGTGCTCATGGCCACGCAGGTCCAGTGGGTGGCTCTTCGCTGCAGCCGAGTCCCGCTGAGCTGGCGCTGCCGATCCCCTGTCTGCGGTTTTGCCAGATGAAGGAGACTGAGACCGTGTGCGTTGCGCCTGGAGGCTGAGTGAGCTCGACTGGCATGTCCAGTTTGGAGACCACTGGGCACCATCACTATTTAGACTTAAATTGTATTTAAAACTAAATTGGATTTGCCCGGCTGGTGTGGCTCTGTGTTTGAGCATTGACCTATGAACCAGGAGGTCACAGTTTGATTTTGGGTCAGGGTTGTGGGCTCGATTCCCCAGTAGGGGGCGTGCAAGAGGCAGCCGATGGATGTTTCTCATCGATTTTCCATCTCTCTATCCCTCTCCCTTCCTCTCTCTCTGAAAAATCAATAAGAATATTTTTTGAATTAAATTGAATTTCTTAATGTTCTCAATCGCATTAGCCGTCCTTCACATGGTCCGTAGGTGCCGGCCGGGAGCTCCTGTCTCCCAGGCAGCGATGGAGCCGCCGCAGGTTCCTGGGGACAATGGGCGGCCTGGCAGGACCTGGGGGCCAGTTCAGGTGCGACAGGTCACAGGGGGCAGCGTCTTTCTTATAAAGACACGTGCGCATCCTTCATGCCCTTCTGTTCATACCTCAGGGAGCTGCTCACCTGCTCACAGGATTTGCGTGATAAACTGTCCCTGATGAACCTGCTCCTGAGAGGGGGCCCTGAACAATGCACATTGCTTCTCCTTTTATTTGAAAACATTATCTATTTTGTTGGTGGTATTAAGCTCTGATATTCAAATGCAGAATGCTGATTATTATATTATGCCGAAAAGAACACAAAATCCTAGTGTATTGCACGAAACATAATTTATGTAAAAACATGCAGACAATTGCACTCAAGTATTGATGTAAGTAATGAGAGAATCACACATAATGGGCATTTTTTAATAAACCGAGATTTAGTTGATTTGTCTTATGAATGAAGTTACTCAAGCAAATTGGAATGTGAGCACACACACAAAAAGAGGATAAATGGAAGAGACGGGAATTTCAGACGCTCAGCGCAGATATGCCAGGACAAGCAAACCAACTTGGCTGCAAGCGTTCCACCCATTTATCTGCTCCAGAAAGAATGGGCAACACTGGGGAATTCTTTAAAGTAAGGGTGTACTTACTGGCAATGTGTCGCTCCATATCCAGATGTTATTGGACATTTTGTCTGTGTCCCCTACAGTGACTGTGGGGTGCAAAGCTTGATCAGATACATGTCTGTTCTTCGGATCTCCTCCCTCAGAAGTGGGGGTGAGTCGTGCAGAAAAATGATTGCAGTACAAATGAGCCAGATCTTTATATTATATAAACTCAAGGGGGGCAAGGAATTTGACCTTTTTACTATCGTCATGCCTGCACCTGAGAAAGAGCCAGGCATGGAGTCCACATTCCATAAATGCAGGGTGAGCTGAGCCATGGTGGCTCAGGGGTTGAGCATCCACCTATGAGCCAGGAGGTCACGGATCCATTCCTGGTCAGGGCACATGCCTGGGTTGCTGGCTCCATCCCTAATAGGGGGCGTGCAGGAGGCAGCTGATCCATGATTCTCATCACTGATGTTTCTATGTCTCTCTCCCTCTGCCTTCCTCTCTGAAATCAATGAAAAATATATTTTAAAAAAACAAATAAATGCCAGGTGAGTGAGTGAGATGGGAAGTCTGCATGGACTGAGGTAAAGGCAGATGGGCGGCAGGGGGTGGACTCGATGGAGCCCAGGCCACGCGCACAGGGGTGTGGAAACTGGGGTTCTGTTTGCCGGGACGCGAGTGCCGCAGGTAGAGGCAGTGGAGCGAGGAGAGGACTAGGGAGCTGGGGACGGGAAAGGCAGGTGGTGTCCATCACCCGAAAGGGCCGTGTGCACGCTGAAGCGTGTGAACCTGAACTCGGGTCCGCAGCCGTAGCGCTGGGTTAAGGGCTTTCTTAAAATTGCTCACACAGACAACGGAAAGCACAGGCGAGGGGCGATGTGGGTGCGCTTTGGGGAAAACGGTGGAACCAGGCCGGGGAAGCAAGCTGGCGTTGGAAACACGGAAAGAGGGGGACAGACCCCCGTCATTCCAAAGCCGGGTCGCTGGGCGCTCCGTGTGCCCTGGCTGCTCGCCGACAGCACAGCGAACAGAAAACAGAGACACGGCTGTGCTTCTCCTGTGCATGTGCTGCTCCTGCCGCCTCTCCCAGCCCCGCCGGGAGGCACCGCTCGGCCAGTATTTGCCCCAAGACCCGTGCCTGAGGGCCCCCTTGAGAAGGGACCCTTGCGCGGCGTGGACGACCGGTTCCCTCTTGGTTTCTCCTGAGGCCGCAGAGATCACGTCTGCTCAGAGACACGCATCCCCTCCCGGGGGGAGGAGGGGCCGATGATCCAGACAAGAGGCCGTGTTTTCACCCCGGCAGCGCCAGGTGTAGAGGAATAGTCCTCTCGGGTTGGACTTCAATGTCGTTTCTCACAAATCCTCTGAACAGAGTGAAGTGCGGGCCTTAAGAGGGGACGGGTGTCCCTGTCTGTCACTGAAATGCAATGGCAGAGGCAGCCGAGGGAGGGAGAGGGGCTGAGGACGAGGCGGGCGGCATCACGCCCAGGCGGCCCTGAGGAGGGAGACAGGAGCGCACGGCTGTCCCCTCCAGGAGGTCCTGGCGATGGGGAGGGCGGGGAGGCTGCTGCAGGGAGGAGGGACCAGAAGGACACAGGGCAGGAGGGTGGACAGTGGCCATGGGATGAGCCACACGGCAGGGGCCCGGCCCGTGCTGAGCGGAGAGGGCCCGGGGAGCCATTAGGAGAGACTAGGGGGATCGGTTTGTTGTAAAGGAAAGAGGAGGAGGCGTTTCGCTTGAGGAGGGAGTGAGGTCACAGGGCCTTTCTGTTCACTTTTTGTTGCGTTTGCAACACCCACGGGCGTGGTGTCCCGGGTCGGGTGTCCTGGAGCCACAATGCTGACCCCCATCTCCTCAGAGCCCCCCTTCCCTCCCTTCGGATTGGCCCCTCGGGGCATCAAAGCCACTGACACCTCTGGCCGCCGCCGAGCACTTGAAATGGGACCAGTGTGTCCGAGGAACTAATTTTGAATGTTATTTCATTTGAATTAATATTAATTCAAGCCCTAACACTGTCACCGGTGTTAAGCCAGCCTCCCAGGGGAGGCCTATGTCACTATTTAGAAGGCAGTGCTTTGCAACATTTTCACAGGATTTTTAAGAAATGGAATGCTCTCAATTACAGTTGGTCCTTTGAACCAAGAGTGTTCCTCATTCTAAGCTGGCCCTGTCACCGAATAGCCTTCCGACTTGGCCAGCCTGCGTCTTCCAAACAGGCTCACGACCTCAGCCCTCGGGGAACACTTGCCTTCCGTTCACGTGCCTTTGCCTTTCCGTAGGAACAGGGGCTGGTGATGTCTGTGGAAAGCAGGTGTGCTGTAGGCCAGCGGCCTCTGAGTGAGTCGGAGATCGCTGTAGACTCCGCAGCCTCTCCACCCTCCGCCCCTCTGTCACCACGTGGTGCATTCCAGCATTTGCATTGCATTAATCTTTTGATCTGATGCTTTCAGACAGTTTCTTATTGAAATTGGAGTTACCTGGCAACCTTACAAAGCCTTACTTAGAGACCTCTGGCTCCAGGAAAGGCTGTTTCTACAGAAACTAGCAAGGTATTAAGTACAGAGAGAATGTGATTTATGGACCCACTGTTTCCAAGCTGCAACAAGAACCCAATTTTCTGCCAGGCAAAGAAACTCTTCTCTGAAAATTAGAGATCTGGCCATTCTGAGCGCAGGTCCCCGGGCAAACCTCTCGTCCGCCACTTCAGGGGGAGCTGAAGACAGAATGATGCAGGAGCCCCGTCGCGGGCTGTGTGAGAACTGGCCCCATCGCGGGCTGTGTGAGAACCGGGCCCCATCACGGGCTGTGTGAGAACCGGGCCCATCGCGGGCTGTGGGAGAACCGGGCCCATCCCGGGCTGTGTGAGAACCGGGCCCATCGCGGGCTGTGGGAGAACCGGGCCCCATCACGGGCTGTGTGAGAACCGGGCCCATCGCGGGCTGTGGGAGAACCGGGCCCATCCCGGGCTGTGTGAGAACCGGGCCCCATCACGGGCTGTGTGAGAACCGGGCCCATCGCGGGCTGTGTGAGAACCGGGCCCATCGCGGGCTGTGTGAGAACCGGGCCCATCGCGGGCTGTGTGAGAACGGGGTGTTTACATCTATGTCCACCTGTTTTGCGAGTGAGTTCTCCTCCCTCCTTTATGCTTCCTAACACGCACCTGCCTTCCTATGGTGACACGGAAAACTGCATCACCCCCACGGGTAGCGGGAGAGATGGCGCTCCTTCCAGAAGGATCCTCCCCAGTATCAAAGCCACTGACACCTCCAGCAGCCGCCGAGCACTTGAAATGGGACCAGTGTGTCCGAGGAACTAATTTTGAATGTTATTTCATTTGAATTAATACTAATTCAAGCCCTAACCGGTTTGGCTCAGTGGATGGAGCGTCGGTCTGCGAACTGAAGGGTCCCAGGTTCGATTCCGGTCAAGGGCATGTACCTTGGTTGCGGGCACATCCCCAGTAGGGGGTGTGCAGGAGGCAGCTGATCGATGTTTCTCTCTCATCGATGTTTCTAAATCTCTATCCCTCTCCCTTCCTCTCTGTAAAAAATTTATAAAATATATTTTATTTTGATGTAGTCCCATTTGTTAATTTTCTCTTTAGCTTCCATTGCCCTAGGAGCAGTATCAGTGAAGAAGTTCTTTTGGCATATGTCTGAGATTTTGCTGCCTGTGGATTCCTCTAGTATTTTTATGGTTTCCCGTCTGATGTTTAAGTCCTGTATCCATTTTGAGTTTATTTTTGTGTATGGTGTAAGTTGGTGATCTAGTTTCATTTTTTTGCATGTTTCTGTCCAATTTTCCCAACACCATTTATTGAAGAGACTGTCTTGACTCCATTGTATGTTCATGCCTCCTTTGTTAAATATTAATTGAGCATAGTGGTTTGGGTCGATATCTGGGTTCTCTATTCTGTTCCATTGATCAATATGTCTGTTCTTGTGCCAGTACCAGGCTGTTTTGAGAACAGTGGCTTTGTAATACAGCTTGAAATCTGGTATTGAGATCCCTCCTACTTTATTCTTCTTTCGCAGGATTGCTGTGGCTATTCGGGGTCTTTTTTTATTCCAGATGAATTTTTGGAGAGTTCTTTCTAGGTCTGTGAAATATGCTGTTGGTATTTTGATGGGGAGTGCATTGAATCTGTAGATTGCTTTGGGTAGTATGGACATTTTAATGATGTTGATTCTACCAATCCATGAACATGGTATGTTCTTCCATCTGTTTACGTCTTCCTCTATCTCTTTTTTCAGTGTCCTGTAGTTTTCTGCGTATAGGTCTTTTACCTCCTTAGTTAAGTTTATTCCTAGGTATCTTAATTTTTTTGGTGCGATGGTAAGTGGGATTGCTTTTTTAGTCTCTCTTTCTGTAAGTTCATTATTGGTGTATAGAAATGCCATAGATTTATTAATTCAAATTGTATGAATATATCTTTGGATATTGTATCTCTACCATTTTTATTCCTTTTGCTCAAAATTTCTGTTTTTCTAACTTCTCTCAAACATCAAATATTTTGACTATTTCTTAACATTTTCTTCTAACATGCTATTATTAATTCATTAAAGTCATAATAATAATTTTTGAAGTCTACATTTTAGAATGTAACTTATGATATACTAACATTTAAAAATGATTCTTCTTCATAGTTTAGTTGAAATATTGTGGGGGGTTTTTTGTTCTGTTTTTGTTTTATTTATGTTTTATTGAAGTTCCTCGGGTAACATTGGTTAATAGCTGTATGAAGTTCAGATGGCAGCCTTATAATACACCTCCTTCTACTCCACTGTGCACTCCCTACCTGAGGTCCTGTCTCGGCTGTCACCAAAGACTTGACCCCCTTTACCCGCTTTTGGCAATTTTGTTAGATTTCAAGAATCAAAACTGTTCATCAACCTGTTTTAAAACTTTTTGTACATATTGAATTCACCTTTCATGTCACTTATTCATGTCTTATCAATTATGCTACATTCTCAAAGGCTGACTATTACGTTAGCACTGAAAACATTTGTAGATCTAAATTTATTTAAGAAAAATAAGAAATAAAAATTGTATTTGTTGTCATGCCCATCCATTAAACTTGGCCGAGTTTTCCTAAGCAAACTTTATCATTAGAAAATCTCCTACCATTCATTGAGGGATGGTTCTTAGATGAATACTGCTAAAGTAACAATTAAAAAGCATATATCAGACTCGGGGAAGAAAATGTACTCAAAGCAAGCACTGAAACTAATTATGATGAGTTCACAGGCTGAGTTTATTTAGATTCATTGTCCATGTATTATTTTAGCGTTTCAGTGTTGTCTTAGTGCTCGCTTGCTCATCAAGGTTGACATTAAAGACACTTGCTCAGTTGAGTGGAGTCACATGGAGGCATATAATGGAGAATCAACATAACGAAGTCACTTCACACGCACGTCCGCGCCACACTTACCAGATATTTAACTGCAAGGGATATAAACTGGCGAAGTCTTTATGTGGAGAGCCATTGTCAAATCTTCTAAAATAAAGATCGAAGGAATAAATCTATAAAAAACACAGTGATGCATCTCATAAGAAATAGGTGGAAACAAATAAAACTTGTCTGTTGACACAGATCATAGCTGTGATTTGATTGCTTGATGCTCCTGTCAGAATCCGTAAGACATGGTGTCCGCGGTGTTCCTCGTATCCTGCGCTACAGGATGTGTCTGCAAGATGGGAACCGCTTGCATGGTGTTGTTTTCGATGGAAGGAACATACTAAAACGTTGATGTTTCAGAGTCAGGTGTGTGTCCCGACGCGCCCTCTGGGGATGGGTCCCCACGGGAGACCAGGCCGAGTGGGAGGAGGCCACCAACTTGGTTACTCAGCTTGAGTTTTGTTCCTTTTCTTTGGGCTCAACCACTGCAGGACCTCGAGCGAGCCATCCAATGCTTTCTTTCTTGGTTTCCATTTTCTCTTCTCCAAAATTAAGGAGGCATGACAAGGTCACCCCTAGGCTGCCTTCCGACTTGTGGCCAAGAGCCTACATGCTCACAGCCAGGGAGACTGGGCGTAGTCCTCATTCCGTCACGTGGTGGTGATGTAACCTGGAAAGTGCTGTCACGTGGCTGAGGCTCAGACCAACTGGGGGTGTCCCATAGTGCCGCCCTATGGGGCTTTGGGGGGGTTGAGTGAGACACCGGAAGTGCCGCCCTGCACACGCCCCTCAGGCTTAACTCTCGTCACGTGGGTCACAGGTTGTCCTCCACACGGTGGGCATCCCGTGGGGCACAGGCCGGTCAGCTTCCAAGCTGGGCTGTGGTTTCCTTAAACGGGAAGAGAAAAGGAAAAGGAGAGAGGCTGTCTAAGGAATGACAAACCTTTTAAATACAGATATTGATGTCAGAGAGGAAGGGAGAGGGAGAGGGAGATAGAAGCATCAAGGATGAGAGAATCGCATGTGTGGGTGTGGGGTGGGGGGGTAATAGTAAGATATGTACACATATAATACCTCAATAAAAATATAAAAAAAAAAAAGGATGAGAGAATCATGGACTGGCTGCCTCCTGCACGTCCTACACTGGGGATGGAGCCCACAACCCCGGCATATGCCCTGACCAGGGATCGAACCGTGACCTCCTGGTTCATAGGTCGATGCTCAACCACGGAGCCACGCCGGCCGGGTGGGAATGGCAAATACTTGAGTTGTCATGATATTTGCACAGAATGGTGCACCTTACAAATCCATCGGATGATGGATGTGGTCACTTTGAGTAGTTCACCGGTTCCTCAGTGAAAACCACGGCGCTGGGACCTTCTTGGAGCTTCCGTGCAAGGCAGCAGCTGTGACTAGCCGTCCTGGTCTTTCTCGCCTCCAGGGTCGTGCCTGTGCCGCTAGCCGAGGTGAAGTAAGACGTTCACGAACAGGGGACTGGCTGCAGTCAGCGTCAGGCCACTCCCCGCCGACGTCGGAAACGTCCGGCTGTGGGCAACGTTCGTGACAATCGGTGTGAGCCACACAGGGCCCACGTGGAAGCGAGAGCGCCAGGCAGAGGAGCAGCTTCAGGAAATGACAGCTTGCGGCTTCTTTCCTGCTTCTGAGATGGAGGGAACCAAAGGGAGACGCCAGGAGGGAGGAGGGCAGGTGGGGAGGGTCCAGGGCAGGTGGGGAGGGTCATAGGGCAGGTGGGGAGGGTCCAGGGCAGGTGGGGAGGGTCATAGGGCAGGTGGGGTGGGTCCAGGGCAGGTGGGGAGGGTCATAGGGCAGGTGGAGAGGGTCCAGGGCAGGTGGGGAGGGTCATAGGGCAGGTGGGGTGGGTCCAGGGCAGGTGGGGAGGGTCATAGGGCAGGTGGAGAGGGTCCAGGGCAGGTGGGGAGGGTCATAGGGCAGGTGGGGAGGGTCCAGGGAAGGTGGGGAGGGTCATAGGGCAGGTGGGGTGGGTCCAGGGCAGGTGGGGAGGGTCATAGGGCAGGTGGGGCTCTGTTCTCTCGTGGTGGTTGCGGCTGATTCTGAAGGCGTGTTACCTCCATGCAGGGACCCAGGGGCGGGGGCTGCTCAGGGCCTTTTACTGAATTACCTGCCTGGGCCACATGACTCACCAGGACCTGCCCCGCTGGGAATTTTATTTTTGTTCATCCTCCCCCGAGGATATTCTTCCATTGATTCTTAGGGAGAGTGGGAGAGAGAGGGAAAGACAGAGAAACATCAATGTGAGAGACACATGGATTGTTTGGCTCCTGCACGAGCCCTGACCAGGTCCTGGTTGGGGAGGAACCTACAACGGAGGTACGTGCCCTTGACCGGAATTGAACCCGGGACCCTTTGGTCGCAGGCTAATGTTCTATCCACTGAGCCACACCGGCCAGGTCCCCATTGAGGATTTATGGTCAGATTAGTGCCCGTGTAATTAACTTCGTTATTGATAACAGACGAGGGGCCAAGGAAAGGCCACATGTTAGAGCCTGTCACGTGGGCAGATCGCTGGCAGGAGGGACCGGAAGGGGAGGAGAGAGGCATCGACACTGTCCCGTGAAGTCAGGGGTGTCAGCAGGCTCCTGCCTGTCCGTCACACCTGGGGACAGGTCAGTGACCAGAAGGGGCATGGCCGCGGCCAGCTGGGGAAGGGTTGGCATCGTGAATGCCCTGCTTTTATGGCTCTTGGTTCTTCTGCTCTGGGACACTGATGGCTCAGTGCACCCTTTGCTGTGTCCACCCACGTGGCCCCCGCCACGCGGACCCACACCGTGGACTGATGGACCGTAACCAGCCCGATGCCGAACGGGGCCCGGCTCCCCCCTGGGACGGGAACCTGGACACGGCCTGGGCCCCTGGCTCTCCCAAGACCCTGGCTGCACATCTCCTATGGGACGCACACCACTGGGCCACACCAGCCGGGCTGGAAGCCATTTCTTAACGTGCAAATAGGAAGTCTGTGGGAGCCCCTTTCACGTCCCGCGTGGTTCAGGGTTCCTGTTCAGGGTTCGAGTTCTGGAGAAGGCCGCACACAAAATGAAGAGAGGCTAGAAAAGAATTAATTTGGGAAATGGGGGCCAAGCGGGAGTCCACCTCTAGGGGGAGGGCTACCACTGCTCTGGCTTTGCCATCCCTTTTATTGGGGTTCTGAGATACACCCATAGCCTTTAGGCAGGAAGTTCCAATAATAGACAGTCAGCAAGAATTTACACATGACTAACAGGTGGAGGCTGCTTTAGCTACCCATGTCTCAACTAATCAATGAGTGATTAGCTCCGACCTTTCAGAGCAATTAAGGTTGACCAGCCTTCCGGATTCCCTGTCCACATTTCTCTATTAGTGACAATGATCGGTTTCTGGCAGAAGTCAAATGACAACCCTTTCTCATTGCACTGGGAGGAGACAATTGGAGTAAGCCTGGCAGGGTGGCTCTGTGGGTGAGCTTCGACCTGTGAACCAGGAGGTCAGGGTTCGATTCCCTGTCAGGGCACGTGTGGGTTGTGGGCTCGACCCCCAGTATGGGCCTTGCAGGAGGCAGCCGATCAGTGATTCTCTCTCATCATTGATGTTCTCTCTCCCTCTCTCTCTCCCTCTCCCTTCCTCTCTGACATCAATAAAACACATTAAAAACAACGGGAGAGAGAGCATACTAAGTGCAAAGGATCTTTGGAACATACAAGTGAGAGGAAGAGGCAGTCGCCAGATCGCACCCCCAGGGCGGTGTGTGGAGAGCTTTGCATGAGGGGACGCTCTGGAGAAGCTCAGGAGAAGCGTGGGTGAGACAGGGCCTCCAGCCGCTCCGAGGCTGTCAGGGAATCCTGGCAGAGCCGATGTCAGCACCGCCCGCCTCCCTCATCCCGTTTTACGGTGACGGGCAAGCGCGGCCTCGGCAAAGCCCTGCGGAGCCCCGCCCGGAGGAGCGTCTTCAGTGCCATCCCGGTTTAGGGCTAACGTAGCTGCCAGGAAGAGCAGGCAGCGTGCTGTGGCCGTGGGGGCTCCGGGGCTCGGAGGGCAGACAGGAAGCCTGGCCTCCTCCCCCGCCCATCAGCCCCCCCTGCCCCCCGCCGCGGACCCGCCTCTGGGTGTGCGGCCTGAGTCCCAGGCCCGTGATCATCACGCTCTGATAAGCCGCAGCCCGGGCCGCCCCATCAGTGAGCAATTTCTGGAGCTCATCCCGGGAACTGGGCCGCGGGTTCCGGCTTCATGAGGCCCCGTGATGAGTGCCCGCAGACCGACCGCGGGGCTCCGGAACAAAATGTGCCGTTTCGGGGAAGCTGGGGCCACGCTCCTGCCAGATCGGGGACACAGAGGGCTCCAGAGCGGCCTTTTTTTTTTTTTTTGCCCTATTTTCAAAGCTCTCACTTAATTTGCAGCCTTGTCTGTTACCGTTTGTGGTTCTCAGGACACCTGTGGTGTGGAGGGCAGGGATGGCGGGCGCTGACAGGAGAGGGTGCCTGTGGGACTCGGTGCGCGTCCCGCTCCGGGCTGGACATTAGCTGGACATCCTGCTGGGGGTGGACTGTGTGCAGTGAAGAGGGTGAAGCAGTCAAAACGTGTCTTTATTTGCAAAACGATGTCACAAAGATAAAGCATTCATTACGCGACCCGGCATAAGATTTACTTATTTCTTAACCGTTTAAGCTTTGCCACGGAGACTGGGATTCCCTAGCAGAGGAGCGAGCCTGTGGGAAGCAGGCCAGCCCCTGGTCCCGGCGGCCGGCCATGGCCAGTGTCCGGGACGGAGCCGTGTGCTGGTGGTCGGTGCGCGGATCTATCGCCAACCCTTGCATCAGGCCGCGCAGTAAACCTTCCGGGACCTGCCCACGTCACGACGCTCCGTGACCACCCATTCTCCGCCTGCAAATGGCCACGCGATGCTAAATGTGTTAGAGAAATGCGTTCCCAAGGAGCCGGCGCCCACGGTGATTTCAGACCCGCCTGCCCGGTGCGGCCCGGTGACTCAGCCTCGGTTATTGCTGTCCCTGCTGCCCCTCAGGAGCACGCTCACATCCCTAAGAACATGCCAGAGGAGGCGACCCGCTTTCTTTTTTCCGAGCGGAAAGCAGAGAGGAGGCGTTTCCTTTAGAGACAGTGTGGCCGCCCCTCCTGTTCGCACAGAAGTGGCGTCCAGGCTCCCGACGCTCCCTCGCTGACGGAGCCCGAGGCCACACGCACTGCCCCGGGGGCCAAGGTCACGCCCTCGCACCCCATCCTGGGCGCAGCTCCCCGGCAGACAGGGTTTGGGGGCTGCTCTTCCTGCCGCCCGCCTGCCCCGGCCCTGTCCCTCCTCCTCCTGCACCCCAGGAGGCTCTAGGCCAGTGATGGGCAACCTTTTGAGCTTGGTGTGTCCAACTTGGCCAAAAAACTGAGCATAACTCGGGTAGCGTGTCACTTTGAGGAAAAAACATTATTTCGCAAATGTTTCATTCTCAGGAGCAGCAAATGTTTCATCCTCGGCATGCGGCCACGTGTCATCAGAAATGGCTACGCGTGTCAGTGCTGACACGCGTGTCATAGGTTCGCCATCACTGCCCTAGACGGTTGGCAAAGCCCCTGAGCACATCTGCACAGATCCCTCCCGTGTCCACGTCCGGGGAGGCGGGGCTCAGAGGCACCCGGACACCCCGGACAGAGGCCCCAGGAGAGCCAGTCAGGGCTGTCCCCCGCCTCTTTTCGCCGTGAGTGACGGGAGGAGGCGGACGGCGATTCGGAGAATCTGACCCGACGCAGGGGAGACAGAGGTGGAGGCTGGAGACGCGTGTGCCCGTCCACGTCAGAGAAACGCTCCTCACAACGGGAGGCCGTGTTGGCGAAGGAAAGAGAAGGGAAGTTACGAAGGGCTGGAATCACGTGTGAAGGGCTGGGATGATCCAAGTGCGACCGAACAGGAAGTCAGAAGAGCGGCAAGCGCATCTCTCCACGCAGCCGGCTGCCCGCATCCCACCGGCAGGCAGACAGCATGGAGGGGGTGAGGGCTGTGGGCTCTACCCCAACCCCGGCTGCGCGGCCAGACCGGGGCAGACCTCCTCTGAGCTCTGGGCCGTTTCACCGGCGTGAACCACGGGCCACGTTTCACTCTCAGAATAAACCCATTTCCGCAGACTTTACGTTTCTGCCTGACCGGCCTCGCCGGTGGCTCAAAGGGCCCGACGATTTCTCTCCAGAAGGCCATGATGAAATCTGAAAAAAGCCAGAAATGCTTTGAAGTTCTGCAAAGTGAAGCTGGGACCCAAAGGGCGATGTCACGCAGCCGGGCGGGGGCAGGGCGGAGCACAGCATGGCTTCCACCCCGTTACCCGGGGGCGTCCCGGCGCCAGGGCTGTGAACACCGCGGCTCATGATCCACCTGCCCGGCCATCTCCCCCACGGCCGCCCCAGGAGAGGCCACGGGCATCCAGGACTCTGCGTGCTGTAACGGATTCATCTTATTTGTAATTGAGGTGGGACTGAGCCCTGCGTCTCGATTGGAGAACTCTTTTCACTCAGTCGCTTTGAAAATGCTTAGGCATCTGACATGTTCTGTCGCTGAGGAAAACACTTCAACAAGTGACCTCAAAGTCATCGCTCTTCTTCGTTTTTATGCTTCATCAGCCACGGATCATATTAGCAAACGATCGAGGGTGAGACAGCATGGCTCTCTTAAAATAACTCACCGTCCCATGTTCGACGGTTCAGGATAAACGCTAGGGGCCCAGTGCGCGAATTCGTGCACCCTGAAAGGAACTGTGCATCTCGAGGCTGCAGTGGGCGCAGAGTGGGTCTCGGCACATCCTCTGCACCCCTGTCTGGCCCCTCCCACTGCGGCCCCCGGTCCCGGGAAACTGAAAACATGGTCTTTATCTGTCTCTGAAATTTTCCACACTGTAATGTACCAAGCACCATCCACACGCTCAGCTCTGTATTTCGACCAGTGTTTGCGCTCACATAACTTTGTGTGCGTATCCTATCTTTTCTAAGAAAACAGACCCTTTCGGAGGCTCCTGGGGAAAGTTTTTATGTTATATTTCCTGAGACAATCCAGGGTTTCCACAAAGTGCCCTTTACCATTCTGCCTTGGTTTTGACCGAGAATTGAAAAGATAGGCATGGAATATTTGATGTAAACATCCATAACTTTCAAAAGAATTGACTTAGAACAACTAGCTTGAAAAGTCTAATGCACAGCATAGGAAATACAGTCAGTAATAAAAGGATCGTAATATATATAAAAAGCCAGGGCCCTCACAACCAGACGGGATGACCAAATAGTAACAGTAACAACCACACAGCAGCTGCGTGGTGTGACCAGGCCAGCAGGGGGGTTAGTGAGGGACGACCAAACGACTGGCCAGCAGGCTGCGTGGGGTGACCAGGTCAGCGAGGGGGGCAGTTAGGGGTGACCAGGCTGGTGGGGGGGGGCAGTTGGGGGTGATCAGGCCAGCAGGCTGTGGTGGTTAGGGGTGATCAGGCTGGTGTGGGGGGGGTGCAGTTAGGGGTGAACAGGCAGGCAGGCGAGTGGTTAGGAGCCAGTGGTCCCGTATTGTGAGAGGGATGTCTGACTGCCAGTTTAGGCCTGGATTGTGCCTAAACCAGCAGTCAGACATCCCCGAGAAGTCCCGGATTGGAGAGGGTGCAGGCTGGGCTGAGGGAATCCCCTTCCCCATGCATGAATTTCGTGCACCAGGCCTCTAGTATATAATAAAAGGCTACTATGCAAATTGACCCTAATGGAGGAACAACCGGTCACTATAATGTGCACTGGCAACCCCAGGGGCCAGACACTCAGCCTAGGAGCTGCCCCCTGGTGGTCAGTGCACTCCCATAGGGGGAGCACTGCTCAGCCAGAAGCCGGGCTCACGGGTGGAGAGCGCACAGCGTGGTGGGAGCCTTTCCCACCTCCTCAGCAGCACTAAGGATGTCGGACTGATGGCTTAGGCCTGGGAGCCCTTGGGGGATATCCACCTGCCAGCTTAGACCCACTCCCCGAGGGCTCCTGGTCTGCCAGAGGGATGTCTGGCTGCTAGCTTAGGCCCAGTCCCCAGGAAGCAGGCCTAAGCCAGCAGGTGGACATCCCCTGAGGCGTCCCAGACTGCGAGAGGTCGCAGGCTGGGCTGAGGGACCCCCCCCTCCCCGAGTGCATGAATTCCATGCACCGGGCCTCTAGTACTGCAATAACTGTGTACGGTGCCAGGTGGGCACTGGGAATACCTGGGAGCACTGAGGAAAGTACATGGTTGTCTAACCACCGTGCTCTACACCGAAACTAATGCAAAATAGCATTGAATGAAAACTGTGACTGCAAATATTGAAATAAATTAACTTCTAAGTCGAATGCACTAGAGACACATATACTTTCAAGTTCTCCTTCTGAAACTTCCAAAATAGTTTTGATTTCTCTGAAGACTTTGCCAGATAAACGACAGGATATGCTAACCTCTAGGGATGGGCGTAGTCCACGATGTTGGTATTGACTCTGTTGGCGTCACTCTCATCATCGATGGGCTCCTCCTTCTGGCAGAAGCAGCTGTTCACGCACACCCTGCCAAGTCAAGGAAGTTATCATCCGTCGAGTCAGCAAAGTCCTTGGACTTCTTCCTCCTGCATCGCCCCGTCCCCGGCCGCTGCCAGGGCCCCGCTCCTCTTCCCCTGCCCAGAACCACTCCTCCCTTCCTACCCCACGCTTGTTCCTCATCTCCAAGCTCCTCCCTTCCTCCCCCACGCTTGTTCCTCATCTCCAAGCTCCTCCCTTCCTACCCCACGCTTGTTCCTCATCTCCAAGCTCCTCCCTTCCTACCCCACGCCTGTTCCTCATCTCCAGAGCATCGTCAGCTCTTCTTCCTTGGCCTTTTCTAAATGCTTGGTTTTATATTTTTGGGAAATTTTGTTGAAGTTCATTTCTTTTGCCCCTATAATTCCCCTTCCTCCCTCCCCGCCTTCTCTCCTTAGTTACTTCCTTTCTTCCATTTATTAACCTTTAGCTCAGGAACTCTGATGGGAAAAAATATTCCCGGGGAGCAGCCTACTTCTCCACAAGGCTGGTCCGGAGGTCAGATAGCAGCTGTGTCCTGAGCATGCCTTTCCCTCGGATTCTGGTCAGACTTTTAGCGTCACTGTGCCTTTATGTGCGATAGTCCGTGTGGCTCAGACACGTGCACGCGAGGCTTCCTTACAGAGACGGAGCCATCGTTTAGGGGGCACCAGATGAAGGCACTGTGTTGACACTCTCAGAATGGCCGCCCCTGCCCCACAGGGTCCCCGTGCATTCTGACCACACGGCCGGGGCGTTTGCAGATTCTAACTTGAGCTCCTCTAGACCCGCACGTGGGAGGCTGGTGTTGATAAATAAGACACAGACGTTCGCCGTGGCCAGGCCATTAAGAGTGCCAGGGCATCTGAGCGACTATCTTGGGAGTAATTGGAAGCTGTCGGTCGATTTGAAACCGTCCAGTTCAAGGGTCCACTGGATGGTAAATACATCCCTCTGACCCCGTGCTGAGTGGCTCAGAGGCACAGCCAGAGGCAGGGAGACCGCTGAGGAGGCCCCGCACCCTCCAGGGAGCAGGATGGCGGGGGGTTGGGGGGGAACAAAGGTGATGGGGATGGAACATACTTCAAAGGGGGAATCAGAGAGCCAGGCGGCGCGTGGAGGTGTATGGGTGGGAAGGTGGATGCGTTTGCTGGGCTGTCTGAACAGAATCCCACGGAAGTGTGTTGCCTCGTGGTCTGGAGGCTGGCGTCTGCGATCCGGGGCCTCGGGCTGCTCCTTCTGGGGCCTCTCTCCTTGGCTTGTCGACGGCCGTCTTCTTGCTGTGACGTCACATGGCCTTCCCTCTGTGTACACGCACGTCTGTGTCCAACTTTGTCCGATGTTAAGGGCACCAGTCATTGGATCAGGCCCATCCCAAAGGCTTCTCTTTAACTAATTACCTTTCAAAAATCCCGAGTCACTTCCTGGGCACTGAATGTTAGGGCTTCAGCATGTGACTGGGGGCGGGGGCATACTTCATCCGTGGCAGCGGGGGTGGGGGTGGGGCTTACACTCTATGGAAAGAAAGTGGAACGGATGCGCATTTAGTTAGTGTGCACATTAATTCAGCCATAAATTCAGGGTCGATGCTCTCCCATCACCAGTGATAAGGCTGATAATACAGTAACTTTATTATACTATTTGCAGCCGTCCTTTATTAATGGATCATCTCCTTGAAGTGTTTTTAAAGATCATGATAAGGCAGCCTGGCCCTTACCTTACGCATGAGGCACTGACGCTGGAAATGCGAGTGGCTCGGCCATGCCGGGCTGGAAAGTGGAAAGTCAGCTTTCCCTGGTTTCCCGGGAGAACTCTTAGCTGAGATTTCTGGTAAAAACGTCGCTCCCTGCAGGCGGTGCTGGCCGTCAGGTGACATGTAGTTCAGGCACGTTAGGCGAGACGGCTTCAGGATGTCTGAAACCAGCCTGTGCTATTGCACGCCGGGGTGTGCGCTACTGCAGGGGCGGGGCGGGGAGGGGGGGGGGGACCGTGTTCTGCACACTGACTCCTCAGCAGCTCCCTGGAGAGTTCGGAGCGGCTGCCTCGGTCGGCACCATGCTCGGCACAGGAATGCGTCTGTTACCCACGTGGCCACCGATCCTGGCTTCCTGTGTCTGTACCCACGTGGCCACCGATCCTGGCTTCCTGTGTCTGTACCCACGTGGCCCCCGATCCTGGCTTCCTGTGTCTGTACCCACGTGGCCCCCGATCCTGGCTTCCTGTGTCTGTACCCACGTGGCCACCGATCCTGGCTTCCTGTGTCTGTACCCACGTGGCCACCGATCCTGGCTTCCTGTGTCTGTACCCACGTGGCCACTGATCCTGGCTTCCTGTGTCTGTACCCACGTGGCCACTGATCCTGGCTTCCTGTGTCTGTACCCACGTGGCCACCGATCCTGGCTTCCTGTGTCTGTACCCACGTGGCCACCGATCCTGGCTTCCTGTGTCTGTACCCACGTGGCCCCCGATCCTGGCTTCCTGTGTCTGTACCCACGTGGCCCCCGATCCTGGCTTCCCGTCACCGTGATGCGCGGGAGGGAGGGCAGATGAAGGCGCCAGCAGGGCGGGCTCTCCCTCCCTGGCCGAGAAGGTGCCAAGAAACTTCGTTCCTAGAACATTTCCGTAAATTCCTGTTGGGAACCTGCCACGGAAGGGAGCGTGATCTGTGCTGTGAGGCGCTCCGTCCATGAGTTACAGGAGGCTCACCGTGCCAGGCAGGGGCATTACAGGGAGGCTCACCGTGCCAGGCAGGGGCATTACAGGAGGCTCACCGTGCCAGGCAGGGGCATTACAGGAGGCTCACCGTGCCAGGCAGGGGCGTTACAGGAGGCTCACCGTGCCAGGCAGGGGCATTACAGGAGGCTCACCGTGCCAGGCAGGGGCATTACAGGAGGCTCACTGTGCCAGGCAGGGGCATTACAGGAGGCTCACCGTGCCAGGCAGGGGTATTACAGGGAGGCTCACCGTGCCAGGCAGGGGCATTACAGGGAGGCTCACCGTGCCAGGCAGGGGCATTACAGGGAGGCTCACCGTGCCAGGCAGGGGCATTACAGGGAGGCTCACCGTGCCAGGCAGGGGCATTACAGGGAGGCTCACCGTGCCAGGCAGGGGCATTACAGGAGGCTCACTGTGCCAGGCAGGGGCATTACAGGGAGGCTCACCGTGCCAGGCAGGGGCATTACAGGAGGCTCACCGTGCCAGGCAGGGGCATTACAGGAGGCTCACCGTGCCAGGCAGGGGCATTACAGGAGGCTCACCGTGCCAGGCAGGGGCATTACAGGAGGCTCACTATGCCAGGCAGGGGCATTACAGGGAGGCTCACCGTGCCAGGCAGGGGCATTACAGGAGGCTCACCGTGCCAGGCAGGGGCATTACAGGAGGCTCACCGTGCCAGGCAGGGGCATTACAGGAGGCTCACCGTGCCAGGCAGGGGCATTACAGGAGGCTCACCGTGCCAGGCAGGGGCATTACAGGGAGGCTCACCGTGCCAGGCAGGGGCATTACAGGGAGGCTCACCGTGCCAGGCAGGGGCATTACAGGAGGCTCACTATGCCAGGCAGGGGCATTACAGGGAGGCTCACCGTGCCAGGCAGGGGCATTACAGGAGGCTCACCGTGCCAGGCAGGGGCATTACAGGAGGCTCACCGTGCCAGTCAGGGGCATTACAGGAGACTCACCATGCCAGGCAGGGGCATTACAGGGAGACTCACCATGCCAGTCAGGGGCATTACAGGAGACTCACCATGCCAGGCAGGGGCATTACAGGGAGACTCACCATGCCAGGCAGGGGCATTACAGGGAGACTCACCATGCCAGGCAGGGGCATTACAGGGAGACTCACCA
Source organism: Eptesicus fuscus (assembly GCF_027574615.1). NCBI lineage: Eukaryota > Metazoa > Chordata > Mammalia > Chiroptera > Vespertilionidae > Eptesicus > Eptesicus fuscus. The sequence continues at coordinate 103,526,734 of NC_072480.1, read as the reverse complement.
TGCCAGGCAGGGGCATTACAGGAGACTCACCATGCCAGGCAGGGGCATTACAGGGAGACTCACCGTGCCAGGCAGGGGCATTACAGGAGACTCACCATGCCAGGCAGGGGCATTACAGGGAGACTCACCATGCCAGGCAGCGGGCATTACAGGAGACTCACCATGCCAGGCAGGGGCATTACAGGGAGACTCACCGTGCCAGGCAGGGGCATTACAGAGAGGCTCACCGTGCCAGGCAGGGGCATTATAGGGAGGCTCACCGTGCCAGGCAGGGGCATTACAGGAGACTCACCATGCCAGGCAGGGGCATTACAGGGAGACTCACCATGCCAGGCAGGGGCATTACAGGAGACTCACCATGCCAGGCAGGGGCATTACAGGGAGACTCACCGTGCCAGGCAGGGGCATTACAGAGAGGCTCACCGTGCCAGGCAGGGGCATTATAGGGAGGCTCACCGTGCCAGGCAGGGGCATTACAGGAGGCTCACCGTGCCAGGCAGGGGCATTATAGGGAGGCTCACCGTGCCAGGCAGGGGCATTATAGGAGGCTCACTGTGCCAGGCAGTAGGCATTACAGGAGGCTCACCATGCCAGGGAGGGGCATTACAGGAGACTCACCATGCCAGGCAGGGGCATTACAGGGAGACTCACCATGCCAGGCAGGGGCATTACAGGAGGCTCACCGTGCCAGGCAGGGGCATTACAGGGAGACTCACCATGCCAGGCAGGGGGCATTACAGGGAGGCTCACTGTGCCAGGCAGTAGGCATTACAGGAGGCTCACCATGCCAGGGAGGGGCATTACAGAGAGGCTCACTGTGCCAGGCAGCAGGCATTACAGGAGGCTCACCGTGCCAGGCAGGGGCATTAGAGGAGGCTCACCGTGCCAGGCAGGGGCGTTACCGGGAGGCTCACCGTGCCAGGCAGGGGCATTACAGGAGACTCACCATGCCAGGCAGGGGCATTACAGGAGACTCACCATGCCAGGCAGGGGCGTTACAGGAGACTCACCGTGCCAGGCAGGGGCATTACAGGAGGCTCACCGTGCCAGGCAGCAGGCATTACAGGAGGCTCACCGTGCCAGGCAGCAGGCATTACAGGAGGCTCACCGTGCCAGGCAGGGGCATTACAGGAGGCTCACTGTGCCAGGCAGGGGCATTACAGGAGGCTCACCGTGCCAGGCAGGGGCATTACAGGGAGGCTCACTGTGCCAGGCAGGGGCATTACAGGAGGCTCACCATGCCAGGGAGGGGCATTACAGGAGACTCACCATGCCAGGCAGGGGCATTACAGGGAGACTCACCATGCCAGGCAGGGGCATTACAGGAGGCTCACCGTGCCAGGCAGGGGCATTACAGGGAGACTCACCATGCCAGGCAGGGGGCATTACAGGGAGGCTCACTGTGCCAGGCAGTAGGCATTACAGGAGGCTCACCATGCCAGGGAGGGGCATTACAGAGAGGCTCACTGTGCCAGGCAGCAGGCATTACAGGAGGCTCACCGTGCCAGGCAGGGGCATTAGAGGAGGCTCACCGTGCCAGGCAGGGGCGTTACCGGGAGGCTCACCGTGCCAGGCAGGGGCATTACAGGAGACTCACCATGCCAGGCAGGGGCATTACAGGAGACTCACCATGCCAGGCAGGGGCGTTACAGGAGGCTCACCGTGCCAGGCAGGGGCATTACAGGGAGACTCACCATGCCAGGCAGGGGCATTACAGGAGACTCACCATGCCAGGCAGGGGCGTTACAGGAGACTCACCGTGCCAGGCAGGGGCATTACAGGAGGCTCACCGTGCCAGGCAGCAGGCATTACAGGAGGCTCACCGTGCCAGGCAGGGGCATTACAGGAGGCTCACTGTGCCAGGCAGGGGCATTACAGGAGGCTCACCGTGCCAGGGAGGGGCATTACAGGAGACTCACCGTGCCAGGCAGGGGCATTACAGAGAGGCTCACCGTGCCAGGCAGGGGTATTACAGGAGGCTCACCATGCCAGGCAGGGGCATTACAGGAGGCTCACCGTGCCAGGCAGGGGCATTACAGAGAGGCTCACTGTGCCAGGCAGGGGCATTACAGGAGGCTCACCGTGCCAGGCAGGGGCATTACAGGAGGCTCACCGTGCCAGGCAGGGGCATTACAGGAGACTCACCGTGCCAGGGAGGGGCATTACAGGAGACTCACCGTGCCAGGCAGGGGCATTACAGAGAGGCTCACCGTGCCAGGCAGGGGCATTACAGGAGGCTCACTGTGCCAGGCAGGGGCATTACAGGAGACTCACCGTGCCAGGGAGGGGCATTACAGAGAGGCTCACCGTGCCAGGCAGGGGCATTACAGGAGGCTCACTGTGCCAGGCAGGGGCATTACAGGAGACTCACCGTGCCAGGCAGGGGCATTACAGAGAGGCTCACCGTGCCAGGCAGGGGCATTACAGGAGGCTCACCGTGCCAGGCAGGGGCATTACAGGAGGCTCACCGTGCCAGGCAGGGGCATTACAGGAGGCTCACTGTGCCAGGCAGGGGCATTACAGGGAGGCTCACCATGCCAGGCAGGGGCATTACAGAGAGGCTCACTGTGCCAGGCAGCAGGCATTACAGAGAGGCTCACCGTGCCAGGCAGGGGTATTACAGGAGGCTCACCATGCCAGGCAGGGGCATTACAGGAGGCTCACCGTGCCAGGCAGGGGCATTACAGGAGGCTCACCGTGCCAGACAGGGGCATTACAGAGAGGCTCACCGTGCCAGGCAGGGGTATTACAGGAGGCTCACCGTGCCAGGCAGGGGCATTACAGGAGGCTCACCGTGCCAGGCAGGGGCATTACAGGAGGCTCACCGTGCCAGGCAGGGGCATTACAGGGAGGCTCACCGTGCCAAGCTGGGGCATGGCTGGTCCTCAGTCCGGGGTGAGCTGAGCTTTGGGAGCAAAGGGATGTCCGTCACAACCTTAATAGCACCGTCTCACATCAGCATGTTCTGCGGTTTTCATGACTAAGCTGTAATTTTATAGAAATGTAGTATTTCCATTATTCCATATACTTCACTTATATGTCTATGGATTTTATATCTAAGTCTATATCTAAACCTGTCATCTATCTATCTTCTATTTATGTCTGTCATCTATTTATAGCTATCATCTGCCATCCACCTATTTATACCTGTCATCTATCTGTCACCTATCAATACTTTCCTTCTTTATCCGCAGACGCTCTGTGCCTCTCTGCACCAGCCAGCCAGCAGTAACGGTATCTCTGTTAATATTCTGACTCGGGGCTGAGGACACCGGGGTGTGGAAGGCCCAGCTCTCGTTGACATGCGCGTCAGGTTGTCGCGAAGTGCGAAAGTGAAATATGTATTTGGCCCAGGGATAAATGCCAGCGTCTTCGCTACAATACATTATAAGCTGCCGCTGATGTATGCCAGATCAGAGAGGGTCTTGTTTACCGCCACCTTTACATTTTTAAACTATCCCCAGCGATGGGGGAACGCATAATAACGTGTACCAAATCACCCAAGTTCTCGTCGAATGTGAAAATTAATCAATCCCGCTTTTTTAAACCACAGTCTCTATAAATAGGCCCCCTCTGCAGACACCGTGCTGGAGGACAGCATGAAGAACAGACTCGTTTCGTAAGAACTAGAAAAAGGTCATTTCCATTCCCCTTAGCATCTCCCTCCGGTTTTCCCTCCAAAGAACCGGCGTGGCCTGGGATGAGGGTTCCGGGATCCCGTCGCGGTCGACGTGGGACCACAAGGCGGTGGGGAGTTGGGGGTGAAGGGAGAAGAACCCCCTGACATTTTTGACCGCATGTCTGTCTAGCTTTATAGGTACGTGTTAAGGGATAACGTCTAAAGCTTTCATGTAATTGAAAAAGAGTTCTGCGACTAGAAAAACAAATCAAAAATAGGTACACACGAAGAACAGTACGTAACAAACGCGGAGAGGAGCGGCAGATGGTGGGAGGGTTCGCGGTTCCCCGTGTGAGCGTGAAGACACGAGGCTGCGAAGAACGCCATCGGCAGGCCCGGCGCCAGCGCCACCGCCTCCAGGTGGTGAGCGCTCTCCTACCGGTTACCACTAAGCAGTCCCTCCAGGGGCTGAGATTAGGGCGGAATCCATAAGTTTGGGGGAAATCACAGCTATGTCCATTAAAAATGCGTTTGGCTAGCCGATTGTGCCTCGTTCTCTTTTACTGTCATCCCCTCTGGGCTCCGAGCTGCACTCTTTGGCTGACTGAGCTGGAAGGAGCTGCCTGTTTGCTTATTTAGGCCCCGTTATTCTCAGACACGCCTCGATCATCGCCGGGGGCATTGTTCCCTGTGACCACGGAAAACCTCACGTTTCAGAGCAGCACGTGCATTTTCCTCTCCGCCATTTCCCTCCGCACAGCGCGGCTCTCCTTCAGCCCCCGGTGGACTTTGCTATAGAGTATTAGTCCCCAAAGTGTTTTCTCGATTTCTTTGTGTGTGAGTGTGATTCATAGTGGCCAGAATTAGACTTTTATTTTTCTTATTGATCCTCCCTGGAGGGTATTTCTCCATTGGTTGTTGTGAGAGAGAGTGGAAGGGAGGGAGAGAGACAGAAACATCTATGAGAGAGAGAGACACACACATGTCGATTGGTGGCCTTCTGCATGCTTACCGGGATCAAGCCTGCACCCAAGGCATGTGCCCTTGACTGGAATTGAACCCGGGTCCCTTCAGCGCATAAGCCGACGCTCCAGCCACTGAGCCGACCTGGCTAGGGTATGGGAATGAGATTTTAATGATCTCTGCCCTTCCTCCTCCTTTTTTTGTGTGTTCTCTCTTTTTTCAAAAAGTAGTTCTATTAAAACCTGTGTGGTTTAGCCCACCCATCCATGAATACAGAATCCCACCTGTCTCACGCTGTGCCACACTTAAAAATAACAGACAACAGCTTGGAGACATTCCACAGCATTTTCTGCTTGGGAGCCTTGTGAGAAATACTGATGACACTGAAAAACAGAAACGTACGTTGGACGGTGTCTAGAGCTTTTCCTCCTAACAGCTTGGAGGGCAGAGGTTTCTGGGTGGCCCCTGGCGTTGGTGGGAGACGCGGGGTGGGCGTGGCTGATGGCTGACGAGAAGGCCCACGGCCTTTCCACGGAGCAGCGTGCAGGTGCCGGGAATTCGCCAGGCGAGTCGGGTAGTGAGGGCGCGTGACGACATTCTCAGGACGCTGAGACGTGGATCGAAACTGCAGGGCGCCGGGCCTCCCTGGCTCAGGCCTCTCCTCGGGGCCCTGCTTCTCTGACGCCGCCTGGCCCCGTGTCCTGTGAACATGCAGTCACACGGGAAAGACGCGTAAGTGATCCAGTGCCTGTGCAGGGTCCCTGCCCCTGGGCGGGTAGCTCTGACGCTCGGGTGAGCTAAGGAAGGTCGCTCTCCCATGTGCCTGTCACCTCCCCAGGCTGTGGAGTGGGGTCTGATACTCTGGGAGCATCACACGGTTAAGATAACTGTGTTCCCACCTGACAGGCCCCCACAGAACGGGGACCCCGGCTCCCGACCAGGCGGGCCGTGAGCTCCACCCGGCCCCACTCTGTCCTGGATTGCACAGGGAGGCCCTCTGACAGGGAACATCGGGGCAACACCGATGAGATGGGTGGGGTGGGCAGGAGTCTAATAATTAGAGGAAACCAAGGTCACACACGCGTCTGCAGGCACACGGATGTGCAGGCTGGTTTACAGGGAGCGCGGCTGGCTCACAGGCCACCCATCACGCCCCGTAAGACCGTGCGTGCCGGCACACGGTCCGTCCGTCACCGGTGGCCATGGCGCCACCTTGGGCCCCGGGCCCCCTCGCCCCCGTCAGCCTCTGTGCCCCCTACAGCTCTGCACTCCACTTGGGCCAGAGGGCGCCCCAGAGACCGTGACCCTGCTGATGCCGGGATCGTGCCCTGGGGAGTGCAGAATCCTCTGCGCACCTCGCGTTTCCTTCTTCAGACGTGTGACCTGGTGTTCTGAGGTGCAGACGGGTGTGGAACGGGACTGCCTCGGTCCGTGCCAAGCTCTGAGACCCCTGCTCTTACAGTGTGTACTTGTGCTGGTGTCCTTTTACTTTATTTTATTTTACTTTACTTTATTTTATTTTATTTATTTTATTTTATTTATTTTATTTGCACCGTGCTCTAAAATTCAAGATCCGAGGGCTTGATGCACGGAGGCGGCCGCATCTCCTCGGGACAGCAGGGGGGGTTTGTTGGTTAGAAACAAGGATCTTGCGCCTGAAGGACAATCCCCGGCATTGTTTTCGCTCATCAGACTCCTGATTGCCCTCATCACCTTCATCCTGGCGGGGACTGTGTGTTTGGGGCTTTTATGACCCTCAGGCGCTGCTAGCTCTTCAGACACTTTCTCATTTGCTCCCTCCTCGAGGCTGTGAAATCCACGTTTGTAATCAGCCCGGGTTGATGAGCCTGTGGCTGGGCAGGGAGAAGCCGGCGCTGGCGGCTCCGGGCTGGTGACTGCTGCTTCCCACGGGGGCTGGGCGGGCGCTTGGAAGGGAGAGGGCAGAGGGTGGAAGAGCGCTGGTGAAATAGAGGCATCCTGAGGCCTTCCTTTAGGGACCGCCCCCGTAGTCAGGGTCAGAGAAAGGAGGACGTGAGAGAACACAGGTGACAGTGTGGAGCGCCCTCCCCGGCCCCTCAGCCGGCCGGGTCCTCGTTACGGGGCCTGGGGACCGACCCTGCGCCAAACGGTGTGGCTGTGTCCCTCTGCGCCCTGAGGGGTGGACAGAGGCGTGGTTCCCGGAGTCGGACCCCAGCGAGCCGGGCAGGGGGGTAGCCTCCCTCCAGCTCCGCCCCGGCGCACCCTCACTCTGTCGCGGGTTCTCGCGTGGCCGTGGCTTTCGTGTAGCGCCAGGGCCCTCCGGTGGTGCCCCCGGATCCGAAACAGACCCCCTGCGTGTTTCCGTCTTGACTGCGTTCCGTTTGTCTCCTTTATTTTCTGTTGTGGGAAGCACACTCCGCGTGAGACCCGCCGCCTCGCGCACACGGGTGGGCGTGCGGCGCAGTGCGGTGTCCGGACGCCGCGGGGATGGGCCTGGAACCCAGCGCGGGTGAAGCCGCCAGGACAGGGGGCCGCGTGCTGCGGATCCGCGTGGAGGAGGCCCTGGGTGGCTCCCAGAGGCAAGAGCCCGTGTGGGCGGTTGCCAGGGCCGCGAGGGGCGCGGGGTTGCCAAGCGACAACAAGGCTCTGAGGCTGAGGCTCTGGGGAGGTCGGCCGCGGGGTCCCTGCAGGCAGGGCCGCTGTGTCCGGTCCCTACAGGTGACCTGAGGGGCGGCCGTGCTCAGTGTCTGACCACGCGCTGCCCTGCGAAGTGAGGCGAGCGGGCAGACACGGGCGGCGCGGCCTGTGTGCGGGTGCGAGGACTCTGGGGGAGCCGCCCGCGTGTCTCCTCGGAAAAGGCCTGGGCAGGACCAGGCACGCTGTCCTCCACGGACGCAGAGACGGACAGAAGGACGTGCGGGCAGCGAGCTGGGAGGACAAGGCCTCTGCAAGGACCTCAGGGAAGCGCTGTGCCGGGAAAGGCCGAGGGGGCAGCTGCGGGGAGTTCTCTTCGGAGCAGAGGCCCCCGAGGTCTGGGAGGGAAATCACAGGGGGTTGTGGTGTGTGTGTGTGTGTGTGTGTGCGTGTGTGCGTGCGCGCGCACGCGCGCTTTGTTTTTATTGATTTCAGAGAGGAAGGGAGAGCGAGAGAGAGAAAAACATCAATGATGAGAGAATCATTGATCAGCTGCCTCTGCACACCTCCCTCCCTTCCCCGCCGCCTCCACCCCTGGGGTTCGAGCCCGCAACACAGGCATGTGCCTGACCGGGAATCAAACCCTGACCTCCTGGTCACAGGTCAAATCCCTGAGCCACGCCGGCCGGGCGGATTGTGTTGTTTTTATCTGTGTCTTTACTCAGATGCAGTGGTTTATTCAAAACCCAGGGAAGGAAGTATTTCCCGAACAGCAGGGGTGGGTTTGAAGGACAAATGAACCCGCTGATTGACTGATCGATCGATCGATGCCTTACCTTATTCCGAATGTATTCACCTCTATTACCGAAGGGGCTCTGGATGCCACAGAGAACAGTGGACGCGCTGAAGGCTCAGAGCGCCGGGGCGGGTGTGAGGTCTTGGGGGAGAGAGATGGGGTCACAGGTCAGGCCTGAGTCGGAGCCGGGGTCTTGGGCTTAATGAGGGAACAGGCGTTGAAGGCCGGAGGAAGTGAGTCCAGGTTTTTCAGGAAGTGTGATAGGAAGTAGAATCAGGGGCCGATTTTGAGAGTGTGTGTGTGTGTGTGTGTGTGTGTGCGCGCGCGCGGTGTGTGTGTGTGTGGTATGTGTGTGTGTGGGGTGTGTGAGTGGTGTGTGTGTGTGTGGTATGTGTGTGGTGTGTGTGTGTGGTGTGTGTGTGCGTGGTGTGTGTGTGTGGTATGTGTGGTGTGTGTGTGTGGTGTGTGTGTGCGTGTGTGTGTGTGTGTGGTGGTGTGTGTGTGTGTGTGTGTGTGTGTGTGTGTAAACAAGACCGGTGCTGATGTGAGGGTTAAAGAGAGGAGCCAGCGTATGGGAGGTTGAGGGCAGGGAAAGGGGATGAGGCAACGCCTGGAGGACGGACGATCGGCTCCATCGCCCCTCTCCCTGCTTGTGCTGCTCCGTCTGCGCAGAGAGCCGCTTGCTCTTGGAAACCTTCACTCACCACCGATACACAGGTGTGGGGTCCCCCATGCAGCCCCGCAGGGCCCACCTCCCTGCTGTCCCTGCCCACGTGGTAGGCCAGGCCTGCTTCTCATTTTGCACGTAGAGTCAGCACAGCGTCCAACCGAACACCCGTCTGGTCCACGCCATGCCCCTGGCGGACGCCTGGGCGGCCCGTTTCCACCTCCGTCTTAGCCCAATTCGGAGCGTGTGCTCACGGGCTGTGTAATGAGCCAGTGAGTCCGCGGGAGTTCTCGTCTCATCGAAAACACTGAAGCTGTGCCCTGGCTGGTGTGGCTCAGTGGATAGAGCGTCGACCTGCGGACTCAAGGGTCCCGGGTTTGATTCCAGTCAAGGGCACATGCTCAGGTTGCAGGCTCGGTCCCCAGTGGGGGGCGTGCAGGAGGCAGCCAAATCAATGATTCTCTCTCATCACTGATGTTTCTCTCTCTCCCTCTCCCTTCCTCTCTGAAATCAATAAAAATATTTTTTAAAAAAAGAAAAAAAACACACTGAAGCCGTTTTAACTTCTCTCTGTATCAGGCCGGCTCCTAGCACAGGCTCGGTCTCCTGTCAGTTCCTAAGGACTTCCTGGATATGAATAGAAGACTGGCCGGGCGGGACCCATCGCGTGGCTTAGACCTCAGAAGAGCCTCTTGGTCATGATGTCCTCCTCCTAGAGCAGTGATGGCGAACCTATGACACGCGTGTCCGCACTGACACGCGTAGCCATTTCTGATGACACGCGGCTGCTGAGGCGGCCACATGCCGAGGATGAAACATTTGCTGCTCCTGAGGATGAAACATTTGCGAAATAATGTTTTTTCCTCAAAGTGACACACTACCCGAGTTATGCTCAGTTTTTTGGCGAAGTTTGACACACCGAGCTCCAAAGGTTGCCCATCACTGGCCTATAGGAAGGTTGGTGTAGTCAGAGAGTCTGAGTACGGAGCCCGGGAGGCTAAGTGCTGCCGAGGGAACAGAATTTAGGGGACGGCCTACGGGGAGGGAGACTGCTCACCACCCGTAGAGGAAGTGGGCACGCCACGACCGTCACCTCTTCCACCCTTTCTCCCGTCTTGGCGCCCCAATCAGTTGACTTCGGAGTCCAGGTTCTCAGGGGGTTGACTTCATAGGTGAGCACCTGCCTCAAAATCAAGCACGGAATCTAGAGACGAGATCCCCCCTGCCCTAAGACACGGCGCATGCCCCACATTTCAGTCTGTGACCCTGAGCAAGGGATGAAGGAGTTGATGAAAAACTAAATACTGTAGAAAAAAAAAAGAGTGAAGATGAGGAGTACTGTGCGCTGTGTCATTTCTTGGTCTGATTCTTCATAAAACGCTTTGTTGTTTCAGAATTTCCTGCCTTTGTGCTGAAATGCCATCGCCTCTGAAACTCATTGTGTGCATTTTAATATAATTAGGTTCTATTCAAAGCACGTGGACGGAATTGTGTTGAAATTAGCCTCATTCTGCAGCGGCGGGACGCGTCCTTCTAATCTGTGAGCGTTTGTGTGCGATCTGACTCGTGGAGGGACGCTCAGCTCCGCCTTTGTCGTCCAGGTCTTCCATTTGACAGCAAGCTCAGCGGGCGTTGTGTGCCCTGAGCACGCAGTACCTGGGCACCGAGGGGCGCGGCTCCGTGGCGTGTGGTCCCGTCCGGTTTGCGGTTGTCCCAAACTGCAATTAAAGTTTACCTTCAAGTTTTGCCTCTTTCTTTCAAAATTTCAACTGATGAACTCCCATGGGAGGGGACGCAGACCCTCGCCCTTGGAGCGGCACATTGTACGAAGCCACGCACCGGGTGTGAGGCAGGCTGAAGGGAAGGCTGGCGTTTACCCAGAGCTGGGCAACTCCTTTGAATTTTTTTCCATGTTTTAATCTTGTGTCGAATGGGCTTGCTCCCTTCTAAGGCCCGGGCTCCCTGTATTAAGGCGTCACTGCTCCCGAAGGTAAGTTCATCACCGTGTGTGTTACTGGGATCATACCGCACCGGATACCCTTCTCATTCACTCTGTCTATGGCTTTGAATGGGACTCACCAGGAGTAATTATTACAACCAGGGGCGTAACTCTTTCTGAATCAGCAGTAGTCATGGCAACCACTCCTAAGAAGAACGAGGGTGCTGAGCATCCATTCATACATCCTTTCATGGGTGCCTTGCTCACTCTTGTAACTGCGTGTGGCGTGGGCACCGCTCCTTGCCTCGTTGTATAAATGAGGCACATAGACATACGTGGCCCAGCGCCCCTGGGTTTTAGAAGACAAGCTGGCGGAACCCCGTGCTCGGCCCCAGGCTGCCTGCTCCGCGAGCGCACAGAAGAGGGACGTGTCCTGCCCGGCCGTTTCCCACGAGAGCTCACTTATCGAGTCAGCACTGACTTGCTGAGCATATACTCTGCCCCGAGATGCAGTGACACGCACAGGGGAAAGAAATGCGTGAACGGGCCTTATAGCGTGGGGCTCCGTGAGGGAGCGGCGTGGCTTCGGTTCTGTATCTTTTTAAATATATCGGAAAGACATTAGATTTCATATCAGTGTCAGGTTCACCACAAAACTGAGAGGAAGGTATAGAGATTGCCCTCATTGCCCGCCTCCCCCATGCATGGCTCCCCTCACAGTCAGCACCCCAGCAGAAGGGGCATATGTGATAGTCACTGCGCCTGGAGGAAGATGCCAGGTCCGTATTCACATCAAGTGGACTCTTGATGCTGAACATTCTATCCCAGTGGTCAGCAAACTCAGTCAACAGAGCCAAACATCAACAGTACAACGATTGAAATTTCTTTTGAGAGCCAAATTTTTTAAACTTAAACATCTTCTAACGCCACTTCTTCAAAATAGACTCGCCCAGGCCGTGGTATTTTGTGGAAGAGCCACACTCAGGGGGCCAAAGAGCCACATGTGGCTCGCGAGCCGCAGTTTGCCGACCACTCTTCTATGCGATTGAAAATACCCGAGACATGTGTCCACCTTTGAGTATCACATAGAGGGTTGCACTGCCTACCTGTTCCCTGGGACCTGCCTCTTTAGTCCACCCCCATCCGACCCCCGGCGACCCCTGCTCTGTCACTGTCTCCATCCTTTTTCAGTGTCACAGAGCGGGGATCACGGTGTGTAGCCTCTGTCCCTTAGCCACATGCACGTAAGGTTCCTCCGTGTCTTTTCACTGCTCGAGAGCTCATTTCCTGTAGCTGAGGAATGCCCATTGCAGGACCTGTTGGCTAACGAGGGGCATCTGGTGTTTCCAGGGCCCGCGGTATGAGGCAGCTGATGCCACGCTCCGTGGGCGGGCTTTTGTGCGGACACGGGTTTTCACCTTCTTTGCTAAATGCCAAGGAGGTGATGAGTGACAGACAGTTCGCTTCCTGATGGGGCAATAAGGGAACACACACTTACGAATAACAAATTTATTATTTCAACTCAATTAATTGAAGGTAAAGATGGAGGATGGACAAATGATCACCAGATTTGCAATCTCTGTCCATTTCTTTGGATCGACATATTGGCTCTTCATGTAAACTTTCAATGGAGAGCCTTTTCTCGGCAATGATGGAAGAGATTGAAATAACTCCCAACTTCCCGGCCTGCCGGGCGGCACTGGATGGAATGCTCACCGGCGGCACCGGGCACCACGGAGTCTGTTACAGATGGTGGGTCACCAGGTCGCGCCAGGACACACAGTCCGCCTCCTCGGTGCCGGAAAACCACACAACGTGCTCATCGTGTGCCCAGAAGGGCGCGTGTGGGGAATGCGGACGGCGTCTTAGGGCCTTGGTTTGCGTTATGCCCTTTTCTGAATAAATATCTTAGCAAAGTCTTTAAAAGTATCTGACGACTTTATATTGCCCCCCCCCCCACGCAAGAAAAGTGACTTTTTCATGATATCGACGATCCAGCCTTAACATAGGATGTGAAAGTCTAACGTGTTACTCATCGCTGTTCTGAAAGGTGGAGTCTGTCCACCGCCTCGGAGATGTCCGCTTCCTGGGTGGCTCAGCCGCTGCGCTCTGTCCTCCCTGCGTGGCTGTGAGCTGGCACCAAGCCACGGGCAACCACAGGGCCAGTGCGAATGCAGATATCATCTGGACCCCCACTGGCCGCTCCCACCGCAAACCCATCAGGCCATCTGTCCTCCAACATGGCCTCAAACCTGTGACGCCCCTCCACTCACCTGTTCCTGGGGGGAGTGGGGCCCCAGCCAGGTCCCCTCATCACCCACCTCCCAGTGTCATCTGACTCCCAAGGTCACCTTGTCCCAGTGAGAAGGGCTGGTGATGCACTGCGGACACCAGGGGACAGCCCACCCTGCATGGAGGCCACCACGCCACCCTCCCAGGCGCCCTTTGCATTGGGGCCCTCATCAGGGCTGCTTCCCGACCTCCTCCCCTCCCCCTCTCACCTCCTCCCCTCCCCCTCTCACCTCCTTCCCTCCCCCTCTCACCTCCTGACCCTCCTTCCCTCCCCCTCTCACCTCCTTCCCTCCCCCTCTCACCTCCTTCCCTCCCCCTCTCTCACCCTCCTCCTTCCCTCCCCCTCTCACCTCCTGACCCTCCTTCCCTCCCCCTCTCACCTCCTTCCCTCCCCCCTCCTCCTTCCCTCCCCCTCTCACCTCCTGACCCTCCTTCCCTCCCCCTCTCACCTCCTGTCACACCTTCACTCTCCCTCTCAGTCAGAACCAGCCAAGACTCCTTTTTTAAATACAAAAGAAGAACTTTCCTGGTGGGTTTTCTCAGTGGTTAGAGCATCAGCCCAGGGACCCAAGGGGTAAGGGTTCGATTCCCTGTCAAGGACACATACCTAGGTTACAGGCTCCACCCCTGGCTTAGGTCAGGCCTTGTGTGAGAGGCAACTAATTGATGTGTCTCTCTCACATTGATGTCTCTCTCCCCCCCAACCCCTCCCTTCCACTCTCTCTAAAATTCAATGGAAAAATATCCTGAGGTGAGGGTGAGGGTTAAAAAAAAAAAAAGAACCCTCATATCCATCCATATATATTTTTTCAATTGATCTTTTTACTATGAAATAGTAAACTCTAGTAACATGAACATTTTTTTCTGTATAATCCTATGTCATTTCTATTTAATTTCTCAATTCAAATTCAAGGACATTCCATAAAAATTGTATGCATTTGTTGGCTTTAAATAACTAATTTACCTTTCTAAGCATCATGTTAAATATAAAACTTAACTTTCACTACTACGTTTGTGTTTACCTCAGGGAAATTAAAAGCAAATTAATTTATATTGTGTAGGATAAAGAATCACTTTTATGTAAATATGGCTTAATTTAATTAGTAACCTATTATGCAAATATATGCAGATTATACTTTACATATTTACATAATGGGGAAGTTAACGTTTTCTGTTTATTTGTTAATGTAAGCCTGGGAACAGTCAATACGGCTTGCATAATTTATGGCTGGGGTTGTGGAGGCAAGGGCATGTCCGTTAATGACAGGGTTAAAAACTCGTTCACATGCGGGGCGAGTGACACACACGGGACATTGTCCAGAGCATCTCCAGTGTCTTTTCCTGATCCAGAGGCAGCCTGGCCCGCTCTCCACAGGGACCCCACCCGGAGGAGCGGGAGAAGGAGAGCCAGGAGTCCAAGGAGCATCTGAGGAGGAAACCCGTGTTTGGAAACGTCAGGGTGAAGGGGCCAAGTTCGCTGAGGAAGAGCCTCCGGCCCCCGAAGGGCTGGGAGCAGCACACGCGTAGCCACGAGCTGTAAGGAAGGGCTTCAGGCCCCGGAGAAGCTGAGCGGCTGCGGGGAGAGGCGGCACTTTGAGGAGCCGGTCACAGTGGAAGCCCCCGGAACAGGCATCCAGGGGATGGATTATCATTGGGCTTTAAACACGATGGGGTCACGGTCATTCTCTGGCGGTTTCCAACCCTTTCTTCTCATAGTCCCGGAAGGTCTTATGCTAATGAGGAGCAGCTGAGAAAGAGAATCGCTTTTAACAACTAATTTCCCAGCATCCTTCTCATTTGATTGATAGACTGTACGTACCAAACCTTCAGGAACTCCGTGTCTCACGATCATTTCACCAAGACCAGGGCTAGTGGCGGAGACTCGTTCTCCTGGGGGGCGGGGAGGGGGGAGAAAGGGGGGGAGAAGCGGGAACTCACCCGGAGGCTTGGGGCCGGCGGGGCCAGGGGCCTGGCTGCTCCCAGGAAATCAGCCCCGTGGCCGAGAGACACAGGGGTCCCTGCGGGCGCCTCCAGTCCCTGGAACAAAGGGGCGGTTGTGTGTCTCCCCTCCTGTGGAAGGGCTGAGCCGGCGGCATGGAGTGCCCTCCTCCTGGGGAGCCCTCCGGGAGGGCAGGCAGAGTCCCGGGGGCTCCGGCTCCTAAGGCGGACCAGCCTGGAAACAGTCCTGGCCGGGAACCACCGGAGGATGTCACCAGGTGAGGGGCTCCGCCCCCGAGGCAGGGATGACTGGCAGTTGACAGACCCCTTCCTGGGGCTCCTTCCAGGGCCGCCTGGGTGCGAGGGGTCTTTCCGAACCCAGGCAGCAGCAACCGGTGCCACCGAGCCTGATGTGGTCGGCTCCGTCCTCACTTCCCCAAGAACAAGGCTCCCCGTGGGGGTGGGGAGGGCGCCCCCCAGGAGGCTGCCCGCTGTGCCTGCGGCTGAGGGCCGGGTGACAGGCGGACACCCACGCGCCCGCACGGAGGAGCCGGTGCTTGGGGGTCTGCAGGGAGCCAGGTGCCGGGACCCTGCGTCTCCCCCGGCCGCGGCTCCTTTGTATTTGTTCTCTTTCCGCCCGGGGTCAGGGTCATGTGTCCTTAGGACACGGTTATGACATGGTCACCCCCACACCACGCATCGCCGGCGGCCGAAAGCACCCACCGGCTTGGTTTGGGTTTGCAGTGGGAAGCAAACATGCAAGCTATCTCTATGAACGTAAGCATTTAGAAGTGAAATTAGTTTGTTTCATATTTAAAAACTTTCCCTCCGTGAACACTTTTCAGAATTCAATGATGGAATTATTCCAACTACAAGTAAACATCTTACTAAATCAGAAATGGATTGTGGCCTTGTTACACCCTAACTCATTATTTTAGTTTGTTTTTAAACTAACTGGGTCCTCATTTTGGTCCCTGAGTAATAACGCAAAACTAGTGCCTGTGAGCAGAATAGCGAGGGCATCCATCCTTCTCCCCAACGATTCCTGTGTCATCATCCCCATAAGAAATGTGTGCTTAATTTTTTATTCATTGTTTTAATAGTACACGTTTTTTTATATGTTTTTATTCATTTCAGAGAGAGGAAGGGAGAGGGGAGAGAGAGAGAAGCATCAATGATGAGAGGGAATCAGTGATGGGGTGCCTCCGGCATGCCCCGCACTGGGGATCGAGCCCACAGCCCGGGCCTGTGCCCTGATGGGGACTGGAACTATGACCCCCTGGTTCATAGGTTGCTGCGGGGCAAGAACTGTGTTCTCTAATCATCCAGCAGATAGCAGGGAATGATAACCCACTACGCCATGCTTTCTAATACGTGTTGGTTTGGTTTTCGAAGAAAATCCCCTTCTGAAACTGTACCAGGAAGCAGGAGCGGAACCCCGATGAGGAGGTCCCTGCAGCTCATCCCCCCGGTTCCTGACAATAACCATCCGATCAGGGACCTTCTTCAAGTCCTGGCATCCGGGCGTCAGGCGTGGCGTGTGCAGGCCCCAGGCTGGCGGATCCGGGTCGGCCGGCGCGGGGAGGGTGGTTGCAGGGACAGGAGCGGCCTCCGGAGCTGCCGAGATGAATGGGAGCTATTCCTGGCCTCTGTGCCTTGTGCTCCACTTCACAGCCTCCCGTTCCCACGCAGGCAGCCGCGACGCGGGTGTTAATTACAGAGGAGAGGCGGTGGCGAGCCTGACACACAGGAGTTTATTCCGAACGCGGAGCAGATCACGACTCCGCTCGGGGTTTTTCTCGGGAACAGCACGGCCTGGCTGCTAAGCTTCCCTAATTAAACGTGAGCTCAGTCACGGGTGGGGCTCCCGGTCCCCACAGGACCTGTGCCTCCTGGGCCCACTGCAGACGGGGCCGGAGTTCAGCACGTGCCCAGCAGCAGGCGTGTGCGAAGCTCAGGTTAGCTTTTGGGGTTGAAGACCCCCCTTTTCTATGTGAATCAGGTCCACGGCCTTCCTGCCCAGGGGGGCTGCTGGGGGCGGTCAGTCCTGGCCATCGTCCACCTAACACTCCGCAGCGCTGTCCACAGGACGCACGTGCTGCTCTTCTAAGGAAAGAGCGCTGCGGCCGGCCGGCGCGGCTCCTGGGTGAGCGCCCACCTAGGACCCAGGAGGTCCCGGTTCGATTCCCGGTCAGGGCACAGGCCCGGGTTTCGGGCTGGATCCCCAGTGTGGGGCGTGCAGGAGGCAGCTGATCCGTGATTCTCTGTCATCACTGATGTTTCTCTCTCTCCCTCCCCCTTCCTCTGTGACATCAGTAAAAACATATAATCTAAAACAGAGTGCCTGGTGAGGGCGCCCCGCGGCGGAGAGCGACCGGGTGTCAGCAGTGACAGCTCAGCCCCGGCAGCCTCCTTTGCTGAGAACACAGGCTGTGCGGGCAGGAGCAGGGTCTGCACGCTTCCTCATTGAGTCCTGATAACAATGGACTGAGTGTGGTCCCCCGAGGCCCCAGGGAGAGCAGGCGTGGTAGCTAACGGAACTGGGGGGCGAATGGTGCCGTCAGTGCGCTGCAGGCTGGGGTGTCTCGAATCTGCCACGGCCTCTGGTTCCTTAGATCCTAGGACAGAAGGGGACGCACAGATGACGGGCAGGGACGTCGCGGCAGTGAGCGCCCTGTGTGCCCTTGGTTATTCCTCACGGGGCTCCCAGAAGGCTGCTCCCTAAAACCCAGGCCTTGCCCAGCCTCTCCTCCTTCAGTCCCTTCTGGGCAACATCTACCACGTGGGTGGGCACCCCCCAACTCCCTAGAGAGAGTGACCGGACCAGGACAGACCTGCCCTGGAGCTTACAGTAGAAGGCAAGTGGCCGAACCTTCGTCATCACAGCCAGTGAGGAAGGTGAGCTCTGAATGCCGCTGCCTGGCCATCCCCTGGGACGGGGGGGGGGGGGCGGGGGGAGGGTAGAGCTAAGATGAACCCATGAACCCCACCTACGGCCGTTCCTCAGAAGCTCTGGTGGCCAGACCTTGGTCTTCCTTCCTCCTCCACAGGGACCCCCATTAGTTAGACTGGAGACCACAGCACAGGGACTGGGAGCCCCAGGAACACACTGGAGGCCTAATTCCACCCTGAAGGCCAGGAAAGACATTGAGGAGCAAAGGCTGTGCAGGGACCATGAGGAAGGGGAGCCCATGAGGAGGGGTTCAGGGACCACCAGGAGGGGTGGGGGAGCCCCATTTGGGCAAAGCTTGTGTTGTTGTGGAGCCTGAACAGTGGATCCAGGGGGCCTGGGGAGTCCCGGGATCTGTGTGCCTGACCCCGGAGGGGTGGGCTGTCCCGGGATCTCCATCTCTGGAGGTGAGCTCACCTGGTGACGGGTCCCGGGGGGTGGGGACGGAGGGGAGACCGTGGAGAGTTGACCAAGAAGCCCAGGGGGAAGAGGAGAGAGGGTTGAGGAGCAGGTGGGAGGCATCTAGCCGACTGGAGTGTTCTCTGGGAGCGGCCCCGGGGCTTCTCACCTGGTCTCCAGGGAGGAGCATGGAGGAAGGTGATCATCAAGGGGAAGGCGGGGGCGGGGGGCGGGGAGAGAACATGTGAGGCAGGGGATGCCATGCTGAAATCAGTGCCGGAGAGAACACGGGAAGAGGACAGGGCCCGGGAAGGGGGTGCCAGGGGCGGATGAGGGCACAGGGGAGGAGAGCGGGTGTCAGGCAGAGAACAGGGACGGGGGGAGCCAGGAAGCCTGAACAGGGCGGAGGCCGTGAGGTCCTGAGGGAGAGCCTGAGCCTGGGGGAGTGACAGTGAGAAGAGGGGGCGGCAGGAGGGGGCGGGGGCGGGAGCAGGGGAGACCCGGGGGCCAGAGGAAGACACCGTGCGCCCTGGACGGTGGAGGGGGGACGGGGGCCGAGGGGGTTTGGCAGGAGGAGAGGGAGAGGCCCAGGAGCCCCCGCTTTCCCCTCAATTAGGGGCGGGGCCGCCCTCAGAAAAGCCAGGTGCACCCAGAAGGCTGTTCCGGGAGGAGAGCGCTGCACTGGGAGGCTGACCTGCAGGGGGCGTGCGCGCGCGTGGGGCGTGTGCGTGGGGCGTGTGCGTGTGCGTGGGGAGCGAGCGTGCAGGGGAAAGGCCTCCCAGCACAGAGGCAGCCCGGCCGGAGAGGCTGAACTGGGTGCAGGTGCCGGAGCCTCAGCGAAGCCGCCCGGAGCTCTGAGCGCAGGCCACCAGGTGGGTGTGGAGGTGCCCCCCGTGGGGCGAGGGCGGGCCCTGCTCTACCCCCGCTCCAGGCTGAGGGGGGCAGGGATGCTGTGCTCCTGGGTCGGCCAAGGTGGCTCCCCAGGGAGGACTGGCTTCCCTCTCACCCGGGAGGGAGCAGAGGCCGGGAGAGCGGTCACCCCGCAAACCACGCGGCCGGCGGTCCGTGGCTGCGGGAGCCCCCGCCGAGTCCCACTGCTGACAGGGCTGAGCTCCCATTCACCCCTTTGCCCTGGGAGACCCGATGGAATCGGACCCGCCTGAGGACAAAGCTGATTCTCCACGAAATCTGTGGTGCAGATTCAGCCCTGGAGCTGAGACTGGTCCTCGGAATGTGTGGCCTCCAAACTCGGGGTCCCCGCTGTGTGGCGTCGCTCCTGGGGGGCTGGGGGTGCTGTCAGCTTCGTGTGGGGTGAACATTTGGTGGAGGAGGAAGGAGAGCGCCCTCTGGGGGAGGGGGGGGAGGGACAGCCTGGAGTCCCTGTCACACTCTGCCCAAGGCTGAGGGGTTGGACCCAGGCCTGTTTGCAGAGCTTGGCACCTGGGAGGATGCCCAGCAGGTGGGTGCCCGGCAGGTGGGCGCGGCCCAAGCCCGCCTCGCGGTGCCATCGGTGGGAACTAGAGCAGCCCTGGTGTCCCAGAAGCCCCGGGTGCCACGGGGCCGGGGTGGGGCGGGGAGCGGTTGTCCTGAAATGCTCTTGGCCTCCAAACCCTGGGCTCAGCCTCAGGGCAGAGGGAGGCGAGGGGAGGTGGTGACAGGGGACCCAGCCTGCTGTGAACCCGCGCACAGGCCGCCCTGCCCTCTGCGCCTCCTTGTCCGCGTCTGAGGTGGCCCTGGACAGGGCTATCCTGGGTGGGTTCCTCCTCGGATGCGCCCTGGGCGCCGTGGGAGAGGGAGGAGCGATGGAAGGAGCACAGGAGCCATGGGAGAGGGAGGAGCGATGGAGAGGGAGGAGCGAGGGAAGGAGCACAGGAGCCATGGGAGAGGGAGGAGCGATGGAGAGGGAGGAGCGATGGAAGGAGCATAGGAGGCCCTGGGAGAGGGAGGTGCGATGGAAGGAGCACAGGAGGCCCTGGGAGAGGGAGGAGCGATGGAGAGGGAGGAGCGAGGGAAGGAGCACAGGAGCCATGGGAGAGGGAGGAGCGATGGAGAGGGAGGAGCGAGGGAAGGAGCACAGGAGGCCGTGGGAGAGGGAGGAGCGATGGAAGGAGCACAGGAGGCCCTGGGAGAGGGAGGAGCGATGGAGAGGGAGGAGCGATGGAGAGGGAGGAGCGATGGAAGGAGCACAGGAGGCCGTGGGAGAGGGAGGTGCGATGGAAGGAGCACAGGAGGCCGTGGGAGAGGGAGGGGCGATGGAAGGAGCACAGGAGGCCGTGGGAGAGGGAGGGGCGATGGAAGGAGCACAGGAGGCCGTGGGCGCCCTGAGCAGGCTGAGCCGGTGGGTTCAGGAGCCGGAACAGTGGTCCAGAGGGAGGGCGTGCCGTCCTGTAGAGTCCTGGTCACCTGCCCCTGGAGGTGCCCTGCAAGGTGCCCGGGCTCCTGGGCCGGCGATTAGGAAGGAAGGGGGTCACCCAGGAAGACCCTGTCCCTGCACAGGTGGGACAGAGCCGGCTCCCGGTTCCCTGGGAAACCGAACGAGAGCCTCATGGTCTCGGCTTCCTTTACTCCAGGTTTTAATTCGGAGACAATTACAGACTCGCAGGCAGAACGGATGCAGGGAGTCCCACACGCCTCCCCTGGGGGACAGCTGGCTGAGCCAGAGCCTACACGGCAGGCAGGGTGGGGACCTCGAGGTACAGACCATCCCGGCCCCCGCCCGGCCGGCCCACCCCGCGGCTCCGGGACGCTGGCATTTCCAGGTGCCGTTAGAGATCGGGGATGGGTGAAGGGGTGCAGTGGCATCGCGCGGCAGGTGCACGTCAGGGTGGGATTTCCTCGCTCGGACACTCCTCCCGCCGTCCATCCGCTGCTGCTGGAATGGCAGTCGGCTTTTCTATAGCCCATGGAGGCTGCAGAGAATGAATCGGATAAAAACTACAGGGAAAAGGAAGTGGACACCCAGCCAGCTTGGCTCAGTGGTTAGTGTCCACCTGTGACCCAGGAGGTCAGGGTTCAGTTCCCAGTCAAGGGCACAGGCCCGGCTTGCGGGCTCCATCCCCCGTAGGGAGGGTGCAGGAGGCAGCCAATCCATGATTCTCTCTCATCACTGATGTTTCCATCTCTCTCTCTCCCTCACCCTTCCTCTGAAATCCATAAAGGTGTTTTTTAAAATATCTTTTAAAAAAGGAGGAATATTCCAGCAAATGCTGAAGGAGCTGGGGTATAAAGTCCTAGTCCCTCCCTTCTCAGGAAGGGAGGAAGAAAGACAGGAGTCACTCATGCCGGCTTGTTGGAAGCTGCCTACAATGATATCCTAGCTAATAAAAGAGTAATATGCAAATTGACCATCACTCCAACGCACAAGATGGCTGCCCCCATGTGGTCAAAGATCCTGCCCCCATGTGAACACAAGATGGCCAGCAGGGGAGGGCAGTTGGGAGGCACCAGGCCTGCAAGGGAGGGCAGTTGAGAGGGACCAGGCCTGCAAGGGAGGGCAGTTGGAGGTGATCAACCTTGCAGGAGAGGGTAGTTAGGGGTGACCAGGCCAGCAGAGAAGGGAAGTTGGGGGCAAACAGGCTGGCAGGGGAGCAGTTAGACATCAATCAGGCTGGCATGGGAGTGGTTAGGGGGTGATCAGGCTGGCAGACAGAAGCGGTTAGGGGCAATCAGGAAGGCAGGCAGGCGAGCAGTTGGGAGCCAGCAGTCCTGGATTGTGATCGAGGGGTCCCAGATTGGAGAGGGTGCAGGCTGGGCTGAGGGACACCCCCCGCCCCCGTGCACAAATTTTGTGTACAGGGCCTCTAGTGATAAAAATAATCATTTAAAGGTAAAAATTTGTTTAAAACTTGGAGACTTAACCAGTATAAATCTTGCATTCATTAAGTTATTGATTTTGATTTATGGTATTGTTGGTCTACCATGGAGTTTGCTCTACTTTTTCATAAACGTCAATAATTTTTGTCTTATGTTCATGTTCAAGATTTTCTAATTTCTGGCTTTTTTACGTTCATTTATTTGCTCTTGTAGTTGGGGGGTCACTAGTCCACAGTGTAAAGCTAAAGAGCTGGGGGAGGAAATCTCCAACACAGTTTTCAAATATCTTCTCTCTTCATTGTTTTCTTTGCTCTCATGAAAAATAGTAGAGTCGCAAGCAAAACCAAAAACACAGAAAGCACACTTACAGTAATGAAGAGACCAATCGTGCTCACCATTTTTCACTTATTAATGCAGTGGATTTGCCAATTTTTAAAGAGTGTTTTTGCTTCTATGTTTGTAAGCAAAATGGTCTGTTATTTTGTGTCGTTTTTTTTTTTTTCGTTTCTATTAATTTTGTTGGTAATGTCTTTGACATGTTTTATTACCAAAATTATGTTCGCCTCTTAACACTGATTGAGAAATATGTGCCTTTGCTCTGTCTTCTAAAATGTTTCGGATAAGATTGGAGTTATTTTATTCTTAACTATTTGACAGAATTTGTCAGTGAAACCATCGGGCCTATCATTTTCTTTGCAAAAAGTTTTTTTGTTTTTTAAAAAAAAAACAAAATTAAATTTCTATCATGGATATACATCTACTCAGATTTCTCTTTCATCCTTTGTCAGCTTTAGTAGTTTGTACTTTCCTAAGATTTTGTTCATTTCATATAACTTGTCATGGAAAAATTGTGTTCCCAGTAATTCCTCACTCTCTTTAATGTTATGTTGTGTTTTACTGATTTAATGTGTTAGCTCTCTCTTCTATTGCGAATGTTGTCAATTCATGTTAATTCTTTATTCCTGATCAGTCTAGCTAATATCATCAATTTTTTTATCTCCCCCTAAAAAACCACCCCTTTTAGCTTTGCTGACTTTATTATTTGCCTTTTTTAAAATTATTTTATTTCTGAACTTATATTTATTATTTTCTTCTTTCTCCTTATTTTGGCTTTAATTTTTTCCCTTTAGCTTTCTAACACAATCTTAGATAATTGATTTCATAATAAAGCATTTAAAGCTACACATTGCCCTCTAAACATTACTTTAGCTGAATTCCAGAACTTTTTATAAATTTTAATTTTATAATAATTTGATTTTTTGTAATTGTTTCTTTGATCTATTGTACATTTAGACAATACACTTTATAATTATCGATCTATTCATTCATCCATTTATTTATTTTTTTCTCTCTCTCATTTTTTTTATTTCTTTATTGATTAAGTTATCACATATTTGTCCTCATCCCCCCATTCCCATCCCAAACCCCTCCCCACGCATGCCCCCACCCCCCAGTTGTCCGTGACCACTGGTTAGGCTCATATGCTTGCACACAAGTCCTTTGGTTGATCTCTCCCCCTTATCCCCACCCTCCCCTACCTTCCCTCTGAGGCACGACAGTCTGATCCATGCCTCCTTGTTTCTGGGTCTGTTCTTGTTCATCAGTCTATGTTGTTAATTATTTCCCCTAGATGAGTGAGATCATGTGCTATTAGAAATACACTTATAAGAACCGAAAATGAGACAAGCAATAATGATTATGCTGAGAGGCAAATGAATCGGTCTGTAGTGAGTTTCTTTCTGGGCCAACAATTCTTTTGAGACCCAATTTCAATGTCCAACAGTTCCTTATGCATACATGTCAGCAATGATATTTCAGTTCTGGATGGTGGACAAATGGTGGTAATGCAGGTCCGACCCTCTCCGGTTTGGTCCTGGACAACCTGCAGTGACGCACAGCTGCTGACTGCTAGTATGGCGAGGCGACGTCAGCATCTTCCATTTATTTATTTAATTATTATTATTTTTTTTACCAAAAACAAACCAAAACTGTACATAGTTAGTGTAGATAATCTGATGAGTTTGGACATCTGTATCCGCCATGAAACCATGGCCACTCCCAAGGTAATAGCTACACTCACTGCCTCTAAGCGCTTCCCTGGGCCTTTGTGTTGTGGTGGGACACCTGTAACAGGAGGCGTGCAGATCCTTCAAGGCCAGGACAGCTGTTAGCTGCAGGCACGGTGCTGCCCCATCACTGTCTGTCCTGGTGAACAATCCCACTTGTCCGTAGCACTGTGTGTTCTCCCGCTG
The DNA here is from genome assembly GCF_027574615.1 of Eptesicus fuscus. NCBI lineage: Eukaryota > Metazoa > Chordata > Mammalia > Chiroptera > Vespertilionidae > Eptesicus > Eptesicus fuscus. The sequence goes on along the minus strand of NC_072480.1, from coordinate 103,502,493 downwards.
ACGGAGGTGGTGATTTGTAAGGGTCAGTTAGTGATTGTAGACGTCGGTCAGGTCACTACCACTCCGGTTTGGGGTTCAGAACGCTCGTGCCCGTCCCAGTCCTTGTGCCGGCACCGCAGCTCGGCAGCTGAGCCCACAGTGAACGTGAGTCACTCACATGGTTCCTGGGAGCTCTGAGCACAGGGCCAGTGCCTGGTGGTCACGGAGGGGCAGGGACATGGTTGAGTAGAGCTTCTCATCTTGACCTGGGGCTGGAGACGCTGCCTCCTGGTGGCTCCCTCGTGCGGTGCCGTATTGAGAAGAGGCGCCCGTGGCTCCCTGCCATAGGGCCCTCCCCCAGGGCGGCGTCAGAGTCATCCTCACAGGGTGTCTGAGTTCCCAGAGGGAGGGGTCCGAGCGAGCAAGAGCGTGTCCGTATGCGGAATTCCTGCGACCCCCTGTGGCTTCGCCAGGCCAGACCTCTGCAGTGTGGGAGGGACCACACGGGATCTGAAGGCGGCCACGTCTTCCGCGATCTCCGTCCAGCTGTTTGTCAGGTGCCCAGTGCGGGACGTGGAACTTACTTTCAACGTGCAGTGCCTCATCGCTCAACGCCATGCGTTTATATGGAAACGAGTCGTGTTTTATGTCCTACTAGAGGCCCGTCGCACGATATTCGTGCAAGAATAGGCCTTCCTTCCCCTGGCTTCACTCCCAGCCACCCAGGAGCCGGCAAGTCCCCGCTCCCTGGCTGCCCAGGAGCCGGCAAGTCCTCACTCCCTGGCCGCCCAGGAGCCAGCAAGTCCTCGCTCCCTGGCCGCCCAGGAGCCAGCAAGTCCTCACTCCCTGGCCGCCCAGGAGCCAGCAAGTCCTCGCTCCCTGGCCGCCTGGGAGCCTGCATGTCCCCGCTCCCCGGCCGCCCAGGAGCCGGCAAGTCCTCGCTTCTGTCTGGAGCACCACTCCAGTAGCTCCCGCCGCTGCCGCCTTCCCCTCATAGCAGGCTTCACTCCACTCCTCGCCTGCACATGCAAGTTAACCTCCATCTTTGTTGGGTTAATTTGCATACTCACTCTGATTGGCTGCGGGCCTAGCGGAATGATGGTTAATTTGCATGTTTCTCTTTTATTAGGTAAGATGACAGCAAGGCAGCAATAGGAAGTGTCACCTCGTGCACTGTAGACCAAGCGTGTCAAACTCGTGGCCCACGGGCCACATGCCTCCTTTATTTGGCCCGTGTTAGCCTTTGAGTTTGACATGCTTGCTGTAGACCTTAACACAGATGCAGTAACACTGGGAGCGGTAGCCCCTGACTCCAGGAGGGGGCCCGGGGCTACGGCATCGTTCACATGCGTAGTGCTTTGTGGCTTTCCAATGCAATGTTGTCTTCTTTAGAAACGTGTGTGAGAAGAAACCAGCTTATAGCATTTTCTCCGGTTACGGATGAGACATTTGAAGGCCAGAGAGCTCATGACACTCGAGAGTCCTGTAGTTACCAGGTCGCAGAGCCAGAACTTGGGGCTCAGTCTCGGACATGCACCCAAACATACTCTATGTCATACAGTCAAACAGCAAGAGGAATGAGAAAAGGAGAGTGACTATAAGCCACTGTAGTTAGATGGTTTCCCAACAGAATGGGAAGGTTGGCTAATTGGGGGATAGTGGTGCGCCATTTTCATAAAATAGCAATCATTATTTTTATCTTTTTTCCTTTGTTGGCATTATGTTAGATAAGGATGAATATCATTGGACACCAGGGACATAATAAAACAGCTATAAACTAGCCCGGCCAGTGTGGCTCAGTGGTTGAGCATCAACCTATGAGCCAGGAGGTCAGGGTTCGATTCCTGGTCAAGGCACATGCCAGGTTGCGGGCCCAATCCCCAGTAGGGGGCTTGCCAGAGGCAGCCAATCTATAATTCTCTCTCATCATTGCTGTTTCTCTCTCTCCCCCTCTCCTTTCCTTTCTGAAATCAGTGAAAACGTATTTAAAAATAGAAGTTATAAGCTGTATTTGTCAGATGGAATGCCTCGGCCCTCGCCATGGGTTTCTGCATTCAGAAACCCGGAGGTGTTTTTCTTCTGGATTGTGTCAGGGTTAGGGCTACGCCTGTGTTTGGACAAATACACGGAAGGGTAGATCAGTGTTCCCAAGGCGTTAGTTCGGGCGGGAAGAACAGGTCATTGAACAGAGAGCCGCGTGTCTGCTGCAGGGGCCGCCCCGCTGCACGCGGGCTCTGCTGCCACCGGTCAGAAGCCGCCCTGAGGCAGGTGCGAGCGTCAGGCCTGACGTGCCATTGCCCACCTCCAGGAGGCAGGCCGAGGCGTGCAGCCTCCTCCCAGGACCACCCTCACCTGGAGCCCCGTTGCGTCGCCCGGAGCAGAATGGATGGCGGTGCTGGCCTCTCTGGGAGATGTCCCTCTTCCCCGAGGGGGACTCCTTCGTAACGGAAGAGCCGCTTTGCAATACACAGCTGCTGTGGTCACCTGCGAACAGGAAAGCTGCCTTTGTCCTCTGCCAGGGACCTGGGCAGACGGGGGGCCGCCCCGTCTGATGGATTGTCTTATTTTCATGAGGTTTTTAGCAGACAGATGTGCAGAAAGCCCGTTGGAACGAGCTTGCTGGATTCATAGCTGTGTCCCTCCTCAAACGCTTCGCACAGACCTTGAGAGGGAAACTGAAGAAAAACTTAAGCCCCCATTCACATAAGTACATGTTCTAAGTCTACAATACTATGACTGCTTTTGAGATTAAGTCAGGTGCTCTGTCTGTCAGGTTATATGTCCCCCCATCATGAACAAATTCACTTCCACAGTCTGCCTCCCGGGTGCAGGCATGGGCAGGTGTGGGTGAGGGTTCTCCCGGGGATAGACAAGCCACTTCCTGTTGTGTCTTCACATGGTAAAAAGAGAGAGATTTCTCGTCAGGACTGTTCGTAAGGGCACTGGTCTCCTTCCTCGGGACTCCATCCTCATGACCTAACCACCTCCCCAGCTCCCCAGAGAGAGAGCTGTTATCTACCGATTTTACTTCACAAAATGAATACATACATACATACATACGTACATACATACATACATACATACATAAAACCCCACAGCAAAACAAAACTCCCTGAATTGGGCCTGGCCTCCCCTCACCCTGGTCATGTTGCTGCCTGCCATTAAAGTGATAGAAAGAGAACCGGGCTTTTCATTGCATTAGCTTCTTTCCTTCACTCACAGGAAATCCCTGGTGTCATCAGCGCTGGGTAGGATGGGATCATTCATGGCAACCCAAAGGACGGAGAAAGCAATTGCCTCCGTGCACCAACTCGGCTAGTTCGCCACGAGGAGACCTGCCGAGCTTTCCCTGATAGAGAGTCTTTAATTTAAAGTGAAACACACCCACCAACATCTTCAGGGCCCGGCCTCAGACCGGCCGGCGGCCTCATCGCTTCGATAGCCACGAGGACAAGTGGATGACAGCCGGCCTGTCGGGAAGACAGAACTCGCAGACACGGCCCCTCCTCGTGGCGTCCCTCCTCCTGTTCGGAGCCCAGCATTAAAACAGACATCACAGGCCGGCCGAGCAGAGAGGCTGATTGCATAAATCACTTAATCCGCCGGCAATGGCTTTTAACCAGGGACAGGGCCTCCCACACGTCACTCCCCCACACCATGTCTATCACCGGGCAGCGTCCCACCAGTGAGGGAGCGAGTCCTGAGCCGGGTGGCCGTCCCCCTATCTCAGGGTCAATGGCCGCATGGAAATGGCCTGGGACTCCACACTGTCCGAAAGGGAGCGGCCTCCCCCGGCGGGTGTGCGGGACGTGCTCTGAGCGATCTGGCCCCAGCACTGAGACCAGACATGTGACACAGGGAGAGTGGACACCACCTCGGGGGGACGCTGAAATGGAAGCGTTCGTATGACGCCCGAGCGAGCCAGCAAACACGGGCCGGTTAAGAATATGATCTCCAAGCGGGAGGTACTGCACCTTATATTTCTAAAGTCTGGGTAGGAGGAAATACCCCTGAAATATGGGAAACTAAAAGTACTCTATTTCACATGTACGATTCCATGTTAAAACATTATTATCCAACTCTCTTACTGTGACAGTTAGATACAGGTTGTTAACTTATGGCTCAATTACATAATGAATTGAAATGTGTAGGGAAATAATTAAGAGAATTAGGTGCAGGTAGCATGCCAACCACCTGAGGGTGGAGAACGTGAAACAACTGCCCTTGGAAACTGTGAGCTGGTTTTAAAGTCATTACAGCGTTTTCCATGCCAGTTACTTGAATGCTCCTTTTTTTGGCCGACAGTCATTTATTACAAACTTACTTTTCCCTCCTCCCTCCTGGTGGATAGCATTTCTTGAAATAGCACTATTTTTTCCGACTGAGAGACAGAAGAGGGATCGAGGAGCCGGGAGACAGGCAGGGTGACGGCGGCCAGGCAGCGGCGTGGCACGGAAGGTCGTCTGCAAGGACGCGCTATATTGGGAGTCAGGTGCCAGTCAGAGTGGCAAGCGCACAGCTGGGCTCAATTAGGTGCACGATGAGGCCTCCCCGGGGACCGGCTGGGGGCTCCGGGCGGGTCACAGCCCTGGGGCAGAGAAGGAAGAGCACCCTGGGGAGTCACGAGGCATAAGCATCAAACTCGGTGACAGGAAATGAAGACGTGGGAGCTCGGACGCACCCCGTCCTGTTGTGCGGGTGCCCCCAGGATCCGCAGTCCAAAGACAGATACCCCTGAAATGTGGAAGAGCTAGAAATACTGCACTTCACGTGTAAGGTTCCATGTTGAAAAGGAATACCCACCTCCTTTAGGACAGAGTTAGACACGGGTTATTCATTTACGGTCCGATTACATAATAAGCTGAAATGTGTAGGGACATAACTAAGAGATTAAGGTGAAGGGAAGATGCAGCTACCCGAGGGTGGAGAAGATGAAGCTGAGCTGCCCGTGGACACGTGTGCACGGATTGTAAAGCCATTGTAGCCTTTTGGGGAAGTTTGCTTTGTTCTGAGCTGTTGACTTTGGTCGATGGAGGGTACCCGCTTACACACAGTAATCCCACTGGAAACTCACTAAACTGTTAGATGCTAGTTGTTGTTAAGAACCAGGCGTGGCTGAGGGCCACCTCTGAGGATGATACAAATCACGGTGGCGCGCCGGGCACGGCCTGATGGGCTTTCCCGCAGGGGGATGCCTACCTCGGGGCCTGCCCTGAGCAGATGCGACCTGAGCGCCCGCCCAGGCCCCCAGACATTCCTCCCGGGATAGGTGTCACCTGCTGTGTGCAGCTGGGCACCTTGGTGAGCTTTCTGGATGTCACTGGACTCATCACGAAGATGAGGTGGTGGCTTCAACCACAGCTTGTCTTCTTCCACCGACTTACACAGAGAGGGAGGGCTGCGCTGCTGAGCGAGGAGCGGTCCGGCCCGCAGTGGGTGCTGGGCTGTCACCGCGGGCGTCCCTGGCTTGGTCCTCACCAGGGAAGCCACTGTGCATGTGGGAGATGGCCCAGTCAGTGCGGCTCAGAGTGCACCAGATGGCTCCTAGCGTTTACCTGTCTCAGGAGGCAGAGTGAGGGAGCTGACATCTCATGGATCTTCCGATCTTCCTAAGCAGGCGGAGAGCTTGTGTGAGGACCTACAGCAAAGCAGGTGCATTCTACAGGCTGCATTCTCCCACGTGGCCTGGGTGGAGCGCAGGGTGGGCGAGGCCTGGGTGGAGAGCAGGGTGGAGCGCAGGGTGGGCGTGGCCTGGGTGGAGCGCAGGGTGGGCGAGGCCTGGGTGGAGAGCAGGGTGGGCGTGGCCTGGGTGGAGCCCAAGGTGGGCGTGGCCAGGATGAAGCACTGGGTGGGTGTGACCTGGGCAGAGAGCAGGGTGGGCGTGGGCTGGGTGGAGCCCAAGGTGGGCGTGGCCAGGATGAAGCACTGGGTGGGTGTGACCTGGGCAGAGAGCAGGGTGGGTATGGGATGGGTGGAGCACTGGGTGGGTGTGATGTGGGTGGAGCCCAAGGTGGGCGTGGCCTGGGCAGAGAGCAGGGTGGGCTTGGTGCACTCAGTAGCTGAAGGCAGTGTCCCACAGGCTGAACAGAGTCTGATTAGGAAATGTGATCTTTATAATACAGGCATCAGGGGACCAGCAAATTTTAAGCATGGGCAGATGGTACCTCTCTTCATTTATTTTTTAGCAAATTGTGTTTTGGGGGTTTCTTTTGGACTCTGCTCATTCCTTGGTACTTTTATGTTTAATAAGATTTAAAAGCCTCATCCTTTGCTGTTATTAAAACCAGGGTACCTGAATCGGGGTGAGTCACTATAAGTAACCCCTCATGCTGGGGGCTTGCAAAGGCAGATGTTTATTTCTCGTGGTCTGGAGGTCGGCAGTCCAGGGGGAGGGGCGACAGGGGCAGGTTCTGGTGGGGTCCTCTTCCACACGGGGACTGTGGGGGCCGTGCATGCTCACAGGGGGGGAGGGCACCATCGGGGGGTCACCTCGTGACCCTTGTGAGGACACTGACCCCCTTCAGGCGGCTCCCTGCTCAGACCTCATCTCATCCTAAGCCCCTTCCCAGGGTCCCACCTCCTAACACGGCCACGCTGGGGAGTGGGCTTTCAACATACGAATGTTGGAAGGACCCAAACATCCATGTCGTAACAGACGTCAGTAAACCGGAGAATGTCTAGGTCTATTTCTCCATCATATTGTTGGACTTGAGATACCCCCTCCCCCATAGAAGAAACAGTCACATTTTATATGTTAGTTTGTTTTTGTTGATTTTTAGACAGAGAGGAAGGGAGAGGGAGAGTGAGAGAAACATCCACAATGAGAGAGAATCATGGATCCACTGCCTCCTGCACGCCCCCTACTGGGGACCGAGTCTGAAAACCCAGGCACGTGCCCCGACTGGGAATCAAACCGGTGATCTCTGGGTGCCTGGGACAGGCCCAGCCCACTGGGAACCACTGGCCAGGGCGCAGTTGCACATCTTAGAGCAGGGGTCCTCAAACTTTTTAAACAGGGGGCCAGTTCACTGTCCCTCAGACCGTTGGAGGGCCGGACTATAGTTAAAAAAAAAACAACTATGAACACATTCCTATGCACACTGCTAAGTCAGCTGCTAAGCAGGACAGGCAGCGGCGGCAAACACACCCGGCGGGCCGGGTAAATGTCCTCGGCGGGCCGCACGTGGCCCACGGGCCGTAGTTTGGGGACCCCTGTCTTAGAGTGATAGAATGCTGTCTTATTTCCTTCCAAGTACACACGTTGGGAGAGAAAGAATCCAAATTTAAATTTCTGAGCGAGAGCAGGCAGGCACGGGCATCTGGGAAGGGCCGCCCGCCTTCGTGATTGGTCCTGGGAATGAAGGGCCAGGGTCGCCACAGGTTCCTGAGAAAACGGGACCTGCTGGGGACACTCGAAACCGTGAGGAGCAGCAGGGCAAGGAGGCCACTCTGCACTGACCATTTCACACCCATAAAACAGGCCGAGTGCGTTCGCACGTCTCACAGATCGAGCTAATGTCCCTGGTTCCGTGTGAGGCATGCTATAAAGGTAGATTAACTTCCCTCTAGATGGGGACTAAATGAGTCGCTGTTTCATATTTTACCAATTACCAACATTCTCCAAGGGGACACATGACATTTTGAGTTATCAACTCCTGTGTAATTCCAGAGTCACTTTATTTGACCTGTAACAGATTTTTTGCTCAAATAATTTACATCAGTAAAGGTTAGTAGCCATGAAACTTATTTGAGTATTAGAACTAATGAAGACTTTACCTTCAGTCAGTTTGTTTTAGAAAATCACAAAGGCGATTTCAGTACGTTAGCTATTAAGAACCACCGTATCTGGATGCATATACACATTCTTTTTCTTCAGACACAGATCCATATCTATGCGTAATCTTCATTTTGTGGTGGTATCATAACACTGCCTTTTTGTCAGATTATTCTAAATCCTTACACGATAAATACCAGAATTAAGCGTCATGCACATTTATTTAATGGGCTATGGGAAGGATTTCCAGCGTAGCAACATGCTGTCCTTGCCCATGTCCTCTCCCCTCTTCCCTGCTTGGGGTTTTCAAATGAATTGTGGGTCTGATCATCCTGAAACCTCTTTCAACTCACTGTGGTGGCCTTGTTCTCACAACAGCTGCACTGGGATTACCCTAATGAGTCAAAACAAGTGTGTCTCCTTCTGTGGAGTTAGTCTGGTAGGAAAGGAAGAGGCAAATTGTCACACCAGAAATCTATATATATAAAAGGCTAATATGCTAAGTGTCCCCTCGGGAGTTTGATCAGGAGAAGGGAGTTCCGTTCGATCGCTTGCTATGACATGTGGAGTTTGATCACTCACTATGACTTGCGCTGACCACCAGGGCGGCGGTGTGAAACGTGGTGGGCGACCAGCAGCAATGGCAGGGCGCTGAGGGGGTGAGGGAAGGAGGAGGCAGGGAGGCGGGGAGGCGGGGAGGTGGGGAGGTGGGGTGGCCCAGAACCTGATGGGCCCTGATCACCAGCCAGGCCTAGGGACCCTACCCATGCGTGGATTTCGTGCACCGGGCCTCTAGTCCACATATAGAGTGTGATCCCTCCAACCTGGTGGGGGAAAGAGAGCTGAGAAACTCTGCCTGGAAGAGCCGGGCAGCTGTTCCAAACGGTCACAGCCGAGAACCACAGGGCGAATGATGCCCCTTTTCAGACAAACAAATGACCTGGGATCGAGAGGTCTCGTTTCCTACCGAGCTTAACCCGGAAGGGGCTCCCATTATCCTGTCAACCTGGAGCTCTTCTCATGGGTGGTTTTTAGTTGAGCAATTCCTTCTGATCCCTTAGCCTCGTTGTCGGCAAACTGCGGCTCGCGAGCCACATACGGCTCTTTGGCCCCTTGAGTGTGGCTCTTCCACAAAATACCACAGCCTGGGCGAGTCTATGTTGAAGAAGTGGCGTTAGAAGAAGTTTAAGTTTAAAAAATTGGGCTCTCAAAAGAAATTTCAATCGTTGTGCTGTTGATATTTGGCTCTGTTGACTAATGAGTTTGCTGACCACTGCCTTAGCCTCTCCCAGGAAGATCTATTTATCTGTCCTCAAATCGCGTATTTTATGAAGTACCCGGTTTTAGATCCCTGTAATGGACGCACACAGGTTTTTGGACAAATGCCTTTACAAAGGTAAATAATCATATGCAAAACGTACTCCACCTGGACAGACAGCCCTGGGAAAGTGAGCCGTGCGTTCCTGGCTGAGTTCAGCGTTTTCTGATCAGATGTCAGGTTTTGTCAATCTGCGTGCTTCCTGTCTCAGGCGGTGTGGAGGGCTCAGTCACGGCTTTCTTTATAAAGTCACTTGTTTTCGCTTGTAATGGGCCCCAGAAGTTCCGAGTCTCCTGCAGGAGGGAGGCGTGGCTGCTCCTGCCACACCCGCTGCCGGTCCCAGGAGCAGAGCCAGGGCCAGGCGCGGGGTGGGCTCCAGGCTCACCGGACCCCACCTCGTAGGTTGTCCCTCTCAGCAGAGAAGGGAAAGGAGGGGTTTTGAGAAGAACTACGTGGGGGCGGACAGTGCCTCAGCCACCTGGGCACCGTGCTGCCCTTCCTCATTTTATAAGATTCAATTCTGTTTTGTTTTTTTCTTTTTCATATTTTTAATATATTTTTAGTGCTGACTAGAGGCCCGGTGCACAAAATTCATGCATGGGGAGGGTCCCGAAGCCTGGCCAGTGATCAGGGCCGATTGGTGGGGTGACTAGTGGGGCGATTAGGGGGAGCCCCGCTGGCATTCGCCTTGGCTGGCCTGGGGCCTGCGGGCTGGGGGCAGCTCCTGTGCTGAGCATCTGCCCCCTGGTGGTCAGTGCATGTCATAGCGACCTGTCGTTCCACTGGTAGTTCGATGTTCAGTCGATTTGCAAATTAGGCTTTTATTATATAGGATAGTATTAGAGATGTCTCCCATTTCTCCCCCTCTCTCCCTCCTTCCCCTGCCCCCAGGTCTTTAACACCCTATTGCCCGTGTCCATGGGCTCTGCATAGAAGTACATGCGTTCTTGTTCTTTGGTTTATCTTTTCTTGTCCCCTCAGCCTCACATCGAGGTATGTCCGTCTGTTCCATGCCTCCTTGCTTTGGGTCTTATTTTGTTGGTCAATTCCTTTTGTTCCTTAGATTCCACAAATAAGTGAGATCCTGTGATACTGTCTTTCTCTCACTGGCTTATTTCACTTAGCACGATGCTCTCCAGGTCCCTCCATGCTGTCTCAAAGGGTCAGAGACCCTTCTTTTTACGGCTGCATCAGATTCCGTGGTGTAAATGTCCCACAGCTTTTTATCCCCTCGTCTACTGAGGGGCACTTGGCTGTTTCCGGATCTCAGCTCTTGTAAATAGCTCTGCTGTGAACACAGGGGTGCATCCATTCTCTCTGACTGGCGTTTGGGGTTTTAGGGTACACTCCCAGAAGGGGGCTCGCTGGGTCAAACGGAAGCGCGTATGAAGTGGCTCTCCTCAGCACTGCACTCCCTTTACCAGCACATCCTGATCCCTGTGTCCCTGCTCCTGCTCCGAGGCTGCCTCCACTGAGTGGCTGTGCTGACCCGCACCGACCCTCCCTGTGGGACCTTGGGAAGTGGAGCCAGTTCCCTCACGGGGCTCCTGGGAGAGAGGCCTCCCAGCACCCTCGGGTCAGAGGTCGGAGCTCCGAGCCCCTGGGCTTCCTTTAGGAGGAAGTGGTCGGATCATAGGAGCGTGCTGGTTCCCAGCAGCCGCAAGCTGTCCGCTCCCACGAACTCACGCAGCTGCCCCAGCCCCAGGCAGCGGGAGGGACTGAGGAGGAGAGGGAGACAGGGTCTGGGGCTGGTCCCACAGGTGGGCGGGACCCGGAGAAGGTGCTGGTGGTCTGCGGGAGAAGGTCACCCACCGTTTCCTCCCAGGCACAGTCAGTCCCCTGGCAGGAAAAAAAAAAAAAAAAAGAAGGAAAAAGAGTTTTAGACAAAAGCAATTTATATTAAAAATTAAGTATGGCTATATAGAGAAGTTAAAAAAGAAAAGAGATTTATTATACCTTTCCTAGTTTACACTAATTAGAATTGTCTGCAACTGATTTCATGCTTAATATGAGGGGATATGGTATGTAACTTGATATAATACATAGCATAATTTTACAATGCGTTGATCCATAATATACGCGATACATATACTACATCTTATGGAATGTAGAGCGTGTTTTTTCTCAGAAAAGGCCTCTGAAATTGGACTTGCTGTGATAAAACACAGCTGCTTTAGAAAATTTAATTCTTTGTCTTTATAACTTAAATGAACAACACGAAGAAAGCACTGTCCCAGGAGGAATAGTTCCTGCTATCCTTCCCTGTCTTTTCTTTTTTATTTTTTAGAGAGAGAAGAAGGGGGGAGAGAGAGAGAGAGAGAAGAGAGAGAGAGAGAGAGAGAGAGAAAGAGAGAGAGAGAAACATCACTGACGAGAGAATCATGGATTGGCTGCCTCCTGCACACTTCCACCCGGGATCCAGCCCGCAACCTGGGCCTGGGCCCCGACCGGGAAGGGAACCCTGACCTCCTGGTTCCTGGGTCTGTGCTGGTCACGGAGCCACGCGGGCTGGGCCGTTGCGGCCTTTAATGCACGGAGCTGGGTTCCGTTCCTCTGACGACCCTGGCCACTCACCGATGGCTTCCGTGTAAACCAGCAACCCCAGGCCTAAGGAGTTGGAGCTGCGGCTGCTGCTTTTCACCTAATGGTTCCTGAAGCTCCGTCCCCTGACCCGCCAGGTGGCGTTTGCACGGCCGGGCCCCCTGTTTCGCTCCCGGGGGCCAGACTGGGGGTGGAGGGTGTGCGGGGACGGACTGGGCTGGCTGAGAAACCCTCACCGCTGGGCCGGACCCACTGTCGGCCTGTCCTGCACCCACTGGCCAGGATACCCAGGTGGCTGAGAACAAAGGTCAGCTCTCAACGTCTGAACATCTGACTTGTACCGCGTTCCTGAAAACCACACTGAGATTTCTCTAGTCCCTCCCAAAGGTCAGGCGGGTCGGGGAGCACAGGGCAAACACCCCGGACCAACCGGGCTCCGGCGCCCTGTGCCCGGCGGGACTCCACGGTTCCTGTCCTTATGCCCTGGGCACCCTGGAAGGCAGGTGTGCTCACCTGGCTGACCCCCGCCCGGGCCGGGTCCCCTGGAAGCGCCTGAGGAGGTGTCACTGGCTGTCCCCCGGCTGGGACAGGGCTGTGCTCCGCCAGTGAAACCCGGCTTCTGGGCGCCCGATGGAGCATTAGCACCGAATGTCAGTGCTGCGTTCGTTTAGCATCCGTGTCCGCTTCTCCTGGAGAGGGCTTGGGTGGGACATCCAGCCATCCTGTGAGCAGGCGGGTTAAGGGTTCGGGGCCTGATTAAATCACCTGGTGGTGGCCACATGCCAAGTCAGAGCATCGGGGAGGGACTTTCGTGGGTGTAATGAGAACAGCAGCCTCTGTCACGTTCCAGCCTGGGTGCCCGGACGTGGCTCTGAGGTCGAGGGAGGCTGCCAGGACCAGCCGCCTGCCCGGCGCGGACTCCCCGTGCCGGGGAGAGCTCCCCTCCGGCAGGAAGCATCCAGGGCAGGTGGCGCCTTCTTCCTGCCACGGGCCGGTGGGTACTCACAGCATCATCCGCGGGCCACACCGTCATCCACGGACAGATTAGCCTGCTCTGCCGGGTCAGACCGTCATTACCTCACCCCGCAGGCCTTGGCAGGGCCAGACCAGACCCCGTGATGTCACGGGTCGTATACGGCCCGCGGGCCGGAAATTCCCCACCCTTGTCCTATGACATGAGTGCAAATCACTCCCAGGAAGGGTCAGAGGGAGGTAAGAGGCGAGTTCCAGTCGACGCCTTACGTATTTGCTAAACAGGAACCTGTGCCTGTTACTCTGGAGACACGGACACTCGCTGCCTTCGGGAAGAGCGTTAAAAGGGACTTACAAGGGAACGGGCAGAAACGACAATCGGGTTGGATTTATTTGTTGTAAATGAGCTTCCAGCCCCTGGAGGCTCAGTGTGAGGGAAGCTGACATGTCTCAGACGCCCGTCTCCGCGTAGACCTGGAGTCACGTTCCTCTGTGTTTCTCACTGTACCGTGTTCTGATAATTTCTGAAACAAAAGTGCTAATGCTTTTGTAATATTATGTGCATATTTATTTTTTGCAACTGAAAACAAATATTTTAGTGTGTCCTCAGCTATATCTCTTTGCTTGATGGCATTGATCACATTAACATTTTATTTATTATTTTTTTCTAGAAATAATTGGTTGAAAAGAGAAATCTTCATTTCCTTAGTCATACATTTATCTTTCCGCTGCCAAGCACTGACTTTAGACTTTGTGAGTCGGTTTTCAGTCACTTCCCCATTTGCTGACTTAGTTTGCTTTTTATAGAATTAAGTTCATATTTAGCCTGTGAGGCCTATTTGCATCTTTAACCTAAGGGGGAAAACACGTGACTTAACGTTGTAAGTTGCTACTGATTCATTGTTTCCAAAGTATTGTTTTGTCCCACTGTGTGTTTTTAAACGTTTGTCCGAGGCGGGCGGTGAGGCCGGGTCCAGGTGGGGGTGTCCATAGCGGGCGGTGAGGCCGGGTCCAGGCGGGGGGTGTCCGTAGCGGGCTGTGTGTCCAGGTTTATATGACGACGCCCGGCGTGGGGAACATGGGTGTGGACACCGTAGAGCGGTGCCTGCCCTGAGGAGGGGAATCCCTGCCCCTGATGAGAAGAATGAAGCCCTTGGAAAAGGGAGGGTTTGTTCATCTGCGTGTTCCCGGGCCAGGACGGAAAGCACCGACGGGTCCTGCCCTCCGCCTCGCTCCTGCTCCTGCCAGAAGCGAACACCTGGCCTCTGGGACCCTGAGCCCTAAGGCCCTGCTGAGCCTACACTCCTCCAGGGCTCCTCCAGGCAGAACCGGAAGCCCTCCTCCCTGGGAGACCCCTCCTCCCTGGGAGACCCCTCCTCCCTGGAAGACCCCTCCTCCCAGAGAGACCCGGGTCCGAGGCCAGAGCACTTCAAGGTGCTGCCAACAGCCTGTTTAGAGCCGTGGACTTAGCAGTAGGGACTGTGATAGTGAACAAAGAATGTCCTTTTTGTAAGAGAAGCAAAGATGATTGTGGAATAGGGACGGCCAACCCTTTTCATCTCCCGGCACACAAACGAAGGCCTGAAATTCTGGGGCACACAGGAAAATGCATCCTATTTTTCTGCCGATCTGACAAAAACAAAATCGGTTTTATTTTGATTCGCTCACACCAGACGGCTATTGTGTGGGCTGCTTTCATCTTTTATTTGACTGTCGAAGGGAAAGGAGGTCGGTGCCCCTGACTGGAGAGCCAGGCGCTGCATGCTTTAAAACGTCTTGCCGCACGCTGGCCGAAAAATCTCTTTTCTAGACCAAAATTAACTATTTTCCATTATGTCTCAAACAGTTGTGTTGCTTTTTTTACTGTTTTTGGAAACTATTATTTTTTTAACTAGAATTGAATACACTTTGCTATGTAAATAGTGATTTTATAAACATACCAATTATATTAAGTATTTAAAAGGTAGTATTTTTTCCTTAGTGTTTCTACACAGCTTACTTTGTTCATATTTAATGTTATAATAAAATAATTTCAGAAATACTGACATTCCCTTTCATTCAGTGAACAAGATCTATTTCTTAACGTATAAAAGAACAAAACTAAAAATGTCACTCTGTTATAGCTACCTGCCAGCCTGTGCTCTGGCCCTGCAGCACAGACCCCTGGGCATGGATATGAAAGAACGGCCCCGGCCGGGAGCTCAGGTGGTTAGAGCGTCCTCTCCACAGGCCAGACCTGAGGTTCACGCTCCGTCAGGGCGCGTACCAGGAGCGACCGGCGAAGGCATACGCACGGGGACAGCGGATCAGTGTTCCTCGCCCTCTCCCTCTCTCCCCAAAATCAATCAATAATGCTTTACAAGAAGATACAACAATGTCATGTCACTCACTTAGCAATACTTTTATTGGAAACCGTTCCTTTTGGAACGGTGGGGCCCTTGGCTGATTGCGTGCTACGGGCGGGCCGGGGACTGAGGGCCGACAGGCCGGCTTCACAGCGGGAGGGCAGACACTGTCTGGTCAGCGCACGGGGCACGGGTGAGGTTGGCGATGATCTCTGGGCGCGATGGCTTCCCCTCGCGGAGGGTCAGGGCCGCGGAGGGAGGCAGAGGACCGTGTACGCACAGAGGGAGCCGGGCAGGAAGGCACAGCGCCGGACGCCACCGGCTGGCAGCGAGCGCAGCCCTTGCGTCGTGAAAGCCCACAGCTTCCCCTTTGTGGCGGGTCGGACACGGCGTCCACGCGTGCTCGTGGACCCTAACAGCGGGCTCGCACAAAATAATGGAACAGTTTTATTAAAATCCGATAGGTTAACGGATGATCTTTCATGTTTTAAGTTGCTTGTCCCTCAGACATTGATTGAGCATCGATGAGTGGTGTGTACCAGGCCGTGCTGGTCACACAGTACCTTGGCATGAATATTCATGTGTGCTAATCGCTTTGTCAGAAACCCGAGTCCCAGGCGCTCTCCGATGGCTGCCTGTAGGAGAGGGTAGAACCTCGCGATCAGAAAAGACTAGGGCGGACCCTGTCTTCCCTCCAAACACAGCGCAGTCTAAAATTTTAACTGAAGCCGTCTTTACAGAAGCACTGGGTGGCGGGTAGGACACACGGATGCGTTTCTCTGTCCACGTTCAGGCCGGGAGAGACGGTGGATGTGCTCCCTGTCACACCTCCGGGGGGGGGCACGCTGAGTCCAAGGCCGTCCTTCACCTGTCCTTTCCTCTCTCCTCCCCCAGTGCTGCCCAGCCACACGTGCGGGAACCCCGGCGACATCCTGAAAGGGGTGCTGCACGGATCCAGATTCAACATCGGAGACAAGATCCGGTACAGCTGCCTGGCCGGCTACGTCCTGGAGGGCCACGCGACGCTCACCTGCATCGTCAGCCCCGGGAGCGGCGCCGCCTGGGACTTCCCGGCCCCGTTCTGCAGAGGTGGGTCCCCTGCGCCAGGGAAGGGTCCGGGGATGGCCGGGTCAGTTTCCCGCCGATGACAGAGGACTCGCCTGCTGGCCCTTCCCAGGTCATCCGTTCTGTTCCCCAAAGTCACGTTCCGTTACCTAAGAAACGGGGGGTAAAGTCAGTAACACAGTTAGCGATGGTCCCTAAATCCCCGGATCTGCCTTCCTCCTCCTTCTCAGACCCTCTCAACCTCTGCACCGTTCACCACCTCTCCAGGTTGCATTTTCTGAGCTTTAATACACACCTTTATGTCCACAGCCATGTGGTCTTTCCTTTTAAAAAGATATGTATTTTTGTTGATTTCAGAGAGGAAGGGAGAGAGGGAGAGAGAGAGAAACATCAATGATGAGAGAGCATCATGGATTGGCTGCCTCCTGCATGCCCCGCACTAGGAAGTGAGCCTGCCACCTGGGCATGTGCCCTGACCAGGGATTGAACCCTGACCTCCTGGTTCACAGGTTGACACTCAACCACTGAGCCACGCTGGCTGGGAAATACATCCTTCTTCATATTTTTCTCATTAAAAATGACAGATAGCCCCAAGAATTAAATGTAAGGGCTCTTCAGCACTCAGAGTGAAGCCGCGTCCCTCAAGGGCCATCGCAGGACTGGCCGTGAGGGGAGAGGCACTGTCGTGAGCCCGAGACGCTTGGCCCCGTGTGTGACGTTCATGTCACTGACCAGGAGCCCTGGGGAAAGCGGCTTTGATTGGTGGCCTTGGGCTTTACTAAGAACAGCTCACCTGACGTTTTCAAAAATGAAAGCATCGCTAACATTGGTCAGCGAAGGCCTGGGAAGGCGCCAACTGCTTTCTTAAACCACATCTCTGGTTCTCACAGGGCCACTGAAGTAACAAACATTGACGCTCATTTCTCAGGTGAAGAACCACTATATGAGCATTTACACGTTCCAGACGTCTGTGAATTAAGGCTCAAGTCCATGTCTGACTTTTTAATACTTTGCTTTTCAATTACGGCTGACATTCAGGTTTTTTTGTTTGTTTGTTTGTTTGTTTTTTTTTTAAATATATTTTATTGATTTTTTACAGAGAGGAAGAGAGAGGGATAGAGAGTTAGAAACATCGATGAGAGAGAAACATCGATCAGCTGCCTCTTGCACACCCCCCACTGGAGATGTGCCCGCAACCAAGGTACATGCCCTTGACCGGAATCGAACCTGGGACCCTTGAGTCCACAGGCTGACGCTCTATCCACTGAGCCAAACCGGTTTTGGCACGGCTAACATTCAGTATATTATTCTGTCTTAGTTTCAGGGCACGGCATGGTGGTTAGGCAATCTGGTACCGTACAGGGTGTTGCCCCGCTCCCCACCTCTTCACACCACACACAAGAGCGCACTCAGAACGGTTAACGTCGTGCATGTAAGAAGTTCCTGGAAGGAAACATAGGCGGTAAAATCTCGGACACTTCTCGTCGCAGTGTTTGTTCCGATCTGTCTCCTCGGGCAAGGGAGACAGAATAAACAAATGGGACTGCATCAAACTCACAAGTGTTTGCACAGCAAAGGAAACATCAGCACCGGGAAAAGACAGCCCTCTGAATGGGAGGGCATTCACCAGTGGCACATTGGGAAGGGGCTGACACCCAGTACTCATGACGAATGCTGACAAGGTCACCCCAGAGGAGCAGGCAGCCCAAGTGCACAGTGGGGGGCCCCGAGGGACCCTGCTCGCTCGCAGGCCAGCACAGCCTGGCTGTTGGAGACTGTAGGACGGGCCTGGTTTCATCAATATCTGGGTTTTATATATGTTGTTATGGATTTCAGAGAGGAAGAAAGAGGGAGAGAGAGAGAGAAACATCAGTGATGAGAGAGAGTCATCATTGGGCAGCACTTTATCTTAAAAAATATATATTTTATTGATTTTTTATGGAGAGGAAGGGAGAGGGATGGAGATCTAGAAACATCCATGAGAGAGAAACATTGATCAGCTGCCTCCTGCACACCCCCTACTGGGGATGTGCCCGCAACCAAGGTACATTCAACCTGGGACCCTTCAGTCCGCAGGCTGACGCTCCATCCACTGAGCCACACCGGCCAGGGCGGGCAGCAGTTTATGTAGTGGAGGTCCCTGTGTGGGGTGTGTATGCACCTAACGTACCTTGTTTATACTTCTCTGCCCCAGATTCAAAATTCATAGTAATACTCAGAGTTTGCGGGCAGGGGGTCTAACTCTGTGTCTGTGAGGGGTGAACAAGTTCATGCAAATCCTGGCAAAACGGAGAAAGGGCTGCGAGCAGGCGGCCTCGGCGTTAGCTGGCAGGCCGTCTCCGGGAGGAAGGGGTGAGTGAGGAGCAGAGGGGACCGGCTGGGAGGGTTGAGGGAGAAAGAACAAACGCCCGGGAAGTGGGTGCCTGGGCGTGTGGTCCAGCTCCAGGACCGGGCCCCTGGGCGATGGAAGCAGAATGTTGACCGCTTGGGAGGACTCCTGGCTCCCCTCTTCAGGAGACACGGGGCTTCCACGGGGAAAGGGCAGGGGACACCGCGGACGTGGTTGTGATGTGGGACGTGCTGCTCGTGGTTGCCCTTGAGTGTCGGGGACCTCGTGGAGGGTTTCAGGAGCTCAGGAGCGGGAGGGGTCGACACCTGAGATGTGCGATGTTTGAGGGGGTCGGGGGGGCGACCTCAGGAATGCGGGAGACCCAGGGGACCAGTGCTTCTCACAGAGACTTCAGAAAGCGGGGAGAGTGTAAACGCCCCATGGTCTCGGCACACGCGTGGTGGTGAGCCCACCAGAGGAGCAGCCATGGAGATGGCGGGGGGTGAGGGAGGGGGTGGCCCATGTCTCGGGGCCCCTCTGAGCCCAGCCCCTGGAGGAGTGGCAGCCTGACCCCACCCCGGCTCTTTGCCACCCTCTCCTCCCTCGGAGCAGCGCCCGCTCCTGGTGCAAACACTGTTTAGACCCAGGAAGGAGAGTCTTACCCGAAGCGGCAAAACCTTTAAACCCTGTGATGAAAAATGCGCATCAATAATTTATTCAATAAGCTATCATTGCGTGATCACTGCATGCCAAGTGGTTGGAAACAGTAATAGCTGTTTTGATCACATACCATTTGCCTGCCTAGTTCTAAGGGCTCTGCCCGTATCAATTCACCTCACACCAACCCTAGGCATCAATACCTTCATTCTCGCCAGTTACAGAGAAGCCAACTGAGGCGCAAGAAGGCGCCGGAAGCTGGTTACACCAGAGGGTGACTCGTTCAAACCCAGACAGTCTGGCTTCTGGGTTTTCACCGACTCCGCTATTCCACGCAGCCTCGGGGGGGTCGGCGCGTTTAGACAATACCTCCCCGGTTAGAAAAGGAATGTGATGAGTGTGTGTCTGTGTGTGTGCATGTGTGTCTGTGTGTGTGCATGCGTGTCTGTGTGTGCGCATGTGTGTCTGTGTGTGTGCATGTGTGTCTGTGTGTGTGCATGCGTGTCTGTGTGTGTGCTTGTGTGTGTTTCTTCCCTGGGCACCTTCCCATACAGTCGTTAACCCTGCGGAGAGACTGCATCTGTTGTCCACCCTCCGTGGGGTAGGGTTAACACACTCACACAGGAAGCTACTGAAGCCATGTGGAAGCCCTGGGGTGGTTGTGTGATTCAGACACATCATACTTTAATGATTTACAGCTTATTAAACATTTAGTTGGTTTCATTTTTCCTTATGATAAATGTGCAAAGGGTGTCTCTAAATAATGTTTTATTCTGAATTTTGTATTATGCCCTCAAGTTATATTCCTAGCAACGTTTCTACCCAGGCGAGGCCTGTGATACTTTCAGAGTTTAGAATAAAGCTTCTAAAAGTTCTGAGGTTCCTCGGGAGAAATGGTGAGCCGCGATTTCCGCTGATATTTAAAATATTCCCCCACTTACAGGAATCAGTGGGTCCAAACGCATCTTTTATTAAAAACCTTATCTTCTTGGATTAACAAGATGACCTTCACACTCTTTTTTAGCTGTACAATCTTTTTCTCCAAATGCAAGATTTTGTGAAAACTCAGGATAGGAAACCGAGTTAAAGAAATAATTGCTCTGAGGGAAATCAGGTGTCAGAGCCAAAGTCCACCCACTTGGCAACCTCCAGCTCCTTCCCTCGGAAGGCCTAAGCGCACAATTTTTAAAACGCTGAAGTGACTCAGTACGGATCTTCATCATCTCGTTGAAAAATATTTGTTGTGTGCTAATTCTCATGGGTGCACGGCAGCTTGACCTAACTTCACTTTCTTTCTGCATAATGTGTAAAAAATATGGGGTGGGGGAGATTCTAAATAGCATTAATTAGGCCCCCCCAATTTTTCAGCTTTCAAATAAAAACATATAGCAAAATTAATATAAAAGTAATGGTTTTGATACATTTTAGTTGCTTATTAACATGTATGGGTTAAAAAGAGCTTACATTATATTAATACTAGAGCCCCTGTGCATGGATTCGTGCCCTGGTGGGGGGGCGTGGCCTGCAGGGATCAGTCGCTGTGGGAGCACAGCTCATCCTGGTCAGCCTAGCGGCCCTCCCACTGTGGGAGCACACTGACCATCTGGGGGCAGCTCCTACATTGAGCTTCTGCCCCCTGGTGGTCAGTGTGTGTCATAGCGACTGGTTGACGGGTCGTTTTGCCATTGGGTCGCTGGGCTTTTATTATATAGGATAACTGTATTATTTAAATATTAGCCAGTATTGGTTTATTTTTAATAGTTACTTATTTGTTTTAATACATTTTACTTTTTATATGTTATTTCTGAGTTTACATGCTTAACTGTGGAATTAGAAATAATTCTTCCAGGCTCAGCCTGTGTGGCTCAGTGGTTGAGTATCGACTCAGGAACTGGGAGGTCACCGGTTTGATTCCTGCCAGGGCACATGCCAGGGTTGCTGGCTCCATCCCCAGTGGGGGGCATGCAGGAGGCAGCCGACCCATGATTCTCTCTCATCATGGATGTTTCTATCTCTCTTTCCCTCTCCCTTCCTCTCTGAAATCAATGAAAATATATTTAAAAAATAATAATAATTCTTCCGGGTGCCAGGAAGCTGGCTCATAATCTCATTTTCTTAATGTTTTCCTTTGATTACTTTGCTTTCTCTGCCTGCCTGACTTTATCTCTTCTAGAAATTTCCCTGCTGCTCTGCTGAATATAAAGGAAAATTCCCAGGTGGCAGCTTAGCTACTTGTTGGAACAAACAAAGCCACACACAGGGGCCCTCTAACCCCTGGGGATTGCTACAAGGACCCAACTTCTTTCTCCACAGTTAGCTTTTGTCTGACATATTGCTCCACGTCTTGCAGCAGTGTTTCTAGAACATTCTTTTTTAAACCTTGTATTTGAAGATGCCTCTGTGTTTCCATGACTCAGTTGACTTACTTTCTGACGTCTTCCCTTAGAAATGGTATAGTTTGATGCCATGCACAGGCCCAGAAACGTATTTTGTTAAAACCCCACTTCGAACACTAAGGGTGCGGCATAGAGGCTGGTTGCAGGCGATGTAACTACGGGAATGCTGCCGGCACCACCCAAAGAGGAAAAGCGAAACGGGAGGAAAGGTGCTGGGTCCGGGCTGCCTTCCAGGTGGAGGGCACACGCGCACGGCCGAGTCCCTGAAGGGTACGGTCCGGGACTTGGCACGTCATGAACTGCTGAGGAGCAAAGCCACGTGAGGGGACGGTGACGAAAAGTGGCGCCTGTTTGTCCTTGGGGCCCGAGAAGGTGGCCCAGGAGGACGACTTACGCAGACGCCAAGGCAGCAGGCAGGCCGTGGGCAGCGTGAGGAGGGCAAAGGCCCTGGGGCAGCAACATACAGGCACTGGTCCAGGAGGCAGGGGCCCCACAGCGCAGGGGAGGGAGGGGAGGGGACAGAGTGAGGTGGGGGGGCAGGGGCGCTGGGGAGGCAGGCGGCCCCACAGAGCAGGGGAGGGAGGGGGGGGACAGAGTGAGGTGGGGGGCAGGGGCACTGGTCCCGGAGGCAGGGGCCCCACAGCGCAGGGGAGGGAGGGAGAGGGGACAGAGTGAGGTGGGGGGCAGGGGCGCTGGTCCCGGAGGCAGGGGCCCCACAGAGCAGGGGAGGGAGGAAAGGGGACAGAGTGAGGTGGGGGGCAGGGGCGCTGGGGAGGCAGGCAGGGGTCCGCACACAGCGCATACCTCAGGGCGTGGCCACCGTTGACTTCCGTCTCAGGGGTGACCTGGGAAGTTGAACAGTTTGGGACAGAAAATTTTAAGATTCAAGTTCAATTTTAAAAGATCAATGTTGCTGATGTAAGTGGACATAGCATGGAGGAAGGATGAAAGCAGGGATATTCGTTAGTTTTAGGTGCCCGTGTGGTGTGTTGTGTGTGTGTGTGTGTGTGTGTTGTGTGTGTGTGTGTGTGTGTGTGTGTGTGTGTGTGTAAACAGTGTAAGGAATGATTGTTGAAGGTCTGTGGCTCTGATTTTCCTACTTCTGGCTAATAAGCTCCCATGTGTTGTGTGTTTTTTTAGTAGAGCATTTGTTTTTAGTACAATATTTATGAATAATTGGAATAAAATGTTTAATAAAAACATGTTAGTATATTTTGGTATTATTAGTTTTTACAAAATGAGTGAAGCCATGGTGGTGAAAACACATCTCAGAAACTATAAAGTTATGAATTTCAAAATATAATCTATAATAATAAAAACGTAATATGCAAGTCGATCAAACGGCCGAACAGCAGAATAACCATCTGGATGAACTTCCAGACGAAGCTGGGGCTGCGAGGGCCTACTCTTGCACCAATTTCGTGCATCAGGCCTCTAGTTTGTCTTATAAAAGAGTTACATATATCAAATCCACTTTCCACACAAATGGGATTAAAGGTATATTAAATAAAAACAACCACAATGAATCTATTATACCTATACTGATTTTTAGGTTTTTCTAAGGAGATAAAAATATTTTAATTTAGAAAATTTAATAGTTGTTTCCTAATGAACTTCATTTATCTGGGCTTCTTCTTATGGGGAATTGTGTAATGTCTGTCAAAAACGAAACCATTTCCAAAGGCTACTGCAGTAACTCGTCCCTTTGATTAAGTTATTGAACATAAACAGGCTGTTTAAGGGGAAACGCCATGTACGTCTCTGTTTTAATACATTTACATAAGCCAAATACCTAGTAAATTATTAACCTGGACTCAGAGAAAGAGGAGTGCTGGCACGTTCATCTGGCCAGGCCTCCTGTCCCGAAGGCTCTGGGTAAACCACCCCGGGAGCCGGGAAAGCACTGCCTAGTTACCGTCATCGAGGTCAGCGGTGCCCAGCCGGGACCGTGTGCCGGGAGGATGGCAGGGTCCGGGGCATCGGGCAGCACGCCGTGCGGGTATTTTTGGCTGTTAATGGGCAGAGGCGGGGATGCTGTGGAACTTCCCACACTGCACGGGCAGCCTCCCTCACGGAGAATTACAGGCCCCACAGGTCAGAGGTCAGAGGTGAGAAGCCAGGATCTCAGAGTCATCTGTTAATGATCATCTGTTAATGTAGGGGGCGTGCAGGAGGCAGCCAAGGGATTCTCTCTCATCATTGATGTTTCTATCTCTTTCCCTCTCCCTTCCTCCCTGAAATCAATAAAAACATGAAAAACATCCCTGGCCGGTTTGGCTCAGTGGATAGAGTGTTGGCCTGTGGACCAAAGGGTCCCGGGTTCGATTCCGGTCAAGGACACATACCTCAGTTACAGGTTCCTCCCTGGCCCAGGCCCTGGTCAGAGGCTCATGCAGGAGGCAACCAGTCAATGTTTCTCTCACATCAACGTTTCTATCTTTCCCTCGCTCTTCCACTCTCTCTGAAAATCAAGGGAAAAATATTCTTGGGTGAAGATTAAAACACAAACAAAAACACAAAAGGAAATAGCGCCTCCTTTTCCAGAGGAGATCTCGGCAGTAGTGAGCAGATTCCCACAGTCTGCGTCCACAGGAAACACAGCCTTGCTCCTGCACATGCCTGGCAGGGGCGGGGCAATGAGACCTGCGAGAATCCCCCAGGTCCTGGGTGTCTCCATGGCCACATGGTCCCTGGACCTTGGCGCTATAATGAGCTCCAGGCAGAGGTGTGGAGGCTGGGGCTCCTGGATGGATTCTCAGAGCCTTTAGGTCAGGGGTGGGGAACTCCCTCCCATCCTCCGTCCCTCCCTCCATCCCTCCCTCTCTCCCTCCTCCCTCCCTCCCTCTCTTCCTTTCTTCTTTTCCTTCCTCCCTCCCTCCTGCCCTCCCTCCCTCCCTCCCTCTACCCTCTCTCCCTTCTTCCCTCCCTCCCTCCCACCACTTGGCACTATATCATTTACATCTTCTATGTGTTTCATCTTTATTGACTTTGCTCGGCATTTCCCCAAGATGTTCCCATTTTTACGTCCCACGCAGCTGTTTCCTCCTCGGAAACGTTTGATGCGTCCGTGTCTCTGTGATGCCATCTGACGGTGTCAGCTTATCTGAACCTCAGAACCGCAGGCACCTCCCAGCGCCCTAGGAGGAGAGGTGGGCGGAGCCCCCAAAGGCACGGCCTCTGCAAGCAGAGCGTCGAAGCGCGAAGGACAGGGCAGGAGCACCCGAGTCTGAAATGCACTGTTTATCTCCGTCCTCCGGGACCGGAGAGCATCCCGGGAACCGCTGTCCACCTGCCTGTGACTGTGGCCGGCGGCGGCAGCCCAGTCTCCGCGATGGCTCCCTCTCCGAGGGTGGCGGCTCCTTAGCAAAACGATGTGACCCCAGACCCTGTCCCCTCCCTTAGCACTGCATGCGCGGCCCGCAGAGACCTGCAGGGGGCTCGGTCGCTGGTGAGGAAACGCCGTCACTGACCCCGTGGCATTGCAGACGCCCTGGTGCCCGAGATCACCCTGAACAGCGTCTTCCCTCCTCTGTCCCTGCAGCCGAGGGAGCCTGCGGGGGGACCCTCCGGGGCACCAGCAGCAGCATCTCCAGCCCCCACTTCCCGTCCGAGTACGAGAACAACGCCGACTGCACCTGGACCGTCCTGGCCGAGCCCGGGGACACCATCGCGCTGGTCTTCACCGACTTCCAGCTGGAGGAGGGCTACGACTTCCTGGAGATCAGCGGGACGGAGGCGCCATCTGTGTGGTGAGTGCGGGAGGGGGCGTCCCATTGCCACATCGGGCTTCCGCGGTGCTGCGCTGGAGTCCATTAGAGGTCGTAGGAGGTCACTGGAAGTGGTTGGAGGTCATTGGAGGTCATTAGAGGTGGTAGGAGGTCATTGGCGGTGGTTGGAGGTCATTGGTGGTGGTTGGAGGTCATGGAGGTCATTGGAGGTCATTGGAGGTCATTGGAGGTGGTTGGAGGTCATTGGAGGTGGTTGGAGGTCATTGGAGGTCATTGGAGGTCATTGGAGGTGGTTGGAAGTCATGAAAGTGGTTGGAGGTCATTGGAGGTCATTGGAGGTCATTGGAGGTGGTTGGAAGTCATGAAAGTGGTTGGAGGTCATTGGTGGTCGCTGGAGGTCTTTGGAAGTCGCTGGAGGCAGTTGGAGGTCATTGGAGGCCACTGGAGGTCGTGGGAGGTCATTGGAGGTCTCTGGAGGTCATGGGAGGGCACATGTGTTCTTTCTCTGCCTTGCTCTTTGGGCTACTAAAACGTCACCTATATCGCGGCTGATTTCAAAGTCTCTAAGATGTCTTTCTAAGATGTGGCATCGGGGACTGGGAGGTCTCTGGGCTCTGGGCGTCACTGGAACTCACTGTGTCCTCATTCTGGACTCTCAGAAAGTCACGCAGAAGACGGCCGAGCGAGGTAAGTTTGGGACTTGACCCAGAGCTGATTCAAATCGATCAGATATTCTTAGACTGTGGACATGCCCTGTCCCTGACCTACTGGCTGCAGGCACACGATTGCAGGATGCACACTTGACTCCTCCCTGGAGATGCTGCACCAAGTCATGTGACCACTGTGGGGGTCACGGAAAAACTGTGCACATGGATCCAACACGGTGCAGAGTCGGGCCCTGGTGCGCCGGGCGCGGAGTCCCTGCACCCAGTTGATGGCGCTGGATGTAGGTTCATGGTGTTGGTTGCAAGAAAGGGTAGCTGGTCTCTGAGTGCAGTTGAAAAGGGAGAAGTTAGAGAACAGATGCTGGAAGGCCTGCAGTGCGTCTCGGTTTAAGTCCTTTGTAGGTTGAACTGCTTCCTTTGTTTTAATTATTTAATTCCTTAGCTTTTTAACAACGGCCCCAGAAATCTAGTCCAGACATTGAAGTAAGAGCTAACTCGGATACATGTACATTCAAATTCAGGCAGAACACATGGGAGGTGGGCGCTGTGTGCGCGGGTGGGAGAGAACGCGGAATGAGTGGTGCGAATATTCCTATGCATTTAATTTGCATTTCAACACGAAGACTCAAGGTCAAAGGCATCAAACCTAAAGCATGTCATCAATTAGCCGCCCTTTTTAAACCAATTATTGAAATTGGATTTCACTTTCTTTCCTGAGACCCGTGGCTCAAAGCAGAGGGCTCCCATTCAGGGACACATGATTGCCTTGCGTTTGTTTTGCTGCACGTATGTTCAATGTCACTTCAGTGAAGAGAAACTGACCGCGGCCTCTGTCATCTTTGCCTCACGTCTTCTGTGTCGTGAGGAACAGTGGGGATGGAGCCAGCTGGCCCGCCTATCGATTTCATGATACGACTTTAGCGTGAACCCTCAGAGTGTGCTGATGCTATCATGGCTCTCACTGGGCCTCACATCAGTCAGTGGATTCTGAGCTGAGAACTGAATGTCCGAGATAATCCTCCAGGTTCTGCCGCAAACAAACCTTCTGACCTTGGACAAACCACTCGACTGTCTACTCAGCAAAGGGCGTCCCGCGTGACCGTGTAGATGAATCCATCTGCCCCTGCCGGTGCCTGGTCTCCGTCAGTCACTGTGGAGGTTCCGTGATGCCACGCTCTCTCGGCGGTAACATCACATGGTTCTGGTTTGAGGACATCATGCGATGCACAGCACAGGTGCCTGGTCCTCAGAGCGATGTGGTTAGTGGGGAGAAGGCCTTGGTTATGAGGAAATCTCAGGGTGATGGCACCGGGTGGCCCCCTTGCTGGGCACACGTCCGGCTGGGGAGGGAGGGAAATGGGTGATGTGTTGGACCACGGGCTGAGCATCCGTGATCAGGAAAGTGCTGGGAACAACATGAGGGAGAGCTGTACGGCGCCCACACCCACAGTGAAATCTCCAGGACAGGCGGGTGAGAAGCAGGTGCCCATCAAACTGGGCACAAGCTGCAAGGGGCACGCGGTCCTGCCCGCACCTCGCGTTCCTCCTGAGAAGCAGGGCGCCCTCCTTCCACGCGCCGGAGGGAGCGGGAGTTAGAGGTGTTTTTACGCGGTCCTGCTCCTTCCTCCTGTCCTGTCCCTGCGGGTTTCTCTGCTGCCTCGCGTCGCTCGTGGTATTGCCCCCGACACGGCCCCGAGGGCGTGACTAGCAGACCCAGGAAGTGGGTGCGGCACGGCCATGAGTGGGCGCAAGGCGGGTTCTGGCTGAAATGCCCCGTGGGGTCCACGGCAGAGGTCGGGCCCATAGCGTCGTTGTCATGGAGAGAATATGGGCACAGCAGCCGGGACAGGCCCCCGGGCTCCTAGGTTCTGGGTTCAGGCTCCCCTCTCTGCAGTCTGCCTGGGGAGCTGCCAGGGCACCGAGCCTGGGGATCTGGGGGCAAACCGGAAACACGCGGCGGTTGTTGGGCCAGTTCCGGACCCTGTGTGCCTCCTGCTCTGATGGGCGGGCCGGCCTGTTGGCTGCCCTGCGGTCGCTCCACAGCCGTCATCAGAGCGCGTTTTGTGTTCATGTGTAGATTCTTTATTTTTAATATATTTTTATTGATTTTAGGGAGGAAGGGAGAAGGAGGGAGAGAGGCGTCAGTGATGAGAGGGAATCATTGATCAGCTGCCTCCTGCACGCCCCACACTGGGGATCAAGCCCACAACCCGGCCATGTGCCCTGACCGGAATGGAACCGTGACCTCCAGGTTCATAGGTCGACGCTCAACCACTGAGCCGCACCGGCCGGGCCATATGTATATTCTTGGGATGATTTACATGGTCCCCTTGGTCTGGCACCAAAGCCCAGTGGGTAGTTGCTCATGAGGAAGCTGAGAGAGCAGAGGATGGAGCTATAGCTCAACCTCAAGGTCTCTGACTCCAAATTCACTGTCTTCCCTCTCCCATCGCCCCCCTGGCAGGGCAGCCCAGGGTGGGGGGCATGCCGTCAGGAAGTCCCCTCTGCTGGGTCTCAGGGCTTCTGCTGCATCCTGCAGCCTTGCTCGCGTGACCCCACAGGGGAGGCACCAACCCACAGGGAGTTTCCCCCACACGCTGCGTCGTGGGCGGACGGGGAAGACAGAGGGCCTGGGTGACATGTTGGCTGGAAGGAGTGGCTGCAGGGCCCCTTGTGAACGGAGCTCTCATCTTTCGGTGACTCTTCAGTGGCGGCGACAGGAGGAGCTGTCCCGTGATAACTCGACACGTGCGCGAGCACATTTACCACGGAAACAGGACCCCTTGAGGTGCCCTTTTCAGATAGACACGAATGCATGGCATGGCTTCTCTCCAACAGTGTCTCTCCATGATCTTAGCGTGACGGCTCTGACAGGTCCCAGGGCCCACACGGTGTGTGTCGCCCAAGTGCCCGGCCCTGAGCGGCAGGAGCACCGGGTGGCAGCGTGGGAGGCTGTGCCGACTCCACACAGGTCGTGCGGCTGTCACAGCGGGGGATGCTGGTGGCCGCCAGTGGCCTGGGTGCGCGCACACACACACACACACACACACACAATTTCCCAGTAATCTATTTTTAAAAAGACAGGACATACAAGCAAGGGCACTCTGAGAAGAAGCTACTTGGAAAATTGTTAAGACCAATAATAGGATTAGCCCTATTTTCATTTAATTTGGAGTGAAATTACCAACTCAGCTATGTTGTAGGGGAGGGTTGCCATGGCTACGGCGGAGGAGTCTAAATGTGGCGGATGATGTCATGTGCCAGCTTGCTGTGCTTTAAATGCGGAGGGTTCCTGCTTTACCTCTGGGACTGTAGGTGCATCGCAGGAGGCTGGTGTTCCCGGCCCGATCCTAACTGTGCACAGGCCAGCTTTCCACCACCGCCCTGCCCTGGCCCACTCTCTGTGCCACTCGGTCCAGCCGTAATGGGGTTTCTTACAAGTAAAAACCTGGTGGGCGGGGAGGCCAGGTGGGTGGTGAGGCCAGGTGGGCAGGGAGTCCAGCTGGGTGGTGAGGCCAGGTGGGTGGTGAGGCCAGGTGGGTGGTGAGGCCAGGTGGGTGGTGAGGCCAGGTGGGTGGTGAGTACAGGTGGGCAGGGAGTCCAGGTGGGTGGTGAGTCCAGGTGGGTGGTGAGTCCAGGTGGGTGGTGAGGCCAGGTGGGCAGGGAGTCCAGCTGGGTGGTGAGGCCAGGTGGGCAGTGTGGCCAGGTGGGCGGCGAGGCCAGGTGGGCAGGAATCCAACCTGTGTCTCTTGGTGCCCCCAGTGCCCTCTCTCCCAGGGACAACTCTCTCGGGGCAGCGAAGCCCAGCGACCTCACAGTGCAGCTCAGGGTGATGCACGAGGCTGGCCTCGGACCCAGAGGATGGCTCAGGACGGCATTCCCGTCTGCTGGGGAGTGTGGTTGGTTAGTCCAGTGGTCGGCAAACTGCGGCTCGCGAGCCATGGTTTGCCGCTCTGTTGACTAATGAGTTTGCCGATCACTGACCTAGACTCTCGATTCCAATAATTACAGGCTGTTGTTCCTTGTGATTAAGCCCCTATCCCAGTGGTCGGCAAACTCATTAGTCAACAGAGCGGCAAACCGCGGCTCACGAGCCGCAAGTGGCTCGCGAGCCGTAGTTTGCCGACCACTGGGTTAGTCGAATCCTCAGAGTTTCATTTCCTGACCATCAAATGAGGTTAATGATACTTACCTTGCTGGGCGACGATGAAAACATAGAAACCTGCCTCGGCTCCTGGCCAGAGAGGCCTGATGAGCGCGTCCATTAGCCCAGATCCGCTGCGCGTGAAAATGACAGGTCAGCCACAGAGGTCAGAGGTGCCCTGAGAGTGTGGGGAGAGACGTTCGTCCCCGTGAGGTCAGAAGGCTGCTTCACAGGCAACGGGGTGTGAGAGGCCCTGGGGCCGGAAAGGGTCTGGGTGGCACACGCAGGGTGTTCCTGGCAGGGGGTCCCCCCCACAGGTACAAACGCGAGGACGCACAGGCCGCAGCCACAGCACCACACGGTCAGGTCACCTCGGCAACGGAGCAGCAGGGAAGCAGCGTCTGACCGGAAGCCGGGCTTTTTCGCGATGAAACAGACGCCCACTGGGCCCCAGTCTCTGGGCGTAAGGAAAGCGGCGCTTGGGAGCGTTCAGCTGGCCCTGGCACCTCGGGTGGGCGGGGAAAGCAGACGTGAGAAATAGTGAGCAAGTGCAGACCCCCGGAGTCAGGCACGGGTGTCAGGCTGTGATCCCAGGGGAACGGGAGGGAGAGGGGCTGGGAGGCAGCTCCGGGCTGGGCGCCAGCTCGCAGGGACACGTCCCACGGTTCATGTCGTGTGTCAGTTACAGGTGACACGCAGTCGTGTTTCGGGTTAGCTTCAGGTATACAGCATCGTGGCTACCCAGTCACATACTTTATAACGTGATCCCCTGGTATTTTAAATATCCACTTGGTGTGATATCAGCTGTCACTGTCCACGAAGAACTTGCTAAAAATTCACACACCTGGGACACAGGGCCGGAGAGTAAGACGGGGTGTCTGGGCATCTTCAGGGGCCTGCATTGGAGTCCAGGGTCTGGAAGAGTTCTAACTGAACTTCAGGGTGTGCTCTCACTGACACGTCTGTGCTCTCACTGACACGTCTGTGCTTTCACTGACACATGTGTGCTCTCACTGACACGTGTGTGCTCTCACTGACACGTGTGTGCTCTCACTGACATGTGTGTGCTCTCACTGACATGTGTGCTCATTTACATGTGTGTGCTCTCACTGACATGTGTGTGCTCTCACTGACATGTGTGTGCTCTCACTGACATGTGTGTGCTCTCGCCACACATGTTCTCATTGATACAGGTGTGCATGCACTCTCACTGACGTGTGTTCTCCCACTGACGTGTGCGTGCTCTCACTGACGTGTGTGTGTGTGTGTGTGTGTGTGTGTGTGTGTGTGTGTCTGAATATACACAATATAGACCCTGAGCCCTGGGCCAAGGATGGGCAGTTTGTTCCAATCCAACTCTGGCTGTAACGTTTCCTACTTTGAGTGAGAAATCAAACCATTGCCTCATGCATCTGTCCGGATGCACCTGGGCGAACACTCGCACTGTGATCGTCTGTGAGCTGTGACCCCACGTGCCCTCATCATCTAAGGCCACATCCGTGATGGAACATGTGCTGATGGGCCTTTATCTGCGTCACCACCGACACCCGAGGGCACCACGGCTTGGACACGGGCATGCTGGGCTGCAGGACGACCACTCAGCTCCAGGCCGGGTCCCTCCTCGGCCGCCGGTCAGATCGTATGGAGCTTCCGTGGGGGCGCCGGCCTGGCGTCTGAGTCAGGCCTCCACTGGTGCGCGTTGTGCCAGGCGTGGCCCTGCCTGCCAAGTGCCTGTGAGGATTTCTGAGCGGAATCCGTCTGGGCTGCTCTGAGCTGCGGCTGACTGTCCCCGAGATGATTAGAAGGTCCCCCAGGGAGAGACCTACCACGGTCCCCAGGACCCCTGATCATGAACTTGTAATGAAGACTCCCTCCGCGGGGCCCGTGCGGAGTCACAACACGGGCTGGTGTCTGAGAAGCAGAGGCTGACGAAGGGAGGCCCGGAAGGAGTGAGAGAGAGAGGAGTGGAAATAAGCGGGGCTCCCCACGGCCAGGGGTCACCTCCCAGGCAGCGTCCTGCTCCCAGCCTCTGCGCGGGGCTCCGTTAGTCTGCCGTCACCGACGCTCAGGACATGCGCGGGGCAAGGTCTGATGATAATGGGGGTCGTTTTAAATGCGGGGGAGCAGGAGATGTTTGCAACCATTTATATACTTTTAAATATATTT
This sequence comes from Eptesicus fuscus, assembly GCF_027574615.1. NCBI lineage: Eukaryota > Metazoa > Chordata > Mammalia > Chiroptera > Vespertilionidae > Eptesicus > Eptesicus fuscus. The sequence goes on along the minus strand of NC_072480.1, from coordinate 103,470,414 downwards.
TTATTGATTTCAGAGAGGAAGGGAGAGGGAGAGAGAGAGAAACATCAATGATGAGAGAGAATCATGGACCGGCTGCCTCCTGCACGCCCCACACTGGGGATCAAGCCTACAGCCTGGGCACGTGTCCTGAGCGGGAATCGAACTGTGACCTCCTGATTCATAGGCCGATGCTCAGCCACTGAGCCAGGCGGTTTGCAACCATTTAGATTTCTGGTCATTCATTCCACGAACCGGAGCCTGCAGACCTGGTCTGCCCCGGCCCCACCGGCTACAGAGCCGCATCCGCTTGGGGTGACCCCTCCCTGTCCGTTTGCCTGCAAAGTCCACCTTCTCAGAGGCTGTGAGGGTGGGCGGGGCTGCTGCTGAGCTGGCTCCGTCCTTGGGGCTGGGCGTGGGAATAATGAGAGTCACTGTCTTGTTGCCAGAGGACCCTCCCCAGCCCCTCCTTCCTGTCTCTGCCTCTCCCCATTTTCCCTCATCAGCTTCTCCATCCCTCGGCGACCCCCAGGGGTGCCTGGATGTCCCCCCATCTCCTGATCTTCTGGCACATCCCGTGATGGTGTTCTGGGACAGGCCTCTCTGGGCAGCCTCTGGCCCCACAGGACTTAATACGGGCTCTTTGTAAAGCATTGCTTCTTAATGACACGGAACCTTCTAAATGGACAGAACAGATCTAAATGCTGTACAGGTAACTTGGGGTGAATCAGCGCCCTGCTCCTCACTGGGCACCTCGTAACGGTGACAACAGCGGGGAGATCTGTGTATTGACCCCAGGAATCGGCCTGCAGTGCGTGCTTGGCATCTCTGAGCTCCTTTAACTGCACCATCGACCCTCGATGTTTGTGCAGCTACTACCCCATTTTGCAGGTGAGAAGACTAAGGCTCAGAAAGATGCATAAATCGCTCCACATCGTACCTTCCAAATGCAGAGCCAGGACTTACACCTGAGCCCGTGACGTCAGCAGATCAGGGTGGCCTCATCTAACCCCAGGCATTGCAGCCTCCCCTCCTCAAGTGGGTGCACTGGGCACGGGGCTTCCCCATGAACTTGGGGGCATGGCCAGTCCCTGCCCCTCAGACAGGCTGACCAGGCCCCCGGCCCCTCCCTGTGGCCCCTGGCCAGGCGGACGCCTCCCTGTGTCTCCTCAATTGCCTGTCACATCTCGTAGCGCACAACTGGGGCATGTGCCCTGACCTGGAATGGAGCCTTGACCTCCTGGTTCATGGGTCCACGCTCAACCACTGAGCCACACCAGCTGGCCCCGTCAGCTTTGATGAAGGGAAGGCAGGCGGGAACAGCCCGCTAACACCCGCCCGTTTCCTCTGAAATACGTCCAGAATAAAGGCCAACAGATTGCCGTCTGCCCCCAGGAAAGGGGCGCCCTACATTCTGACCTCAAACCCAGGCTGCATCGGGTTGCACTGTGTCTGAGCGGCGCTGTAGGTGGGAGGAGGGTCGCAGCGCATGCTCAGGGGGAAGGAGAGCATCTGACCTGCTGGGCCCTCACCTGGGCGCACCCTCACCTGGGCGCACCCTCACCTGGGCGCACCCTCACCTGGGCGCACCCTCACCTGGGCGCACCCTCACCTGGGCGCACCCTCACCTGGGCGCACCCACAGGGGACCCGGCGTTGCCTTTCTTTCCCACGGCTTCTAACCTTCGTACAGCGCAGACTTCCAGGAGGCGGTGAAAGCGGGCACCTGTGGCCGCAACCCAGTGCATGTCATGGCCCGAACCCTCTGGGCTCCCTGTTCCGCCTGCCTTCCCTTCATCAAAGCTGATGGGGGCCGGCTGGCGTGGCTCAGTGGTTGAGTGTGGACCCATGAACCAGGAGGTCAAGGTTCCATTCCAGGTCAGGGCACATGCCCCAGTTGTGAGCTGGATCCCCAGTGTGGGGCGTGCAGGAGGCGACCGATCCATGATTCTCTCTCGTCTCATCATGGATGTTTCCATCTCTCTCTCCCTCTCCCTTCCTCTCTGAAATCAATAAAAATAAATTTAAAAAATAACAGCTGATGGGAAGGTCTGGCGGGCAGATGAGGCCTCAGTCATTAGCGGGAGCCTCCAGACAGGGGAGCCGTGTCCCCTTTAAAGCATTAGCATGTAAGAGGCGCGCGTGGTATACCGGGCACAGCCTCTCACGCCTGCCTCCATGTTCAGTTAGTGGCCATTACAGCCCAGCGGGGCGGGAGGCGTGTGGCCGATGCGGGTGACGCTCTTCATTCAAACGATGTCCCTCAAGTAGGCCCCGTCGGTCATTAGCCCCGAGAGCAGGGTGCCCCGTGGAGGCCCTTCGTCCAGTGGGCCGTATGCAGGCTGCGTGGCCCGGGCAGTGACACTTACCATCGCAGAGGCTCCCGGGCTCTGGCAATAGCGCCTTCACGGGAGGAAAGAATGTGGCTGGATAAATCTGTGAATGATGAATATTTTATAAACGAGGTGAAATTATACGTGCTTCGGGAAAGGAACAGATGGGAGGAGGGGAGCACTGTGTGAGCGGCTGGCTCCCGGCGATGGGAGTGTCTGGGCCCGAAGCGGCCACGTTCAGGGTGGCCAGGTGCGTGGGGCCCCGGCCGCTGGGGCGGGGGCGGGGCTGTCCCTTGGTCATGATGGTCGCGCTGCCCACAGCTGCTTCCCCGTTAGACGGGCGTTCTCCTGGCCAGCAGCCTGGCATTGGTTTGTCAGCCCCGGGACGCTCTCGGGACCCTGTTGTGTGAGGGTAGAGCGGGCAGGTGTAAAAATTCCAACTTGCAGCCCCCAGTGAGCACGTGCTCAGGGCGGTGTTTGGAGGGGAAGCTGTAACGAAGAAGGACAGGAGGCGGGCGTCCACGGAGCCTTCTACGCCTCGTGTGGGCGGGAGGGACCCACACGTGATTACGCGGCCTCTTGTTTATCAGACTTGCTCGTGACCTGTTTCCACAGGACTCCCGGTGACCTGGCTGAGCAGAGCGCAGGCCACATAACATAATGAAATGGAAGCAAGCCGGGAGCAGCGGATCCATCCCCTCTAAGTGGACACGGATGGATTCGCAGAGGCCAGAATTAATATTTAATTTTTAATTTCCAGGAATCTATGGCAAAAGAGGCAGCTGGCCATTTACCACACTCTCATCAGCAGAAGGAGGCGTTCCCCTCCCTCTCGGGAGAGGCAGAGGTTTTCCCTGTTAAATTGGAAAATAAAATTTAACCTGGACTTTATGCCTGGTCCCAGAAAATTGAAAATATTTGCTGTTCTGAACAAAAAGGATATGAAATTCAATAGCAAAATACCCATGAGTTTTCCTCTGTGTGATTTTTATGCTGTCCCAGGCCCTTTAGAGAAATATCTCTCTCTCCCTCTCTCTCTCTCTCTCTCTCTCTCTCTCTCCTCTCCCTCCCTCCTTCTTTCTCTCTCCTTTATACATTTCTTTTTCAGCAAAATTTATTTATTTAGTTATTAAATACCAGAGGCCTGATGCACGTCCATGCATGGGTGGGGTCCCTAGGCCTGGCCGGGGATCAGGGCCCATCAGGTCCCCCGCCTCCTCCTTCCCTATCCACCCACCTCCTGTTCCCCATTCCAGCCCTGGGGGGCCAGCCCCAATAGGGCGATTGGGACCTACTGGCCAGGGTGAGGGACCGGGGGTTGACCAGCAGGCCCCATCAGCCATGAGGGTCTGGGGGCAGCTCCTGCGTTGAGCGTCTGCCCCCTGGTGGTCAGTGTGTGTCATAGCAACCAGTCATTCCAGTCATTCTGTCGTAAGGGTCACTTAGTCTTTTATATATATAGATATCTTTATTGATTTCAGAGAGGAAGGGAGAGGGAGAGAGATAGAAACATCAGTGATGAGAGAGAATCATGGATCGGCTGCCTCCTGCACGCCCCACACTGGGAATGTAACCCATAACCCTCGCATGTGCGCTGCCTGGGAATCAAAATGTGACTCCTGGTTTGTAGATTGATGCTCAACCTCTGAGCCTTCATGCCCGCTGGGCGATTTACTTATTTTTGTATATTCTGCTCTAGGTTGTGCTGGGTGAGGCAGGATATTAAGGAAGGAAGGAAGGAAAGCTTTTTCCTCAGGGATCCCGTAGTCTAGTTGGATCATCTTGTAGGAATTGCTAGAGTCTACTAGATAGAATATGACCAGTATATGCATATGTGGTTCAGTCATGGATGGTGAGTCTGGGTGGTATGTACTATATCGGACAACTACCATTATGATTATCTTGTTATTAATGGACTAGTAGCCCATCATGTGATATCGCGTGCAGTGGGCCGCCTGCCGATTCCGTGGGAGCCGGCGGGAACAGCGCGCTGCTGGGAGCCACACTGCTTCCCCGGGAGCCGTGCGGCTTCCTTGGGAGGTAGAAGCGAGCCGCCAGCACCCACAGGAGGTGGGAGGGAGCTGCGCCGATTCCACGGGAGGTGGGAGGGAGCTGCGCCGATTCCACGGGAGGTGGGAGGGAGCTGCGCCGATTCCACGGGAGGCGGGCCCGACCTCTCCTCTCCGGGCCTGCGCTCGCCGCAGAGGCTGCGGGCTGGCCCCCCTGTCTCTGTCTCCGTCTCCACTCTGGGCCTCACCTGAGCCGCGCACACTCCTCCTGTCTGGTCATGACCCGTTACGGCATCCCGGGCTGATGTGCCTATTTCCTCTTTATATATATATATATGTAGATCACAGGCAATGTGAGCAACGTCGTTCTGATATTACAGAGTCTGTCTTGAAGGGCCCTGATGCATTCCAGCCGCGGCAGGAACTGCTCAGACAGGGCGTGCAGCCCAGCTCACAGCCTGTGTTCCTGGCGTCGATGCCACCATCGGCTCCTTTGGGAAACCCGTCTCCTGATGAAGACGATCATCTCTCTAAATACTTTGCAGACTAATCAGCTTTTGTGCGTCGCTCTCCTTGGAAGGCGGAGGTATATTCAGGGATCTCGTGGGGCCACTATCCATTGTGCAGTAGGCTTTACGTTTTGGTGAAAATCAGCATAGAGTGCACAGAGTGGGTAATCACGGCCAACCCAGCAATTCATACAACGTGCATATTTGTGGTATAAAGAGTAACTGGGAAGGAAACCCAAGACTAGCCAGTTGTTCTCTCCTAATAACATTTGGCTTTGACAGAAATCTCGTCTCTAAATGCAAAAATAGTTTTAGGCAACAGTGTAGCCCTGGGAAGGTTTCTCGTCCTGTGCGAGGAGCAGGGCTTGGCAGCCAGAGGAACCCCAGTTCACATGTCGGCAAGGCCCTCCTGCAGCTGACATCAGCTCTACTTCCTTCTCTGCCGGGGAGGTCGTCTCCTTAGACCACGTTCGTTCGTTCATTCATTCATTCATTCATCTCATCGAAACGTGAACCTGCTTGTCTAGGCTGTGGGCCGAGTCCTTGCCTTCACGGAGTTTCAATCTAGAAATGTCGTCAACAGCACTACTCATGGGGACAGTTGCACAGGGTCCCTGTGGAGACCAAAGGAATCGATGACAGAAAGTCTTGGACAGAAGATGCGTAGCTGCGACAAAGCCCCGGCGAGCCTGACCCGGGCGTCGGGGTGGTCGTCAGGGTCCAGGGTCACGGGTGTAACTACTCCCTGCAGCTCCTGCTGTGTCACTTGCTCTTGGTGGATAAGATGGTACTGACTTGACCCCATGAGTATTTATTAACCATCCTGGGCTAGTCCCCTGCCTGGACCCTGGGAACAGATGCGTGAATCAGCGAGAGGAGAACGAACGCCTTGCCCCATGTGTGGGTTTCACGCTAACGATAACAAGCAGCTTGACCATGACCTCAGTGTCTTCGCCAGCGCTGTGATGTGCCCCTTTCGGGCGTAGGAATGAAGTGCTGACGGCCCTGGCAGGTAAGGTCGGTGGGTGGGAGCATCATCTCATGCCCTGGAAGGTTGTCATTTTGATTCCCAGTCAGGGCACCTGCCCGGGTCAGGTCTCCAGCTCCATCCCCAGTAGGGGGCGTGCAGGAGGCAGCCGGTCCATATTCTGTTCTCACATGGCTGTTTCTCTCCCCCTCCCTTCCTCTCTCTAAAAAAAAAAAATCAATGAAAAATATTTTTAAAAAATCCAACACAGAAGTACTGACTATATGAGGAAAACGTATGAGTTTACTCTGTCAGGTGAGAGTAACGTAAAAAGATAAATTTTAATAATTTTTTAAAAAACCCATTAAATATTCACAGAACCAGCACATCAGTGATTAAAAAATAAACACCCGTCATTTCTTACTGAAAATCGTGCTCTGGGCCGCCTTGCTGTGCCGTTTCCACGCCAGAGTCGATGCGTTTTCTCTGTTCGGCGCTGACCGGCGTCAGGCGAGCGCGTCTCCCCAGGAGGGGTAGATCCAGATCAGTTCATATGAAATGCACTCCCACTTCATTCTCCTCGGACGTCTGACGGGAGGCCTGATAAACATGCCGCCACGCCCGTGGGAGCCCGGCGCGTTCACCCGGGGCCAGCTGATAAACACAGGATATTGCTTTGTTGGTTAAATAACGGAGGCAACAATAGCTGGAAGTGATGTATGAATAATGCATTTTTGAATGAAGACTGTACACGCACCTTCGGAGAGGAGGTGGCAAGAGGACATTTTTGAGCACTTGCCACAGTGCCCTCCTCTCTGTCGCTGGCACATAATGAAGCCGGGGCGAACCCTGGCCTTGAAGTCCGTCCGTGCGGGGTGTCCCCTAGGTGGGCGCTGCACACCTGCTTGAAGGCTCGGCGTTCCCTGCACAGGAGCCCTGCCCCCAGGTCACGGGGCTGTGCAGCCCCGTCCTGATGACCGCCGGCCCCTCCCCAGGTGGGACCCCAGGCCCACAGCCACCTGTGGGGGGGGGGTCTCTGTCCCACTTGAGGTCACGGCAGTCATTCCTCTGTGACGTATTAGTGCATTTTGTAGTTGGGTTCATTTGTATCCTCATCTGAATATACGTTTATTCATTTTTTAGAGAGAAAGGAAGGAAGGGAAAGAGAGAGAGAGCCATTGGCGTGGGAGAGAACCATGGATCCGTTGCCTCCTGTATATGCCCTGACCAGGAATCAGACCTGCAAGCCAGGTGTGTGTCCTGACCAGGAATCGAATCCAAAACCTATTGGTGTACAGGACGATGCTTCAACCTACAGAACCACCCGACCAGGGCTGTAGTTGGATTGCTGTGGTGGTTGCTGACCCTCACCCAGGGATGCTTTTCCATTGATTTTTAAAGAGAGAGTGGAAGGGAGTCAGGGATGGGGAGAGAGAAACATTGATGTTTCCAGGGATCGAACCTGCCACCAGGGAATATGACCTGACGAGGACCTGACCTCCCAGCCCTTTGGTGTATGGGACTGTGCTCCAACCCGCGGAACCACTGGCCGGGGCTGATGGTAGGACTTTCTGGGGGAGTGAGGTGGTTCTACATTAGGCTAGAAAGAGAAATAGCCAATTTCGCTTATATCACTATAGGGCTCAGAGCCTAGTCTTTCATGTCACGTCCATAAGCATTAACTCTCCCAGATTGCTCTGTTTAACAGAAAATAGTCTGCTGCCCAGAGCCCTTCCTGTCCTACGGCTCCGTCTCTGGGGACGTCGGCCAGAGCGGGGCAGTGAGCATGTGCAGGAAGCGCTCATTTACATAAACAGCAAACTTCTCAGCAAATAGCTCTCACCCACGACCTCGCTGGAAAAGGCTCTTAAGAAGAAATAGATAAGGTTAAGCATATGGCAAATAAAACTATTAACCTGCTCTTCCCACTTCGCATTAAAACGATTTATATGTTGTTTCTTATTTTCTTATTTTTCCAAATTTCCAATTTTAGTGATCTACCCTGTTTTTCCACTTTATATTTTGGTGGTTTTTTTTTTTTCTGTTCTATTTCACATAATTCTGAGATAAATGTCCAAGTGTGTTTGTAAATATCCGTGTTTTCCCTGAAACTAGCCAGGACGTTGAACACATGCATTTTTAGAGTCTTTAATCGGCACGGGTGTTCACTCCACAAGAACCGTGTGAAAGCACCGTGGGCGGTACCCAGGCGCACGCTGGGCAAGCCAGTTGTTGAATTTACTGTCAACTGCGAAGCACCTGAAGTAAGTGTCCCCGTCACACGTGAAGAGTAAGCATCATCCTATAAACATGAACCCTGTGCGGACGCCGTGGGCGAGGCGTGGTCACGTGTTCCCGAGGCAGAGCAGGCAAGCCGCACCCGGGAGGAAGGGCAGGGCCAAGGAGGCCCCGGCGACGGGATCTGATGCTGCGGAGACATCGCCTCGTCACGCCACTCGCTCCCAGGCTCTGTGTGTCTGGAAAAGGTGTCAGCAAATCCCAAGGGAAACTCAGGGGAAGGGAGAGCGTTGGGAGTTCTGGATTCCGCAGTTGGTTGCGTCGGTGACTTTCTGTAACCGGTGCTTTGAAGAAAAGAGTCTCTATGACTTAAATGACATTATGTTTTCTTTCAATGAAGTGACTTAAAGTGGGGATTTAGGCAGTGGGCACACAGGCCTGTCAGAGAAAACAGTCCGCCGTTCAGTTCTCGCTTACTCTGATGATCCCTCTGTTGCATGAAGGGAAATGTGTTGGCTTGGGTACCATGTTGGAAGTCCAGGCATCTGCTGAGTCGGGAGAACTGACCTCAGAACTGAGAACATGGTCTAAATTCTTCCCCTCCCTGGGCCTCTGTTTCTTTACCTTTAAAATGGAATATAATTGTCTGAAGGCTTACCTGAGGGAATATAGGGAAAAGTGCCCTAAAAATTAAGACTATATTGCCCGGCCGGTGTGGCTCAGTGGTTGAGCATCAGCCTATGAACCGGGAGGTCATGGATCGAGTCCCAGTCAGGTCACATGCCCGGGTTATGGGCTCGATCCCCAGTGCGGGGTGTGCAGGAGGCAGCCGATCCATGATTCTCTCTCGTCATTTATGTTTCTCTCTCTCCCCGTCTCCCTTCCTCTCTGAAATCAATAAAATAAATGTTTACCAACAACAGCAAACATTCCATAGGCTAATGGCAGAGTCCACAAGCTGAGGGTGGAGCAGGAGACTCCCGCCTCCTTCTGTGTGACACTGAGCGTGTCCCCCAAGGTCCAGGAGCCACGGCTCTAGTCCGGAGACTCCCCATCCTCCCTACACCTGGGGGGCACGGTGCGTCCAGAGGGGTTTTCTGGGAAGGTCCTCGTCCTTTCATGATCCGTGGCTCCCCTGTCTGGAAGGGGCCTCAACAGACGGCCTGCGTATGAACAGGGATTGCCTCACATGTCACACAGATGCCGTCTGCCTTCCTGACCCTCCTCGGACTCACCTTGTACCCACCATCCCATGTCCCGTTGGAGTTGAATTCTTCATGGACAAAGGACATGGGCAGGTTCGAGCCGGAGAGAGACATACATGTGAGTGAGGCACACAGAGCGGGTCACGTGAGTTCGGGTCTGAGTGGAAAAGGTCCCGGCCGCGCCGGCGTGTGTAAGGAGGGAAAGGGAGCGCCCCGAGGAGCGAGGGGAATGAGGGGAGACCGTCAGATCCGATTAGGAAGAGAGCAGAGGGGGAAGAGCTCAGAGCAGGTCGGAGGCTCAGTCAGAAGGCGGAGGGGAGACGTGGAAGCTTTACCTAACAGGGAGTGCAAACAGCCCATTCCTTTGTGTTCCCGGTGCAACCACAGCCGCGCCTCCCGTCACGGCTCCCCATGGCCCACTGCGATTCCCCGATGGCGCAGTTCAGAGCGGCCTTGGAGAGACCTGCAGCTCAGGACAGAGCCTCAGACCTTTTCGTTTGTTTGTTTTGGGTGTTAATCCTCGTCCTGGGATATTGGCCGTTGATTCTTAGAGAGAGTGGAAGGGAGGGGGAGAGACAGAGAGACAAATGTTGATGTGAGAGACACGTCGATTGGTTTCCTCCCACACCCGCCCCGATCCCACAACCCAGGTACAGGCCTTTGACGGAATTGAACCCAGGACCCTTCAGTCCGCGGGCCGACATTCTAACCACTGAGGAAACTGCCAGAGCTCTCCTCAACTCGTTAGCATCGGATGGAGGACTTGGCTTTCCGGATCATTCTCTGTCATACCACCCACCTTTCCATTCACTTCCCTGGCATTTAATTCAAATAAAAAATGTGACACATCAAATATGCTGATGCATGATGGAATAAATTAGCATCCGTAGAGACTTGATTCAAATGGATAAAATATTTTTGAGATTCATTCTCAGTCCTACCAGTCAGACTGTGTGCATGCATGTGTGTGTGCATGCCCATGTGTGCACGTGTGTGCACGTGTGTGTGTGTGTGTGTGTGTGTGTGTGTGTGAATGTCCATAGCCTGCCAGCGCTGTGTGTGCTGTGGCTGCAGATACCAAGCAGTGCACTCAAGGACTGTATAGACCAGTGGTTCTCAACCTTCCTAACGCCGCGACCCTTTAATACAGTTCCTCGTGTTGTGGTGACCCCCAACCATAAAATTATTTTCGTTGCTACTTCATAACTGTAATTTTGATACTGTTATGAATCTTAATGTAAATATCTGTGTTTTCCGATGGTCTTAGGCGACCCTGCGAGCGGTTCTCAACCTGTGGGCCCCACGTCAACTCTCCCTCCGTCACCACCTCTACTCCCTTCCCCTGGCAGTCACCAAGCTGTTGTCTATGTTTATGAGATTGTTTTTTTCCCTTTCTTAATCCCTTTACCTATGTCCCCCAGAGCCCCGCCCCCTCCTCTGACAGCTGTCAGTCTGATTCCTGTCTCTGAGTCATTTCTTTCCTCCCCTGGAGCTCCGTGGGGAACTGTGAGTTCCTGCCAACCAGCGTTTGCGTCTCTTTCCCCTGAGCAACAGGCCTGCGCCGGACCCAGGACCTGCTCGAGATTACATCCTGGAATGAAAGCGAATGCCTGTGAGAGTCCCGGGGAGAAGAGGCGATTAGTCCTGGGAAGCTGACTGCTCCGTTTCTGTGAAATGTTCCCGGAGCCCCAGGTTGCTGGGGGATGTGAGGACGTGAGCGCTAAGTCTCAAAGGGGGCCTGTTAGCCAAAAGTATAATTTAGGAAATTACTCTGAATTACACAGTCTTTTTAAATGGCTGTAATGTTTATTTGTTAGGGTGGAAATTAGTTGTCACCTTGTTCTGAGAACGTTACGCATAGCTTCTCCTCTGGAAGCAGGCTCTTCGGAGACTGTTGACAATGAAGTGATTGAAGCGAGCGTGTCCTGCTGGGCGATTAATGAGAAATAATTTATGCAAAGCAGGAAGGCTCATTGTCTATGGTGGCAATGTTCAAGTCACTCTGTTCGACTAAATAGCTTTTAAATGCACGAAGTCTCTCCTCTCTGAGAAAGAAGATTAAGGTTCGAGTGAGCGAGGAACTTTTCCAGGAGTGAATTAACACAGACCCGTACCTTCAGTTCTTGAACTGAAATTGTAAGATCCAGTTTGAATTTGTTTAAAAACGAAGTTTCATGCAGCGTTTACTTCAAAATATTAAGTTTCAGTCTGACTTAGGGTGAAAAACTGTGATATGCATGTGATGTCTGTTTTCTCATCAGAATTATTGCATTTTGCCTAGGAAGACATGTTTAGCGTCAGTGGTCTTAATATATCCTATAATATATCCTATCTTTTATTACATTTAAACCTCAGGTTAGTCTTTTTTGTTAGCTCAGTATATTGTAATGTACTTAAATTCATTTATGGTGGATTTCATATTTTGAAAATATAAAGTTTCTTACTTAAAACGTTTCCAGCGCACCACTTTAAGTTTATTGACACCCAGGTCCCTGCAGGCGAGCGGCCCTGTGAGGCCTGCGGAGCGTGTGAGGACTGGGGGTGCGGGGGGGCATCCCGACGTGTCACCAAGCCAGCACCCAGCATCCTCTCCAGCATGTAGCTGGCTTAGCTGGATGGAAGCCATTCATTTGTTCATCCCTCGGGACTGTCAAGCCAACAAAACGAAATAAAAACAAGCGCAATCTTGGGGTTCTATGCCCGGCAGGGGGAAGGCTTTGCTGAGAAGCAGTGCCCTGGCCACACAGGGACATGCTCACGTGGCACCAGCCGGAATCAGCCTTCTCTTATTTTTTACGCTTTCATTTTTTATTGACGTGTGCTGGCCCGTGTGCCTGCCCGTGTGCCTGCCCGTGTGCTGGCCCGTGTGCCTGCCCGTGTGCCTGCCTGTATGCTGGCCCGTGTTCTACGTGTATGTGAGCGGGAACTGAGGGCACCACCACCTCCGTGCCCGTCACTGGGCACACGGATGGCTCTGCTCAGACACTGACCCCGGGAGCTGGGGCTCCACACGGGTCCAGGGGTCGGCAAACTCGTTAGTCAGCAGAGCCAAATATCAACAGGACAACGATTGAAATTTCTTTTGAGAGCCAAATTTTTTAAACTTAAACTTCTTCTAACGCCACTTCTTCAACATAGACTCGCCCAGGCCGTGGTATTTTGTGGAAGAGCCACACTCAAGGGGCCAAAGAGCTGCATGTGGCTCGAGAGCCGCAGTTTGCGGACCACAGGACTAGACACACGGGCTGAGCAGGTGGCCCCTCTGATGACATGGGAGCTTCGTTCTGATCACATCTGCGTAAGCATCCAGCCCCCAAACGTGTCAGCTTCACGCTTCTCCTGTGCGAGGAGCACAAGTGGCCTCTTTCGCTGGACCCGGAGGGCTGGCGGGCCCCTCCCCACAGGAGGCCGCGGGGGAGGGAGGCCGCGGGGGAGGGAGGCCCTCCTCTCACAGGAGGCCGCGGGGGAGGGAGGCCCCTCCTCTCACAGGAGGCCACGGGGGAGGGAGGCCGCGGGGGAGGGAGGCCGCGGGGGAGGGAGGCTGCGGGGGAGGGAGGCCCCCCCTCACAGGAGGCCGCGGGGGAGGGAGGCCGCGGGGGAGGGAGGCCCCTCTCACAGGAGGCCGCGGGGGAGGGAGGCCGCGGGGGAGGGAGGCCCCCCCTCACAGGAGGCCGCGGGGGAGGGAGGCCCTGAAGTGCCTGCTGATGTGAGGATGCCCGAGGAAGCGCCTGTTCATTGCCCAGCAGCTCGGTTCGGTCTTCAGCAGGAGAGGGAGGGACCCTCCTGCCCACAGGACGTGCCGGCCTGGCAGGGAGTCCACCAGCTCAGAGCCACCCCCGCCTGACGCTGCCGGGCCCTGGGCTCCCAGGCCTGTGGCTCTGCAGCCTGGAAGGCGGGCGGGGAGAGAGACTAAGACCCCAGGAACCCTGGGTGGAAGCCATAGAGAAATACGGGCTAAAAAAAAAGTGAAATATAACGAAACCGCCAGTCAGAATTGCGGAGGTCATGGGTGCTGGATTCTAAGTGCAAATAGAAGGTATTTCCTGCTGTTTAAGTTCTGTTCGTTTCTGTGTGTTTTAAATGTATTTATAATTAAGTCTGTTGTGGTGACGTGGGTGCCTCAGGTGGCACAGGTGTCAGATGAACCATCTCTCAGGCGGCATTTGCCCGTGGACAGTGCCCCGCCCGACCTCAGACCTTCCGCCTCAGGGGTCCTGTGCGATGATCCTGAGGAGCGCCTTCGGGAAACTGAAACGTGCTCACGACTCTGTTCCCAGGAGAACGCACCCTCCCTAGTGAGGAAAGCATCATCGTGGACAAGTGCCTGCACCGTGTACGTCTGCAGGGCCGGGTGCGCTGAAGCAGGAAGCCCGGCTGGCCGGCTCTCGGTCGTCCTTGAGGCCTCGGTGCTGATGGACGCAGGTCCAGTTCAGCCGGGTTCCAGAGCCTGTGAGGTCAGGGCCGTCCTCACGGGGAGCCAGTCATCCTTCAGTCTGGAGCTCTGGTTTTCAGAAAACTCCTTCCCCAGTAAACGGACTGGGAGGCAGCGTCCTGCCGGCAGACCGCGTCAGGGGCAGGGGCGGCGCCTGCTCCCGGGTCACGTCGGGGTGGGGGGGGGGGAGCTGCTCCCCTCTGAGCCTTGTTTTTCTTTTCAGTTTAACCCGCGCTCAGCAGGCGGCCTGGCGCAGGTGGGAAGGAAAGCTTGGTTAAATGAGATAAATTGGGTCAGAACACAGCAGTGTATCTATTTTGGACTAATTGGTTCAAAACACAAGAACTAAATTACAAAAATAAAACGAGGGCGTAAGGATGGCGCCCGCATGCCTCTGGCCTCCCTCGCCCCGGCTCAGGGCGTGGGCAGGGTTCTGACGCCCGGGAATAAACACAGGTGGCTGCTGAACGTTTAAAAAATGACTGACTTTTTGCTGAGATCCCTCGACCCTAGGAAATGCCAGTCTCACCAAGAGCAAAGCTTTCTGGAAAGCCACCAGGCGCATCCGTTTCCCAGCACGGGCTGGGGCACGGGCAGGGGCACGGGCAGGGGCAGGGGCACGGGCACGGGCAGGGGCAGGGGCAGGGGCAGGGGCAGGGGCAGGGGCAGGGGCAGGGGCAGGGACGCTCCCTTCTCTCTGAGACGCCCAGGACGCCCCCCAGGATCGCGGCGGGAGGAGCCAGGGCGAGCTGGATACAGCGGAAAATAGTGTTTCTCTCTGAATCACACACCTCCGTGGTATTAGTTTTATGTCTTTATTTTAGTGAGAACTAAGCACTTTCCGTGGATCCTGTGATTTAATATTACCTTCAGGGTTGGAGTAAACCTTTTCAACGTAGCTGACTATTTTAGGCTAATCGACATGACACGCAGTTTAAATGATTTCCTCTCCGTCTCTCCGCCCCGCCCTTTGGGGATGAGGGACATCCATCGGTGCGTTCCTGTGCGGAGGAGTTGTAGGGAAATCCTTTACTCTGTGCAAACGCCAACCCCGGCAGCCGGTGGCGAGCAGGGACACAGTGCCGCCCCTCTCCCTTTCCTTTCGAACCGGCGCTCGGTCACGGTGATTTTAATAAAGCGTCGCTCCTGCTCGGTGCACGCTCAGCATTTGCCGCGCCGCGGCATGTCAGCAAGCAGGAAGTGAAGAGTGCGTGTAGTTCTTTCAAGATTTAGTTTTTCTTACGCGATAGAGATACATTCTCATCGGAATAAGAAATGCAAAAGTCTTTTTCAATTTCCCCAAAGAGATGAAGTGGGAGACCTGACGGGGGGGGGGGGGGGAGCGGGGCACGCGATGCGCGATGCGCTACACAGACGCCGCATCCTGGAAGTTTACACATGAAACCTGCGTGACTTATTAACCATTGTCACCCCATTAACTTCATGAAAATAAATAAAATAACATCGAAAAAGTAATTCATTGAAAATTTAAAAAGAAAAATGAAATATCTGCCCTTCACATTCAGTACCCATAACCTGTGTGATTGTTATGGGAGGTTCATTACATTCCCTTTTGTTTGTTTTTTATCAATTAAAAGGAACCCCCCCCCCCCCCAATGAGTGATGTTCTTATAAGTGTGCTGGGCAGGCGCCTTGAGGTTCCATAACAGCGTGCGGAATGCCAGAATAACATTTGGACCAAGCGGCTGTTGCTTTGGGCTTCTGACTGGCCCCCGTGCTCAGGGAGGTGGCCCTCGGGTGTGAGGCAGGACTGCTGTCCGGTGACCTCTGTCACTTTCCCCGCCCACCAGGCCTCACTGCCAGCTCCGCCGGGTCCCAGACCCGCCTCCCATCAGAAACGCCGGTGCTGTGAGCTGGGGAGCAGGAATCCTCCCCGGGGTCCTGCCTCACAGAGTCCAAGAATGAAGCCGTGGACGCGAGTTCACGCAAGGCGGCAGTTTATTGCAGGCAGACAGGCACCCGCTGGGGGAGGGGACCCGAATGGGCTGCCCCAACGCATACTGCCCTCCCCTGACACCGGCCACAGAACCCCCTCTGTCTGTGCTGCTCTCTGATTGGCTCCTGGCCCTTTGGCAACAAATCACTCACCAGCAATGAAGCAGGTACCAGTTTGTCCCTTCACTGCTTAACGGTGACACTTGCAAGAAAAGCATCCCTGTCTCACAACGCCCTGTTTTTCTGCAAAACGTTTTGTGGTTTCAGCTCGCTGCATGCTTCCTCCTCCTTCCACCTCTTACCCTGCCCCCCGATCCTGCTCTACCTCCTCTCACTGAGGGCAGGAGCCGGGAAAGGGAACCGCCCGGGGTCTCGGGGTCACTCCCCAGGCACAGCCTGGAAGGGAAGCCCAGCAGCAGACGCCAGGCACGTGCTGCGTGAGCGACAGCACCTCCTGAGAATCCTGAGTGAGCCATGGCTCGGGCGGGTTTGGTCATCCTGTCTGTGGTGCGTCGCTGTAAAACGACAGAACAGCCACAGCACCGGGTACCACTGTCCACTTCAGAGTGTCACCCCTGTGCCACCTGCCCTTCACCAGCCGGAGCATCCGCTGTCTCCCACGCAGCCTGGGTGTGAGGGATTCAAACAGGCCTGGCCTCGCGGGTCCCAGGGATGGAATCAGGGCTGGAGTCCCAGCTTCCCGGGCTTCTCCCACGACCCCCACTGCCGAGCCAGATCCACAGGGTCTCTATCTTATAAAAACACTAGGGGCCCAGTGCACGAATTCGTGCACAGCGGGGGGGGGCTCTCTTGGCCTGGCTAGTGATCGAGGCCTATCGGGGGCCCGCAGGGGGGAGGGACCCCGGGAGGTTGGCCAGCTGGCCCCCTGATCAGGGCCTATCAGGAGGGCCAACAGCCGGGGGGAGGGACCGCTGGAGGGTGGCTGTGGGAGTGCACTGACCACCAGGAGGCAGCTCCTGCATTGAGTGTCTGCCCCCTGGTGGTCAGTGCGCATCATAGCAACTGGCCGACTAGTCATTCGGTCATATTGGTCACTCAGGCTTTTATATATATAGACTAGAGGCCCGGTGCACGGGTGGGGGGTGTTCCCTCAGCCCAGCCTGCACCCTCTCCAATCCGGGACCCCTTGAGGGATGTACAACTGCAGGTTTAGGCCCGATTCCACAGGGATCGGGCCTAAACTGGCGGTCGGACATCCCTCTCACAATCTGGGATCACTGGCTCCTTACCACTCATCTGCCTGCCTGTCTGCCTGATTGCCCCTAACTGCCCCTGCCTGCCTGCCTGATTGCCCCTAACCCCTCTGCCTGCCTGCCTGATTGCCCCTAACCTCTCTGCCTGCCTGCCTGATCACCCCTAACTGCCCTCCCCTGCCGGCCTGATCTCACCCCCAACTGCTCTCCCCTGCCGGCCTGATCTTGCCCCCAACTGCCCTCCCCTGCCGGCCTGATCTCACCCCCAATTGCTCTCCCCTGCTGGCCTGATCTTGCCCCCAACTGCCCTCCCCTGCCAGCCTGATTGCCCCCAACTGCCCTCCCTTGTAGGCCTGGTATCCCCCAACTGCCCTCCCTTATAGGCCAGGTCCCCCCCACTGCCCTCCCCTGAACAGGTCTGCCCTTTGGAATGGCTGTTTCTCTCCTGACACCCTTTCCTCCCCACACCCCCATTAGAGCACCTCTCACCCCACCAGCGAGAGGACAGGACAGCCCCTGAGCCCATGGGAGAGGGCTGTCCCAGCCTCGATCCTTGTCTTCTCATACAGATGCATTTATATGACAGACCTTGACTATGTTGTGAAAGCCAATTTATTAAAGCAATTCAAGAAGGCACCTTTATTCAAGAAGGAAGGCAAATAAACCTATATGTCTGGCTTATGAAGCCCAGACGAGGGTTAGGTTATGGTTAGGGAAGGGTTAGGGTTAGGGTTAGGTTAGGGTTAGGAAAGTGTTAGGGTTAGGGTTAGGTTTAGGGTAGGGTTAGGGTTAGGGTTGGGAAGGGTTAGGGTTAGGGTAGGGTTAGGATTAGGGTTAGGGTTAGGGAAGGGTTAGGGTTAGGGAAAGTTTAGGGTTAGGGTAGGGTTAGGGTTAGGGTTAGGGTTAGGGTTAGGTTTTAGGGTTAGGGTTAGGGTTAGGGTTAGGGTTAGGGTTAGGGTTAGGGAAAGGTTAGGGTTAGGGTTAGGGTTAGTGTTAAGGTTAGGCGCTCAGCTAATCTTAAAAGAGAGTTGGTGAGGGTCCGCGTGTTACACAGCCTCCTGTCTACAGGGTCCAGAATCCCTCGATGAATATTTTGGTGCATATTAATTCTTGGGTTCCTGTTGACTTGGTGGCGGCCTTCCCAGAATTCCTGAGAAGCACCTGCAACCTTGTCTTGCCAAGCCCGAGCCCGCTGGCTTCTCTGCTCAGGGAGGAAACGGCCCTTTTCCTCCCCCCCCCCACTCCCCCTGCATTCCCTCCTCAGGAGGCTTAACCCTGTGCCCTGTGCTGGGCTGTGGGCTCCAGGCTGGCTGCACTCTGCTCACACTGGTCGGCCTTGCTTCACTTTCTTTCCTGCCTCAGCGTCCCTCCCTCCACCCTGGGACCTGTCACCCTCTGTCCTGGATGAAGGTCTCTCCCCCTCCAGCATCCGGGCTCGTCATGTACATGGACAAGTACTTGCTCCTCAGTATGGACCACGTGCAGGCGTTATGGGCTCTGACTGGCTCATGTTAAAACGCGGAACACCAGGCCACATCACGCCTGCCGTTTGCACAGTATCCCTGCAGACAGCTGTGGATTATACGCACGTTAACGCCTGAGATTGGTGGGTTATGGGCGTGATTCTCTTCTCCTCTGGAAACTCCCCCCTGTGTGCCGGGGCATGCATAGCCAGTGATGCTGCCTTCTCTGTCCTGCGTGTCAGATGTAGGACATGCCTGCTCAAACTTCAAACTGAATCAGTAGATGACAACTCAGGAAAATGCTCCGTGATCATGAAATTCCTCCAGTGTGGTTTTACCATCACCTGGTAGTCCATATCTGTGTTCTAACAGTGAGCAAATAACCAAACTGATACCAGAAAAGCAGTAAATTGATAACTAGCTCTTTTCTTAAATTATTCATTGTTGAGAGAATTACAAATGTCTCCTTTCCCCCCCATTGACCTCTCCCCGGCCACTCACACCCCCAGCACATGTCCTCACCCCCATACTGTCTGTGTCCTTTGGTCATGCTCATATGCATGCATACGAGTCCTTTGGTTGATCTTTTACCACCACTGCACCCCCCTGCCCCCCAACAATCTTCCCTCTGAGGTTGGATGGTCTGTTCAGTGCTTCTCTGTCTCTGGATCTATTTTTGGTCATCAGTTTATGTTGTTCTTTTTATTCCACAAATGAGTGAGATCATGTGATATTTATCTGTCTCTGACTGGCTTATTTCCGCTTAGCATAATGCTCTCCAGGTCCATCCATGCTGTCACAAATGGTAAGAATTCCTTTTTTTTTTTTTACATCAGTGTAGCGTTCCATTGTGTACCACAGCTTTTTAATCCACTCATTTTCGGATGGGCTCTTAGGCTGTTTCCAAATCTTAGCTATGGTGAATTGTGCTGCTATGAACATAGGGGTGCGTATGTCCTTTCTGACTGGTGTTTCTGGTTTCTTGGGATATAATCCTACAAGTGGGATCCCTGGGTAACTAGTGTTTAACCAGCTGCTCTGTGCATCACAGGGTCTGTCTTCAATGGCTGTGACCAATTGGCTCATTCACCTAGTTTATTCTACTACTAGAGGCCTGATGCACGAAATTCGTGCAAGAGTAGGCCTTCCTTCCCCCAGCTGCCCGCACCGGCTTCCCTCTGGCACCTGGAACCTGGGCTTCCCTCTCAGCCCCAGCTTTGTCCGGAAGGTCGTCCGGAAGGACGTCTGGTCTAATTAGCATATTACATTTTTATTATTATAGATAATGGGAAGTACTTGATTTACAAAATGAGTGTGTAGAAATTCCATAATTATTTCAATTATTTCTCCTAACAAGAGTTTAACTCCTTGGATGCAAACCTAGCAAAACCCCACCCACATGTGATGCTTGTCACTTCCAGGCCAAGGCAGCCACCCCCAAATGTAGGTCAGACATCTCTACAGAGAGAAGCAACTTGTCAATAAACTTCATTTCTGAAGGCGAAATTGTCAAGGAAGCCCGTCATTTCTTTTCCTTCTTCAGCCCACCTTCCTCTCCGCAGACGCTCTGCGTCAGACATCAACGGCACTCCTCACCAGTGTTAACAGTCCCCAGCGTGTCCTCAGCCCTCCCGGCCTTCTCCACGCAGGGAAACCTATTGTCAGTGGTGACAACTCCATGTAACATGTTGGTCACCAAAGTCGTGCAGTGTCTTTCTACTGACGCTGATGGTACCCATGATCAAGTTAGGCGGACCCTGTGACTCTGGCAACATCCTACTTGCTTTGGACCTACAGTCATGCCAGTTCCTCCTAGTACCTATTACGTCCTTTCAGGAGTTTGAAATAAAGACTCACTTCGGTTACTCTGTAAGGAAGAGGAGCTACAACTGAGTAATTTCCAACAGCTACTCCGGTTGTTCACTTACGCTGATATTGAATGACTAACATTACACATTCTTGGGACATTTGTTATAAATGAGCACGTTCGTTAGAGGACAGTTTGTCCCTTATCAAGATAGCCTTCTACTTTCATAAGGGACAATGTGAAACCAAATTAGAGGAAATAATTAGTGAAATATACAAATAAAATAGCTAAATATAACTTAACTCTAAAGATCCAAAATCTAAAAGAGACCCCAGGCCTGTCCACCTTCAGAGCCCCAGTAGCCACCGGAGAGTTACTTCTTCTGAGATGAAATGTGCCTACACACAAGGTCACCAAGAACATGAAAGTCCACAGGAGGGGAGAGAACACTCGCCCAGGACATCCCTAACCAAGGTCTAATATCCAGAATATGGGATTTTACAACAGGACAACGAAAGAACTGCACAATTAAACACTGAGCAGAGGCGATGAATAGGTATCTTTCCTAAGAAAATAGGCAAATGGTCAATAAACATGTAAATATGCTCAGCATCATTAGTCATTTGGGGAAATAATTTAAAGCCACAACGAGATAGCACTTCCTAGCACGGTCAGGACTGTAATCAGACACCGGGTGACGGCAGGTGCTGACAAGGATGCAGAGCGGGAGCCCTCTTCATGCCTGGCTGCTGGGAAATAAGATGGGACGGATGCTTTGGAAACTCATTCTCAATCAGCGATTCTCTCTCATCCTTGATGTTTCTCTCTCTCCCTCTCCTTTCCTCTCTGACATCAATAAACAAACAACAACAAAAAACAACAGTTCCCCCTACAAGCAAACAGTTTTTTTAAAATATGTTTTTATTGATTCTTAGAAACAGAGGAAAGGATAGGGAGAGAGAAAGAAACATCGATGAGAGAGAAACATTGATCAGCTGCCTCCCCCACACTCCCTGTTGGGGATCAAGCCCACAACCCAGGCAAGTGCCCTGTCCAGGAACCAAACCAGGTACCGCTTGCTGCATGGGTCGACCCTGAGCCATACTGACTGGGCACCCGTGCTGGTTTTTATAATGAAATCCCACCCACGTGGAATTAAGTGTATGCATCTGGGTTTGTTCATGTTTCATTAATAGGCTTCATGTTGCATTTTCAAAAAGTCTTCATATTATAGTTTAAATGCATTTTTTTCTATTAAAATTGTCCACCTTATACACCAAGAGCCCCTCATCCCTGTGGCCTGGCTGTGGGGCCACTCGCTGGGCTCGTGGGGAGCGCGCTGAGCGGAGGAGGTTTGCACCTGCTCGGTTCAGGAGTGAAGTGCAGACGTGCCGCGGGATGGTTTCACAAACACCCACGTGGCTCTCAGCCCTCAGCAACGAAGCAGTTACCAGTTTGTCCCTTCACTGCTTAACGGTGACACTTCAAAACTCGGTCAGATCAGCTCCTGGAGAGTTTCTCCTGTTCTAATTACAAGACACCCCGGAGGACAGTGTGTGCCGGGAAGTCCGAGGCCTTGTTCCCTTTGCTGCAGCCGGAGATGCTCCGCCTCCTCCATGGAGCCCGAGAAGGGCCTCTGAGAACCCGGGCCCGGAGCTGATGTGACCCAGGGAAACAGGGGCTGTGGAAGGGCTACCAAAGACTCGAAAATAGAAAAAACTATATATACTAGAGGCCCGGTGCATGAAAACTCATGCACTGGAGGGGGGGGTCCCTCAGCCCGGCCTGCCCCCTCTCACAGTCCGGGAGCCTTTAGGGGCGGGAGGTGACCTGGCGATCAGGGGAAGGCGACGCTCCCATCACACTTCTGCTGCTGACACTGCCGGCAGCGCAAGCCTCAGCCGGCCCTGGTTACCTGAGCCTCAGGCGGCCCTGGGGAGCTGGGCAGCTGCCATCTTGTGGCTGTGAGTACTGCCATCTTTGAGGGCGTGGCATTCAATTAGCATATTCCCTCCTTATTGGCTGTGGGCGCCGCCATCTTTGATGGTGGGGCAGTCATTTAGCATATTCCCTTCTTATTGGCTGTGGGTGCCGCCGTCTTTGAGGGCGGGACAGTCAATTAGCATAGTCCCTTCTTATTGGCTGTGGGTGCCGCCATCTTTGCAATGGTGTGAGGGTCAATTATCATATTCTCTCTTTATTAGATAGGATTGGTGAAATTTCCTAAGGTGAAGTTGTATCATTTCCTTTTGTAACGGTGAGGGAATAAAATCAAGAGCAGTTAAATGTCACTCGTATGTGGGATGTAAAATAGAAAGCAACAAGGCAGTCAGCTGGCAGAAGACCACAGAAGGGTTGTTACCCAAGGGAGAGGGAGGGGGTGGGGCAGGAAGGAGAGGGCAGAGGGGGTGAAACTATGGGGCAGAGGGAGACTGGACCCAGGCGGTGAGCTCACTTCCACGTGGGGACAAACCGTGGTCTTGCTCCACTCTTTCCCCAGTGGCTTTCCGAGTTTCCCAGCACCATTTACTGAAGAGGCGTCCCTTTCTCCGCTGTGTGTTTTGGCTACTTTGTCAGATGACGTGCCCATTTCCATGTGGTGTATTTCTAGGCTCTCGGCTCTGTCCCACTGGTCCGTGTGCCCGCTTTCCTGCCAACACCGTGCTGTTTGGATTATTGCTGCTTGGGGTACAATTGGTATCAGGGAGCGTGGCACTCCAGCTGTGTTCTTTGTGCTCAGGATTTCTTCGGCTCTTCAGGTCTTTGGTTCTATTCAAATCTGATGATTTTTGTTGTCCTGTGTCTTTAAAAAATGCCATTGGGATTTTGATGGCGATTGCTTTAAATCTGTAGATTGCTTTGGGTAACATGACCATTTTAACTGTGTGATTCTTCCAATCCATGAACATGGGATATTTTTCCATTTCTTTGTGTCTCTTTCAATCTCTTTTAATGACACTTTGTAGGTTTCAGTGTATAGGTCCTTCCATCATTTGTTAAGTTTATTCCCAAGTATTTTATTATTTGTGTTTTTCCATTTCCTCTCCTGCAATGTCAGTTGTTCGTATACAGGAAGGCAAGGGATATTTTCACGTTGATTTTGTGTCCTGCAAATTTACTGTATTTGCTTATTGTTTCTAATCGTTTTTTAATGGAGTCTTTAGGGATTTCCACATAAAGCATCGTGTCACCTGCCAAAAGTGACACTTTTACTCCATCCTTCCCAGTTTGGGCCCCGTTTATTCTTCCTCTTGCCTGGCTGCTGGGCTGGGACTTCCAGCACTCTGTTGGTACGAGTGGTGAGAGCAGACATCCTTGTCTTGCTCCTGATCTTAGAGGAAATGGTTTTAATTTTTCACGATTGAGTATAATGTTAGCTGAGGGTTTGTCCTATATGGCCTTTATTAGGTTGAGGTACCTGTAAAATATTTATTGTAATTGACCATCACATTGAACTTTGAATTTCATAGCAGCCAAGAAACAAAGAACATATGTTTGGTCACGTAATTCTTACTATCCGACAATGGAGACCATCGGATTATAAAGAAAGGGCGGGTTATGTTCCTGGTGGCCACACGGGTCAGTGAAAGATGGTCGCGTGAGAGGTGCCGGTTGGGAGGGCTGGGGAGGGTTGGGGAGGGCTGGGAGGGCTGGGAGGGCTGAGGAGGGCATGTTCCCGCCTCTGTGCTGAGCTACAGTCATTCTCCGGGGGCCCTCCATGGGCCTTGGAGAGCTGTGTCCCGGTCAGAGGGGCGGGCAGCCAGCATTGGGGCGATGGGATCCTGGAGACGGCATGGTAACTGCCCGGGAGGGACCGGGGGCCGGACTGGCCACCGAAGCCCCAGGACGCCGGCATCCCGGAGGACACTGTCCCCAGAACTTCACCTTCATCACGATGGGGAGGCCCCGTGTTCTCAGGAGCGCTGTGCGGACGGGAGGGCCGTGCTCACCGCGCAGCCAGGGAGGCCCGCGTGGCGGCCGTGCGCACTCAGAGGCCTCCGGTGACCACAGGATGGTCTGAAGGAAACTGTTTTAACTAAAAGCCGTCATGGTGGGTCGTCAGGGCCTAGGCCAGTACCCTCCCTGACAGAGGCCCATCTTTACCTAACCAGCTGCCTGTTGCCTTTTGCGTCTACGATAACATAGTGTTGGAATGTCCAAGTAATTTCCCTTTTCCGGACCCTCAAAGCGCAGGCACCCCTGCAGAGCCCACAAACCCCTCACTGTCATTGAGTTACGTGCTGACTGTAACTGCCCCGCACCCTCCTAAGTAACGAAGCATGTGTCCATCATTTCACCTTTACCCAATCCCAGGGGTTTCCCGGCTTTGCTGTCTCCCGCCCCCTAACCTGTCACCAGTAGATTTCCTGGGACCCACTTGAGTCTGCTCCTTGGACTGTAATGTGTAAAACAAGATGAAAACCCGCCATTCTGTGGGACATTATCCAAGCCCACCCAACGGGATCAGTCATGTGATTACACCCTTTCAGAGATGGGAAAATGAAGCTTAATTATGAGATGAAGCACCTAACAAAATGCTTTAACTTTCAAACACCAGATAAAACACATTGCAGTTATTTTATCTAACTAGCTCTAACTACAGAAATAACTTAATCTAACTAGCTCTAACTACTAGAAATAGCTTAATCTAGCAGCAGCAGCTGTGACTTACTCCGACTTCGTCCAGCAGCAGGTAGATAATGAATCTAATGACCAGAGCGGGTGTGGCCTGACTACCCACCTGGCCATGTCATCTAGTTACTGGCCCCAGACAGGAGGCCTGGAGAGTCTGTGACCCAGGCTCTGAGTCCAGAGTCCAGAGCCTCACCCCCAGCTCCCTGGTCTTGCCCTGGCCCCGGGAGGGTGACCACCTGGCCGGGCCGTGCCCCCAAGGACAGCTTCACATTTACCCACAGCCTCTCCTTTTCACCTATGAACCAGGAGGTCACAGTCTGATTCCCGGTCAGGGCACAGGCCCGGGTTGCGTGCTTGGTCCCCGGTGTGGGGCGTGCAGGAGGCAGCCGGTCGATGATTCTCTCTCCCTCTCCCCCTCCTCTCTGAAATCAATAAAAACATTAATGAAACATTAATGAAAACGCCGGGACACTGGTCAACCCATGTTTCAATGCCCTGGTGATTTCTCCTCCGCAGAAATGCGAGCAGTTTATGCCGCTGCCAGCAAAGGGAAATGTTCCATTTTCTCCTGGAAATAAGGAAAGCCCAGGAAGTGAGAGCCGGGATGCTGCAAGCCCTCCGGTGTAAGCCAGGCTGTGCTAGGGAGGCTGTTTCCTGGGGTTTTGTTTTTTGTTTTCCTGCAGGTGAGGAAAGCTCATCAACCAGAAATGCCAGGTTGTCTTTGAGACCCCAGTGCCAGGGCATTGCCCTGAGCGTGCAGGACCCCAGTGACGTGCTCATCGGTTAATTGTGCATCTTAATAACAGACTCGCAGAGCCAGGGTTTCTTTCTGTTCGAATGACAGGATGGTGTGTCGTTGTGTTTCAACATGGGCTGTGCCTCCCCTGCCGCTCTCTGCACTCACCTGGGCTTTTCCTCCTCAGGCCGGGAGGGGCCCTGCTGTCTGGATTGCGGGGGCTCCTCCTGAGAAACCGGTGTTCAGCCCCCCCTCGGAGATACTGAGACCGGGGTTCGGGCTTCCAGAAACGTGGGCCACCTCTGCCGGGGGCTGGTGCGTGCACAGATGGAACTGCTGCCCTCCGGGGGCATTGCCCAGTCCAAAAGCACCCCCTCTGGCCGAGCGATCGCATTGAGAAGGTGAATTACAACTCCGTGAGGCGAGGCGGCGTGCATACGCGTCTGACAAGATACGCAGCCCAAACCCCATGTCACTGAAAAGGCCCTGAAGCCGCCCAACCCGCTCTGTGTCTAAGTCGCTTTTCCTCGGGAGCTGCAGCCGTGGTGGGAGAAAACGGGTTGACTATTGAAGTCCCGTGAGCCGCCAGCCGTGTCACTCTGCAGTGTGTCCCTCTGAAATCTCCTACAATCTCTCCAAAACTTTTAAAAATCTATTAAAAGCCGGTTTTCAAGACATTTTTTCCATGAAATACACTGAGAGCTGGGTGGTACACGAGGCAGATTGTGCAGTCCCTTAGGAAGGGAAGCACGGTGTCCCTGTGCGAACCGGAACCTCCCTTAAGCAAAGGAAAATGCTGGCCGTCTTTAGAAACTGACAATTCAGAGGGCTGGCTGGGAAATAGAAGACTGTGATCAGAACAACTTTTTATTCTACACAACAAAACATTTCAGGGAGGATTCTTAAAAATTATGCGTTTCTCTCTTTAAAATTTATAATTGCACTAAGTTTCAAAGCAGAGAACATTGCCTGTCCCCGATGTCTCCTCCTGTCCCCGAGGTCTCCTCCTGTCCCCGAGGTCTCCTGTCCCCGAGGTCTCCTGTCCCTGAGGTCCCCGCCTGTCCCCGAGGTCTCCTCCTGTCCCCGAGGTCTCCTGTCCCCGAGGTCTCCTGTCCCTGAGGTCCCCGCCTGTCACCGAGGTCTCCTCCTGTCCCCGAGGTCTCCTGTCCCCGAAGTCTCCTCCTGTCCCCGAGGTCTCCTCCTGTCCCCGAGGTCTCCTGTCCCCGAGGTCTCCGCCTGTCCCCGAGGTCTCCTCCTGTCCCCGAGGTCTCCTCCTGTCCCTGAGGTCTCCTGTCCCCGAGGTCTCCTCCTGTCCCCGAGGTCTCCTGTCCCCGAGGTCTCCTGTCCCCGAGGTCTCCGCCTGTCCCCGAGGTCTCCTCCTGTCCCCGAGGTCTCCTGTCCCCGAGGTCTCCGCCTGTCCCCGAGGTCTCCTCCTGTCCCCGAGGTCTCCTGTCCCCGAGGTCTCCTCCTGTCCCCGAGGTCTCCTCCTGTCCCCGAGGTCTCCTGTCCCCGAGGTCTCCTGTCCCCGAGGTCTCCTCCTGTCCCCGAGGTCTCCGCCTGTCCCCGAGGTCTCCTCCTGTCCCCGTGGTCTCCGCCTGTCCCCGAGGTCTCCAGGATTCATTGTGCCGCAGTCCTTGCCCGTTTTAATTTCCTGAGGGTCAGTCAGTAGGAGCCACAGAATTAACTGTCTCTGCTCCGAGGTTGCACAGGGTCTGGCAGCATTTATTTAATCAGCTCCCAGATTAGGCCCCGCTCGGTGACATGCCTGCACTTTCGTGGTCATAATGCGTTTTGTCCGATTTGATAACATCGGGGATCCATCACCGCCAAGCGAGGAAGCAGGAGATTTCTTGGGAGGAAATAGGGAAGAAACGTAGAGGTTACTTAGTGGAGTCTACGTCCCCTTCGAAGCTATAACACAGATACGTCCCTGAGAGATTCCGTTCAACACTCTTATTAATGTTGTCATCGCTAATGTTCAGATGGGAACATCAGAAGGCGATGCAGATCGCAGTGGAAGGGTATGGCGTGCGCAGACACTTTACGTCACGCGTCCCGTGGGCGTGCGGAGGCCCGTGGGCGCGGGTGCCGGGCTGCCCTGGGTGCTGATTGGGGTAGAGGAGAGCCAGGCCGCTGGAGAGGCTGGGCTTTCCTCAGCGTCCCGGACAGGAGCAACCTTACTGGCGTCTGTCAGCCCTGTGCTCCTTGACCCTCGAAGCTTTGGAATCGTGTCCGAGTTCAAAGGGTGGCCACGCGATTCCCCTGGCTCAGGGCTACTGAGGGCCGGTCAGTGTGTGAACTTGAAAAACCGCCTCCTCGAGCAGGTGCTACCGCGCAGCTCGCCAATGTCAGGGTGGTTCGCAGGCATAATTCTTCAAGCTGTCTGTGCCCCTAGCGGAGCTCACACGCTGCTGGCAGAGTTTTCCAAGTGGCAAGGAAGCCCCGTGGCTGACCAGTGTTCCACGCTCGCCCTGCACCAAACAGTGCACGAGAGAGAGAGAGAGAGAGAGAGAGAGAGCGGGAGAGAGGGAGAGAGAGGCAGAGGCGACAGGAAAGGATGTCACTCACTAACTCCTTCCACACTGACCACGCTGGGAGTCCGTTTCCGTAAAACGGGCGATTCTGTGTTTTCTGTTGGGCAGGTTCGAAGAGGAAAAGGACAAGTGCTTTCTCCTCCTTTGTGGCTCTTCTTACTTACCGGGTCTCTCCTTTCAGAGCTGTTGGAGACAGATCCCTGGGGATTTAAAATATGTGCCCTGCCCGTGGGGCTCAGTGGCTGAGCATCGTCCTGTGCACGGCAAGGTTGCCGGTTGATTCCCGGTCAGGGCACAGGCCCGGGTTGCGGGCTCGATCCCCAGCAGGGGGCGTGCAGGAGGCAGCCGATCCATGAGTCTCTCTCCGCATTGATGTTTCTATCTCTCCCTCCCTTCCTCTCTGAGGTCAATAAAAATATATTTCAATAAATTTAAAAATATATTTTAAAAAGCTCTCCCTTCACATACCACACCTGAGACGCCCCTGGAGGCAAACCCTCTCCGGTTGCCAGGGAGGGTGGCATGGGCAGGGCACGGTGCCTGTGCCCCCTGCACCCGGGTCCTTAGCCCCGTGCTGGTCAGCTGGAGGTGGCTTCCCCGCCCCTCCCCCACGGGGCACACCTGGCAATGTCGGGTGGGGTCTGGCGCCACCCGCCTGGACGCCACTGGCATTGGTGGTGGAGACCAAGATGCGGGCACCACCTACGAGACGCAGGAGAAGGCGCCGTGAACAAGGATTGTCCAGCCCCAATGTCCGCCCGGCCAAGGCCGGAGCCCTGTGGGCCGCTGGTGACGGGCTCGGTGGGAGCCTGACAACGGCCCCCAGAGCGTGCGCTTCCCGCTGATGTCCTGCCGCTGGTTCCTGTTCCCTGGGAGCGTTGTGGTTATTCCACCAGCCCTAACACCGCAGAGAACCGTGTGCCACGAGGCACGCCCACCTGCGAGACTTACTCACATGTTTAGCAGAAAACCAAAGCTTTCATTCCTTCTGAATCCAAGGGTCAAATAAAAGGAATCTTTGAGAACACAACCATCTGCACAAGTGAAAAAGGAAGATAAATTATAGTGGCGGCAATACCTGTGCTACAAGAGACTGGAAATGGCGGAAAGTACACCCCAGATATTTGAGAAAAAGAGGAACTATCCCCCGATAGATATGTGAGCAAGACTGTTTTTTAGGAAATGGCTCACAAACGAGATCCTTTGCTTAGTCCACCTCCCGAGACGGCGGTGGGGGCACGTGCTGCTGCTGAATGATAGGAAGCTACCTCCTTATTTGATCTTACTGGGTTTTATGGGAACTAGACCGTGTGACGTGGGGGTGATTGTCTGAACGTGTGTGTCTGGCTCTGAAAACGGGAGAAAGAATAATGAGCAGAGTTCCCTGCTAGTCCCCCCTGGATGGAGCCGTACGTTTTGTGCTCAGAGAAGGAGTTGAGACCTCTACAAATGCTAAATGTAAATGGTTTACGGTTAATTGTGTGTGTGGCATAAATAATGGGCATCGTCTTCTATTTGCTAGTTCCTTTGATTTCTGTGTAAATATAAAAGGTGAACTTTAAATACATATGTGGTCATGTTTAAACAGGATATCGAAGAAATGAAAGAAAAAAACCTATGTTTGTGGAAAACACCAATGGTGGTTTGAAACTATTAGGGATTAATAGGATTCTGAAAGGTTTAGAGCTGATAGATAATTCAAGAATCATGTATTAGAAAAGTCACCTTGCCTGGCCGGTATGGCTAAGTGGTTGAGCATGATTTCCCATCAGGGCACATGCCAGGGTTGCGGGCTCAATCCCCAGTAGGGGGCGTGCAGGAGGCAGCGGATCAGTGATTCTCATCATTGATGTTTCTACTCTCTCCCTCTCCGTTCCTCTCTGACATCAATAAAAATGTATTAAATTGGGAAACTGTTAAAAAAAAAAAAAAGAGAGAAAGATGCCCTAACCCCAGTGGTCGGCAAACTCATTAGCCAACAGAGCTAAATATCAACAGTACAACGATTGACATTTCTTTTGAGAGCCGAAAACTGACTTCTGCGCATGGGCCATGAAGTTTCAATTGCACTGTACTTGCGCGCCCGCACGTGGTATTTTGAGGAAGAGCCACACTCAAGGGGCCAAAGAGCCGCATGTGGCTCGCGAGCCTCGGTTTGCCGACCACTGCCCTGACCGGTTTGGCTCAGTGGATAGAGCGTTGGCTGCAGACTGAAAGGTCCCAGGTTTGATTCCGGTCAAGGGCATGTACCTTGGTTGCGGGCACATCCCCAGTAGCGGGGTGTGCAGGAGGCAGCTGATCGATGTTTCTCTCTCATCGATGTTTCTAACTCTCTGTCCCTCTCCCTTCCTCTCTGTAAAAAATCAATAAAATATATTTTTTAAAAAAGAAAGAAAGAAACGCCACGGGGAGGAACCAACACCAGCCTCTCTCCCTGATCACGCGTTTCCTCTTCTGGGTCCACCAGCGCCGTCTCTGCGCCTTTGAACCTGGACATGCTCAGGCACAGCTCACGGAGGGCAGGCCAGCACACTCTTCCTTTGATCTGTGGTCGTGCGTCTGCAAGGTCTCGAGAGCCTGGGTTCCAGCCTTTGCGTCCCAGTAGGTGGCCGGGAATTAAAGCCGTTCCCCTCGGCACTTATCGGCCAGAGTGACCACGGAAGGTACGCGGAGAGCGGGGGAGTGCTCCGTGCGGCTGGAAATGCCGTGGTGTCTGCGGTGGGTCTGCCTGTGAACGCGTGGCCGCCTCACCCGGTCCGGTCCCCTGGGGCTCCCCTCCCCTGAGCACGCCTTCCCTCGCCATGGCTCTTGGCCGCGTGTTTCCCACCGGCCTCGGAGGGGAGTGAGTGACCGCGAGGCAGCTCAGGTCTGCGTGCGGAGGACTGGCCGAGCAGCTGAGCAGTTAGAGCCGCCGGCTCACAGCGGCCCGGCCCCGCCTCTTCTTCCCACGCCGGAGAGCCGTGACCAGACCAGTGCTCCGTGTGCTCGGGGAGGTTCCTCGGGGTCTTAAACAAGCACAGTAACAGAGCAGGTAGCTCGTTGTTTATATTGCCGAACAGCATCTGTTTAAAGCGATCAGTTAACAGGAGGATGTGGGGGCCCTGTCTGAACAGCTCCGTGGCAGCACCTGACACAGCTTCCAGTCCCACTGCGTTATTCTGCACATAACAACCCCCCACCGGGCTCCGTGGTTGAGGGTCGACCCAGGAACCAAGAGGTCACTGGTTCAGTTCCCAGTCAGGGCACATGCCCAGGGCTGTGGGCTCGATCCCCTGTGTGGGGCGTGCAGGAGGCAGCCCATTCATGATTCTCTCTCATCATGGATGTTTCTCTCTCCCTCTCCCTTGCCCTCTCCCTCTCCCTCCCTTCCTCTCTGAAATCAATAAAAGTATTTAGTTACAAAGAAAGAAAAGACTGGGGAGCTGCAAGAGGAAAAGGGAGACACGGTGAGGACAGAAACCCCCCGAGAGCAGGTGCTGAGCAGTGGCTGCTGTGGTTCTGAGGGATGGAGACCTATTGAGCCTACAGGGTGGGCTCGGGCCTTCTGGATCCAGAGTCACAATACGGGGACGGCGGGATGCACCCGCATGGTGGGGACGCACCCCGTGCTGAAGGCCAAGTGGGCGTCCTGCATCTGCTCGGGAAGGTGTATCGCGTTTCAGAATAAGAAGCCATTCCTTTGGTGGAAGAACCCTCCAGAAAACGGGGCGGGGCAGAGTCAGAGCTTTCGTCAGTGCATCCCCTGGCCAGGCCAAGGCCACGTTCAGTGCGAGCCTTGAGCACGCCCCCCCCCCCCCACGTCACGCCCTGGATGCAGCTCACTTGTTAGGCCTCAGGACCCTTCACTGAAAGACAAGGCGCTGGAACTGCGTCCGCGGGATTTCCTGGTGCGTTTTGTGCTGTGTTTACAGAGAAAACGTGCTTAATGGGAAGTATTTCCCCTGCAGCCCCAGCACAGCCGTGTTTCCTGTGGGAAGCAGGCGTGGGGCCCGGGCTCAGACCCCGTTTCATTCCGGGGCAGAGCCCTGAGCCAGGCTCCTCAGAGCCTCAGAGCCGGGGGAGCCAGGCTTCCTCCCCCTCCCCTCCCCTCCCCCTCCCCTCCCCTCCCTCCACTCCAAGATGCAGGCCATCTCCCACCAGGAAAAACGATCCCTGGATTCCGGAGAAGACAGGAGGAAGTGTGTGCAAATCGCCCGTCGGAAGCTGTGAGGGGATCTCTCCTTGGCCCCCGTGACCTCCCGTCCTGACCTCCCCTTCCTTCTCTCCATCTCCCCGGACTCCTGGGGATCCCCACCAACACTGTGTGTGTGTGTGTGTGCGTGTGTGTGTGTGTGTGTGTGTGTGCGCGCATGCGCGTGTGGTAAGAACATTTAACATTAAACATCCCCCCACCCCCTTGGAGAGTGCAATGTGTCGTCCAACAAATTCCCATCTTAAAGGAGTCTCCACAGGGCAGTGTTTCCCTCCTCTCACACCGTGGCCTCTGTCCCCCATTGGCTCCTCTGTGGGGGTGTAGCCCCGGGTCCAGGCAGCAGGACCCGCCCCCCCATTCAGCGTGGCCAGGAGAGAGCCCTGCACACATTCCCCCAAAGCTCCGCCACATGGAAGACTCAGCCGGTTCCCAGCAGAACCCCGATGTCTGCTCTAATGTCAGGTAAAGAGGCATCAAACCCACAGAGGTCGCCTGGTCCGTGTGGGCACGGCCCGTTCCAAAGAACAGGATGGGAGGGAGGCCCGGAGACCCTGGCACGGGGGCACTGTCGTGGGAACGTAAGACAGGGCGGTGGCCATGGAAACCGTCACGGCAGCACCAGCCGTGGCCAGCAGCCCCCTCCTGGGAGTTTATCCGGAGGAAAAGCATCCGGGGCCGCGAGCTGCCTGCACCCCGTGGCCTCTGCAGCCTCTTCCACAGCAGCCCAGGCGGCAGCACCCCGGCCCGGCCCCGTGCGCGGACATAGACGGTGCTGAGCCTTAGAGGGAGCGGCCCTGCCCTCGGGCACGGGGACCTGCGGGACAGCTGCTGAGGGACGAGTCCTACGTGACTGTTCACATGACGTTTCCACAGCTGTCCTTCTGCGGAAGCCGCGAGTGGAATGGTGGCCGCGGGGAGGGGGCGGTGCAGGGGGAGGAGCAGCTGTTGTCCAATGGGGATCAGGTGTCAGTGCTGCAAGAGAGTAAGTTCTGGACTTTTCTGCAAGACCTGCGCCCTGTGCTCAGTCCTGTGCTGTGTGAACATGTTTGGAGGATAGATCACATGTTAAGTGTTTCTACCAGGCACACACACACATGCACACAAACACACGCACACACACACACGCACACAGAGACACACACGGACACAAGGAAACCGGGAGGTGGTGGGTGTGTCTGTTGCTGTGGGGGTGGGGGGGGGGTCCTGGCATCACAGGCACACACATATGTCCGTACTCAACGGATTGTGCGGGTTACACGCGAGCCGTTTTCTGTTTCCCGATTGGACGTTAATAAGCCTGGGTTTAAAGGTCACCAGCACGGACTTGGAGATGAGAGAGGGGTAGGCAGACCGCGCGCATTATTCCGTTTTCCGTTGTCAGCCCCGCTGTTGCGTGGCTGAAGAAGATTAAAGTTTAGAGCGTTATTTACCCAATAAGGTGGAGAAGTTTAAACTGGAGATTCATCTCCACGGCAGATCGGAGCTTAAGCCCCGACCGTCACACTGAAAGGTCAAGCAAGACAAACACGGACTCGGTTTAGGCTCCGCCTCGCCTCTCCGCCCAAGCAGTCCCTGGTTCCTGTCCCCAGAGGCACAGTCTTCCGCCGTCTCCCCCTCCGACCGTCAGTCGCCCTGCTCGGGACAGGGGTCAGGTCAGCGCTGTCCACACTGGCCTCCGGGGGTTCTCACCTTCTCCTGGAGACGAGACGGACTGTTCGGGCACAGTGCGGCGCTGCCCGGCGTGCGGACATCCCGGCCGCTGCTTTCGCGGGCTCTCAGGGCGCCGGGCCTGGGGTGCTGCCTGCTGGTGGACGCCTCCTCGGGATGGCCCGTGGCACCGGGGCCTGGGGTGCTGCCTGCTGGTGGACGCCTCCTCGGGATGGCCCGTGGCGCTGCCTGCTGGTGGATGCCTCCTCGGGATGGCCCGTGGCGCTGCCTGCTGGTGGATGCCTCCTCGGGATGGCCCGTGGCGCTGCCTGCTGGTGGATGCCTCCTCGGGATGGCCCGTGGCGCTGCCTGCTGGTGGACGCCTCCTCGGGATGGCCCGTGGCACCGGGGCCTGGGGTGCTGCCTGCTGGTGGACGCCTCCTCGGGATGGCCCGTGGCGCCGGGAGGCAGGTCAGCTGGCAGAGCGCACAGACCGCTCCCCACCGTGGGCCCGTGGGAGTGCGCAGCGTGCCCGAGTGCACGGGAGGGAGTGTCCCTCTGACAAGACCCCTGGCATCCAGGGTGTTTGAGCTGGGTCCTGAGGGGAGAGGAGGGGGAGCCACGGTCAGAGCGGCCAGGACCACGGAAGGCGCTCCACGGAGCTCCGGGGGAGCTGAGGGGCTTCCACCCGCCCAGGCCCACTTCTCTCCAGGCACACGGCACAGCGCCCACCCCGTCCCCACCACGCTGTGTCCTGGGCCCGGGCTCCGGCGTGCTCTTAGCTCGTTCTGCAATACCTATGCCATCTGTGTGCTTGTGTGTGTGTCTTGTACATGTTTGTCTGTGAAGAGCTCGGCTGGGGGCTCTCCGTTCTGTGACATCCCTGCAGCTGTGTAGATGCTGGGCCGGTGTCGGCCTCACATACTCGCCATCCATGTGTACCTGCCCCTCAAGCAGCAGCCCCCAGGGACAGCTCCTGGCTTCAGCACCTGGGACAGCTCGGAGCAGCTCACCTCCCTGTGTTCAGGAAGAAGAAGAAGGAACCGAGTTCCCTGATAGTTTTTAGTTTGAGTATCTAGACAAAGAATGATGGCAAAAGCAGCATACGTTCCCAAGCGGGATTTAAAAATAAACATTTCAGCTCGGCCGGCATGGCTTAGTGGATAGGCGTCAGCCTGCGGACTGAAAGGTCCCAGGTTCGATTCCGGTCAAGGGCATGTACCTTGGTTGCGGGCACATCCCCGGTGGGGGGTGTGCAGGAGGCAGCTGATGATGTTTCTCTCTCATCGATGTTTCTAACTCTCTATCCCTCTCCCTTCCTCTCTGTAAAACATCAATAAAATATATATTTTTAAAAATACACATTTCAGCCCAGCCAGCATGGCTCAGTGGTTGAGCATTGACCTATGAGCCAGGCGGTCGCGATTAGATTCCCTGTCAGGGCACATGCCCGGGTTGTAGGCTCCATCCCCAGTAGGGGCCATGCAGGAGGCAGCCAATCAGTGATTCTCTCTCATCTTTGATGCTCTCTCTCTCTCTTTCTCTCCTCCTCTGCCTTCCTCTCTGAAATCAATTAGAAAATAATTTAAAAAATAAAACACTTTTCAGAAAGGAGCCGCTAGGCACCCCGAGTGAGAACATTAGTGTCCTGCCCCCCCCCCCCGCCCTCCACAGCAGCCCAGGCCTGGCCCTCGGCCGCTCCCCTGGCTCCCCTGGTCTCTGTCTTCTCGGGCCCGGCCCCCTCACCCGCCACCCTTCCCGGCGGCACTGTGTCCCACCGACATGGCCATCTCTCACCCTCAAACCACACACCCTCCTCCTGGGCAGGTCACGGCTTCAGTCGTGCGAAGGTTGGGGTGGACGCTGGGGTTTAGGATGGTATCCGCCCGTGGCTCCGGGCTTCGGAGAACGCAGAGCGGATGAGTGACTGACTATGAAACAGGGCTACATGCTCATTCTGGTGAATCACAGGTCAGTGAGCTGTGCCTGTCGTGTGTTGGATTCCGAGTGTCTAACAGCCAGAGCCACTGGGGCGGAGGGCGGAGGAGGAGACATGCTGACACTCGATGGCCTCGCTGAGCAGCGCCTGCAGCCCTTTTACCAGGGCGTCCGGTGGACCCCCCCCTCCCCACGGTAACAGACACACCCACCACCTCCCGGGTTCCCTGTGGTCATGAGGCTGAGGCAGCCAAGGGAAGCTCGGCGCCCGCGCCCCCTGCTCTCGGCGGACACGGCACGGATTTCAGGAGGAATAAGTCCGCTCTGACCTCGGGAGCCCTGCGTACAGACGCGAGCACCCCCGGGAGACGCGAGCTGTGGCTGCGGACCCACAGCCTCCGTGTTCGCCTTCGCGCTGTAAGCCACCCCGGTTGGCAAATGGTTATGGGCTGTTGGTTTAGGTAAAGAAGTGAATAGTTGAGAAGCTCAAAATGGTTCAATTTGCCAAAAAGCAGCAGGATTCCCTCTCTCCTGGAAACCCCGTTTGTGTGTGCGAGGAACCGGGCCTCTGACGTCCACCCTGGTCGCTTTAACTCGGGAAGGTAAATATCCGTAGGTTTTGGGAAGACGGATGCTACTTATTATGCAGACTTACTATTCAGGAAGGAAGGGCGAAATCTTGACACTTCTTATGCAATGTATTTTTGAACCATTTAACTTATTTTTTAATATATATATTTTTTTATTTCAGAGAGGAAGGGAGAGGGAGAGAGAGATAGAAACATCAACGATGAGAGAGAATCATGGATCGACTGCCTCCTGCACACCCCCCTCCCTCCTGGGGATGGAGCCCACAACCTGGGCATGTATTCTGATTAGGAATCGAACCGTGACCCCCTGGTTCATAGGTCAATGCTCAACCACTGAGCCACGCCGGCCGGCCCACCCCTCTTTTAAGCAGCATTTTCTCCACATCGATGGCCAATTACATACCATGCTCTTTCCGAGATATTTCCTTACTTCAGTCGGTCACTTGCCTTTGGTTCTTGCTATGGACTGAAGGTTCATCCCTGGAATCCATAGGTCGAAGCCTAACCCCAGGCGTGATGTCAGCGGTTGGGCCTTGGGGAGGTGAAGGGGTCACGAGGGTGGAGCCCACATGAGGGGGGTCAGTGCCCTGTGAAGGAGACCCCAGCTCCTTAGTCCCTCCCACGTGAGAGCACACAGGAGGAGCCAGTGGTCTGGAGCCAGAACCCCCACACGGGCACCCTCATCTCTGACCTCAGCTTCCAGAACTAGGAGAAACAGGTGTCTGTTTTTATAGAGTCCTGGCTTTCCTGTCAGTAGCTAAAATGGACTGTACACACCCTGCAAAGTTATGTTTGAAGAACAGGTGACGGGAATCAATGGCTCTGTAAATAGGAATAATTAATCATGAATAAAGATGCAGTGATCTAAAGGACAAGCTGTTTAGGCAGCATCTGTGTTTGGAGACTATATTTATCTGCTTGGAAAAAAACACATTTTATTAAGCTGTAATTTTAGGAGTTCAGCGCATGCTGGCCTCTCAGGGGGTGCTTTCAAACTGGCAGTTCCTCCGCGGCGTCCGGATTTCCCCGGACACTGTCATATTCCGGGGACGCGTGCTGCTGGAGCAACGCCCGAGATAAAGTGTCTGTTACATCCATGAAATGCGCTACTCACATGGAACCTTCTTTCTATAAAAACCTCTCCACATGGAGACACCCTTTTGGAAAGGCAGTTAAACCCAACTTCTTGCCTTGACTGCAGTTTGTCAGGATGTAGATTGCCACCGCCTGGGGCTTGTCGGAGCGGCAGTGACGGAGCGTTGGATGGGAAGAGACGGTCCTAGAAGCTGTTGCCAGCCACGCGGAGACATGGCTTCGACGCGTCCCCACCCACTGCTCACAGCGCTCGTTCCAGAAGAGCCATTGGGAGGGCTCCATCCCGGAGCATTCCCCGTGAACAGTGCCGGGAGCACGACCGAAACTCAAACATCTCTCCTGACGGTGCTGCAAAGATAGGGGTCCCGGCGTACAGGGGGGCACCCTGAGCTTGGCACGAGGTTACAGCTCTGTGGATCTGTGGGTGATGTACGCCACCTCCATTTGCAGATCTCATGCCCAAAGGAGCGTAACTGCACCCACACAGGACGCCAACAGCCCCTATGGCAGCCCCTGGGAGCGCCCTGATTGCCAGTCACTGAGCATTCACAGACTCACGTCTACGCAGCACGCACCGGCAGCGGCTCCAGCGGCGTCTCGCTCCCGTGCAAAGTCACTGAACGTTGCGCAGGTTCCAGCTCCACCCAGCGCGCTCGCTTTCCGTCTCCAACACCTGCCCCGCCTCCGCTCGATTGCGATGCATCTGTAATTACGAATCTGTTAGGATTGTCATCCGCGATTTGGTTTTGAAAAAAAAAACGCATTCACATATTGTCAGATTCCGACAGCCTCTGACCTGGAATAGAAAAGATAAAAAATAAACGCGAGTCAACCCAGGAGCCATGCAAAGAACTTGATCTTTATCCGTGTTTCCCGACCCTGGTTAGCCTCCGTCCGTCCGTCCTTCCTCACCTCCTCACCTCTGACTGCCTCTGGGCGGCATCCGCCATCCGCCTCCCTGTCCTCCATCCCACCACAGCCTCCGTATCTTCTATCCCAGCCCTACCCCGAGCATCATGGTCTTTCTGGGAACCTTTTTTTAAGTATTTTTAAATATATTTTTATTGATTTCAGAGAGGAAGGGAGAGGGAGAGAAACATCAATGATGAGAGAGAATCATGGATTGGCTGCCTCCTGCATGCCCCCTACTGGGGATGGAACTTGCAACCCAGGCATGTGTCCTGACCTGCAATGGAACCGTGACCTCCTAGTTCATGGGTCGACGCTCAACCACTGAGCCACACCGGCCGGCCCATCCCCATGTTTTAAGGACGGTGACATCCTTAGTACTTGGCAGAGATCCTGGCAAGTGGAGGCACTCAGTAAGTGTCAGTAAAAGTTTGCAAAAACATTTTGATGTAAAATAAAATTTTAATTCTCCACCGTGGCCATTATCAAAGTGCACAGCAGTTCCTGTTCAGACCAGAGGGCGGGACAGAAGATCCTGGAAACTCCCTCCAGGTCTGCTCAACGTTGTGTTTGTTCTGATGGAGTCATTTGTTGAGGCAGGCGGTTAGTCTGAATAGGCGCGCACGCTAGTCCCGACGCCGATGGAGATAAAATAATCAGAGGCTAGTGAGCTGCCTTCGTAGACGCCAGTGAGCATTTCGGGGTGTGCATGGGGCTCGCCGTGTTCACTAGGTCACACCCCGTTGCTTTGCCCTACAATGCTCTGTGGCTAAAGCTGTTAGGGGGAGGGTTCACCAGGACAGCCAGCCCATCAGCCCACAGGCAGGGGTCCTCTCAGCGCCTGCTTCTGGCTGGGAGGGGAGCTCAGTACTCCATCCTGACCCGGGGCGGCGGGGGTGGGGGGGGGCGGGGGGGATATTGGGAAAAGCCATCAGTCACTGAGAATTTAAAGTTCAACATCATTTCACAGATGCTTTCACCATTCAGGAGAAAAACCATGTATCAGGACTGCACATTGAGGGATAGGTTTTTTCACAAATTCATGTAAAATTTAAATGTTAAAAAAGTTGAGAGGATCCTGTTATTCGCTGTTTCTGCCCCGTGGGGAGCTGACCCTGGAGCGTGCATGTGTTGTGCATGTGGCATGTGTGCGGCATGCGTGTGGCATGCAGCGTGTGGCGTGGATCCGATGTCTCCTGTGGAATTATTGACAGCAGCCCCTGTACACGCGTCTTCTCGGTACAGATGGCCCTCAGGCTGCCTGTCCATGACAGAAACCACGTAGATTCCGCGAGGAGAGGCCGGGACCCCTGTGACCTGTGAGTGAGGCGCTCACCACGCAGGGCAGGGCGGCGCTTAGAAATGACCATCAGGACGGGCAGGCGGCGGCCCGCGTCACCTCCTCTGCGCTCCGCAGGGCAGCTTCCAGGGCGTCCCGCCTCCTCGCCTCCGTCTCCTCGCACCGCTGCTGGCTTTGCTGCCAGATGTGTCCCACAAACTCACACCTCCCCGGAAAGGCAGGCGTGCGATGCCTGCGCAGTGACCACTGCGGGGGCTTCGAGGCTGCTCTCGGCGGGCAGTGCACCCTCAGCGAGCCGGGTCTCCGCTCACAAGCGGGGATGGAGTGCTGGCTGCGAGGCCTCAGAGCGGCCGTGACCTCACTGAAGCTCCAGCCGCGTCGCAGCTGTCTGACCGCCAGCGCCCAGAAGCCCCGGAGCCTCGGCCCCTCTCCCGGCTCAGCAGGGCAGGCGTGCAGAGGTCCTTAGGGTTTAGCATCTGTGTGGGGCCCAGCCCGGGCTGCTCAGCGGTTGAGCGTCGAACCCTGAACCAAGAGGTTGCTGATTGGATTCTCAGTCAGGGCACGTGCCCGGTGCAGGCTCGGCCCAGCAGGGGGCGTGCGGGCGGCATCTGATGGAAGATTCCCTGTCGTCACTGATGCTCTGTCTCTCCAGCACCCTTCCTCTCTGAGATTAGTAAGATCCATTTGTTAAAGGGGGGGCATTGGACCGGCTGTGGGAGCCGCCTCTGGGGACCAGGAGGGCCTTTCCGGGGGTGAGGGCCTCCACAGGGGAGCCCACAGTACAGACGCGGCCCCGCCTCCCGTGGGCGTGGGGGGAGCACTGGGTGCGGCCCTGAAAGGGACACGGGAAGGGCCGTTCCAAAGCCAAGCCCCAAGGACCTGCGTCCCTGTAGTTTAGCTCCGGGGCGTGTGTGGGAGCATGTTCTTCGCGGCTTCCCTTTGCTCCGTTTTCTCACCACGCCTTCGCCACGCAGGGGCCTCGGGAGGCCGATGCTGCTGCAGCTCGGAATCTTCAAAACAGAAGGAGAGACAGCGCCGCAGCCAGAGGTGCGAGGGATGTTCAGGAAGGCGGCGCCGGGGAGGGCGCTCGGGGCGCCGGGCCCGCGGTCCCCTCGCAGAGTGGCCGGAGCGCTGGGTGCCCTCGCAGCCTGAGGAGAGCAGAGGGCGACAGTAAAGTGGGTCAAGTTGTGTTTTTCTGTTATTGCCTGAGGAGCACGAATGCCCGTTCCCACGAACAAAGAAAGCACTCGCCACATTATTGATAGAATAAAACAGTGACACACATGCAAAGTGAAACGGTAGGGAGACACTCACGTGACTCGATGTAATTCATGTATGCAAATGCGCCTCTTATAATTTCAGGAGGAAACGTGTGTGTGTGTGTGTGTGTGTGTGTGTGTGCGTGCATGTGTCGGGGGGTGTTTGGTGAATGATTACCTCGATTCTTTGATTCATGGGGGTGAGATTTTAATGTCAGGACACATGCTGATTCTCCCCGGCTCACGTGAAACCAGGCCTGAAAAGGGGGGTTCGCTTCTGTTGGTCACCCCGGGGAGATGGAAACAAACACAGTAAGAGTCCCATGAAAAGCTCACGCCGCTGCGTTTTAAACGGCTCAGGAGTGTGATCTGAACTATCCTCTCGGCTGGCAAAGGAGACTGCCATCAGATGTGCGTCTGAGTGACTCCCTCCCTTCCCGTCAGACCCCCAACCTACAGCCAAAGGCTTTAACCAGCTGTAGGGGCGGGGCAATGTGCCGACCTCATTTCACGGTGTAGGCCAGGGACCGCGGTGCCGTCTCCTGCCATCCCTCTCCCGTGCGTGGCAAGGGCGCCACGCTCTCATACACCCACTGCTGCCTCCATCAATTCAATTGCGTATCTTGAAAGTCAGCCGATCTTCGCATTCAAGGAGATCTTAGGTTGGTAACCAGTTCTCCAGATCCAACCCTTTTAACGTTAACAAGCACACCGCATGGTGTACGTCCCATGGAGGGGTCTGCTATGGAAACACCATCGTGTCGCCAGCCACACAGGCCCCCTGGGCTGGACGCGAATGGTCTTAACCACATGTGCGCTGGGCATTCAGAATTCCTGACCGGGAGCCGCCGTCCAGGGCCCCATCTCTACTCTTTAAACAGTTTCTTTAAGCCCTTCCTGATGGCCTGGTTCCGAGTGTCACCGTATTCAGGCCTCTCTCGGAGATCATCCTGGCTTGTCAGTGTCGTCCTGAGAGATTCCAAACGAACGCCTGTGAGCCTCTCAGACTTCTCATTCTAGAACATTCTATCAGCACACCCTGGCTAAATTCTGTTTTGGAAATCCGTGTTAGTAATATTTCCATTTCCTACTTGATAACGAAGACCCCGGTGCTTGGTGGGTGTGTTGTCCTGTTCTCATTCCTCCGTGTTTGAAGCTGAGGCTAAACGGCTCATCCTCCTTGAACTCACGTCCTTCCATCCTGTCCTCTGTGACAGCATCGCCCGGATGCCCGAGGGTCCGGATGCCTGTTTGTTTCTGTCAGCAGCCATGGTAACGTTGGTTTCATCATATATCGTTTCCCTTAACATCACAGAAACTATTGACAGCCTTAAGTGAGGACTTACTGTATTAACTAGTTTTCAAAAGATTTTTAAATTGATCTTTAGAGAGAGAAGAAGGGAGCAGGACAGAGAGAGAGAAACATCAATGTCAGAGAAAAACATCTATCGGCAGCCGCCTGCAGGACCCCAACCAGGGTCAAGGCTGCACCGGGCATGTGCCCTGACTAGGAATGGAGCGGGCAACCTGGAGGTGCACAGGACGATGCCAGCCACCGAGCCACGCTGGCCGGGGCCGTATGAACTGTGATTGAAACTCCACTTCTAGGGAAGACCTGGGTTCTAACCTTGGATTCCTGTAGGAGATTCCCATGGATGCTGGGGCCCAATAGTAGGAATAACACAGCATCCTCTGCCTGCGTGGCACCCACGTAAAGAAGATGCCGAAGGCTCTCATTCTCTCACCTGGAAGGTGTGTACGTTACATTCGATTTCAAAGAGAAAGTGGAACAAAATCCAAACTAATGAGAAACCAGCCAAAAACAAAGCAAAAACACAAACGAATGTGTTA
This sequence comes from Eptesicus fuscus, assembly GCF_027574615.1. Taxonomy (NCBI): domain Eukaryota; kingdom Metazoa; phylum Chordata; class Mammalia; order Chiroptera; family Vespertilionidae; genus Eptesicus; species Eptesicus fuscus. The sequence continues at coordinate 103,427,620 of NC_072480.1, read as the reverse complement.
ACATGCAAATTTGGGAAACAGCAAAACGTAGTTACTATTCACCTTCAGAGTTGTTTCTTAGAAAGTAAGCCCGGTGGGCGTGGCTCAGTGGTTGAGCATCGACCAATGAAGCAGGAGGTCCCGGTTGGATTCCCGGTCAGGGCACGTGCCCGGGTTGCGGGCTCCATCCCCAGTGTGCGGCGTGCAGGAGGCAGCCGATCCATGATTCTCTCTCATCATGGATGTTTCTCTCTCTCTCCCTCTCCCTCCAGCTCTCTGAAATCAATAAAAATATATTTTTTCAAAAGTGGTAAAATTGTGCCAGTTCTCAAAAATACAGCACCAGATGGTTACTATCCTAAGTGGGATAAACAAAGTTGATGTTTTTAAAAGTAAAAATATAAAACCTCCTCAGTGTGCTCCAGGCATTCCAAGAACGGGGAGGAACTGCCAGTGGCCAACGTGAGTTTGCCGGGGGGTCAGCTCACCCCGCTTGGATTCCGAAGCAGCGCAGACGGGACGGGCACCCACCCGTCACAGAAGGCGGCCGTGACCGTGTTCCTTGTTTAAATCACGAAGTGCGTGCACCTGGTTCAGCTGGCATCCCGAACGGCACTCGCTCTCACTTATCCGCTCTGTAAATGTCTGCTTTCCCGGAAGGTCCGTCTGCCCACTTTTTGCAGTTAACACAGCATCGATCGTCTGCTTCGCTTAAAACCCATTACTTGTTAATGATTTTCTCTTTTTATACCATTTTTGCTTACCAGGCAGGACATGCTTTGAAGGCTCATGTATTTGATATTTATGGAATGCCTACTCTGTGCACGTGTAAGCAAGAATATTTAGAGCGCTCATGTCAGCCAGAGTAATTAGCAATGAATGGCCGTCCTAGGACAATAATGGTGAATTATACCAGACCCTCTGCACAGGAAACATGTCACAGATGGGACAGACATATGGAAAGGGGAAGGACTATTGGGCTGATTGGTTTTGAATAAAAAATAGAATAACTACAAGTGAGGAGTGCATCTGTGTCAACGACGATTCGAGCCGGAGCCTGGATAACGGAGCAGGAAAAAGGAAAAGGCACATGTAAGAGGACATCAGGGAGTGTCCCTTCAGTGCGTGCCCGGCAGCAGAGCTGTGGATCGGAGCCCGCGGTGCCGGGACCAGGACAGAATCGGCAGGCTGCTGGGCGCTGCTTGGTCTCGGGACGTGCTTGAACCTCTGAGTCCCAGGTCCCTCCTCTGTGAGATGGAGTGACAGGAGCAGGCACTGCGGGGGCTGTTGGAGAAACATGATACGCCCTCGAGAACCATAAAGAGGACTCATCTTGTGAGTAAAAATTAGAGCCATTTAATTTACACAGACCAGAACTTTCCACTGCATCCCATCAAAGGTGTGTGAGGATCACCCAGACACCTGAGTGAAGGTACTCAGAGCGCTCAGCCCTGGAGACATGCCGTTGTCATGACGATGGCATGAAGTTAACACAAGTTCCCACCTCATTAACCAAGGTCATCTACAGGGATGACCCCCTCCCACATTTATTATAACACTAGAAGCCCGATGCATGAAGATTCGTGCTAGGATGGGCCTTCCTTTCCCTGGCTGCTGGCACCGCCTTTCCACTCCGACCCCGCCTTCCCACGCTGCCCAGAGGCCCTGAGAGATGCAGGCATTCCGCCCCACCCCCAGTCGCTCAGCGCCTGTGTGTGCAAATTAACCTGCCATCTTTGTTGGGTTACTTTGCATATCACTCCTGATTGGCTGGTGGGTGTAGCGGAGTGATGGTTAATTTGCATGTTTCTCTTTTATTAGGTAAGATATGTAAAAGAGCCATCCTTGCCCAGCCAGCGTGACTCAGTGGTTGAGCGTCAACCTATGAACCAGGAGGTTATGGTTAGTTCGATTCCCAGTCAGGGCACATGCCCGGGTTGTGGGCTAGATCCCCAGTAGGGGGCGTGCAGGAAGCAGCTGAGCAATGTTTCTCTCTCATCATTGATGTTTCTCTCTCTCTCTCGCTCTCTCTCCCTTTATCTCTGAAACCAATAAAAACATATTCTTAAAAAAAGCCATCCACTAGGAATAAAAATAAATCTATTTTTTTTTAGTGTAGGAAAGGTTGGTTTTTATGTTTTCTCTTTAATAAGCAGATGAAGTGTGCGCCTGGCCAATGGCTTGCACCTCGGCAAGACTGACAGCGTGGCCAGCCGACTGGTGCTCTCCCATGGATCAAGGTGAATTAATAAGGACTTTGGCCGATCAACTCCGGCCCGTGGGGGGAAGGGAGTGACAGGTACTTGCAGAAAACCGCGGAAGCTTTGTTGGGTAGACAGACTCATACCTCACTTTCCACGCAAATTATTAAAAAGGAATGATTTGAGGGCTCTACTCGGTGACCCACCGTGGGAGTGCCGGGGCGTTGATGTATGTGCTCGGAGAGGACAAGCTGTTTGGTAATGGGACTAACTCTAACTCTATCACTTTTTTAGCTGAATTGTCACTGGGAAAAATTGGATTTTTAAGGAAGTAATGACTAGAGACCAATGTCATCTGACAAGGAGCACGGGGTGACCTCATCTCTGCAGGTGGAGGGCTGCTCCGGGCGAGCCTGGGAGGGAGCTCCGTGGGTGAGGCCTCGCTGTCAGGAGGGGATGGAGCCGGCCTCGCTTTATTCCCCAGACGGAATACAGCGCTCCATCGGCGCCGGAGTGACCTCCGTGACTTCTGTCTGCAGTGTCCTCTCCTTCTGAAATAACCAGAACAGACTTTTTTTTCTTGAAAGGGAAAAAATGTCCCTGAAAGGCTAGAGCTGGTTAAAGGGATCACGCCTCCCGAAACGCTTGTCAGCACTTCCCTGTGCGTTGAAAGCCTGGGATCCTGAGGCTGCGTGTTTCTTTCAGTTATAATGTCAAGTAAGGAACCGATGAGCAAGCACAAAGGTCAAAAGTCAAGGAAAAGGGGTCTCCATGCCATGCCACTAACGCAGCTCTCACGTGACCCCACTCGTGTCGGGCGCAGAGGTGTGTGTGAAGATCAGTGTCAAGCACGAGGGACATCGGTCGGCATGGATTTGCAGCCAGGGGCCCACTTGCTAAGAATTGGCAATCGCATGTTCTAGGCCAGTGGTCGGCAAACTCATCAGTCAACAGAGCCAAATATCAACAGGACAACGATTGAAATTTCTTCTGAGAGCCAATTTTTTTAAACTTAAACTTCTTCTAACGCCACTTCTTCAACATAGACTCGCCCAGGCCGTGGTGTTTTGTGGAAGAGCCACACTCAAGGGGCCAAAGAGCCGCATGTGGCTCGCGAGCCACAGTTTGCCGACCACGGTTCTAGGGAGATGAGGCAGAGAGTACATTGAAATTCACGTATATCTGCATCTTGATTAGCACTAGCCGGACAACTTTCCGACTCAGACCCGACTGTAAGCTCGGCCCCTCGCTTTCTGTGTGACCTCGTCACCATCCACCCCAGCAGACGGATACGTGGACACAGCGGGCTAGTGCAGGTCACACACTCAACTTCACAAGGAAGATGAATATCCACCACCATGAGCTGTTATTATTAACTCTCTCTCTCAGAAAACCAACCGCTTCTGCTAAAGAACTCATTTTATCACTGCACCCCCATCCTCACAGAAGACCGCGTAGCTTCTCCTGGCAATGGGGTCTCGGGTCAGAAACCCTGTCAGAATGTTGGCAGCAGAATTCTGTGATGAGTTCCTGTCCTGGAGCCCCTTCCAAGGAGAGGGCTGGGCTTGAACTTGCTTCTCACCAATGGTGTGAGCCGGGGGTGGTTGTCACTCCCGCGATGACGCTGTTAGAGGCCACCATGGTGCAGGGGATTTGCAAATGTAAAAAGGCCCCTGATCCGTGGGCTCTAAGTTATCACGAGGAAGGAAGTAAATGGCAATTAAACGTTTTTTAAACATTTATTTCAGAGAGGACGGGAGGGGTGAGAGAGAGAAACTTCAATGATGAGAGAGAATCATGGACCGGCTGCCTCCTGCATGCTCCCCACTGGGGATCGAGCCTGCACCTGGGTGTGTGCCTGACCTCCTGGTTCAAATGCTGAGCCACACCTGCCAGGCTTGGCTTTGTTTTATCATAAAAAACTAGTGACCCGGTGCATGAAATTCGTGCACATTAAAAGAGGATTAATTAGAGGAAATAATTTAATATTTCTATTTGCCCTTTCTCTATAATAGAAATGTCAGAGATGAAAGAAAATTAGTAAAATGTATATGAAAACCTTCCTCCTGTTAGAGTCTGGGGCACACCACAGGACCCAGAGTCAAGTCCCCGCCCACCCACATGCACCTCAAAATCGCATGAGACCCAGACCTGGCTGCCCCCTACCCCCATTGGGCTAGTTCCACACCTGGCCAGTCCCACCCTTGTCAAGCCCTGCCAGGCAGGGGATGTAGCCTCAGGTCCCCTGGCCCGGCACCAGGATCGGGGGTGTGGCCTGAGGTCCCCAGCCCAGACTGGGGCAGGGGGAATGCCTTGAGGTCCTCTGTCAAGCCCCACCAGGTGGGGAACATGGCCTGAGGTCCCCTCTCAAGCCCTGCCAGGCAAGGGGGGGGGGCGCAGCCTCAGGTCCCCCAGCCCAGCACTGGAAGGGGGGCGCAGCCTCAGGTCCCCCGTCAAGCCCTGCTGGGTGGGGGCGCGGCCTGAGTTCCCCCGACCCAGCATTGGGGGTGCCCCTTGAGGTCCCCCGTCAAGCCCGGCTGGGTGGAAGGAAGGAGCAGTGTCGGGTGCTCCGTGTGGCTGCGCCCTCTGCACCTGCCCATACCTGAGCATGGCCACAGCCACACGCTACAGCCCAGGTCCGGTGCTGGCCACCTGCCTGCAGGCGCCACAGGAGACCTGGCTCAGGGGCCACGGCCAGAATCCCCAGCACGTTCTGGGGCTACGGGACCAGCAGGAGGGGGAGCCTGCGGCTGGCGGCTGCAGGGCGTATCTGTGTGAGGACCGACTGTCCCTCAGGAAGTCACGGGTGGATGGGAAGCGTCCCTGTGCCTTCCCCGCCTGGTTGATGGCCCACTGACTCGGCGTCATGAATTCTGACGTAGAAATAAAAAGCAGATGGGGAGCAACACGTGCCTATGAGCGTCACTTCCCTCAGAGTTTGACCTCCCCAGAAATAAACGTGGGGAGTTCTGGAAGTATTCAGGGGCAGTCATGGACGGCAGTGAAGGAGAATAGTTTTCCATTTACAATAAGGTTTCTGACGGACCAGTGTGTGACCGGGCGGGTTATGATGTAAATTTCCATAAAAATGAACGAGGATTGTGTGACAGGCGTGGTTATTGGAGCCCTCGCGTCTGTTTCAGGGCTGGCTTATCCCACAGGCGCTGCAGACATGAAGGCAGGAGTAGAGGCCCTGGCCAGTGGCTCAGTGGTTAGAGCGCCATCCTGCTCACTGAAGGGTTGTGGGTTCGATTCCCAGTCAAGGGCACGTTCCTGAATTGTAGTTTGGATCCCAGGCCCTGGTCAGGGCACATGCAGGAGGCAGCCAATTGATGTGTCTCTCTCACATCAATATCTCTCTCTCTCTCTCTCTCTCGCTCTCTCTCTCTCTTTCTCTCCCCCCTCCCTCCTTCCCTTCCACTGTCTCTAAAAAAAAAAAAAAAAACAATGGAAAAAATATCCTTGGGGGAGGATTAACAACCAAAAAAGTAGGAATCGTATATATTCAAGTTATTCTTCCAGAAGGAAATAGCATCCTATCCACGGGTGTGGAAGGCAAAACAAAACCAGCGGAAAGCAAAGCACACGGCAGCCGCGTGAGGAGCCCGCAGTGCACGCCTCGGAGCCATCCTGATGGAGACGCGCAGGAGCGCAGGTTCCCGCTCGTGTTGAGAAACGTGTGTTTGTTGCCGTCGGCCTCTGCGCGTTCATGAGTTCAGCAGCGAAGCTGATGGATGGACGTTGCCTGGGCACTGCGGCAGATGACGGGCAGGCTCATTCTTAGGCTAGTTTACCGCTGGAACATGAATGTAATTCCCCGGTGCCATTCAGTACAACTGTGTGTGCCATGGAACCACATCCTCTCCTCGCCGTCATGTGAAGGGGTCCCGCCACCCTGGATCTCATCCGCCCACGTTCTGAGCAAGTCGGGCTTTCTGTGGGATTCTCCTGCATGCCCTGCGCAGGCGCCACGGACGTGGTGTCCGCCTGCATTTACCGTGGCCTTGGGGACAGTCTCGTCTGCTGGCTTTATATTTATACTAGAGGCCCGGTGCACGAATTCATGCACCAGTGGGGCCCCTCGGCCTGGCCTGCAGGATCAGGCCAAAACCAGCTCTCCAACATTCCCTGAGGGATCCCGGATTGCAAAAGGGTGCAAGCCAGGCTGAGGGACCCCACTGGTGCATGATCGGGGCCAGGGTGGGACGTGGGAGGTTGGCCAGCCAGGGAGGGGCCGAGGGAGGGCTCCAGGGTGTGTCTGGCCCGTCTTGATCAGTCCTGATCAGCCGGACCTCAGCAGCAAGCTAACCTACCAGTCGGACTGTCTACCCCCTGGTGGTCAGTGCACGTCATAGAAAGCAGTTGAGCAGCCTTAGCATATCATTAGCATATCACGCTTTGATTGGTTGAACGGCCGACTGGACGACCTGACACTTATCATATTAGGCTTTTATTATATACTATGTATATGTGTGTGTGTGTGTGTGTGTGTGTGTGTGTATTGATTTCAGAGGGGAAAGGAGAGGGAAAGAGATAGAAACATCAATGATGAGATAGAATCGTTGATCAGCTGCCTCCTTCAGGCCCTCAACTGGTGATCGAGCCCACAACCCAGGCGTGTGCCCTGACCAGGAATCAAACCATGACCTCCTGGTCCATAGGTCAAGGCTCAACCATGGAGCCACACCAGCCAGGCTTTGCTTTTTTTTTTTTCACAAGCCCTGCTGTGAGGGTACCGGTTGGCCAAATGCCGCATCCCAGACGTGTCCTTCTATTGATCAGTTTCATAACACGGGTGTGCGCCAATCTAATCTTCTGATTTTCCCTGTAATCTAGATCCACGTTCCCAAACGTTACGTCCTCCTCACCCCCTGTGAGCACACTCGCCTCAGGCCCGAGTGGGGGAGGACAGCCTGCCTGGAGGCCACTGCCGTTTCCCTGCCGCTGGCCCTGCCCTGGACTGAGCTAGCAGGGGGCATCCTGATTTGGAATACATTCCGACCCCGCCCCCGGCCCTGCCCCCACGGGAACAAAGGCGTGCGGGCTGCTAACCTGGGAGCGCCCGCTGCGTCAGGTAGTCAGGAGGTAGCCACATCTGCCCAGGCCAGCGTCTGTGGCCGGGCCTGCTGTCCTGCTCCCCGATCCTGACCTCGGCCATCGGCAGGCTGGACGCCCCTGACCCTGCAGCCGGGCGTCAGGGAACCCCGCCTGTTACCGCAGCGAGCCCGGCTGCACGGACCGCAGGAAGGGTCCGGTGGTCCCGGACATTTGTATCTCACAGCCAAGTTCACCGCACAGGCAGGGATGATGGGAGACATGAAAGCCCCGGGGGCCCGGCTGGTGTGGCTCCGTGGCTGAGCATCGACCTACGAACCAGGAGGTCAGGGTTCAATTCCCAGTCAGGGCACACACCCGGGTTGTGGGCTCCATCCCCAGCGGGGGCGTGCAGGAGGCAGCCGATCCATGATTCTCTCTCACCATTGATGTTTCTCACTCCCTTCCTCTCTGAGCTCTATAAAAATATATTAAATAAGAAGCAAGAAAGCACCCTAACCAGTTTGGCTCAGTGGATAGAGCGTCAGCCTGCGGACTGAAGGGTCCCAGGTTCGATTCCGGTCAAGGGCATGTACCTTGGTTGTGGGCACATCCCCGGTAGGAGGTGTGCAGGAGGCAGCTGATCGATGTTTCTACCTCTCTATCCCTCTCCCTTCCTCTCTGTAAAAAAATCAATAAAATATATTAAAGAAAAAAAAAAAAAAGTAAGAGAGCCCTGGTGTTTCCTGTGCTTTGCTTCGTGCAGAAAAATGGAAACGTGACAGAGACCCAGTTCCTGCCTCGAGGTTGTCCACTCGGTGGGGAGTGATGGGCTGTGACCTCAGCTTCAGGGACGAGGTGCCGACCTCGGTGGGAGGGAGTGACCGTCGCACCTGGACGGATGGTGGAGCGAGCGAGGAAGCACGCACAGAGGGAGTCATGGTTCCGCCGGGCCTTCAGGGCCGCGGGCGGGGCCAGGGGGGGGGGGGCGGTGTTCCCGACCGGGGAGGAGAGAGGCGCAGGCCCGTTAAACAAAAGGAGAGCTGCCGGGCTTGGGGAGATCGGCCCCTGTTGGGAGTCGTGGGCCCATGGAAGCCTGGTAGCGAGTCAGAGCCGTCAGGACCCCGAGAACCTGGAGCAGGCACCCCAGTCCACACAGGAGGACGCCAGGTCCGGGGGCCACGGCCCTGTCCCGGGACCTCCACGAGCCCCGCCGTGGGGACAGGTGGCCGAGCAGGGAAGACGGGGACCTAGACGGTGACAAGCCTCAGTGCAGTCTCCATGTCACCCAGATGCTCCGTAACCGGAACGCCCCGTGGGGTGACCGCTTACACACAAGCACAGTTTCAGCGTGGACTCGAAGGCTGGAGATGGCGAGAGGGCCGGTGTGCGGGGAGCATGCAGCCTCGGGCCCAGAGGAAGTTAGACCTCAGGAGAGAAGAGCTTACTGTTTCATGAACCAGCCGGCCGCCTGTGTTAAGGGAGAGGTTGTCTGGTACAAAACAGAGATGTCTTCCGTCTTTAAAAACGGCCGGCCTTCGGCACCCGGCCCATCCCCGGAAGTCTGACTTACATTTTAACCGTATCGGACGACTGGGGGGCTCTGATGAAGAGGGTCATGGAGGTGTCAGTCAGATCTTCTCCCGTCGCCTCAGATGAGGACCCCCTTCCCCCAGCCCTTCCTCTGGCAGCCGCCACACCGCCGTCCGTGCCCACAGATGTCAGCGCTCTATCCCACCTGTGAGGGACACCCCATGGCCTTAGCGTTCCCTGATGCTGACTTCACTCCGCACAAAGCTCTCAGGGGCCACGCATGCTGTTGCCAACGGCGCTCTTCCACCCTTCCTGTGGCCGAGCAGCACGCCACTGTGTACGTGGACACGTCTCTGCACCCAGCCCTCGGCGCAGGGCACGTGGCTGTGGCCATGTCTTGGCCACGTGAATAATGCTGCAGGGAACATAGGGGTGCACATAGCTTTGGGAATACATGATTTTGAGTTTTGGGGTGCCTACCCAGGAGTGGGGTTGCTGGGTCATATGGTCGCTCTGTCCTTCATTGTTTGAGGAATCACTGCTTTCCACAGTGGCTGTGCCGTCTACACTCCCACCAGCAGTGAGTGAGGGTCCCCTACGTTCGACAGCCTCTCCCACACGTGCCGTTGCTTGTCTTGTTGATACGGGCTCTCTCACAGGTGGGAGGCGGTGCCTCATTGTCGTTTTGATTTGCATTTCCCTCATTTCCGGTGAGGTGGAACATCTTTCCATGTGTCTCTTGGCTGTTTGTATGTCTTCTTGGGGGAGGTGCCTGTTCGTGTCCAAAAAAACCCAAAAACCAAAACCATGTCGTGTTGCCGGCATGTCTGTATGAAATTGCTCCCCATGTGTGCGTGTAGAGAAACGAGCGGTTCTATTGCGATGCATACAATATATAGAACGTTCTAGGCTTTGGGAAGAGTTCATCTCTGACTGTCAAATTTAATTTTAACAACTTCCATCTTAACTTATCTTTCATTAGAGATAGAAACGGAGGATTTTGGCAATCGAGTGATTTTTTTTAAAACACACCCTAGTCTCTCCTTTCCCTAAAATCACCACTAAGAGTGCCAGCCAGGCGCCGGGTCTCTAGCGTACCCACGGGATCAGGGTGGACTTTACCGAGCCCTCAGGGTGTCACTAATACGAGTACAACTTCAAAGCCCCTCGACAGAGAAGGCCGCCTAGCGTATTCCACGCCTGACCTCGATGTCACAGCGGTGATTGAAAGTGCACTCGCACCATCGCCCCCCTTTGCACCAGCGCGCTTTCGGCTTCATTCCCGCAGAATACAAACACGGCTTCGTCTTCACCCGCGAGCTCTCACCGTCGGGTGGGACTGAGGCCTCGTTAACGATTATGAATAAAGGTTCACAGACTGAGGTTTAAACGTGCGGAAGTGAGCTGCACAGGAGAGGGCGGGTTATTCATTTTCCCTACGTGCCCACAGGCCTGTGGAAAGCATCGCCCTCCTTCCATACGTTCCGTGCGGTCTGCGTGTCCTCAAAGGGACCTGTTTGCTGTGCCCCGAATGAGAGAGTGCCCGCTCACCTCTGACTTGCCCTGTCGCTTTGCACGTGGCCCTGCGTTGGTTCCGTAGGACAGCGGCGTTACAGAACCATTCCCCATTCCTGCTCGTGGCACCAGGACACGGCGTCCCTCCGCGTCAGGATTGCCCCTCCAGAGCGTTCCGGAGGCACCGGCTCCTCCGGGCCCGGCCAGCTCCCATCATTCCCAAAGGAATCACTGTGGGCCGGGCAGGAAGAGAAGCATGACTACAGTTTAAGGGGATGTGGGAGAGCCGGCTGAGCCCCGCGAGTGACCTTCCCGCCCCTTTAGGGGACCCACAGCTGCACCCACATTCCCTTCACTGCCCCCGCCCGCGCCTCCTCAGGAAGTGGGCATCGTCCAGCCATGGGGTGGCTCTGACTTGGGGTTAATGTGTGTGTGACGGTCTGGCGCCCTGGTGTCAGAGCAGCCTTGCGGAGCGCTGACTGGCTTCTGTCTTTAGGTCTAGGGAGGGCCCTGTCCCCCAAATCCACGTGGGCCCTGCTTCTGCCCCAGGACCCTGACTCGGTGCTGGGAGAGGGGGGGAGGGGCCTTCAGGAGCCATCATCGGGGTCCAGTTCTCCTCCGGGCTGGGCTGTTCCCTAAGACGCTGGGTCCTGGCTGTGGGAGGACGAGGGCCCCCTGGCACCTGCAGACCCACCCGCAGTGGGGACCCCGTGCTCCGGGACGGCTGCACCCCCGGAGACTCGTGTCGTGGCCTCTGAGGAAGGCTGCTCGTGCGGAACCCGTGGCCGCAGCAATCAGCAGTGGCTCCGACTCGGTGCTGAAGACCCATGGGCCCTGCTGCCCGCCCCCCCACTGAGGACACCAGCCCACAATCCTCTCCTCCTGGGAGACCCCCGGCATCGCTCTGCGCCCAGGGGACACGGGCCGGGCGGTTTGGGAAGGTGGCAGCTGTGGGTCCGCTGCAGTCACACAGGCGCGAAGTGGCGTCTAATCCCGTTTAAATGGCGTTCACACGACTGTTTCCTCGTCAGTGATCACATCCGCTGGGACTTCATCTTTTTAGTTATTTCTGTCGCTGTCTCCGTCCCCGCTGCGTTAATGGGGCGGCAGGCTGGCAGGGCTCATCGCTCTTGCCCATGGGCAGCGGGGGACGAGGGATGTGATGAACGAGCGCGTAACTCGCTCCGAGCGGGGAACCGGGACCACGGACTCGGAGCGCTGGCCCGCCTCCCGGGCCACCGGCCGGTGACCAGGCTCCTAATCGCAGGCGTGGCAGGCCGAGCGCGTGGCTGAACCCGCGCATTTCTGTTCGTGAGCGTCCCCTGGCCCCCCGTTCCCTCGGTGCTGTCTCTTCAGGGTTCTCCTTCCGGAGCCCTTTCCCTGAGCCCCTCTCCCGACCGCAGTTCAGTGACAAACCGAAGGGACCGGCGGCCGCTGAGAGGGCGAAAGGGCCGCGATGCGTCCATCAGTGCCAGGCGGACCGGTGCCGCCTTCCCCCGTGGGCACGGCCCGGACCACTTGTGGGCTCGGGGTGCCCTCGCGTGGCGAAGGGATGCCAGCCCTGAGGGAGGCCTCCTTCCTCCCCACCGCCCACAGCCCTGAGCGGCAGGCACGCCCGTGTCTTCGCCCGTTAGCCGGCATCTCTGTGAGGGTGGTTCGTAGAGTCGTCGTGACTGGGTAAAAGCACGAGACACATTGAGTTTCACAGGGACTGCCGAGTCACCCTCCGGCGAGCTCCCACCAGTTCTCACCAACAACTTGCAAGACAGTGTCTGTTTTTTGAAACCCAATCCAACATGCGTATATATTAATTTGTATATAATTTACATACATTAAAATGAATTAACGTTTGCCCTTGCCGGTGTGGCTCAGTTGGTTGAGCATCGTCCCATACACCAAAGGGATTGAATTCCAGCTCAGGACACAGTTCGGGGTTGTGGGTTGGGGTTAGGGTCATGGTCAGGGTCATGGTCAGGGTCAGGGTCAGGGTCAGGGTCAGGGTTAGGGCTATGATTTAGGGTTAGGGTCAGGGTCAGGGTCAGGGTCAGGGTTAGGGCTATGATTTAGGGTTAGGGTCAGGGTCAGGGTTAGGGCCATGATTTAGGGTTAGGGTCAGGGTCAGGGTCAGGGTTAGGGCCATGATTTAGGGTTAGGGTCAGGGTCAGGGTCAGGGTTAGGGTTAGGGCTATGATTTAGGGTCAGGGTTAGGGTCAGGGCTATGATTTAGGATTAGGGTCAGGGTCAGGGTCAGGGTTAGGCCTATGATTTAGGGCCAGCATTAGGGCTATGATTTAGGGTCAGGGTCAGGGTCAGGGTTAGGTTCAGGGTCAGGGTTTCCATTGTGGTGGGGCCCAGCTAGTCCATGGGGGCTCCTCCTGCGGGTGGGGAAGGGGAACTTGGAGGCAGAGACGCGGTTTCTCATGAAAGGCGAGCGCCTTCAGCCCCTGTGCTGCCTCCCGACCGCAGTTCGCAGCCGCCTCTTCTGTCCCGTGCGTTTCACTTTGATGGTCTGATACCGACTTACTCCCTCCTTTTCGGTGCCTTCGTCCCGTCCCTTTAAAAGGACGTGTAGTCGTTCTAAGAAAACAAGAAAGGAAACCCAGGAACATGGGTGTTGTGTCAGGAAGGCTGAGGGGATGGAGGGGGGGATGGAGGGAGGGAGGGCCCCGGTCTCCGGCATCACGCCTCGGAGCCGCCCCATTTTCAACAAAACCCTCTCGTATGCTGTTCCGCTTCCTTTTGGACTTTTGTTTCTAAAGGAGGGACGTAGTGACACGTATTTCAAATCACAGTCACCGCCACATCCGTCTCCGTGTCTGCCGCTGTCCTGGGCTGCGCCGCGTTTTTGTGGAGATAAAGAATTTTGCATTTAAAGGCTCGAGGACACCATTCTCTCCTATTATGATGTTTTATGGGTGGGTCCTGACAGGATTTATGGAATAATTTATCAGCAGAGATTCACTGTTTTGTTTATTCCTGGAAAAAACATTAATTCCGCGAAGAGGCAGTAAGTTTGTAATGTGCCCGGTCCTTTATCACGGGCGATTAGAAGCAGAACAAATAACGCATAACTCAGCGCCTCCCCGGCAGCGGTTTAGGGGACGGCGCGCTTCTGTGTAAAATGTTAATTAAAGCAGAGGTTGCTCTCCGGCCCCCAGGGCGCTGGGAGGGCCCTGCAGCCTCAGTGGCTCAGTCCTCCTGGGGGAGCGATCTGATCCCACATTCCCCCCCTTTCTACCTGAAGAACCCGGCGGTGGCAGGGGCGGGGGGAGGTGAGTGTGGAAGAGGGACTGCCGCTCAGCCCAGCCCCTGCCGCCCGGCTCTGGGGGCTGCTGCCTGCAGGTGCTGTTGGTCCCCGGGGCCCTCTGCTGTGGCCAGGCCTGCGGGGGAGGCCCTGTGTCCGAGGCCCCGAGAAGTGTGTGTCCTCGGGATGCACTGGCCTAGGCGGCCTTTTAAAACGCATAAAAGGGTCCCGGGTTCGATTCCGGTCAAGGGCACGTACCCGGGTTGCAGGCTCCTCCGGGGCCCGGGCCCTGGTGGGAGCTCCTGCAGGAGGCGACCGATCGATGTGTTTCTCTCACATGGATGTTTCTCTGTCTCCCTCTCTCTCCCACTCTCCCCGACAATCAATGGGGAACTACCCTGGGGGAGGAGTGACCAAATAAAAAGGAAACCGTGCAGCCCGGCCGGCGTGGCTCAGGGGCTGAGCATCGTCCTCTGAACCAGGAGGTCACGGTTCGATTCCGGGTCGGGCACATGTGGGGTTTGGGCTCGTTCCCCAGGAGGGGCGTGCAGGAGGCAGCCGACCAAAGATTCTCTGTCATCATGGATGTGTCTCTCTGTCCTTCCCCTTCCTCTCTCTGAAATAAACTTTAAGGAAAGGAATAACGACATTCTTAAAAAAAAAAAAAAAAACGTATCAGAAGGGGCGAGAGCAGAGGTGTGGTCTCAACCTCGCGGACCTGGGTCTCTTTCCACGTGTGCTAATGGGGCTGGTGAGGGGCTGTTCGTAAAGGCCCTGGAGCCCCCGCGCCCCGTGAGTACGGCCCCGAGGGATGTGGTGGAGGGACATGGAGGCGGGACGCGGCGGAGGGCCACAGCGGAGGGACGCAGTGGGTCCCTGGGCCCCTGGCCCCGCTCTCCCCCCGGGCCTCCTGCTCTGGTTCTCGCCTCTGACAAGGGCGCCTCCGTGTCCCGTGAGCACGCCCTGAGCACGTGGCCTGTGTATTAATGGAACGTCATATCCAGTGATGCAAGGAATTAGCCAGTTCGACTCTGAATGGCTCAGTCGATGCCAAACGGAACATGATCTATGGAGGCCATTAAAGACACTGTCACGGGGAGTGCCCAGTCCTGGAAATCACTGCAGTTCGTCCGCTAACTGCGACCAAACAGCGTAAACCACTGGCTCAGGAAACAGGAAGAGGAAGTGACGGCGGAGGCTCTGGTCGGAACCCGGAGCTGAACCTACAGCGCCGCTCCCAGGTGTGTGTCAGCCGCTGGGGTAACGGGGAGCCTCTAGCGCCGTCTGTGATCCGGGACACCCCCTGATGACCACGCCAGGCCGGAGTCCGGCCGGGCGTGTTTGCCGCCCTGTCCCCTCCTCTCCTCCCCCGCCTGCCCTCGCGGGCTCTGGGCGTCCTTGCAGGCGAGGCTGGAATCAAGACGACGATTTGGGCCGTTTCCAGATGAAACGGGTATCAGGTGGTGAGAGGTGGCACTCTGCCAGATGGCACATGCTGGCGGGATGGGACTGAAGAAGGAAGAGTGTGATCCGCCCCGAGGTCTGCGCTATTCTGCACAGGGTTTTGTATATTTTTATTGATTTCAGAGAGGACGGGAGAGGGAGAGAGAGAGGGAAACATGGATGAGAGAGAATCTTTGATTGGCTGCCTCCTGCACGCCCCCCACTGGGGATCCGGTGCAGCCAGGGCGTGTGCCCTGACCAGGAATGAAACTGTGACCTCCTGGTTCATAGGTCGATGCTCAGCCACACCCGCCGGGCTCCACAGAGTTTCTTCGTTTTATTATTGTTACTCCTCACCGAGGGTATTTCCCATTGAGTCTTAGGGAGAGAGGGAGAGAGAGGGAGAGAGACAGAGAGAAACATCGATGTGAGAGAAGCACATCGATTGGTTGCCTCCTGCAGGAGCCCGAACCCCAGGAGGAGCCTGCCACCCAGGTACCTGCCTTTGACCGGAATCGAACCCAGGACCCTTCGGTCCGCAGGGTGACGCTCTATCCACTTAGCCACACCGGCCAGGGCTACGCACAGTGTTTCCTGAGGCCTGCTGGCCGGGGACCTTCTCCGTGGGACAAGCAGAGCAGAGCTGGCTGCCTGAGGGGCTGTTCGTAAAGGCCCTGGAGCAGCAGCAATGAGCACAGTGAACGGAGAGGCTCCCGTGGCTGAGGAAGCGGGAACCGGCTGTGCTTCCTTTGTCTCTGCTTGGCTCACGGAGAAACGGGACCGGAAATGACAGAACCAGGAAAGCACCTCATCGATGTGAGTTCTTCCAAAGATCTGCCCCGACGAGCCTCCACCTGGAACCCGTCTTGCAGGCGACCCTTCGCCAGACCCGGACAGACGGCCCTCCGCCAGGGCCGCGTGGCTGCCCTCCGCCAGGGGCCGCGTGGCTGCCCTCCGCCAGGGGCCACGTGGCTGTCATCGGGAGCGTGCCGAGGCCCTGCATACGTGGGACAGAGGCCGTCTCTTCTCCTTTGTTTGCTCACCTGCGCTTTCGGCCGTTCACCTCAGTCCCTCACATGGTCACTGTCACGTATCCCCTTTGTCATATGTGATCAAGTGTGTCCGCGCCACAAACGATAAACCAAGTCTGAGCTTAATTCTTGGACGTGGACAGGACGTGTGGTCAGAGAGCGTGGCTATGGAGGGGAGTGACTTAACCTGCACCTGAAGCCACTCCCAGGCGCCTGGGGAACCCTGTAAGGAGAGCACTTGCCCTCGGCTCCATCCAGCACGTCGCCTCGGGGCAGGGGGGGGTGGGACTCTGGGCGGGGGCTGTGTCTTGTGATTCCCGACGTCCCAGCATTGAGCCTGTTCGGGACTCCGGGAGGTGTGCAAAGCCACTGCCTTGGGAACCATGTGAGTGAAGGTAGTTGCAGGTCGTCATTATTTACTAGTAGAGAAGTTACTAACAAATGAAAGTATTCAAATTTTCTCTGTACGGAAACATGTATGTGCATGTATGCCTACATGCATGTGCATTGCATGCATGTTATAGGCATGCTGCATGTAGTTCATCAATAGATGTAAAAGTGCTCCCCAGCCACAGCGCGGTCCAGAGGGAATGTGCAGGTGCGTTAGGACAACCTGAGGGGAGCTGTGCCCACGGCGTCCGGCGAGCGCCCAGGAGTGAAGAAATGAGCGACTGAGTGTGGAGGGCGATGCCGCAGAGGAAGCTTCCACGTGTGTGACACGGGGGGCCACGCCTGCCTCTGCTGTGACAGCCCCACACATGTCGCGTGGGCGTGAGCACCGCGCTTGGTCCCCGCGCTGCTCTCCCGGGAGGAGGCCCAGGCTCCTCCCTGTGCGAGAACCGGGGCTCCCGGGGGCCCCTGGTTTATAGGAACGTGGGAAAGCCAGCTCCTGTCCCACAAAACACAACAGCACATTCACCCCGAGTTAACACGGCTTTCAGACCCTGACGTGTTGGTTTATTTATTTCTCGTGTGTGTGTGCGTGTGCGTGTGTGTGTATGTGTGCACGTGTGTGTGAGTGTGTTTAGTCTTATGATGGGGATTGTGCCTTTCATCTCTATTTCCATATCAAGGACACGATACTCGGAAGATGGCGAACACTCACCTATCCGTTCAGCACATACAATTTTGCATAAGATAGACCGGTTGAATTTTATATCAGAGTTACTGACTGCTGCAAAGTATTAAAAAAATGTTTTATAAACAGAGCTCCTGACCTAACAAGCATAGCGCTGCTCGATTTCATTTCCTGCCAGACATTTCAATTGTGGCTCCTAATCCATCCGTCCCCGCTCCGAGCAAATTGGATTCCAGAGCAGCGAGAGGCAGTTAGGGGAGAAGGCAATTTTAAGTCAATTCTACATGAATTACCTGCTCTCGGCATGCCTTCCCAGTCAGATTCTCTTGCTGCATGTGCTGAGATTAGGTTACATTTTAAACCTCTCCCCAAACGCAGCCTTCGTTCGTTATTAAACGCTGAGTGAAAACAAGATTCCGGATTGCGTGTCACCGATCTGCCATTCGACCAAAGCAGTGAGGTTCGCAGCATCCGAAAGTTTATTCGATGCGAATTTTAATTCTCCAGACACTTCTCCAGTTTAATTTCCTCATCTTTCAGGTAAAACTTGGTTTTCCAAAGCAACACAGATCGGGTTGATTCCATTACATGCTTCTGAGTAGGACCGGAGAGTTACCTCCCACTGAACAAATACTGCATTTCCACATAGTTCCTTTCCAGTCTGGGGCACGTCACTGTTTAACCTTGTCCATCAATTGTAACGAGAAAGCAGGCACAGCCGCGTTTCACAAGCTCAGCCCCAGACCCGAGTACAAGCCAGAAACTGCTTTCTGAAGGTCCTATGCACGGCCGACCCAAAATACACCTCACGGAAAATGACCGGTCTCCCTTGCGATTTGTAAATAGAATGACGCTTCAGAATAATATAGTGACCAGGTATGTGTTTGAATGTGAACTTTTTTGCCATAAACGTTCCTATTCCTCCTTTATGTCCATTAAGTGTAAACACAGTATTATCAGCAAATATTACTTTCAATACAAAAAATAGTCCATTGTATTTTTAATTCCAGCAACAGAATAATGTAAATTAATTTTTAAAACTTATGATTTCAGCAACACCTCAAACTCTATGAGTAACCTAAGCAGTGACATGTGAGGACTTCACATAGAGGAAAATTCAAGAAGACAATCCATGGATTTAATCTAACCCAGCCCGAGCCCTAGCCCTAGCCCTAACCCTAGCTTTAGCTCTAACCCTACCCTAGCCCTAGCCCTAACCCTAACCCTAGCTTTAGCCCTAGCCCTAACCCTACCCTAGCTCTAGTCCTAGCCCTAACCATAGACTTATAGATAATATAGGATGGAACCAGATCTGGCAGATGGTTAAAACCCTTCCTATAGATAACATAGCATGGAGCCAGATCCGGCAGATGGTTAAAACCCTTCCTATAGATAACATAGCATGGAGCCAGATCCGGCAGATGGTTAAATACTCGTATTGCAGCACACCAATCCAGGAAATGCAGCTGCCTGGATAGGGGTCTGGGAGTGATTTCCATCCCCTCTAAATGTCCTCACGTTAAAACTAGAGATTAATTATCTCCTACTTCCTCGGCTCATTGTGAGCTCCGAGTGACGAGTGGGAGATGCACAGAGGCCTGGAAGCCGGGGTACCCTAGGCACTCATGCTACCGGTTTTATCTGAAGACCCCCCCCCACACACACACACACACGTTCACAGTTGTCCTGGTTGAATCCTGGGGATTTATATGCAATTTAGTCATAACGCACAGTGAACCGATGGCCCCGAGGGACAGCCTGCAGGAGCTGCGATCCACTGACCATGTCACTTATTCACACAAGCCCTTCTCCATCCTGTGCCAGGTGGCTGGTCTCTTCCATGGTTTGGGAAGGATCAATTGAAACCAAATATTGTAAATCTACAGGGAGGTTAGTGCTACCAGCTTTCAAATCCTGTTACACAATTCCACTTGTAAGTATTGCTCAGAGGAAATAAATCCATTTACCTTGTGGAGGGTTCTGATTGGAGTCTCAAGGGGGTTCTCATGTGGGCGGTTCTGATTGGAGCTGCAAGGGGGGTTCTGATTGGAACCGCGTAGGGTTCCGTGGGCCCTACAGCCCTGGAGGAGGGGGGGAGGCTGCAGGAAGATTCTGGGGAGCGTGGGTCCAGCAGGAAATGGGAGACCCCCACCCCGTGGAGCAGCAGGGCTGGAGGCAGGGCTGCCTGGAGACCAGGAGCGCAGTTTCACGCTGTGGCCCACGCCCTGTGAGGGAGAGGAGGACACTGAGTTTCTAGTCGGGAGATGGGATTGGATGTGGAGTTGTCAGGAAGAGTAGACAAGGAGGGACCCAGATAAGCTCACATGGATGCATTAAATTAAATGTGCCATTGTATGACCCATGCCAACTCAAGCGTGTGCGGTTCCATGACCATTCCCCGGTCAGAAGCCAGTGGGCCTGGTTTTAGGAGGGTTCCACCTGCAGGAAACAGAGGCTCTTAGAGGAGATGCTGACTTTGTTGTGTTCACAGAAATCCTGCAAAGCCCCTGGAATCAGACAGGGGTGTGCGCTGTGCCAGGTGTGCGCTATGACAGGTGTGCGCTGTGATAGGCGTGTTCTATGACAGGTGTGTGCACCATGATGGGTGTGCTATGACAGGTGTGCACTATGACAGGGGTGTGCTGTGACAGGTGTGAGCTGTGACGGGTGTGCGCTATGACAGGTGTGCGCTATGATAGGCGTGCTCTATGACAGGTGTATGCACCATGACGGGTGTGCTATGACAGGGGTGTACGCTATGATGGGTGTGCTGTGATAGGTGTGTGCTATGACAGGGGTGTGTGCTATGACAGGGGTGTACGCTATGATGGGTGTGCTGTGATAGGTGTGTGCTATGACAGGGGTGTGTGTTATGACAGGGGTGTGTGCCATGACAGGGGTGTGTGCTATGACCAGTGTGTGCTATGACAGGGGTGTGTGCTATGACCAGTGTGTGCTATTACAGGGGTGTGTACTATGACAGAGGTGTGTGTTATGACAGGGGTGTGTGCCATGTCAGGGGTGTGTGCTATGACCAGTGTGTGCTATGACAGGGGTGTGTGCTATGACAGGGGTGTGTGCTATGACAGGGGTGTGTGCTATGACAGGGGTGTGTGCTATTACACGGGTGTGTGCTATGACAGGGGTGTGTGCTATGACAGGGGTGTGTGCTATGACCAGTGTGTGCTATGACAGGGGTGTGTGCTATGACCAGTGTGTGCTATGACAGGGGTGTGTGCTATGACCAGTGTGTGCTATGACCAGTGTGTGCTATGACAGGGGTGTGTGCTATGACAGGGGTGTGTGCTATGACAGGGGTGTGTGCCATGACAGAGGTGTGTGCTATTACACGGGTGTGTGCTATGACAGGGGTGTGTGCTATGACAGGGGTGTGTGCTATGACCAGTGTGTGCTATGACAGGGGTGTGTGCTATGACAGGGGTGTGTGCTATGACAGAGGTGTGTGCTATTACACGGGTGTGTGCTATGACAGGGGTGTGTGCTATGACAGGGGTGTGTGCTATGACCAGTGTGTGCTATGACAGGGGTGTGTGCTATGACAGGGGTGTGTGCTATGACAGGGGTGTGTGCTATGACAGGGGTGTGTGCCATGACAGAGGTGTGTGCTATTACACGGGTGTGTGCTATGACAGGGGTGTGTGCTATGACAGGGGTGTGTGCTATGACCAGTGTGTGCTATGACAGGGGTGTGTGTTATGACAGGGGTGTGCTATGACCAGTGTGTGCTATTACAGGGGTGTGTACTATGACAGAGGTGTGTGTTATGACAGGGGTGTGTGCCATGTCAGGGGTGTGTGCTATGACCAGTGTGTGCTATGACAGGGGTGTGTGCTATGACAGAGGTGTGTGCTATGACAGGGGTGTGTGCTATGACAGGGGTGTGTGCTATGACAGAGGTGTGTGCTAAGATGGGTGTGCTGTGATAGGTGTGTGCTATGACAGAGGTGTGTGTTATGACAGGGGTGTGCTATGACAGGGGTGTGTGCTATGACCAGTGTGTGCTATGACAGGGGTGTGTGCTATGACAGGGGTGTGTGTTATGACAGGGGTGTGTGCCATGTCAGGGGTGTGTGCTATGACCAGTGTGTGCTATGACAGGGGTGTGTGCTATGACAGGGGTGTGTGCTATGACAGCGGTGTGTGCTCTGGCTCCTCCCACCTTCCCTGGGGCGCCTCAGTGTTGCTCACACATTGAGTGACATTTCTGTCACTAAATGAAAACATAAAAGCTGGAAGATGCCAGAGGGGTTGTTACAGAACAACACCAATCAGGAGTGCTGTAAATTGTTGGAACAGAGCTGTGTTACAAGTTGCTCCTGTCCCCGAAGATGAACATAAATTCCTGGAAAATGTCTACGCAGTCACTCTATCCTCAGAGGATGGAGGGGCAGGACTGCTCTCCCTGTTAGTGTAATTACACAGATTAGCTTCGCATCCGATCGCTGACATCTGAGCCAGGGCCATGCATCTCTCCGCCACGAGCTGTATCTTCATCCCTTGTTTTCTGTTCTCTCTGCCTCCTTGCCCCCTCTTTCCGACACTCATAGTGATCATCAGTGAGGTCACGAAACCGCATGCATACACCGGCAATTTCGCATACCACACCCCCGGCTGGAATAAGCTTGTTTAGAGCTTAACGCTCATGTTCTGAAAGAATCAATTCTAGAACCAAGATGTTGCTGACCCTCTGCAGTCTCCAGGGACAGAGCAATTTTCTCTTTTGCTGGAGTTTGTCTATGAATAAGGGAGTTGCTTTCCTATAAATCAGAATCCTATATAATAATCCTATATAATAAAAGGCTAATATGCAAATTGACTGAACAGCAGAACGACCGGTCGCTATGATGTGCACTGACCACCAGGGGGCAGATGCTCAATGCAGGAGCTTCCCCCTGGCCATCAGTGTGCTCCCACATGAATTTTGTGCACCAAGCCTCTAGTAAAATGATAGAGTTCTAACTTAAGCTATTGATTTAAATCGCAACATGGCTACATTAATACGAATCTAATCTCTAAAGAACCTGTCATGGTCCATCGTTTGCCTGTTAAAGGTGACGGCAATGCTAGAGCATCGTGTGTTTGTACAGGGCCAGATGGAAATAGCCGGGGATTGTGGGTCTTCCTGTTTCCATCACGACCCTGCTGTTGAGGTGCGGAGGCCACCAGAGACGCCAAGTTCACGACCGAGCATGGCCGTGTGTTGGTAAAACTACAGAAACCCAGCGGAGCCAGCGGGGCCACCAGCTGCAGTGCTGGCTCCGGGACACATCCTGTAGTGACTGCTCTGGTCCATTAGGGTCCTGCACGGGTCACACGCCTGCTCCCCCTCCATCGGGTGCCCGAGGTGGCGACATCATCCCTGCCCTGTGGGGCTGAGGGCTGGGAGGGAGGAGGGCTGCGGTGAAGGTGACGGGAAGAGAGAGCCGAGCTGAGATGGGCACCTGGGTCTGTCCCCACACGCTCCGTCCTCAGGCCACGCTCTGACTCAGGTTGTGTGGACTCACAAAGCACAGCCCAACCATGATCTGGGCCCCATGTCACTGCTCTCTGCTCCGCTGGAGTTGGGGGTACGGATGCTGTTCAGCCATGGAGCCACATCTGGCCCTGTACAAACACACGATGCTCTAGCATTGCTGTCACCTTTAACCCTTTTCCAAACTCTTCCGAGTTTAGGGGTGCGATGAGGTTAGAACCTGCTCAGTCACCCCCACATTCCCCCGGGCCCCGGGCCTTAAGACACACTCCGCTCAATGAGAGGGGAGCATTGTACCCAAACAGCCCAGCGGCGAAGGCATCCGCAGAGAGCATTCCAGCACGGACAGTGTCCGAGCTCCCGAAAGTGCTGACTCACTCGGCGATCTGCTGACCTTGCACCTGCCAGTGAGGTGAGGACAGAGCCACATGGAGACACGGCCCTTCTCCCACTGCCGGGGGCTCCTCTCCTGAGACCTCGGGGACCGGTTAGAAGCTAGAGGAAGCAGAGGTTATTTGGGATGTGTCAGGAACAGCGCCTCCTCCCTGGCCTGACAGGTGCATGCGATGAGGTGATGAGTCTGCAGAACTGGGACCGAGTGGGCGCCAGACCCCGGGTCTCATGGCGCCTTACAAACAGCGCTGCCCACACCGGCTCCCACACTAATGAATCAGGGTGTCCGCAGGCCCGCGCAAAGGGAAAAAGCAGAAACGAAGCCCTCCAGGTCCATCTCAGGTGAATGAGGAGCTGAGAACGCGTGGCCGGCGGGAGTCCGTCACAGAATCTCTGTAACCGAGGGCGGCGGAGGCTGCAGGGTTTGGAGACAGCAGCCTTAGGGGGGACCAGAAGACGGGGTTCCTGTCACGCGCCGGAGAGCTGACTCCCTCTGTGCCGGTGGGACAGGCGCTCTGCGGCCACGTGGCTCCGTTGCTTTGTGTGATCACAGCAGGACGCGGCTCCTTCATGCTCCTGTGAGGGGTGAGTGGCACACAGAGGACCCGATTACAGCCATGAAAACAATGCTGCGGTCTTTACCGACGGGCTGTATGTGAAGGAAACAGGAAAATCCGTGCTCGTCAGGGTTCCTGTCTGATTCCCCCGGAGCCTGCCTTCTCGGGGAGAATTGAGGGCACAAGCTGTCTAAGGCAGGGCCCAGGGTCACTCTGCAAGGTCGTACAGTGAGGACAGCTTGCCCTACATGGGTAACAGCATCCGTAGGAAACACGTGCCCTGCTGTGAAAATCGCATCAGACCTAACCTGAAACCGGGAGGTCAAAGCCTAAAGGTCAAGTCCGGGTGATGCGTCCGACGCCGTGACGAGCTCATCCATCCACAAAGCCGCTCACGGGGCTGCCAACGTGACCTTCAGGGCAAGACTGCGCTGACGCTCAAACAGCGGTGACCCCTCGGTGAGCTGTTACGGAGTTTGATGGAGGAGCCCAACTCATCCATGCTGAACCCCCTTTCTGCCTTCAGGCCAAGTTCATGTGCAAAATGCACAGCTGAAAAGGGATGTCACCCAGGAGCTGTGTGTCGGCCAGTTCTGAGGGACCACACAGGTTTGGCTGGCACCCCCTCTGCTCCCCCCAACCCTGCCATGGTTCCGCGGGATCCGTGCCCGGCTGGAGAGAGCGAGCTGATAATGGGCCAGCTGCACCTCTAACAAATCTCTGAGACACAGCAGTCAAGTGCCTGTCACCGGGACTGTTCATCTCATGGTGCGCCGAGCGAGGGGGGAGCCGCGGGAGCGTGTGGGGTTCCGGGCGGGGACGGCCAGCCGGACTCGGCAAGTAGAAGTGAGTGCACGTCTGTATCCTGAGAAAGACATCGTTCTAGAAATCACACCTGTTTGTAAATGCATAGCACTCTGTTTTGCTTCAGTGCAAATAATATCTATCACAGAATTACAAGCATCTTTCTACCTATTTGGCTCAGTGGATAGAGCGTCGACCTGTGGACTGAAGGGTCCCGGGTTCGATTCCGGTCAAGGGCATGAACCTAGGTTGCAGGCTCCTCCCCGGCCCCGGTCCTGGTCGGGGCTCATGCAGGAGGCAACCTATCGATGTGCTTCTCTTACACCGATGTTTCTCTCTGTCTCTCCCGCTCTCTTGCACACTCCCTAAAAATCAATGGAAAAATGTCCTCGGGTGAGGATTGAAAAATAATAATAACATAAAGGGGCACTGGGGTGCTGTGCCATGAGCAGGGATGTCTGAGGCAGAGTTTGGCTGGAAGTTTCCCATGACCGAGCGCAGCCATGTGGCAGGAACGTTCATGAGAGACACCCCTGCTCCCCGCGTGCAGGCTGGGCGGGCAGCGCTCCCTGCGTGCCCCATGGACCCAGGTGTTTCTGAAATTCCCCCAACACCGTGTGAGGCCGAAGCTCTGGCAGGTTTTCAGTGGGAAAAGGAAGCCGCTCCGAAGCCCAGCAGGCCCGGGCGAGGCCTCTGAGTGTACAGCCTGCATCCCTGTTCCCGACCATTGCCGCCGAGCTACCTCCGCTCAGAGGGCAGCGCGGTGGTTCAGGCCCGTGGCGGCTCCTGTAAGCCTGATCCGCAGCCCTGAGCCCTTAGAAATGCTCCTTAGAGGCAGCGAGGGACATGTCGACTGATTCTGCATGCACTTCACACAGTGATCAGCACGCCCGGCTCTGAAGAGATGGGAGTATTTACAATTAGTTTCCGAACGTGTGTCCTCAGTTATTCTGACCCTGGAGTGGGTGAGCTTACCCACAGGAGAGCAGCGGAAAGGTGACAGCGGGTCCCGCTGAGGAGCGTCTGGGGAGTGCGCTGAGCAGTCCGTCTGCACTCTAGGCAGCACAGGTACTTCTGTGTTAAGGTGACCTTAGCCAGGGACGCGGAACAGCCCGGAATGCCCGGGCTCCGGGGGGCAGGTGGGTTCTACAGGGTTAAACCAGAGAGCTGAGGTCAAGCACTTGCTCAGGGACCTGAGCCTTCCCTAACCCAGCACACCTGCCACACACCTTCCCCATCGCTGCCCGAAGGGAACCCGCCTTCTCCTCCCTCTTCCTGACGATGTGGGGGAGATGACATGTCTTTTCTATCTGAGCACAGAGCTGCCCAGGTGGTGGGGGGAGCGAACCCCAAAGCTGCAGCAGGCTGAGCCCAGCACTCACACGCGCCTCAGGCCCTGTTTGAAGTCCTCCAAGTGGGTGCACGGGACCACGTAGGTGCACAGGACCACGTGGGTGCACAGGACCACGTGGGTGCACAGGACCACGTGGGTGGGGTTGAAAAAGCAAGATACACCGGGTGGCGTGACTCAGTGGTTGAGCATCGACCTATGAACCAGGAGGTCCCAGGTTCAATTCCTGGTCAGGGCACATGGCCAGGTTGTGGGCTGGATCCTCAGTAGGGGCCATGCAGAAGGCAGCCAATCAATGGTTCTCTCTCATCATTGATGTTTCTCTTCTCTCTCTCTCTCTCTCTCTCTCTCTCTCTCTCTCCCTTCCTCTCTGAAACCAATAAAAATACTTTTTAACAAAGAAAAAGCAAGATACCTTGACTACTCCTGGTCAAGGAGGCTCTCTCCCATTGAAAGGGCCCTCTGGGGCTCCTCAGACATGGAGTAGGACCCTCGGGGTCTGGCTGCAGGGGGTGAGGATCCGTTATCTCAGTCTGTTTATGCGGTTGCCATAGCATCTGTGAATGACTGTTACCCCTCGGCGTCCTGGGACACACTGCGTGCTGTGCTAGGAACTCCTGGGGTCTGGACCCAAAGGGGGGCAGGACAGAGCTGAGGACTGGCTAAGTCCAGGCCTGGGAGAAGGTGGGTGGGGCAGGAGGGGAGGGCTGGGAGGGGCACAGCCAGGGGCCTGTCTAGGAAACTGCCCGATGGAAGTTTCCTCAAGTTCGACCTCAGGGCTGACAGTGCGCAGGACCTCCCCTAGCACGCCCCCCCGGCCCCCCCGCTCCATGAAATACAACCTGTCAGTCATAGTGATCCAGGTGACCAAGGCGGCCAAAGTATTCGAGTAAGAAGACCCCGGATGCGCTTTCTGTTCTCGCTACAAAAATACCACGAAGCCACGCGGCCTCAGGGAGGTGCTCCATGCACACCTGCCCAGGAAACCCCAGGGGCAGTGCGTCAGGCGGGAACTGAGTGGGAAATTTGGTTTTCAGAACTTTCCGATATTGCCGATGGTGAGAGCATTTTCCAGCTTTTCCAGTGCGTGAGCTGTGGTGTTCTTGTCTTGTTCTAAAGAGAATAGGCGCTTTCAAACTTACTGTAACATCCATCACTTTGCACCTCCCTTGGCGTGGAGGGTCCCCCAAACCGTCCGACCTCTCGGCTCTGAAAACCGCTCTCTTGTTCCGAAGAATGAAGGAAGGTGGGACCATCCATTGATGAAAATCCCTCCTATTTCAAACGGAATTCAAGCGTGAGGTGCAATGAAAGGCAGACGCGGGCCTCCTGCTTCCTGTGCCCGTGGGCCTGCCTCTTTCCTGTCCCCCTGGAGCGTGGCTCTGGGTCTCCGCTCCTCCTGGTGGCACCTGGGTCATCCAGGGTCATAGGAGGCACGCGCCTCGGGGCCGTGACAGTCACAAAGGCCGGCAGGCATGCAAGTGTGTCCAGCGAAAGGACAACAACTCCACATCAGCTTGAGCTCTCAACGACAGCGCTGCGGAGAGCTCACGGTGTGTGCAATTTAAAAATCCAAGAGCCCTGGCTGGTGGGACTCCGTTGGCTGAGCATCTCCCCATGCACTGGGAGGTCACAGGTTCGATTCCTGGAAAGGGCACATGCCCGGGTTGCTGACTTGAACCCCAGTAGGGGGCGTGCAGGAGGCAGCCAATTGATATTTCTCTCTCATTGATGTTTCTCTCCATCTCCCTTGCACTTCCTTAAAAAAAAAAAATGGAAAAAACTTTTAAGACTTTTTTACTCAAATGTATGCACTTCAAATAGTTTTCCACCAGCTATCGACTCGCTGTCCCAGGGGGCTGTTTACCGGCAGCGGCTGCTCCGTGCTCAGGCGGAAGGAAGTGTTGGTGTTCGTGGGGGCCCGAGTCTAATTGAAACGCACATCGATCGCGGTCCTGCCTCCAACGCCGCGAACCACTTTCTTGATGAACTAGAATTCCCGAGGAGGGCCCTCCTGCTCGTACCCTCAGCCAGCAGTGCGGGAGCTGTGGGTGCGCAGGTGCCCGACGCACACTGGCGGGCAGTGCTCGGCTTCGGTTCTGTCAGAAGGAGCACTATTCTCGCACCTGCCTTCTGAGCCCACGGGATGATCACGTGGTGGTCGAACCCAGGTCTGAACGAATAGATGCCCTCATTTCCCGCGTGGTGTCAGTCGGGAATGGCCGTGGGCCTGGCCAAGGCGCTCGGTGGGGCGTTTGCCGGCTGAATGGGAGCCGGTGCCACAGACCCTCGTCACCACTGAACAGCCAGCGGCGCCGCCTGCACCGACGCACCACCGAAGGCTGCTTCACCCCAAGTCACAAAGCCAGAGACGCCGCAGACGCGTCCTGTGCCCGAGACAATGAATTGTAACGGAATTGATGGGTTTTTTACATCCTAACCGCCTCTCACCACAACAGAGTGTCTGCAGCAGCTTCCTCGTGTTTCCAAGGCGAACGTGTGCAGCGTTTTATTAACGTAGGCTCCTGCTGGACACTTTCACTGAGAAGATGTGTCCCAGGGAGAAAGTCTTATTTTATTCACCGAATGGAATACCACAGGATGGTATTTGTTTTTGTCCACAAAATTTAAACCCTAGCAGACAGAAAGTGGGAAATCTATATATGAAGTCTCATCCATGTGTGTGTACCTAGCCTTGCAATATATATACATGTATGTATTCCTTAAAAAACATGAACACATTTACTATGCACACATGGACTTACATTTATCATGCTCCCTTACAGAGATTATCCTCATAAATTCTCCAAAAGGGAAGAATCCTGTCACATAACGAATGTGCTACACACAGATACTTATAGTTTAAGGGTTTCATGTAGTTCCTCCCTCATCCGTTTATCTCTTCACACCTTTGTTTAATTACCACTCACTTCCACAAGAAGTCCCACAGCCTGAGTGTCCATACTTGACATTGCAGCCCAGTGACCACATGCCAGGGCCTCCACGTGACATGTTCTAAGTAACATTAACTCGCCACTCAGAACAATGGCTCTAGCCCAGCTGGCGTGGCTCAGTGGTTGAGTGTCTACCCAGGGACCAAGAGGTCACGGTTCGATTCCCCGTCAGGGCACATGCGGGTGCCTGCAAGCGGGGCGAGGCTGCCGCTGTCTGCGTGCCTGTCACCTTGGGGGCCCGGCCCACTCGCTGGCTGTGGCCTTGCTCTCCTGTCCCCCTGCATCCTGGGGAACCACTGAGATAACATCTGGGGAGCACAGAGCAGAGCGCAGAGCACGGCAGCTCGTTGCTGTCAGTGCCTCCCGTGACCGTGGCCATGGCTGTGTTACTGCCTTGGTGCTGGGAGGAGCTGTAAGACCCACTTCGGGGAGTCTGAGCCTAGAGCAGTGATGGCGAACCTATGACACGCGTGTCAGCACTGACACGCGTAGCCATTTCTGATGACACGTGGCCGCTGAGGTGGCCGCATGCCGAGGGTGAAACATTTGCTGCTCCTGAGGATGAAACATTTGCGAAATAATGTTTTTTCCTCAAAGTGACACACTTCCCGAGTTATGCTCAGTTTTTTGGCGAAGTCTGACACACCAAGCTCAAAAGGTTGCCCATCACTGGCCTAGAGCATACAGACGTGTGTGGCGAGGCGTGCGCGTGCCCGTAGCCCTGAGCAATGCGCGCAGGTCCTCTGGCAGCAGCCAATGACGGGCCACGCCGCGCCCAGCGCGAGGTCTGTTTCAGGTGGTCCGCGACGTTCTTCTCCTGTGTGACTGGCCCTCTCGTTTTTCTGCATCAGGAACATCAGGTGCTCCTTCGCCCCGGCCTCCAGCTTCCCTTTCTGGAAGTTTCTGCCGTCCCAGGGCAGGTCAGCGTTTTTCCCAAACCCTCTTGTGTCCGGGCGCGGTGCTCAGGCATGTACAGGCTGTCCTCTGAAGACACCTCCTAAGGCCCTGGCCGTTCTTTTTCTAAATCTATTTTTTTATTGATGTCAGGGAGGGCGGGAGAGGGAGATAGAAACATAGATGATGAGAGAGAATCATGGATCAGCTGCCTCCTGCACGCCCTCCACTGGGAATGGAGCCCACAACCCGGGCCTGTGCCCTGACCGGGAATGGAACCGCGGCCTCCTGGTTCATAGGTCAACACTCAACCCAGGCCTGTGCCCTGACCAGGAATCGAACCATGGCCTCCTGGTTCCTAGGTCAGTGCTCCACCACTGAGCCACGCCGGCCGGGTGCGTAGTCGGTTCTGAACTGGACAGTCGGCCTTGGAAAGTGCAGAACGTCATCCGTGCCGCTGCTCATGCGCCGTTGCGCCTGGTCCCTGGGCCCTGGTGCCCACCCCCTGGATGAAGCCATCAAAAGGTGCCGCGTGCCGTAGTGCAGGCTCCTCAGACTCGGGGCCACGGGCGCAGGTGTTAACAATGTGGTCTGATGTTGAAACGGCAACTAGATCAACAACTGTCTTTACCTCGGCTTCATGTTCCGTGATGTGGACATTGATGTGGACAAACCAGCGTTGTACCTGGCATCACACCGCACTTCATCAGGCCCCTGCGATATTACCACATACTCATCGCTGCGCCCTAACTGACGTCATCTGTTACACACAGGTATCGACAGCTTCAGACTTTTAGTCCTCCTCCGGAGCCGTCCCAGCAGGTCATCGTGTGATGATGTACATGCCACGCGGTGATTTGTGGCGAGAAGCACCAGGACAGACACGTAGCATTTCAGTGCCCAGATGGTTGGAATGGCGGCTTCTTTGTGCCTCGTTCCCTCTGCCTCATGGCATTTGTTCTGTTTTGTGCTGCTTTTCTCCCGGTGGTTTGTACAAGTGACAGTATCGCCCCGCTCCGCCCTCTGCATCCCCGGAGCCAGCTGGCCTCACTGTGACAGCGTTACCACGGCAGAAGGTGCAGAACGGCCCTGCCCGGGCGGCGGCGTTGCTGGGGACACAATGCAGGGGCGCCCCTTCAGGACTGCAGGTTCTCCGGCGCGTCTCAGGGCACCCCGCTCCTGAGGCCACAGGGGGTGCTCCCAGAGCAGCCTGTGGTCATTCCTGCGGGTCTGTTGTGGGGCGTGGGGCGGGGGGGGGCAGAAGGCATGGCAGTCCCCGGGCTGGAAGGCACTTCCACTTGTGCTTGGTTTGCTCCCACCACTAGGGGGCGCCACGGGAGTTTTAACTTTAATAGGAGATGGAGTCCCACCCCCAGATTGGGAGTCCCTGAGTTGCATGTCTGCAGACTTAGGGGACCCTCTGGGCACAGCAACTGTGGGGATCACTGCACCCCTGTGTTTAGGGGGCCCTGGCGTGAGCCAGGTTAGAGGGGGAGCAGGAACCACTGGTTACCTACTTTAATCCTGACAACCCATGGAGGAGGTAAGAGGAAACCAAGCTTCAGTCAAGAAAAGTGTCCGAGGCCGAGTAAGCTGTGAGCGGAAAAGTGAAATTCCCAACAGGTGGTTCCGTCATCGCGTGCCTTGCCCACTGCGGAGGGGGATGCCCAGTGGGCAGCGAGGGCCCTCTCTCCGGGGCCCCACGCACAGGAGCTGGCTAGCAGGTGCTGACTCGCCAACGCCTGAGCCCTCAGGGGTCCGGTTTCCCTAGGACGACACCTGCCCTGAGGGACACCCTCTCCGGCTGAAGGCCTCCCACTCACCTCTCTGCTCTGGGCCCTGAAGGTGTCTCAATAATCTTTGCTCAAAAGTCACTTTTTACATCTGCTCTGCGGGGCCCACTCTAGCATCGTGGCCAGCGCTGCCGAAGCAATACCTTGGGAGCAGCCGAGGCCTCACAGATGCTCTGGGTGGGGCCTCCCGAGGGGCCCGGGTGCTGGCGGCCTTAGGAGGGACCTGGCTCTGTGCTGTCATTTGACAAGAAGATCAGGCGTGCGGGTCACATCATCACACGCCCCCTGGGAGAGTGTTCCCTCGGCGTCTGTGTGGCTCGCGGAGCCTGGAGGGAGCATGTTCTTAGTGATGCTGTTCCCGTGGGACGGGCTGCCCCTCCTCATAGCGCCAGGTAAGCGGAGGGAGGCATGGAGAACGGCTCTGGGGAACTCTATAGGGAACAGGTGTGCTGGGCGGGAAACCTGAGCCACGTCCTGCAGAGGCCGGAGGCGGGTGGTGATTGGATGGTTGGGATTGGGTCCAGCTGAGGTTGGAGGTGGGTGGTGATTGGATGGTCCAGGATTGGCTGAGGCCAGAGGAGGTGGGTGATGATTGGATGGTCAGGATTGAGTCCAGCTGATGTTGGAGGTGTGTGGTGATTGGTTGGTCAGTATTGAGTACAGCTGAGGTTGGAGGTGGATGATGATTGGATGGTTGGGATTGAGTCCATTTGAGGCGGGAGGTGGATAGGGATAGGATGGTCTGGGATTGGCTGAGGCCAGAGGAGGTGGATGGTGATTGAATGGTCCGGGATTGGGTCCAGCTGAGGCTGGAGGTGGGTGGTGATTGGATGGTCCAGGATTGACTGAGGCTGAGGCTGAGGCTGGAGGTGGGTGGTGATAGGATGGTCTGGGATTGGCTGAGGCCAGAGGAGGTGGATGGTGATTGAATGGTCCGGGATTGGGTCCAGCTGAGGCTGGAAGTGGGTGGTGATTGGATGGTCCAGGATTGGCTGAGGCTGGAGGAGATGGATGGTGATTGGATGGTCCGGGACTGGGTCCAGCTGAGGCTGGAGGTGGGTGGTGATAGGATGGTCTGGGATTGGCTGAGGCTGGAGGAGGTGGGTGGTGATTGGATTGTCCTGGATTGGGTCCAGCTAAGGCTCAGAGAAGCTGCTGTGACCAGCGAAGAGGTGTCCGCTCAACCTCGTCCCTCAGTGGGTGGGAACCCCAGTTGATCTGCTAAGGTTTGTAGGTGTGAGGCATGTTGTCAACGTGCCTTCTGCCCTTTTCCCATCTTCCGTGGGTCTACGTGGCAGCCATGGCGGGAAGCCTGGTCTACCTTATGGTCCTGACCAGGCCCACAGGTGGGGGAGCTGGATGGTGCCCGCACGGTTGGGCGAGAGGTGAGCGAGCAGCCACGGCCGCAGGGGAGCAGGGAGGAGGCCGGGGGCTCTGGTCTGTGACGTAGGCAGGGGTGTCGCCAGAGTGGCCACCGTCCCTGAGTGCGTGCCTTCCAGGGCTCGCTCAGACTCGCTGGTTCCTCTGTGTCCGGGAGCTCCTCTCTCACCTGTATTCTGGTCTCCCGTGGAGGCCTGGCTAGAGCCAAGGTCAAAGGCTCACGTGGCAGGAGAACTAGAGGTGAAGCCAGGCT
Organism: Eptesicus fuscus; assembly: GCF_027574615.1. Taxonomy (NCBI): domain Eukaryota; kingdom Metazoa; phylum Chordata; class Mammalia; order Chiroptera; family Vespertilionidae; genus Eptesicus; species Eptesicus fuscus. Next base: position 103,394,689 of record NC_072480.1, on the reverse strand, counting down.
AATGGCTGTGCGAGGGCCAAGGACTCCACTGGACGCGCTCGTGTTACTGGGAGGAAGGGGCTTGGTGGGGCCGGCAAACCCCCTGTGAGGGAAGCCCAGCGCGTGCTGGTGGAAGGGAAAGCGGGTCAGAGGTCGGCTGGTGTCCCTGCTCCGAGACCCCACCGCTGTGCTGGGGGAGAGGCTGGGATCTGCCGGCCAGCTGCTGCGGGTGGAGGGCCCGGAGCGCAGGCTCCCTGTGCCCCTGCCCCGGGGCAGGCCCTGAGCCACAGGCCCCCAGGGCCCGGGATGCTGCCCCGCCTTTAAGTTTATGGATCCCATCTTCATCTGGGGGGTAGTTTACATGTGCGCCCAGCAAACACGCTGCATGTAACTGGAGGGGGGATTGGATGAGGCCTTCGTACCAGGACAGGGTTCCCGTGGCGGCGTGCCTGTTAGGGTCTCACAGGGCAAAGGCGGATGATTCTGATGTAACGCCGTTATGGCTAGTGAGAAAGCAGACGCGTGTTGCTAACTGCGTAATGCCTTTTCTCCTCCGTTGCTGGGAGCGGCTTTTCAGACCAGGCGGGTGTGGAAACAATCCGGTGGGTGGGGTGTGAGGAGGGGAGCGCCGTCCCCGGGCGCCGTGTGAGCCCAGGTTGCTACTGGAAAGCACGTATACACTTCCATAGGCTGCAGCTCTGCCCACTCGGTCTCCCTTGGATACAATGAATTCCAGGAGAAGCGGAAAGATCGGTGTTTCCCACACACTGCCTCAGGGCCGACCTCGCGGGGCGATGGTGATGACCGGCGTTCGCCAGGCCTTGTTCTGTAGCCAGATCCGGGCACAGGAGCCGAGTCCCTCACAGGGCCCCGCCGGCCGCTGGGGACACACTGTGCTCCTGGAGCTGGAGGTGACCAGGGCGCCCTGTGGGATTGGTTACCTTGGCAACCGTGGTTCCCTGGACGGGACGCCAATCTCAGACTCAGGGCTCCCAGGAAAGCCGGCCTGGCCCTGCTTCCGGCAGGTCTCTGGGGCGGGAGGTCCTAGTCTAGCTTGGATGCTCATTGCAGGAGTAAATGCATCGTTCTTCAGGGCCTTTGTCCTCTGTTAGTGAAACCCCTGTTATCTAGGGTCTGTTCTCCTTACCAAACAGCCGGTAAGACCAGCTTGCCTTCGTTCGGTTTGCTTCCTGGCCAACCCAGTTAATAACTAGACCTGCCCTTCACCCGCAGCACCCCAGGGCGTCACTGTCTGGACAGCCGTGTGCACGGGGCCCCCCACGGGACCGCCACGCCCCTCACCTCCATCCTACGCATTCTCCCGCCCAACCCCCCACCGCCCAGCTCCGTCTCTGGACACTGAAGCTTGTGCCTTCTGTCCAATGGAACCCGTTTCCTTTCGCTGCCACCACGCCCAGGGCCGCGTCTCACCTCGCACTGCTGCCACCAGGAGAGAAAGCCCGTCCTTGTGCCTGCGACGGCTTCGTTCGCCATCCCTTCCCACACGACTCTCCTCCCCGTGGGTCCCGCAGGCGCCTGGCCTCCGATTACATCTTCACGTCGCCGGTGAACTGGCGATGACTGCCGAGAAGACACAGTCTGGTTCTCTGATGTGACACAGTTCTGTAGGCCTGGGGATCTGCTGGGAACTGTCGCTAATGACGGAAAACTGTCACTCAGACAGAGTTAAGAGCCCATGCTTAGGTAAATTACATCAGATGCAAACGAATCGGTCTCCCTGCAAACGCTTCCTGAATGTTTCGTACACTCAGGCCATCTTCTGGCCAATGGGGGGTGTGGCGGGTGGGGAGTCACAGGCACCCCATCAGTCATGACTTCTGCGCACCGTCTACAAGGGCAGGTGCGTTTAAGCTGGAGTGTATGTGTTCCTAGACCCAGATGTGAGACTCTGGGAACCATGCAGTGTTTAGAGTTCAGCCTCCCTCCCGACTTCACGTTGCAGATGAGAGCCGACGTGTGAGCAGGAACAGAGGTGGGAGGTGGGGGAGGAATGGACTCAGTGAGGAGAGAGCGAGTGTTCGCAGGGTTCCCAGGCCCTCAGTGAGGAAAAGCACAGCATGTTGGGGGAACGGGGAAACACTACAGAATAACGGGAAGATGGGATGAGGGTCCCGGTAAGGCTGGAGAGGGGCCTGGGGTCCAGACTGGCAGGTGGAGAGCAGCCTGAAGGCATGAGACGCCAGTGGCACAGAGCGGCGTGGACTGATTTTAGTGACCCACCCTTGGTAGTGTGGGGGGTGCATCACGGGGGTGGGGGGTGGGGAGTCAGTAAGAGTGAAGTAAGACTTACCAGTTGAGCCCGGCCAGGGTGGCTCATTGATTAAGTCTCGACCTATGCACCAGGAGGTTATGGTTCGATTCCCAGTCAGGGCACATGCCCGGGTTGCGGGTTTGATCCCCAGTGGGGGGCGTGCAGGAGGCAGCCAATCCATGATTCTCGCTCGTCATTGATGTTTCCCTCTCTCTCGCCCTCTCCCTTCCTCTCTGAAAGCAATAAACATATACATTAAAAAGTGAAAAAGCCCATCCAGTCGGCAGCTGTGGTGGCCACATTGTTGGCAGAGCACGGTGAGCTGGGAACAGGGCTTGGCGGGTTCTGAAGAGAAATGACCGAATCCAAGGGAGATATAGGAGACCCTTATCGGTGGATATGAATCATGGAGGAGAGCAAGCATTGTGCTGTGAGCAAATAGCTCGGCAGGAATGCTGGTTTTGAAAGCACGCAGCACAGGAAAAGGGTCCGTGTGTGTGTGTGTGTGTGTGTGTATGTGTGTGTGTGTGTGTGTGTGTATGAGAGAGAGAGAGAGAGAGAGAGAGAGAGAGAGAGAGAGAGAGAGGGATAGTGATGATGTGGAGTTTGGGCACATTGATTTTTGACGTGCTCATGCTAACCTCTGGAGATGTCGAGTGTTGAATACCTTGTTGGAGCTCAGAGCAGACATTAGATTAGGGCTGGACTAAACACGTGTGGATCCCTGGCACATTGTGGTCCTTGGAACCAGAGAACTCATTTTCTCCAGGTGGCCTGAGGACTCGGCACTTACCTGCCGAGCAGAGAAGAACCAAGGCCAGTCAGGAAGAGGGTTCGACCAGTAAAGGAAAAGGAACACCCAGAATGGAAGAAAGAAAACTGCGGACTGCATCCCAAAAGTGAAGGAAAAAGGGGTTTAGTGGAGGAACTGCTGGTAAGGCACTGGATACCATGACTGCTGCAGCGCTTCTCAGGGAGCTGGGGCAGGAATCAGTCATGGAGAGATGGAGAGCGGGACACAACTTCAGCACGTGCAGGCGTGAGCATGCGGGGAAGGCAGTGGCTAGTGAAGCATTTGGGTCTAAAGGGGAGTTGTTAACGATACAAGCAACTCGAGCTCATGCAAAGGAGTCAGGTTAGGGGAAGAGGCTGTGTTCTTCCTGGAAAGAGAGCGGACGGCACAGCATTCCTGAGGACAGGACGTGGGAGAGACCAGAACCGGAGGCCAGGGGAAGTCCTGGCAGCTCGCGTGGGCGGAGGCAGAGCCGTGCCGGTGGGGATGTCTGGGGAAGGAGCAGAAAGCTCCGTTCTGGATCTTCTGTTTCTGCTGTGGGTCATTGGGTGTGATCCTGTCTTCAGAAAGGAGGGGGTGTGTTACATGTAAGAGCATAACATTGTCAGCTCATAACTAAATGCCACAGTAACGTGTCCACTGTTGGAGTGGATAGGTACTCCTTATGGGTCGTGTAAATTAGGAAAATTGTGCCATTGACCCTGAAGTCCACTTGGTTTTCTCCCCAATGTCCAACTGGTGTACAGGAGGGTGCGGTGCGTCAGTCTAGCTGACACGGCGATAGAGGTCTTTGCTTTCTTATCTTCCTCCTTATTTCCGTTCCTTTGACTCGGATCTGTTTTCAATCCCTTCTTCATCCATGACTGGCTTATTCCCTCGATAAATGTTCACGGAGCATCTGCTCCGCCATGTGTCCTGTTAGGTTTTACATCCTCGAGAGGCACAGAGCAGACAGTCCATCATTTTCTGCTTAAACCTTACAGGGCAGCTCAGGAACTGTGTGTTGACCTGAGAGCATTAGCAAGGGCATACCAGGGTGGCCACCCCGTGAAATGGAGGGAGGAAGGCGGCCTGGGTTACAGGAGTGTCCACGTGGGCAGGCTCTACATTGGCATCAAGGGAGGTGGAGGGAAGGTGACATTGACTAGGTCAGTGGTCGGCAAACTCATTAGTCAACAGAGCCAAATAGCAATAGTACAACGATTGAAACTTCTTTTGAGAGCCCAATTTTTTAAACTTAAACTATATAGGTAGGTACATTGTTATTAATTTAATTAGGGTACTCCTTCAATCGCACTGTAGGTGCGCACCCGCACATGGTATTTTGTGGAAGAGCCACACTCAAGGGGCCAAAGTGCTGCATGTGGCTCGCGAGCCGAGGTTTGCCGACGACTGGACTAGGTCATTAGAAAACCCCTGCTAATGAGGAGAGAGGACTTTCCGTGGTGCAATGGGGTCAGAAGACCAACTTCAAGAAGTTAAGAAAGGGGGAAAATGACAGGGAGATATGATTATGCCTAATCTACCACTGAATCATCAATCACATTCTAAAACCATTCTTATACGGGAAGAGTAAGCATGTAATTCTCTGAATAGTCAATGGAATTCTAACTAAAATATCTGAAAGGTTTACCACATGATTACTTTTAATTTTAATATAAATAGCGTGTAGCACATGATTACTTTTAATTTTAATATAAATAGCGTGCTTAATAACGTATTAACATTTCTGATTATGTAGAACTCCATCTCCCTCATAATTTATAGGTTTAACATTAATGAAGTTAGCATCTCAAATATTGAACTCTCTCAATTTCCATTGCACCTGTTCCTAAGAATTTAACATCGATTTCATTATAGTTCTCTATCTTGCCTTTCAAGGTTTAGCATTTCAAATAGCACCCCACCTAGATCATTTTATTTGTTTTGGAATCAAAGTGAAATTAAACACCATATGAAGTGTCTGGCTGAATTATTTGAGGTAGAACTATGGGAACTTGCTCTAAATTTTAGGGAAACGGGCCCATAGCATTTCAGCGAGGCTCCTAAGATTGATACAATGCAATTAGTTGGGAAATGTCACTGCAGACAGGAGACAAATGAGCAACATAATACTTGGCTTTTCAATGTATCTGCTCAGGAAATGTCTTTGACGCAATGATTCTGTCAAACAAGGTAAGTTGCCAGTAAATTTCAATGAAAACAAAACACTAAATACTCGATCGCTACGAAAAATAAAGACCCCAATGGAAGGATGAAATAGTGGCTTCCGTATATTGCCAGCAAACTCATTGATGGAGGGCTAGGGAGCCATATACCCAAGAGCCCAATAGACTTTCTGTGGGAAATGCCACACCGGTATTGAATATCACTCCTCTACTCACACTGGTTAATTTCAGGAGCATGTAACTCCCAAGTTCTAAAGTTATTTTTTTACGACTTTGTTATTTTAGAGTAACTGCAAGGGAGCTACAGACATTCCCCATACACCTCTTGCCCCCCCCCCCCCACACACACACGCAGGCTCTGCCATTATCGACGGCCCCACCAGAATGCGACCTTCGTTACAATCAATGAGCCGAGGGTGACACGTCCTTATCACCTAGAGTCTACAGCCAACATCAGGGTCACTCTTGTGCTGTCCATTCTGTGGGTTTGGACAAATCTATAATGCTATGCGCCCGCCCTTACGGGGTCACACAGGGTATTTCCATTGCCCTAAGAACCCTCTGTGTTCTGTCTGTTCCTCCTCCTCCCCCCAAGGCTGGCAACCACCGATGTTTCACGGTCTCCCTAGTTTTGCCTTTCCCGGGGTGTCATGGAGTCGGAATCACACAGTGTCGCCTTCTCACACTGGCCTCTGTCACTTGGTCCAACACGTGACTCAGGGCTCTGACACGTGTGGGTCCATCCCTGACCTTGTTTCTAAAACCCCACACTCACTTTCCTCAGCAGTTAATGCCAATGGCCATGATTCCTGACGTGAAGGAACGTGGGCGTTCTCTGTTAAAGACATCTAGATATCAGAAGACCCGAACAACTGAAAAAATGGCCCCAAAAGGGCACAGCTATTATCGTTCTCTCTTTCAGAGACTCAGAGAAACCTTCCATAGGTTGTTAATGCTGATAGGTTGGTATTGCAATGCGTAATCATATTATAAACCAAATACGTTTTCAAACGCACACTTGATGCTTGAACCTGTTGTCTACATGGTCATCATCATCTTCATCGCCACCACCCACCTGGGAAACTGCACCCAGTGGGTGCACATGGCCTGTTTCCTTTTGCTTCCTGTTTGTTTTTCATTACATAAATGTGCATTTCTTCCCCAAAAGGGTATGTTTTTTGTTTGTTTTGTTTTTGGCCAGCATTGATTGGCAGGGCACCTCAGAGTTCTGAACAAAGATAGATCTAGAACAAGGCACAGAAACGGGGAGAGGGGTGTAATTTTTTATGTTTTAAAATAGCAGTAAGCAGTTCTCTGATACCTTCATTTGACATACTAATAATGGGTCTTCAACAGCATCCTATAAACGCTTCCATTGTTACTAACCATGACAACTTAACATTTTTGATAAACACTAAATAGGTAGTCATACTTATGAGGCAATTTTGAGTTTTCACCGTTTTATTCTTTAGAGAATTAAGTCAAAGAACGAGAGAAATGTTCAGCATCCTCTCGTGGATGGATAGATGGATGAATGAATGGTTGACTGTCAGGCATGAGATGAAGCAAATAGCTGATCCTGAGGTTCTTTGTTGGAAAGGAGACAACTGCCAAGTTCTATTTAGGCTGCTGCCTCTACTCTCAGCCATTTCCTGTTACCTGTGCCTTTAAACCAGGAGCCCTTATGTGGGTCTCCGAGCCTCAGCTGGGGTTGCTAAGATGCAGAGGTAGGTGTGCACAGCTCAGGGAATCTCAGATCACATTCCTTAATCTACTACTTTTTCTTTTTAATCAAATTGCTAAGATAAAATTTATCAAGAAGGGTGACCTAAATGTCTTAAAAGCATTGGTCCCACTATTCGTAACTCAAGAGTTATGCAATGCCACATGAATCCTTCTTACACATGACTTCATCCCAGCTCCCAGAAATGTGGTTAAGAACAGGTGGAGCTAAGTGCTGGAGGGGAATTATGAATCCATCTAATGACCCTTCTCCCCCGATGGATAGTCTGGCTTGGAGTGTGAAGTTAAGGCTTTAGTCGAAGACCCAGTCCCTTCTTTCTTGAGCTAAAATTCATAGTTCTCCATTCACGGTGCAAGAATAATTCCATGCAGGATCTCCACACCCCCCGCCCCGCCATCTCACAACAACATACAAGCTTTGATTGGTGTGAAATAGAAGGACAGCATCACATTCTAGAACTACTGTGTGAAGTTGGCATCACCTGCTAGAACATTCCAAGTACCAAAAATTCCCAGGCACATGCTTGTATGATAAGAGTTCCCAACTTGTCCATACAGGGCCCATGTCTGCCTTATGAATATAACAGAGATTTCTGGTCGTCTGAAAGCTTAGAATAATTTGTCCACAGTATCACATTGGAATTGCCGGGCTGCCTACTTCTCCTTGGGATCAACATGATCACCCAGCTTTGATCGTTGTAACAAACATACCTTTCATTAAAGGACCTGGAAAATCTGTGGGTTCTCAGATATTCAGGGATATTGATATCATCTTAATTAGGATAAACCTCTTCTGATAATCTGACACTCTACTTGATAAATCATTATTTTGTTTTCACATGAACACTTACGCATCATTTAGAAAAATAATTGAAATTCATGGATTGCTTCCATGTGAGAATCCTAGTTTTCTGCTTAGTGAATTGATTTTGAAAGTAAAATAGTGACAAACGTGGGACTTCTCTCCCTACACCTTCCAGGTCCAAATGTTTATAAAACCTGTTTTTCCTATAAAAACTGTGTCTGACTCTTTTTCCAACCCTTTTCAACTGCTTTTTAAAAATGTCTTTTCTTGACTGGGTGGTGTGGTTCTATGGTTGGGTGTCGACCTATGAATCAGGAGGTCATGGTTTGATTCCCGGTCAGGGCACATGCCCGGGTTGGGGGCTTGACCCCCCCGTTTGGGGTGTGTAGGAGGCAGCCAATCAGTGATTCTCTCTCATCATTGATGTTTCTATCTCTCCTTTACACTTCCTCTCTGTTATCAATAAAAATATATTTAAACGTAAATTAAAGGAAAAGGAAAAAATGTTTTTACTTCAGAAAAATGTGGACGTTATATGACCCCTAAGTTCCCTAGGGCGTTCTCATTTCATTGTTTAAGTTCCGATGCCTCCCACCCCACATGTGCAGGAGGACAGACAGGTAGCTTTGTTGATGGATACTCAGACCTTACAACGTGAAAATGTCCGCATCTCCCTGTCTCCCCCATTATATACCCATCCTTGAATGGAATTGGGATTTCAGATCATAATTCATATTAAATGAGTCTGTTACCATTAGAGAATGAACTTAGGTGAGAAAACATAACAGGAAAGATACTGTGGAGCAGATGGCTAAGACTTTGAGAGAGAACCAGGATAGAGCCCTGAGCGTGTATTCATGTGTCTACGTCATGTGCTCACTGTCCAATGCCCCCACCGTCGCCACAGGTCCTGCTCTGGCCTCCCTCAGTGGAATCCTGGGGAGTCCCTGGCGGAGTCCCAAGGGAGGCCAGTTAGAGGCAGGGATCCTCCATGCTCATTCCACTCCCACCACCTGGGCACACCCTGTCCTGGGCCCTGAGTGTGGGAGGCCGTGGGAGGAAGCTGACGGGTACTTGGAGTGAGAGTTGGAGGGCAGAGCCACCCCAACCATGCACCCTAACTCGGCCACCCTGTGGCCCCAGGGTTCATTCGCCCCCTGGCTCCGGAAGGCGCCCCGGGTCCGCGTGGCTGCAGTGCCAGCCTGCATGCATCGTACGGATCACATCTCACTGGCTAGAATGCGCTCACTGAGTCCCAGCGGGTTCCATGTGTCAGGAAGGAGAGCATAGTGCGTGTGTGAGCATTCTCTTGGTCTTGCACATCCTCATTTCCGGAACTCGGCAGGAGTAACAGACTTTAGGACGTTGCACGCGTGCTCACCGAGGACTTGCGTCGGATGGCCGCATGTCTTGGTTGGGGCTGAGTTGTAAACCCTCAGACAGTTGAGGCCTCATTTCCGTGGCCAGACCCGTCCAGGGTGCCCCCTGGAATCGGCGTGTAACTCCGCGCTGCTTGGCTTTGATCTGATTTAAACTTCCCTTACGAAATGCTTCATTCCGAGCGTCAAACAGCATGTCGGGGCTACTGCAGCACAAGGCGGCGATGCCTTTAAAGCGCCTCTGACATGTGGGACGCTGTGATCTGATCTAAATCCCGCAGCGCTGGCGAAACCCCTCCCGCCCCTGCAAGTCACAGTGTCCAATAAACAGAGTCGATTATTGGGGAAATGGTTTCGAGACAAAGGGCGAGGCCCGGCTGATGGAACCATTTTCTCGGAGATTGATCTGTCCATGGCAATGTCAGCCCGGACAGTCGATGGACTTCAGGTGACAAGCCGTGAGCCCCCGCCATGCCGGGCGTGTCTGCGTCCACGGGAAGGGCTGGGAACGGGGAGGCCTTCCTGTCGCCTCCGGTGGCTGCGCACACGGCTGCTTCAGCGTCAGCTTGAGTGAGGGTAGGTGCGCTTTACTGTGTGTGAGCGTCTAACAGGCATTTGTGGGTGCGCGCCACTGAGGTCACTCGATACTAAAACCGGACACAGCCCTGGCCAGTTTGGCTCCGTGGATAGAGTGTCGGCCTGCAGACTGAAGGGTCCCGGGTTCCATTCCGGTCAGGGCACATGCCCGGGTTGTGCTCAATCCCCAGTAGGGGGCGTGCAGGAGGCAGCCAACCAATGTTTCTCTATCATTGATGTTTCTCTCTCCCTCCTCCCTCTCTGAAATCAATAAAAATATATATATTTTTAAAAACTGACATAATGGCCCTGGCTGGCATGGCTCAGTGGTTAGAGCCTGGGCCCTCACATGGAAGGGTATTGGGTTCAAGTCCCAGTCAAGGGCACGTACCTGGGTTGTAGGTTTGATCCCTGCCCCGTGTTGAGGTGCGTGCAGGAGGCAACCAGTCTATGTGTCTCTCTCACATCGATGTTTCCCTCTCTCTGTCTCTCCCCCTCCCTGACACTCTCTATTAAAAAACAAACAGACAAGGGAAAAATACCCCCAGGAGAGGATTACAAAAAACACACAACAAAACAAAAGCAAGAAAACCTGACTTCATGGCCCTGGCTGGCGTGTCTCAATGGTTAGAGAGTCATCCTTCGCTCGGAAGGGTCTTAGGTTCAATTCCTGGTCAAGGACACATTCCTGGGTTGTAGGTTCCATCCCCAGCCCCAATCGGGGCGTGTTTAGGAGGCAACCAGTCTATGTGTCTCTCTCACATCAATGCTTCTCTCCCTCTCTCCCCATCCCTCCCTCCCTCCCACCCACTCTCACTAAAAATCAATGGAAAAATCAGGTGAGGATTAACAAAAACCCTGGCACAATGGACAGGTTCTGATACTGACTCTGGGTGCAGTTCTGAACCGCGGAAGCTGAGAGCACCTTAGCCAGTGAGTCCGCGGCGCCTGCCCTGTGCGTGGAGACGGCGGTCAGGAGGGACCAGGCGGCCCCTTGCTTGTTGGTGATCCCAGAACAGCCTCCCGGAGCCGCTGCTGCCCTGTGGCCTCGCCTGCGGAATGGGCACTGGCCGCCTCCCCTCCTCCGGGTGTTTCTGCCGAGAACAGAGGCAGTTCTGAGCTGGTGGCTGGCCCGAGAGAGGCAAGCGCGGCAAATCCCAGCTCTGGGCATTTGAGTTGAGCATATCATTTTCTTCTCCAGACGGCGCCACTTGGTATCCGATGAGCCTCCTGGTCTATTACCAGGTGGGAAGGCAAAAGGATTTCAAATGGCACCAAGGATGCTTTTCTACCGTGGACGGGGGAGGTGTGAATACCAGATGCATCTTTGCATTTGGAAGAAGGAGCTTGGAGTTCACTTTTTTGGTAAAAAAAAAATAATAATAATAATATTTTTCAGTTTTCCGATATGCAGAGTTTTGGAAAATATAAGCCTTCAAAATATTCCAGAACATCCCGAGCAGCCATGTCCTGTTCTCTGTTGAATATGTCCCCACACGTGACTCTCCGCACTTTGGCCACGGGCCTTGCGTCTGCATGAGCATGAGGGCAGCTCAGGGTAGCAGTCCAGTCCCTTCACTCTGGCCTCCGTTCTGCACACACGCGCGGTCACCTTGTGCTCATTTCTCTGTATTTCCCTCTCGTCGTGACGTTGCAGAGCCTAGAATGTTAACCCTACCGTCATCTGTATTTTATCCAAGTGCCAACTTACTCACCAACACGATCGCTTTTGGATAGCTGAGCATAATCCCCTGCTAGATTCCATGGCTTGTTCAGTTCAGTGAGTTTACGTCGAGCATGGAATGAAGTCAGTGAATAGTATAAGGAGATTATGGTAAGACTTGAAAGACCGTTTAAACAGTGCCGACCTGTGTCCTCACCGGTGTGCACCCATGACAGGCTCTCCGGGGGCCGTTACGGTGCGTGGCTACGCGGCTGCTGTAAATAACGAGCACGCTGGAAACTGACAGGAAACCCGAGGTCGGCCTTTCAAAGCTCGAGATAGGCAGCGCTCTGGCTTTCCCTCCCCTGGCAGCAAGGATGTCGTCACTTCTGCTCAGATACGTCACCAAAAAATGGAGGGAAAACACTGTATTTCTCTGAAAACCAGATTGAGAGAGTCTTTAGCATTTGGAGGAGAATAAGGATGGTCATGTGTGGGAAAAGCCTCGATCATGCTTTTCTGGTGTCTGCAGCTACATGGTCCCCAAAATAGCACCACGAACCAGAGGGCTCAGAGCCCAGCTGTGCCCCGAGAATCAGCATCTTAGATGCTCCTCCTCAGGGTGGGTCTTCTGCCCACCTCCCTCCGATGCCCAGCAGCACCGCGCTCAGCCACGGAGCCGCCAGAAATCACAGGCGTCTACTCAGTCAGAGAGGTGCTCAGGGTGTGAAACAAGGCGCCAACCCTTATCACAGACAGTTCCATCCCTACCTACCTACCCACCTACCTACCCACCTACCTACCCACCTAC